>NC_141140.1:7630067-8895900 GCF_053477565.2 Lygodium microphyllum | reverse complement strand
GTGGGATAGCAATTGTCCTCAATTGCTATTAGCTCAATGTGGAGCTAACAGAGTGGGGAAAGCATTTAAGTCTCTAGTGTGCATCCATTGGTCCTCTTCAACAGGATAGTTTTTAAACTTGACCAAATATCTAGAATATCTACGGCCAGTTCTAGTGGTCATAAAGTCAGTATCTATAATAGCTTTAGGCTCAAAGATTTCAGTCTCTTCATCTAGTAAAGGTGGGTTTTCATAGACAGGGTGTATAGGTAATTGGCCTCTAAAGGGTCGTAATAAACTAATGTGAAAGGTGTTGTGAATTTTCCAATGTTGTGGGAGTTCTAGTTTAAATGCATTGTCATTGATTTTATGTATGATCTTGAATGGTCCATAGAATCTAGGTGCTAATTTCACAACTGGGTATTTATCTACACTTTGTAATCTACGTTTTTCTATGCGTAACCAAACATAGTCATCAACTTTAAAATTCATGGCCAGTCTTTTCTTATTGGCTTATTTTGTATATGATTGCTGGGCTTTGGCAATCATATCTTTAACTTCATCAAAATAGTAGCGTGCATATTAGCAATATCATCAGCAGTCTGAATCTTATTTGATAATGATGCAACAGGTGGGTAATCTATAACCATAAATCACTTCAAATGGTGCTTTCTTTGTAGCTGTATGTGGTGTATTGTTATATGCAAACTGAAGTAAATGTAAATGTGTATCCCATGTGTGTGGTTTAGAAATAGTGTAAGCATGTAAAAGATCTAAGATAGTATTGTTTGTAGCTTCTGTTTAGCCATTTGTTTCAGGATGAAATGCAGATGAAAAATCAATCTTTGTTCCTAAATTAGCAAACAAAGTAATCCAAAAATTATTGCAGAATCTAGAATCATGATAAGAAATAATAACTTTTGGTAAACCATGATTAGTAAACACAATTTTCAAAAACAAATGAGTTGCTTGAGATGCAATTAGAGTTTTCTTGCATGGAATGAAATATGCTTGTTTGCTAAACCTATCTACAACAGTCCAAATCATATCATGGTTAGCTTTAGTGTTAGGTAAACCAGTAATAAAATCCATAGAAATCTGTTCCCATGGTCGTGATGGAATAGATAAAGGCATCAGTAAACCATACTGTTTACCATGGTGTCTTTTAACTCTTTGACAAACTAAACATTCAGAAACAAAGTTAAATACATTAGTGTCCATATGTGGCCAATAAAAATCTTCAGTCAATGTACGCAAAGTAGATATAATACCTCTATGACCTTGATATGGAGGACAATGAATCTCATGCAAAACAAAAGATCTAAATGGAATTGTAACACATAATCTCTATTCATAAAACATGAATCCATTATTGTAAGACAGTGAATCAATAGGAATCCAATTATTTGCAACTAATTTATTCCAATCAGATTGAAAAGTAAGATCCTGATGATAAGTATCTTTCATAGGGATAAGGAAATCAAATGATATTACAGAAATATTATGAATTGTTGGTCTTCTACTCAAAGCGTCGGCTACTACATTCTCTTTTCCTGGTTGATATTATATAAGGGGACGAAAACTTTGAATGAAAGCTGTCCATTTGATATGTCGGTCAGAGATTTGGGGTTGACTAAGGAGATGTCTAATACTTTGTTGGTCAATCTTGATCATAAATTCAGAACCCATTAAATAATGTTTCCATTGACGTAAAGCTTGTACTAGAGCTAGCAATTCTTTATCATATGTAGAATATTTAAGTTCAGATGGTTTCAGTTTACAGCTAGAGTAGGCTATGGGATGATTATCTTGCATAAGTACGGCTCCTATTCCAGATCCACTAGCATCAGTAACAACTAAAAAGAATGGTCTATTGAAATCAGGTAGTTGTAATACAGGAGCATGGGTTAATGCATGTTTCAATAAGTCAAAAGATTTTTGTTGATTATCAGTCCAATTATAAACAATACCTTTCTTTAAAAGTTTAGTCAAAGGTAATGCAAGTAATGAGAAATTTCTTACAAACTTTCTGTAAAAACTAGCAAGACCTAGAAAAGAACGTAACTCATGCACATTTTTGGGTATGGGCCAATTCAAAATTGCTTCTATCTTTTTAGGGTCAACCTTAATACCTTCTGATGAAACAATATGACCTAGATATTTAATTTCTGTTTGAAAGAATTCACTCTTTTCTGGATTAGCATACAATTGATTATCTTTTAACAACTTGAAAACTAAAGATAGATGTTTATAATGCTCATTCTCATTTTTACTGAATACCAAAATATCATCAAAGAATATTATAACACAATGCTGATATTTCAAGAATATGCGATTCATCATTCGACTAAATGTAGCAGGTGCATTAGTTAAACCAAAAGGCATCACTAGAAATTCATAATGTCCAAATTGTGTTCTAAATGCAATTTTGAATATATCAGATTTATCCAATCTTACTTGATAATAACCAGATTTAAGATCTATTTTACTCAATATGGCAGAACCTTGTAGTTTATCCATAAGATCATCTACCCTAGGAATCGGATATCTATTCTTAACAGTAATTTTATTTAGGGCACGATAATCAATGCACATGCGATAAGTATTATTATTCTTCTTTACTAATAATACAGATGCACCAAATGGAGAATTACTAGGTCTTATTAATCCTATGTTTAGCAATTCCTCTACTTGATTTTGAATTTATTTCTGTTCAATTTGATTATGCCTATATGGTGCTTTACATGGTGGTTGTGTACCGGGAATTAAATCTATTTTGTGATCTTCAGGTCGTGAATGTGGTAGTCCAGGTGGTAAATCATCAGCAAAACAATCTTTAAATTGAGCAAGAAATTGTGTATGCCTAGGATGCATATGTTTTTCTTTAGCTTGAAGTTCATTCACCCAAATTAAATAAGATTTGCTACTTTTACACAATGCACGTTTAGCTTGAGTATGAGTAAGCAGTGGAAAATTATTAGAGGCGTGCATACAATGCAATGTGATTGGTTTTCCTTGAAAATAAATTTTAATTGAATGCGTAGAATAATCTATGTCAGGATTATACTGATGACGCCAAGGCATACCTAAGATAATATCACTAGACTGCAAAGGTACAACTAGAAAATTCATTCGTTCAGTGTATTCACCAATTTTAATTTCTAAGTTATGCACCTCTTGTGTTCCATTATATCTTGTGCCTAGGAATGCTGCTTTAATGCAATAATGTGTAGAAATAGTTTGTAAATTCAATTCTTTCATGTAGAAATAAAATCATGTGTGCTACCATCATCATGCAAAATAATCTTTTCTTTACAATGCACTAAACATTTCATTGTCAACAAAGAATGTGGAGTTGGCATACTTGGCAAAGTATCTGAAGTAGTAGCAATGTCGTCATCATCTTTCGTAAAGTCAGGCATTTCCTCACGTTCTTCATCTTCCATTGCTCCAAGATAATTGATATGGACATGTGGTTTCTTCGATTGGCAATTGGCTGCTAGATGTCCAGGTTGATGGCATTTGTAACAAACTATAGGTTTGGCTTTAGATACATTGTTGGCAATGGCAGGAAGTCTAGGAATATTAGGATTTGGTTGTGAGGATGGCTTAGGGTTTGGATTGGTATTTGATGGCAAAGCATGTGATCTTGTCCAGGACTTACGGAATGTAGATGGAAGAAAACGACTTTGATTGAATCTTCTAAAATTTGAATTGAATTGCTTGGAACCATAGTTACCATTAGCTTGAAATTGTTGTGGACGCTTGTCTCTTCCTCCAATCTTGTCTTCAGTGTCATGAGCCAAAGAAATTGCATCTTCAAGGGTTGTTGGCTTGAACATATTGACTTCAGCATAGTAATGTCCAAGTAGACCGGACATAAACTTGCATTTGTGAGTCGCTTCAGGTACATCTTCGAGCATGCGTAGCTGCAGTAGGGCATTCCAAAAACGTTCAGTGTATTGGGAAATAGGTTCACGATCTCTTTGCTATAGAAGATCCCGTTGCTTTATGGCTTTTTCATGAAATTGAGGAGGAATGAAATTTTGCAAAAACTTCTTTTTAAAACTCTCCCAAGTAGTGGGACAATCAATGCTCTTGCGAACCACAGTCCACCATAGAGATGCTCGATCGACTAAATGATTAGTGACACATTTAATTTTGTCTTTTTCAGCATAAGTCTCTTCATGAAAGAAATCATCAAACTGACTGATAAATGCAAGTACAGTCTTTCCATCTCGAGATCCATTGAAAGTATGAAATTTGAAGTTTCTTTTACTTATCTTTGTTTCTTTGCGGATGGATTGAGCTTCGAGTGTCGCATCGATGGTACGTCGTATAAGATCTTCGGGTTGCGGTCCATCTTTGTCGTTAGTAGATCGTTGCAAATTGGCCAATTGAACTTGCAAAGCTTGTCGGGCTCTTCGTTCTTCATCAAGCTGCATCATAATTAAATCCAACTTTTGTTCCATCGTAGGTTCGGGTAAATCACCTTCAGCCATTAAATCGTCCATATTTTGTTCTGTCATCTTGTAAAATCCAAAAGACCTCACACTCTCGAAATCTGATTAGCGGGATGAGCGTAGCTCAAAGTCGGGTATACAAGGCTTATAATTTTTATTTGGCTTTTACGGTCTTTGTCTTTTGCGGTTGCGAGATTTGTTGTCTTCGTAAAAACTGCATATAATCTTCGTATGACCTACGTATGAACTTCTGGGTTTGCTGAAACTGGTTTAGCAAGTCTGCGTGTGTGAACAAAGTCTTCCAAGGAGCAATTCCGTAATTCTGTGCTTTTGTGTAGGAACAGTCTTTATGGGGATAGTTGGATAAGTCAGTAATGACCTCTGTGACTTAAGTAACTTGCAGGAGTAAAGTAACTTGGAAGACTTAGAGTATCTTGGATGATTTAGAAATTTTAGACTTGATCTTCCCTGTGTGATCTTCGTGTAAATAAGGATGTTTGCTGCCGTTTTGACGCCGACAAGTACGTCTTCTTGCCGCTTGATGACGAATTTGTGGGATGAAGCTTTTTAAGCTTCTTATAAAGCTTATGACTAAGGCTTAATAAACTTTGAAGTAAGCTTTTTAACTTTATAGCTATGGAGCTTATTGTTGACTGTTTAAAAAAAAACGTCTTGAAGAAGGAGATGTAGAAGTGGTCCTCCGCCTCCTCAGGCCGGTCTTTCGCGACGATCAGAGGCTGCAGATAGAGGTTCTTGACTGCCAGGATTCCACCCGTATCGACCGTTTGCAATGAAACTGACTGTAGAGCTCGATCGTTCCAGGAGCTCCGCCTTTGCGCAAGATGGTAAGCAATTGGAAGCTCTTGACCTCAGCTTCGCTCTGATACCACTGGTGCACAGATCGGATGCCATAGGCGCGCGTAATGAGCATCAGAAGGTCCCCAATAATAAAAGAACTCTACTTTTTACACACAAATCAATGTAGAAGACTTGCACGACATAAACAAGAGACCAATTGGGTGCAATCTCCCTCCATGCCTTGTGTGTGCGCTCCACAAAGCATGTATTTTATGTATTAATCATCTTCAAGCTCAAATAATAGCTTAAATTACAAAATAGCACACTTTAGCTTTTGAGTTTGCTTTTGTGTCAAATAGAAATAAAGCTAATGGGCGGGCGCCCAACAAGTTAGGCATACCCAATACAATGTCCAAATACAAATATCTAAATCATGCGCCCATGCGCATACAAAAATAATAAATAAATATCAAATGCCTTGATAAATAGGCGCGACAAAATATAGGCGCCATGCCTAAGGTATGCGCCCATCAAAATATAGATGATAACTCGAATACACGCTATCCTCCAATGCTTTCCATCGCCACTGCTGCTATCTCTACACATCAACTGAAGCATTCACAATCGTTAGTAAAATAATACAATTAAACCAACAAAAGTGAATACTTAGCAGTCTTCAGCTACATAAATAAATTAATTGGTTAGAAATCAATCATAACCTTAATTTATCACGAGTGCACACTCAAAACTCATAAACGTTTATTAATTTAAATATGTATTTTGCGGAATCACCTGCTATGGAATCACCCATGTACATACTAAATTAATAAAACGCTCGAAAAGGATAGGCGTCCCCATCGACTTCTCGCACAAAGAATCCACTTTGTGTATGAGCCTCGGTAATAAAAGTTTACGGAATCCACCGTAAAACCTCATAGAATCCACACTGGCACGGAATCCACCGTGTAATATGCCTCCTGGCATCAATAGGTGCTGTCAACAATGTTATGACAAACTTATTGCACTTTCATATATATATATATATATATATATATATATATATATATATATATATATATATATATATATATATATATATATATATATATATATATATGAATAAAGAATATGGGCGGTCATTGTACACAAGTAGGCCCAAGGGCCTTTTACCCCAACATGCAGTTCGTAAGGTTATTTTTGCATGTTTGCTTGTATCACAAATAATTACTATATTATTTTGTTTCAATGTAAGTCTCGAGAATTGAAGAAACAATTAGTAAAGCGACTATAGCAGGAATTTCAAAAGATTGTAGGTCCTGGAGGAGAAGCATGAAGATTTTCAATCTTGAATGAAAATAGAGACAGATTATTCATCAAAATGCAAGAGTACCCTATCTATAACAAACTCTAGCTAAATCTAGTGAGAGAGAAGACAAGAGTCAAAGAAGCCAAGAATCCTTGAGTGCCCCAAACTCAATAGAGCAACTCGCCAATAGGAGAGTGGATCATCACACACTTTGCATCAATAATCTCAATGCATTTTCTATATTTTGGTATTTTACAAACTATCATAAGCAATGTCCAATAAGCTTTAATTAAGAAGAAAACAAACAAGAAGTTATCAACAACGAAGATTACCAAATTGGTAATCAAGAAAATCACAATTATGTATTCAAAAAGATAATGCTATTATGAATTATAAGTTTGAGGATTATGGTTTTTGCAATGAGAATATCATTGCAGATGATTTTCTTGGTTTTCTTATTACTGATAAGGAAGATAATGTAGCTACTAAGTTGGATTTGAGTGAAGGAACTTTGTAAGAACTTGAAGTGCAATTAGCCATAGTGTAAAATGCACCATCTTTGGATGTATTTATTCAAGATACCAATGTTTCCAATGTCATGCAAGATAAAGTTTTAGTTCATTACATTGCTCAATCTGAAGAATAAGTTAGTCTTATGCCATAGGAATTGTGGGATTGAAAGATTAGCACAGTAATTCCTCTACATGAAACAAGATTACTATAGCAAGAAATAAGGTTATAGAAGCAAAATGAAGGGAGTGAGCCCTAAAGTGGAAGCACGGAGCAGAAGCAAGAGCTATTGTGGAAAGAGCAAGAGCAAGAGAGAGAGACACATACAATGTGGGAACTCCAACAGTCACAATGTGTGATCGGCCTTCCTTTTATTCAAAAGTTACTTAAAGAATAAAGAATGAAGTGACAATAATGGGCGGCCGCCACCTATAATCTACGGGTGTGTAGATATATGAGTTGTCAGTGTAACTAATATACAGGTGATTAGGCATAGGCGCCTTTACCCCCAACAACCTCCCACTTAAAGGCGAATGTGCCCCTCACAAGGAGAGAACAAGAAAAACAGAGACACAGTGCAAATGTACACAAGTACAATAGGATGAGGAAATACATTATCTCATCCAATGCCCATTTTGTAGTAGATAGGGCCGTGCATTTCTATACCCTGGACATCCAAGAAGCAACACCTCCACCAAAAGTGAAGACATAGGTAGAGGTGGACTTTCTATCATCTACATGTCCTGCATAATCATGGTCTGTGTATCCCATGACTCATGTATCCTGGCTACCATAATAGATGCACATAATTGTTGTGTCCTTTAGGTACTTCATGATACTCTTGACGGCATCCTAATGTTGTTAGCCAGGAATAGCCATATGGTGTGCCACAACTCCTACTACAAATGCTATGTCAAGACAAGTGGCTATCATGGCATACATCAAGTTGCCCATTGCGAATGCATAGGGGAACTTGGCCATCTTGACCTTTTGCTCATTAGATATTGTGGACATTCGCCCTAGCTAACCTTCACATGAAAAGACAAAGCTTAAAATCATGTAGATAAAACAGCTCAAAGACCTTCTAGATGTACTCCTTCTACAAGACAGGTAGAGAAGCCCTCTAGAGCGATCACACGTTGTCACAATGTGTAGGGTTGAAGGTCACCACAGGGGTTTGGCAAGAAAACTGGACAAGATAGATAGAGATGCGTCTTCAAGAGATAAGTAGATTACAGTGAATGTTTAAAGGTTCAAGAGGTACTTCACAATCAATCATAGGGGTTTGAGAGAGAAGAATGTATGGGGGTTTAAGAGCTTAGACTCCGGAGATGGTAGAGATAAGAGAAGGGTTGAAAGTTTCAAGCCAAGTTCTTGAAGATGCTAATAGAGCTTCCAATTGCATGTTCTTAGTAAAGATCATAAGAGTATTATCTCATAAGTTCTAACTCAAATCAAGCTTGTTGTCTTGACTGTAAGAGTAATCACCAATTATAAAATCAAGTACGATATGCTATCATGTATCATAAACAACTATGCATCCCATCATTTATACATGATGTTGTAGCATGAATCAACTTTGCATGATTACATTCAATGTAGACTGTTAGGGACAAAAGCTTATAAGTCAATTACAAGGCTTGTAGGGCAAAGAGACTTGCTTCAAGAGAGCTTTGAATTGAGTTCCTGATAAGGATAGTTACCACAGCCAAGAAATAAGAACAAAAGCGCCTCTTAATTCAACTCAAAGCATCTATGAACGATCTACAAATATTGCCATGCCATAGGGGCACATAATACTTGCATATTTTGACAAGTTGTGTTATGTAGAGTTAGAAATGAATTAAAAGAACAATGATGTAGCTAATTCTCTGAATATGACTGAAGATTTCAGCCCCAAATCAGCCCAAATATCTTCCGGAATTCATATCTGATGATAGCATAAACTTTCCCTAACACGGTATCGATGTGTTTGGTTTCGAAAGTCTACCATGGGGATAAGAGACAGCAGGGTGAAGGTAGATTCAGGGAGAGGAGTAGACGGAAGAGAAGGGGTTCAAATAAATTGAAGACGTAGAAGAATACTCCCAAAAAGAATTAGAAAATGTAGAAGACTACTAATAGAGATGAAGCCTGTCAGTTTATTTTTGCATTATGAGAAGATAAAACTCTTGTAAACAAAAACATGTATAAAATAATATCTTCCTCTATGCTGCTCAGATTGCCAATCCAATGCTTCCATTGGCTCTAAAAGGGGGGTAAAATAATAGTGCACCTGGCCAAAATTCCGCCAGATCACTCCCTCTTCATCTCCCACTTCAGAGTGTTGTTCATTGCTTGAAAACAGCGATTACACATCCCGCGATTTCACTAATCTTTCTTTCCTCTCAAATTGGTTGAAAGCTACATGCTTTCTTTTACATGTCATCCTAATCTAGAAGTTGTCTACACTTTTATGGATTTTTACGAGAGATAATATCTAAAATATCAAAATTTGGCTAAAACTTGTCAAAAAATCTAATATTTTTGAACCATGGACACTAACACTAATGTCTAAAATGGCATTGGCTCTCTAAATCGATAAGAAAGCCACACACTAGATTTTTATACACGGTGTGCACATAGTGGCACGACATCCACCCCCTCCTAACCTGCACATCCTCTGGCATGTGCCAAAGTCTGACGGATCTGCAGTGTCAAAAGAAGTATCTTCTACCATGTCAATGTCTTCATCTTCTACCTCTTATTCTTCCTCTATGTCTTCATGCTCTTGAATTACATCCAAGTCTTCTAACTCATATGTTGAACTTTCTCTTCATTTAAAGAGCTTGATTCTTTTTCCAGCTACGCGTATCTTCATGCTTGTCCCATCCAATTCAGCCAATGAATATGTGGCATTGTCATGAATGACCTTTACCACATACGGTCCAAACCAACGCTTTACTATCGTCTTAGAAGCATTGTATTGATTATCTAGGCTGTTGTCATAGACAAGCACCCAGACATTTTCTTGGATAGCTCTTGCCTGAAGTCGATGTTGCCTATCAAATCTTCTTTTGTTTTTTAGTCTTGATGTTTTTAACTTCTTAATAGCTATTTGAACATCTTCATGCCTTCTTTCTAGCTGCCATATATGCAAAGTCAGCAACTCTTCTCTACTAATGCCTTCCTCCCAAGGTAGAAGACTCCATGTGAGAATAGATTCTTCAATTGGCATAATTGGTTGTTGTCCATGCATAAATTTAGCTAGCATATAGCCAGTCATTGTACTGTGAGTAGTCCGGTTTGCCCATAATGCAAAAGGTAGCATTTTAGGCCATTCTTTGATCTTTCCTCTACAAGAATTTGCTAGAGCTTTGAGAATAGGTTGATGTCCTCTCTCACTCTTTCCACTGCTTTCAGGATTGTAGGCTAATGTCAAAGCCAATTTGATACCCAATTGAGCAAAGAAGTTGCGTGCCTCATCGACATCCAATTCTCCTCTATCTGCGGTTACCTTGCTAACACAACCATATCTGCAAAATACTTCTTCAAACAAAAAGCGACAAATAGCTTGAGTGGTTTTGGTTGTTAAAGCTTTACTTTCAACTTGATTGGTTAGATCTTCTCTTGCAAGCACTAAATACGGCATATTCCATATCCCTGTAGGCATGGTTACAAGATCAATAACCCATCTATAATGTATAGACAAGGGATAAGTCAGTTGTAACCCATCTCGATGCTTGACCATAGAATACATCTGACACGCATAACAGGTTTCAACAAAATGCTCTATATCTCAATACATATTCTGCCACCAGTATTTTTCTTTGACTTTAATAGTCCCCATATACCTATATGGCCAGCCCATAAGCTTTCATAAAATTCATTCATTACCTGTAGTTGCAACCTTTTATTGCCTAAAACTCGGACATGTGCTCCTTTCTTCTTCTTTACATGCTTCCATAGATGCCCATTTTTAAGAAAGGAGCCATAATCTTTCCTCTTAATATGCTTAAACTCTTCATCAGTCCAAGTCTCTTTCTTCTTCATTGTGCTCAAATATTGGCTGAATCTTCTTCAAGGAAATGAACTAGAACTTGAGTAATGCAATAAGCATGCTGGCCTCTAGTTGTCCACCCTTCTTCCATGGATAAATTTTTTATCTTTGTTGCTGTATGCTGATTTACAACAATACATTTTCTTGTTCTTACTGTACTTAATGCTATACCATTAAAAAGATCATCTTCACCTGCAAGATTCAGCTTTGGGTTTGTATATGCAGCAACTGAAAATGTACTTTCAGCAGCCATGGAATGAAATTTAGCAAGTATAGATTCTTCAGCTTCATCTTCTTCCATAAGCTCTTCTTCATTGTCATATCTTGCACATGACAGCATGTCAGTAAATGGATTCGCCTTTCCTACAATATGCTTTAATTCGGGGTTGAGAGATTTAATATATGCAATCCATCTTAGCATAGCAATGTCGGGTGTAGAGTAGTTGGCAATCATGCCCAAGAGTGAAAAAAAATCAATTTCTACCACTACCGAAGCACCTATAAAGTATTCACGATCACACTTTAATGATGTTACGACTCTCCACAATTCCCTTTTTACTTGTACATACCTTCTTTGACGTTCATTGAGAACCTTTGCTCCAAAACGAATTGCATACCTATTACCTTCAAGGTCCTCTTGGCCAACAGCCCATCCTATCCCGATGGGACTTGTATCCACAGTAAGAATGATGGGTTGACCATTTGAATAATCAACCCTTTTTGAGAGTGGGGGCTAAAATTAACAACTTCTTTAGTTTGCGTACAGTGAGAGTATGCTCTTTCCCCTAAGAGAATCTTTGGCATTTTCTTAATAATTGATAGAGATTTTCGGCTACATGAGCAAAATGTGGTATCCATATGAGATAGAATACACATGCGCTAAGAAATCTTCTCACCTTTGAAATATTTGTGCATTTTTCTTGCATTCTGTTGGCATCTAACTTGATTGGTGAAGGTTTACGTCCGTAGGGGCCACACAAATGTCCAACCGCTAGGACTTCTTCTACTCCAAAAATTGGCTTAGCTCTAGAAAGGGTAAGATGTACCTCCTCTAGCCTTGTCAAAATCCTGTCACAATCATGAATATGGTTAACTACAAATGTCCTATAGCCATCTTCATCAAGCTCCTCATTCTTTTCATTGACTTCACATCCCTTGATAGATATATCATCAAGAAATGGAAGAGTAAATTGTGGAATAAAGTCCCTTAAGACTTTGTGCATGGCATTCATCATATGGGCTACGGAGTTTGTTGCACCTTGTGGGTAGAGTGCACATGCGGACCAATCCAAGAGGTGTCTTCATTGTGGTAATGTCTTGGCTTTCTAATGAAAGCTGAAATTGGTCATATCCTGAATATAGGTCGCCCATAGAATAAATTGCTCTACCTGCAAACGCTTTAGTAAACTCATCAACAATTGGACCCAAACCAACATTTCGAATTGTGACATGATTAATATGCTATAGATCTTGAATGAATCATAACGATCCATTTTTCTTGGGCATGGTAAACCATCAATTTGAGTAAGATACTGAAGAAGGTTCTAAAATATTCATTTTGATCTTCTCATTTAGAAGTTCCAATAATTTGGGCAAATGCACCCTTGGAACGGGAATGGGCTTGAGGTTCCAAGGCACATTTGGGAACTTAAAAATGACCATAGGAGCCACAATATTTGGATCCACACAGCCTATTTCACTTGGCTAAAATACAAAATCTTTTTTATGTTTCATTAGCATTTGCATAAAAGAGTGTTTTTCAGCCAGTGAAAGGAAAGAATTTTCACCTATTTTGAGCTCTTTTATACTTTTAGATGTGAACTTGTGACCAATGTTGGAAGGATCACGAAGACTTGGCTGATTTGCTGCCCTATCAGCTAGCCCTTCACTTTTAGGAGGCAGTGGGACTACCACATGCTTGACTTTCTTATCCATCATCTTGTATTTTGTCTCCAATTGCGCTTCAGCCTTGTTGAGTGAACCAATATCTTCTTGCTCAACAAATTCTTGAATTGTTTGATAAAAATCTAATGTACATACTTCTATGGATTGATTTTCAGTCTGATTTTTTATATGAGTAGCTGTATATATTTTAGCCAATGTGTCAGTAGTAATCAATTTAAAAAAAATACACGAAATATCTTTATTTTCAGCCATCATGTCATAAGTTTTCGGCACCCTTTTTACATGACATAAATATTTTCTTTTAGCTTTAGTCATGGCTGGAAGAGACTTATAACAGCCCATACTATTGGCTATACATACATATAGATTTGCTAGAGATGCAGTTTCTGTAGCATAAGGAGATTCAATCTTTTTACATGACGCACTACCATAGCCTCCTTTTACAACAGTGCAACCCGAAAACCCTTGAATTCTCGGGCATTAAGAGACACATGATAATCACGCAGTCGATCTCTATTTTGATGATGGTTAACACACAAAGTAAGAAATTGGACAGCTCCTTCATTATCCTTGCTTCAGATTCGAGCATAAGAAGAACCATCGTCAAGAGCTTTTGTTTCCAAGCGGGCTTCAGAAATGTGAGGTTGCCCAAGAATGATAGGGTAACTACAAGAGTCTTGAACAAAAAAGTGAAAATTGTCTTTTATGTCTCCAATAGTTACTTGCACATCAGGACATACAGCAAGAGTTGTTTGCAACTCTCATTCACCAACCTGGATCAACATCTATGGGCCATCTGTCGCTTTCATAGAGACTCCTTGCCATGACATTTATCTCAGAACCATGGTCTAAGAGTGCAATACATGGTGTTTCTTTTTCTCCAAATTTGACGATTGTCTCCATTGTTGCTCTTGCCCAATGTGTACGGGAGTAGTGCTGCTTGGAATGAATCGGGCTTCTTTCTTATCATGCATGTGCTGTAGACGATTTCCTTTTTGAGAGGTGGACTGTCCAACTAGTTTGGACCAGCTGACCATTACATTTTCAGCATTCACTTCTTTAATTCTTGTATCCACGCTTTCTTTATCTTCAGCTTCAATTGTTGCAATTAACTCTTTAACTGCTTCAAGCTGAATTCCTTATGCAGTTAGCTTTTCTTCATCCTGCACAAAGACTCGAAGAGCTTGCAAAAAAGCATGCATTGTTTCTACAGCATCATCACCAACATATTGTCTTTTTCTTTTAATTACATTAATAATTACATCATGAAATCCATATTTGGCAATTCCGAGAATTTCACCTAAGGTGAACTCAATTTCACTTCCCAGAATTTGTTCTTCTAAAACCTGTTTGAGATTGGTTGTAGACTCGATGTCAGACTCCAATTTGTAGCCTGGTTGCTTGCCTTTCTTCTTTCCTTCGGTCTTCTTTGTTTGTGGCGCCTCTTCCATCTCTTGATCTGGGGTTATATTTTCATCAAGCTTTGGTTGATCAAGCGTTCTTCTAGTTACCCATTTCGGAGGGCCAGAAGAGGAAGGCCTAGGTTCATCTTCTCTTCTTCTCTTTTGTTCAATCAAGACTTCTTTATGATTGACATCAGCCAAAAGTGCAAAGGCAGAAAAAAAATCTACCGGTTCTTTCCAACTAGTTATTCCTTGAATGCATTGACTAGTGTTAGTCAAATACTCTTTGGCTACTTTGCCGCGTTCCATTTGATCTAATGCATGTATCCATACTTTAGATTGCACATTAACTTTACATGCTTTCAAATTTGATTTAGTTGGCTCAATTTGTAGCCCATAGGTAGTTGCATCAATTACTGCGTAGGCATTCTTTACAGCTAAATCATCTAATCTTTTCTTCATTCCACCATTGCCAAATTTTGGCTCCAGTGGAAGACCAGTTTCAGCTGCATTTTTCCATCTTTCCAAAAGATGAGCTTTTGTGCTTCAGCCTCACGGAAGGTAGAACACTCCCTCTTGTCATGTTGTTAGCTGTCACACCAAATACAATGCCTCTTATAGCCTTCTCTCATGGGTCTTTGAGTTGATGATCATCCTTGTTCTTCAACTTTGACATCCAGCTTCTCCATCTTGGAACTAATTTATGTAAGATTCTAATGAAGGCCACACATGCTTTTAATGAGTTCATCCATGACATCATTTTTAGAAGGAACAGAAGAAGAAAGAGTTGGTTGATTAGTCAAAGGAATAGGGGATTTTGAAGGTGGAACAAGCTCCATCAATGGAGTTGTTGAAGTTGAAGTAGAGCCCAATCTTAGTCACATCCACTCTCTTTGAGCAATCATGCTAACTGCATCAATAACATTTGTCCATTTAGTCTCGACTCCTGATTCGGAGGTTGCATCTTCTAGGTGATTAGCAAGCTTCTCTTGCAGAATGGGATCTATAGCCTTAAGGAATAATTCAATCTTTTGACCTTCCATACTTTGTTGGTCTTCAGCATTAAGTTATCCAAATTTACTTTCAAACTCATGGTATAAAGGTGTTGCAGCTAAACCTTTGTTGGGTTTCTCAACCCAATCAGTGAAACTTTTCTTTGTCACATTAGGTCAGAGTCTTCTAAGAAGAATTCTTCCCATAGGGTTTTTTTGAATGCAGCCCAATCTGCATCTCACTGAAAAAGACCATGGATTCTTTCTTGAAGACATGCTTGGCTAGTTTGGAAAAATAGCGACTCCATGCATGCTGCGGTACACGACAGAAAATCATTTTCTCAACATACAAGCGAATGAAATTAGAGACATTTTGACCATTAAATTGTTTTAATTTCCACCCAACTTTCTCTAGGGCCCCGAGGGGTCCGCTAGGGTTTACCGTATGGTACCATGTGAGTGTAAGGGAGGGGGGTTATTTAAGGGAAGGAAGGTACATTTTATAAGGTAAGGTCCCATAAATAGGGGATAGATAAGGGGTATTTTCATATATTTCTTGCATGTAGGTGACGTCTCCTTATTACTACTAGTGAAACTCCCGTGCTCTAGGGCCTTGATAGCTGTGGAATCAATCTTCTCTTCGTCTCGTCTTTGTTGTTGTTGTTGTTGCAACATTTAGATTTGTTGTTGTTGAGTCTGCTGCAGTATGCGCACCTACTCTTGTAGAGTATCTCCTGAAGAATCCCCTATCTTGGAGTTCTCTTACATCGACCTTCACGTCGGGTTCACCAATGTCGCAATGTGTAGGGTTGAAGGTCACCACATGGGTTTGGCAAGAAAACTGGACAAGATAGATAGAGATGTGTCTTCAAGAGTTAAGTAAAGTGCTGAGATGTTTAAATGTTCAATAGATACTTCACGATCAGTCACAGGGGTTTGAGAGAGAAGAATGTATGGGGGTTCAAGAGCTTAGACTCCGAATATGGTAGAGATAAGAGAAGGGTCGAAGGTTTCAAGCCAAGTTCTTGAAGATGTTAATAGAGCTTCCAATTGCATGTTCTTAGCAAAGATCATAAGAGTATTAACTCATAAGTTCTAACTCAAATCAAGCTTGTTGTCTTGACTGTAAGAGCAATCACCAATTATAAAATCAAGTATGATATGTTGTTATGTATCATAAACAACTCTGCATCCCATCATTCATACATGATACCATAGCATGAATCAACTTTGCATGATTACATTCAATGTAGGCTGTTAGGGACAAAAGCTTATAAGTCAATTACAAGGCTTGTAGGGCAAAGAGACTTGCTTCAAGAGAGCTTTGAATTGAGTTCCTGATAAGGATAAGTTACCACAGCCAAGAAATAAGAACAAAAGCGCCTCTTAATTCAACTCAAAGCATCTATGAATGATTTACAAACATTGCCCTACCATAGGGACACATAATACTTGCATATTTTGATAAGATGTGTTCTATAGAGTAAGAAATGAATTAAAAGAACAATGCTATAGCTAACTCTCTGAATATGATTGAAGATTTCAGCCACAAATCAGCCCAAATATCTTCTGGAATTCATCTTTGATGATAGCATAAACTTTCCCTAACACGGTGTCGATGTGTTTGGTGTCGAAAGTCTACCACGGGGATAAGAGACAACAGGGTGAAGGTAGATTCAAGGAGAGGAGTAGACAGAAGAGAAGGGGTTCAAATAAATTGAAGACGTAGAAGAATACTCCCAAAAAGAATTAGAAAATGTAGAATAATACTAATAAAAGATGAAGCCTGTCAGTTTATTCTTGCATTATTAGAAGATAAAACTCTTGTAGACAAAAACGTGTATAAAATAATACCTTCCTCTATGCTGCTTAGATCGTGAATCTGATGCTTTCATTGGCTCCAAAAGAGGGGTAAAATACCAGCACACCTGGCCAGAATTCTGCCAGATCACTCCCTCTTCATCTCCCATTTTAGAGTGATGTTCATTGCCTGAAAACAGCAATCACGCATCACGCGATTTCGCTAATCTTTCTTTTCTTTCAAATTGACTGAAAGCTACATGCTTTCTTTTACATGTCATCCTAATCTAGAAGTTGTCTACAGTTTTATGGATTTTTACAGAGATAATATCTAAAATATCAAAAATTGGCTAAAACTTATCAAAAAATCTAATATTTTTGAGCCATGGACACTAACACTAATGTCTAAAATGTCATTGGCTCTCTAAATCAATAAGAAAGCCACACGTTAGATTTTTTTACACGGTGTGTGCATAGCGGCATGACATCGTAATGCGCATCCCAAAGAATATGTGAGGCTTGGTCCATGTCCTTCATCTAAAGACTCTTCTTAAGCTGACCTTTCAAGGCATCTAGCTCATCATGAGCACTTCCAATAATCGATATTATCATCCACATAGAGGATCAAAATCATAAGAATGCATCACAAACCTTCTTTGTGTGTCAACACAAATCCATATCACTGTGAGAATATGAGTACATAAAGGCATTGAACTTGTGATACCATTCCCTAGGTGCTTGCTTAAATAAAGGCTCTTCCTCCATTTGCACACTAGGTGTCTCTTGCCATATTTTGTAAAGCCCTTAAACTGCTCAATGTAAATCTCATCATGCAAGTCCCCATGAAAAAAAGTTTTGATATCTATTTGATAGAGATCCAAGTCAAGCTGAGCAACCAAAGCCACTACCAAGTGTAGGATAGTCATCTTCACAATAGGAGAAAAGATTTCATCAAAGTCCACACCATGTTCCAACTTGAAGCCCTTAGCAACCAATCTGACCTTGTATCCCAGCTTGGGGCATCCAAGGATAATTCCTAACTTGTACCCTCACTTGCATGGCAAAGCACACTTGCCACTAGGCAAAGGAACCAAATCCTACATATGATTTTTCTATAATGAGTCATACTTTGATTGCATGGCCCTCTCCCAAGAGTGACTATCACCTCTGTGCCACATGGCCTCATCATAAGTAAGAGGCTCACCAACATCTATCACCATAACATAATCTATAGAGGGCTCAAACTACACAGGTTGTCATCTATCTTTAGTAGACTATCTCAAAGGTCGCAATGGGGGGACTTGTACATCCTGTGGAGCATTAGGGACCTGGGCCATTGGGACATGCTGTTGCAAGCTGTTTAGCTGGCTGCAGAGTAACAGGAGCTTCCTTCTAAAAGATCACCTTGTGTACCTCAACAACATAGGACAATTTAGGAGTGAGTTCATAGTATGCTTAGCGAAGCAAGCTTCCCATAACATTTTTAGGTTGAGGCACTTACTACTACCATACACTTCATCGATCAATCCCCATGTACTGCTCTTGACTATCAGGTTGCAAAGGAGGTATGATCTGGAAAACATCCCTCAAGCTCATTTGCTTATCTTTGATTGTGAGGCTTTCTGCCATGTACCCAAGGACAAGCACAATAAGCTGGATCCTAAGTCTAGGAAATGCATCTTCCTTGGTTATGGGGATGTAGGTGAGATGGGTTATTGCTTATGGAATTTGAAGGCTCGGAAGGTTATCCGTAGCCATGGTGCTGTTTTCCATGAGGAGAAAATGCATTCACATGAAAAGAAGCCCCTCAATCTATCAACCAACATTGAGTATATCATGACAAAGCATTGGTTAGCTATGAAGTATGAAGAGAAGAAGCTTGAAATCATCAAAATCAGTTTGCACAACATTAATCTCTTCAATATTAACACCAGACTTGCTAGGGACAATGCTACGATCATCATTTTCGTCATGTGCTTTACCCTTGCCCTTTTCTTTGCGCTTGTCTTCGTGCATTTTGTGGTACTGTAATTGAATGTGTCTAGCTTTCCCACAATAGTTACAAGTCAATGAGGATTTATGACCACGGTGTCGTCGTGTTAAGGGCTGAAGGTCTTCCACCGAGGCTTAGTGCAGAAGAGGAGTATGGGATTCAAAGTTCAGGAAAGGAGAATAGATTGGGGTTTAACAAAATCCGGGATTTAGAAATGATTTAGATATGGAAGAAGAATTTAAGCTTTATCTCTATGTATTTAGCATACATGAATGGAATAAAAAACTCTATCTTGTTTACATCAAATGCCTTTGGATACATACACCATAACATAAAGGATATATTCAGATTTTCAATCCAAATATGAATATCAAATGCAAGCTCTAATGGCTTTTATTTCAAGTACATAGATGGATTTCAGCTCTAGGGAACAAGTATTATGTTGGTAGACTTCAAATACATTCAAGATTTAGGCCAATGGAACATGAAATGCATTGAAGAAGCATAATCTTTACTTCAGCCCTTTTTTAAAATAGAAAATTCCAGCCCATAATCAAGCTCAAAAAGAGTGCATAAATTCATGAATAAGCTCCTCTAATCATTAATGAACAAAGTCCTGATGAAAAGAGGTCATTTTCTTCCATTACAACCACATAAATCTCTTGTTTGCTCATAAAAATGGACAAGAACAGTGGGCTGCCCTGTTTTGACTGGTTATTTCAGCCCATAACAGCCCATACACCTTCAAAATCCTCACCCTTTGCTTGCCCCAAAGTCCCTCAAGTACTTGGGTACAAGTCGGGCTTCATTGGACCATGAATAAGGTAGACAAAATGAGAGAAGACGTGCATAAGAGCAGGCTGAATACTTTTCTCTCAGATTTCCCCCTTTTATAGACCCTCATACCATGGATTTTCATCAGACCAAATGGACAGATAAGTGGAGCTCTCACCGTGTTTGCATCTTCATCTTCAGATCCTGTTGAACTCCAGTTTGCATGCTTCAAAGCATGTACCATAGCTTCAGCTCTTCTCTAGTTGCAGTCAGGCTGTGCAGCCTGCATTTTGCGTCGAAAAATGCGGGCTGCTCCTTGCTCAGGCCCAGGTCACTTTTTGACCTACTCAGGTCACTTGTTGGTCATATTAGTCTATTACTTCAGGTCCCCTGTGAACCTAGTGGACTTTTGGCATTTTTCTTGAGTTCTACCCATAATTTTACACTTAAATCAATGTGATTTATCCTGCAGACTGTTAATTACTTCCAGTTGACCAAGTTGTAGGTTCTCATAGACTTATTTTTCATCAATTTACATGGTACAACTGAAAATTATATGCTAAATACAAAAGAACTTATGTAACTAAGTTGGTTATTGGGTAACAATGACTAAATTTTGTATGCAAATTCCCCATTTAACTTCCAGTGAAGTTCTTCTGTGTTTATAAGAATCCTATGATTTATATTATGAACGATAAACTCTTTGACAACGGGACTTACTGCGAGAGTATTCATTACTGCACCTACCATTATTGCATCTAAACAGGCAAAGCTTGAGAGATGTGGGAAGCATCAACATTCTTTTTGTTAGCCTCTTCAGTTAAGAGTGCACCCTCTACATTCTGTAACTGTAACTCATCAATAGATATGTTGGCACACATAACAATGCGAAAGATATCCCGTGATTTAGGCAATGTAACTAAGAGAAATAAGGGAAGAAGTGTGCCCTTGAATTCAATCCCCTGCAAAGACAAATGATTGATAATGGAATGAAACTCATTTGTTGACATAGAAGTGCTCTCCTTCAGGCGAAGGTCCATGAGTTGCTTCAGCCGATACATTTGAGAAGCGGGTCATAGACATTGCGAATCTTTTTCCATAATTCCCATGCAAACTGCCCATCAAAGACAACATTATATAATACTTGGTTAGAGAGGGATATTATGATGGTGGACATACATAGGTCATCTAATTCAGCCCAATCATTTGCATCAATAAGTTTGGGATTGACACCCTTATGTTTCAAGGGCCTAACCTACATTTTTTGCACAAAAACTTGCTAGATTTGGGGCTTCCAGTAGCTATAGTTGGTGCCATCCAACTTGTCAATATTAAAGATAGTACTATCAATCAAGCCACCAGCCATAATGAGACCAAACAAGTGCACAAATGGTTAAAACAGGCTACTGTAATTATTGCAAACAGCCCTAAAACCACTACCAGTTCAAGTTGAAAATAAGGGGTACTGACAAGTAATGAGTTTTCCATAGACTCAATTAAAAAAACTATCAAATGAAGGTGATTGCTCACATAAATAGTGCAATAAATTGCAATTACAGCATGCTAAAGATGAAGTATTAGTAAGAAATCAATGCCAAAGAGAGGAAATCATTGTTAGAAGACAAACAACAACTGCTAAGAAATAGCTTCAACTAGTAGTAAGTGAAAATGTGATTGGCACCAAGAACTATCAAAGAATCAATGTGTCGGATTGAGATACATTCCAGAGGCATAACCATCATGCATAGAGTGGGTCTCATGGTGGGTAATAGAAGAGACCAACTGTAGGCATAACTGATTGAGCAATGTAACAGAAGATCAATACATAACCAACCAAGACGCATACATCACTAACAACATCGTAACAAAGATAGGTGTTGGCCCAAGAGGAATGTCAAATCATCCCACTAAGCATGCACTATGTACATAAAGCATGACAAGAACATGTACATGTCACTAAGTCCCATGGTTTACTATAAGACCCTCAAACTCAACTACGTAACCAAAAGCTCAATGTAATATCCAAATGTCAAGAAGTGACTACCACTAGAATGAAAATCAAATGCCAAAAGAGCAAATAAAGTTCAAAACATCATGTGGAAGGCATCCATATATCCAAGATCCAAGTAGTATACATCCGAGAGCATCTAACCCAAGTATCTTGCAAAGTTCTTATTGGAGCATCAAAGAACCATACATAATAGTGAATGACAGCCAATGTCAAGATTTAAAACTCCAATATCATCTCAAAGGCAATTTGGAAGCATAACCAAGCATGTAACATGAACCATAAGCATATGTACATCACCTGAAACAATCGATAAGCACTCAGGAGGAGCAATAGGCATATGCTTTCACTAATAAAATAGGATTTAGCCTTGTTATAAACAACAATGAAAATACCTCTATAAAACTAAGCAAAAGAGTGTCAAATCAGCCCAATGCCATCTCACATCAATGCCACATCATCCCCCAAGTATTTGGTACCAATACATAAGCATCATATGGGCATCCCAAAAAGTATATACAAGCTCCAATGTCTGAGAAAACTCTATTTAGACCTTTATAATAGTAGGTTTATTGTTTATGATAGCAAGGAATGGAGGTTGGGAGCTCCAAGTCTCAAGTAACCAATGTTGGAGAGTGTAGGGGATGATTGCTAGGTACCGGGAGCAATGCCTCCAACTGGGGAGAGGTGGGATGAAGCTAGAGAAGGAGTAGGATAGCTGCATGCAAATCATGCTGGCTATTCCTGCTATTGTGGTTGCTATATTGTTGATGGTATTGAAGGCTCGGGAGGCTCAGTAGGTCCTAGGGAAGCCTCGGGACAAGCCTTAGCTGATAGGAAGAAGTTGGGGAGAAGGTAGAGCTTAATGCATACCTCGAGGTGAAGAATCCATGGCTGCCATTGAAATTGTGAGCCAAATCTTTTCTCCACAAGTTGAAGCAATGTTGAGTTGAGCTCCTCAATGCTGGCGCAATGGCTCTACTACCAGTTGAAGGGAGTGAGCCTTGAAGTGGAAGCACGGAGTGGAAGCAAGAGATATGGTGGAAGGAGCAAGAGCAAGAGAGAGAGACACACACACAATTGGGAACTCCAACAGTCACAATGTGTGACCAGCCTTCCCTTTATTCAAATGTCACTGAAAGAATAAAGAATGAAATGACAATGATGGGTGCTTGCTACTTGCAATGTACAGGTGTGCGAGTATGCGGGTACTATCAATGTAACTAATACACGGGCAGCTAGGCACATGCACCTTTATCCCCAACACAAAAAACAAGGTTACCGCCACAATCAACAAGTTCACCATTGTAGGCAATAGGTTTACCATTGCAGGCAAGAGGTTCACTGTTGTAGGTGGTAGTGTACAAGAGTTGATGACTTTGGCTATATGTGAGATGAAAGAAGAAGATACAAATGCATGAGTCGTGTTTTGTAAAAGTTCAATGAAATAATGGAGAAGCATGGCCACCCTAAAGCTAATTTTTGAGATTCACAACAAACAATGTAGGTGTTAGTTGGAGGTTAATCTACGTAGTGTTCAATAATGGTTTGAAGAATGTAATACAAGGAAGGGACAAATCTTACTTGCTTCATTCAAAACACAGTCTACAAATACACATATTGTAGTACATGCACATGAATTTCCAAGATGAATACGAGCATTTGTGCTACATGTGGAGACATGCATCAACAAGAGGTGATGCAACTACACACTACCAATTCCTTTGGACCTAATGGGCCTCAAGAAAGTTGCAAACTGCAATATTCTCACTATGGATTGCTATCTTAGTTGGTGGCATCTTAGATATTTGTGTTGGATTCAACACTATGCTAGGGTAGCATAAGTGTCTGTGTAGTAATATATGTTGTTATACACTCCTTGCACACTATCACACATTCATGTTGTTTTTGTGTAGGTGTTAGAGGATATTGCTCATATGCCAACTACAAACTTGGTAGAGCCAGTGCGTGCTAGCTAGTGGGTGAGGGCTTCAAAGGGACTATTAACTTATACAATGCATGTGTTAGTGATTGAGCCAATGCTTTGCAACAAAGCACAAAATGACATGCATTCATTGGAGAAGAATTCCATAGTGCAAGACCTAGTGCATAGAAGTTTTTAAGCCAATTGCAACAAGGGAGTAGCCGTACACCAACAATGGTGGCAAGGATAGTGGAGGAGGTGACAATTAGAACTAGTATGCATCAACAACCTAATTTTTGAGGTGACAACATAATTGTGGCAAGGAAATGAAAGAGCGATGGGAAATGAGATCATAGGAAGCAATTGCCTCTCATAGGCCAAAGTATGTAACTAAAAATCAACTTAGAAGAAAGGATACAAGAGAATCAAATTTCAAGGGCCCATCTCACTGCTAAAGCAACCAAGGCTATTATCTCCAAATTCTTCAAAGGAAGGGAAAAATGTAAGAAACTAGTTAGAAACATAGTATACAAGGCACCCCACCTTCATTTGGGGCATGAAGAAGTGGTCCAACTCAAAGGAGATGCTAGAAATCAACATGGAATGTGTCATCAATTCATGTGGTCCTGCAATGATAGTGTGGACTATAGATGGAACATATGCTCTTCAATTCAACACATGTGACATAGAGTCCCACAAGTATAGCCAATGGCTCGTGGGGAAACTTTGACCGGTGTTAATGAACACTCATATAAGTAGTGACAAGGTGTCTCATAGGCTATAAGGATAATGATAGATTTAGCACTGGCTTTAGATGCAACTATGAAGGGCCACACAATTGTAAAAGCCCTAAAACATGATCTTTTTAAACTAGAGATATGTGACTTGTAGGAGTGTTACAATATACACATTGCAAAGAATCCAAGGTAATTGCTGAGATTTTTATTGATCATGGGAAGGGAATGTATATTTGGCATGTACGCACTTGTACTACACGAACCTTCTAGTGTTTTGAAATGGATACATATGTAAACATGTTAATACACGAAACCATGCTCACAAAATAAAAATTATGCCTCATATTTGGAAGCGGAACTACCTTTCCAACATCATCCATAGTATGACCAAGAAGAGATAAGAAAAAAAAAACATTGTCCTACTTATCATCGCAAATGTTTTATTTTATAAGAAATGAAATTGTTGATAGTCATATGGTTTACATTGATCCAATTTTTATCAATCGTTCTCTTTCTTTCTCTATCTCAAATTATAGTATGGATAATTATACTATACTTGGATAACAAGTGATATTAAGCATAGTTTCTAAGAGAGGGAGAATCATTTTGATTATGTTTGTTATAATGCTCACTCATTGATAGAAGGTGGAATCCAAATCCTATAGACAAGTAAGTGAATGAGAGATGGAGAGAAAGAAATTGTGAGTGTGTGTGTGTGGAGAGAGAGAGAGAGAGAGAGAGAGAGAGAGAGAGAGAGAGAGAGAGAGAGAGAGAGAGAGAGAGAGAGAGAGAGAGAGAGAGAGAGAGAGAGAGAGAGAGTGTGTGTGTGTGTGTGTGTGTGTGTGGTGATAATGTTGGAGGTGTTGATGGTAGTGGTGGTGGAAATGGAAGTGTAGATATCCTAAACTAAGGGTGGAAGAAGAAGTGACCTATGTGGAACAAAAATAGGGGGATCTCCCAAAAAACTCGCTTAAAAACTCACTCAAAAAACTTGCTTCTTACCCTTCCCCACATTAGGTCGCCTACAAGAAACATGGATGCTAGGGATGATTACAAGTTAAAACAAAGCTATTGGTATTGGGGGGATAGATAACTGGTAATACAAAGGTACTACTACAAATTGCAAGTATATTTGGGGCCAAATAACCATAATAGCTATAGAAGCACGTATATATTGTCCACTAACAGTGTAGATATTGAGAGCAACTTTAGGGCACTAAAAGACAGCGCTGCACATTTTCTAAACTCAAGTGGGTCAACTAATTAGCCATGTATGGCTAATTAATAATAAATCTTGCTTTTCTTTCTACTTGCCCTCAGATCACAACAATTGGACTCAAAAAATGTACCATGTCTATCCACCAAGCTCCAAACTCGGTACTTGATACCATGCCATAATGAAAATGGCACTCACGAGGAATGTCAAGCACAAGTGTAGAATGACATGAGTTAATGAATAAATCTATCTTAATAGCAAACCTAAGTTAGAGTGCCAGCTCGTGAGGTCAGTGCATGATCCACCTCAGCAATGGTGTTGGAGAAAAGGAACTAACCCGTTGCATGCTACCAAGGTTTGCAAATGGCTATAGGAATGTCCATACACTCTAAAACCATAGAGGATGGAAATGAGATCCGCAACATAGTTGTTTAGAGATCTCACAAGGAAGAAGTAAACGAGCAATTTTGTAGCACAAGACTACTCCAATAGATACTAGTCTAGTCATCTACCTTAACATTCACTCCTCAAGGGTCCACTAAGGGAAACTTGAAACTCCACAAGTCTAAGAGGGTCAAAGAGGAGTTGAATATGAGGAGACATATTCTATGCGTTTGAGAGCTACATCCTTTCCTCCTCATTAGAAAATAGGAGATATGAAAATTATAGGCCACATGCAGCTTTTCCCTTTCCTGCACCTGTTGTACGAGATACTAGCTTTTGGGAGCAGTGAACCTAGGCATCTATCCTTTATTTATCATTGTTTTGCTTCCTTCATGGAGGAGTCATCGTGTAGACAAATCTACTAACCAATCCCAAAAATAAATAAAAATCAAGAAACAAAAAAAACTAATTAGCAACAAAAGAAGTACTCTTAAGTTTGACTAGGGTTCGACACATTCAAAGCCTAGTAAGGTCCATCAATATTCTATTCTCTACTAGTTGGTGCATTTATGTATCTTGAGATAGTTTTCTTAGACAATGTTATGCTGGTCTCCCTAGAACTATCAATCAAAGGGAGTGGAAGTACATAGTCTCATGACACCATAGGCTTAAGGTTTTAGCCTTGTGATAGTGTTTGCACGATCTACTCATGCATACTCAGACTCACAAAACAAGAGACATTTACATTGAAAACATGACAAGGTCATCAACAAGACTAGCATGCCTTTAGTAGTTTCATTAAGGAAGTAATACAATATATTCAAAAATGGTCAAGAATTGACAATCATTTACCTTTAAAAGGCTTTCCAAGGATTTTATAATAGGACTATCATATGATAGCAACACTTGTGTTGCAAAAGCAATAGGCTCTAGAAATTGAGACATGATAAAAAAAGTATTTGCATCTAGTGTGTAAGAACCACTAACATGGTTTATGCACTCTTGACTACCATTTTGTGTTGAATAGAGGCTATCAATACTTCCAATCTATATGGGAACATGTAAAAAAACCATTACTTCTAATTGGTTATGTAAACTTCACCATCAACAACCATTCCATTAGTTTCCTTCTCTAGAATATTTAGAAGTTTGGCAACTTTCTTTAAAACCTGTAGTAAACTATGAAGCCATACAAGCTCAATCAAAATGACATATTACACACTTAGTTACCCTCTAGACAAGTTGAAACTTCTATGCATTACCATCATAGTGTAATGGTTGTCGGTCTCTTTTGGCCTATAATACAAATTAAACAATAGGCAAGAATCAATATCCATAGTCCAATTGCGTGTATTTCATTTATAGATTGATTTACTTGATCAAAACTTAAAACTTGCAACTCTTGTTAAAAAAACCTTGCATGTAAACTTAATAAACTCAATAATATGTATAGTAGAAACTGGTTCTACTCAATCTATATAGTTAGAACCATATACAAGAAAAATTCGAATCCTTCATTTAAAAATTCAATAGCAAAAACATAGAAAATTTTGGCATCCCCCATGTAGTGGTAGCTACCTTACAATAAATGGGGCCTTGCTAAGGATCTTTGTCAAAGCATGCTTAATACACCCTCCTAGCTCTTGACCCCATATTCTTCTACCCCCTTGTATAATAATGGCTCAGCACATGCTTTCACCTAGGACTCCTAAGTTCAAAGACGATGTTTGTAGTAGTAGCAACAAGAGTAGCATTAGGAGTAGTCACAATAATGATGATGAGATTAGTATTGCACCTTCTCTTGTAAGTATGCCTAATTTTCCTCTCATGCCTCCGTGCACACAACTCCTTGCAAAAGGCTATGATGATAGTAGTTATAGTATTGATTATGGTGATGATATCGAGAGTCATATCACATCTTCTTGTCGCAGTGTCTAGTTCTCTACACACAAACCACTGAGCCCTACGACTACTACACTGTGGGAAAGTTGATGATGGGATCTGCTTGCATGGCCTATATTTGGAAGCCTTAAGCACAAAAGCTTGAGATATGTTAGAGAAGGTGATCTTGAGCTATGATAACATTTGAAGGCTCATCACTCAAAGAGATCTTAAATGATTTCATTAGCAAGGGGCAACCGCAATAACAAGTCATGCAATAGAAAGGAGATCTCTTTGAAGGTCTAGTACATCTAAAGTACCACATCATATTTTGGTGGAAGAAATAGTACCAAGGTGCAAATCACCAATACTTTTGAAGGTTAGAGTAGGATAATCATGTAGCCATCAAGGCTCTATGTCATATTACTAATACTTCACTAGGAAATACAAAAATCATTGTATCTGCATTACTTTTTCTATTGATAATATGCTCATAAAAAATAGAAAACCCATTATTCTCTACCTATCCACATGGCACAATGTTACGAGTGCTATACACCTACACATGTGCAACAAGTCACAATTAGGTGGTGAATAGAAATCATAATGAAATTTCACAAAATAAGTAAACAACATCTTATTTTCAAAGTAATGAATTAAACATGGCAACATTTATTGGGGATCAAAAAAGCAATTGTCCTTGGTTGATTTGAAAAAAACAACACAAGTGGATATTCACATGCTAGTGCTTCCCTATGTAGTAAATCTACACTAAATCAATGAAGAAAAACCAAAAAGGCCATACCTACTGCCTCATGTAGCCAATCTGCACATCCATTATGAAAATAAGGTAGCCATAGATTTTTCAAACACTACCTCATGCAATGAATTTGTGCCCATTCAAAATTTCACATGATTATGAATCGTATGTAGACATTAGATATTCATAGATTGGAGTAAGAGATGGCTTCTAGATCCACTAGGGTTCCTCAACAGAATGAATTTTATACTTGACTAGATACCTATGATACTAAGTGTGGTAGTGGTTTGGTCATGGTCAAAATGGTCAAGGATAAGTTCATATACTCAGATTCTAGTATTGTCCCCAAGTTATGGAGTATCATTTCTGACTATTGTGATAAGTGGAGTCCCCTTAAAGGGTTTGATAAACTAATATAAAATGAATTGAGGATTTGTTGCCCAATTTGAATGCATTATCATTAATCTTGTGTACCATACAAAATGGCCTATAATATCTTAGTGGTTTTTTGGTTTTATGGTTTCTTTCGATTGATTTCAATCTTCACTTTTCAACGGAAAGCCATACTAAATCATGTTCCTTAAATTATATTGGCTTTAGCTGTATAATGTTGATAGGCTTTGGCAATTATATTGTGAATTCTAGCTAAAGTGTATACATGGTGTTGGCCAATGAGATTACCTTGTTTGAAAGATTTCAATAGGACTAGCTTAATAGCCAAAATATGTGTGTGCTATAAATAGTACGAGTTAAAGAATGTCCATGGGAATTACTACACTATGGTGCTTTAAAAAATCTTCATACTTGAGAAAAATAATAGTACGAGTTAAAGAATGTCCAGGGGAATTACTACACTATGGTGATTTAAAAAATCTACATACTTGAGAAAAATAATAGCTATCTAATCTAAACATGTGAAACTAATTTAAATATATTATAAGCATAAATAAATTTTACATTTTAAGAAAAAATTAAATTAAATTTCCTAATCAAGTATAAATTACTCAATTTAGTTCAACTATTATTGCTATCAATTCTTCTTCATGTGTTTAGTGTCTTGTAGCAAAAAAGCCACTTTTGTAGCAAATTGGACCCTCTACAAAAAATTCGCACGGGAGAATTTTAAGATATTTAACAAATTTGACATTAGATTAGAGTAGTGATATTAAAAACATGAGACTAAGATTATGAAGAAATGGCTTTAGGGAAATGTAACCCACATAAGGTAGTGGTTGAAAAAAAGCTAAAGGGGTTCAAAACAAGTTAGAAAGCATATATTTCTATGTCCACCTTTGAGACCATTTTTGCAAAAAAATAAAAAATAAAAAATACTTATAATAAAAATAATATTCTCTAAAAAGAATTAAAATATTCATGAAAACCACTTTGATATATGTGAGACACATTCCCAATAAGGAAATTGTAACTAAGTAAAAAATATCAACTTTTTCAAGAGCTCCAAACAATGCTACCAAGGGTTGTCTTATCCAATTTTCTTGTACTTTTAAAAATTCAATCCTTGTAGATAATGAAATTTCACTTGACACTTATTTCAAACCTTCAATTTTACTACCTAATGATATTGTCAAATTTCCATCCAATTTTGATATCATATGCACATCTTATTTCAAATGTACTTAGATAATATCTAAGCCACTTAAGTGGCAAATGATGAGACTATAGTTAGCTAACTTTTTTTAAAGGTCCAATCAAGATTTATGGGCTATTTCTAAATATGATTCTATTAATTTTCCACCATAGAATAACATAGTTAAATTTTAAATGTAGAAACTAGGAAGTATTAACATCTTATCATTCTTGTACTAGGTCTAGCTAAAGTCAATTCAACATGTACTTAAAATAAAAGTTTAAATAGGTACACTCCTAATTGTTTTTTAAAAGGAAATTTCATACTATAAGAAATCCTAATAAAGGCACCCATAAATTACAATAGTATGTAACATCTTGATTTAAGATAATCTTACTTTTTAAAAGAAATCTCGATCAAACATATGACTAAATCTCAAATGTAGAGTTTGTTGTGTTCATTCAAGGTAGGGAAGTTCTAATTGTCACCGACAAACATCTAGAAATACTGGTGTTAATGGCATTTCAAGAAGACTGAATGGGAAGGCTAAAGTGCAAGTCCAGAGACTAATTTTTAGAAGGATTCTTACTTTGTGGAGATTTAGTGTGTTATTTTTGGATACTTGTAGTATGTGTGTACTTCATGGACATCGGATTATCATGGATTTATTATTTTGTGAGAGATGGCTCACAATACCCATGTACATTGTATCTATCGCCCACAATGTATTACTTTGTCATAACCGCAATTGTTGTATAGGGTATGCATATGTATTTGTCATTGTATTAGTGTATAGACATGGTCTAATTAGACTAAGATGCAAGCATATTTCAAGGTTTGACTGAGGGAAGGTGAGGGGAGTAAACTCCGCAAATGGGGCGCTATCCTAGAGAAGTGACCTAATCCTAACCTTAAATTGTATCTATATAAAGGTGGGATGTCTCACTTGTATTTACCCTTTTGGTGCATCCATCTCTCAAAAGCTCCGTCAATGCAACTATTGAAGCTTTCTATTATCTTATTCTATTCTATCATCTTGCCTCCATTGTTGAGAGTGATAGAGAGAGAGTGAGATGTATTGAGTGAGGGACTGAGGGAAGGTGAAGGTCTTTGTAGTCTTCTTGTCTTGTTCTTCTTCTTCTACTAGCTACTCGACTCATTGGTATTCTTGGTGGTAATGTGAAGGAGCAATAACATTGGATTCTGTTTCTTGGGTCATGGAACCATCTTCGAACCTTCAAGCTTTCAAACTACAATATAGGAAGGTAAGATAGGTGAGTTCATTACACCTTGAAGCTAGTCTTGTGTTATTTCTTGCTTGGGAAAGAAAGAAGGATGGATGGTTAGTTAGAGCAGAGTGTTGAGAGATAAGGTGAGAGATTAGCATCGCCAAAGCGAGTTGTAACTTCTGAAACAATAGAAGTTCATCCTATGTCCCGGTTGTTATACATTTAGCCCAAAAATTAATGCATCTCCATGGGGCCATAGTGGTATTGAATGATCTTATTGAGGATACTAGCTTCATGAGGTTTGGACATTTAGAATGTTTTGTAGAGTCATAAAAAACTGAGATTGTTGGATTGGTAGGGCTTGGATTTTACTTCAAAAATGAACATTTTAGTCTCAGAGGTCACTATATGTGATCATGGCTTATAAATATGTGCATTGGTATTTTATAAAAGGTGGTTGTAGTTTTAGGGGTATGAGATGCATGACTCAAGGCTAAAATATGAGAGCCTTAATAATCAAATCTTAAAAGGGAGGGGAGGGGGGTTAGGGTCAAAAGGCAAATCCAACACTGTTTGGAGCAAGCTAATGAATGGCTTATAACTAAGCCTATAAAGGCCCAAAATTAATAGAGCTACTAGATTAATGAATTTTATACCTACTGACTTTGTTAAAGTAGTGAGTTTGAACAAAGCCTTTAAAATGCTTAAATATTAAAGCCTTAATGTAATTGAAGAGAGCCACTAGTGGTGGGAGGATAATTAGAGGCCATCTTTGAAGCTTAGTTCTAAGGCTTTTAAAAAAATCATTTGTCGTTTGATCAAGGTGGGTGAAAGAATTAGATACGAGGTTTATTTAAAAAGAAGACATGGATCACAAATGACTAGAGACAAAACTTAGAGATAATGACATGTGAATCTCACAAATCAAAATAGCATTGCTTAAGAATGCCCATTTTATTTACAATGTAAATACCAAGAGGAGTTCACAATGTTTGCTTAGCATCTCCTTTCTCACAAGAGGAGTTCACCAAGGCTTTGAAAGCATGGGCAAGAAGAAGTCATCGAGGTATGAGGGAACTTGAGTAGAATACATGCTCCACTTTTGGCAAGATTTAGTGCCAAATGTGACAAAGATAGTCAACACATATTGAAGTGAGGGCAATCCCCTTGAATCATGGACAAGAAGCATAGTTAGCCTCATCTGCATGCAAAGAAAATGCTCAAAATTAAACCATTGGAGGCAAATCTCCTTAATAAGCATGATGTACAAAGTGCTCACCAAGGCAATTGCTAATAAGCTCTTTCCCATCCCATAGAGGCATGTCAATCATCATCAGTGTAGATTCATAACGGACCGCCCATTAGTAGACAATGTCTTGAATACAATTGTTATTGTAGATTGGCAAAAGGCATCCATGTATTATTAAAAAAAAACCCTCCAACTCGATGTACATAAAGCTTTTGATAGGGTTACATTGAGCTATTTTTAAAAAAGTCATGATAAAAATGGAATTTTGCGAAAATATTGTTGATTGAAAGTAATGGTAGGCTATTAAGTGCTTTTGGAGTGCATAGAGCATTTGACAAAGATGCCCAATAAGTCCTTTTATTGTTGCAATTGTGATGCATCCATCTCTTTACATGACAAAATGGTTGAATTTGGTAAGATTAATGGAATAACATATAAGGGTAAGGGCCAAGGGTTTTCAAACATCCTATTGATGATGCTAGAGCTAGTCAAGGAAAGCATATATAGAGCCATGAAAACACTAGAAATTTAGGTAATGTTGTTGTGTGTATTTCAATTAAGGATCATAATAGTTTCCACTATAGAACTTACTATTCAATGAGCTTGATGTCCACAACTTTGGGAAGAATAATCCTTTGGCAAAGTCTTCTTTTCAGGCATAGCAAACATGAAGCAACTCTCCACATTTGACATAATAGCTTCATACTTATGATGTTTGTCTAGGAAAATCAACCTCTCAATCCAAGGCTCACATATCAAGAATATTAGCATCACTTTCCTCTACAACTCTAAGCAAAATGAGCAAGTAGAAACCTTGAACCACCTTCAAAGAGGTCTCAAAGCTGAGATACTTCCAAACTTGGAAGCATAAACTCCATGAGGATCTCCATACCTCCACAAGTACACTTGTAGTTAAGGGGTCTTCAATGCAAGCACTTATGGCCTTCTTCTACTTCATGACCTTCCTTCTTTTGAACAACAATTGGGCATTCACATTAAAGCACACCATTGGCAACTTAGCTACACACACACACTCTCCTTTGTGGCTGCTTCTAGTATTGGTTTCATAGCCTCCTCACATTCATGACAATCACCTCTTGTTCTTCTTTGTTCTCTCTCTCTCTCTCCCCCCCCCACTAGGCTCCAAACATGCATCCCACTTAGCTTTAGAGCTAATAGCTTAGCCTTTTCACTTTTTCACCATCTTTCACATCAGTAACAAGGGCATCGCTTTGATTTGGCTTTTGCCACCATCTTGTGCCCTTGTCAATCAGGGCATCTCTAGTAGCCACTGTTGCTTTATTGAAAATTATGATCCTTAGCCTTACCACCTTGCTTTTCGTTCAAAAAGAAGCATTGGCCATCTCCATTTGCTTGCTTTCCATGCCCTCCTTGATGCTAAATTGAGAATGGCGCCATGCCACATCATCAAGTAGCCAACTTAGCATATGGGTTGGTCTGCCGATTGCTACTTTCATGTATCACACTCATTGACTAACGTGCACTCCATAATAGCCACTATATGTTGTCAATCTAGTAGATTGGTAGTCAAAGAAGGTAACACCAAGTTGCTAAGCTTTCTATAGTCAAAACTAACCTCACACTCATAATCTATTGCAAATATATTAAGGCTCCAACCTTTGTAGCTGATCATGGTCTTTGCACCAACCCACAACCCTAGAACTTCTTTGATAGATATTCACACATCTAAGAGAAACCTTGCTAGTTATGAGAAAACCCTAGAACTCTCACTTGTAAAGGCACAATAACCTAGTTATTAAAGCATTCCAAATATATCATGCCAAAAGGTACAAAACCATTCCTGCATTGCTTGCTATAGCCAATGGTTGTGACACCATCCCATCCTTACTTTGGTTTGGGCCTTTAGGTCCAAGAAAGCAATATTATTTGACACAAGAATAGTATCATCAACATATAGAGCAAGAATAATAAAATATTTGTCCTCCCTTTTGATGTAAAGATTTGGGTCAGCAAAACATGCAACAAAACCTTTAGATGTGAGGAACTGATCAATCTTAATATACCAAGCACGAGAGGCTTGCTTCAATCCATATAATGCACGATGAAGCTGGCATACAAGATGCTCCTTTCCTGCAATCATAAAACCTTCAGGTTGCTCCATATAGGTTTCTTCTTCAAGATCTCCATTGAGAAAAGCCGTTTTAACATCCATTTGGTGAATTTCTAGATCAAATAGTGTTGCAAAAGCCAAAATCATACGAACAGTTGTGGAGCGCACAATGGGAGAAAATGTTTCTTGATAATCTACTCCTGCAATCTGTGAGTAACGAAAGCCTCACAACACCATGCTTACTAACCTTCGTTCAATGTAGGGATTCTTGTAACAAAGTTTATTGAGACCAAGCGCAATCTTTCCAATGTGTTAAATGTGTATATCTTCCATTTGTTCAATCTTGCAACAAATTCAACAAGACTAATTGTGTTGCCCTCAATGTGGTGTACATGTACAGTTTGCCAAAGAACACACAATGACAACCCTGTTGTGAGAACTCAAGTAAGCCACATCCAATGTTGCATAAAATGATGAGTTTATCATGCTAAGTGACATAGACAAGGAGCCTCGTGACAATGTAACAAGCATGTTCAAAGAGCTGCATGCAAAACAACTTCCAATGCGGATAAGAATAATGCATATGAGTGGTCTAGATTGCATTTGCACAAAGCTCATCCCTTCAATATGGCATAACAATATGATACCTCTGTGTTGTGCTTTGGAAAGTTTCTAAAGATGCTCGTTATAATTTGGACCAACTACAAGCCTATCTTTGCTAAAGACCTGGCAAAAGCTTTCAAGTAAGATATGCTCGTTTTGTTGGGTTAAAACTGGAAGTCTTCACTTCTGCTTCATTTTAGGGAGGCAAGCGGTATTGCCGAAATACGATTATGCCAATATGGTTGTAGCTTAAGTAGTTTCGAGCATGAGTGGGTTCAAACCTTGGGTACACACATGAGTGAGTAGTTTTGAGCATGAGTGAGTTCAAACCTTGGGCACACCCTTGAGGCATCTGTCAAACTTCGGGCAGCTCCAGACAGAGAAAAAAAGGAAAAGAGATAAAGAAATATGATTATAAAATTACAACATTAATCATTTGGGTATCAGACATGCATACTTTCAGGTGGGGCCGGCCTTTCCGGACTCCCTGAAGCTGCGGGCGAAAACAACTCCGAACTTCGAAGTCTGCCTTTGAACATCGACTCACATGCTCTCTCGACTCTGTAATGTCCATTTCCAAATAGCAGATTCCTTGTAGGAGTCAGGTATCTCTCTGTGTCTGTCTCTCTCTGTCTTTTGTACGCACATACAGCAGACTCGTTTACGTACAAAGGACGCTATGTTCGATGTGCGTGATCACACACACACACACACACACACAATAATTTCACCTGCAAAAAGATTAGTATCTGCAGACTGGACTATTATACAAGCACCTTGACACTAGAGAGAGTAGTTGCACATCTTGTGATCAAAATACAATGAATGCTCGACTTGATGAGCTGTGGTCAACAACTGCGATGGCAATATGATGTTCCTTGCTAGTTGTCCTATAGGTAAAAACAATTCCTACTTTATCACTTTGTGCCTCTTATGATGGTCTCGATATGGTTGCACATCATGAATGTAGGATTTTGAATGAATTCACTAGAAGCAATCGGTATCTGAGTATCAGTGTGGGTGCCATGAATGCATGCTGCCTATAAATAGGCCAACTGGTGCCACAACTGGTAATCAATTCGCCAGGCCCATAAAGTGGGTGACCAGGACAGCCTATAGTGCCCAAAAAGAAATATACTAATGTACCTTCCATTTGAAGTGCCTAAAGCACACAACATGATAGGAAAAGACAACGTCAAAGTTTGTAATGTTCTCATCTAACCCAAATTGAGACTCATAGGCAAGAGATGATACGAGACACATCTCCTAATGCCCTCTTAGATCTTGGATGTGGTGAAAGGCCAAAGAAGATGCAGATTTGAGGGTGGTAGGAAGACTGCTGATGAAGTTTGTCAACAAAGAATGCCAACCAAGGAGCAAGACCCTCTCTCTAGATGAAAGCCTGATCTTATGGAAGGCCACCAGAGGTTAAGGCAAATGGAGAGGCCTTCATAGATCAGTCGGGGATGGGTGAGCCAAGCCTTTGGAGTTTGACCTAATTGTGAGATGATAGTGAGGAGCTATTGAAGGCCCTATAACCTACAAAGAAACAAGGAAGGCCCAAAGTAGACTGTAATACTCGAAGAAGCTCCTTAAGATTCTAGAAATCCCTCTCTAAAGTACAAAGGGCCAAGAAATCTATAATGCATCATTGGTATCATCCCCCTCTCAAAGGGATGGGAGGAATGAGAAAACCACCAAAGGAGATGGTGGGGGATGGGATGGAACCTATGAGATGGGGATGCACAACTAGGAATGGATGCAACAATAGACAATTGCCTTGGAGGACCCTTCACAAGGGAGGGGGAAAGGTCCAAGGAGCATGTAGAGCCCCCTTGCCTGCTAACTTGTCATAAGAGTGGTTTCTGTAGAAGAATCCTTAAGAAAGACAACCTGCTTGGTGAAGACAATTTGGGTATTGAGTATAGTAAGACCATGAAGTGAGAGAAGATTGGAAGCCCAAGTTTGCAACAATCTCTTAGACTATCACGATTTCTTGGATAACTGACACAGACAGTAAGAAACTAAAGTGTTCGCTTTCCAATGCAGCTTCTAATTCTAGTGTGTGCTGAACCATCATCCAAATCTTTGGATTCCATGTGAATTGCTATAGTGTACGGCTGCCCAAGGATCACAAGATATGAAGAAGAATCCTATACAAAGAAGTGTTGTTTATAGTGAATATCCCCAATAGTAACTTTCACATTAGGACATGCAGCATACAAGTCCCTAGGAGTATTATTTGTAGCATGTATCCTCCATCCATGCTCTTTACCCTCTGACCATTTGCCATTTTCATAAAGACTCCTGACCATAACATTAATTTCAGATCCATGATCAATTAAAGCAATACAAGGCACCTCAAGATCTCCCACTTTTACTAGCCTCTCTATGGTTGGTCTAGCCTAGTGTTTCCATGTATAGTGGCCTCTAGACAGAACATGTTTTGCTTTTTCTTCACTAAAACACACTTGATGCACTTCTCTTGAGGTGTGGCTACAAAGCATCGTGTTTTCAGCATCAACAACTGCATTTTTAGAATCAGAAATTGCATTTACAGCATCAGCAATTGTATTTTCAGCATCCTCATCATCTTCCTTCATTGCTTGTACACCTTGTAAACCTAGCTCTTCTTCTCCTTAAACAATAGCATTCATTGGATCCCCAACAAACCGTAACTTTCTCTTTATAATATCAGTAATCTCCTCATGAAATTTTCACTTGGCAATGCCAGAATTTCACCCGAGGTGAATTCTACTTTGTTTGAGGTGTAAAATCAACCTAAACTTTATGACCGATTGTCATTGAATGTGTGTATTCAATATATACACAGGCAAGTCTAGTCCCACAGGCAGTTGGATAGAATCCTTCATTGATCATCTTTCTTAAGAGTTTTCATCCATTGTACTTTCATCCACATAACAACGTTGACAATCCAGGGGCTACGACTTGCAAAACACTGCCGTAGAGAGGCTGAGCCCACAGAAGGATGGCGCATCATTGGCTACAAACTGCTTCCGAAAAACGAATTGAAATTCCGCCAATGTCTTGGGCTTGGGTTGTGACCCCATCCATAAAGCATATGCCCTCCCTTGTAACACGATCCATGTGTGTTTGATACGCTGTGTGTCATTGAATTGGTGTAGATCAAAGTGTGACATCCAGTTGGCCAGCTACGAATCGATGGTTGTCTCATCATGTTCGTTCTTCTCCCCTTTGAAGGGATTAGGTTGGAATTCAAGAGGCAGAGTCCGCATGGCTGAGGGCACAAATTGACAAGCGATGAATCTATATTCTGCATGAGGAAGGAAGAACCTTCAAGTCGATGCCCATGTTTATGTTAGGATCAAGCTCTATGTAAATATCAGGTTAATAATTATCACCTTAATTTACATGACTGATTGCATAGTGTCTTGACAGTGATATGAATCAAATTTGGCTCCAGTAGCAAGTATGATAGATGCACTAAAAATGTGCTGTAACTTCTCGAATGCACCATAGTACTTGAAGTGTTTGTTTTCTTAATGCATCTTGTTACTTGAGGTGTTCTTTCCTTTCACTTATATAACTTGCTGCTAGTAAGCCAACTTTTAAGAGTGCTTGATTGCACTAATAGTGACACTTGAATAGCAGCATATATAATGCATACTTGTCATTCTGTATGGTGCTAAATGTGATCTAAATTGAATTTTATTGTTATTGATAGTGCATGAAGTCATATCTTAATCTAATGCAGCGGATCCAAAATTGTTTCCAGGTCAGAGCTCCGTCATGAAAGCAACATGGATATCATGGAGCCAAATTCTATAGTTAAAGATCAAGGATGGTGTTTTAGCTCTTGTGGCTATTGTAAATCAGAGGGACAAACAAGTGCTACTTATGGTAAGCCAATGCACACTAAGGAAGCTTATTGGTAAAAAGAGTCATTGAGACACATTGTTGTTGTAGACTTTGGATAGTCCCTTCCTTCCGTGGAAACTAGTAGCTCTATCTCTTGTAGTACTCAGTCCGGTTGGATAAGGAGTTGGAGAGCATGGAAAAATACAAAGTTCTCACAGGCTTTTCGTGCAGAGTCGGAGCATTTTCAGCTAGGAAGGGGGTGACTCTTTTCATATGTCACAGGGGTTGTTTTGTTTGCACAAAGCTGGAGCAAGGTCACCCATCCCAGAGGGGCCATCACACAAACCTAGAGCTCAGAATGATCTTTTCACTTGATAATCAATTGGAGTGGTTGTGTGGGATGTCTGAAGCAGATTAGCCATGAATCTCAGTCCCATTCCAGCAAATAGAGGGGAGGTGAGAGATTCAAAGTGGATAAGCACACCCTGCATCTTAAGAGTAAGGGCCTTTTCTTCTTGTGTTGAAGTAATGTAAACCACTAGTCTGTCCCACCCATTTCTCCTCACTCTTCTCTTCTCCTCCCTATCAAACAACCTGCTGTAATCACATAGCTACCAATTAGAGTTAGCTTCCAATTAGAGTAGCTGGCATGGGAACACAAACAGCCATTTTATGTAAATTTATTAGCATTGCTCTGCAAGGGCTGGTGCCTGGTATGTATTTTAGTTCTTTGAAAAAATTTTATGTACACCTGGCAGCACTTCCTTCAAAACGATTGTTGAGAGTCCAGATTCAATAACAGTCAATTCTGAGGCTTTTTTTCCACACACACACACAACAAAGTGTGTGTAGCTTAGGCAACTTTTACTTTGTTTGTCAAGGTAATCTAAGCTTTAGAATCATGACATTGTATTCGTTGGGTCTCATAGGCCACTTTGGTCTCTTTAGGGACGTCAATATAATCTCACACACTCTCTCATCATTAATATTGTAACAAGAAGAGTGACAAGAGGGTGTGAGAAGATATACTAGGGTTTGCATTGTGGAAACACAGCATGTATGACCAAGATTGAAACACAAAGACTCAGATAGAGATGCAAAACTCAAACCCTAAATGCAAAATGCAAAACACAAAAGACAAAAACTCAAAACTCAACACAGAGAGAAGAAACTCTGAAGTGAATGAATGCTGTAAATGAATGTAAGTGTACAGAATGCCCAAGGGCAAAGCAATGTAGTATTGGAGAGATGCCCATCGGAGATGGATCCCGAGTGCTATGACCACTAGTCGGAGGGTCGGAGTGCGGGAAACTAGTCGGAGTATTGGAGTGTGGAAAACACCAAATGCTAATCCCTAGAGTGTTTGGGAACGGAGGCGACTGCAGAGGATGATGCTTGATGATGAGGGTGGTAGCAAAAAGCTACAAACACAGCAGTAGAAGGGCCGCCTGGAGGAGGAGGAAGGTTGCCAGCTGTTGCTAGGTAGAGTGAAGGCCAAACGCAAGCTGTAGGAGGTTGCCAAAAGGTGTGGGGAGAGCACTGCCAACTGTTGCCTAGTAGAGGAATGTTCGAATATAAGCTAAAGGAAGCAGATTGTGTGCTAGCGATGGCAAAATAGTCCAAATGCTGCAGGGAGGAGGGCGCCAGACAATGGGTGATAGCCAGGGAAGAAGGTGCTAGGCACTGCAAGAGCTGATAGAGGAGTGGTCAACAGTGGCGAAGGGTAGACCACCATGTGGGTGAAGGCTGATGGCTGAAATTTGCACTAAAATAATAAGACTGAATGGTGGGTAGCTTAGATGTTGAAGGGTGCCCCAAAAATTAGGGTTTTCGAGGACCATTGAAACTCTCTCCAACCGTGCACTAAATTTGCATTTTTCAATAATTAAGTGTGTTATGGGGTTGTTTAAAAATGCTAATGAGTTGTGAAGCGTATTTTAGCTCAATACTTTCTCTCAGGCCTAAAATTGAGTCAAAAAGGGGAGGTGAGCAATGTTTACCCCAAGGTGTCCCATCCCAAAGCAACCAGGGCGTCGGACAAAGGGCGCACGTTGGCTGCCTAGTGGCCTATCAAGACTACAGAGGCGATGGTTACCTTACCAAGGGAGTCCAAGTAGTCACCGTAGAGAGGATAGGGCATTGGACAAAGGGTGCATGTTGATTGCCCAATGGCCTACCAAGGCCAACAAAGGTGGATGAAACCACATTGAGCTTTTTTTTTTTTTTTGGGTGGAAAGTTCATTTTAGGGGTGGCGGTAGATTAAGTAACAATTACCTAGAAGATGAGAGTAGGGATGGTACACCCAATACACCGCAAAACAGTACAAGCTTACCCAACCACTCAAGGATGTCGATGACGTAGTTACCAAAAATGTGTCGTCCTGTTTTATGTCTCAAGGTCTCGTTTCGCATTTCGTTTCGTTGGCCACGAGGTTTTGAAAAATACTAATTATAATAATTAAAATTATTAATAATTATACATTAAATTTATTACTATGTAGATCCTAGACTTTAGAGACAAAAGTTCAAAAGCCTAGAATATAAATATCAATTTCATCTACTCATCTAGAAATTAGTATTCACGATTCACAAATCACAAGCTACTATATACACCATGATTCATTATATATGAGAACATACGTGCAATACATTTAACATAATTCAAAGTAGATGTGAAAGATAAAACTAATGCTAAAGACTCGTGACAATATTATCATTTATATGATAGAAAACATTGCCTTCTTGATTTACGTAATATTCAAGAAGGTAATCTTCAGTTAGTTCACGCAAGTTTTAGGACATTAGTTTTTAATGTTTTTATTTTTCAAATGAAAAAATAATATTTTCGTTTTTTAGAATGTTAGTTTTTTAAAACGTTTTAATATAAAACATAGCATTTTCATTTTTTAAAAACGTTTTTTTTGGTAAAATGTAGTATTTTCGTTTTTAAACATAAGTTTTAATTTATAACACAATATTTTAGTCTCTCAAAGAAAATATTGAAAATGTTTCAATGTAAAATTCAATATTTAAAAACTTTTAGAATGTTAGTTTTAAATGCTTATATTTTTAAAAACATAGTATTTTTATTTTTTTTAAAAAATATAGTATTTTCGTTTCTTTAAATATAAGATTTAACTTAAAATGTAAAATTTCTATTTTTCACAATGTTTTTATATGAAACATACCATTTTTGTTTTTTAAAAACTTTTCTATATAGATCGCGGTAATAAAAAAGTGCTTGAGTGCCCGTTTTTTCATTAAATGGCCAAAGTACCCCATTTTGGGCATCTAGCAGTCATGGGAGGAGACATGTGAGCTCCAAGAGAAGTTGTATGAGGAGACGGGTGAGCTCCTAGGAGTCGCAATGGTACCGACACGCGTCCAAGGGGAAGAAATGCAAGAGAAAGATGAAACAAAACCAAGCAAAATATATTCTCTAGATAAAACGTGTAGTAGGATAATTATGGACAAAGCATACCCTTGGGGAACTTAAAAAAAAAAAAAAAATCCTTATCTAAAATGTTTTGTTTTGCGAAATGAAATGAAATGTTTCGCTAGTTTCAGGGTTTCACATTTTGCTAGAACGAAACACGTTTTTTGGTTACTATGGTCAATGACGAGGGAAATGTGATAAAGTATCATGGGGAGGAGGGTGGTGGTGTAATCTGCCGATAAAAATAGCTTAGGATCCATCTAGTGATGCTCTGCACTATGGTATGCATAATATGCTACATGCTGAAGAATACTCATGCAATAGCTGTCACTTGGACATTGTTCCTCGTGGGAAAATTGTTCACTTGCCCAAGCGCCCCAGTACAAAGATGATGAAATCGTACAATGCATAGGGAAAGGTACAATAGGTGGAAGGTGTGAATAAATACCCTAACACAGAAACACAAATAACACCGTATGACAAAGGATAGACTGATAGAAGAACATAGTTAGGGTTACGGTAACTTAGAGACAATGAACACAAAGAATGAATGAAATGATATGACTATTGAATATACAATGCTTATGCAACAAACTCACTATGTAGTGAATGAATGCTGTATCTCGAACTCCTGTATCTCAAGGATTAGGGCAGGGGTAATGAGCTAGAGAGTGTCGTACTTCGAACGGATCCTGAATCGTAGTAAGTCAGCCTCTGCATGCGGAACACTAGCAAATGCAGCCAAGGAAGACTAGATCTGATATAGACAGCAGTGTATAAGAGAGAAATGCTAAAAATACAGGTGATGAGAGAGAAATACTAAAAACACAGGTGAGGAGAGAGAAATACTAAAAACGTAGGAAAAACCAGCAGCAACAGTCAGCATGCTGAAATCAGCTTTGAACAGTGTGTGGTAGGCTGGAAACAAGCGCTAGACTGTTGTAGACAGCAATGGCCAGCTTGGACTGTGATGTCCTCCGTGTCCAAGTTGTGGGTAGCAAGTTGAAATATCTGAAATCTGCAAAAACGAGATTAAGGCTGAATGGAGGGCAACATATCTATTTATAGAAAGTTTGGGTCTCCCAAGTGGATTTGTGCTTATGGGATACAGACACTCTCTAGAAACGCATTTCTTTTTAAATAAACAAGTTTTTTCCCTTAATTACGCATGTTTTGGGGTTGTTTAAATGAAGTTAATGCACTTTTAGCTCAACACCCCCCCTCAGGTGGCCCAACAACGGTGCTATGAGAAGTAGACTAGCCAACTGTTTTTTTTTTCCTTTATCGTTTATCCCAAGGAGTCCCATCCCAAAGCAGCCAGAGCATCAGACAAAGGGTGCACGTTGGCTACCCAGTGGCCTACTAAGACTATAGAGGTGATGGTTATCTTACCAAGGGAGTCCAAGTGATCACCTGCGAGAGGCCAGGGCATTGGACAAAGGGTGCACATCGGCTGCCTAGTGGCCTATCAAGTCTTGCAAAGGTGGATGGAATTAGTAATGAACTTATTTTTTTAGGAGGGATTTGTAGTTTTGATAGACTTAACATTGAGGGTTTGAAACCAGTTTTCGTTCTATTGAATATCCATGCCCCAAATAGGAGAGTGATAAGGGATGGTAGATCCAAGACCTTCGAAAAACAAGCATACTATCCCTACCATTACTAGGTATTTATGAAGAAGTTCTGGCTAAGGTGTGGGTGACACAAATATAGCAAAGATATGAAGCAAGCAAGACAAGCAAAGCAAGCAAGCAAGCTAGGGAGAAGTTCCTTGAAAACTACCATGTGCAATGCCATGAATATGGTGGATCCAGAGTCGACCACTCCAAAAGAATGAAAAGGGATAAATGCGCACAGATGCATGTTTACATGAACAGAATGCCAATGCATGGGGTAATGCAAAGAAAAATGCAAGATGTCATGCTTATGTAAAATACAATGCAATGCAATGGTGCCACTTGGACAATGCCCTCATAGGGGAATTGTTCACTTGCCCAAGTATCCTTTTACAATCATGTCATCTTGACAGTGTGGATGAAGTTACAAATGTCCATAAGTACATTACAAAAGAATAAATAAATGAATAAACTGTAAGCATCATCATTGTCACTATCAAGAGAAGTAGCCACCCCCTCTTAAATTGAAAGGGAAAGCAAGAGGGAAGCACCCTCTCCTTGTCAATTTGAATAAGTAGGGGAGGGTGTACCCAAGCCGATCCTGGGTAGAAGGTACTGAAGAACTAGCTGGTTGAATGCTTTGGTTAAAATGTCTGTGGGGTGTGGACAGCAAGCTGAAATATCTGAATTATGTAAAAGCGAGATTAAGGCTGAATGGAGGGTAGCATATCTATTTATAGAAAATTTGGGCCCTTCCAAGTGGGTTTGTGCTAATGGGATACAGACACTCTCTAGGAACGTATTTCTTTTTAAATAAACAAGGTTTCTTCCTTAATTAAGCATGTTTCGGGGTTGTTTAAATGAAGCTAATGCATTTTTAGCTCAATAGAAGGCTGATGTTGAAAACAAGTGTCCAAACTTGTAGAATACCAAGAAGGATAGGAACCCCTTCTCAACTTGAGTATCGATGCCGAAGAAGGAAGAGAAGCTTAAGAATGTTGGGCTTCGTGTGGTGCCGAGAACCATTTGGATGAAAATGATGAAGTATCCCTTCTAGAAGAACAAGGAGAGAAGACATCGCCATGATAGCATTAATAGAGATGCTGCACGATCCGCCTTAGGCTAAGGGTAAGGCCACCATCTCATACAGCAAGGTGGGGAAGTGGTCCTAGAAGGTGCAGTGGATGCCTTAAGAATGGATGCATAAAGTGCAATAGGTGAACCACTAGCAGAGACCAATCAGCCAATCCTTCAAGAGTAGTGAAGGAGATGGGCTGTTGAGATTATCCACATGCCACATATCCAATAGCCGTTGGGATAGATAGCAGAAGGTGCAGTGGATGCCCTAAGAATATGTGCCAAATGTCATGGTCCGTCCAAGTTTAGAGAGATGGCCAATCTCACCAATTGGTTTAGATGGAGTAGTAGCACTCGATGGAGGAGTGTAAACCGAACTGTACGTGATGTGTCTTTGGCCTTCTACCCAAGGATTTCAAAATAGCCATAAGGGAGACCTATGGTGTAGGCTCTGCATCTGCAGATGTAGTGCTCCTCACTCTCTACTTCCTCTTGGCATAATTTGCAAATCCGCTTAGCTTTAGGGATGTGGGCTGCTCTCTCGGTCTTGATCTCGAGTTGGTGGGAGGATACCCAAACTTGGCTACCTGTCTCTCATGTGGAATGTATACATCTAGGTATTCAACACACACACACACACACACACACACACACACACACACACACACACAGATTAACGTTTTCCGATGGCCGAAATTGGCCTATGAGACAACCATGTACAATGCTAGTCGTCACTAGATATCAAGTGTGACATGCTAATAGATGGTCAGTTATATATTGTGAAAAGAAGCTAAGGTGATATACAAAACAAAATAGTGCTCATGTAGGGATACAACGGGAGGATGAGGTAGTATATGTCTAGTTGTGTGGCTGAATGATATCCCTATATCTTGTTCCACCTAGTTAGGATCGGTGGATAGAGTATGTCATATATCCTGATTGAAATAGTATGAGGGTAGCATCTGGATTGGGCTCTCAACTTTGTTAGCTATTGCTTATATTGCGAGTAGATCTTCCTCATCTCTTTCTGATGTAGCATCTATTTGGTAGCCGTGTATTCGCAAGCGGCATGCTGCTTTGATATCCTTGGCTCTTTGGATTATCACTCCTATTTGTGTGGGTGCTATGTGTGTGGTCGCTGTCTGGAAGAAATCAATGAGTTGTGATTGACGTCCCCCTCTCTGTGTAGTACCTGCTCGTAGTAGTGATGTGCAGAGCCTCTAAATCTTGACTAGGAATTGGCCTAGGTGGCGCTGGTGTGGGGACTCTATGACTAGTTTGAGGGAGTTGTCTCCTCCAAATAGCAGGGACCACCTAGCTCAGACTGCACTATAGGCTTTGCATCTGTAGATGTAGTGCTCCTCGCTCTCCACCTTCTCTTGGCATAGCTTGCAAATTCACTTAGCTCGGGGAATGTGGGCTGTCATCCTAGTCCCAATCTCAAGCTGGTGAGAGGATACCTTGATTTGACCAATAGCTACTCGCCTCGCATGTGGCATGTATACATCTAGGTATCTAGGTTTCTCAATGAAGCCAAGAGAGAGCTCTATTTACATCCTTTGGAGACCAAAATTGACCTATAGGACAAATCAAATGATTCATTACATTCCACTTGGGATATTAGTGCCATGAAGGCACATAAAAAGAAAGAGAAGAAAAATAACTAAAATGGAATAAACTCTAAGCTCTAATGACTCATATGGGCTTTAATTACAACATTGAGTTTCTTTACAAAAATAAAGGGTAGCTAAATCCCATTAGAAGATACGTTTATTTCTGGGAAAGTGCCATGGCGGAACTCCATGATGTCAAAAATAACAGGTATGCTTTGATACCATGTCAAAATAAGCGATAGCACAGAGAGACAATACGGTTTGCGGCGGGGAGTAACATTGAGAGAGAAGAGAAACTTAGAAACACAAGAAGAACATGGTGATGTGATGATACACTGAATCATGCAACGAGAAGAAAAGCTGATATAGCAAAAATGAAGCTCAGAAGATAATTACATTGTCTTGTTTGAATTAGGCTGTAGCACTTGTGGGAAATCTGCACAATGAAGGGAGTGAAATGCAGTCCTGTGGGCGGTGGGCTATCGAAGTAATCACTGGAAGGTGACGGATAGTTGTTGAGGGAGTGAACCGCAATCCTCTAATGCCGTTTAAGATGTGGAAGATGATCACTAGTTGTTGAGGGAGTGAACCGCACTCCTCTGATGCTGGGGAGTGACTTGGGCAGCAAAGCACAAATCCCAGAGTGTTGGAGCTATCAAACGTAGGGAGAGCAGCCTAGATGTTGACACCAGGTGGATAATGATAATGCCAGATGATGGAAGATGAGGTGATGGAGAAGGAGCCAGGTTGCAAAAACGCAGATTCGAGTAGTCCCTGTGATAGATGAGTGATGCCAGGTGATGGAGGAGAAGCCAGGCTGCAAAAACGCAGGTCCCAATAGCCCTTGTGATAGATGAGTAATGAAATCATTGATGCTCGGTGATGTAGATTGTCGCAAGAGGCTAGGATTCTGATGCTAAGCTAGAGATGATGATGCCAGGCAAGGAGAATATCTCCACACTGAAAAACGTAGGTGAAGGTGGAGCGTGAAGGAGAAGGGTGCTGACGCTAAGCAGATGATGGTGATGCCAGGTGGAAGATGCTCCAAACACAAATCCTGATGCTGGAACAAGGCGCTTGAAGCAGAAGAGAAAGGGTGAAGGCAGTCACGAGCCATGAACCGCAATGTCCTCCTAAAGGGGTGTGAGGGAAATGGAAGGGGCTAATGAGATTAGGGAAGGGTGTCTGATGACAGAGGAAGAGGGGTGAAGAGTGACTGGTGGTGGGGTGGTCTCGAATGAATGAAGTGATTGCCTATTTATAGGCATAGGCTGTCTAGGGTGGCGCACTGGCGTGTGGGCGCCCACTGAAAAAGTGGCCAAAATGTGGACACCAATCCTTTTTGGGGCTGTCAGTGCAAAACCCTAAATGAAGTGTGTGAACTGAATAAGTGGTTTCTCAACACATGATGATTGCTTTTCTGCCTCGATACATTGCCCATTTATCATTTCTTTGTGCCTTTTTGCCTTTGGCTAATTCTATCTGTCAAATTTTAAGTTTAGAGTGGGATCAACTTATCCACTATGCATACTTTTGTCCCTTGTAGGGACTTAGTTTGCTTCATCACAACTATCTTCTTTGTCATATCCATGTAACTAACTTTTACTTGTGTGCCTTTTGGGATAATGCTAATGGACTGTCCCAAATCTATGAAAGGGACAACCTTGCTTAATTGTGCTAACAAACGTATGTTTGTAGAACGAAATCTTGTTCAAGCTTTGGGGCAAGATTCTCCCTATCCCATCAAGGGGGAGACTACCAATCCTTATCTCTTGCTTGTTACCTTCAATCCTCTCATTCCCCTTAATTATTGACATAACCTCTTCACAAAATGTGTTGAATCAAATGAATTCACTTTTCGTATCTAGTTGGCCAATTCTATTCGTAATGACTGTGTTGTGGGCTTTTCCTTTACTTTCTATTGTTTGTTTTTCATGCCTTGCAACTATTCTTGCAGTTCTTTGATGTGTTCCTCCTCCTCAATTATTTCTTGTTTCATTGTTGCCAACTCCCCTTGAACTTTTTTTAGCTCTTATAAGAGGTAAGATTCCCATGGTGAAGATTTTGCTGCTTGATGGGGGGGGGGGGGGGGGGAAAGGAAGAGAGAGAGTTGTATTAATGTCTACAAAAGGCCAAATTGGCCTATGAGGCAAAGTAGATACATTTGAAGTTCAAGAGATTATCATGTTTCCCAAGTAGTATAATGAAACCATAGTCTAAAGACGTGTAGCTAGGAAACAAAAAGTAATTGAAAATACTAAAAAGCACTAGGGATCAAAATCAATGTGGAGCTGTTATGGGGACCAATATCATCTCAAGATATCCCTCGTGGGTCTCTCCAGCATGGATAAGTTGTAGGGTTGAAGTAGAGCTTGTTAGTGACATGCTAATATTATTTGTATCCTTTGGTGGTGTCTCAAGCAGAGTAGTTGATTGGCAGGCCGTTGTCGTGTTGCTACACGAATGAAGTGTGAAAAACCCTGGAGTGTATTATCTGGCTTTCTTATGAATCTAGAGAGTCAATGCCATATTAGTCATTAGTGTCAATGTCCATAGTAAGGATAATTTCAAAATACGGGATTTTTGGACAAGTTTAGCCTATTTTTGATATTTTGGATATTATTTCTTGTAAATATCCCAAAAAAGGTGTAGAAAACTTCTAGAATAGAGTGACATGCAAAAAGCAAGTTGCTTTTTCAACCAATTTGGAAGATCTCATGCAAAAAGGAAGGGCTTCCGAAATTGCGCGACGCGCAATTGCAGTTTACAGACAATAAACAACACTCTGAACAGGGAGAAGAAGAAGGAGCGATCCGGGAGAATTTTGAATAGGTGTCTTGCAAATTTATCTCCCTTTCGAAGCCAATGGAACCATTAGATTTGCGGTTTAAGTAGCAGAGAATAAGCTAGTGTTTGGTCTGCGTTTTTGGTCTACCAGGGAGCTCTAGGAGATCTAATGATTGGAGATTGCTTCCGAGTAGTCCCAAACAAGGATTTTATTTATCTTCTTAGGTTCTATCAATACATAATGCTTTGATTATTGAGCTTTATCTTTATCTTATGTACCTCTTATCTATTCTTTTTCTTCTCTTCTATCTCCTATTCTCTACTTTCTTCTCTCTCTGATCCTTGGTGGATACGACCTTTCGACTAAACCCCTCCGACACTATGGGTAGTGTGCTCTGCATCTCTTGATGGCACGTCCTAGCTGTATGTAGCTAAATAATGTCCATCCTAATGATCCTATCAAGATCCTCTTGATTGAGCTCTAAGAAAGGGGAATCCAAGCTGTACTATAGAGGTGGAAGCCTGAAGGTGATGCTGATCTAAAAATGCATTAGCCTGACTTAAACAACCCCAAAAACACGCTTAATTAATGAAGAACCCATCTTATATTAAAAAGAAATACGATCCTAGAGAGTTACTATGTCCTACATGCCAAACCCTAATTTGGATGCCCCAAACTTTCTATAAATAGGTATGCAGCCCACTACTCTCCCTTAATCTCGATTTTGTAGGTTTTAGGAGTTGTATCTTTGCTGCCCATACCCCATTCGCAGAGAACATTGTAGTCAGAGCTTCCCATAGCCATTGCTATCATTTGGCACCTAATTTCAGCGTCCATCTTCTTCATCCATTGCTGGCAACTACATTTGGAGGCTCTTCTACTGCTAGCGATTGCTCTTCATTGACAATGTGCTGTTTTACCTATTGCTCAGCTGCACACACCCTTCTGGAGGTTGTGTTTATAGTCTGGAGCTGCTGCCTTGACATTCTCCCTCCTCCCCAAGCTGTGTTTTCTGTCTGTGGCTGTCACATTGACTTCCTCTGTCCTGTAATTTGTTGTGTTTTCATCCAACATTTGTCGCCCAATTTTCTCTCTTCTCAGGTACTTGGGTTTTTTGGTTTTTCTATCTTTTGCAATGCCAGGCATCCGATCTAGCCTTCCTTGGCTGCGTTTGATGTTGTTCGACACATGGAGGTTGCCTTGCTGTGATTCGGGATTTGTTTGGAGTACGGCACACTTTCCAGCTCTTATAACCTTTGCCTTGATCCCAGAGATGTGAGAGTTCGAGGTTCAATATTCACCGCATAGTGTGTTTGTTGCATGAGCATTGTATATTCAGTTGTCATTCACTTCATTATTCATTGTGTTCATTATCTTTGAGTTACCCTAACCCTAACTATGTTCTGTGTTATCAGTTTGTGTTTTGTCGCACAATTGGTTTTGTGTTTTCTGCGTTTAGAGCATTTCTTCACAGGCGATCTATATGTAGCTCATGTAGTTGCAACCATGTGGTTGTTTGACATACTAGCACTTAGTGTCACCTTGCAGCGCTAGTTGCCTAGATGACTCTAAGAGAAATTCTAGAGTATCTCTGTCTTAGGAGGCTCCAAAGGCTATCGAAAAAAAATTAGTGTGTGGAAAAGGGCCTTAGTCACAACAACTGGTGCTTTGATCTCTACTCTAACCATCTCATGTGGCATTGAGGGCTTACTCATGATCATCTAAGAGATCATCATCACTAGGAGTCTCTCCATGTGCTCTCATCCATTATAAACCTCCCCTCTACGTAGCAATGACTGCTCTGCCGTAGCTCTCCTCCTATAGGAGCTCCATAAGAGTGGTGGTATAACGAGTGTGCCAAAGAGCCAAAGCGTCATATGAGTTTCCTAGAACTGTATATGTGCACATTGGTCTTGACTCCTCCATGGCTCTTAATGCTGCATAGCCTCGGATCAATCTATTCTTAGCTCCTCTCCTCATAGTAAACCTCAGCTGTGCGACAGTAATCCCCAAACAGGCATATCTCTGGATCCTTTCCATTGTCTCCCCACCATATGTAAATTGAGGCAATGATCATATGATTCATTGGGTGGGGTCTTAAATGTTAGAGATTCAGTGATCCCTTGGATGGGCACAAGCAGTGTATTGTTGTATAGTTAGTACTCTTGAGCATATTTATGCTTTTCCTAGATCAGGTTGGATAGTTCTATACAGTCGCCAGGTCATTTCCCACAGTTTTGGTCAGTTCACACTGACCAATATGAGGCGATCAATATGAGCCGATGCTGGAAATGGAAGTGCAACAGGTTGGAACCAGAATGTAGCAGTCTTTGGGGCTAGAATTGGTAAATGTAGCAATGCAACCACCTGAAGATGATGGCAGCTGCTCACCGGCAGTAGTGAGATGCTTGGCAACAACTATAGACCACACAGCAATAGTCGCCCGGGGCTGGACAGCTAGTGGAAGAGGGCTGATGGTTGAAACTTGCAAGGCAAGGATGGAGTGAATGTTGGGCAGCATGTCTATTTATAGATGCAGAAGGATCCTCCCAAATTAGGGTTTTGCTTATGGGACACAAACTCTCTAGGACCACACACCATTTAATGAAACTTTTGGCGATTCGCATGTTCTGGCGCTGTTTTAAAAAGCTATTCAGTTTGTAATGTATTTTTAGCTCAAGAGTGGGCAGTTGGCATCTCTCTAGTAAAATGATACCTAGGGAATGAAACAATGCAGGGTACAACCATGTCTAGTTTATCCCATTAGTAGAATGAAAGGAAGTCCTAATCTAACCCTATTCCTAGAACTGTGTTGGAGACTATAGGGTGTAGTTTATCTCAAGGTTTACACGTGTCAGCTATGATGTAGTCCCTAACTACTAGACCGATGTGGCTGGTGGTAAGTCTCCAATGTCTTGTGATGATGATGGCTTTCATTTGATTGGCAGTGTGGCCTCCTCAATTGCGGTCCTATTGGACAGGGTCGTTGTGCTTGGCGAAGTGAAATGGCTCTATTTAGTGTTGAATGGAGGGAGTCTAGCAAGGTGGCTCAATCTTTGCTAGGCTAGTAGTGTAAGTAGGGTTTGATCCATGAAAAAGACCTGCTATTGCTCTTTCTATGGGTCCCTTTGGGTGAGTTGGCCTCTTGTCCCTTGGTTGTTAGGTGCCTTTCGAGTTCTAGGAGGAAGAGACCTAGGCATCTGTGGTCCTCGTATTCTATAACACGATGAAGAGGTCCAAAACCATCACGAAAGAGGTAGTGGTATCATCCTCGTATGTCATAGTATATTGTACATTTGCATATGTAGTGCTCCTTTGTTTCAAGCTCTGAGTCTCGGAAAGCTAGCAAATCCTATCCTCCACTGGTGTCTTTGTCCATCTACATGTCTCCATTTGTAGCGTGTGAGAGGAGGTGTGAATCTGTCCGCCAATAGCAGCTTGTATGCTGTGGGAGAGATGGGTGTCCATGTATAGTGGCCGAATAGTGAATCCATCATCAAAGAGACACTAGGAAGTGACTCTAGTAGAATGCCATCCTCGATCCTAGAGGGAGTGGTGGGTGAATATATCGTGGGATTCCAGTTCCCTTTTCTTTTTCAATTTGATTTGAAAATGAATATGGTGAGTGTGACTACTCTTTCCGTTGAGTTTCCTTTTTGAACCTCATCAAGTGACTATAATACGTTGCCTGGTTTTTGGATGCTCTGATGACTTTCTTCCTCATAGCTTGCATCTTTGGTCATCATTGTGCGCTAGGTTAACTTTTCTTGTGACTCCTTTTTGGTTTTTTGGCCAATTTGAGTTTACAATTCTCGCCAAGCAAGGCTTTTAACTGTATTTCAAGGTATCCTTTTTCTGGTCAACGTGCCAGTCATATAAGGAAAATAAAGAAATGTGCAAGCTCAATATATCATCTTTGCAAGTGGATCTTCAAGATTTCTGATGATCCTGCTTCATTATACAGCTTGTAATTTTAAACAACTTCATTTATGACCTTTGAATTGTTTAAAGTAATTCAGTCGATGATTTTGAAAAATCTTTATGTGTAATGGTTTATTACAGGATTATGGGCTCATTCATTGTCAGTTGATGATTATCAAGGTGACTTTCCTACTGGAAACTTTGTGTTTTTTACTGTTTTTAGTGAAGTTCAGCTCACAAGCTATGAAGAAAGACACAAGAAGCTTTAGATGGAATGATATTTCTTCCCATGCAGAACTCAGTTTCCTGAATCGTTACAAACAATGTTTTTCCAGAACTTTTGGATCAAACGTGGAGAAGGTCTGGCATGTTTTTGTATAAGCCTCAGATGGATGAAACATGCTGTCCAGCTTACACAATACGGCTAAAAGTTGAGTCGTTTGTAAAAACAAAAGAACACATCCGTGTGATGCGCCGAATGCAAAGGTTGAATAAGATGGCATATTTAAAGACATATTGTTGTGGCTTTTCCATACATCCTAATGTGAAGTAACTGCTGCAGGTATCTTGAAGGAACTTACTCTGGCCATCCATCCAAGTCTGAAAGGACCAGCAGCATGCCTAAAAACCACATTGAAACAGTTCTAAAGACTTCTAGTACTTCTGCTCCCATAGACACAGAAAAAGGATCTGCAGTAGCAGATGACATTGCAAGGGATCTTTCTATTATGGTTGAAAAGGCTATTGAAGAATGCATTTTAGATGGTGAATTTCCTGCTGGTTTAGCTGTACCAAAAATAATAATCCAGTGGATGCAACCATGCTTACGAAGACAACTCAATATTAGAGATAATGAAGCATGTTATACATGTAATATAGGTTTTCGTTGTGCTGCTGCAATAGCAAAGCAGAAATCTGTCCTTAATGGTGCATTTGCTTCTATATTTGAGAGTCAAAAAGGTCTCAAAGACAAGAGCAAGGTTGACACCTTGGCTGTGGAAGTGGCAGAGTCTATTGCTTTGAGGTGCCAGAAGCATAGCAGAATGAGTGATTTGAAAGTCAAACCTTGCAAGGGTTACTTGAACTTTATTCTCCTGAATTGTAGTTGTTCTAGTTCAGCAAAAGTGTTCTGTAGTGTGGGCAGAAATTTTGATTTGGAAAACAAAAATGCTGCACCAAGGGTAGGGGATTCAGCGTCCTCTCAGCTCGAGGGCATGTCCAAAAAGCTCAAGCTAGACATTGAAACGAGAAGGTCAGCTTTTGATCCTGAAGAGTTTGCTTTGTACCAAAAGTACCAGATAATGATACATCAGGAGAACCCAGAGGATGTAACAGAGGATACTTATTGCAATTTCCTTGTAAAGACACCATTACAATATGTGCCACCTTCTCAAGTTGATTCTTTCTGTGGGTTTGGATCTTTCCATCAACGGTACTTGATAGATGGGAAGCTTGTGGCTGTGGGTGTGCTGGACATTTTACCATCTTGTCTCTCCAGTAATTATTTCTTCTGGGATCCAGATTTTGAGTTTTTGTCCCTTGGCAAGTATTCTGCTCTTCGAGAGATTGCTTGGGTGCAAGAAGTCAACAAACACTGCCCAAGCATGAAATATTATTACCTTGGACACTATATACATTCTTGTCCAAAAATGCATTATAAGGTGGCCTTCCGTCCATCTGAGCTTCTTTGTCCAGTGAGGTTTCAGTAAGTTTCTGCAACTCAAGTTTACTGCTGATGTGGATGTTCCCTTTACCTCATAAGTATGCATGATATAATCTGCTGACATGGCAGGCACGAGAAATACATTCTTTACTCTTGCAAATTGTATTCATGCTTTGGTTTTGGAGGTTTTTGTGACATGTCATTCATCTAGCTCCAGATATGTGAATCATTGTTTTGCAAGTCTCATTCTGAATATATGCAATGCAGACAGTGTGTGTAGCAAGGCTGACCTGAATCATTATAACATAGAAAGGTCACAAAGACTGTCATAGAAGATTTGGAAGAGCGAGAACATTTGCCCTAGACTTTTGCTTTATAGAAATAGATGAATGCGGCAGAATGTGCCAATGATGACATTTGGAAGAGTGAGAACATTTGCCCTAGACTTTTGCTTTATAGAAATAGATGAATGCGGCAGAATGTGCCAATGATGACGTTTGATCTCTTCAAGTGAGACAGAATGCCAGAGGTTAAAAATTTGTTATCCAGGTCTACAATTTCAATACTTTATTATTTTGGCCGCTTCTATGTCCCTTCTTCATTCTCCCTCTATGCTGTCTATGTGAGTGGTGGGCTTCAAAAAGAAGCAGATTGTTGTTTAAGCTCTTCTAATCATGTAGAGGAACATGCGAGGCATTGGTCATAGACATTACTAGCCACAGTAATTGTTTCTTTCCATTATTCTCTGCTTAACTACCTTTTGCTGGTTGATCTATGGGTAATCGTAGTTCATTGAAGCATTGCCCATGTCATGGCTGTCTTAGCTGGCACAGGACCAGTGCCATCTAGACATGCTAGCATGGCAGGAGACCAAGCATGCTAGATGGGACACATGAGACCAAACAGTTTGGATGACAGGCATGAGATCAGGTGGGTTATATGGGCCTGGTATAGGCTAGGCATTCTCAGAGGGCCCAACCTTGCTTGACAGGCTTCCATGTGGTAGATCAGTTGGCAGGGTAGTTGCCCAGCTCGTTCTTGATATCTGGTTTTCATTAGCTACTCTCCTTTGACTTCCTAAGTTCCTTGTTGCTTGATCTATTTGCAATTGTAGTTCACTGAGGCATTGCCCATGTCATCATCATCTTATCTGGTGCAGGACCCAATGCCATCTAGACTGGTTAGCATGGCAGGAGACCAAGCATACTAGATGGCACCCATGGGGACAAGCAGTTTGGATGGCAGGCACGAGATCAAGCAGGCCATGCAGGATGGTATGGGCTAGGCATTCTCTGAGGCCAGCCATGTTTGGCAGGCTTCCATTTGCTAGATCAGTTGGCCGGCTCATTGTTGATAATGCTGGCTTTTGTGAGCTTCCTCTCCTTTTGACTTTCTAAACAGCATTTGAACAAGAAGTATTGGACACTGAGGTTAGTGACTTGAGGTTCCTGCTATTTGTGGTTTGAAGTTTGCAGGAGGCTGATCAGCGACCTTTCCAAAAAGGGCAACATGCAAATTGTAAGGATGGGTATTCACGGAGTCCAAGACTACTTATGTTGGGGGTTTACAGTGCCAACATAGTCACTTTTCCAAGAAAAGAATTTCTTTTAAAATCTCCTTAAGAAATAATCATCAGTAAGGTAAGACCTGTAGGCATATAGAATCTCTTGGGCTGGCTGCCCTCAAACTGAATGTCTAGAACAAGTACTTGACTTTGAATCTCTCTACAATTTTCCTCTTCTACGTCTTGAGAGTATGAATGATCTCTCTCCAAATCTGAGTGAGAGCCCCAGGCATGAAAGTGTGCTGCTTATCTATAGCCTTATTGCATCCCTGTTTAGATGTAGCAAGCATTGAACACTAGAGATGAGCTCCTGTTTGTGACGTTTTGTAGTCTACTTCATGTGGGTGAATTTGGAGTGGGGATCACACCTGTCTAGTTGTTTGACATTCTGAAAAAGATGCTCCCTTGAAAATTGACGTGTCCATCTACTGGTTTTGTTTGTGTAGTCCAAGCCATTGGACCCCAAGTCACTGCTATCTATATCTAGGTGCCCTGAAAATGAGCGTAAGAGCTTTTCTCTGGACTTATTGTGCTTTGGACCTATACGGCATATAACGTCTTTTAGTCTCCTTAGGTGATATATCTCGTACATGCACCCTTGAGCGACTTATGAGCCCCTCCCATGCCAGTTTCTGCCAATGACGTACAGCTACCTCACACTCCTTTGCCTTACCGCCTCCCTGCTTGACACTGTGTTGTACCCCACATTCTTCAGTCATTCTTCACCCCTCTTTGTTTGTCATTAGACACCCTTCACTTCTCTCACTAGCCCCTTCCACTACCCTTACACCCTTCAGAAGGACATTGTAGTTCGGGGCTCGTGGCTACCTTCACTCTTCCTCTTTAGTTTCAAGCGCCCTGTTCTAGCATCAGGCCTTGTGTTTGAAGCATCTTCCACCTGGCACCACCATCATTTGCTTGGCATCAGCACTCTTCTCCTTCAGGCTCCACCTTTACCTGGGTTTTTCAATCTGGAGGCCTTCTCCTTGCTTGGCATCATCATCTCCAACTTGGCATTAGCATCCTAGCCTCTAGTGATAGTCTCCATCACTGAGCATCAGTGATTTCATCACTCGTCTATCATAGGGGCTGTTGGAACCTGCGTTTTTGTAGCGTGGCTCCTTCTCCATTACCTGGCGTCATTCTCTATCACAGGAGCTGTTGGGACTTGTGTTTTTGCAGTCTGGCTCCTCCTCCATCAATTGGGGTCACTCGTTTTTCACAAGGGCTGCCGGTGTTGAGCTAAAACATGCTTTTCAGTTGATTAGCATTCTTAAACAATCCCAAAATGCACTTAATTAATGAAAAACTCTTAAAAGGGGAGTGGTTTGAGAGAGTTTCCATGGGACCAGAATGCGAGCTTGGAGTGAGCAGAGATAGAGCAGAGAGCGGAGAGAATCGAGTAAGAGTGTACGAGTGTGTTGCGCGGTACACAAATAATAAAAATGTATTTATATGTTAGGGTACAAGTAAAGGATATGTTCACACCCGTAAGTTTATACACGTTGAAGGGGCTTTACACCCAACTGTACTTGATTGCTGACTAGAATGTGAGCTTGGAGTGAGCAGAGATAGAGAAGAGAGCTAAGAGAATCGAGTAAGAGTGTACACAAAGAATAAGAATGTATTTATATGTTAGGGTGCAAGTAAAGGGTATGTTTACACCCATAAGTTTATACACGTGGGAGTTTATACCCAAAGGGGCTTTATGCCCAACAACCTCCCACTTAAAGGCCCAAAGTGGTGCCTGTAAACTATCCAACTCCCACTAGTCAAGCTCATGTTGAGCCTTTGCAAGACTTTTAGTGAGAACATCTGCAAGGTTATCTTGTGTTTTGACCTTAGTCAGTGTGACAAGGCCATCATCCAAGACTTGTGGAATGAAATGGTACCGAACATCTATGTGTTAGGTACGGGCATGAAACATGGCATTTTTAGCTAGACATAATACACTCTGGCTATCACAACCAAGCACTGGAGTATGGGAAGAAAGACCAAAATCCTTGACTAAACGGCCAAGCCAAATAGCTTCCTTAGAAGCTTCTGTGGCTGAAATATATTCAGTCTCTGTCGTACTCAGTGCTACAATTTTTTGCAACCTTGAACACCAAGAAATAGCTCCATCAGCCAAAGTAAAGACATACCTACTGGTAGACTTTCTAGTGTGAAGGTCTCTTGCCATGTCCGAATCACAAAACCCCTACAGCTCTAGTGTACTTTTTCCATAGCATATACATTTGTCTTGTGTACCTTTTAAGTATCTAAAGATACATTTCACTGCTTCCCAATGTGGTTTGCCAGGGTTAGACATGAATCTACTAACAACTCCCACTACATGGGCAATGTTTGGACAAATTGCACCCATGGCATACATCAAAGAACCACAAGCTGATGCATAAGGTATGCCTTTCATCGTAGTAGTAGCTGCATCATCTTTTGGGCAATCAGCTTTGCTAAGCTTTGTATATGGTGGTAAAGGCACACCAAGAGACTTAGCATTAGCCATATTAAAATTTTCAAGTACTTTGCTAATGTACTTGTCTTGTGAGAGAAACAACAAGTGCTGTCCTCTATCTATTTTAATGTGCATGCCCAAATTTTTTTGGCTAGCCCCAAATCTTTCATTAAGAAGGTTGAACTCAGCTGCCTTTTAAGAGTATGTAAAGTACTCTTATGCTTTTCTGCAATCAGCATGTCATCCACATATAAAAGCAGTACAAGAAGGCTTCCATCATCAGCCTTCTTAGTGTATAAGCAGTGATTTGCATGGCTGCGTTTGAATCCATGGCTGAGCATAAAGGTATCAAATTTTTTATACCATTGTCTAGGGGCCTGTTTCAGCCCATATAAGCAGTGTTTTAGCTTACAAAGTAAATGATATTTCCCTCGAATAGCAAAATCTTTGGGCTGTTTCATGTATAGCTCTTCATCTAGGTCACCATGAAGAAAAGTAGTCTTCACATCCATCTGCTCCAACTCTAAATCCAAGGATGCAATGAGAGCAAACAAAACATGGAGAGTAGTCATCTTCACAACCGGTGAGAAAACCTCTTGGAAGTCTATGGCTTCCTTTTGTGTATAGCCCTTAGCAACTAGATGTGCCTTGTATTTGGGCTTCCCATCGATACATTTCACCTTATAAACCCATTTGTTAGGAATAGCCTTCTTATCCTTGGGCAAAGGTACAAGCTCCCATGTGTTGTTTGCATATAGAGATTTCATCTCTTCTTGCGTAGCAAGCTTCCACTTTCTTTTGTTTTCACATGACTGTGCCTCTTTAAATGTCAAAGGCTCACCTTCATCAATCAATAAAATGCAATCCAAAGATGGCTGAAACCTCTATGGCTGCCTTTTGACCCGTGTAGACCTTCTTACCCAATGATCTGTGTTGATAGGCAATGGGCCTACATCCTGGTTTTCAGCATTTTCTTGCTGTTGTAACTTGTTTTCAGCATGCTCTTCTTGCTGTCCTATTCCATCATGTGCATCAATTTGCTGCCCATTATCTTTTGGCTGTAGCACAATAGGTTGCTACTCATTTTCAGCATCAAAAGGGATAGAATCTTCAGCTAATGGTTGCTGAATGGCTGGCTGTTCATGTTGAAACTTGACCTTCTTCTTGTCAAGGTCACCATGTGTAGTATTTTTCAGCAACTTTGCCTCATTAAATACTACGTCTCGGCTGCGTACTATCTTCCTATCTTGAAGAAGCCAAACTCTATATCCCATCTCTCCCTCATCTCCATATCCCATGAAGATACCCTTGATGGATTTCATGTCTAGTTTATTCCTCTGATTTACAGGAATATGCACAAAGCATCACAACCAAAGACACACAAATGGTTATATGAAGCAGGTTTGCTAGAACAAACCTCTTCAAGAATGCCATTTTTTAATGCACAATTGGGAGAGCGATTGCACACATGAACTGTAGTTTTAAGAGCCTCTCCCCAAAACTACTGCGAGAGATTTAGCTGTGGAGAGCATGCATTTGACTCTCTCACAAAGTGTGCGATTATATCTTTCAGCCACACCATTTGATGCAAGGTTATAAGGGTTGCATGCCATTTATGTAGGGTTGTAAGAGGCTGTCAAGTCCCTCTTAATGCCATGCATCTCACAAAATCTTTTAAACTCATTAGAGGTATACTCCCTCCCATTATCCGTTCTTATAGCTTTTAACTTAGCCCTTTCTGTGTGGTGACAAAGGCACGAAACCTTTTAAAAGTATCAAACACTTCTTTTTTGCTCTTTAGAACATACACTCATGACTTTCTACTAAAATCATCAATAAAAGTGACAAAGTACCGTGCATCCCCGTGTGAATTAACAGGCATAGTGCACACATTTGAATGTACTAAGTCAAGAGCATTGGACTTCTTAACAACACCAGAGTAATAAGGAGACTTCACATGTTTTCCATATATGCAATCATTACAAAAGTCGAGTCCAAAGCCTTTTACATCAAATCTCCCTGTAGAGGAGAAAACTTGAAGGCCTTTCTAGCTCATATGACCAAGTCTTTTGTGTCAAAGTTCCATCTATGAACGAACTTCAGCCACAACCAAAAACTTGCCAGGTAATACTTTACAATGCAAATAATACAAATTCTCCTTTTTTCTACCTTTAACAATCAGCATAGAGCCCTTGTGGACGTTCCAAGATCCATCACCAAAGGTAGTAAAATACCCTCTTGCATCAAGCTGCCCAATTGATAGTAGACTTTTCTTTATGTCAGGTACATATTTGACATCATGCAAAATCAGCTCTCGATAATTTTCAAGGGCCAAGTGAATGGTACCTACACTCTCTATTTCACATGCATAATTGTTGCCCAAGTAAACCTTGCCTAGACAACTTGAAGTGTATTCAGAAAATGACTCCAAAGAGGGAGTGTCATGAAAAGAGGCACTCCTATCCACTATCCATGATTGAGACAGCCCATCATAAGCTGAAAGTAAGGCATCAATTACCTCCTTTTTAGTGATGTGCATATCACCTACTGCTGCCATAATATCTGCATCATTACATGAGGCTGTAACAAGTATATTTCCAGTGTCAAGAGAGTTCTTCAATAACCACACTAGATGCAACATTTGCTTTTGCAACTTCCTTTGAGGGAGAACTGTCATCATCTTTCTTGTCATCCTTCTTTTTCTTTCCTTGCTGTTTCTTTCTTTCTTGCTCTGCCTTGTAGGAGTGACAATAGTGATTTTTATGCCCTTTACGTCCACATTGATAGCAAGTGACATCCTGTTGTTTGCCCTTACTTTTACTCCTGCTTTTGCCCTTATTTCTTGCATTACCCCTCTTTTCTGATCTGCCTCTCAGATGATAAGCTAAACCATTGCTTTCTCCCTAGACTTTCTTCTAATCTCCTCATTGAGAATAGAGCCTCTAACACCATCGAAGGTTAAAGCAGGATTGTTGCTCAATGAAACAACCAAAGACTCCCAGCTATTAGGCAAACTCGCCAACAAGAAAATGGCCTTCAATTTATCATTGAAGGGCTGCAAACCAGAGTCTTGTAACTGGCTCAAAATCCCTGTGAAAGCACTCAGATGCTCTGATGCGGGTTTAGACTCATCCAACTCCATGTTTACAAGCTTGTGCATAAGGTGAACTTGATTTATTGTAGTTGTATTTTCATAAGTGTCCATCAACTTTTTCCATATGGCATAAACTGTATCAAGACGCTTAATGTTTGTAAGTACATCATCAGATACGGCCATTTTAATGTATGCAATGGCCTTTTTGTTGAGTCTAGCCCAATCCCCATCTGTCATAGTTGTAGGCTTGACTTCCAAAAGAGCATCATCACAATCCTTGAGAAACAAAATGCCTTGCATCCTGTCCTTCCACAAGTCAAAACCAATGCCATCAAATCTCTTGATTTCAAGAAGGGATTTAGTGTCACTGTTGCTTGAAGCATTTGCAGCCATTGTTCAGCAATGTACCCAAGAAAAAATCCTGCAATTTATAACAACAAACAACGAGCTGAATGTTCGGTTAATATCAGCCCAAATTTTCAGGCAATGAGAGCAAGGTTTAGTCCAAGTACATGTACAACAGTAGAACTGATGAGGTTCAGCAGTATAACTGAAATTTCAGCATATACTCAAAGCATACATCACTGCCAGGTGACTCCCACTTTAGCAGTATCACCAAAAGTACATTTGCAATAATCTCAGATCTGCAAATGATCACTAAGACTACTGCAAAATGATTGTTCAACAATACATCAACTCAATGAAAGCTGCTCAACATATGTATTGCTGCGTGTGTGACCAAGTACTTTTAATACACAAAAGAAACCAAGATTCTCTGCAATTTCTTCAATATTTCACAAGTGGGAATGAATCTCACTGCTTATAGCACCAAGATTGCATCAACAATGTTTCCAATGTACATTTCAGATATCATTTTTGCCAAAATTCTCAAATTTCAGCAAAACCCCCAAAATCTTACTGACAAATCTGAACCGATTAGATCAATATATCTTCCCGAGGGTCAAGTGTGGGAAAATGTTGCAGAAATTTCACGAATTCTGCAAAAGCCCCAAATTTCAGGGTCCAGGAGTGCACAAATTTCCAAGAAATTGGCTCAATCAAGCAAAAATTTCACTTACATCTGAAAATCCCCAAAATTTCTGAAACCCGTGCACTCAATGTTTGCAATTTGTGGATTACGAATCATTGAAACATGTGTCCGGCACCCAATCTGGGAAAAGTCCCAAATTTCGAAGAATAGATTTGCATAGATTTGTGTTTTGTGCTTGCTTGCGCGAACACCCGGAAGAGAGGGAATAAAACAAACTGAAATTTCTGATTTTTTAAATAAAAAATTAAGGGCCATTGACCTGCCCATCTAACGAACGTCAATCCATCCAGCCCCCGCGTCGCGTGACCTGAAACTGCGCCCCACCGGCGCCTGTCACCTGTCACGAGCAGTCCGCCTTGTGTGCCATTGACTGGTCGCCCACTGGTCCCCGTCGACTGTTTACTCGCCTCGTGTGTCGTGACTGATTGCCCGCTGGTCTTGTGAACGTCGGTCTCACTAGTCGATGCTGGTGTTGCTAGTCACTTGTGCGACCAACGACACCAGCATTGACTAGCAATCAACACAGGTCGCTTGTGCGATCTGTGTTGATTGCTTCTTTCTCAGCTCTTTACTTCAGCTCAACTTGCTAAATGTGTCGAGTGCTGTCCGTTGGCTTGATTCTATGTTGCGACCTTTGACACTCTTGGGAAGCGCGAATGCTGTAACCAACAGCTCTGATACTGGTTTGTTGCACTTGAGTGTTGACCAGAATGCGAGCTTGGAGTCAATAGAGATAGAGTAGAGAGCTGAGAGAATTGAGTAAGAGTGTACTAGTGTGTTGTACGGTACACAAATAATAAAAATGTATTTATATGTTAGGGTACAAGTAAAGGGTATGTTCACACCCGTAAGTTTATACATGCAGGAGGCTACATCCGAAGGGGCTTTACACCCAACATCAACATCTATAAATAGACAGGGTGTCCCCATTCAGCCTTACCCCGTCTGTGCAGGTTTCTTACCCTTGAGTGCAGATTTCAGCCCCATCTGTCCACACACATGTGGCTGTCCAACCCTAGCGACTATTGCCACACCTTTCCTCTGCTGCATTTGCACCTCCAGTGTGTAGGCAACAACTAGCAGCCCATCTCCCTCATCCAGGCAACCTTCTGCTGCCATGTTTGGACCTCTTCATCACCTGGTGACAGCTGGTGATTGCATCTACAGCTTGTGTTTGGTGTCTTCTCTCCAAGCGATAGCTCCTCCTCATCAGGCGATAGCTGCCAGCCCTCTTCCACACTTGTCTAGTTTGCGTTGTGTGCTCCAAGTCCTCCTGACACCTGTGTTTGTTGCATCCTCTCCATCCTACACTCCGACTGGTGGTTAGAGACTTGGAATCTGTCTCCAGTGGATGTCATTCTTCGACACTTTGCTCTACCCTTGAGTATTTGTACACTCTTACATTCATTTACATTATTTATTCACTTTAGAGTTGTGTTATTCTCTCCCTTCTTCTGTTTGTGTTTGAGTTTTGAGTTTTGCGTTTAGGGTTTGAGTTTACTTTTTGTGTCTGTGTCTGTCTCTTTGTGTTTCTGTCATGATTGTACACTTTGTGTTTTCTTAGTACAAACCCTAGCATTTTTCTTCACATGGTATTAGAGCCGGTACTCTTGTAAAGAGTATCTTGCGAATATTGTGGAGAGCTTGGTTTTGTGCGAGGCACACAATATGACTCATAACTGAATCACAATGTCACAGATACCTTCTTCTCCAGTTTCTATGATGTCCTATCAGGCTTCTCCATCATTGGAGGGCCTAAGATGGCATTATGGACTCAATGAGGAGGATGACACTCCACCTTCACTGTCACCTTCTTTTTCTACTCCTATTTCAGATTTGACCTACATGAGAGAGAACTTTGAGAAGTACTATCGCAACAAGAATGGTGATGTTTACACCCCTCCTACTAGTTTTACTACCACATTCAGACTGGTCGATGAGACTGGCAGCCTCTCCTATCATGGAGGATATACCGCATTTGGAACATCTGGTGATTCATCTTCATCATCTCAGCAGGGTCCAGTGTCAGGTTCGTACAATCCTTTTGAGTTGCATAAATCAAAACCCTCGCCTGTTTCTTCTTTTGAGGTACAGGATCCAAATGGCTTTGCGTATGTGAACTTCAATAGAGAGGGACTCTCGAAACAGACCTAATTCAGGTACATCTATAGCTTCTGTTTCATTTGAGCATGTAACACACACACTCCTCAGTTCCCTCCCATTCCACCCTCTTCTACATCACACCTTGATCACGTCTTATCATCTTTCCAAAACGTTGGATTACACTCCACATCCACATCACACACATTAGGGGTTGGATCTTCCATCTCTGCTCCTAGCACTTCGTTATTCTCTACCCCATTCTTCACCTCTTTGCACCTTGGTACTTCGTTAGGGGGAATGCCACTCTTTAACACAATGCCTCTCATCTTTCTGCAAATGAGCACACTCATAGCACTTGGTATGATTGTGATGGGCATTCCCCTCACTACCCCTAGATTCACATCTCACATGACCACTCAGATGCAGGGGTTTCCATCCTCAGCTTATGGTGCATCTTCAGACTCTCCTTGGATTACACCTATGCAGGGATTTCCATCTTTTGATCCACAAGTTCCCATCCCACCTCCTTGGGTTCCTCATGCGGCTCTCGTGCCCATCCCTAGTCAACCCATCCCTACCTTTGGATCCACCTTGCACATTCAACATATGCCTGGTGGGTACTTTGGGGCCCATTCCTGAGTGTACTCCACTCCCCCATCCTATCCACATTATACTTTCCCTCATTATCCATCGCCTAGCACTACCACTCCTAGTGCAACGGCCAAAAATGCCTTCACGGATAAGACTTGTTTTAACGGGTCAAATTTTACCACTTGGTCAAATTTCATGCAACAAGTGCTTGAGTCTTAGGGTCTTTGGGATCTTGTCATTGGTCTAGAGCCTATGCCGGACCCTCAACTAGCTCACCCTAACTACATCCGTCAATGGAGAGCCTGCAATGCCACAACCAATGTTGAGTTGATGCAGGGATTGCTTCCAGAGTTTCACTCTCAGTTACAACACTTCCCGCTTGCGTCAGAGCATTGATGCCACCTTCTTGACCGCTATATGGCCAGAGATCATACTTGGCACATAAATCTCGACTTTGAGCTTCAAGAGTTCTCTATTAAGGAAGGGGATGATTTGAAAGTCAAGTTGGCTGAATATAGGCAGTTACTTGCTGAGTTCGCCACTACTGGCTCTTCGAAGTCAGATGATGATCATGTTACATTCTTCTTGAATAAGTTGCCCGAAAAATACTTCAATTTCATCCAACACATCATCTTACAGCCTAGACTGTCGACCTACGAGTTTGAGTGTTAGTTCTTGCGTTATGCGAGGCTGCGTGATCAAGTCCATAAGAAATCCTCATCACAGCCTTATTGCGAGCAGAGGGGGTTGGTTGCTTCTTTCTCGGGAGGGAAAACTAACAGTGGCTAGAGCTTGCAAGATGCGAAGGCAAGCCAATCCAAGGGTGACACCTCTTCCTCAGACCAAACCAAAGAATCAAGACCTATCTGGCAGCAACTCCCTAAGAAAAATCAGTTTGCACACATTGCCAGAAATCAAGCCATGTGGATGAGGAGTGTCACTCCAAGGCCCAAGGTCTCCCAATTAAAAAGCCTAAGCAGACTGCTGCGACTGCACAATCCAGTGGGGCTCCCTCTCCACCTTGTCAAGCATTTCATTGGCAGAGATCTGCTACTACTGAGCGTATGTGATGGTGACCATTCTCTTAGACTAGCATGTCTCTAGATTTGTACTCTTAGAGTCAGCCCATAGAATTCATTGTCCTTAGCTTTTCCATTTTTATGTCTTCTGTTGCATTTACTCACACACATATACCTTAATTGCATTGTACTTTAGTTAGCTTTTTCTTTCTGTTATGTTTTGCTTTGGAGCATCTCACTACTGACCTCTGTACTTGTAGATTCTTATCTCTTTTGCAAGGTTTTGTATTTCAGTCGGGCTAATTTGCAGTTTTGCTTTGGTCCTTCTTGGGTTGGAGACGTGGGGATGCACGCCATTCCTTTCACGATTTCATCATTCTAGGAGTGCTTGCTCTTCTTCCAGTATGGAGATCTTCCCTCTCGAGACGGATCGTGCAACATCTCTCTTGATGCTATTATGGCGGTGACTTCTACCTTGCTCTTCGAGTAGGGTGCTTCATCCTTTTCATCATCATCTTCTTCCATTTATCATGGGTTCGGCACCACACGAAGATTGACATTAGGCTTTTCTTCCTCCTTCGGCATCTACATCCAGGTTGAGAGGGGGTTCCTATCCTTCTTGGTATTCTATAGGCTTTGGCACTTTGTCTTTGATATCGACTTCTCCCCCCTTGTTGTATCTTTCCCCTTTGCATTGCATGATTTTATCATCTTTGTACTAGGGTGCTTGGACAAGTGAACAATTTTTCCACGAGGGACAATGCCCAAGTGGCACTTGTTGCATGAGCATTCTTCAGCATGTGGCATACTTTGTATCTCATTGTGCAGAGCACCACTTGAGCGGATTCTAAGTTGTTACCAATGGTGGCCGTTGTCACCACACCACCATACTCCTTTATCACATGGATATATCATCACCTTTTTTTCCTCATCATTGACACCTTCAAGTGGATGGGTAAGCTTGTACTGTTTTTTTCATCATCATCGATACCCTTGAGTGGATGGGTAAGCTTGTACTATTTTGTGATGTGTTGGGTGTACCCTCCCTACTTTCGTTTTTTGGGTCACTGTTACTCAATTGGCTGCATCCCATAAACTTTAACTCTCACTTTAAACCAAAAAAAAAAAAAAGTTCAATGTGGTTCTATCTGTCTTTGTAGGGCTTGGTAGGCCATTGGGCAGCCGATGTGCACCCTTTGTCCGATGCCTTGTCCTCTTTGGGGTGACTACTTGGACTCCCTTGGTAAGATAACCATTGCCTTTGTAGTCTTGGTAGGCCACTGGGTAGCCGACGTGCACCCTTTGTCCGATGCCTTGGTTGCTTTGGGGTGGGACGCCTTGGGGTAAGTAAAAATCAAAGTGGTTGGTGTAACCTTTCGGCTCAATTTTGGGCCTGAGAAGGGGTGTTGAGCTAAACCACACTCTTTAGCTGATTAGCATTCTTAGACAGCCCCAAAACACACTTAATTAATAAAAAACCCTTAAAAGGGGAACAGTCTGAGAGAGTTTTAGTGGTCCCCCAAAAACCCTAATTCTTTGGGGCACCCTTCAATATCTATAAATAGACAGCCTACCCCCATTTAGCCTTATCCAGTCTGTGTAGGTTTCTCACCCTTGAGTGCAGATTTCAGCCATTAGTCCACACACACGTGGTTGTCCAATCCTAGTGATTGCTGCCGCACCTTCCCTCTGCTGCGTTTGCACCTCCAGTGTGTAGGCGACCACTGGCAGCCCATCTCCCTTATCGAGGTGACCTTTTGCTGCTGCATTTGGACCTCTTCATCACCTAGCGGCAGCTAGTGACTGCATCTACAACTTGCGTTTGGTGTCTTCTCTCCAGCCGACAGCTTCCTCCATTAGGCAATAGCTCCTCCTCATCAGGCGACAATTGCCAGCCCTCTTTCATACCTGTCTAGTTTGCGTTTGGTGCCCGAGGTCCTCCTGACACTTGTGTTTGTTGCATCCTCTCCATCCTACACTCCGATTGGTGGTCACAGATTTGGAATCTGTCTTGAGTGGACGTCACTCTCAGACACTTTTCTCTGTCCTTGAGTATCTGTACACTCTTACAGTCATTTACAGTATTCATTCACTTTAGAGTTGTGTTTTTCTCTCCCTTCTTCTGTTTGTGTTTAAGTTTTGAGTTTTGCATTTAGGGTTTAAGTTTTGCTTTCTGTGTCTATGTTTGTTTCTTTGTGTTTCTATCGTGATCGTACACTCAGTGTTTCCTCAGTACAAACCCTAGTAGTTTCCTTCACAGTTGGGATTTGCGTTTTTGCAGCATGGCTTCTCCTCCATCACCTAGTGTTATTAATCTATCATAGGGCTTGTTGGGACTTGCGTTTTTGTAGCCTAGCTCCTCCTCCATCACTTGGCATCACTTGTTTGTCACACAGAGGCTGTCAGGACTTGCGTTTTTGCAACCTGTCTCATCTTCCATCATCTGGCATCATCATTATCCACATGGCATCAACATCCGGGCTGCTCTCCTTGCGTTTGACAGCTCTGACACTCTAGGATTTGCGTTTTTCTGCCCAAGTCACTCGTCGACATCATAGGATAGTGGTTTGCTTCCTCAACAACTATCCTTTACCTTCTAGTGATTACTTTGATATCCCATTGTCCGAAGGATTGTATTTTGCTCCCTTCACTGTGTAGATTTTCCATAGGTACTGTCGTGTGATTTAAACAGGACAGTGCAGTTATCTTTTGAGCTTCAACTTCATAGTATCGGCTTTTTTCTCATAGCATGATTCAATGCATCATCACCGTGTTTTTCTTGTGTTTTTGAGTTTCTCTTCTCTCTCAGTGTTTGCTGTACACTACACACTTTGTGTTACTTTCCACAAAACCTACTATCTCTCTGTATTGTCGCTTATTTTGACATGGTGTCACAGCTTACCAATTATTTTTGACATGGAATCAGAGCATATCCGTTATTTTTCGACATGGTATTAGAGTGCAGGAGCTCAGAGAGCTAAAGACCCTATTTATTAGAGAAGGCAAAGACAAGTTGCGGGTTTGGCATCATCTATTTATTTTCCCCTTCATTTCTGTTGCATCACCAGAAGACAGAGATACCCTTCTCTTCCTCTTCCACCCACCCTTCCTTTTACAAGTTGACACTCCAGTGTTATGGCTTCTCTTCCAGCATCATTGGAACCCCCACCGATACTTGCCACCATGGACCTTTGCTCCTTACCTTGCCGGAGTATATGCGTCTATCCCCAGGCACTTGTTGTGCCACCTCTCCCTTTTGGGCCACAAAGTTTATTTTGCATTGGCTTTTAGATTTTTATGCTCAAGGCAATAAGATGCATCCGATGCGCACTAAGCCCTTTCAAGCCCCAGGAGGATCGAGATTTGACTGGTACCACGGCCTCATTGCGACCGCCACAATGCACTATGGAGTTGCTTCTACTTTTTCTAGGGTTTCAAGAATGCCACTTGGACAATGTGCGGTTTTGTAGTCCGCTCCCCCGAGAGACAATGATTATTGGACTTGGCTCCGCATGAGCCTCACCTCTTCCCACCCTTAACTACTTAGGTTCAAGAGGACACCTCTGGGAGTTTGACACCCCATATATCTTCTTCGGTATGTTCGACGGTACTTCCTTCATCATCGGATGATTCAGAGTCAGTGATCCATGAGTTTTTAGATTCCATATCTCTTATAAAGGGGGATGTACTCTCTTTGCAGGGGGCTTCTAATTCTTTGGCTTTAGAGGGGGCCCCTACGTATCCACCCTCTAGGGAGGCACCTACTCATCCCAAAGTTCGTTACTCTCCATTTAATCTTTTGGGATGGCTGTCCTCGAGCAGTCATTTCTCTTGTTGATACCCAAGATGTTCAAAGACCACCTAGATCAGGGCCTTGGAGGTCTAGCTGTGACTTGGTGATGAGAACTTCGAATTCCTTCCAGCATGGAGTTATAGAGCTAGTGGCTTCTCTCTTGAGGTGGAGTCGGGTTCTACAGTTCATCCCGTCTACTATTCCTTACTATAGGTTACTTTTTAGATGAAAATCTTGGATCTCCGGGATCCTCTTCTTCTTCATCGTATCACTCTTTGCTCCTTATTATTCACCCCTTTTTGGGCCTGAGAGGGGGTGTTGAGAAACCACTTCCTCAGTTTACACACTTCATTTAGGGTTTTGCATTGACAACCCCAAAAAGGGCTGGTGTCCACATTTTGGCCACAAAAAGGGATGGCTGTCCTTGAGTAGTCATTTATCTTGTTGATACCGAGGATCTTCAGAGACCACCTAGATCGAGGCCTTGGAGATCTAGCCGCGACTTTGTGATGAGACCTTCGAATTCCTTCCAGCATGGAGTTACGGAGCTAGTGCCTTTTCTCTTGAGGTGGAGTCGGGGTCTACAGTTCATCCCATCTACTATTCCTTACTGTTGGTTACGCTTTGGGTGGAAATATTGGATCTTCGGGATCCTCTTTTTCTTCATCTTATCTCTCTTCGCTTGTCTTTCTTCATCCCTTTTTGGGCGTGAGAGGAGGTGTTGAGAAACCACTTCTTCAGTTTACACACTTCATTTAGGGTTTTGCACTGACAGCCCCAAAAAAGGTTGGTGTCCACATTTTGGCCACTTTTTCAGTGGGCGCTCACACAGTGGTGCATCACCCTAGATAGCTTATGTCTATAAATAGGTAGTCACTTTATTCATTCTTCACCACCCCACCACTCTTCAGTCATTCTTCACCTCTCTTCTTTCGTCATTAGACACCCTTCACTTCTCTCACTAGCCCTTCCCACTGCTCTCACACCACTTCAGGAGGACATTGTGGTTCATGGCTTGTGGCTGCCTTCACCCTTTCTCTTTTGCTTCAAGCACCGTGTTCCAGTATCAAGCCTTGTGTTTGGAGCATCTTTCACCTGGCGTCACCATCATCTGCTTAGCGTCAGCACCCTTCTCCTTCAAGCTCCACCTTCACTTGTGTTTTTTAGTCTGGAGGCCTTTTCCTTGCCTGGCATCATCATCTCCAACTTGGTGTCAGCATCCTAGCCTTTGGCATTAGTCTCCATCATTGAGTGTCAGTGATTTCATCACTCATCTATCATAGGGGCTATTGGGACCTGCGTTTTTGTAGCTTGGCTCTTCCTCCATCACTTGGCGTCACTCGTCTATCAGAGGATGCTAGGGCTTGCGTTTTTGTAGCCCGGCTTCTCCTTCATTACCTGGTGCCATTTGTCTATCATAGGGGCTGCTGGGACTTGCGTTTTTGCAACATTGCTGCTCCTCCATCGCTTGACGTCACTCGTCTATCATAGAGGTTGCTGGGACTTGCGTTTTTGTCACCTGGTTCATCTTCCATCATTTGGCATCACCATTATCCACCTAGCATCGATATCTGGGCTGCTCTCCTTGTGTTTGACAGCTTTGACACTTTGGGATTTGCGTATTGCTGCCTAGGTCACTCCTTGTCATCAAAGGACTGCGGTTTACTCCCTCAACAACTGTCCTTCACCTTCTGTGATTACTTCAATAGCCCACTACTCGGAGAATTGCGTTTTGCTCCCTTTGCTGTGTAGATTTCCCACAATATTGCCGCCTGATTTAGACAGGACAGTGCAGTTATCTTTTGAGCTTCGGCTCCATTGTATCAACTTTTCTTCTCATAGCATGATTTAGTGCATCATCACCATGTTTTTCTCGTGTTTTTGAGTTTCCCTTATCTCTCAGTGTTTGCCATACACACACTGTGTTTACTCTCCGCAAACCCTGCTATCTCTTTGTACTGTCGCTTATTTTGACACGGTTTCAGAGCATACCTATTATTTTTGACAGCCATATATTGGTCCATATATCCACCCCATCCTCTTCTTGTTTATATGGGCACTATATTATTCTTTTTTCTAAGAAAAGAGAAGTCTATTAAGAACACCTCGGAGAAAAGTCCCCCTTGAGGTAAATGCAAAGTATAGGGAACTTTGTGAAGAGTAACTAAGTACATAAAAAATACAATGGTTGTGTGAACAAGGAGTCCGATGGGCTAAAATGCCAGATGATTTGAGGGGTAGTATGAAAGAAGGTGACCGAATTACAAATTTGTAGGAAAGCCTCTCTTTTCTTCCTTATCCTCAAGAGCCACCCCTATCCTCTCCCATTTCCCATGGAGAGTATGGACCATCTCTGTCCAAACCCTTGAAAAAGACTTCTAAGTGGATATATCCTGAAGATCAATGACTTGACTACATGTCTCAATCCATATAAATAAACCAAGCTATAATGTTGGAAATCAGGTCCCATCTATGACAATGCCCTTGAGTCCATTGTGTTTGTGAGTAATCGGGGGTAGGAATCCTTCTAAGATGTTGTCCAATGATGAGAAAAGAAGTGCTCCCTTGAATGTCCTCATAGTTGCACGTTGGACCTTTGTCTACCTTTGTCTATCACCAAAGCTGTAGCCCCCCATGTCGCCACCATGGACCTTGCAGTGCCATGAAATACTATCCTAAGAGCTCTCCTCCAAACCTCTTGGGCTCTAGATAGCCCCATAGGCAATATCTCTCTGTCTCCTTTGGTTCACCACATCGTGCACATGCCACTGGGACCTTGCCATATCCAAGCTAAGTGCAATTGCTAAACTCCTATAGGCTAGAAGCCGTAGAAAGAGAGAGATCTTCCTAGGCTTGAAGTTGCCATGTAGCTGTCTCCAAAAGTCATGTAGAAACTGTTCACTACTTTAGCTTCTTTGCACAGTATATGACTATTTATCATTTGGCACATTACACTTTGATGTCTAATGACGATTATAATTGTACATGATTGTCCCATAGGCTATTTTTGGCCTTAGCTGACATAAATATATATTTCATTCATTCATTCTTTCCCTTCTCTCTTTTCTTCTCTCTCCACCATGGAGCTGCATCCTCTATGACTCTCTTTTTTTTTTCATAATGGATTTTATATTTATAAAGTACTAAACAACAAAAGAGTTACAAAAGTCATGTTACAAAAGTCATGGCAAAGATGCAAAGGAAATTGCCATATGTCAGGGGAGTAAGTCCTCTTGAGGGAGTAAGCCAGAGTGCCGAATGAGATCTATCTGCCAATGCAAGAGGCCTTTAAGCCTCGCAATATGTCCCTGAACATTGGAGGTTGAATAAAAAAGAAAAGCATTACGAATGGTCCAATTGTGCCAGCAGCCCCAGTATCTAAGAAAGAGAAACAAGATCTTCATATGCGACTGTGCCGGTGTGGGGTATTTGGGCTGTACAAAAACCCAATCAAAAGGGCTTAGAAAGAAGCCAACCACCACTCGCCAAACCGCTGACAAGATTAACCAGATTTTCTTAGCAAGAGGGCAAAAAATAAATCAATGACGGGCCGATTCCACACTAGTGGTGCAAAAGAAACAACTACTGTTGGAGATTCAACGCTTGGAAAGGGCTGAAGCAAGAGGAAGACTACCAATCATCACCCTCCAAAGAAAGACCTTGCATTTGAAAGGTATCTTGTTCAACGAGTCCTCCATCACAGTTTCCTTTCACCATGACTGAGATTTACGCAATCCCCATATAGTATTAGCTTTAGTAACTAGCCATTGATAATCTTTAATCAGAAGATGATACACCTGGTTAGCTGAGGCCTTTTCCAAATTCAGCCGACCTGCAAGGTCCTAGTCCTACCAGGGACGATCCAAAGCAAGGGCAAAAATTTGGACCATTTCTCGATTTGTGCGTGTCATCCTTGCGCAGTGGCCATACTAATCTTCTTTGTATCGTTCCAATTTTATCAGATGTCTCCGAAGAGACCCTCTATGACTCTCTCTCTCTCTCTCTCTCTCTCTCTCTCTCTCTCTCTCTCTTTCAGAGACCAAACTACATGTGAATTGCATGTGCTACTTTAATCTTTGCTGCCACCCATTGCCTTAGGCATCATCCCTATTGTTGTCTCAGTCTTTTGACCCTTGGGTGATTAGCGTTTAGTGTTTTTCTTGTCTTCCGTACTTCGACTGGTGGTCATAGCACTTAGGATCCATCTTCGGTGGATGCCACTCTCTAATACTCCATTGCTCTGCCCTTGGGCATTTTGTACACTCTTATGTTCGTTTATAGTATTCATTCAGTTTAGAGTTTCTTCTCTTTGTATTTGTCTCTGTGTTTGAGTTTTGAGTTTTGCGTTTGCGTTCTGCATTTTATGTTGTGTTTCCTTTGTGCAAACCTTGGCCTATCTTCACATGATATTAGAGCTGGTGCTCTTCTAAAGAGTATCCAGCGGCAATTGTGGAGGCTAGTCTTTGTGTGAGGCTCACATGCAACTTGATTCTGACTCATAATGTCTTAGGCACCTTCTTCTAGGGATCCTATGATGCCCTATCAAGGTTCTCCATCATTGGAGACTTTGAGAAGACATTATGGTCTCGAGGAGGCGGCAGATTCACCTTCACCTTTACCATCTTCTTCTTTTGGTTTTGGTCATCTTACAGTGAAGGGTTTTAGGAGTACTTACGCATCACATACAGCTCGGTGTACACTCCTCCAATGAGTGCTACTACTCCATCTGGACCGATTGGTGAGATTGGCCATCTCTCTGAACTTGGAGGGACCACGACATTTGGTGCATTTGGTGATTCATCTCCTTCATCACAGCCAAGCCTTACGTCGGGTTTATATAACCCTTTTGAGTCGTATGAACCAAAACCCTCTTCTATTTTTCCTTTTGGTGTGCAAGATCCGGATGGTTTCCAGTATGTTAACTTTAATAGAGGAGGCTTTCAAAGCAGGTACCCTTCATTAGGTATATCTCTACCATTTATTTCATTTTGAGCAAGTAAGCCACACTTCTTAACTCCCTCCCATCCCACCGCTATTTTCTCCACATTCTGATCTCCTTATATCTTCATTCCAAAACCTGGTAAGAAGGGACACTTGCGGAAGGATTGCAAGGAGTTGGCTTCCTCATGGAAGAAGAAGGAGAAGAAGACGTGGGATGCGGGCTCTTTTGATGAGTTATCCTCTTCCTCAGACTCCAACTCCGATCCTTTGGCCTAGGAGAAGTCCAAGGTACAGAAGGGGTCCACTTCTTCAGACGGAGGGAAGGGCTTGACTGCCCCTTCCTTTGCTGCTTTCTAGTCTAGGTGATGCGGTTATCCCTTACAACTCTCGAGTGCTAGAGAGGGAGAGTGAGAGGGGGCAGTTGAGTCTCATCTATATAGGTATGTAGGTGCACATGTTCTAGAGGAGGGACGTCCCTGACCATTGACCAAATTTTGGAAGGTTCAAATCATGGAGCTGGGATTGACATCTAGGTTCGTAATGGGCTATTATTTGAGAGAGAGTGGGATTGGCTCCTAGTCCGAGCTCACATGAGGGGACACTTTGACGGTCTTGGCCAAAGGCGGAGAATCCATGGTCACATATGTTTAAAGGTATTTTTGACAGGATGGTCTTGTATGCTATTGCAAGACATTGTTGATAGACATAGAGATCTATTATGACTCATGTAGAGGGTGCACACCCTTGTGGTGTGTCTGTTTGGGATGCTGTCGAGGCTACTACATTAAGCGCCAACGTGTTTGGCAACTAGGAATGGAAAATCCAAGATGAAATCTAACAACAATGTGAAGCAGAAAATGCAAACTTGATGACAACCATTGCAAGGTGACACTATTGCAGCCTTGTCCCCTCTGGTGTGAAACACAGGTCCAACTGCAATGCATGCTGCAATGCCCCTCTACTATGAGATCTAGGTTCAGGCTGAGAAGAAATATGCCGCTTGGATGCCGTCGTCTTCTGTAAGTATCGACTTGGGTGCTCAAGGCACTACTCGAAGTGGGTGTAATGAGTAGTGGATGGGGTCACTAAGCAAGACCAGAGCGCTGGCTGCAGAATACGAAGGGATTCATTTAATGGTCAAAAGTGCAAAAATCTAATTTGACGGATTTCCAGAATATGGTGCATCTTGTGCAAAGGCCTGTACAATGTCAAGAGAGAGGACAGAACCTGAGGGCCAAACAAGCAGTGAGTGTGAGAGGTGGGAGGTAGTTCACAGCCCCTTTCTTCTGCAGCAGTTGTCTGACCTGTCATACCCACTTGCTGACTTGGCACCCAATTGGCTGTGCCTTGTTATTGTTACGCCTGCTGCTTGCTGCCTGTGTGCCACCATGTGGAACTGCTGCCAAGGCAGCACCCAAAACTGGGAAAGTGCTTTGCTTCTCTTCCTATTGTTAGATTCCCTCCACTTTGATGAAACATCGGCTGGGATTGCCCTGCTAGATAATACATTGCAGACTTGCATGTGTCAAGCAGAGATGAGTATCTTATAAGACTGTCAGAGTTGTCATTAGCATGAGAAGACATTTAATGATTGTTTGGGCACTTTTCTCTGGCGATGTAATACAACCTAAAAAGGCTATAAATATGAAATAACCATTTACTTTTTATTAAGGCAGAAAATGGCACAATCACAATGAATGATGAGTGATTTGTATATTGTACTTGAATCTTTATGTTCAACACATTCTGTTATGCACCATGCAGGTGGGTACCATTTGAAGTCGCTCGGCCGTATCTTGACAAACAACCTTATGTTTGCCTCTCAGAATGCTCGAGCGCTTCTTCAACGCAGCAATGTTCTGAAAGCAAACTTATGCAAGCTTCTACTTCTGGTGATACAGATGAGGAATGTCCTGGGCCAAGTTCTCATGTTCTCAGTCTTCGAACTGAGGACATCCCAGATATAAGCGGTGTCTTACTGAAGCTGGGTGACTGGTACTTGCGGCTTCAGGTAGTTTGATTAAAGGTGCCATAGGGTTTTCCTGCTTGCAGATGATGATGATTAATTTATAGGCTTAAGGGACTTATCATAGCTGACTCTGCTGGTTTGTCATTATTCTTTGTGGATACTGAAGCCTTTTCATTCTCTGCTTTTGAAGGATTTTCAAGCTGTTGTGAGAGTGCCACAAGAGCATATGAATTCACTGGTATCAAATCTTCGGATCTACATAAGAAATGTGGGATTTCCTTTGGCTGAAAGAATGGCATATGCCTTAGACTAATTTGTTGCTCGCTCATCCACTCTCCAAATCAGTTGTTTGAAGAGCTTGAAGGCCTGACTTGAAGGTGTATGAGCAGCATATGCCAAAATACGACTGTATATACTTGTGATATGTTATCTAGTCACTCATACAGGGTAGGTATGTGATCAAATATGAATGGCTGTTGATCAACTTTGTGATCAATTATGTGGAAGGTATGAAGATCCTGATTCTTATGATGTCACTTTAACCACACCCAACACTCCAAGAACTTTGTATTTATTGCCACGATGAATGAGCATACCTCAACACATGAAACAATTTAACCTGCAAAAATAACTTGGATGGTGTTTGCCGTTTTAAATATCTGTAAAATGCAGGCTGCACATCTAGCTTTACATATACAAGCCACTTGAATGTGTTGCATCGCACCTTCAGATTGCCAAAAATTTGATGCTATTTCAACATATGGAGATCATGATTAGATTAGCAACTGGAATCATGCATTGTTATGCTTGGATGCAATTTGAAAAGTATAATTGGCTGATAGATGTTCTATTTTCCGGAATGATGTGGTAGTCAAAATTTGAAGGGGCTTCATCTCATTTCTTGGCTTCTTGTATATTACTTTATGTTGGCAGTAAGCAAGAAAGGATGTTGGAATTCCAATGATTAATCAATGTCCAGGTTTGGATTCTTGCATTTCAATGTATATTCTCCAATGAGGGAGGTTCAGTAATGGTTGAATGTGGCAAAATATCTCGACACATCCCATGTGGAAGATGTACTAGGATTATCTAGAATTGTATTAGCATTGCCTGTAACAGCATGCCATTCATCTGGTTGCAGTGCTCCAAGGGTGCTTGGCTAAATTGCTGCACGATAATGCAAGTGATGTACTCTGACATGGGTTTGCTCTCTCAAACTTGTTAGTTTATTTCGGTAAGGTGATACTATATACGTGATCTTGAGAATTAGCTCATTCACATGTATCAATTGATCGAGCAATCATAAGCTGTCTAGCATAGTGGATCTCTTTCGCTGACATCTGATCTTGTGAGTAAATTTCAAGCCCTGCTAGTGTCTGTGTCGTGTGTTACTACTGGGGCTCTTGGATCCTTGGATATTGGCCTTTTTTCAAAGATAGGAGTCTTGGAATAAAATTTTCAAGCAATATTCAGACTATGCTTTTAACACACAATTAGAAGATATACATTGTGTATGTGCTTGCTCATATCTTCACAAAGCAAGCAGTGATTTGTGGACTCCTTATATCGCCTACTTTAAACAAATGATCAGCTTTTTGATGGGGTTTAGTAACCAAATAGTTAGAAGATGGCTTATTTGGGCTTGACTGTTGAGTCGAAGTTGAAATGAGTAAATGCACTTAGTGGAGTGTGCAGCTTGGGCACTTTGCCTTAGTAAGAGGAGTTGTAAGCCCCCTAGTGTTGCCCCTTGTTGCTAGGGGTCTATCACAATTATCACAATACTAAGCATTTGCAATGTTAGAATTTATCAATCCTTGGATAGAACAAGGAACATAATTGCAAAAGAAAAGAAAGGTATACAAAGCTAGAGATAAGCCATGGTTGATTAGTTTGTTCGCTCTTGTTACTATAGGTTTCAATAGTGATCTTGACAAGTAGTGAACGAGGGATTGGAAGTGTAGTTGTGGCAATGTTAGAGTTTATTAATCCTTGGATAGAACAAGGAATATAATTGCAAAAAAAAGAAAGGTATACAAAGCTAGAGATAAGCCATGGTTGATTAGTTTGTTTGCTCTTGTTACTATAGGCTTCAATAGTGATCTTGACAAGTAGTGAATGGGGGATTGGAAGTGTAGTTGTGACTGCTCAAAAACTTGAATATAAATCATAACCATGTTTTATGCTAATGGACGAGTCTCAATCTTCATCTTCATCTTCATCTTCATTCTTTTCTCTCTTTCATTATCCATTGCTTGTACAACTATCTTCCACAATGGATAGATACTTGACTTTTAGGTCACGTTAGACAAGCTTACTTTATTTCATACAAGCGTAGGGCATAGACTTAGCCTATGACATAGCTTCCAACACTTTCCCTCAAGCTTAGAATGAGCTTGTAGATGTAAATTTCCAAGTGCACTTCTAAAAAAATACTCAAACTTATCTTTACCTAATGCTTTGGTAAAGATATCCACGACTTGGTCATTGGTTTTGACGTGTACCGGTCTAACTCTCCATCCATGATTTTCTTTGATAAAATGATAGCGCACTAAAATGTGTTTTGTTCTTGCATGATAGATTGGGTTCTTTGCAAGCATAATGCTAATGTTATCACAATACATGATAACTCCACCATCTATCTTAATCTCCATGTCATATAGAAGTCTTAGCCACGTCTTCTCACAAGTTGTCAATTCTATTTCTTTAAACTATGGTTCTGTGATTGACAAAGCTAACATAGGTTGTTTTTTGGTGCTCCAACTTATCATGGTACCAAATGAGAAAGCATATTTGCTTGTAGATCTCCTATCCATAAGACTCCATGCCCAACCTACATTTGTGTATCCAAGCAAGGTGGGCTTGATTCCTTTCGTATAGAACAAACCATAACTCATTATTTTATCGGCACATCTCAACACTCTTATTACTTCATCCAAGTGTGATTTATATGGCCTTTGCATGAATTGGATTATCACTCTAACTGAATAGCTCAAATTCAGTCTTGTTATTGTCAAGTAGATCAAGTAGTTAATCATTTTCTTAAACACGATAATATCTTTAACATACTATCCATCATCAACCATCTTTATGTTTTGGTCCAATGGTATGGCAACTAACTTACATGTTGTCATCCCATACTTTTTCAATATTTCCAAGGAGTATTCCCTTTCCACCAACCAAATTTCATGTGGTGTGTCAATTACTTCAATGCCCAAAAAATACCTCCACAATTTAAGATCTTTGATGTGAAACTCCTTGTACAAACTATGTTTTACTTCTATAATCTCTTTCTCAAGTTATGATGAGGTCATCAACATATAACAATCATTCCATCCTTAATGTGTTTAACAACAATCAGCCATGCTTTGTTGAAATCCCATCTAGTATTAAAAAATTTGCTTATCCTTTCACACCAAGCATGCTTGTTTTAACCCATACAATGTTTTTCTTAGCTTATATATATAATGCAGATACTTAGGGTGTATATGCCCTTCTGCCTACTCCATATATACTTTCTTTTCCAAGGTTCCATTCAATAAAGCATTCTTGATATCCATTTGATATAGATTCGAGCTATAGATTGAAGCCAAAGCAATTATGTATCTAACTAAAGTCATTTTTGCAATAGGATTGAATGTCTCCTCATAGTCCAACCCATATGTTTGTCTATAACCCTTTGTAACCAGCCTTGCTTTATATCTTTCCAATGAGTCGTTTGACTTGCATTTGATATTATACAACCACTTGTAGCCAAGAGTCCTAAGAGAGACACCAAGGAAAAGGGGTTTCTACTGCAAGAAAATATATCTTATAACATCAATAAGCTTTTGTTTCATTCTTTTGAGAACCACAACAAGGAAAATAACAAATCTTCACGCATCACCATAGTAGATATCTCCCACGGATTTGATAGAATCAACCATATTCTTCAACATCTTCATAGAATCCATCAAAACTAACAAGAGCACAAAATAATATACCACTTTTAAATGGAAATAATCACATAGTATTCATCTTCATTGTCTTCATAGTTCTCTCTCTCAATCTCTCATAGATAGATACATTGTTTTGATAGAATTGGCTATATCTGACTCTCTTTTTTTCCCTCAATCAATAGTACATCATCTTCTCACTACAATGCTCAATAATCACTCACAACAATCTCTCTTTGGTTGTGGATGCCTCTTCCAAGAGACATGGGAGGTATGAAAGGGCACCAGAGCCACTACAGTGACTCTTCATAGCTTATCAATGTCACTTCACTTGAGTCTTCAATAGCTACTTCTTTCACTTCCTTGAGCTCTTTTGAACTTACATTTACCTCTTTCCAAGACTAGAAAAAATTTTCAAAGTCACACATACATTCGAGAGAACACTTACAGAAGCATACATAGGATTTACAGAAGCTCTACAGAGGTTCAACATCAACTAAACAACAAACATTCAGCTAAACTAAAACCAAATAAACCCATCATAAATCACTCAATAAGCTATCATAAAACCTCAAAATTCATCATTCAATATCCCAACCTCACTTACTCAAACAAAATAGAAGAAAATAGAAGCTCAACAGGCTCAAACAGGATCATACAGAAGCTATCAGAACCTATCACATCAATATATCTTCATAAAAAAATAACATGAGCTATCAAAATCAATCCAAATCTATCCAAATCATTCTAAAATCAATAAAAAATCATACTAAATCAATCATTCAGTCCACCAAAAACAACAAAAATCATTAAAAAATTCAGTCTTTTTTCACTCTTAACACAGCCCAATGGCTTTCTTGCCATGAGGTAGCTCAACTAAGTCCTAAGTCTTATTCTTGTTTAAAGCATCAATTTTCTTATCCATGGCTTTGTTCTAATCCTTGTCAACAAAATTTTCAAAGCAAGTAAGCTCTAAATACTACCCATAAGAGACCATATATATATAATACATATTCATGTAGCCATTGTATGTCAATCTATTAACTAGATGTGTTGCTCTTTCTGATCTTCTCAATTGAGGTACACTAGATTGTATCTGAATTGTTATTGCATGCAGTGGTGAATAATTATGTGCACTTTTTATACCTGGAGTTTTAACATAAGGTATTCCAAACTCATCATCCATAGACTCATCTTCTGAACTCTTACCCATAGGCTTCTTTCTTTTTGCTATTTCTACCCTCTTTAGTATACTCAATCTGTCACTTCTCATGCTATAACTCCTACCACTTTCTACATTGTCTTGTGGATCAAACATGTCTTCTTTGAGTAATTTTTACTATAATTTTTTTAATATAACTGTTATCATCACTGATCTCATTAGCATCTATGTCACTACAACCTTAGGTTTATACTATGACTTATACTCATTGAATCTTCTATATTCGCTTATGCATGTCTCTCTTGTGAACATGATTATACCACTTATAGCCCTTCTTCTCATCTGGATAGCCAAGAAAAATACATTTCACCTTTGGTTCCATTTTCCTCCTCAAGTCATCAAGAACATGAACATAGCATAAGCAACCAAAAACCTTGAAATATGCAACTATAGGTGTTCTCCTATACATATTTTCATGAGGTGACATGTGATGAGTCAATGCTATAGGAGTCCTATTCATAATATAAACTATAGTATATGTACTTTCTCAGCTCAATGAGTCAATGGCATGTGCATTTGGTTCATCATAGCTCTTGCCACTTAGTAATGATTCAAATTTTCTTCCTACAACACATTTTGCTGAGGTGTATATCGACATGAAGCATGTTTCTTAATCCCATGATCTCTCAAGTAGTTATAAAACTCATTTGATAGGTATTCACCTCCATTATCTAATATCAAGCGGTTTACATATGATCCAACTTGTTTTTCCACCATAGCATTGAATTCCAAAAACTTCTCAAAAGCCTTACTTTTATGTTGCAAAAACTAGATCCCTTGCATCTCCTACTCAAAGACATATTTTGACGTAGACCCCATATGTCTGAATGTACCATTTCAAAAGGATATGTGTTGATTCTCCCCCTCTTTGAAAATGGAAGTCTAGACTATTTTCCAAATTGGTATGCCTCACATATATGCTCATAATTTACATAACCAAAGTACGGAATACCATGAACAACATGTCTAGATTGTATTTGTTTCAGCCTTTGTAAGTTAACATGCCCCGTTCTTTTATGCCACAACTCAACATCCTTGTCTTGTCCATGTGTTGAGCTTTCACATATACACAACTTTGTATGACAAGAGTACTTGTATACAATGCAAATAACATGCCTTTCTTTTGGGCTCATGCAATGAACCTACTACCAAGTTTGCCATTCATAAACTTCTCAATGAAAACAACTATACTTATTAGACCTTGCTTGCAACCCTTATCATATATTTGCCCAATAGAAGCCAAATTCGTAGTAATTGTAGGCACATACAATACATCTTCAAGCTTATTCTTTATCCCATCTTTGGTAACCAATGGAACACTGACAATGTGTGTGATTTTATGCAATGTATAATCTCCCATAGCAATATACTCCTATCAAACCATTTTGCATGATGTGTCATTTGATTCATAGCTCCTGAATCCAAAAACCAATCATTCTCTCTAAAGGGATGTGTCATGCTACTAAGTACATGCTTCGTAGCAAAAGGATGACCTCTAGGTGATAAACCACCTCTAGAGACATAACCTATGCCTCCATAACCACTTGTATAATAAACATACTAAGTCCATCCACCTCTAGATACAACATTCTGCTTATGGTATCATCCCTTCTCATAATGTCCAAATTGTCCACAGTAATGACATTCATAATCTCCATGGGAACCAGAACATTCTCTATCTATAGAAAAGGATATCCCCTTGCCTCTAGGCACAGAGTCTTTGTATCCAAAAGAGCTACGATCACGAGCAAAATTGTCTCCACGACCATACATAGATCCTCTAGCTCTCAATGGACTACATTGCTCTCTTTGACTGTATCCAGGAATGTGTGGAGCTAGCAGTGGTAGATTCGGAGGCATGGCAGAACTACAGGAGGAGGAGGAGGGGCCAGGGCGGGCGGGGCTAGGCGCGGTCTAGGAGGTGCCAGAGGTAAGGGTGGAAGTGGGTTGTTGTAGTTCATACGGTGATGGTAGAGCCATAAGTCTAACAGTTGGGGAATGCGATGTGCGAAGAATTTCGCAACTAGGATTTCCAAGTAGTAGTAGGCAGCCATCCGAACAGCAGCAGATGCTCAGGCTGGAGTGCGGGATCATGTTGTTGCGGGTGTGACAAGGATCACCAAGTCAGAAGAAGAAACCGCATCCCACTATATTTTCCGGTCTAGCGTTTTTTGAATTGATGGGGAAAGACATAAGGAAACTCATCATCCACCTTTAGAGGAGCTTCGCTAGAATCTAGTTGAGAAAGGAAGCCTGCAATGACATGTTGTACTCCGAGTCTATGCACCATTTTGAAGTCAAATTCCCTAGAGAAAAAGGATCCATTTAGCCAATCTTCTAGTGACATTTTGCTGCTTGTGATCAAGTAGACAAGAGCAGAATGGTCCACATGAAAAATAAATGAATGGCCAAGTGAATAATACCAGAATTTGGAATTGAGTGGATAATTTCCAAGCATTTTTTTCCAATAATCGAATAAAAATTTTAAGTAAAGGAGAGCCATCTGCTGGCATAGAAAATAGGTTGAAACCATCCATTAGTATATTGTTGCATGATGACACTACCAATTGCAATATCTGATGCATCCACAAAGACATGCAATTGTTTTGTCCAATCCATAGGAACCAGGATTGGGACCTTAGAAAGTACGAGCTGGAGGCGTCAAAAGGCCAAATCTAGTGCCTCATTTTATGTGAAGACCGATTTAGAAATGTAGGCCATGCCTTGAAATAACATTGCCCAATAGAACACCACCTTTTATAGCAAACATGCACTGCATTGGGTTAAGACTGAGACTTACTTTGCAAAATCTTGTGAAACAAAGTTGAAGAGGATGCAAGCGAAGGAGTAATGTGTCAAAGACATTGAAGTCATCCACAAATACCCGCATGAAGTTGGTCAAATAGGGCTCAAAGTTTTCTTGCAAATCCTACTAAAAAGAGGATGGCACATTCTTCAAACCAAACCACATCACTATACAAATAAAGATACCCCACATTATAATGAAGGTAGACTTGGATTGATCTTTGACCTAATTGTACTCATTGAAGCCATCCAAAAAGGAATACATTTCATGGCTAGCGACCTCATGTAGAATGTTGTCAAGGTAGGGAATGGGAAATGGATCTTGAATATTGGCATCATTCAATTTTCTATAATTTACATAGATCCATAGCTTCTTGTTTTTCTTCAATATAATGGCTATTGGAGAAATCCATTCTGCCAATCTTTTAGAGTGATGAATCCAACCCGGAGGAGTCGATCCAACTGTTCCTTCACCAACTTAGCCATGTGCATCTTCATGTAATACTGCTGCATGCAGATTGGAACAACATTTGATTTGAGTGGAATCCAATGCTGATAGAACCAAGGATCTAATGCTTTTATGTCAGCATAATCCCATGCAAAATCATCTTTAAATTCTATTAGGAGAGCAATGAGCTACTCTCAAAATTCAAGCTGCAAATAGGCATTGATTTTTATTGGCTTAGTTTATTTCAGACCGAGATAGATGGTAGAGAGAGCATCCTCTATGACCTTAATCACTTTTTGCATTTGTGCTTTGAACTCTCTTTTCTATCTAAGTAATTTTGCTACATTTGATTCTGCTATAACCATAGCTCGAGCTACTTTTGCTTTGAAGTCTAGACTCATGATTTTCGCACTTGGGGGAATCTAATTCTGTGTTGGTACTAGCTCCTAATTGATTGATCTGTATGACATCCACTAGACAAAAGGGTTCTAAGTGTGTATTGGCTACTAGAAATGCAACTTACTCATCATCATCTAAGCCATCCACCATGTTGATTGTTTCTGTAACCATTGGTCCGCAAGTTGCAAATCGAGGAAAAAAATTGTTTAAGAAAATTTTGATTTATTGTGACCTTGGATGATTGTTAGCTAGTCACCATCCCAATTATGATTAACTCATGCTTGCCAGAATCAGGACGGGGTCTGAACAAGAGGTGGCAATCTTCAACTACATGCTCCATATTTAGCATAACCAAAGAAATCAAGAATGACACACTTGCTACTTCCATTAGGACTAATCGGATAATGCGAAGTGCTAGCTTACTATTCGGGTTAGAAAGGGGTTGGTTCCCTGCTCATCAGCCCAAAATCACAACAAGTGGCCATTGTGATAATATTGACTCCGAACCCACTGTCTAGTAGAACATTATTCATCACTTAATATTGGACTTAACGAGAGATTACCAAGATGGTAGGATCTGACAACAATCTTGATGGAATTGGCTCTTGCTGCACTTTGTAGACTTCCTCCTCTAGTGTGGATGCAGTCAAGGTCCCCACTTTTGATTCCGGTAGCACAGGCCAATCCGGTTGGATCATCTCTATGGCGGCAACAAGTGGACCTTGAATGCTAGGAACAAATTTAGTTAGTCCCCCAAGGGAATAGTAATGGAGACTAGGCTCCACATGGTTTGTGATTCCAAACTTGTTGGAACCACATTGTTTACCACAGCACAGAGGAATAGAAAATGGAGGAGAAGTGCGGGAAAAATGGAAGAAGGAGATAACCAAGGAGGCACATGACAAAGGAAGGAAAAGGCGTTCTGGATGGAGGTCAGACCCTGAAAATTTAAATGACGGTGTCGCCTCGAGAAAAGAAAAGAGTAAAAGTGCGCTATTAAATATGAAGGTGCTCCCGAATCCTTGTAAAAAGAGCGCCGGGCTCACTCCTGTGCAAATTGTATGCATTAGTGGGAACGAGATAAGTTAGAACGGTGGGAAATAGGAAAAGAGGGCCTAGGCTAATGGTCGGCCATGTAAAAAGTGGGGATGACCGCCCAAAGAGAAGGGCATGTATATAAAGTTCAAAAGTGAATGAGAAGTGCGTTTGCGAGTCCCAGAATGAACTCCTATCCGAATGCCTAGTTTTCTCCTTCCATCCGAATCTCCTTCCATCCATCAACCGCTTCCTCGCGGACTTTTCTTCTTGCGCGGATCCCGCCGATTATCTTAGGCTAATTAAATTCATATTAATGTAGAGGCCTATAGTCGAGGAAGCCCACCTTCCCCCCTCTTTTTTGACATCAATCTAGGAATAGATAATAGGGCTATGACTAGATTAATGATGAAGGCAACCCTGCTTCCCTCCTTTTGCTTAGAACTCTTAGAGAATATGAATGACACCCGCTTCATGAGGTGTAACCATCCCTTTTTGTCATCCACACCTCTGAAGGCCCGGGTTTCTATTAAAGAATACCTACAAAGCCATGCCTTTCTATCCCAATGCCTGCGACCACCCCGCGCTTCGGATGAAGGTGATAGGCACTAGCCAAAACGCCTTCTATGTATACAGTCTTTAAAAAAAAGAAAGAAAAAAAAAGACAGGAAGCCTCACTTTGCTCACCACACCTAGGGTTCACCCCTAGCCCCTCTCCCCACCTCACGCTTAGGGCACATCAAGGGCAAGACTTCCAGACCTGTCACCCTAAGCTCTGCACTGCACCTCCAACAACACATGAATTGGATCCTCAAGTGTGGGACATTACCAAGGGCTTGCCCAAGGTTAGACCCATCTCCCAGTTTCACTACACATGCACTTACACCACACCGTGAGACAGACACACCCCTTAGGGAGTGCACAACTTTCTCTTGCAGGCTGTTCGTAACTCAGTTGGGCATAGATCTTGGAACCACGTGGGAAATTACCGAGGGCTTTCCCAAGGTTAGACCCATCTCCCAGTTCCACTACACATGCACCTCCAACAACACACGAACTGGGTCCTCAAGTGTGGGACATTACCGAGGGCTTGCCCAAGTTTAGACCCATCTCCTAGTTCCACTACACATGCACTTACACCACACTGTGAGACAGACACACCCCTTAGGGAGTGCACAACTTTCTCTTGCAGGCTGCTCGTAACTCAGTTGGGCATAGATCTTGGAATCACGTGTTCTTCAACTGATTACGGAGCCCCGGTTTTGACAGTCATCGCCGACGAAAAATTCTAACTGTGTAACAAAGGCCGAGTATCTTCATGAAGATCAAAGCAAGCTGGAATCTCTCTAAATCATCAAGAATCAACACCCCATCATCTCTCATTCACAGCGCCACCTTTTTGATTGTGGTAATCTACTCACCAATTCCACTTAGCACCAACCCCAACTACCCTGCTGCTCACCACCCCAGTGCCATGGGACTGGCACTCCGCTAGGAGGGGGTTTATGTTTACTGCAGCACAGAGAAACAGAAAATGGAGCAAAAGTGCGGGAAAAATGGAAGAAGGAGATAACCAAGAAGGCACAGGACAAAGGAAGGAAAATGCATCCTAGATGGAGGTCAGACCTTGAAAATTTGAATGAGTGAATGAAAAGTTCATTCTTGGGTGTGGCTAAAGCTTCTTCTTCTTCTTCTCTTGTTTCTTGCCTTCTTGCTTGTGCTTGAGTGAGGGATTGAGGGAGTGTGAGGGAGCCAGTGTGTGAGAGTGAGGGATCGTGGAGAAGAAGCTCCTCATCTTCTCTCTTCATCTTCTCTTCTTCTCTTCTCTTCTTTTCTCTTGCACGACTATGGAGGATGGAGCTTGACGGAGGGGGCTTGAGGTTGCTTGAGCTTTCCAAAGGATCGTGGAGCTAGCGAAGTGCAAGACAGAGGAGGGAACTCGATCGAGCATCAAGGTAAGCTCACTACACCCATAAGGTAGGCATTGCATGTCGGCTATGTGAGAGGTAGCCATGGCCGCTTGGCTTGAAACACTTGATCAATAAATGGTCCGTAGGTCTCAGGGTAGAGCTCCGTAGCTCCCCTACATTTTGGTTTCGTTGCCGAGACAGATGGAATCGAGCCTTGAGCGCCACACACATCGAATTGATCATAGCAGTAGGGTTTGTAGCCTGAACCAGTGCTTAAGATAGTTAGGAGATTTAGGAGGTTTTAATCCTTGGAGCAAGTAAGTATTTTGATTTGTTGTTGAATATTAGAGTAGGACCATCCATCTCTATCTCTGTTTTTGATTTTTGTTGCATTAGGTTAAGTTTAGGATAGAAAAAAAAAGAAAACAGAAGGGTTTTGCTGCTGCTGGAGAAAGGGAAGTAGGGGCATAGATTCAGACATCTGGCTGGAAGAGTGCACGAGATTAATTTCTGAGTCTACAGCAGGCTGGGATGGGGTAATAAGGGGCCCAGGGAACCAAGGAATACCACATTTGACATTCTACCTTCTGAGAAGAGAGTGAGCTTGAGAGCCAGGGAGAGAGCAAGAGAGAGAGAGCTTGAGAGCCAGGGAGAGAGTGAGCTTGAGAGCCAAGGAGAGAGCAAGAGAGAGAGAGAGATGTGGGAAAATCACGAAGTGTTGATCGATTCGAGCACCACATTGTTTCGAGGTATGCTAGGCAGTTTCCTCTATTGCTTTGCATCTATTTGGAAGGCACTGCACGATTCGATGGAGTAGACGTTGACCTAGAGGCATCGCGTGCAACTCGTGGGCCGTCGTCCGCGCCGTCGGACGAGTGTGTCCGAGTCCCAGAATAGGACTGCCCGACTCCGAAAATCAGACCACTTTTTCGATCCGATCTCTAGAATCAGACCAGCCAAAAATCAGACTACTTTTTCGATCCGATCTCTAGAATCGGACCACTTTTCCGATCCGATTCCTAGAATCGGACCAGCCCGTTCGAGTCCCAGAATTGGACCCAGTGTCAAAGTCAGACCACGTGTCCACTCGACCCACTGTAGTAGTCGGACCTCCCCTGTCCGACTAGGGAAGTCGGACCTAAGAAAAATTTGACCACCCTGTTCGAGTTCCAAGATTAGACCAGCCGTTTGATTCCCAAATCGGACCAGTTCGTTCGATTCCCAAAAACGGACAAGTTCTATGAACGTGAGGGGTAGAGTGGAGTCTACATTGAGCATTTCGTGCATCCTCACCTCACTTTTTGATTTCATCACCTAAGGTGCGCTACAAGGAAAGCAAAATCCTATTTTCGCACTGAGCACTAGAAAGCACGAAGCATAAGTTGTGGATAAGATTGACTCTGCTTCCAATAACAAGGAGCTCATTGGGAAACATAATAACATCAAGGAACCCACTACTAGGAGAAGATCCCAAAACATAGATGGCTACTAGAAAGCCCCATCATTAGGACCCTAAGAGGACAGAAAGATCCAGAAGGTGACAACATAGAGGATTGGACGTTGCCGGATTTACTCAAGTTGATCAACGACCTTGTGGAGTTGGAAGTGGGAGCAATGTTAGGATCACGAGGCGGACAAGGAGAGGACTGACTGGACTTGGGAGAATTCCCAGTCATGGTGCAGGAGTTAGTCAATGAGTATGACTTGTTGATTAGGACAGTAGTTCAGGGTAGGCCAATAGAGGAAGTGGTAGCAAACCTAGAAGAGGAAAGAAAGGTGATCAGAAAGGCGCTAGAGAGCATAATTGCCTATAACCACGAGAAAAAGGCTAGGAAACTCCAACAAGATGTAGACATGTACGAGGCCCGGCGTGTGCTAGCCCTGGCTGGTGCAGCCAAAGCAGGACCAAATGCAGAAAGAGAGCGAGCAGTAGAGGCTGACTTATCATTGAGTGAACTTATAGCCAGGCGGCTCATGGACAACACATCCACTGAGTAGAGCGCGGTAGCCTTAGCCACATCATTACTCTCGGGATTAGGGGTCATGCAAGGGGCAATCTAGGATCCCTGTATTAGCAAAGCAACTAGATAAGTATGAACCTAGCAACGACCCATATAGGTCTGTGGAACAATTCGAACAAGTTTGCAAAGAAAACGGTCTCACGGACCTTGCACAATGCTCTCAAGATTTTGGGCTGTGTTTAGGTAATAAGGGGAGAATTTGGTACACTAGTCTGGATGCAGCCGAGCGCACAAACTTTGCCCGTCTTAAAGACCATTTTATCAAGAGGTTCTCCGAGGCAGGGTACTCTGACAACCTCATTGTCCGGTTGATGAATGTCAGTCAGAGGGAAAAGGAAGATGTAAGAGACTACGTCACTCATGTGCATAGCCTCTTCAAGAGGATCCCGGCCAATGAGTGACCTAACGAGAAGGCTGTGTCTACAGTGTTTATAAATGGAATCCGAAGCGAGGAGCTCTACAAGGCCTTGGCTAGTAACTCCACCCTACACAGAGACGTGTTAGCTAGAGTTTTTGAAGTGGCAATAAGGGTGGACGATCAGCTTAGGGAGCGAAGCATGAGGAACTCTAGTTGGGACAGTACAATCTAGAGAGCTTCAGAGCAGACAATGATGTTGGGAGAGAGAGAGAACTCTAGTACACGGGATAAGGGAAAAGGTGTTGACCAAGGCCAGGAGTTGGCTGAGGTAAGAATGGAGCTTGTATGATTGCAAGAACAGATGAGGAAGCCTGCGCAGTCTCGCGTGCAGTGTATACACTGTGGTGGAAACCACCTTCTAGCCGAGTGTTAAGATCCTAGATCTAGGCCGTGTTTGAACTGTGGTAGGTTCGGTAATGACATGTTGCACTACAGATTGCCTAGGAGGCTCCCATATGTGCAGCAATACAACCCTCCATACTTAGGCAACAGGCCACCTAACTTCTTTGGCAGGGGAGCCCAGCTAGCGCTTTCAGCACCAAATGATGCAAGACCAACCATTCCTAGGCTAGAGATGAACCCAACAGGCATATCCACACCACTAAGACCCTATGTAACCCAACCATCGAGTGACACTCTCGTTCACTATGTGGAAGAACCTAGTGAAGAGGAAAGCTATGTGAACCCATACATCTCCTATGACGAGGAAGGCAATCTAGTCCTGATGGACTATCGACCGGTATTGGTGATGGCACTGGGCAGAGGAAGAGGTAGAGGCTTTGGAGGACCAAGTCAAGATCCAATCTCATGCTGGACTTGCAGTCATCCAAGCCATATTTCATCATGTTACCCGGAAAGGGAACAGGAAAATCAGGACAAAGCTGACCTTCGATGCACCGAGTGTGGGATCACACACCTATTTCCTGACTGTCCTAGACGGAAGCCATCAGTCAGTTCTGCCAATGTGCCCTCCGTGCCCTTGGGACTATTCAGTGTGGAGACCTTTGGCGGGGAGGATACGCCCATCTCACTGCATGTCATGACGCGAGCGTAGACAAAATAAACAGGCATCTCGTTGCCTGGGCCAAGTAACCTAGATGTAACCTCGTTGGGAAAGAAAAGCCAGAGGAGAAGGAGAAAGAAAATTGACACAAAGATTACCCTTAAGACTGAGGAAGCTACAATCTTAGTGGCAGGAAAGGGGGTCACTGATGCTGAGGCAGAGACCTCAACTCCTAAGACAGCAGAACTAGGAAGTGCCAAGTTAGGGGAATACCCCCATCCCAGACGACAACTCGAGGCTATAGCCAAAGTTAAGGAGTGGGTCAAGGATTCCTAGGAATACCTTAAAGATGTAGAAGCCATACTGGAAGATCCAATGGAAGACCTCTCTAGTGTGAGCACACCCGTTTCGCCTTCACGACCTCAATCGGGGAATACACCCACACCATGAGAGATGCCACAGAGGCAAGTCTAGGAAGAAGCTTGTTAACAAGCTAACCAAGACATATGGCCAAAGAATGGTGACCAAGGAGGAAGCCAACCACCCAGCAACCTCCTCACCACTTTAGTAACCACCCCAGTGATCGTGAGCCTGGGAGATTTACTTAGGCAGCACCCTCCCTTATTGTTGAGATGACAAGCTCAACACATGCGGACATTGATGATGGACCGCCTGGTTAGATGGGTCCACACGTCTACACTTAGCACATTGGTGGTCATTATGACTCTCACATGGCCACCGACTCATTACTTATTATATTCAGGTTGTTACACCTATTTACAGCTGGCATAGTTATAGCGCCAGTCGACTAGTATAGTCGGTTATGCATTGTTTGACTTAGCATGCCACTTTTCTTTATGTTGTATCTTATCTATACTTTGTGTACATTGTAAAAGTGTGTGGAAGAAGAAGAAGAAACCATCAAGAAAACGTTTTGGCCTCCATCTCTCTTCTTGTCTCTTGAGTGAGCTTCTCCTTGTGCATTCTGTGTGTGATCGGCGCAGTATCTTGAGCAAGTCCCTCCACCACGCGATTCTTGAGATGGTATCAGAGCCGTGCCACTGAGAGAGGTTGATTTCGAAGGCTGAAGCGAAGGAGAAGAAGCAAGGTTTAAGTAAGCAAGCCACGGGCAAGAAGCTCTCCCATTCTTCCACTCTTTCTCTTGGATAGTGTCTGTGGAGGCACCGGAAGCAGGGTCAAGCAAAAATCTCAGATTGCAGTGAGATTTGGTGTGCGTGAAGAGCACTGTGTATTCTGCAGATAAGCCCTTTGGGGTTTTCCCACAGTTATTTTGGGCGTCTGAGGCCGTTTCAGGGCCCGTTCGTTTTAGAGCCGCAAGGTTGCAAACAGCAGTTTCAGGGTACACTATGACTTCGACTGTATTGACCAAAAGTGGGTGCGCAGGTTACAGATTTCAGATCTGTAAGTTCAAAGGTGTTTACTAGTGAGTATACACAAGGTTTATCTACAAACAGGTTGCCGATTGCATGTATTGTTGAGCAGACAATGAAAAAGGCTGTTTGGTGTATTGCTGTGCACTATAGGTCAAGGGTTGCAGAAGATTTGCTTGCTGTTTGGTGTTACTTTTGTGATACTGGCAGAGAACAGTGGAAGCCCCATCATTGAGAAGCTTAACAAGAACAACTATCCATCATGGAAGTTCCATGTCATGAACTTTCTTATTGGAAAAGGCCTCTACGAGTTTGTTTCAGGTGAAAAAAAGGATCCGGAGGTGAGTAGTCCTCCAATTGCAGAAGAGACAAAGGCACAAAAGGAATGGAATGCAAAATACAAGAAGGTCATATATTGGTTGTCTACAGTAATTGACAATAATATGCTGGGACACATTAGAAATGCAGAGAATTCATCTGCAGCTTGGACCATACTTGAAAGTATGTTTTCTGTAAATATAAAGGCACGAAAGATTCAACTCAAGCAAGAGTTGAATACATTGAAGAAAGGGAAGATGTCTATCAATGAATATGCATTGAAGGTAAGGAGCATTGCAGATGCCTTGGCAGCGATTGATGCAATGCCCGATGATGATGATTTGGTGTCATCTAACTTGGGTGGACTTAATAATGAAAAGGCTTGGAAGTCTTTTGTAACTTCCGTATATGTCAGAAAGCCATTTCTAGATTTCGATGAGTTGGTCTCCCTTATGATTATTGAAGAGATCAACATGCAGAGTGAGACATCTAAAAGAAGTGGTGAACAGGTCCAAGCTTTCTACTCCAGTTCAGGAAGGAGACATGGCAGGTTCTCTTCAAGAGGCCGTGGTACAGGATGTGGTAGTGACAACTAGCAAAACAGATTGAATAAGCAATTTGGCGATATGCAGGTTTCAGGCGATCGTGGTAACTTTAGAGGCAGGGGGAGTTTTAGAGGAAGAGGTGGATGGCAGAACAGAGGTTCTAACAACTCTGGTATTTGGGGGCCCGCACAAAATGTATCTCTTGGAGGCAGTCCATACTTTGTCACATTCATTGATGATTGTTCTAGAAAGCTCTGGGTATATTTTATGAAGGAAAAGAGTGAAGCTTTTGAGCACTTTAGAACTTTCAAGGCTGCAGTTGAAAGAGAACAGGCTTGAAAGTAAAGTGCTTGAGGTCAGATGGAGGGGGAGAGTACCTCTCCAATGAGTTCAATGATTTTCTGAGGTCTCATGGGATAAAGAGACAGTTCACATGCAGGTATACCCCACAACAAAATGGGGTTGTAGAAAGGAAAAACACGCATATTGAAGAAGTTGCACGCGCCTTGATGGCTGAAAAGAATATGCCTAAGCATTTTTGGTCTGAGGCTATTCATACTACTGTTTATATTATGAACAGAACTCCCACAGCTGCAGTTCATGGTATGACCCCCGAAGAATGTTTTACAGGTAAGAAGCCTAATGTCTCACACTTGAAAGTGTTTGGCTGCATTGCGTATGTTCATGTGCCAGATGAGTTGCGGAAGAAACTGGATCCAAAAGCTGAAAAGTGTGTCTTTATTGGATACTCTTTAGAGCAGAAATGGTATCGTTGTTATAACCCTATCACATGTAAGTTCAGAGTGAGCAGGGATGTCATCTTTGATGAAATGAGCAGTTGGTATGCATCTAGTGGTGATGCATTGGATGATGATGATGATCATGACACTCATGTGCAGACTGAAAAGAAAGAATCACGAACTCTTAGTGGACCAGAGACATCATCTGGTAGTCTTTGGTCTGGGAGACTAAGGAGTACCTCTACATCTTCAAGTGCATCTAGTAGCACTACAGGTAAAGACAAAGGAAAGAATAAAGTGTCAGAAGGCATTGATGCAGTTCTGGATGGAGACTCCAGTGGCTCAGAGAGCCTGGATGATGAGCTTGGCATTCCTTCAGTGAGGACTCCAGGTGTGCAGAGAGCACGCGTTAATGCAAAGACTCCATTGAGTGATCCAGTGATATGCAGATCTAGCAGGGTCAGATACCCTGTTAAAAGATTTGGTTTTGAAGGTTATGCAGCTCACCATTATGCTTATATGGTGAAACTAGTTGAGGATGTTGAGCCCACATGTTTTGAGGAGACTGTTGGTCATGCTCATTGGGATGCAACAATGGATGAGGAGATGGCTGCATTAGAGGCCAATAAGACTTGGGATCTAGTATCATTGCCGAAGGGCATGAAAGCCATTGGATGTAAGTGGGTTTATAAGATTAAGCACAATGCAGATGGTTCTATTAGTAGGTACAAAGCTAGGGTGGTTGCAAAAGGCTATGCCCAGACATATGGCATAGATTATGATGAAACCTTCAGTCTAGTTGCTAGGATGGCAACTGTCAGATGTGTGATTGCTTTGGCAGCAGCCAAAGGTTGGAGGTTGCAGCAAATGGATGTGAAGAATGCCTTCTTGCATGGTGATTTGCAGGAAGAAGTGTATATGGATCAACTAGCACGTTATGAAGATTTAGAGCATCCCATGTATGTGTGCAGGTTGAAGAAGGCACTCTATGGGCTCAAGCAAGCACCTAGAGCATAGTCTGACAAGATCAGAGAGTATCTTGTCAATATTGGCTTTTATGTTTCTGATACTGATCACTCACTTTATGTGAGAAAGGGAGATGCAGGTTTGGTCATCATAGTCATCTATGTGGATGACTTGATTATTACAGGTGATAGTGATAGTGGGATTACTGAAGTCAAGGGCAATTTGAAGAAGAAGTTTGAGATGAAGGATTTAGGTGAGCTAAGGTACTTCCTTGGCATTGAGGTGATTAGATGTGATGATGGTAGTAAGTATGGCTTGGATATGTTGTCCAAGTATGGTATGACAGCATGCAAACCACTTTCAGTCCCGTTGGAGTAGAATGTAAAGTTAAGTGCTGATGTTGGGGATGAGATAGAAGACCGTACTATGTTCAGGAGGATAGTGGGGAGTTTGATCTACATGAATATTACAAGGCCAGACTTGAGCTATGCTGTTGGTCTTGTGAGTCACTTTATGCAAGTACCTAGAAAGCCACATTTGGATGCAGTCAAACGCCTATTGAGATATGTGAAGTCCACATTACATTATGGACTTTTCTATGAGGCAGGTATAGATGTATAGGTGTTTGGATACACAGATGCAGATTGGGTTGGTAGTATGTCTGATAGAAGATCTACCAGCGGATACATGTTCTCTCTTGGTAGTGCAGCAGTTGCATGGAGCAACAAAAAGCAATCTACAGTTGCTTTGTCGAGTACAGAGGCTGAGTATAGAGGTGCTGCTATTGCAGCATGTGAGGTAGTATGGGTGCAAAAGTTATTGGCTGATTTGGATGTGCAGGTGGAAGGTCCACTTGTCATTTATTGTGACAACATGAGCAGTATACAGTTGGCTAGGAACCCTGTGTTCCATGCAAGGACAAAACATATTGAGGTACACTACCACTTTGTGAGAGAGAAGGTACTAGCATGTGAGATTGACTTGGTGTATGTCAGCACATAGGATCAGATAGCTGACATCTTCACGAAGGCATTGGGTATAGAGAAGCTTCAAAAGTTCCGAAGCTTACTTGGAGTTGCAGAGATGCAGTTGAGCTTGAGGGGGAGTGTTGAGATAACAAGCTCAACACATGCAGACATTGATGATGGACCGCCTGGTTAGATGGACCCACACGTCTACACTTAGCACGTCGGTGGTCATTATGACTCTCACATGGCCCCACTGACTCATTACTTATTAAATTCAGGTTGTTACTCCTATTTACAGCTGGCATAGTTATAGCGCCAGTCGACTAGTGTAGTCGGTTATGCATTGTTTGACTTAGCAGGCTACTTTCCTTTATGTTGTATCTTATCTATACTTTGTGTACATTGTAAAAGTGTGTGGAAGAAGAAGAAGAAACCAGCAAGAAAACGTTTTGGCCTCCATCTCTCTTCTTGTCTCTTGAGTGAGCTTCCCCTTGTGCATTCTGTGTGTGATCGGTGCAGCATCTTGAGTAAGTCCCCCCACCACGCGATTCTTGACACTTATGGCAAGAATTCTCGGCTTGAGTGGAAATGGACCATAATTCACGATCTTAACCTATTATACAATTGGGCTTTAGTCTCCGAGGAAGGGGAGATTGGAGAGGAAAACCTGGGGGATGACGAGCAGTCAGAGGGGTAAGATTCCGATGATGAGGGGTACGAGCACTATTGCTCTAAGGCGGATGAGAGTGAAGAGGAGTTAGACATGATAGAATATGACACTGAAGGGAGAGCAATCAAACAGATCAAGGCAAACTCTAGGCCTAGAAGGGAAAGGGAAGGCTAGAATGAAAAAGGAGTCATGCTGATGGAGTGCGATAGGACCTGGCTGGAGCACATGGGAGCCATGGATTACGAGCTGGCAGGGGTGGCGCAGTCACTAGTACTCCAATATTGAAGACGGATTCACCTATTGAACTACGACCCCCTAGCGAAACTCCTTCCTCAAGCGAGGGATGTGAGTTTAACTTGGAGTCTGAAGTCAGTACAGAGAGTGATCCTAAAATACCCCAACCCTCTAAGGTCAGACGCACCAAAGGGGACTTGCCAGTCCACCTAAGACGCAGACGGTTAAGGGAGGAGGCCAGGAAGCAAACTAAAGACTCAGAAGCAGAGAGGCAAAAGAAGCCGCAGGACCTCCCCAAATACTTCACGAGGTTTAGGAAGGGTGACAGAGTGGTGGTTTTGCTAGGAGCAAAGAGACAAGGTCAAGCCAGTGAACCAATTGAGGGACCCGCTAGGGTCAAGGAAGTTGACCTGGCAGGGGAAGGCAAGAAGCCTCGACCTGGCCAAGGATGAGGACGCTAGACTGGTTGCTCTCCTATGTCGATGTGTTTGCTTGGTCCTTGGAGGAACTTAGAGGAGTCGATCCTAGGGTTGTGACCCATAATATATCAATGGTTCCAGATGCGGTGCCAATGAAGCAGCGACCTTACCCTATGAATCCCAAACATGCCCATGCAGTGAAGGAAGATATCGATAAGCTCATGAAGGTAGGATTTATATATGAGATTGAGCACACGGATTGGGTATTGCCCATAGTGATCGTTATGAAAAATAATTGTAAAATTCGGGTGTGCGTGAATTACAAGAAGGTTAATGCCGGATAACTACCCCTTACCATATACCGAGCACATGCTGGAGAGGGTGGCAGGCAAAGAAGCTTACAGCTTCTTGGATGGTTTCTCTGGCTATAATCAAGTGCAAGTGCACCCTGACAACAGGCACAAGACTGCTTTTGCCACAGAGTGGAGCATATTTGCCTACATCGTTATGCCCTTTGGGATAATGAATGCACCTGCAACTTTCCAAAGATTAATGTGCACCATCTTCAAGGATATGCTACAACACGAGTTAGAGGTGTTCGTAGATGACTTGTGCATACACTCTAATTGGGCCGAACACTTAGAGAGGTTGAGAGCAGTCTTTGAACGATGTCGGTTATACAGACTCTCGTTGAACCCCTTGAAGTGCCAGTTTTGGGTGAAGCACGGATGCATCCTAGGGCACATAGTGTCAAGGAATGGCATTGCCATCGACTTCTCAAAAGTCAGGGTCATTGTCGACCTAGCACCACCCATTAACTACAAGGGCGTTCATGTTTCTTAGGCCATATGGAATACTACCGACACTTTGTATTGAACTACGCGCTGATTGCTAGACCATTGTACAAGATGCTGATCGTATTCGAATGGACTGAGGAATGCTAGCGTGTGTATGAACAATTAAAAAAGGCTCTCACCACTGCACCAATCTTATGAGCCCCAGACTAGAGTGTAACATTCCATGTGCACATAGATGCCTCTAAGTTTGCTATCGGAGCTGTTCTATGCCAGCCTGGTGAACATAATCTTGATTACCCTGTGAGCTTTGCTAGCAGGCAGCTCACCGAAATGGAGATGCACTGTTCCACTACAGAAAGGGAAGGGCTAGCCATGGTGTTTGCTGTAAAGAAATTTAGGCATTATCTATTGGCCACACCCTTCGTCTTTTTCGTTGGCCATCAAGCCTTGCTGTATCTTGTGAACAAGTCGTGTGCTACAGGTTGCATAACGAGATGGTTACTTCTTCTGTTAGAGTTTGATTTCTCTGTGGTTGTACGTAAGGGAAAGCAGCACTACATGGTGGATCACATGTCTCGCATACCCACAGGGGAAGCTGCTGGACAAGGCATACCTGACGACTTACCGGACGCTCACCTCTTTGGCCTGTCTAGCGAAGGAGACTTTTTTAGGGCTGATTTGATGCCATATTGGGCTGACGATGTAGTCCAAGTACTAGAGAACGGTCTGCTGAGAGACCTATTAAGAAAGCCAGGCTAAGGAGTCTTATCTTAAAAATCCAGCCATATCAACTGATCACTGGCCTACTCTATAGGTTGGGGTAGGACGGTTTGTTGCGTAAGTGTGTGTGCGAGCACGATATGCATGATGTATTGAGAGAGACACATGGCGGGATAGCTAGCGGACACTTTAGTGGGGATACGACCGCCCATAAGGTGCTACAATCCCAACTATGGTGGCCCACCCTATTCCATAATGTTGCTAAGTTTGTCAAATACTGCGACGAGTGCTAGAGGACTAAGGTGCCCATGTGCAAAGATAAGATGGAGTTGACCCATGTAATAGCGTGACAACCCTTCGAAAAATGGGGCATTGACTACATTGGACCTATTAGTCCTGCGGTGCAATACTCCCAGGCACACTACATCATTGTGGCAATGGATTACTTGACGAAGTGGGTGGAGGCAAGAGCCACTAGAAAGAACGATGCTAGAACCACTGCGAAGTTCCTGTGGGAGCAGGTCTTTTCATGGTTTGGTTGTCCAATCGAACTAGTGAGTGATCAGGGCACACACTTCATTAATGAAGTGATATCCCACCTGCTCTCAACCTTCCTAATCATTCATAGAAGGCCCTCTCCCTACTACCCTCAAGCAAATGGCCAAGCGGAGTCCACAAATAAAATCCTAGTCAATGTGCTTACTACGATAGTATCCACATCATGAAGAGACTGGGATAATAAATTGATGGCGGCCTTGTGGGCCTATCGGACAGCTTATAAGACGGCTGTCAGACAAACGCCCTTTAGACTGACCTACAGAACGGAGGCCATTCTACCTTTAGAGTTCTTTGTCCCTAGCTTAAGAATAGCAGCTCAAGAGCGTTGGGAGGGAAGAGAAGCTTGGACTGACCGCTTAGTGGAGTTAGAGCGTCTCACAGAGACTTGACTTTTAGTGATCCACTCTCTGATCTGTGAGAAGGCACGGCGAAAGATGTGGTTTGACAAGCACGTCAACCAGTGCAACTTTGATCAAGGAGACCTTGTCCTACTCTACTCGGTGAAAGGCCACAAACAAAAAATGAAATTTCGAGGACTGGGACCTTTCTGGGTGCATGCAATTAGTAGAACGGGCAATGTCGAGTTGGAGATGCTTGAAGGGGAAGGGATAGACTTCTTCAATGGCAGTTGCATGAAAAAGTACTACCCTCCTTCCCATCCATTGCACGATCCACCTATGCATGAAGCTCGTGTCAACATTTGCGTGGCCACAATTACCGAACTAATAGATCGAGATGAAGAAGTAGTAGCACCCGCCTACCTATGAATCATGGTCACCGCAGAATGGACATATTCTTTTGATGCCCTGATCGACGAAGGTGCCGACCATAATATCTTGACGCATGACCATTGGACATGCATCGGTCAGCCTAAATTATAGGCCACAAACACGAAACTTAACCCATTTGGGGGCAACACTTACTCTCTCTTAGGAAAATGCCAAGTGGATGTCTCTGTCGAGTCTGAAAGCGTCCCAGTCATCTTTTATGTGTTACCAAACACCAAGGGGGCCGGTGATAAATCACTACTAGGCTGCACTTTCAAAAAGCAGACAAACTGCAATGTGGACTACAACCTAGATTTCATCCATCCTGCTGTAGGCAATGTGCGCATAGTAACTACTTTCAGTAAGGGCCATCTTGCGCCTCCTACAGCTCAGAGCCACCGATAGAGACCCCCACGACCAAGCCTAAGGAGAAGGGCATGGATATCTCACCCTGTGCTCCAACTGCCAAAATCAAACCCACCCAAGCCATTCACATGGCCAAAGAGCCCATGCGTATATGGGTGCCAAAACGGCGAGGGCCACCTCCTAGTAGACCGCATAAACATGCTTCTAAACGCAAAAGCTATCAGTCACAGCCTAAGAGGCAGCCCAGATGCTATCGACATAGGCGCACTGCCATGCCACGATGGATATCAAAAGATCTCTTGGGAGCACAAAGATACTATGAGGGCAACCCCTGGATATGGGTGCCTAAGGGTGGACACTCAAGAAGCTCAACTCTGAGCAACCCCACTCCAGCTGGACAGGCTGGCACACATGCAAAGCACAAGTCGCAAAGAACACTGAACTAGCACCAGTGATGATTAAGGACCCCCAACACATTCATTGTCCTAAGCTGGATGTCCCAGTACCATCCAGGTCAGAGGAGTTGCGCACCCCCATGCCAGCTCGAATAGAATGCAGCACGTCTCCTATGCCACGGAAGCCCGCTGCAGCATCTCCAAATTCTCCAGAGTGCAAAGTCCCATTTGTGACGCCAGCAATGGAGTCACCACTGTCTAGCCCAATTGTGCCATCACCACCAGTAGGTCTTAAACCTTCGTACGAAAGACGATCTTTCCTTTCAGCGCCAAGGATCTTGTTGAGACCTCAGGGAATGACATAGTGGCATGTATCAAGGAGTTGGATGACACCTTCACTACATTCACTAGGAGCTATGAGAGGCTTGACCTAGGACTTCTTGATGAACCCCTTACTTCTGATGTTCGCGCGTTGCCGTGCACTTGGGAAGACTACGAGTTTATGACCATCAAATTTCTCAAAATTGCGATTGAGCTAATTGCTAATGGACAAATCTCAAAGGAGCAAGCTGTTCTCAGATGACTAGTCACCTCTTACCGCAAGCCTGCTCGCTCTACACCCGAACGAGAACTAGAGGAGCTCACACAGCTTGTCAGCTCTGCTTCTCCATTCTTACAACTGTGGTATGCTTTACGACTCCAATGGGGGAAAAAAGGCCACCATATCATGACCAATGCTGAGCAAAGGAGGGCAATCAAAACAATTGAACACGACCCTACTTATGTGGCACCTCTTTCATTTAGAGTTTTGGCCATTACATGCAACATACACTTAGATGATCAGGTATTGGCCCACCCGTACATTGACCAGTTCCTCATGGAAGAGGAGTTGCACGTTGCTAGTTGCCTCAACTCTGGGGACATCTTTCATGATGTCTTGACCTACATCACTCAAGCTTCCATACAACCATGCAAACTTGATCGTCATGCCCAGTCTGAATATAACCCTAACCTTTATACTTGGTTGTTGGCCAAATAGCTCGCCCCACACAGCCCATGCGAGCCCTCCTCCTCCCCTCGCAAATCCTAAAAAGGATTCCCTTAACACTTAGGAAAAGGGGGGGGGGGAAGAGCAAGTGACAACCAAGTGACAAACCAAGTGATGTAGCAAGAGGTATAAAGGCTGAAAGTGATCAACTGAATTCAAATAGGAAAGAATGCAAGGAGGAAGTAGATGTTGGTTGTGAATTATTTCTAAGTTTCATTCCTCTGAATCCGCACGGAAAAATGTCACACACATTCTTTCTTGGGTTTTGCTAGGAATGAATCAAGTTATGACTCTAACGTTGACTTGGGTGATGATAGGCACCTACCATGGTAGGACAGGGTAGACTCCCATTTATGGAAGCGGAGTTGACGGAGTATGGAATCAGCATCGAGACGCGTGGGTTTAGCCAATTCACATTCAAGCATACCATGAATCTAGATGAAGCCATCTTGGAAGAGCCGGCCGTGAGGGAGATGGTGGACAAATGTAACCTCCAAAAGTACATAGAGAAGGTCGAACAGGCAGTAGACTATAGCATGTGCGCAGATTTCTTAAGGAGCTTCAATGAAGGACGGAGCTGTGGCACGGTCACAGTGAGGGCGGGTGATCAAGAAAGAAGCGTGCAAGTGCCCCTTAACACAGACATTGTCGAGAGAGCCTTGGGGCTTGTGCCCAAAAAAGAAAGACGCCCAAAAAGAGATGTGTTCGCCATGCTAGGAGTCAGAAAAGTGGATGTATACACAATCGATGGAATCAGTCTAGCTGACATTCCAGACTCTGCGACGAGGATGCAAGCCAAGATGATCCACACTCTTTTCTCGGGCCACAGATACAATGCACTCATGAATAGAATCAATGTGCCACTGCTGGAAAGCATTGCGGCAGGAGTTCTGGAGGAAGTGGACTGGAACTGCTTTGTCCAGAAGACTATCAGGAGTTCAGCCACCCTTCTAGCTCTAGCCGCAGCACCAGCTGGTGGGGAATCTTCGGCCTCTACCACACAATCCACAAGAAAGAAACCTACCACAAAGGCCTCTAAAATCAGATACAAAGGTGTCCTCTCACTGCAATCATTGACGAGGCTATCAAGGATGCCGGTGTGGAGGAAGAGCAAGCTAAGCACTAGAGCTCACCACACCATGAGGAAGAAGGCTCGAACGAAAAAACGAAAAGCGACAAAGGAGAGCCTGAAATACCTCCCACTTAAACAGCTGAGCCAAAGAAGCAAATGAAGACCGGTAAGCGCCAGAAAAAGAAGGAGGAGAGACTGAGCAAAGAGGAGCGGGCCGAGGTGAAGAGGGTTCGAAGAGAGTTAAGGAGGGTGGAGGAGCAATGGCGGAAGAAGGAGGAGGAAGAACTTGAAAGAGTTAGAGAAGATTCAAAAAAGGCAGAAGAGGAAAGGCAAAGAAGGGCGGAGGAGGAAGCCCACGAGTTGAGGATGAAAGAACTGGCTGAGTTAGCAGAGGCCACTCGCAGATTTGTTGAAGAAACTCATGGAAGATGAGAGATCAACCCCTTGAGTCCTCACCATAAGGCTGAAGCAAGTGGCAGTGCGAGGGCAGCCCTAGTGATCGTAGGCAAGGGGAATTCGCTGTTACACCTTTGCCTTCCTCCTTCATGTCGGTGCCAACAGACACCACAACTGCCCCGCAACCCACACCCTCTCTGGACATGGCCCAACTGATGAGCATGATGCAGATGCTCGTTAGTAAAGTGGCTGAGATTGTCCCAGAGACTGGAGCAAAAAGACCTGCCACTGCAGATGTTGAGTCCACGAAAGACCCAAAATGACAAAAGCTAGAAGCGTCAATCGCCACAGCTCCTATTCCCATGCCTGGTGCCGACTACGATGCCTACGTGGCTAAGCTCTTGGCACAGTTGGATAAAGCAAAGGAATAAAATAAGTGGCCCTGTTGGAGCTGGAAAAGGAAAGGGAAACTTCGGCAGCCTTGAGGCTCAAATTTTCAAGGCAAGGAGCCAATTGGCAAAGGAGGTGAAAGTGCTGCAAGATCAGCTGGAGGCAAAAACGAAAGAAGCCCAGGATAACGAAAGCCGCCTGAGACAGAAGCTAGAGGATGAAGAACAAAAGCTGGTGGCTGAGTAGCAGAGCTTAAAGTTGCTAGTATAGCAATATGCTGACCTGGAACATAGAACAACTAGAGTAGAAGGGTATGGATAGTTGGCAGCTCAAGAGGGCAAGCCGAGTGAGGGGCAGGAGAATACCACAGCAAAGCTACAATATGAACTCGAGGAACAAGATAGACTGGAGAGAGAGATAGAGTTCCTAGCACGGAAAAGGCCAGAAACCCTCATAGCAGAAGCACAAGGGCAGCAACAGGAGGCACAACGACTGCAAGGTGCGTTGGAAGTTGCCAAAGGAAGACACAGAGGCCCTCATGGCCATGGCCTTCATGCAACGAAGACTGCACCTTGCGGAGATACAGAGCCATGAGCAGCTAGTGCAGGAAAAGTCAGAACTAATCGCTGAGGCAGAACAGAGGTTCAGTATTGCAAATGAAGCAAAAGAAATTGCGGAGGCTCGAAAGTCCAGGGAATGGCACCAACTCTGGGTCTTAACAAATGAACAGCAAAATAGGTGGTAACCACATTAGTAAGTGAGCTAGAAGAGGGAAGGAGAAGGATGGATGAAAGAGCCAATGCATGGGAAGAGAACAACTTTGAAAGAATCAGGCAGTTAACGGAGCGCTTGGCAGTGGCCGAGTGTAAGAGAGTGCTTGTCGAATCCAGGGCTGAAGCAGCCGATGTATGCGCCAACGCACAGAGGTAAGCATTTCTCAACACCATGCTACATGTCACCCAAGCAGAGGGTGATGATTCAGTGGAGAGGGTGAGAAGGAAGCTGGAGTTGACTACCCGAGCGCTAAGATATGGCCTTTAGGAATGGGAGATTTTCACTGGCATGGGAATCACCAAGGAGCAGCAATTCCACTACCTACGCTGTGCCGGCCTCTCCACCATTGAGCTCAAGGAACTAGGGTTCGAAGAATAGGAGCAGCCCGCACCACCACCACAAGTGGCCCCAGCAGTGGCCGAGTAGAAGACCGAAGAGGGCCTGGACTTGGAGCAGGAGGCCGAAGAAGAACAACGAAAAATGCCCAGTCCGCCTCTACCAGACCTCTCGCCAGCTCGAAGATGCCCACATGCCTGAGCGCGTTGTGGCAGCCAGAAGAAGAAGGCAGGAACTGGCAAAGGACACACAATGCAGAGCATGGTTACTACCTAGACAATTCCTTGACGAGTCGGTGCCACTACAAAGGGGACCCCAACCCTATCGATTGGCCTCAGGAATTGATCATCTGGCATGATCGAGAGTTCCAAACGAGACCATTTGAGCTATCATTTGACTATCCACGCTCGTTGGACCGTGCTGCATTGCCTCTAGGCATCCTATCCAAGATCAAGGACCTGGCCAATGACTTGGCGAATAGATGGATAGAAGAGAGGAGCCTTATTATAACCAGGTGGAGGCAAGAGCCTGCAGATTACTGGCAGGACAAGGTGAGCCGAGTTCCCAAATCCATCCAAGGCTATGAGGCACAGCCGAAGTGGCGGAGGAGGATTTGGGATGCCAATTTTGACGCCTGGACCACCTTCTGCAGCTCACTTCCCGAAGAACGTAACGACCCCACCTACATGCCCTACCGCTTTCGGCATGGAGTGGATTATGACCGCACTATTCATGGGGATTTTGATTTTCCTAGAATATATAATGTAAATGCCCAAACTCCCGAGGAATGCCTAGTTTTTAGAGTAGAGGATCTCCTTTCATCCATCAACCGCTTCCTCGCGGACTTTTCTTCTTGCTCGAATCCCGCCTTCCTAACCACCTACAATTATCTTAGGCTGATCAAATTCCTATTAATGTAGAGGCCTACAGCCGAGGAAGCCCACCTCCCCCCCCTCTTTTTTGACATCACTCTAGGAATATATAGTAGGGCTATGACTAGATTAATGATGAGGGCAACCCTGCTTCCCTCCTTTTGCTTAGAACTCTTAGAGAATATGAATGACACCCGCTTCACAAGGTGTAACCATCCCTTTTTGTCATCCACACCTTTGAAGGCCCGGGCTGCTATTAAAGAATACCTACAAAGCCCTGCCTTTCTATCCCAATGCCTGTGACCACCCCGCGCTTCGACTGAAGGTGATAGGCACTAGCTAAAATGCCTTCTATGTATACAATCTTCAAAAGAAAAGGGAAAAAAAGGAAAAAATAAAAAAAGGGCAGGAAGACTCACTTTGCTCACCACACCTAGGGTCCCTTCATCCCTAGCCCCTCTCCCCACTTCACACTTAGGGCACATCAAGGGTAGGACTTCCAGACCTGTCACCCTAAGCTCTGCACTGCACCTCCAACAACACACAAACTGGTTCCTCAAGTGTGGGACATTACCGAGGGCTTGCCCAAGGTTAGACCCATCTCCTAGTTCCACTACATATGCACTTACACCACATCATGAGACAGACACACCCCTTAGGGAGTGCACAACTTTCTCTTGCAGGCTGTTCGTAACTCAGTTGGGCATAGATCTTGGAACCACATGTTCTTCAACTAATTACGGAGCCCCGGTTTTGATAGTCATCGCCGAAAATAAATTCCAATTGTGTAACAAAGGCTGAGCATCTTCATGAAGATCAAAGCAAGCCGGAATTTCTCTAAATCATCAGGAATCAACACCCCATCATCTCTCATTCACAGCACCACCTTTTTGATTGTGGTAATCTACCCGCCAATTCCACTTAGCACCAATCCCAACTACCCTGCTGCTCCCCACCCCAGTGCCATGGGTCTGGCATTCCGCTAGGAGGGGGTAAATGTTTACCACAACACAAAGGACGAAAAATGGAGCAGAAGTGCGGAAAAAATGGAAGAAGGAGATAACCAAGAGGGCACAGGAAAAAGGAAGGAAAAGGCATCCTGGATGGAGATCAGACCCTAAAAATTTGAATGACGGTGTCGCCTAGAGAAAAGAGTAAAAGAGCGCCATTAAATATGAAGGCGCTCCCGAATCCTTGTAAAAAGAGCGTTGGGCTCACTCCTGTGCAAATTGTATGCATTAGTGGGAACGGGATAAGTTAGAACGGTGGGAAATAGGAAAAGAGGGCCTAGGCTAATGGCGGGCCATGTAAAAAGTGGGGATGACCGCCCAAAGAGTAGGGCATGTATATAAAGTTCAAAAGTGAATGAGAAGTTCATTCTTGGGTATGGCTAAAGCTTCTTCTTCTTCTTCTCTTGTTTCTTGCCTTCTTGCTTGTGCTTGAGTGAGGGATTGAGGGAGTGAGGGAGTGAGTGTGTGAGAGTGAGGGATTGTGGAGAAGAAGCTCCCCGTCTTCTCTCTTCATCTTCTCTTCTTCTCTTCTCTTCTCTTCTCTTGCACGGCTATGGAGGATGGAGCTTGATGGAGGGAGCTTGAGGTTGCTTGAGCTTGCCACAACGATCGTGGAGCTACCAAAGTGCAAGAGAGAGGAGGGAACTCGATCGAGCATCAAGGTAAGCTCACTACACCCGTAAGGTAGGCATTGCGCATTGGCTATGTGAGAGGTAGCCATGGCCGCTCGGCTTGAAATGCTTGATCAATAAGTGGTCCATAGGTCTCGGGGTAGAGCTCCGTAGCTCCCCTACACACATGCAAAGAGGATCGCACCTTAGCTTTTGGTGCTCAATGGTTCCCTTTCGCCCTCATAGCTTTTATCTCTAGACAAGGAGTTGGCTATGGATTCTGCTTCGCATCAATTGATTTCCCTACAATCCCTTCCGCTCTCATAGGTGTTGTCTTTAGACCAAGAGTTGTGAATTTTCCCTCGTTGTTGATGTTTCTCTGGTCCCCTGCACTGTTGTGGGTTGTGACTCTAGAATAGTAATTGATCGTGCGGATCCTTCATGGTCACCAATTTCTTTGTCATCCACTCATCCACCTAATGGTGGACTTTCTTTTGCTCTACCTAAGAAACTCATGTGGACTTTTCTATAGTTCTTTTAGCTTTTTGTATGATTGAGTAACCACATTGACTTCTAGTTCATGTAGCTCTTTGATTTCTACCATATTGATAGACGGTAAGGGATTCTGATCTTGTTTTTGCCACTTTTGAGCATCATATTGTTGGGCTTCCAGACACTTCAATCTCTAGTGTCCTTTCTACATGCAAAAAACACATTATTTATTTGATGGATGGTAATATCCTCCTTTGCATTCTTTATTCCTTCCTCGTCCTCTATGGCTCATGCTGAGAGATAGATTAATACTGTTGGATGTAAGCAATTGTCAATGCCATTGCTATTATCAATGTATTGGGGTTATTCTAGTGGGCAAGCTACACTCCTCATGCACCTTGCTAGTTGGCAAGTTGCACTACTCCCATGCCTTGGCATGCCCTAGGGTGTCCCATCTAATCCCTAGCATTGTATCAAAAAATCTTTGTATTGTGGGTAGCCATATGCCATATATCGCACCATTGCTGATTAAGACTGTAGTCAACTGCCAAGTGACCTAGATTATTGGACTTGGTACACCAGAGGGTTTTGACTATAGGTTTTCAAGCGCCCTCCTCTGAGGGTTTGTTGCCCTTGTCCTTCCTCTTGGAATTTATGGGCTTCCCACAATTCCTCATCCTCAAAGTTCTCTTCCTTGCTGGTACTCCCCTCCTTTAGGTTTGAATCCGTATCTAAGTTACTGGATTCTATATGACGGTGTTTATAAGTGGATTTAGCCAACTTGTTCCCTTTTCTTGCTTTTCTTTAGCTAGAAACATTTCAACACAAATAGCACACTGATAAAAATATTCTAGGTTAGTAGTAAATAGATCTTCCAAAGCCAAAGCTTTACGGATATCATAGTTAAATCCTTACACATATAGGGAGTGTAACATTTCACTAGTGGGTTGGGTGTTTGGGGACATTCATCATTTGAAGACTTTTAAACTAAGCTATATAGCTGTAGGCTGTAGCATCACCTTGTTTGAGACTTGAATACAACCACCTTATGGGTAGGATAGGGTTAGGCGAGGAAATTGACCATATATGCCACCTCAAATTGCCTAGGGAAGGCATCCGAGTCCTCAACTGATGAGCCAAAAAACTTCGAAAATGGAACCTGTGCCTCGGTAGCCATTGAGGTATGGATTGGAATACCACAAGGCAGAATAGGAGCTAATGCAAATAGCCACTCTACTAGCTTCAGAGGCATCACATGAGTGATATACAGACTAGGAAGCACATCTTGAGGTCTAGGAATAGAGCACAAGTGGTTTTTGTGGGGTTGCCGAATGGACTTCTATACTGGGAAGTCATCAACACAAAGGAATGAAATACCCTCAGGAGATGGTACAAAATACCGCTGCTCATGCTTAGACCCTCGTGAAAACAGAGGATGGATGCCCTCTTGTGGACCCTGAGAACACATGCATATGCAAATGTTGAGTGTTGAAATGACTTGTTTTTTGGCTGATTTTTGTTGTTTTTGAGAGCTGAATGGTTGATTTGATGAGATGATTGATTAGTTTGGAAGTGGTTTGAGAGTGTTTTGGATGATAATGATGGTGTTTTGAAAGTTCATGATGTTTGTTGGTGGTTCTGTGATGTTCTGATAGGTTCTGATTGGTTCTGTATACCTTTTGTTTTGCTCTGTTTTGGTCTGCTTTGTTCTGATTGTCTTCTGTAAGGAGGGATGGAGTATTGATTGATGAAGATTGAGATCTTGTGGAAGTTTATTGAATGGTTTGTGAGAGTTTGGAATGATTTGAGAGTGAGTTATGTGGTTTTGATGACCTTCTGTAACCTTCTGTAGGTCTTCTGTAGAGCTTCTGCTTCTGTTCTGTCTCTGTTCTGTTCTGTACTGTAGCTGTTCTGGTACTGTTCTGTAGACTGTTCTGTATGCTTCTGTATGTGTTCTGATGGATGAGAGTGTAGTTTGGAAAAGTTTTCTAGCCTTGGAAAGAGGTGAATACAAGTGCAAAAGAGCTGAAGGAAGTGGAAGAAGTAGCTGCCAAAGACTCAAGTGAAGACTAGAGTGAAGTGACAGTAGTGAGCTATGAAAGGACACTGTAGTGGCTCTGGTGACTCTTCATATCAGACATACCTCTTGGGAGGGGTATCCACGACCTAAGAAGGATTATTGAGGGTGATTTTTGAGAGATTTTAGTGAGGACATGATGTATTATTGATGGAGAGAGAGAGAGTCAGAGATAGCCAATTCTACTGAAACAAAGTGATTGTATATGAGAGATTGAGAGAGAAGACTATGAAGATGTCGAAGATGAATACTATGTGATGTATTTCCATTCAAAGATGGTGTACTTCTTTGCTTTCTTTGTTCTATTGATGGATTTTGTGAAGATGTTGAAGAATATGGTTGATTCTATTAAAAAACCGTGGGAGATCTACATGATGCTGCATGAAGATTTGTTGTGCCTGGTGTTCTTTTCTTCATTGTGATCATATGAAACATGATAAACAAACTTGTTGATGTTACAAGATAGATTTTCTTGCAAGAGAATTCCCTTTTTCTTGGTGTTCCTCTCGGGGCTCCATATTTTTGGTGCGTAGCCGGGGAAAACTTGCCATCAACAAGCACCAGAAGAGGCTGAAAATGAAGGAAATGGCATTGCCAAGAAGAGAAGAATTCAATGGATGTTTTTAAAGTTCCTTCTTCCACTGAAGAGTTGGAAGTTCTCATAATAAAAGCCACTTTCCACAAGAAGTTCATCCCACAATGGCGGAAACACATCACCATCATGATGCATGCTCTATGTGGTGGACAGTTTCCTCTTCCTGTTGAAGCAGCATAAACTTGCACCTTGGTGGCAAACTGTTTGGGAATAAACTGAAGAGCAGAAACAGAGAGAATGACCATCCATGGAAGATTTGGCATTCATTGAGAAGTTTCCAGACAACATCGTGGGAGATTGTGAAGAAGCTTCAGGAGTCTTGGTCTGTAGAGGTTCACAAAGACAAGAAGGAAAAAAGTTGGAATTTGTTCGTGGACGCTCAACAGCAAGATACATGGGATGCTTGGTGTACTGATAATCTTCTGTTTGTTCAATTAGCAACCCACTGGAAGCTGGTAGACAGAGTGTTTTTCACAACATACACTGTTGAAACCATCAGAAGTTGGCATTACTATGATGATGGCACCACCACAATGCTCAGACGTATGCATTTTGACACCTTCAAAACCGAATACCTTCCTCTGTGCAGTGGCATGAAAGCAGAATTCAGGGACGTTGAAAAGAAAGAAGTAGAAGAAATGTTGGCAAGAGAGTCCTCCAGAGACTGAAGTCTTCTGTTAACCCTCTGTGGAACACTAACAACATAGTGGAGCCACACCCCTGATGAATGACGCAATAAAGAGGCAAGCGTTAGAACGAGTCCAGAGGTACGTGAGAAGAGAGAAAGCAAGAATCAGAGCCGAGAGCAAGCTCGCAGCAGAAGCCGCCTTTGACACCCTTGCAGAACTCTTTACAGAAGTCCCAATGGCACATCAAGCCCTTCCTCCTCCTGCTGGAGGTCCACTTCCAAGCCAGATCCGTCCTGGAAATATTGATGACAGGCCAGCGAATGTAGTTCCATTGCCAGTTTTTAAGGGAGAGTACAATGAAGACCCTGATCTTCATGTAGCAGAGTTTATGGTAGCGTGTGTGGCTAACAATGCCAGAACCCCTGAGCATTGGTTAGCGATATTCCCCACCACTTTCAAGGGCGCGGCGTTTCAGTGGTATGAGAGACAAGCAGCAGGAACTTTTGGCACATGGGACGACCTGAAGTTGGCCTTCCTCACTAAATTCAGGCGTGAAGGTTTTGAAGAGCGGATGAGAGAGGAATTTATGAACCTAAGTCAGTCCTCTGGAGAAAGAGTGGAAGCTTATGTCTCAAGAATGGAATCCATCCTGAAGAGATTGACTAACCATAATCTAGATGATGGCATTCAGAAGGGGGTGTTTCTCAGAGGATTACAACCAGAAGTCCGTAAGTTTGTGGAGCTACAAAGACCAGCCACCCTGCAAGCTGCAACAGAAGGTGCAAGACTGTATGATGAAGTGGAAGCTAGATTGGCGATGAATACAGGAAGAGGAGTCCTACCTCCCTTGATGCGAGGAATGATGTATCCACCAAATGCAGTCCCAGGGACTGTTCCCTACCCCTACCAACAGATGCCCCCGGTATCACAGTACAGTGCACCAAATCCACAGTGGCCACAATCCATGCCTCAAATGATGGCTCAACCACAACAACAATGGTCCCAACCAGAGCTCCTACAGAAGCAGAAACAGAAGCAGAAGCAGAAGCAGAAACAGAAGCAGAAACAGAGACAGAGACAGAAACAGAAGAGGATGAATATGATATGGACGAAGAAGATTATGAAAGTGAGCCAGAAGAATCTATCCCACTTGAAGAGGATACATTTGAGGAAGAAGTTCCAGAAGCATCAGAAGCCGATGAGCTCATGCTATGGGACAAAATGGTGATGGTACCATTTGGTCTGGTAAATGGATCTTCTCATATGCAAAACTTTTATAAGAAATGGATTAAGAAGAACAAGCCGTTTTTCAGCAATGGCTCCTGCCGTTCTAACCCATCTTTGACTAAGAAAGATGATGATGATGCACCGTACCAACGAGCACCAATCCCACCAACCCAACGGCATCAGAGGGTTCCTGTTATGTGACGTTCCTGGATGTGTCATCTTCAGAAGAGGAGTCTTCAAGTCAAGAGGTAATTAATCTTGAAACCAAACCCGAAACGGCTCTAATCCCATTCCAACGTCTGAAGGAGCAACCTAAGTCTGCACCAAAAGAAGAAGTTGGTTCTCGTGGGACATCAGAAGAGGATACCATTCCCTTGAAGGAGTCGGATCTGTATTCAGAAGCGATCCGCGGGACCTTCATCCGTGAAGTAGAAGGTGAACGGCAGTTAACCTTTGTGGATGCAGAAGGCACTGAACGCCACTTGAAGGTGGGTAGCAGTCTCCCAGAAGAGGAGTTGTCAACCTTGTACAACTTGTTGAAAGAAAATTTGGACGTGTTTGCATGGTCCTACAAAGACCTAAAGGGGATTGATCCCACAATATGTCAACATCATATTGACTTGGAGCCTGATGCAAGCCAGTACGGCAACGACAGAGGCGAATGAACCCGAATTATTCCACATTGGTGAAAGCGGAGCTGCTCAAGCTTCTGGAAGCCGAGTTCATCTATCCAGTGGCAAATAGTGAATGGGTTTCACCCATCGTGGTTGTACCCAAGAAGAATGGAAAATTGCGAATATGTGTGGATTTTCGAAAGCTTAATTCCAAGACGAAGAAGGATCACTTTCCTATCCCTTTCACAGACCAACTGTTGGACACAGTGGTGGCAGGACATGAGCTTTATTCCATTCTGGATGGATTCAGTGGATACAACCAAGTCCAAATCGCAGAAGAAGACCAATCCAAAACAACCTTCACCACAGAATGGGGGACCTACGCTTACCGAGTGATGCCATTTGGACTCTGCAATGCCCCTGCTACTTTCCAACGAGTCATGATGGCTGCATTCCAAAATCATCTGCACGACTTTATTGAGGTATATTTGGATGACTTCTGTGTTTATAGTTTGATCAGTGAACACTGGGAACACCTGGAGCAATGTTTTGACCGATGCCGGGAGTATGGGATTTCCCTCAACCCCGACAAATGCATCTTTGGGGTCTCTTCTGGAGTCTTGTTGGGCCACATTGTCTCTGCACAAGGGATATCAACAGACCCTACAAAGATTGAAAAGATCGCAGCTTTGACAGCACCCACCAACCTCAAACAGTTGAGGGGATTTCTAGGCCATGTGGGTTACTACAGAAGATTTATAGCCCATTTTGCGATAAAGGCAACTTCCTTGCACAAGCTTCTGAGGAAAGATGCAGAGTTTACTTGGACGGAAGAATGTGACAAAGCCTTCCACACTCTGAAGCAGTGTCTGATTGAGGCACCCATTCTGCAACCTCCTGATTGGACGAAAGAGTTCCATGTACACACTGATGCATCAATTGAAGGTTTAAGTGCTGTCCTCTGCCAGAAGGGCTCCTCGAAGTTGGATCAACCGATCTATTATGCAAGCCGAAAAGTCACTGATAGGGAACGGAACTATACAGTGACAGAGCTGGAGTGCTTGGCAATGGTGTTTGCCTTGGAAAAGTTTCGCCATTACCTCCTATCTACCCACTTTAAATTTTATGTGGATCATGAGGCCCTGTCCTTCTTGATGAACAAAGCAGATGTGAAAGGACGAATGATGAGATGGCTCCTTTTATTCCAAGATTTCGATTTTGAGGTGATTACTAAGCCTGGTCGTTCCCATGTTCTGGCTGATCATCTGTCGCGTATCCCACAAACTGTAGATGAGGAGCAAGATGATCCAGACCTCCCTGATGCTTCCCTATTCTTGGTAGAAACTGTAACTCCCTGGTATGCAGATATTGCCAATCTGCTGGCAACCCAACAATACCCTCCTGGTATCTCTAGTCGGGAAAGGAAGAAGCTTATGCTAGAATCAGCCCCCTACACCCTGCTAGGTGGCGCACTGTACAAGAAAGGCAAAGATGAAGTGCTCAGAAGATGTGTTGCAGGAAATGAGATTGGGATTGTTTTGAAGGCTTGCCATGATGAGCCATGTGGAGGTCACTTTGCAGGAGAAGCTACAGCCAGGAAGGCTCTGCTATCAGGTTATTGGTGGCCTACAATTCACAAAGATTCCTATGATTACTGTAAAAGATGTGATGCTTGCGAGAGAATGGGGAAACCCACGAAGACAAGTGCCATGCCATTGCAACCTATCCTTCCCTTAAAGCCGTTTGAGAAGTGGGGCATTGACTTCGTAGGTCCGATCGACCCTCCCACTAGAAGGAAACAGAACAGATACATCCTCGTATGTACGGATTATGTCACAAAGTGGTGTGAAGCTAAAGCCCTAAAGCGGGACGATGGTAACAGCGTGGCCCTGTTCATGTATGAGAATATCATCACCCGTTTTGGCAGTCCCTTAGAGCTGGTAAGTGATAGAGGCACTCATTTTCTCAACAAAGTCATGGAAGAGTTGACAGAGTTGTATAAGATCCGCCATCGCAAGTCCACTCCTTATTACCCTAGAGCCAACGGCCAAGTCGAAGTCACCAATCTCATCCTCTGCTCGATTCTGACAAGAACAATTGCCGCACATCGTCGTGATTGGGATGATCGACTTACAGAGGCCCTCTGGGCATACAGAACCTCCCATAAAGCAGCAACAGGACAGACACCTTTCCAGTTGGTGTATGGTACAGAAGCAGTTTTTCCTGTTGAACTGGAACTACCCTCTTTGAGAGTGGCTATCAAAGAGCGTTTGGGGGATGATGATTCACTGCAATGCCGTCTCCTGCACTTGGAATGTTTGGACGAAATTCGTAGGATGGCTCTACAGTGCATGGAAGCCACGCAAGCTCGACGTAAGGCTTACCATGATAGCTTCATCAAGCACAAGGAGTTCAAAGAAGGTGATATGGTCCTAGCCTATGATTCACGCTTTGGCAAGTTTCCTGGCAAGCTTCAACAGCGGTGGATGGGCCCCTATAAGGTACTTGCCGTTAACCCTAATGGCTCTGTCCAAGTACAGACCCTGGATGCCTCTGATGATCCCTTTCTGATCAATGGATATCGCTTGAAGAAGTATTTTCCTCCTTGGGGATCTTGACAATTACAGACACTTGATCCTTTCCCTCGTTGGCGTGGCACTGTACTTGTTATGATGCTACTTTTGATAGCCGTTCTTCAGTCACCCCTGATGAAGTGGACGCAACCCTCTGTCCCCTCAAACCCCCCTTCCAGCCTTGATCTCTTATCCTCTATTTTCCACCAGCATCAGTGGCGAGGTTGGTTCTGACAAATGGTCTTTCTATCATTCCCTTGCTCAATTCGAAAAAAAAAAGAGAGAAAAAAAAAACATATCGGTCATGGGAGAAAAGGACTTCGGTCCCTGTCATGCCGACCTATTCTTCGAGAAAAGGTGGAAACACCCTCGGGAATAGGGGAAAACAAGAAAAAGAAAAGAAAAAAAAAAATCTGTTATGAGAGAAAAGGAAGCAATTCCCTGTCATAGCAGGCCTCGTTCCAAGAAAAGGTGGTAAACACCCTTGGGCGAGAAGCTGGTTGTGGAAAAGGTGGTAACACCCAGAAGTCCAGAAAGGAATTCATTAATTGATATTCCCAGGATCCAATTCCGAAGCTGCCTCCCTTGGTACGCTCTGTCCTGGGTCTCTCTGCAAAGTGACTATCTGTCCTCTAGCAGACAACATGTTCCTATCCAATAAAATATTCGATTGGATGGCTACCTCCCTGGGTACGCCTCTTCAACAACTGATGACGCGATCTTCATCGACAAACAATCGAGTGATGTGAGCTTTCATCCTAACCGGATGGGGAAGTGAGTATGGTTGCCCTTTGTATCTATCAACAGAGAGTGAGACAGAGGGTGGATCAAGAGACCAGTCTTTTCCCTTCAAATCAATTACCGAGAGGTGAGAGGTGTGAATGAAGTGTTGCACGCACGGGATGGGCCTCTCAATGCACAACGCAGGATTTGTTTCTGTGCACTGCACCATAAGGCTCCCTGGCCTTCCTTTTTGCACGTATGCCGGCACAGGGCGGGATGCACAGTGGCACCATCAAATGCGCACAAGGCATACACCCTTTGCACAAGTGACTGTGAGGATTACATCAACGGGTTTCAGGAAAAGGCTGCCCTCTTGTATCTATCAACAGAGAGTGAGACAGAGGGTGGGATGAGTGTGACTGGAGTTTCTTCAATTAATTATCGAGAGGTGAGATTGAGGGACGTTACGACACTTGGAGTCAGGTATGTCCCCGTTTCCCTATGCACCCACGGGATGGGTCTTCGCCGTCATCACAAGACACGTCACCCTGTTCTGTACACTGCACTGTACGGCTCCCTTGCCTTCCTTCTTGCACCTATGCCAGACGGGTTGGACGCACTAATGCACCATCAACTGTGCACCCTGGCATACTCCTTCTGCACCATTCCCCTGTCGATTCCTCAACTGGATATGCGATATGGGTTTTAATCCTTATTCCTCAGGAGATATTAGTCATGGGGCGAGTGACTGTTCTTTCATTCCAATTGAGTGATTGTGAGTTGAGTGTAGTATCCCTCATCATCATCGATGAATTTCCTGCGATTCCTTCAACCAGCTGCCTCCCTGGGTGCTGCCGCGTGGTCCCTGCCATGACGAACGTGTGCCGAGAAGATGCCTTGGTCCCTCCAGCACCGACAACCACACTGGACGTGCCATCGACACTCAACATTGATTCTTGACGAAATGGGCCAAGTTTTTCTAACCCTCCCACTTTGGTTTCTCAGTGACGGTCATGTTTTAAGTGTGGGGACGTTAGGGGATGGTCCGTGGCATGGTCCTAGGTCCCTGTTGCTCTGTTAACCCTATCCGTTAAGGTCTTAAGTGTGGGGACGCGTCCCTACGGGTCTACATTGCATACCCTTTTGCATATACCTTAACCTGTTCATGCATGTATGCCATGATTTGCTGTTACCCTGATGGGGTGCCTTCCCATCCACTCGGTTATGTTCCACCCACCCTTGGGGCTGTTCCCCTGCAGTTTCTCTTCATTCCGTGATTTTGAGGTCCTTCCATGTGAATGCACCCTACGCTCACCAAAGTCCAAATCCAACCTTATAGCCCTGTTCCTCCCGTTGAACTGACCATTTTTCCTTTTTACCTACCCTTGTTCCGGTGCACGGTTTTTGAGTTATTAATTTGTGAAGCATTTTGCGCAATTTAGCCAGTTTCCCATGTGAACGCGCTTTTCTTGCTTCGGAACCATGCTCTGCCATCATAGCCCTGCCAACCACTTTTCATCTGACATTTTTCCTTTTTACTCCGAGTCATTTTGATACACGGTTTGTCCATGATTAATTTTCCGGTTTTTTAAGACTTTTTCATGCGTCTTTTTGCTATTTTTCCATGTGAACCTGCCCTATTTGCATCGGAATTCCAATTTGATTTGGCAGCCGTGTCCCCTGTGCCTTCCCCCACCTTTTTCCTTTTTCCTCCACCCTTTTTCAACTTTCATATTTTTACTTATTAATTTTTAAATGTGTTTTCGGGCATATTTTTGGAGTTTTTCGCATATGGACCCTTCCTATTTCCACCGAAACTGCGTTTTAACATGATAACCCTGTGCCACTCCTTCCTGCGGACATTTTTCCTTCTTATTGCATGTCATTCCGGTGAACGGTTTGTCCGATATTAATTTCCGATCCCATTTTTGGGTTTTTTTTGGGTTTTTCCCATGAGAACGCGTCTTATCTCCGTCGGAATTATGTTTTGATGTGATAGGATTGTCGGGCACATTTTTCTGCACAGTTTTCCTTTTTTCTGCACCTCCTTTCGATGCATGGATTTTTCGATATTAATTTTTAATTGCGTTTTTTGTTTATTTTTTTTGTGTTTTTTGCACGTGACCGCCCTTTACCCCTCCCGGAACCTCCATCATATATTTTTCTTGTTTTCCCCTGTCGTCCTGCCCACTTTTTTTTTACGCTATTTCGTTTTGACGTCCGGATTGGGAATTATTAATTTTTCTTTATTTTTACGTGTATTCACGCGTCCGTTTTGCACGTGACCGCGCCCTTTTTCGATTTTACGCGTCTCCACGCGCCTCGGTCGTGTCCGCATAACCCGTACCGTCATCCCAGCATCATTTCAATCCTGTCCCGGTAAATTTTTTTACCCCGCCCCGCGCATGTGCGCGGGACGGGGGTACGCGTCCATTTCCCCCCCCACCCCCTTGGGCCCCTGCCCACCCCACCCTGCCCATCCCTTCCCCCCAACCACCCGACCCTTCCCTCCAACCACCTCTCCCCTCTTCTCCCTGCGTACCCCCCCTCTCCCTCCTCCTCCATTTCTTCCCTCTTCCTCCTCCCCTCCATATTCCCCTCCTCCCCCCTCTTCTCCCCCTTCCTCTTCTTCTTCTCCCTCTCTCCTCCTTCCTCCCCTCTCCTTCCCCTCCTTCCTCTCCCTCCAGCTGGCCGCCTGCAGCCCGTCTGCGACCGGCCCGGCCGCCTCCATCGTCGCCCGCCCCGCCAGGCGCTGGCCGCCGCCTGCAGCCCTTCTGCGACCGCCCCGGCCGCCCGTTCGCCTGCCCCTGAAGGCGCTCGCCGCCATCCGCCGTGGCCCCCACTCCACAGCGCCCGAGTTGACGCCGTCGCCACCGTCCTCTCCTCCGCCCTCTCCTTCTCCCCCACCACGCACCTCCCACCACCTCCTCCTCCTCTAACCCCACCTAGGTTAGTTACTAACCTTGGCTTAGTTGATACTAACCTAAGTTCAGTTAGGTTCACCATTAACTTAACTTAAGTTCAAAATTAACTCTAATCTAGTTAACTCAAACTAACCCTAGTTAGTTGGTTACTAACCCTAGTTAGTTTCCACTAACCTTCGTTAGGTTAACTAAACCTAACCCTAACTAAACCTAACCCTAGGACTACTAACCCTAACCCTAACCAGGATCCCACTAACCCTAGTTACCATCCCACTAACCCTAACCCTAATCCTAACCCACCTTAGGTTACTTGACCCCCTTTAGGTTAGTTTCTACTAACTGGACTTAACTGACTTCACCTCACCTGACTAACCTAACCTGACTTGACTTCCTGTGACTTACATGACTTACCCAGACTAACTAGACTTACCTGACTTATTTCTACTTGACTTATCTGATTAACATGATTTATGTGATTTCATTAATTTCTCCATTAATTTTTCCATTAAAAAAATTCAGAAAAATTTCTAAAAATTCCCTTTGCTTTTTGCCAATTTTTGGGAGTTTGTCCGCTGGAAATTACCCACCCTAAAATTTCTGAAAATTAAATATTTCCTAATTAATCCCCCAAATTGCCAATAAATGTAGAAAATTCATTTAAAAATAGTAAACAATTCTAAAAAAATTCTCAAAAATTCTAAAAAATTCCCCTCACCTCCCTTGATCATTTTCAATCTATTCAACCATAAAAAATCACAACTTAACACAAAACAAAAATAAAAAAAAACTAAATAAATTAAAATTAAAAATAAAAAATAAAAATAAAAATAAACAACCAACACAAACCAAATCCACACATCTGCTAAGGTGTTGTGTTTGTTGTTTCATCAGTGATCTTTACTTTTCCTTTACTGGATTCACTTCTTTTGGGAGACTCTTCCGTGCGCATTTCTGCATTACATACACACCCCTTCCAGGTATTTATTTTATGTGTTTTATTTATTTTCATTTCCCCCTTAATCACAAATTAATTGTTAAATTGAATTCTTTATTCACCCACAGTTTCCACGCGCATTCGCGCTCAACATACACATTCTTTTTAATTAAAATAAACCAGCCGTTTTTTTAGCACGCGCTACGTGCGCTACAGAGGCACTTTAAAATTTTAATTAAAATGAACCGACCGTCACATGAGCACGCGCTGGCAAAAAAGCGCTCCACATCACCTTAATTTGTAATCAATGAATTGCATTTAGAGACCCAGTCGGGTATCGAAGTCCGGGAATCGAATAACTGCACCGCTTCACCTAATAATTGGTAATTTAATTTATAATAAGGAACCGACGGTTTCTTGCTAAGGTTTATCACCTAATAAAACTTCACCCATTCCTAATAATTTATTAAAATCAACCCTTCATTAAATTAATTCCCCCTCACTGCACTTAATTCCCCTTTTTAATGAACCGTTTCGTGGGATGGGTATGCGCAGTCATTAGCGTTATTTTCCATGGTCCAGTCTTGGTTTATCACCGATGTAGTCTTGATATGTGTCGGATATGGTATTGTTTTGGTTTACTGTCTTTATAACGGTTAAGGGTATGGTATGCAGTTTTTTCTTTTCTTGCCTGATACGGGGTTCTGGGTGTTTGTCTGATGCATCGCATGAAGCTTTCGGTCGCATTTGTCTCAAGGTCATGTCGAATTTTTTTCTAGGATGTGGTTTGCTTGGGGTTAGTTGGTCGTGTCACGTTTTATTGGTTATTCTCTTATCCTTGGTTTTTGTCTGTTGCTTTGCAGGCATTCTCCTTGATTATCTGTGTTTGTGGTGTGTGTGTAACCATCTGAATGGCGCCTTCTCATGCTCCTCCCCCTATCCAGTACGTCCCACTAGTTAGTAGGGATTACTCTTCCCTACTTACTTTTGAGCCTCTCACGAAGGCGGGCCTTGCTGCTCTTGTGGCCACTCCTTTTCCATTGCTTCCAGAGGATCCGTCATTATGTGATGAGTTCCTGGCCTCTTACAGCAAGAAGACAGGACTAGTCCAAGGAATTTCTATGATTTTGACACCTCGAGGCTTAGGGAAGGCTCTGTCTCTTCCCTTCAAAGGTGAACCTTTTGTTACCACTCGTCAGCTTTTCTCTAATGAAGAGATTCTGAAGCTCTTGCAAAAGCAGACAAGGGAAATCCTCGATGTTAAGAAGGTGATCAACTCTTCAGGAGTTTCTTTTTCTATGATCACTGATCCCGTATGGAAGACGCTCTGTCAGTTCCTTCAGGACAGGTTTATGCCTGCCAAAACGCCATCCCACTATTTGTCCAAAGAGCTTTTCACCGCTTCCAGGATGGTGTTGAAAGGAGTTGCTATTGATTGGAGCACTTACCTCCTCACTAAAATGGATCAGCATTTTGTTAAAGTCACCAGGGGTAATGTTACCAATGTCACATATGGATCATATTTGTCTGCCTTCTTGACCTATTCAGGTTTACAGAAGACTGTGCCTCCACCTCCTCCATCAGATCCAGTACCTCCTCCTCCACCTTCAGAAGAGTCAGAACCTATTGACGTAGAGGATGATGATTCTCCGCCTCCCCTGGTCATACAGCGCAAACGCTTGAAGAGGGTAGCGGATAAAGCTCCTTCTGTACTTCCTTCAGTACCCATCCCTGCTACTTCTGGCAGTGAACTCCCTGGGTATCTCACTTGCAATAACCTGTTCAGAGCACATCGAGAAGGCTCCTTGGAGATCTCAGTTCCTTCCCTGAACAGTCTCGTCTCAGGAGATGCCATTCCTTTCCTCTGCAAGGATATTCAAAGTTCCATTGAGTTGTCAGTGACAGCCTGTGTTCAACAGTTGTACGCGTCCTTTTATGAAGAGCTCATGCAGTCCAAAGACAAGTTGCATAAGGCAACATCTGAGTTAGCTTCTGCTAAGGATACCCTAGCAGATTTGTTTAAGCAAATGGAACAACAAACTCAACTGGTTGCCACCCAAAGCGATGAGATTTCTTCATTGAAGACCCAGTTACTCGAGGCTCAATCACAGGTTACTAGCCTTTCAGCAGAGAAGGAGAGGATGTCCAGAGAAGCGAAGGAATTCCAAGCTCTCTTAGATGACAAGCTTTCAGCTTTACAGACTGCTACTGACACAGTAACCAACCAAGCCTCCCAAATCCATCAGTTGCAAGATCAACTGGCGAAGTCACGCTCTGTTCCTGAGGATAGGGTATTTTCCCCTTCTCCGCCCTGTCCTTCTCCCTCCATTAATGTACCCTCCACATTTCCTATTTATCAGTTAACACCGTTCCTTAGTGATTCCTTACAAATTTCTGCCACTCCTTGTTTAACCTTTTCTTCCTTTTATGATTTTTCCTATCCCTCCCTACATCCACTTTCCCTTATTCCACTACCCTCTCCTAACACTTCCATATCTCATCCACCTCAGTAGGTTAGTGACTGTGACGGGTTTGATAATCAGATTTCCAGAAGAAGGGGATGGAGTTCGGATGATTGCCTTACAGGACCGCAGATTAATTGGCCAGTAATTCCAGGAGAATGGACAGCTTCCAGTCAAGCTTATCAGAACTATGTTCATTTTGCTCAGTAGTATTCACAGTCTGCAGATCCCTCAGTGAGATTAACTGCTCACTTTGCTTGGTACCTGGCGTATATGCATAGGCACTCTCATAATGATTCCAAGCCTATTCCAAAGTTGTGCATGAATGTCAATGTGAGCATTGATTCCCAGTAGCTGGACATATTGTATTTTCATGCCCTCTGTTTGCCTAGCAGATACTTGGTCTTGTTGGAAAGGATGTGCTGTCTCCAATTTTTTCAAAATCCTCCTAAAAACTTTGTAGATGAATCCTTATCTATGGATCGTTTCCGACAACATCAATCTTTTAAGAGGGATCGTCTTCATTGATACCTTTCTAATGTATAATGGAAGCTTTTTAATGAAAATCTCTCTTTTTGGAGGTGTCATTCAGATGGTTGTGTTGTGTATTAGTGTTTGTGTTGTGACTTCATGTATGTTAAACAAACGTGGTGGTTTCCTATTGGATTTTGTGTACGAGCTACGTTTTGGAGAATTGTGGTGATGGGGTCGTGGATGGAGAATTGAAGCTGATGCTGATGAAGAAGAAGCAAACTCTTATATCCTTTACAAATTTGTTGTGATTTTTAGTTTGATAAGAGGTGTTAATGTATAAAGGGTTTTCCTTTCTTTGTATGTTTATCTTAGAAGCAGGTTATAAGTTGGGGTCGTGGTGGATGGATTCTTTGTGAAAAGCTATGGAAGATCAAAGTTGAGATTTTAAAATGAACTTGTATTCCCTTTTTCCTGGGTCGCGAGGACGCTTCCTTATTAAGTGTGGGGATATGTTGAGTGTTGAAATGACTTGTTTTTTGGCTGATTTTTGTTGTTTTTGAGAGCTGAATGGTTGATTTGATGAGATGATTGATTAGTTTGGAAGTGGTTTGAGAGTGTTTTGGATGATAATGATGGTGTTTTGGAAGTTCATGATGTTTGTTGGTGGTTCTGTGATGTTCTAATAGGTTCTGATTGGTTCTGTATACCTTCTGTTTTGCTCTGTTTTGGTCTGCTTTGTTCTGATTGTCTTCTGTAAGGAGGGATAGAGTATTGATTGATGAAGATTGAGATCTTGTGGAAGTTTATTGAATGGTTTGTGAGAGTTTGGAATGATTTGAGAGTGAGTTATGTGGTTTTGATGACCTTCTGTAACCTTCTATAGGTCTTCTGTAGAGCTTCTGGTTCTGTTCTATCTCTGTTCTGTTCTGTACTGTAGCTGTTCTGGTACTGTTCTGTAGACTGTTCTGTATGCTTCTGTATGTGTTCTGATGGATGAGAGTGTAGTTTGGAAAAGTTTTCTAGCCTTGGAAAGAGGTGAATACAAGTGCAAAAGAGCTGAAGGAAGTGGAAGAAGTAGCTGCCAAAGACTCAAGTGAAGACTAGAGTGAAGTGACAGTAGTGAGCTATGAAAGGACACTGTAGTGGCTCTGGTGACTCTTCATATCAGACATACCTCTTGGGAGGGGTATCCACGACCTAAGAAGGATTATTGAGGGTGATTTTTGAGAGATTGTAGTAAGGACATGATGTATTTTTGATGGAGAGAGAGAGAGTCAGAGATAGCCAATTCTACTGAAACAAAGTGATTGTATATGAGAGATTGAGAGAGAAGACTATGAAGATGTCGAAGATGAATACTATGTGATGTATTTCCATTCAAAGATGGTGTACTTCTTTGCTTTCTTTGTTCTATTGATGGATTTTGTGAAGATGTTGAAGAATATGGTTGATTCTATTAAAAAACCGTGGGAGATCTACATGATGCTGCATGAAGATTTGTTGTGCCTGGTGTTCTTTTCTTCATTGTGATCATATGAAACATGATAAACAAGCTTGTTGATGTTACAAGATAGATTTTCTTGCAAGAGAATTCCCTTTTTCTTGGTGTTCCTCTCGGGGCTCCAGCAAACCTACACGCATGGGAAAGATCCATGTGGTTTCCATGTGTAATCGAGTCCAAGTTTTGGTTGTCGTCACCAAGTGCAAGTAGATTGTACCAACTTTGCAGGGTAGTAGAGTCTTAACATATTCAAACTCGACACAATGATATGCTAACATCGTAGGTTTAACAATCACAACATATCAAAAGGATGACTACCAAAATGAAAAATCTAAGATAATGCTTAATAGAAAAGGAATGCTCATATATTCAAATAGCAGAGTGAGTGTATAATGTGTTATAAAGTGTCATGGTCTCTCGAAGAGATGATCATAAGCACAGATAAGACTCAAGCAATAGAATACACTCCTAGGAATAATCACTCAAAGAAACACAAGAAGGCACATACAAGATGACCATGGTTGCCATCACAGTGATACAATGAGGATAAATGAGAAGATATGGAGTTGTGAATATGGGCGTAAGTTAGGTCTGTACTTGTGCCAACAATAGCTAGGTGTGTATGTGTGGAACCCTCATCACTTTCTTTCTGTTTCTTTTATAGCATTTGCTTCCCACACGGTGTGTTGAAGTCCTTCTGCTATTGTTTTCTTCAGCTAGACCGTCGCCATTCATTACTCTGCCATCACCATCCACATTGATTGCTACTTTTAGTCGCCAATATGCCTCGTCCATCATGCACCTTGACACGGCCTAATTGGTTTGATAGATTTTTTTTTTTGTTTTTTCAAGGCCCAATCTACCTCATCCTTTGTCCTGAGCACGTTATGGACCTAATTGGCTTGATAGATTATTTTTGTTTCTTTGAGGCTTGGTCTTTATGAGGGTTTGTTTCTCTAAGGTCCCTAAGAGTGAGTTTAGCTCTTCAAAATCTATGGTAGGGTTCTTTTATTTTATTTTCCATATCTAAGGTTTGATTCACTTTCTTTGTTTGGCTATTTGGTCTTCTTAGTATGTACTCCACTCAAACTTAGTCTTTTGGTCTAAAAAAGCACTTGCTAGCACTCTTGCTAGGATTTTCTTATCATTTAGGCCCAATTGATAGTCTAGATGGCTTCCTTTAGTCTTGCAAAGGCCCTTACAACTCTCTTTCTAGGGGATACTATTTAGGTCAATAATCAAGGTCGAGATGTTGGTCCTAAAGCTTAGTCAATTCAAGTTGGAGTTCTCTTGACCCTTCTTTTAATGCTTGTCTTTATGACTTCTCTTTAGTCCAAGGTTTGATCTATTGTCTCTTGTCACGGATGGTCTTTTGGTTTGTAAAAAGTACTTGCTAGCACCTTGCTAAGATTTGCTTATCTTTTTGGCCCAGTTAGTTTTGATGACTCCATTCAATCTTGTAAAGGTCCTTCTCAAATTACAACTCTCTTTCTAGGGGGTATATTCTAGGTTGTTAGTCAAGGTCAATATGTCAATAGAAAGTTTGGTCAAGCCCATAGGACTTAGGCCCTATAAGGTAAGTGAGCCTTCAAAATAGCTCAATTTCTTGCTTCCCTTTGGTGTGATTAGATAGTCTTCTAGATTGATGCTTGGGTATCCTTCAATACGGTCTATGAATTAGCTTAGTTTAGTTAGGGTCCCTTGTAACTTGTCTCAAAGGTTTCACTCAACATCTAATTATGGTTCCTTTAGGACTCAATCAATAAGACAATACTATCCTTGAAACTATAATTTCCAACACAAAATATAAATACAAGACTTGATGGACTTTGGACTTTGTACTTTGTTGTGAATATTTGGCTTCCATGGGCTTGCTGGCACCTTGTTGGATATCTAAGTTATGTTTATCTAAGGGGTCCTATGCAATTGGGGTCATCATCAGAGTTGTGTATATTAGTCAATATTAGTCTAGAGATGCATGAAGGTACACAATATAATGATGATTCTCTAGATTAGTCATAATGATCAATTTGACACCTCTAGCAACTCATGTTATGCACTCCATCTTGGGTACGATCATTCACATGTACTCAAGGTGTTGTGTAAAGGATTATATATTAGATTACACTTAAAATAGTACTCAAGGTGGACACAAGAGAGAAAATATAACACACGGAAATGTTCCTCAATGTCCAAGTGTCCAATAAATGATGGTGATTTTGTCAAGCACTCGAAGTGTAGTGGTGTCCAAGCATATGACATAGTCTCACTTGGTGAAAGTGGTGTTTCTAGTTAGTGGATGTGGTCGATGGATCAATCAAGGTGTTGTCCTTCACTTTCTATTAGTCATGGAAAGGACCACCTTTCAAGTTTGTCATGATGATACATGCTTGTATCCAACAAGGTCTCCAATGATTGGATTTAGGTGTATTCAATCAAGATAGGGAAATCAAATATGTTCATAGGCTTTTACATAGCCTACATAGGGAAGTGAAAAATACAACATTACATACACCACTAGTGAATAAGGCATAATGTATACTAGGTGCTTCATGCCTAGGCCATGCAAAGTGTGGCACTAGGGTAGTTCTTTGCACATAGGGTGTAGGTAGCTAGATGATTGGGTAACATGCAACAAAGCATGGATGCGAGCACACATAAAGGACATAGGCAATGGGATGTGTAGGTGGATGAATGTGCATGTGAAAGGACACATTATTATTTTAATAGCTTATGCTAATAACTATGTTAATAGATAATATTAATAGCATTATTAATTATATTACTGATTAATACTTGTATGTAAGCAAATCTTGATATATTAATCTTAGTAACCATATCGATGATTTAGTAATATATTATCGTATTTTTATAACATATATTTTTATTAATAAATATTATGGAAATTGGATTATATCACTAAGGTAGCATTATTTTGTTAGCATTTTCTTTCATAACATATATATTCTTGTATTATTGATGCTACCTTATTTATATATTAATTATTGTAAACATTAATAAAATTTAATTATATTACTAGTGGTAGGTTATATTTAACTTGGATTAATGCATTAATATATTAATTATTATTAACCATGCATATCAATAAACATTAAATTATGTTACTTTTTAATTACTATTGATTATGTGTTACCTTTTATGAAGTTTAATTACCACACACACACACACACACACACACACACACACACACACACACACTCTCTCTCTCTCTCTCTCTCTCTCTCTCTCTCTCTCTCTCTCTCTCTCTCTCTCTCTCTCTCTCTCTCTCTCTCTCTCTCTCTCTCCGCATCTATTATAAGCCATGGCCAATCCACACTCTTTACTCCCAGTATAGCCACCAGCAATTCTTGGTTGCTCCTCATTGCCAAATGACCAAGGCCACTGGCCTACCCCCCATCCTACTTGCTTTCGACACATCACTCCTCAGCTACTGTGATGTGGCCTGAATAAATCCATAATGGACTTTTTTGTGACATGTAAAAAGTGTTTGGAAATGGTTTTTAGGTCATTTTGAGTGTGCTGACAAATTTTGGTAATTGCAAATTTTTGTTCAAATTGTTCTGAGCTTGATTTGTGATCAAATGGAGCAAAATTTAACCAAAGTTCCTCTCACAAAGTTTGAAGGATGCATTGAGGATAATATTTTGTCCTCTTACAGGCTCAATCAAAGTCCTCATTTTTTCAAAGGTAAGAGCCTCCAAAAATAAAAAATAATTTCTTTCAATACAGAAAAAAAAACTTGTTGCGTTGTTTGTGCTTTCTTTCCATTTTTGGTAGATTTTTATGCAAATGCCAATTTGGGAAGATCACGTCAATTTTCTGTACGCACTTTTGTCAAAAAACGTATCGTTCATGAAAAACGCTCTCCCAAATGCTTAAAACTGTTTTTTAGACTTCTAGTTGAAATTATTCATCATCATCATCATCTTCTAGAAATTAGAGATTGTGATTGTGATTGTGGATGTGAATGAGAGTGAGATTAGAATCCCTTTCATGTACATATGACATATATTTCGGGGGTGGTTGGGTGGAACAAGCTTTTGATCAAAGTGCATATTCTAGTCATACTATTGGTTGTTGCTCCTTTATCTCTATCATATTATACTACAAATTTCTCTTTCACACTTTACTTTGTGATTGTCTATCATAAATCATATAAATTCTTATAAAATTTTGACTAGTTATGTTTCAAGTAGTATCAAAGCAGTTTTGATCCCATGGAGCAGAGAATCAAGGAGCAAGAACTTATTCAACATCTTCTTATTGCTGATTTGAGAAGAACAAGCTAGCAAGGAATATGCAAAGACACTAGGGATCGTTGTGGATCTATGAGGTGAAATAAATATGACTAGTCACAATAGCAAGCAAAGAGAATAGAAATATCTTTAGAAGATAATGCTAGAGAATATGCTATTAAGTAGGTATTCAAGAAGGTGAAACTGAATGAGATTAATGGTTAAAATAAGACATAAGAAGATCTAGAGGCATGGCTTGAAGAGCTTGAAGACTTCTTCATGTTATAGTAATTTTTTGAAGTATCAAAAGCCAAGATTATGATTCTGTAATTGTGTAGTGTGGCAAAGCTATGGTGGAAATCCTGTACACAAACTAGGACTAAAGTTGGCCCTATTACGTGGGATAAGTTTCATACGCAAGCTGAGAAAATGTATTGTTCTCTTCAACACAATATGAAAAAGAATATGTAATTTTATAATTTCAAACAATTTTAAGAGGATAAGCATGATCTTTTTATCAATGAATATAAATAAAAATCATTATAGCTCCATAAGTATGCTCTTGAAGCGACTGGAGATGCCCTAAAAAGCAAGTTCATTGAAGGACTAAAGGATGACATGAAGTATCAAGTCAAGGGATGAGGATGTATTGATTTTCTTGATACTTTAGCAAATGTAAACTATTATGAAAAGATGTAGAAATACAATGAGAAGAAGATATTGAATTTCTCTAGTCTACAGATTATCTCCATGGGCATCATCTGCAAAGTTCCTATTCTACTATCTCAAAGAATAAGACATGCCAGAATTCCAACAACAATAGAGGTCAGAATACTATACAAAGAGGGCATGTAGTAGAAAGTTCTCAAAAATCACTAATGTAGAATATAAACATCTCTAGCAATAACAACAATTAGAAGAAAAGACAGCCTTTTCAATGGCAATAAAACTTGGAATTCCCTGAATGAGCAAGAAGATCGAGACTATGCTACTATTGTGGGTAGTAAGGCCATTGTTCTTTTGAATGTCCAAATAAGACAATGAACAATCTATTGCAAGCCAAGAAGAGTGAGATGGATACAACAATTGAGAAAGTGGATGAATAAGGTAAGTGTCTAAATTCTTCCATCATATGCATAATTTCTTCTAGTTAGCATCTTAGGGCTTTGATTATCAAAATTTCTGGTAAAATTGGCAAACAAAAGGCAAACTTTTTTATTCATTCTAGAAGTACACATTGCTTTGTGTCCCTAAAATTTCTTAAAAACCAGAATCTAAAATTTGATGAAACAATAAAATGACCTATAGAATTGACCATTGGGGGAAACATTTTACAAAGGGCTTCATACAAAATTCTATCCTTTATGTTAAACAATGAAATACATAAGGGAGATTTTTATGTACTTAATGTAGGGGAAAGAGACATGATAATTGGGATGGATTGGTTAACTGAAAATCATGCCTTAATCGATTCTGTAGAGAGATCTTTAATTTTCAAAGAAAAAGATAATAAGTTCCACAAAATTCAGAGAAGGGAGAGAGATTGTGTAAATAATTAATTATTGCAGCCACAAAACTTTTGAGGGGAATCAGATGAGGGTGTGAGACGTTCTTAATCTTAGTTAGAGAGTTGAAACTGGAGACAACAGAGAGGAATCTTGAATACATAGAGAAACTACTCAATGACTCTGTCAGGTATACCTCCTCCTAGATCAATTGACCATGCAATATAGTTGTATTGAGGAACAAAACCCTACTCTAACGCATCCTATCAATTCAATATAGAAGGGTTAAAGGAGCTAAAATTACAAATTGATGATCTCTTGAAAAAGGGATTTATCAAGCCTAGAGTTTCTCCTTGCAACGCTTCTGTATATTAACTAGAAGAAGAAGGATAGGACATATAAACTTTGTATTGATTAAAGAGGTCTCAATAAGCAAACTATTAAAAAAAACCCTTCCATACATTGATGATTCATTAAGCCAATTGAGTGGTGCAAAGGCATTTTCAAAGATAGATTTATGATTGGGTTACCATTAAATCCGTATAAAGTTTGAGGATATTCCAAAGACTACTTTTCAGACTAGATATGGTCATTAATAAATTTATAGCTCTAGCCTTTGGATTAACCAATACATTGTCCACATTCATGTGTTTGATAAACAACATTTTCCATCTATATATTGATCAATTAATTCTTACATTCTTGAATGATATCTTTGTATATTCTAAAGATAATAAAGAATGTGAGGTGCATCTTAGGAAAACTTTTCAAATTTTGAGGGAACATAAACTCTATTCTAAATGGAATAAATGTCTCTTTGCAAAAGATCAGATTTTTTATCTAGGAAGAGTTGTCTCTAAAGAGAGATTTCTTATAGACCTTGAGAAGGTAAATGATATTATTGATTGGCTTATACCAAAGTATGTGAAAGATGTGAGAAGCTTCTTAGGATTAGCTAAGAATGAGACAACCCATATTCAAAACTTTTCTAAGATAGCAAGTCCTTTGACGAAACTAACTAAGAAGACTAAACCTTTTGTTTGGACACATGTATGTAAGGAAGCCTTTGAAACATTGAAACATAAAGTGTCTAAAAAGTGTACTTAAAAAATTCTTGAGATGGGGGAACCTTTTGTATTATCTTGTGATGCCAATGGGGAGCAATTGGGATGTGTGTTGAGACAGAAGAGGGGAGAATAGTAGTGGCTTATGAACCTTAAAAATTAAGGAGGCATGGGCTAAATTATCACATGACCTAGAACTTGATATTATAGTTCATGCTCTAAAACATTGGAGACATTTGTTACTTGGAGTAAAATTAATTGATCATCAAAATCTAATATACATTTTTACTCAACTATTATAGAATAACTGGCAAAAGAGATGGTTGCAATTGTTATGTGAATATGACTTTGATATAAAAAATATATCCAAAAAGGAAAATAAAGTTGATTATGCTTTAAGTCATAGGCCTATCTGTAATAGCTTATCTATTATGCAAACTGACTTAATTAATGATATGCAATTTGAAGTGCAAGATGATCCCATGTATACTAAAATCTTTTTCTCCTAAATAAAAAGTTAAAAAATGTATGATGAAAAATTTCATATGCTTAATGGGAATCTTTATTATATGAATCGTTTGTGTATTCTTACTACCTTAAAATTTCAAAAATAAATTCTTAAAGAATGTCATGATTTTGGATTTTCAAAGTTTTACAACAAAGTCAAGAACTCACTCTTTTGGCTAGAGATGAAGAAAGACATTAAAAAAATGTGAGGGAATATTTGGAGTGTTAACCTTTTGGCTAGAGATGAAGAAAGACATTTAAAAAAATGCGAGGGAATATTTGGAGTGTTAACAAGTCAAAATTGAAAAGAAACATATGCCTGGTGAAATGCAACCATTGTATATACCTAATCAAAGGTGGGAATTCATACCTATGGATTATCACAAAGCTGCCTATTGCTAGAGGAGAAGATGACAGTGTATTTGTAGTAGTGGATAGGCTCATAAAAATGGCTTGTTTCTTTCCAATGAAAAGATTAACGCCATGTTAAATGTAGCCGAAATGTTTATAAAAGAAATATTAATTTTCTACTCAAAAGTATTGTTTCTGACCAGAGATTCAAAATTTACATCTAACTTTTGGCAAGCCACATTTAAGGCCATTGGAACCAAACTAAGGATGAGTATTGCATTTCATCCATAGACTTATGGAGAGATAGAGAGAGTAAAATGAGTTCTAGAGAACATACTTAAAATGTATGTGAATAAAAAGCAAAACAATTGGACTAAATATAATTTGCCATTAGTTGAATTAGCATACAATAGTCCATGGCATGTATAAATTAAAATGACTTTGTTTGAAGCGATGTTTGGTTATAATTATGTATCTCCTATTCATTTTTAAAAAGCTTCAAATAGAGTAGAGATTTCAAAACAAATACTTGAAACAATGGATGAGGAATTAAGAATAGTGAAGCAATATAATGAAGAAGCATGACAAAGGCAAAATAAACATTATGACAAGAAAAAGAGGGCATTAGAGTGTAATGAAAGTGATATGGTTTTCTTGGGAGTTGAGCCTTGTCAAACTAACTCGCTTCTTGAAAAAGATAGAAGGTTATCTCAACGTTTGACTTGACCACTCAAAATTCTAAGGAAGATTACCTCACTTGCATATAAACTTAAATTGCCATCTAATATTAAGGTTCATCATATTTTTTATATAAGTTTATTGAAAAAGTATGTTGGTAAGTCTAATCATGTATTTTAGGACAACTCTAGACTACAAGAAGATGGGACACTGAAGATAGAACCAATGTTGGTATTAGATCGCAAAGTCATGCATCTTAGAGGTAGAGATACTATAGAAGTGTTGGTAAAATGGGATATATATTCTATAGAGGATAAATCTTGGGTTCATTTAGATGTTTTGCAACAAGAATATCCTTCTTTCCAACTCTAAGGATAGATTTTTTAGGAGAAGGGGAGAATGCGATGTCTTAATAAAGCCATAGTGAAATTTTTTATGACATGTATGTAAATGATGCCTGAAAATGGTTTTTAGGCCATTTTGAATGTGTTAAATTTTAATGATGGCAAAATTTTTATTGAAATTTTTCTAACACAAGTATATGCCTTGTCTTTGAGCTTGATTTGTGATCAAATGGAGTAGAATTTGGCCAAAGTTTCTCTCATGGAGTTTGAAGAGGGCATTGAGGAGAATATTTTTTCATATCACAGGCTTGATCAAATTCCTCCCTATCATTTTGAAGATACAAGCCTTCAAAATTAAAAAAGATTGCATCTATTTTTGAATGTGCTTTTCTCAAAAAATGTGTTGTTTGTGAAAAAGCTTCTCCCAGATACATGAAGTTATTTCCCTAAAAACTGATTGAAACAATCCTTCTTCATCATCTCCTTCTAGAAGATTGTGATTGTGATTGTGATTGTGATTGTGATTGTGATTGTGATTGAGAGTGAGATTGGGATCCCTTTCATGTACATGACATAAGCTCGAGGGTGGTTGGGTGGAATGAGCTCCTAATTTGAGTGCATATTTTGATCACACCATTGGCTACTACTCCTTTGTCTCCATCATATTATAATACAAATTTCTCTTTTCCTCTTTAGTTTTTGTGACTTTGTATTATATATCATGTAGATTCTTATCAAATTATGACTAGTTGTGTTTTAGCTACCCTGCCTACTCATCACTTGAGAGAGAGAGAGAGAGAGAGAGAGAGAGAGAGAGAGAGAGAGAGAGAGAGAGAGAGAGAGAGAGAGAGAGAGAGAGAGAGAGAGAGAGAGAGAGAGAGAGAGAGAGAGAGAGAGAGAGAGAGAGAGAGAGAGAGAGAGAGAGAGAGAGAGAGAGAGAGAGAGAGAGAGAGAGAGAGAGAGATTGGGAAGTAAGAGAGACGAAGAGAGAGCAGCTCTAAAGTCACTTGAGGAAAACAACTTGGTAGATAGGAGCTCTAGAGCCAACATTCTCTTTGACATTGAGGCCATCCATAATTGCCACACTATGGGGAGAGAAAGAAATAAAGAAAGTGATGCATAGGATAAAATGATGGAACTCAAGATTCATATACAATCCACTTGCCATTGGCATGAAAGACCACTAACTACTAAGGCTACACGAGTTATTATATAAGTTAATGACCTTAAAATAAGCTAATGTTTAGGATTTTTGAACTTGTCTATGATAGCTTTGCCACCTTGATAAACTACCCATTTTCCCTCTTTTCTAGCTACCTTCATCTTAGTGATCTCACTTGGTCTTATTTTGACTTGTGCTTGTGTGAGCTCATCTGTGATCCACAATTTGGTCCCCTTGAAACATTTTGACTACTTTAGTGATTTGATTTTATCTCGCCAATCACCAAAGTTGCTTGGTTATTCCCTTGTTTGGTGATATGACATGGTGTCACCTAGTTGAATCCTTGTTTTTCTAATATTGGCCTTAGTTTGGTTTCTAACCTATATGACTCCAGACATTCTTGGTGGTCTTCATCCTCTAGTTTTTCTTATGTTTCTTCATGCCATCCATTACGAAGTCCTCCTAGTCATGCATGAAATTCAATATTCTTTTGCAATGTCGCTTCATTAACATTAGAAAAAATAATGTCTATCATACCTTGTTTATCTTCTTCCATCTTTGTTTCGATTTCTTTCTATACCTCCTCTTGCACTCTTTATTGCCATGTCCTTAACTTCACCTTCAATCTTCTTATTAATTTTAGTCACCTCCATCACCAACTTCTCCTCTACTTGAGTAAATATTAGCCCCAGTACAAGGCAAAGAAAAACAATGCATGATAAAATACAAGAAATATCTAAAAATGCGGACACAATGGAAGAAATAGTGAAGAAGTGTCAGGATAGCCCCTGGAAATCCAAGGCAAGTGCAAAAGGCGGAAGGCACATGTTTAAATGCAAGGCGCCCTTGAAAATTTTGTAAAAGAGCACAGGCTCCCTCCTATGCAAATTGTAAAATCTAGACATGCATAGGTGAAGGGATAGGGTCAAATAGAAGGGAATAGGAAAAGAGGACTTGGCAAGATGTCTGGTCATGTAAAAAGGGGATGAGTGCCCAAAAGTTTTAGGGCTTGTATATAAACCCAAAAGGTGAAGGAGAAGCTCATTCTTTGGTGTGTGGTTAAAGTGGTCTCTTCTTTTCCCCTTGTCTTCTCTTCTTCTTGCTTGCTTGTGCTTGTGCTTGAGAGAGGGAGTGCGAGAGGGTAAGGAAGTGAGTGAGTGAGGGTGAGGGACTGTGGTGGAGAAGCTCTCCATCTTCTCCTCTCTTCTCTTTTTCTCTTCTCTCATCTTGCACATGTGGCTATGGAGGATGGAGCAAGGTGGAGGATTGAGGATGCTTGAGCTTGCATCTCGAATCGTGGAGCTATTAGAGGGCTTGAGGGAGGAGGCTACTCCATCGAGCATCAAGGTAAGCTCACTACACTTGTAGGATCGTAGTCGTGTTAGCTAGGTGAGGGATAGCCATTTGTGCTCGCTTGAAACACTTGAAACAATAAGTGATCTATGGGTCTTGGCGGTTGAGTGTGAGCACCCTGTGCATTTTGGTTCCATTGCCGAAACCAAGAGATTCAAGCTTGAGCACTTGTGCACTTCAAATCGAGTGTCGAAGTAGGGTTCATCCCCAAACCGGTGCTCTTTGTAGGTAGGAGATTTGGGAGTTCAATCTTCAAAGCAAGCAAGTATTTTGTGTTTTAAATGATTTGGGAAGTAGCAGGGATCACTTCTGTACTTTGATTGTGATTTTTGTTGCATTTAGAGTAGCCTAGGATTTGGAAATCAAAGCATACCGTTGTAGGGTTACTGCTATAAATAGGCCCAAAATAGGGGCAAAAAGTGGGCAAAAAAGGGGCAAAAAACCATCGAAAAAGCAAGAGCAAGCACAGGGAAACCCTCGGATGTTGGCCCAGGGGTATAAGATCCATGGAAGGGGGAAGGAAGGCTTAGTTTTAGTACAATAGTGATAGTGAGAGAGAGATAGTCTAGTTTTGTGACAAGAGGGCACTGCGGGAGTCGACTCCTTGATTCTCAAATATGGGCATTTCCATCATCCCAGGTGAGCTAGAATTGACCCCTAGTTGTTGTTTGACATTCCTGTGAAGTTTAACAGCAGCATGTGCTTATCTTCTTGGATTGAATCGAGCAAATTTATGCCTTGTCCAATGAACTCATCACACAGAATCGGCCCATTCGATTCCCAAAATCGGACAACCGGCCTAGTCAATTGCCTTGGGGCAAATCAACCCATCTGATTCAAACGAGAAAATTGGGCCATCCAATCCGCCCACCAAAAATCGGCCCCGTCGATCCAAGAGAATCGGCCCATCCAATTTGGCCGGTCTGATTCTTAGGACGAAGCCTAGAATTGGAATCAACCGAAGTTGATAATCGGCCCGTCCAATTCTGAGAATTGGACGACTGAGAATCGGCCAAGGTTGTATCCAAAAAAAAAAACCCCTGACTAACCATGTCAATCAACACATAGACCATAGCCCAACCAAGTAGGACAATGAAACAAAAATCATAGCAGGCCCAAGCGTGACCAATAATCATGCTTAGAGCCAAACTAGGCTAGGACAAAGAGAGCAGAGTGAATGCGATAACTATTTCTTTGCACACCACTATGATATGAATGCTTGAAGCGCACTGAAGAAAGCTGAAAGCTTGATTTTGCACCATGTACAGAAAAGACACCACACATGCAGTGAGTGAATATAAGGTGAGAATTGGTTGCAATAAAAAGGAACACACTTAGAGATAATAACAAAATGAATGCACTAGTAGGAGACAACTCCAAACATAGAACAAAACCTCGGACCATGAGACCACCAAGAAGGGCAAGAAGTGAGTGCCATTGGAATCGCAACTGTCCCCGACTTGCTCAACCTCATAGGCAGCCTAGCAGACCAAGAAATTGTTAGCATGGTAGGAACAGACACACTAACTTCGGAAACAATGAGCTAGACGTGATGAAATTCCCGATCGAGATTCAACAAATGATAGGACAATATGACCTGCAAGCGAAGGTAGACCATCAAGGTAGGCTAGCCTAGGAGATCATAGCCAACCTTGAGGAAGAGAGAAAGCTAGTACGACAGGTACTGCAGCACATGGTAGCATACAATCAAGAGTAGCGAGTTAGGAACTTATAGCGGGACATGGAGATGTGAGAGGCCCATCAAATACTAGCTCTAGCCAATAGGAACAGAACATGACCAAACACATAGACAAAGAGATCGCTAGAAGCAGATCTACGTTGAGCAAGCTTCTCACGAAGCGACTCCTAGACGACAATACTGTAGAGCAGAGTGGAGCAGCTTTGGAAAGCTCATTTCTAGCAAGATTAATACCAAGGCTCTAGGAGCTAGTCAAAAATCCCCGCAGTTGTGAAGCAACTAGATAAGTATCAGCCTAGTGATGACCCGTATAGCTTTGTAGAGTAGTTTCAACAAATCTGCAAGGCAAATGGCCTCATTGACCTCGCTTAACACACACAAGATTTTGGCTTATGCCTAGGCAATAAGGGTAGAATGTGGTATACTAGCTTAGACGCGACAAATAGGACCAACTTTAACAACCTCAAGAGTCTCTTCATCAAGAGATTCTCTGAGGCGGGATATTCTAACAACCTCATGGTTAGATTGATGAACATCAAGCAGAGGGACAAGGAGGACATTAGGGTTAGGGACTATTACTCACGTGCGGAGAGAACATTAGGGACTATTACTCAAGCAGAGGGACAAGGAGGACATTAGGGACATTAGGGACTATTACCAATGAACAACCAATGGAGAGAACATGTCCATTGTATGTATTGTGGTAGAAACCACCTTCCAGCTAAGTGTTAGGACCCTAGGTCTCCACCTTGTGCTAACTGCGGTAGGTTTGGCCACGATGCCATGCATTGTAGGCTACCAAGGAGAATCCCATGCCCACAAGCCTACAATCAACCATATCTAGGGAATTGACCACAAAAATATTTTGAGAGGGGAGCCCCATTGGCTCTTCCGGCACCTAATGATGATAAACTAGTCATTCCTAGGATGGAGATCAATCCCACATGTATATCTAGGCCACCAAGACCCTTCGTAACCCATCCACCGAGCAACGCTCCAGTCCATTATGTGGAGGAGCCAAGTGAAGAGGAAGCCTACGTGAACCCTTACGTCTTGTACGATAAAGAGGGCAACCCAATCCTTATGGATTATAGACCGGTGCTGATGATGGTGTTAGGGAGAGGTAGAGGTAGAGGCTTGGGTTAGCGATCCTAAGACTCGATTACTTGTTGGACATGCGAACACCCAAGCCACATCTCTTCACGCTACCTCAAGAAGGAGCCAACTAATTGAGAGAAGGCAGACCTTAGGTGCGTGGATTGTGGAATCACTCTCTTGTTTGTAGATTGCCCTAAGCAGAAACCAACCACTAGCTTAGCAATCATACCATCAGTACCATTGGGGTTGTTTGGAGTCGAAACACTCGATGGGAAGGCTATGTCCATCCCATTGCATGTGATGAACCGAGCACAAACAAAATAGGCTAGCATATCACTGCCAGGACCCAGTAACTTAGATGCCATCTCAATAGGAAAAAGAGAGTCATAGGCAAAGAAGGAAGAAAATTGAAGAAAAAGTCACAGTCAAGATTGAGAGTGCTACAACATTGCCCAAGGGCAAGAAAGTTATAATGTAGAAGCGGAGACGTCCACTTTAAAAACAACAAAGAAGGGGAGTGCATGAGTCGGCGATGAATATCCTAACCCAAGGCGCCAAGGCAATAGACAAGGTCAAGGAGTGGGTAAGAGAAGCCCAACAACACCTAAAAGATACTGATCCTATCTTGGAGGATGATCTAGATGACCTCTCTAGTACAAGCACACCAGTTTCACCAGCATGCCTAGGGACAAGAGATGATATTGCACCTCATGCAACTCCTTTTAGGAAAAACACGAGAACAATAAGGCAACAAACTGGTCAAGGCCATTGGCTAGGGAGTGTAGAGTTAGGAGAGAGGCAAGCGGCTAGCAACCTTCTTACAACACTAGTCAACACCCCTGTAACTCTAAGCTTAGGAAGCTTGCTTTAGAAAAATCTGACACTATGGCAAGATCTAAAGCAGTGGTAGAAGGACTTATAGAGCTTGCTAGGCCAGCCATGGGGATGAGAAATGCACGAGTCATAGAAGACTCGGGTAATGGTTTAATCTTCTTAAGCAATCAAAACGAAAGCCGTTAGGGTGGAGATGAACATTTGGAAGACTACACCAGTTGACTTATAGGCCATCTCTACTCTATTGAAAGGCAATACTCTAGGTAGGAAACTGTACATGCCACTAACAAAGTACATCCCATGTCCGGAGGATGAGCGAGATTGGATGCACGTGCTTGCCACTATCGACCTGCCATTCTTAGATGATGAGGAATACAAGTGATGTCGTTCCGCTATGCGCACACCATGTGAAAAACTCTAGTGTGGCTTTCTTATTAATCTAGAAAGCCAATGCCATTTTAGACATTAGTATTAGTGTCCATGGTTCAAAAATATTAGACTTTTGGACAAGTTTAGCCAATTTTTGATATTTTAGATATTATATCTTGTAAAAATCCAAGAAGGTAGAAAAATTCTAGAATAGGATGACATGTAAAAGAAAGCATGTAGCTTTTTGGCATTTCTGAGGATTTTATGTAAAAAGAGAGATTGGCGAAATCGTGCGATGCGCGATCGCTATTTTCAGGCAGCGAAAAACACTCAGGGAAGTGGAAGATGAAGAAGGAGTGATGTGGTAGAATTCTGGGTAGGTGTGCTAGTATTTTACCCCCCTTTCGGAGCCAATGGAAGCATCAGATTGGCTGTCTGAGCAGCATAGAGGAATGTTTTATTTTATGTACGTTTTTTTCTATAAGAGTTTTATCTCCTCATAATGCAGAAATAAACTGACAGGCTTAATCTTTGTGAGTATTCTTCCACATCTTCTATTTCTTTTTGTGAGTATTCTTCTACGTCTCCTATTTCTTTCAACCCCTTCTCTTCCATCTACTCCTCTCCCTGAATCTCCCTTCACCCTACTATCTCTTACCCCCGTGGTGTTGGGAATAAAGGGCCTTATGCCTTTAAATGTGCTCAGGTGTGAATACACCCTTAGCACTTGTACTTACACATATATATCTATCTAAAAACCTAAAGGTATACACTCGTCATTGTACCTACAAATGTGCTAACTCTCTGCTATTGCTCTCTCTCACACTCTTTGTTTCTTCATGACTAAGGAATACCCATTGTCAATCTTTGTGTCCCTCCCAATCTCTACAAAATGGTATCAGAGCCATCAGGTTCTACACGCTTCCCAAGATCTGATGAGAGCAGCAAACAACTGGAGTTCTTGGTGACCTGTGTGTGGGCTGAGGCAGAAGAGCATGCATGCAGAGGGCGAGTTGAGGAGTAGACGTCACATTGCAGACTGGGCCGTCAGCAAACAACAGACAATCATCGATGGCGTGAGTTAGTTAGCATGCAATGGGCACAGCAGCTGATAGGCGACAGCAGGCATTGACCTATCAGGCAGTGTGCACAACGACACTCATGACGTGTATCAGCGGCGGACAATCACGACCATGTGCCAGAAGGCGCACACAACTAGGAGACAACTAATGCTAACCGGCATTGACGACGAGACAGGGTGCTGAGATGCACACGCGCTGCATACGCATTGACGAGTTCAACAATGAGCGGGCTGTATGACGCAGTTGCTGATGTGCCTCCACACAGGACATGATAGTAGGTACCAGGTGGCGAACTGCATGGAGGGTCCATTGACCCGTTGTTCAACCTTTTTTCTTTCTTTCAAAAATTCTTTTTTCCTTCAAGTTTCACTACCGAGGGTTCACACGTGGAGGCACAACACAAATTTTTGTGTAATTCAAGCCCAGAAATTTGGGGCTTTTCTTGAATTTGGGAATCTTAATGTAGAACTGGACAATTGGACTTAGAAATTGCAAAGTCAGTGCACATTTGCCCAATAATTTTGAGGCTTTTCACATTTTAGTAAAATTCTTTCAATTTCATTGAAATTAGTGCACGCAAGACTTGGAAGATTTGGGGATTTGTTTGGATTTGGTGCGAGCAAGATGCAATAGTGATATCTATTTCAGGAATTGCAAGAATTTTGTGACATTTTTTCCCCGACATTTGGGGCTTTTCATGTACATGCGCAAATTGGGCTGAAATTTACCCAATTTGTCGACATTGATGCACATTGGACCTCATGCAATTTGGGGCTTTTGCAATTTGGGCAATATCTGTGCAGCATTTGGTCAATTTATGTACATGCAGGTTGAATTCCACGCAATTTGGACATCAATACTTGGTAAAATTTGGGGGTTTTGCTAGAATTGCTCTATTTTGGCAAAATTGGCTAGTTCTATGCATAACAAAGAAAATGCAGATGTGTGGTTGATGCTTTGAGCACAAAATTTTGGGGCTTTTGACTGTTTGTGTCAAATTTTATGCCTGTGGGTAAATGTACAACAGAAATTGTAGCTAAAATTTGGGATTTCTCATGTAATGTGATGCATATGCCCTTGGAACAGCTGTAATCAGTTGGATAATGCTACAGAACATGGTTTGGTGCTTCTGAAAATTTAATTATAGATATGAAATATTTGCTTCTATGTGGTTATTTATTACTGGTTGGTACTTGTTTGTACCTTGGTCACTTGGGTGACAATTTTGGGCATGCATTTGCTATTTTTTGGTCACATTTGGGTTGAAAATCATGGTTGGAAACAATGACAACAGTAATCTGATGCACATAAAGAAGCTTAAAGGCACACATAACCTTGCAGTTTGGCAAAAGCAGTGCTACAATATCCTATTGCAAAAGAAGTAGGCAAAGCCGATCAAAGCCAAAGGGGCAAAGCCCACGGACATGGAACATGATGGTTGGGATGAGTTAAATGAGATTGCACACTTAACCATAGAGCTATCGATTTTTGATGCCTTGCTGTTGAACATTGAAGGTTTGTATTCTGCATATGCTATATGGACTAGATTAGAAGAACTGTATGCACAAAAGAGTACTGCAAGCAAAGTATATTGGCTAAAAAAGCTTATGGATTTGCATATGAAAGAGGGTACAACAATGTCTACTCACTTGAGTAAGTTTAACTCTATTTTCAGCTAGCTAGTTGCCTTGAACTTCATGATTGATGGAAAATTTAAGGCTACTTTCTTGCTTTGCACTCTACTAGAGAGTTGGGATACATTCAGGACTGCTATGAGCAATTCTAATGTGATCCTTTTGTATGCTGAGGTAGAGAGTGATCTACTCATGGAAGAAATGAATCGGTAGAACAATGCATCTAGTAAGTCTTCCAGTGCTTTGCATACTAGGGGTAGATCATAGCAAAATGGCAAATATGATAGCAAGGGACACAATAAATCACGTGGCAAAGATATTGAATGTCATCATTGTGGCAAGAAGTGTCACTTTAAATGTGATTGCTACAAATAGAAGAAAGAGAAAGGAAAATGCAAGAAGGCAGATGATAGCAAGGAAGAGAAGAAGGACAGTCAGCCTAAGAAGAGCAGTGTAAAAATTGAAGAGGTGAATGTAGTCACTCATGACAGTGATAGTGGGAATGATGTACTCTTTATCTCTTCACACTTTGGTGCACATGCTTTACTTATAGATATAGATGATGACATGCATACCTGGATTCTTAATTTAGGTGCTTCCTTTCATGTCACCCCTCATCGTGAGTGGTTCTCTGCCTATACAGGGGGTCAACATGGTGTTGTCCATCTTGGGGACAACTATGCATGTGAGATTGTAGGTATTGGCAATGTGCAGTTACAGTTTCAACATGGCTCTGTCTTTACACTTCAGCATGTACGGCATGTACCTGAGCTCAAGAAGATCTTGATTAGCACAGGGCAACTAGATGATGATGGTTTGGAAAATGGAAGATCTGTAAGGGATCAAGAGTGACTGCCAGAGGTTGCAAGAGTGATACTTTGTATCCACTTCATGTATCTAGTGTGCGTGACCATGTTGTTGCCATGACCGAGTAGCCAAGCGTTTCTTTGTGGCATGGCCGGTTGGGACATACGAGTCAAATAGGAATGAAAGTGCTTTCTCGTTTGTGTTATTTGCCTTATCTTTGTTATGCTGATTTTGAGCATAATGATCATTGTATTTATGGCAAACATGCACAGATGTCTCATAAAAAGTCTATTTCTTTGAAATCTTCTCCTTTAGAGTTAGTACATTCGGATATATGTCAAATGCCAGGATTATCTTTAGGGGAAAAGAAATATTTTGTCACCTATGTCGATGATGCTACACGATTGGTATGGATTTACCCTATTCGTAGCACAGATGAAGTGCTTAACAAGTTTAAAAAATTCTTGGCATTAGTTGAAAATCAAATAGATAAGACACTTAAGTATCTTCGCTCTGACCACAATGGTGGGGAATATGTGTCCGACGCCTTTCAGGCATTTTGTGACAGTAAAGGGATAAAGAGGGAGCTCATTGTCCCTCATAATCTGCCCCAAAATGGAGTTGTAGAGCGTACGAATCGGACCATACAGGATAAGGTCCGTACGATGCTATCTCATGCTACATTACCCCAAGGTTTTTAGGCAGAGGCTATTATGACAGGCATTCACTTAATTAATCGGTCACCCAACAGGTCTTTGGGGGGGAGGGGGGAGTTTCCCAAGAAGCGTGGTCGGGCAAGCCACTTTTATATGCTCACATGAAAGTGTTTGATTGCGAGGTTTTTGTGCACATTCATAAAGAAAAACACAGCAAACTTGAGCCAAATTCCTGTAAATGCATTTTCCTAGGATATGGTGATGAGGGTGAAATGGGGTACAAATTGTGGGATCTCGAGAAAAGGAAAGTAATATGCAACAATGACATTATCTTTCGGAAAGATCACATGCATAAACAACTCGAAAATACTGAGGAGGCCCATAGGGTCGTATTTCGGGAAGATATACCTTTTGGATGGCAAAATGTGCCCGTTGTCAAAGAATTTATTGTTCATAATATAAATCATGGGATTCCTATAAACACAGAAGAACTTCACTAGGAGTTAAATGAGGAATTTGCATACAAAATTCAGACATTGTTACCCAATAACCAACTTAGTTACATAAGTTCTTTTGTATTTAGCATATAATTTTCAGTTATACCATGTATATTGATGAAAAATAAGTCTATGGGAACCTACAACTTGGTCAACTGGAAGCAATTGACAGTCTGTAGGATAAATCACATTGATTCAGGTGCAAAAACATGGTCAAAACTCAAGAAAATTGCCAAAAGTTGCCAAAAGTCCACTAGGTTCACAGGAGACCTGAAGTAATAGACTAAAGTGACTAGCAAGTAACCTGAGTAGGTCAAAAAGTGACCTGGGGCTGAGTACGGAGCAGCCCGCATTTTTCGGTGCAAAATGCGGGCTGCACAGCTTGAGTACAACTGGAGAAAGCTGAAGCTATGGTGCATGCAAACTGGAGATCAACAGGACCAGAAGCTGAAGATGTAAACACGGTGAGAGCTCCACTTATCTGTGCATTTGGCTTGACAAAAATGCATGTTATAACAGTCTATAAAAGGGAAAAATCTTAGAGAAAATGATTTAGCCTGCTCTTATGCAAGACTTCTCTCATTTGTCTACCTCATTCTTGGTCCAATGAAGCCCGACTTGTACCCAAGTACTTGAGTGACTTTGGGGCAAGCAAAGGGTGAGGATTTTGAAGGTGTATGGGCTGTTATGGGCTGAAATAACCAGTCATAAATAGGGCAGCCCACTGTTCTTGTCCATTTTTATGAGCAAACAAGAGATTTATGTGGTTGTAATAAAGAAAATGACCTCTTTTCATTAGGACTTTGTTCATTAATGATTAGAGGAGCTTCTTCATGAGTTTATGCACTCATTTTGAGCTTGATTATGGGCTGGAATTTTCTATTTTAAAACAAGGCTGAAGCTAAAAAAATGCTCCTTCAATGTATTTCATGTAACATTGGCCCAAATCTTGAATGTATTTGAAGTCTATCAACATACTACTTGTCCCAAAGGGTTGAAATCCATCTATGTACTTGAAATAAAAGCCATTAGAACTTGCATTTGATATTCATAATTGAATTGAGAATATGAAAATATCCTTTATGATATGGTGTATGTATCCAGAGGCATTTGATGTAATCAAGATAGAGTTATTTCTTCCATTCATGTATGCTAAATACATAGAGAAAAAGCTTGAATTCTTTTTCCGTATCTAAATCATTTTTAAATCATGGATCTTATTAAACTCCAATCTATTTCCCCTTCCTGAACTTTGAATCCCATACTTCTCTTTTGCACTAAGCCACGGTGGTAGACCTTCAGCCCTTAACACGACGACAGTGGTGAACTCGACGTGAAGGTCCGCTGAAGAATTCCAATGGGAGAGTCATCAAGTTCGGGAGGAGATGCCTTGCAACAGTTGGTTCGTCTAATGCAAGAAAGCCAACAACAACAATTGCAATTTCAGCAGTAGTTGCAATTGCAACAACAATGGAGACAAGAAGAAGAGCGGATTGATGCTGCTGCCATTAAAGCCTTGGAAGCAGTTGGGCAAGAGCTCAAGCAATTTAATGGGCAAAATGTGTCCTCATTTATCCGCCTGTATACTGACAAAATGGTCTTCTTTGGAGTTCCTCAACATGCATGGAGCCGTTATTTTGGCCGTCTGGCTGTGCATGGTCTTCAGGACCGAATTCATGGTCTTTTCCAGAAATACGCGGGATGGTCTGTGTTCAAGAAGGCTCTTTGAGAATAATTTTTTCTTGAAGATTCTGGCCTTATGACAAAGAAAGTCTTCACTGAATGGGTTGAAAGGCCCAATAAGGGTCTAACCGCTATTGCTCTTCATCGAGAATTTGAAAGCAAATTTGCCCAACTAGATCCTGACGACCAACAAGGTATGGAAAGTCAAAAGATTGAATTATTTCTAAAAGCTCAGATTCTTCTCTTTAAGAGAAGCTAACTGATGGACTTGAAGACCTTGGCTTTGAGACGGGATTGAAGACTGCTTGGAGTGATGTCACTGAAGCAGTTAATATGATTGCTCGAAGAGAGCGGTTGCGCTTAAGATGGGGATCAACCCCTGCATCAACTGAATCCATGAAGGAGCTTGTTCCAATTTCTCGACCTCCTTTCTCTATGGCCGAGCAACCAAGAAATTCTGCTGCTCCATTTCCAAAGAAGGATGTCATGGACGAACTAATTAAAAGAATGCGGGATCTCCATCTTAATCTAACGGAGATTAATTCTAAAGTGGAAAGGCTTGATGTAAAAGTAGAAGAAAGGGGTCGGTCAACTGCCCAGGTCAACTGCCCAAAGGCCTATACGAGAAGGCTTCAAAAGACGCTGTATTTGGTGTGATAGCCTACAGCATGACAAGAGGGAGTGTGGTGCATTCCGTGAAGCTGAAGCACAAAAATTAGTCTTTTGGAAGGATGGTAAAATTCATGCAACTGAAACTGGGCTTCCTCTTGAGCCAAACTTCGGTAACGGTGGCATGAAGAAAAGATTGGAGGATTTGGCAATAAGAACAGCCTATGCAGCTGTTGATGCAGCAACCTATGGGCTACAAATTGAACCAACTAATGAAATTGTTAAAGCATGTAAAACTAATGCTAAATCTAAAGTATGGATGCAGGCCTTGGATCGCATGGAGCAAGGCAAGGCAACTAAAGATGATTTAATCACTGCTAGTCAATGTATCTGAGGAAGAACCGGTTGGATCGAGCCTGTGGATTCATTTTCAGCTTTTGCCCCGTTAGCTGAAATTAATAATCATGAAGCCATGATAGAAGAAAAGAGAAGAAGAGATGAGGATGTTGCCGGTCCTTCTTCTTCAGGGCCAACTAAACGCGTAACAAGAAGTAAACCATACCAACAGAAGGTTGCTGAAAATCCTCCACCGCCAGAGCTTGACATGGAAGATGCCCCTCAAGCAAAGAAGACAGAAGGAAAAAGAAAAAGCAAACATCCCAATTACAAGTTGCAGTCAGACATAGAGATCGCAACGGATCTAAAACGGATCCTAGAAGAAAGGATTCTTGGAAGTAGAATTGAATTTACATTAGGTGAAATTCTCGAAATTGCAAAACAAGGATTTCATGATGTAATAATTGATGTAATTAAACGAAAAAGACAATATGTTGGTGAGGAAATTGAAGAATCTGTATATGCTTTTTTGCAAGCACTTCATGTGTATTTGCAGGATGAAGAGAAGCTGAAAACTCAAGGGATTCGATTGGAGGCAATCAAAGAATTGATTGCAGCTATAGAAGCCAAAGATGAAGACATTTATGAAGCAGAAACTGAAGAAGCCATTATAGTGGGGACTGCTCAATCTAAAGTGCAGCCCATGTGTAAGAAAGAAGCTCATCTTCATAATATGCAAGAAGAAAGTGATGCTCACTTTATTCCTAGTAGTCACTACTCCCGTACCCATTGGGCAAGGGCGACTACTGAAACCGTTGTTAAAATCGGTGAAAAAGAAACTCCTTGCATTGCTCTTATAGACCATGGTTCGGAGATTAATGTTATGTCAAGAAGTCTCTATGAGAATGGCGGATGGCCCATTGATGTAGACCCAGGATGGTGCATGAAGGAAGCCAATAACTCTTCTGGCAATCTTTATGCAGCATGTCCTTATATACAAGTTACTATTGGTAATGTAAAAGATGAATTTCATTTCTTTGCTCAAGATTCCTACAGCTATCCTATCATTCTTGGATAACCATTTATTTCCGAGTCTCGTTTAGAGACAAAGGCTCTTGATGATGGTTCATCATATGCTCGGATAAGAAGTAAGGATAATGACAAATCTGTCCAATTCCTGACCGTCTGTGTTAATCACCACCGGAATAGGGATCGATTGAGAGATCATCCTGTTCCTTCTAATGCCCGAGAATTTAAGGGTTTTCGGGTAGCGCTGCTATAAGTGGAGGCTATGGCAGTGCATCATGTCATAAAAAATTGCCTCCACCTATAAAGGAGGCAAGGCCAAAAGCTGATTTGCAGGTCTTTACAGCCAATAGTATGGGCTGTTATAAACAATTTTCAACCATGAATAGGGCTAAAAGAAAGTATTTGTGCCATATGGAACAAAAGCTGAAGAAAATTGATGTTTTACCTAAAGATGAAGAAATTTCAGGGCTATTTTATGGGTTGAATTATAATGATACAATGGCTGAAATTTATAGAGCCGTTCATGCAAAAAATCAAGCTAAAAATCAGTCCATACAGGTTTGTACATTGGATATGTATAACATAATTCAAGAATTTGCAGATTATGAAGCTTTTGGACAGCCAAACAAGGATGAAGTAAGAGTAGAAACAAAATATAAAAAAGTTGATAAAAAGGTCAAGCCGGTGGCTACTCCTTTACCACCTGAAAGCGAAGGACTGGCAGAAAGGGTATCCAAACAGCCAAGCCTTCGTGATCCTAAAGATATTGGTCACCAATTTACAACAAAAAGTCTACAAAAGCTGAAAATTGGTGAAGACTCTTTCCTCTTGCCGACTGAAAAGTAAATCTTCATGCAGATGTTAAAGAATCATGGCAAAGGTTTTTCATTTCACCCACATGAAATTGGCTGTGTGGATCCAAGCATTGTGACACCAATGGTGATTTTTACAGTCCCACACGTTCCTTAGAATCTTAAACCAATTTCGGTACCAAGGGATCATTTGCCTAAGTTATTGGAACTTCTAAATGAAAAGATAAAAATGTGAATATTGGAGCCATCTTCAGCTCCATATTCCAACCGATGGTTTACAGTGCCTAAGAAGAATGGATCTTTGCAATTCATTCAAGATTTACAGCCTGTTAATAAAGTCACTATTAGAAATGTTGGATCAGGGCCAATTGTTGATGAGTTTGCTGAAGCTTTTGCAGGTAGAGCAATCTATTCCATGGGAGATTTATATTCTGGCTATGACCAATTTCAGCTTGCTTTGGAAAGCCGAGACATTACCACAATGAAGACGCCTCTTGGCTTAGTCCGCATGTGTACTCTACCTCAAGGGGCTACGAATTCAGTAGCTCACATGATGAATGCCATGCATAAAGTATTGAGGGATTATATTCCTCAATTAACTCTTCCTTTTCTTAATGATGTCCCAATCAAAGGATGTGAAGTTCATGAGAAAAATGAAGAACTCAATGAACTTGGATGTCGTAAGTTTGTTTCCGATCATATTAATGATTGTGCTCAAATCTTGTCTAAATTAGAAGAATTCCATCTTACTCTTTTAGGAGCTAAATCTATTTTTGGAGTCGAAGAAGTTCTTGTGGTCGGGCATATGTGTGGCCCATATGGCCGAAAGCCTTCTCCATCCAAAATAGATGCTATCAGCAAAATGCAGGAAATATGTACAAACGTTTTAGAGGTGAAAAGATTTCTTGGTGCATGTGTCTTCTACCTTATTTGGATACCACATTTTTCTCATGTTGCTGAAAGACTTTATCAACTGCTAAGAAAAGGCTAAAAGTTTATATGGGAAAAAGAATATACTCAAGCTATTCGGAAACTCAAGAAAATGCTGATTTCAGCTCCCACTTTAAAGAGGGCTAATTACTCTAATGGACAGCCCATTATACTCATAGTGGACACAAGTCCTATTGGAATAGGATGGGCAGTTGGTCAAGATGACCTTGAAGGCAATAGATATGCAATCCGCTTTGGAGCGAAGGTTATTAATGAATGACAAAGAAGGTATGCTCAAATTAAAAGAGAACTTTGGGGAGTAGTAACTGCATTGAAATGTGACAGGGAGTACTTCATGGGCGCACACATAATAGTTGAAACAGATTGCCTTCCACTCTTGGGCATGATTGCCAACTGTTCCACTCCCGACATAGCCATGCTAAGGTGGATAGCCTATATTAAATCCTTAAATCCCGATTTGAAACATATTGCAAGAAGAGATAATCCAGTTGCTGACATGCTTTCGCATGCTAGATATAAGGATGAAGAAGAAATGATGGATGAAGAAGAATCAGAGTTTATAAATGATGCTGTAAATATAGGTACAAATCTGAAAACAAGAAGTACAGCTGAATCTAATGTTGATTCAGCAGTCAAAAATGCAGGTACAAAAATAATTACAGCAAGTACAACAGGTTTAGCTGCTAAAACAACTTTTACATCAGCAAGGAAGGATGAAACAACCAAGGAAGGACAGTGGGCAGCTAGTAGACAGCATGCTAAATGTTTTGTTATGGTTTGTTCACACTTTAAAGAAGAATATTATGCAGATGATTGGCTAAAAATTGGCCAATTTTTGAGCACTATGACAAAGAAGGAAGATTGGACTAATGAAGAGTTCAAGAGAATTAAAAGAAAAGCTTATGGCTTTTTTCTTAAAGATGGTTATCTTTGGAGGCATGCGAAAAAGAAAGGAAGGGCGCCTGTTCGTGTCTTAAGAGACAAAAAGACTCAAAGACAGGTTATGAAGTAATTTCATGAAAGCATATTGGCTGGTCATAAAGGCATATAGGGCACTTTTGCCAAAATAAAAGAGAAATTTTGGTGGCAAAACATGTATAAAGACATTGAGAATTTTTTTGAGTCTTGTCATGTTTGTCAAATGTACTCTATGGTAGAGCATAGAGATGGGCTTCAGCCTACCTATCCTTTATCCATTCACTATAGATGGGTTATTGATTTAGTAACCATGCCTATACAGGAATTTGGAACATGAGATATCTAGTACTTGCTAGAGAAGATCTCACAAATCAAGTGGAAGGAAAAGCCTTGACAACAAAGTCTACTCATGCTGTTTGTAGATTTTTACTTGAAGAAGTATTTTGCAGGTATGGATGTGTTGCCAAAGTAACTGCTGATAGAGAAGAATTGGATGCTGATGAGGCTCGCCATTTCTTTGCTCAATTGGGAATCAAGCTATCTCTTACTTTAGCCTACAACCCTGAAGGCAATGGTAAGAGCGAAAGAGGTCATCAACCAATTCTTAAAGCCTTAGCAAAATCATGCAAAGTAAAGATGAGGAAATGGCCTAGAATGCTACCATTCGCATTATGGGCTGATAGAACTACCCATAGTGCAGTAACATGTTATATGCCGGCTGAACTTATATATGGACAGCCACCTGTTATGCCTATTGAAGGGTCCATTGCCACATGGAGTATTTTACCATGGGATGAAGGCATGAATAGAGAAGAATTGCTGACTCTACGCATAAGGCAACTTGAAAGAAGGCCAGAAGATGTCAAGACAGCCATTGAAAGGTTGAAAACAGCAAGATTAAAGAATAAAAAGAGGTTTGACAAGCATCATTGACTCCGTCCAAGAGCTATTCAAGAGAATGATTGGGTACTTGTCTATGATAGCAGCCTGGACAATCAATATATTGCTCATAGGAAGTTAGCCAAGATATGGTTTGGACCATATGTTGTAAAAGTAGTACATAATAATGCTACTTACTCTTTGGCTGAAATGGATGGGACCATGATTAAAATATGGAAACGAATCAAGCTCTTCAAATGAAGAGAATCTTCAACTTATGAGCTTGATGACTTAGATATGAACCCTCACCTTAAAAACAAGCAGGAAGGAAAAGACTTAGAAGATGAAGATGAATATATATAAGAAGAAGGCCCTCCTTAACCTGTAATCTTATGAAATGGCACATGCCGGAGAATGTGCAGGTTAGGAGGGGGTGAATGTCAAAGAATTTATTGTTCATAATAAAAATCATGGGATTCCTATGAACACAGAAGAACTTCACTAGGAGTTAAATGAGGAATTTGCATACAAAATTCAGACATTATTACCCAATAACCAACTTAGTTACATAAGTTCTTTTGTATTTAGCATATAATTTTCAGCTATACCATGTATATTGATGAAAAATAAGTCTATGGGAACCTACAACTTGGTCAACTGGAAGCAATTGACAGTCTGCAAGCTAAATCACATTGATTCAGGTGCAAAAATATAGTCAGAACTCAAGAAAATTGCCAAAAGTTGCCAAAAGTCCACTAGGTTCACAGGGGACCTGAAGTAATAGACTAAAGTGACCAGTAAGTAACCTGATTAGGTCAAAAAGTGACCTGGGGTGTTGGTAAAGTGGTTGCTGATAGAGGAGAATTGGATGTGGATGAGGCTCCTAACTTCTTTTTACGATTGGATATCGAGTTGGCTTTAACTTCAACCTATAATATCCTGAAGCAAATGGCAAAAGTGAAAGAGGTCATCAGCCTATCATTAAGGCATTAACACAATCATGCAAGGGCAGGATAAAGGAGTGGCCAAGAATGTTACCCTTTGCTTTGTGGACTGATAGGACCACTCATAGTGCAGTTACAGGGTATATGCCTGCTGAATTAATGTATGGACAACAACGATCATGTCCATTGAGGAAAATTTTGCTACTTGGAGTGTTCTACCATGGGAAGAGGGTTTAAATAGAGAAGAGTTGTTGGTCCTATGCATTAGATAGTTAGAAAGAAGGCATGAAGACATTGAGACAGCCATGAAAAAGCTGAAGACTGCAAGGATCAAGAACAAGAAGAGGTTTGACAAGCGACACAGACTTCGACCACGAGCTATACAAGAAGGGGACTAGGTGATGGTTTATGATAACAGCTTGGAAAATCAGCATAGTGCTAGTCGAAAGATGGCAAAGCAGTGGTTTGGTCCATATATGGTAAGGTTTTTTAAAAATAATGCTACCTATTCATTAAATGAGATGGATGGGATAACTTTAAGGATTCCAGTGGTCTGGAAAACGTATCAAGCTCTTTAAACGTAGGGAGTCTTTAGCATATGAGTTGAAGGAGCTGGATATTCAGCATGAACATGAGAACATGGAAGAAGAAGAGATAGAAGATGAAGACATTGACATGGCAGAAGATACTTCTTTTGACACTAAAGATTCGTAAGAATTTGGCACATGCCAAAGGATGTGCAGGTTAGAAGGGGGTGGACATGCCGCTATGTACACACCATGTGAAAAACTCTAGAGTATGGCTTTCTTATTAATCTAGAAATCCAATGCCATTTTAGACATTAGTGTTAGTTCTCACGGTTCAAAAATATTAGATTTTTGGACAAGTTTAGCCAATTTTTGATATTTTAGATATTATCTCTTGTAAAAATCCAAGAATTGTAGACAACTTCTTGTTGAGATATCGAGGTCCACTCGTAATATGCCAGGGTGATCGTTGTGCATTTATGTCACCGACTTGTTAGCTGCAGATGCGGTTGGTACACCGCCCATGAATAATAGCTAGATGACAGCTATTCTTATCTACTCTAGTTCGTGGCTCAGTTAGTATGCCACCTTAGTTAGTTGAGTTTGGTTTGAGACCCATATATAGGGTTCTTCTATTTCTTTGTACGAGAGTTCTTTTGGCTTACACAACTAAGAAGAGGAAAACTATTTTCAGCCTCCACCTGTGTGTGTATTCCCCCATTGTGCAAGCAAGAAAGCTACAAGTGAGACTCCTTCCTTCTCTCCCACAATTTTGACATGGTATCAGAGCCTTGTTCGTGGTAAGGAGCTCAAGAAAGCAAACCAAGTTCGCCGTGTTCTGGTAAGAGAACCAGTGTTGCTTTCATTTTTTTGTTTTGGGAGCAGGTCTCTACAGGTAGCACAACCGGAAAGTGCAAGAGTGCATTGTCTCAGATTGAGACGCCCTTCGTGGTGTAGCAAGAGGGCAATATATGCTGCGGGTAAGGGCTTTACTCCTTGGTTGCCCTGTTTTTCAGATTTGAGGCCATTTCAGGGCCTGTTTTGGAGGCGGAAGTTTTCCGCAGGCACTCAGGAAAAGGCCTTGTTTTTTGCTGTGTGACCACTGTTCTACAGGTCGGTGAAAAGTTACCGTAGAAATTGCATTGTATGCCTATGCGCAGAGACATTGGGAGTTACAGAATCATCCTTGTTGCCTGTTGATGTAAAATCGTCACTAGGAAGTGACTGTGTGGTCAAATACCACTTTCATCAGTTTTGCAGATTTGCCTTTGTGAGGCTGAAGCTGTGTTTTTTGCAGTGACACAATTCTTTGCAGTGTTCTATAATGGCGTCTGATTCTCTTTCATAGATTGTCACTGAAAAGCTTGACAAGAACAACTTCCAAGCATAGAAGTTTAGAATGACGAATTTCCTTATGGGAAAAGGATATTGGGAATTCGTTGTAGGAAATGAAAAAGAACCGGTTCTTCCTGACGTTCCCAATCAACAGCAAATGTAGGCATTTAAAGCATGGCATGAGAGAGCCAAGAAAGTTATGTACTGGCTGTCTATCAGCATTTCAGACTCTATGATTGTGCATATTCAAGATGCAAGTACGCCAAAGGAGGCATGGGATACTTTGTCAAAAATGTATAGCACAAATACGCAAGCCAGGAAAATGCAGCTCAAGAAAGAGTTGCGCAATGTGCAAAGAGAAAGTATGAGCATCAATGACTACCACATGAAGGTGAAGAAGATTGCAGATGCACTTGCTTCCATTGGGTCGCCAGTGGAAGATGATGATTTAGTTTCTGTGACCTTGAATGGTCTAGGAAAGGATTATGCATAGTTTCGAACATCCATTTCCGTCCGTGAAAGATTTCCTGATTTTGGGGAGTTGATTGCTCTTCTAATTTCTGAGGAGTAGAGAAATGGTGGTACATCTTCTTTAGGAGGAACTTCAAAAGAAACTGTCTTCTACTCAAATGCTGGAAGAGGTAGAGGCAGAGGTAGAGGAGGCCGATTTGGAGGCCGTGGTAGAAATCAGAATATGCAGCAAACTCAAGAAAACCAGTCCTATGGAGGAGGACATGGTAACTCTAGAGGCAGGGGGAGCCAAAGAGGTCGTGGTGGATGGCAAAGAGGCCAAAATGCAAACAACAATGTTGAATGCTACTATTGTGGTAAAGTGGGTCACATGGCCAAAGACTGCTATAAAAAGTAGAATGACATCATGAATGGAAAATTGCAACAAGGGAATTATGCATCTTCTAGTAGACAGGGTGATGATAGAAATGAGCATTTGTTCATGGTGCAGCACATGAACAATTCTGTGACAAGTGCAGAAGAAAGCAATGAAGTGTGGTATGTTGACTCAGGTGCATCAAACCACATGCCAGGTCATGCAGAATGGGATGCAGGATGCAAGGAAAATGGAAAAACCAGGATTTGTGGAGACTGGTGATGATATTGCAAATCCTATTGTGCAGATTGGAAAAATTCCTTTGTCTATGCAAGATGGGAAAAAGAAATACCTATCGGATGTATTTCATGTCCCGAATATCACCAAGAACCTAGTTTCTGTTGGTCAAATGGTTGAGTAGGGCTTGCAAGTCAGATTTAATTCTCATGGATGCTTTGTTGAGGATATGAAAAATAAAGGTTACTTGATAGCAAAAGGAAAGAAGAAGGGCAGAATGTTTACATTGGATGCAGACATGCGTGAATTGAGTGCATCAATGTTTGCATATGGGACCGGTGTAGTTGCAGATATTGATATCTGGCATAAACGCATTGGTCATGTTAATGTACAATGACTTAAATCAATGCAAGCCCAAAATATTGTTGCAGGATTGCCTAAATTCAAGGTTGCAGAAATGCATAAGGTATGTGAAGCTTGTCAATTTGGAAAACAGGCAAGGAAACCATTTCCTAGACGTGTTCAAGAGAGTAAGAAGCCATTGGAATTAATCCACTCTGATATGTGGACTACTAAAGTTGCATCTATTGGAGGCTGTCATTATTTTGTCACTTTTATTGATGACTATAGTAAAAAAGTTTGGGTGTATTTTATGAAAAAGAAAAGTGAAGTTTTTGGGCATTTCAAAACTCTTAAAGCTATGGTTGAAAAAGAAACAGGCCTGCAAATTAAATGCCTAAGGTCAGATGGAGGGGGAGAGTACCTCTCAAATGAGTTTGCAAGGTTCCTGTAGGAGCATGGCATAAAGCATCAATATTCATGCAGGCATACCCCACAACAAAATGGAATTGCAGAAAGGAAAAACAGGCATATTGGAGAGGTATCTCGTGCCATGCTCAATGAGAAAGACTTGCCAGATTTTTACTGGGCTGAAGCAATTGCTACAGCAGTCTACATAATGAACATGACTCCCACTGCAGCAATACATGGGATGACTCCAGAGGAGAGGTATACTGGTAGGAAACCAGATGTTTCTCATTTGAAGATTTTTGGTTGCATTGCCTATGTTCATGTGCCAGATGAGTTGAGATCCAAGTTGGATCCAAAAGTTGAGAAGTGCATATTTATTGGTTATTCTCTGTAGCAAAAAGGGTATAGATGCTATAACCCTTCTACTCGTAAGTTTACAGTGAGCAGAGATGTTGTTTTTGATGAGATGAGTAGCTGGTATAAATCAGTAAATGTGATTGATAATGTAGATGCACAAAATGGTAATGTTGCACAGAATTCACAGCAGCAGCCACAAGATATTAGTGGACCTGGAGTGTCCTCTAACAGTGGTTCACATTCTTCACCATGGACAGGCAGATTGAGATCAGGAGAATCTTCTCAAAGCAATGTAGATAGTGGTATGCAGGTATCACGAAAAGGAAAAGAGAAGGTAGATCAGCCCATGTTTGATGTGAATGCAGGTCACTCTTATGTGGATGGTGAATCCAGTGGCTCAGAATAGAGCATTGATGATGAGTTGGGTATTCCTTCTATGGTTACACCTGGAGTAAGGAAGACCAGGGATGTTTTGAGAGCACCTGGGAGTGAACCTACTTTGTGCAAGTCTACCAGAGTTAGCTATATTGTGGATAGGCTGAAATATGATGGATTTACAGCCATTCACTCTGCATATATGGTCAAAGTGATACAGGAACCAGAACCCACTTCTTTTGAGCAAGCCATGGGAAAAGAAAAATGGGAGAAAGCCATGGATGAAGAAATGGATGCTTTGGAAGCAAATGCTACATGGGAATTGGTACCTTTACCTAAAGATAATAATGCAATTGGATGTAAGTGGGTTTATAAGGTGAAATACAATGCAGATGGCTCTGTGAACGGATAAAAGGCAAGATTAGTAGTCAAGGGGTATGCACAAACATATGGCATTGATTATGAAGAAACATTCAGTCCGGTTGCAAGGATGGCAACCATAAGAGCAGTCATTGCTATGGCTGCATCAAAGGGATGGTCTTTACATCAGATGGATGTAAAGAATGCCTTCTTGCATGGCGATTTGTAAGAAGAGGTCTATATGGAGAAGCCACCAGGTTATGTGCATGCTGTTCATCCTGAGTTTGTTTGCAGGTTGAAGAAAGCCTTGTATGGCTTGAAGCAAGCACCTAGAGCATGGTCTGACAAGATAGAACAGTATCTTGTCACTATTGGCTTTCAGATTTCCAAGGCAAATTTCTCACTTTATGTGAGAAAAACAGAGAAAGGTATTATGCTACTTGTCATTTATGTTGATGATTTGATTATGATAGGTGACAGTGATGAAGATATCCTTCATGTGAAAATGCTATTGAAGCAGAAGTTTGAGATGAAGGATTTGGGAGAGCTGCGTTATTTCTTGGGCATTGTGGTGATTAGATCACCAAGTGGGAGATGGCTCTTACAGAGGCAGTGTGGATTGGACATGCTGTCCAAATATGGGATGACAGACTTAAGCCTATTTCAGTTCCTTTGGAGCAGAATGTGAAGTTGAGCGCAGATACAAGTGAGCTTCTGGAAGACCCTACTATGTACAGACGCATAGTAGGAAGTTTGATTTATATGACTATTACCAGGCCAGATTTGAGCTATGCTATTGGATTGGTAAGTCAGTTTATGCAGGCTCCAAGGAAACCGCATTTGGATGTGGTTAGACGCATACTCAGGTATGTGAAGTCCACATTGCAGTATAGACTATTTTATGAGACTGGGATTCAGATACAGTTGCATGGATACACTGATGCTGATTGGGCTGGTAGTATTTCTGATAGACGATCTACTAGTGGATATGTGTTCTCTTTTGGGAGTGCTGCAGTCACTTGAAGCAGCAAGAAACAGCCTACAGTTGCCTTGTCGAGCACAGAGGCTGAGTACAGGGGTGCAGCAATGGCTATATGTGAGGTAGCTTGGTTGCATAAGCTACTTTATGATATGCATCAGCCTACAGATGGGCCAGTTGTTTATTGTGACAACATGAGCAGTATACACTTGGCAAATAACCCAGCTATCATGCTATCATGCTAGAACAAAGCACATTTAGGTGCATTATCACTATGTGTGGGAGAGGGTTTTACTAGGTCTTATTGATCTAGTTTATGTCAGCACAGAGGATCAGGTAGCTGACATATTTACGAAGGCATTGGGCGCAAAGAAGCTGCGCAAGTTGAGAGACCTGCTTGGTGTGTAGGAATTGGGGTTGAGCTCGAGGGGGAGTGTTGAGATATGGAGCTCCACTCGTGATATGCCAGGGTGACTGTTGTGCATTTATGTCACCGACTTGTTAGCTGCAGATGTGGTTGGTACACCGCCCATGAATAATAGCTAGATGACAGCTATTCTTATCTACTCTAGTTCGTGGCTCAGTTAGTATGCCACCTTAGTTAGTTGAGTTTGGTTTAAGACCCATATATAGGGTTCTTCTATTTCTTTGTACGAGAGTTCTTTTGGCTTACACAACTAAGAAGAGGAAAACTATTTTCAGCCTCCACCTGTGTGTGTATTCCCCCATTGTGCAAGCAAGAAAGCTACAAGTGAGACTCCTTCCTTCTCTCCCACAATTTTGACACTTCTAGAATAGGATGACATGTAAAAGAAAGTATGTAGCTTTCAGCCATTTGTGAGGATTTTATGTAAAAAGAGAGATTGGCGAAATCGCGCGATGTGCGATCATTATTTTCAAGCAGTGCACAGCACTTAGAAGTGGGAGATGAAGAGGGAGTGATCTGGTAGAATTCTAGCCAGGTATGCTTGTATTTTACCCACTTTTTGGAGCCAATGGAAGCATTAGATTGGCGGTTTGAGCAGCATAGAGGAATGTATTATTTTATGCATGTTTTTGTCTACAAGAGTTTTATCTCCTCATAATGTAGAAATAAACTGATAGGCTTCATCTCTGTGAGTATTCTTCTACATCTTCTATTTCTTTCTGTGAGTATTCTTCTATGTCTCCTATTTCTTTCAACCCCTTCTCTTCCATCTACTCCTCTCCATGAATCTCCCTTCACCCTTCTGTCTCTTACACCCGTGGTAGACTTTCGATCCCAAATGCTCCGATAGTGCATTGCCAAGACAAGAAGTGAGACCAAGAACGAGTCCTCAGTACCCTTATGCATGATGGCTAGAGCTCCTAATGGACAATCAATCCCTTTCATGTTCCACATTCCAAACAACAAATGAGAACTCCATGAGATTGTTGGATATTTTACTGGCAAGCTAGACAACAATCCAGCTGCTAATTTGAAACGTCTTAGGGATCTCTTGGACAAACTAGAGTGGAAGTGGACCAAAGTGCATGATCTAAACCTAATGGACAATTGGGCTTTGGTGAGCGATGGAAACGAGGAACTAGATCTACGAGATGATGAGTAGTCAAACCAGAGAGATTCAAACAACGAATATGAGGATTGCTAGTCCTTCAGCTGAGGAAAGTGGAGAGGACATTGAGACGATCGAGTATGAAACAGATGGATGAGTAATAGAGTAGATATAGGCAAACTCCAAGCCATGGGAAGGGAATACCTTTGGAATTGAACGAGGAATTATGAGAATGGAATGTGATCGTGCCTAGTTGGAGCACATAAGAGCAATCGATTATGAGCAAGCTGGCCTCACTCAACCCAGTGCTGCATCACTATTTTGGGTAGAGAAGACAACATCTAAATTAAGATCACCTAGAGGGACTCCCTCTTCTAGCAAAAATGAAGAGTTTGACTCAGAATCAGAGATAAGCTCTAACAACGACTATGAAGTAACCTGACCCCTTACGACCAAACACACCAAGGGAGACTTGCCAGTCCACCTAAGGCACAAGCGGTTAAAGGAGGAAGCACACCCATGAAGATAAATAAACCACAAGACCTACCAAAGAGATTCACAAAATTTCAGAAGGGTGATAGGGTAGTGATCTTGCTAGGAGCCAAATGACAAGGGCAAGCGAGTGAGCCAATAGAAGGTCCAACAAGAGTCAAGGAGGTTGATTTAGCCAAGGAAGGGGAGACACCCTGACTTGACTTTATAGCCGATGACTGGACCAAGGAGGAGGAAGCGAGTCTCATTGCTCTCTTAAGAGAGTACATATATGTATTTTCTTGGTCCCTCGATGAGCTAAAAGGGATAGATCCAAGTGTAGTGACTCATAACACCCCTATGACGCCATATGCAACACCAGTCAAACATAGACCATATCCTATGAATCCCAAACATGCGCATGCTATGAAGGGGGAAATAGACAAGCTAATCCAGGCTCGGTTCATCTATGAAATTGAGCACAAGGACCGAGTTTCACCCATTGTCATCATTATGAAAAAGAATGAAAAGATTAGAGTATGTGCCAATTATAAGAAGGTTAATGCTGCCACAAAGAGAGACAATTATTCACTACCGTACACAAAGCACATGCTAGAAAGAGTGGCGGGTAAAGAAGCCTACAATTTTCTAGATGGCTTCTCATGATACAACTAGGTGCAAGTGCATCTTGATAATAGGCATAAGATTGCATTCGCTACTGAGTGGGGTGTCTTTGCCTATATAGTCATGTCCTTCGGGCTGACTAATACACCAGTCACATTTCAATGGCTCATGTGTGCCATTTTCAAGGACGTGCTTTGGCATGAGCTAGAAGTATTCGTAGATGATCTTTATGTCCATTCCCACTGGTAGGAACACCTAGATAAGCTACGCACGGTCTTTGAATGATGCCAATTATATCCTCTCTCGTTGAACCCCCTTAAAAGCTAGTTTTGGGTAAAGCACGTCTACATTCTAGGGCATGTGGTGTTGAAGAACGGCATTGCCATGGACTTCTCAAAAGTCAGAGTAATTGTTGACCATACAGGATACTACCAACAGTTTGTGCTAAACTATGCATCGATTGCTAGACCTCTTTACAAACTACTCATAGTATTCGACTAGACCAAAGAATGCCAGTGCACAGATGAGGAGTTGAAAAAGTCTCTAACAACAATACCTATCTTAGGAGCCCTAGACTGGACCATAACCTTCCATGTGCATATTGATGCTTCAAAGTTTTCCATGGGGGCGGTGTTGTGCCAGCTTGGTGAATACAACTTAGATTATCTAGTGAGCTTTGTTAGCAGACAACTCACAGATATAGAGATAAACTACTCCACCACGAAAAGGGAAGGACTAGCCATGCTATTTGCTGTGAAGAAATTTTGGCATTATCTCTTGGCCACACTCTTCACTTTCTTTGTTGATCATCAAGCATTGGTCTATTTAGTGAATAAACCATGCGCTTTAGGACACATTGTTGGATGGTTGCTTCTACTTTTTGAATTTGACTTCTCAGTGGTGGTATGCAAAGGGAAACAACACTACATGGTTGATCACATGTCTCGCATACCTACTGAAGAAACCGCTGGACAAGATATAATGGTCAACTTGCTGGATGCACACCTCTTTAACTTGTCTAGTGAGAGAGATTTATTTAGAGTCGATATAACACCGTTTTGGTGGGCAAACAACATAGTCTAAGTGATGAAGCACAGACTACTTGAGAGACCCATTGTAATGAGTCCCCCTTTCCTCTTGTAGGACACGTCTTAGCAGCCCATCGGGAAAGTCTAGAAAGCGCCGCTCGGCACTCCCATGGAATGTCACGGGGTTTGCGATCTAGGTCTTCCCGATTCTGCCACGAAGCGGAAGCATTTCGACCGTTCCCACTTAGGACCAACCTGAATCAGGGTTTTCCTAATGGTCAAGTTCCTAGAAGGTAACTAGGGTCGAGCCTTAGACGAACTACTGTATGCAGAAACATCAGGGTCGAAGCAGATTTATACTGCAATCGCTAAAGGGGAGGGGGTTATTATAAAAAATTTGCCAAAAATTTATCCATTATCCCTTTTTCCCCCCTTGAAGGGGTGTTCCCGCGTAGGCCTATGGTGGCTCGCAATTTTCAAGCCATGGCTTCTACACATGATGCGGGGTGGAGTCTGCTAGTGCACGCGGAGGGAGTACTTAACCCAAAATTTTATTGTTGCGGGAGATTACTTTAAATTGCTTTTGCACGAGATTTTGGGTCTTGAATATTTCATAGCGGAAATATTACATTCTCTCCCCATTAGAGGAATCGAGATGTCCTCATCTCGAGAAGATCTGGGGGTATTGTTGGTTGAGAGTACTTTCATCCATCCAAGTGGCATCTTCTTCGGGGTAATCTTTCCACTGGACGAGGTATTCTCTCAAGGTCCTGGATCTCAAATGCCTCTCCCTAACATCTAAGATCCTGTCATGCCATAGCTCAAGGACTCCTTGGCTAGGCATTACAACTTGTTGATCATCGAGCACGTGACTAGGGTTAGGCACATACTTTTTCAATAGACTGATATGGAATACATTATGAACTTTTAGGTTTTTGGGGAGTTGTAGTCTGTAAGCATTAGGCCCTAGGCACTTGAGAATCTTGTAGGGTCCACAATACCTTGGACTTAGCTTTTTGCATTCACGCAAGGATAGGGAACTCTTCTTTGGACGTACGTGAATGAAGACCATATCTCCTTCAATGAAGCATCTATCTTTACGTTTCAAGTCCGTGTAAGCCCTTTGCCTGTCCTTGGCGGCTTGGATGTCCTGTCTTACTAACTTGATTTGGTCATCCATGTCTTCCAGCATCTGCTTTGAGGCTTCAACCTTCAAGGTTGGATCCGAAAAGCTTAAAGGACTACGACAATCATGGCCATACAATGCTTGAAAAGGGGTCATCTGAATGCTTTGTTGGTAAGAAGCATTGTAGGCAAACTCAACCACTGGAAAATATTGAATCCACTTTTTGGGTTCGCGACAGCAGTGTGCCCTAAGCATATCTTCAATGACTTGGTTGACTCATTCTGTTTGACCATCAATTTGGGGATGATAAGCTGTATTGAAATAGAGTTGAGTCCCAATGGCCTTGAAGATAGCCCTCTAGAAGTGTGATGTGAAGAGAGAGTCACGATCACTAATGATTCTTCTGGGTAACCCATGCAGTTTGAAAATCTCCTTGATGAATAACCTTGGAATGTCTGAGGCTTTATAGTTTGTCTTAATAGGGATAAGATGTGCAACCTTGGTGAGCATATCCACTACAACCATAATGGAGTTGTATCCTCCCTGAACTTGGGGTAGGCCAACGACAAAGTTCATACTAATGAATTCCCATTTCATTTGGGGAATGTCAATTGGCTGCAATTTCCCTAGCATTTTGACATGTTCGGCCTTAATGCATTGACAAGACAAACATTCAGTGACATATTTGAGAACGTCACCTTTGAGCCTATCCCAATAATAGCTCTTTCTGACTGCACTGAGGGTCTTGGCATAGCCAGGATGTCCTAAGAAAGGGGAGTCATGGGCTTCCCAAAGTATCTTCTGATTGAGTGATTGGCTTGCTGGTATACATAATCTCGTCCTATAGTAGACAAGTCCACTATTGTTAGAGAATTCTTGATACTTTGTTTGTAGCTTCGGGTCTTGATCCTTGATGGGGATCTCCCTTAGCATCCTCTGATAGGTTGGGTCATGGCATGCCTCCTCTTTAGCTAGCTCAAGTATTGGGTTGTTTGGCATGGATACCTTTGTGTCCAGAGATCTTGCAGTTGATGGATCTTGCAAAATCAGAGAATTTAGAAATGCCTTGTCGACTGAGTGCATTGGCAACTACATTCTCCTTTCCAGGCCGGTATTTGATCTCAAAATCATATTCTTCCAGCACTTCAATCCATCGACGTTGCCTCATATTGAGCTCATTCTGGGTAAAAATCCATTTAAGACTCTTGTGGTCCGTTACAAAGGTAAATTTGGTACCTAGCAAGTAGTGCCTCCAAAGTTTGAGAGCATGGATGATAGCTAACAGCTCCAGGTCATGGGTAGCATAGTTCCTTTCATGGCTCTTCAGTTTCCTTGAAGAGTATGCTACGGGATGACCTTCTTGCATAAGCACACATCCTAAGGAAAGTGTGCTAGCATCAATTATTACTTCAAACTCCTTACTAAGATCTGGAAGTTTCAGGATGGGTGCTGATACCAAGCTTTGCTTTAGTTTGTCAAAGCTGGACTGTTCAGCAGGTGACCATACAATTGATACTTTCTTCTTCAGAGTTCAGTCAGAGGCGCTACAATCAAAGCATAGTTTTTTATAAAGACCCTGTACCATCCTGTCAATCCAAGAAAACTATGTTTTTCTTTGACAGTTGTTGGTGTTGGCCACTCCAGAACATCTCTGATCTTGGCCGGATCTAGTGAAATTCCTTTTGCCGATACAATGAATCTGAGATATTCAATTTGTCACTTGAAAAATGCACACTTCTTCTTCTTGGCATAAAGCTTGTGTATCCTTATTGTCTCAAGGACGATACGAAGCTGGGGTTCATGATCTTCTTCCTGTTTGGAGTAAACTAGGGTATCATCAAAGAAGACGAGTACTAAGTCATCAAGATAGGGCCTAAAGATATCCTGCATTAGCCTGTTGAAGGTAGCAGGTAGACCGAATGACATGACTAGGAATTCAAAGTGTCCATACCTTGTGCTGAATGCCATCTTTGGGATATCTTCTTCCTTGATCCTTATCTGATAATATCCAGACCTGAGATCTATCTTAGAGAAGATCTTCGCGCCTTGAAGACGATCAAGAAGTTCATCTATTCTTGGAATGGGGTATTTGTTCTTAATGGTCGATTGATTCAACCCTCTGTAGTCAATGCATAGTCGAAGCATTCCATCTTTCTTCTTCTGGAACAGCACTAGAGCTCCCCATGGTGAACTGCTAGGAAGGATATAGCCTTGGTCTAGCAGTTGCTTGAGTTGCTCCTTTAGCTCAATCGCTTTCGGGATGGACATCCTATATGGTCTCTTTGTGATTGGCACAACTCTTGGCGCTAGCTTGATTTCATGATCGACTTCCCTTTGAGGAGGAAGTTCAGTTAGCTCTTCACGAAATACGTCTGCGTACTCCTTTAACCATGAAGTTTCTTCCCTAGACTCTTGATTTTGATCTAGCTTATTTAGCTTAATCAAATAGACAGGTAGCCCCTTCCTAACTCCTTTTATTATCCGTGTTGCTTTGGCCAGTTGAATTTTTGGCTTCCTAGCCTCTCCTTGAGTTGTGATTAGTTCCCCTTCAGAAAGGAAACTTGGCCCTTTCCACAGTGAATGTGGGTGTCATTGGGTATTAGCCAATCCATACCAAGCAAACATTCATGGACACCTAGGTTCATTACCCTTAATCTGACCGAAACCCAGTAGGAATTTCACCTTAGTAGTTTGCCTGGTACAAGAGACCTCACGACCATTTGCTAATTCCACAAGTAAGGTATGTGGATCTATTGTGGCTATTCCTAATCTTTTTGCACAGACTGGTGAAATGAAGGAATGTGTACTGCCACAATCAATCAAGGTTTTGAAGCTTTTACCTTGATAATCCGACGGGATTTGAATCACCGAGAATTGGCGATTCAGGCCTTTCTTGTGAGGAGCGGCATGAACTGTTGCCCTCTCAAAGTCAACTTCCATGGTTGGGTCTTCATCATCACCCAACTCCTTGTTGGCAACACTGGAGGTTCTCCCTCTGGCCTTGACGGTGGCTCCTTGTCCATGGGTGGCTCCTTGGAATGGCCCTTGACGTTGTCCTCTACTAAGCTTGGGACACTGCCTTGTAAAGTGACCAGGCTCATTGCAATGGAAGCAACAGAGATTGTGGCCATTACCTTGTGCAGGAACAAAGTTGTTAGCAGCGTTTGCCCTAGCTTTCTTCCTTTGTTCCTGGTTTTGGCCCTGCGCTCTCTTGGTCTGAGACCTATACACTCCCTTGTTCTGATCCCTATAAGACTAAGTCCTATTATTTCTTGGCTTGGTCTGCACCTCCTGTATTATCAGTGCAGCTCGAATGAGCGCATCTTGAAGGTTTGTTGGGCGCATTGATTCCAGGCGGGTGTTTATGGGTGGGTTTAATCCGGCACAAAAATTTGACACCTCTTGTGTCATATCCATTTGTGGCGCGTACTTTAAAAGAGAGACAAACTTTGAATAGTATGCATCAAGAGATAGACCAAGCTGCTTCAGTTCATAGAACTTGTTTATCTTCTGCGTGCTATAGGCAGGTGGTAGATATCTCCCTTGCATAGCTCTTTTAAGCTTCTCCCAAGTAATTGACCCTTCCGAGATCCCTTGGTCTGTACACCATTGCTTCCACCAAAGTCTTGCTTCGCTGGTAAGTTTCAATTTGGCGAGCATCGCTTGGTTAGCGAGTACAGTACCTGCTACTTCAAAGTAGTCCTCCATGGATTCGATCCAGACTTTGGTGTCAGTTTGGACCGGTCCTTCCTTTACCATCGAATTCAGGTGGTTTGATCTACTTGAGAAGGAACTTCTTCTCTTGGATTACAACCGTACTTGGTGTAGGGGTTAGACTAAGAATCTGCACTTGAGGTTGTGCCTAGGCAATAAGATTCTTTACGTTAAAAACTTGCTAAGCGTTTCTCACATTACATTAACATGCCCAGTTTAGCTTTTAGTTAAGTGACCTAACACTTACAGCCAAGACAGATAGTGATAAAAAGTGTATTTCATTCATATGGGCATAGCCCTTTTGAGTACATTTATTTAGGAGGGTAGAGCAAGCTGATACATTAATTTGGGGAGAATAAGATTGTGTTACATTCAGCTACGGGAACTGAGTAATAATATGAAGTGTGGTCATGGATTTTCATGAATCGATAGGTCATAGGAATCTTAGGGTATCCTTTCCTTTGATACCCATTCTTCTCATAACATCCCAACACCTTGATTCTGTCGGCAGGGATTATTCGAGTCACTTCCTCGTACACATACTTGTTCTACTTGACCTTTCGACCGCTGACATGTAGGGTTGCATTTGCGTGAGCTTCAACAAAGATGAATAGCTTCACGTTCTTTAAGTCCTCCATCCACTTGATTCTCTTCAAGTTGGTCCGAAGATACGCAAGTAGGTGGGTAGCTATGTAATAAATTCTTGAATCACCCGTCCATCTCCGTTCCACGTATAGGGGTGAAGGATTGTAGATGCGATCTAGGATATTCATCATACCTAGCCTCCCTCGATGATCTGAGGCATGCATCACGGTCATAAACATAACTTGGAACACCAAGAATTTGTTCCATGTTTCACGACTCTGCAGGCCAGCATCTGTAAGTAAGTAAGGAAATGTTCTTAATAGAAACATTTGCTCTACTTCTCCTCATTAAGTTTCCTTGTAAATATTAGATTTTGTTGGTTCGCTCTGATATCAACTATAATGTGTCCCCCTTTCCTCTTGTAGGACACGTCTTAGCAACCCATCAAGAAGAGAGTCCAGAAAGCGCCGCCCGGCACTCCCATGGAATGTCACGGGGTTTGCGATCTAGGTCTTCCCAAGTCTGCCCAAAGCGGAAGCATTCTGGCCATTCCCACTTAGGAACGACTTGAATCAGGGTTTTCCTAATGGTCAAGTTCCTAGAAGGTAACTAGCGTTGAGCCCAACTACTTTACGCAGAAACATCAGGGTCGAAGCGGATTTATACAGCACTTGGTTCAAGGAGAATGGGAAACAAGAGGGATGCAAAGCTCGACCTCTTTGCCCATTGTTGAAGGGTTTTCGAAAGCAAAGTTGCATCCACAGAGGACCTTGACGAATTTCAAGATAGAAGATCAATCATGTGAATAAGCAAGATAATGATGCCAAGTAACAATTGTATTACTACCAAGATGTTTACAAAATACAAGATGAATTCCAATCTGATCAGTCCATTGGTTTTAGGCCACCCGATTTAATTCTGCAGCATTTGTAGATCCTTCTGCTATAATGATCGTATGGATCTTTGAAGCTCCTTCTTGCATGTCAGCATGAGAAGAAAAACGCAGGTGAGCTTTTCTTGGGGAAATAAAGACAAGTATTTGTTCCAGCATGAGAGGAAGATGCAGGTTTACTGACACAAATTGGTTTGTTTTGCCCTTTTGTGTTTCTTTAACGGCTGAGAACTCCAGGATTCAGTCAGAGCTGCCCAATGCTGGTGACCATAGCTAGGCTCTTGCTTCAGATGCATCATAAATTTTAACTGCTTTACATGCTTGCCAATACTTGCATGTATAGATCCACGTTGGCTTTTCATCCCCAAATGATGGTGTCTTTTTCTGTGACAGACTAGGAACCCTCTTCTGAAACCACTTGCATTAACCGCTTTGCGAATGCAGCCATCCGTTTAGCATTGAGATATGACTTTATACCTTTGAAGATCAATCCAAGAAACATTTCCATCTTTGAAGACTTTGTAAGTTCAGGAGAAAACAAAACTGCATAAAGAGCATGATAAAAACGATCACTAATGGCATGATTTTTTTTTTCCAGCACAACTGATACAGGTATATCTTGCCTTAGCTCCTCTAGGCAATCCACCAAGCAGAAGGTTAGTTGCCTCATTCTGAAGCATCACTGCCAGCAACCTCCGTTCAAACGCATCTATTTGTGTCTGTAATGTCTTGCAAAGGTTGATGGATCGTTGGTATCTTGCAAAATATAACGACTGCCAAGAGACAAAAACATCTGCCCAATTTCTGTGATCGAATCTGCTCTTCTTCAGCCAATTTCTGCCTCTCCTCTTTTTCTCCGCTTTTTCGTTCTGCTCGATATGTTCCCCCCCAAAAGAATCATGAGCTCCCCCTCTGCTAAACACGGCTCCCTCCATCTTTAGCTTTTTGCAAAATTCCTGGCCACATCTATTAAAGAAATACAGTTTCATTGCTCGTCCTTTCTCACATAAAGAGATGAGAAATGTTGTATTTGACATTAAAAGCTCATCCATCCCATACCTGCCCTTTCACAGGCTCATTCCCATTCCAAAAAAACATATGTCTCTATAACATTTGCTCCCCCATCTTTGCAATCACATTGCTTTTTCTCCTTAAGCCCTGCTCTTCTCTTAGATGACCACTGCCCTTCCCAAAACACATTCAGCATGCCCCCAAAAAGCAGTGCATTCCGAAAAAAACTTCCTCTTAGTCCCGAAAAAGCTCATTTCTATTCAAGCTTTGTTAGAAGCTTGTAGAAGCTTCTTCTCTCCAATCATTGTTTATCCCCTTTCACACAGAGCATATTTGATTTTGATCAAGAAAGGGCTTTTGCACTCACTAAAGTGCAGGTTTCTCGACCTTAATTGAATACACACACATTCACACGCAATCATGCACACATAGGCTAAAGAAAATACGGGTACTTCCCGAATAGGTACAAAAATATATAGGGAAAAAAACATCACACACATAGGAAAATGCAAACACAACGACTAGGTATGCACAAAACACAAATGTCACACACACAATTTTTGGTGGATTCCACACCTCAGATGCGCGGCAGTACGACACCATAAGGCATAGTCCCATTCCGTTCCCCTAAAATAGTAGAAATCGGTACTCTAGCTCTAAAGATTCTAGGTCATCGTTTACCTTGCAGTTACTTCCTTTGAGAAAAGTTCCTAGCTAACCGGGACCACCCTTCCGTAGGACAGACCCATGGTCACATCCACCGCACTTTCCTCAAGTTGGTTTAGTTATCTAATTACCTACCACATTTAGTTTGACAAGCAAAAACAGCTTCCTTAATTAATCAATTAATCACTGGTTCCTTCACGTAACTTAGGCACTATCATAGAAAAACAATGTCAAGAAGGTTCATTTTCAACATTTGATCTTTATTTATCAGTCTTTGAAATACATCATATAATCCACCCGAAGGCAATTCCAGCAATCCTCAAGGATCGCTACTCCAAGTTCCACCCGTTGACTAGTATGCGGACCTTGAGATCCCATCTTGAGTCACGTCGGCCTCTTGTGCAGGGTTCGGAGGCAAGGGATTTATGGCCAGAGCCCCGTGGCACCCAAGCGTCCTCCTACTCCAAGTAGCACCCACAGAGAGATCTCTCGCGGTGGGTTCGGTCCACGTACCCGGCAGGGCTAACAACCCCCTTGGTTAGGGTTAGGCAGATAGTCGGGGGTAACTGATACTGCCTCTCCCTCCAGGCTTTCAACCTGAAGCATTACTTTTTTTCCTGTCATTAGTTCCTTGAGCAAAGAAGAACAAACAGTGCTCCTAAGTGTACAAACACAAGCACTCCAGTGGGTCATTTATACGACCAACTGCTAAGATGTGAATCCTTCTCTCCGAATACGTCCATCATTTGATCCGGGATCAATCGCGGTTCGGCAAGATCCCAAGGGTTTCGTAAGCTGAGTTGCTTGTTTACCCTTTATTCTTGGGTTAGGGTTTATACCTTGTTAACCCAAATTGTCAACACTTTAGGTTTCCATATATTATGGTCAATAAATCATGGACAACCCTGTTGTCCTAACTTGATTGGTCAATTGCTTGCTAGGAAATTCATAATTTCCCTAACTTGGTAAATAAGCCCAAGGAAGGGACATGTAGCAAGATGATTATTCATCCTCTAGAAAATTACACTTATACTTAGAACTCCGCCAACCTTGTTCTAAGGAGTGGCAATTACTGTTTTGTGATTTAGACACAAAACCATGCGGCGTTTGCAACTTGTTGCACGAGATAGGTGTCGCACCTATTTTGTGGGATTATTTCTCCCATCACGCGGTATTCCTTGGTCAAGAATACCTTTAGTCGAGATGTAGGGTTTGGGAGTCCTCTTGACCCAACCCAACCCTAACCCCACTAGGCCAATAACGCTTTGGCCCTAGGGTTCCTAAATTCATATAGAGGTCTAGTATTTGATCAATTTATCCTTAGGGTGAAAACCTTAGATCATTCTTGCATGGGCGTTTAGATAACCCTAACATTCCGTGAATGTGGGTAGGACCTTTGAGATTGGAAATATTAGGTCGGCAATCGGAGTGTGATACTAGGCAAAATTTTAACATAACTTGACCCTACCTAGCACTTTGAGGTGATTGTCATATGCAATCTAATCGTACCTTTATGATTTCCATGTAAAAATACTCATCTATATGCAGATTACTTAGTTGATCCAACCAACCCGCGAATAAAAATAATCTTCACATTAAAGATGCAAATTACATTCTTCGAATTAGCAAGTACTTTCCCCCTAAAAGATGTAAGTAACTGCAAGAGAAGTGGGATGCATCATTCCATGTGAGTATGCAAATTCAAGATCGTAGAACTTTTTGCAACTAAAGGATCTTAGTGATATTTTCTTTCCCTTGCCTTATGTGACGTTGATTTACATTTAGAACTATGCTTATAAACCCTACGTTTAATGCATTGAATTCAAGCTTTGATATGAAGATGCATCCTTTCCTAAATACAAACTTTGATAAAAGAACTCCATGCTTGAGCGAATGCCATGAGACCATTATTGATTTAATCCGTCCTTTAGCACTTAACCTGACTCAAAATGAACTACCATCGCATGCAATTTGCAAGGTACATAAATTCTTTCCGTGCGTTGCAACCATTTTTGACATCATTTAATGTCCGTCTATGATTACCTTAATCAAAAGACAAAACCAAGAATTAATTACATAAATGTGTTATGAGTTATATGTCCTATCCTTTGTGAGGTGCAACAAGATGCCTTTGCACAATTCCGTCTATTTACTGTCATGCGTGCAGGATTTGCAACTTGACCATGGAAGTGCAAGCAATTTCAAATGCACGACATGCAACTAGATTTTATAATTGGGCGAGCAAATAAATTTCCCAATGTATTTAAACTTGCCTACGAGAATTTAAACATGATTAGTGCATCCTTTTCATGCAGGAAATTTATTGGAACTTGGGCATTAAGATTCGGGGTGTTGTCCACTCGCATACTCGAGGTGGAAGCTCCCGCATGTACTCCTCTCGCCTTTAGCTTCGGAGCCATTTATGCAGTGAATTTCGTCGTAAAAACTCCCCCTTGGTTTACTCATGTGTTCCGAAGTCTCTTAGTCTAAGATCTCCTCTTCTGCGTAGGACACATGCCTTGCAGTCACGGGTTTTCAAAAACCCGAGGGGTTATGGGTGAATAAGGCTTATGGAAGCCTTATTGGAAGCTTCCAATTTAGAAGCTTCTAAGATTCTGTTACCAGAATGACATGGAGAGAGAAAAGGTTGATTGGAAAATGATGAGGATGGAGGTGAAGACGACGACGACGATGATTATGATGATGATTGTGGTGAGAACGATGAAGGCTGCAGCCCTGGCGGCGTTAGGGCAGCGTGGCAGCAATGGCGGGCAGCACGGCAGCCTGGCGGTCCTTCCTCTCTCCCCCTTCCTCAAGCTTGGGGAGGGGGTGTTCTTATAGTGTGGAAGGGGGGGCGGATAGCCACACATGTGGCTAGTTGCATGCCTCCTCCTCCCCCGTGCTCTCCTACTCCACACCCACTCCTCTCACACTCCCTCTCCCCCGCCATGCAATGGCTGAAGGGGAGGAGATTATTATAAAAAATTTTGCCAAAAATTTATCCATTATCCCTTTTCCCCCCCTTGAAGGGGCGTTCCTGTATAGGCCTACGGTGGCTCGAGGTTTTCAAGCCGTGGCTTCTATACACGATGCGGGGTGGAGTATGCTAGTTCACGCAGAGGGAGTACTTAACCCAAAATTTTATTGTTGCGGGAGATTAATTTAAACCGCTTTTGTGCGAGATTTTGGGTCTTGAATATTTCGTAGTGCAAATATTACACCCATTGAGAAGGAGCGACTTATTATGTCTCATCCTCAAGATACAACCATATCAACTCATAGTTAGTCAACTCTATAGGCTAGGACAAGATGGCTTGTTGCGTAGATGCATGTGAAAGCATGAGATGCATGATGTACTCACAAAGGTGCACGAGGGAATTGTGAGAGGACATTTCAACACAGACAGGATAGCCTGCAAGGTGTTGCAGTCTCAACTGTGGTGGCCCACCCTTTTTCGTGATGCAGCAAGATTCATGAAGCATTTGATGAGTGCCACAATGGACCAAGGTACTTGTTCGAAAAGAAAAAGTGGAGCTGACCCCTATTATTGCGAGACAACCATTAAAAAAATGGGGAATAGACTTCATTGGGCCCATTAGTCTAATAGCACAATACTCACAAGAACACCATATTGGGAAATATGGGAATTTCCCATAAGTTTGGGACACGCGGTCAAATATTTGGATTTGTCATAACTTGATCACTATAGCTCCAAATCAAGCGCTCTATAGCTCAATAGATTCCATTTTTTGAGTGCTTTCCAATGATAGGTCACATCATATGGTTTTGAGAAACTTATGTGCATGTTTTCCAGGTGCCACCTTTTTACTATTCAAAAAATGGGAATTGGGAGATTCCCAAACTCACTAATATTGTGTTCAAGCTAGATATATCATAGTTTCCACGCATTACCTTACGAAGTGGAGCAAAGCTCTAGCTACTAGAAAGAACGACGCTAGAACCACTGCCAAGTTTCTTTGGGAATAAGTGATCTCATGATTTTGCTATCCCTTTGAATTGGTTAGTGACCAAGGTACGCACTTCATCAATGAAGTGATTGCCCACCTCCTGTCCACCTTCTTGATCATACATCAAAATTCCTCACCCTACTATCCTCAGGCAAACGATCAAGAAGAATCCATGAATAAAATTCTATTGAAAGTGCTGACCAGATTGTCTCTTCCTCTCACGCAACAACTAGGACAAAAAATTGATGGTAGCACTATGGGCCTATCATACAACCTATAAAACGGCTGCGGGACAAACTCCTTTCCAACTGAACTATGGTATAGAAGCTATTCTACCAACATAATTCTTTGTTCCTAGTCTAAGGGTAGCCATCCAGGGGGAGATGGGAAGGAAGGGAAGCATAGATGGATCGTCTAGTTGAGTCGGAGTGCTTATCCAAGAGTCGACTTCTGGCAATACATGCATTGATTTGCGAGAAGGCATGAAGGAACAGTTGGTTTGACAAGCATGTCAAACAGCGGGACTTTGACCAGGGAGACCTTGTATTGATGTATTTAGTAAAGGGTCATAAGAAAAAGATGAAGTTCAAAGGCTTAGGACCTTTTAGAGTCCATGCCATCAACCGAACAGGTAATGTGGAACTGGAAACCCTAGACGGCAAGGGCATAGGTTTATTCAATGGTAGTTGCAACAAGAGGTACTATCCTCCAACTCATCCACTCCACAAACCCCTGATGCCGGAACCCCTTGTCAATGTCAGAGTTGCCGCCCTCACAAAGATAGATGATGAGGATGAAGAAGCTATAGCACCTGCCTACTTGCATATAATAGTGACTACTCAGAACATGACTTTGTTTGACGCATTGATAGACAAAGGAGCTGACTGTAACATTTTGACCCATGATCATTGGAACCAAATCAACCAGCTACAACCCACAAATGCAAAGCTCAGTCTTTTTGGGAGTCAATCACGAGCACTTTTGGAAAAATGCAACGTCGTAATCTCTATCGAGTCTGATAGCATACCCATAATATTTTATGTGCTTTCGAATGCAAAAGATGTGGGTACGGAATCACTACTAGGACACACGTTTAAAAAATAGACCCACTATCATGTTGATTACGAGTCGCAGTGCATCCACATTGCCATTGGCAATGTACACATAGTGACGACTTTCAACAAGGGTAGCACAGCTCTATGAAAGATCGCAAAGCCACCGATAGAGACACCCACAACTAAGTCTCAAAAGGGGGGTGGTGACTTATCACAACCCGCTGAGTCTCAAAGCCAATGCGCCATTGCGAGCGGAACCAAGACCCATGAACCTAGGTTCATTTGGGTTCATAAACATCAAAGACCACCACCTCAAAGTACTCAAACATGACATTGCAATGCTAGGAACCTATACTCCAATACCTAGGAGGCAGAGAAGATATTATGGGCATAAAAGTACAATCAAATCGAGATGGATCCCTAAGATCCTATTGTAGGCACAAGGTTATTATGAGGGTAATGCCTGGATATGGGTACCTAAAGCCAAGATTGCCAACATCACCCTTCAATTGCAACCTTTAAGCTTAACTATGCAAGATCAAACGATAAATCCAGAACCAAAACCACCAACAGCTCAAGTTGCTAAGCCCATCCAACACAATACCACTAAGTCTGCAGAGCCTCAACTAATCTATTGGCCAAAATCCCAACATGCTATCCCTAAACCTCCTCAACCTAGCACTGCTAATGTCCCCAAGCCCTCTCAAATACTTAAAAATAGAGACTCAACATCACAGACTACCTCTAATATCCAAGAGGCAAAGTCGCACCAGCAAGTCCCCTCAACACTGCAGACACCAACTGCAGACCCGTCTAGCCCAGAGTCAAACCCCAACCATTGCTAGGCATAATCCCCTCTTATGAGCATTGATCAATCCTTACTTTGGCCTTAGATTTGACCAAGAATACGGGGGATGACTTAGTCACTTGCATTTGCCACTTAGATGCGACCTTCATGACACTTGCTAAAAGCTATGACCGGCTAGACTTAGGTCTCTTAGAGGAACCCATGGGCATGGAAATGTGTACATTCCCTTACTCTTGGGAAGAATCAGAATTCATATTCGTTAAGGCCCCACAAGCAACTGAGGAGTTAATTGCCACCAAGATATCCATAGAACAAGCTCACAAACAACGCCTTATCACCTCATACAACAAAAGCATAGTCTCAGCCACAACTCACAAGATGGAAGCATTGCAACACCTCACTAAAAGCGATTCCACCTTCTTGAGCAAATGGTACGATCTTCGCCTTCAATGGGAACAGAGAGGCTACCAAATCATGACTCACGCTGAGCAGAGACGCACAATAAAAACCATGGAGTATATAATCCAACTTATGTAGCTCCAACCTCATATAGGGTGTTGACCATCATCCGCAATCAACCCATAGAGGAACACATCATGACCCATCCTTATTTAGACCGCATTCTCTCCGAGGAGGAGTTACACACATTGTTAGCAGAATCAACTCCAATGACTTCCTAATGGATGTCATAACCTACATCACTCACATAGGCATCCAACCTTTTGACATGAACCGCTATGCTACCCTAGAGTACAATCCAAACTTCTATGCATGGCTCATGCAAAAGTAATGCCCGCACGCATTGAATGCCCTCAATTCTTCATTCTTTGATCCTAGGAAGGATTTTTGTCAAATTCGGAGAGGAGGAAAGGTGAGGAAAAATCAAATCGAAATAAAAAATGAAAAATCAAACCAAACAATAGAATAAGTGTAGAAAATAAAAAGAAAATAATAAAACACAAAGTGGAAGGAAGGGCGAAATGATGGTATACTTATGCTTGCTTGGAATGTATGAATGACATAAAAGGAAAATCTTTGTCAATATTCAAGAAGCTTGTCATTCCTGTCACTCCACAATGTAAAATTACCTCAATAACAAACAAATGAAAAGCCATTTTTTCCATGCAAGAATCGAGAATGGCAGCACACACAAGGACAAGGGACACCTCTTTTCTTTCACCGACCATGAGCGCCACAAATATGGCATCGGCTTCGAGACCCGTAGCTACAACCAACTCAAGTTTCGAAGTGTCACTAACCTAAATGAGTTGGTGGCCAAGGAACCAATAGCAAAGCAGGTTGTGGATCAATGCAACCTAGAAAGATATGTAGAGAAGTTTAGGCAGGAGATCAGGCCACCAAAAGTGTTTGTATTTCTTGAGGACTTATGATGCCAGGAGGGATGTTGGAAAAGTAAAGATAAGACAAGGAGGAGAGATTAAGGAGATAGAAGTGAGACTCAGCCACCCAGACCTAATCGAACAATCCTTAGGATTGGTCCACAAGCCTGAAAGAAGGCCTAAAAGAGATGTGTACTCCATGCTGCAGATGGATAAGGACAAGGTACACACCAATGACGGCATCAACTTGGAAGATGTGCCAGATATGGAGATAAACATGCAAGCCAAGCTAGCACATACCCTCTTCTCTAGCCTGCAATGCAATGTGGTAATGCATAGAATCACTGTCCCTATGTTGGAAAGTGTGGTAGCCCTGGATGAAGTGAACTAGAACTCATATGTGCGAAAGACAATCCAGGCCTCAACTAAGGTACTATTAGCAAGGCATGAATGAGGAGAATCCCCAGCATCAACCATAGAAAAGGAACACAAAATCCCTGCATTGAAGGTCTCATTCGTTAGCTTTTGGGGGGATACTCACGACTTTAATTAAATATGCCATTGGGGAGGTGGAAGGACTCGAGCACACATGGGAGATGCCAAATAGATCCCTCTCTCAAGAGCAAGATGTACTACCAAAACCTAGAAGCCCACCGTAGTCTCCAAAGATGGGAAGAGAACAAGAACTAAGAAGAAAGGATGGAGAAGGAGAGGGTTTGTTGAAAAACACGGATCTAGAGCATGGCAGCTATGGAGGTTGGAACTCAAAATACAAACTCATGAAGACATAGACTAGACAAGACCAATTGTCACACAAGTGAATTAGGTTCCAAGATTGAGACTTGGACTCATAAAGACATTCTTGTGTGTAAGGACGATGACAATGACACTTGATTGAAAGGACAATAGCATTACTTGAAAAGTGAACCAAGTACAAGTCTTTATAGCTTTCCAACTTCTCCACTCTCCTCACTATGCTTATAGGATACAACACCTCATCATGTAGCATACATCATTTGTCTATTTCTCAACACCCCCCCTCAAATGATGAATCTCTACCCTTGCTGGCTTTTGCCCCCCCTGCATACAAAGATGGACCAGGAGACTAGCTCTATGGCAGCCTAGTCAAGTTAAGGCTTGAAATTGTACATTTTTGGTAGGGTTTATACAAAGTCAAATCCAGAAAGATCCACTATGGGAAAAACATACAATAAAAATTCTTCAAAACAATCTGTCAGAGTTGTTGATGGTAGCGGAAGCATCTTCTTCTTCTTTTTCTTCATTCATAAACTAGTTCTGGTGATGATCACTTTGCACTTGTTGGGATCTTTTCTTGTGGAAACATTCACTGGCTACATGGCCAGTCTTACCACAATAATGGCATGTCATCCTACTTCTATTGTCGGTGTTGAATCCTCGACCTCTTCCTTTGGGTCCAGTATCTCCTCTAGTGTATAAGAGGTTTTCCCTTGAGCTGGTCTCTTTAACATCTTTGCTTTTAAATTTGCTTTCTCTATCAAGAAGTGAGTGCTCAATATCTTTGAGTGAGAGACTCGGAACATTACTTAGAGTGGACACAAGGTTCTCATATGGATCCTTGTTTACACTTGCAAGTAATACGACTATTGCTTCATCTTCATCAATATTCTTTTTAAGAGTTGCAAGCTGGGTTTTTAAACTCTTAAACTTATTAATGTGTATGGACATGGAAGTAGTACGGCTATTGCTTCATCTTCATCAATATTATTTTTAAGAATTGCAAGCAGTACGACTATTGTTCACACTTGTAAGCAGTACAGATATTGCTTCATCTTCATCAATATTCTTTTTAAGAGTTGCAAGCTGGGTTTTTAAACTCTTAAACTTATTAATGTATATGGACATGGAAGCACTATCCTTTATATCCAGCTTATAAAATTGCATGAGCAAATTTACCTTTGAATTCTTTGCTTGAGTACCAAAGATCTTGTCAAGCTCTTCCTAAGCCTTTGTAGCATCTCTGATGCCAAAGATATGATGGAGGACATCATCAGATAGTCCCCATGCAATGATGCCTAGAGCTTTGTTGTCCATCTTCTTCCATTCTTTGGTTCTTGGTGGAGCTACTGCAAGTATCCCGATTTTTGCATCTTCCTTATTGTCATCTGTATCTTATTCCTCATCTTCAAATAGGTCCCACAAATCCTTCCGCATGAGGTGGTACATGGTCTTCTCCTTCCAAGAATGGAAGCCTTCTCCATTGAACTTTGCTATTTGCTCAAGCTATGACATGTTGAGTAGCTCCAATTAATTGAGAGAAGACCAGCAAGGGGGATTTGTGAAGTGTCACAAGGAGGTCAGTGTCAACTAACACTAGTTGAGTATCAATAGATACTATTCTTGAGCTTAGTATTGAATGCCGATGCTTGATCTTCTTCTTGCTTGTTTATTTGAAGTGTTAACCTTGCTAGAAACCGAGTTTAGACTCAGATAAAAGTGGCAGTGTGTCCCCTAAGTTGAAGGGAATGAGAAATTGAAGAAAAAGTGAGGACCTTGATGGCTATGCCTTCCTGGATTAGGGTATGCCTGGTTTTTTTCAGATATCTAGAGCTAGAGTTGATCATTTTGAAAACTTTTTTTATGAAAATGTAGCTTACTCCATGCTCTACAACAACCCCATGAAAATCGTCAGGATCAGGTACAACAATATGCACGTAGATCAATGAATCATCAACACGTGTAGTTATGGCAAGGATGTTGAATTTCAGCAATGCCAGGCTTGTGAGTGCCCAATGTCAAGCTTAGATGTGATAGAAAGAAGCTCCTTGAGTAGAAGAACAATACTCCACAAGAAAGCACACTGAAATATTGCCTGATTTGAGAGATATGAGAGCTCAAAGTGAGGTATGTCCTGCAGGCCACAAGCAGCAACTGACAATAGTGACAATGCTGAGGTCCAGATAGCCAAATCTCATGGATTAATGTGATTTAGGGAAGCTTTGTGAGGTGGGGAACACCTCTCCAGAAGGAAGCTCAGAGAGATTTGGTATATGGAGTGAGATACAGGAGCTTCAAGATGACAAGGTGTTGCTGGCTATGGTTGACATGGAAGCTCAAGTGAAGGTAGAGTTGAGTGATGAAGTCATGGACTAGAACTGAGCTGACTAGAGTTGAAGAGGGATTGAGAGAGAGTAGAGGAGAGCTAAAACATGCTCAATTGAGCTCTAATACCATGTTGAAAAACATGGATCTAGAGCATGGCAGCTATGGAGGTTGGAACTCAAAGTACAAACTCATGAAGACATAGACTAGACAAGACCAATTGTCACACAAGTGAATTAGGTTCCAAGATTGAGACTTGGACTCATAAAGACATTCTTGTGTGTAAGGACAATGACACTGACACTTGATTGAAAGGACAATAGCATTACTTGAAAAGTGAACCAATTACATGTCTTTATAGCTTTCCAACTTCTCCACTCTCCTCACTGTGCTTATGGGATACAACACCTCATCCTGTAGCATACATCATTTGTCTATTTCTCAATAGGGTTGAAAGATGCACCAAGAGAAGGCAAGAGAGGCCAAGAATGCCGTCAGGTGAAATAATTGAAATTGATAGTGAGGAAGAATAGACTCGGTCAACCCAAAGGAAGCCCCAAAGACCAAGGAAAGAGACTCCCTAAAAGCAGGAAAGGGAAACTAAAGAAAGAATGACAAAGGAGAAGGAAGAGCTACTAAAAGCGCAAAGAGAGTTCCAGAATGACAAAGAAGAGAGAAGAAACAAAGTGAAGGCTGAACTATAGAGAATAGCAAAAGATTCAAAAAGGGCAGAGGAGGAAAGGAGAAGGAAGGCAGAAGAAGGCAAAGAGTTGAGGAGAAAGGAAGAAGAGGACTTGGCACGAGCTATGCACATGTCCATTGAGCAACAATGCAGACATGAGGAATTGGCAGCAATGAGCCCACCAAGGCAAGATAAGACATGGACTAGTGGTCAAGTGCGAGAAGACTTGCCTCCACCTATTCCAGAAGGAAAAGGCAAGGCCACACTCCACCCGATCCCACCCACAATACTGCCATCCACCCAACCATTATAGCAACACAAGGCACCCCAACCGCAGTTGATGCCACCAACCTCATGGCATGGGTGCAGTTCTTAGTAGACAAACCACATACCCCAACACCCGACTCTAGTGCAAGGAACCCAATGACAAGAATGAAAATACTGGTAGCCGTGGATGCTGAATCCCAGAAGGGGCCCAAGTGACAAAGAGTCAAGGTTACCACCATTGCAGGGCCACAGCCCACATTGACCATGATGAGCATGTCAAAGAGCTTTACGCTCAATTGGAAAGAGCAAAGGAGAAGAAGAAAGTTGAGGTGGCAAAGCTAGAAGCTGAAAGAGAAATGTCGGCTACTTTCCAACTAGAAAAGATACGCCAATTGGTCATACAACAACAAGAAATCAACGAGCTAAAAGCAGAGCTCAAGGACAAGGAAGATAAGGACAAATACTGGCAAGAAAGACTAGAAGAAGAGAACCAAGAGCTAGTAGGAATGCAAACAGAGTACAAGCTCCTGGTCCTACAAAAAGCAAAGCTTGAAATGCGGATGAGAAGGTGCTCCACGAGGACATGGAAGAGCTCACTGCACTAGATGCAGAGAGAGCACAAGAAAAAGAGGAACATCAAAGAGAGAGGGAGAAGTGGAGTATAGAGTGCAAAGGGAGACAGAAGAATGAGGGAGATTGGAAAGAGAGATCGAGTGCCTAACAAAGGAAAAAGGAAAAATGGCACAGAAATGGAAGGGGCAAGACCCGACGATTGTGGCCCTGTCACAAAGGCAAAGTGAAGGCTTGGAAGAAATGAAAAATAAGGCAAAGGAATAGGAGGCCAAGAGTGAGAAGAAAGTGAAAGACCTGGCAAGCCATTTGGCCCTTACGAAAGAAAGCAAAATACTAGTAGAAAGCAAGGAAGACGCTGCTTAGGCAAGTCTAGAGACCCAACAATGTGCCTTCCTCAACACAATCTTGGACATCACACTCTCTAAAGAGGAGGAGGCAATTGATATGCTTAAAAGGAAGGTGGAAATAGCTTGCAAGGCAATAAGGCAAAGGCTGTGCTCCCAAGTCTAGGCAACAATAGTCAATCTGCAAGACCAATGAGAATATCTTCTAAGAGCGGGTTTGACACCGCAGGAAGTGAATGCATTAGGACTCCAAGAGGAACATCCACAAAAAGAAGCAGAAGCAGGATCAAGCCATGACAAGGCACAATGAGATGAGGAGTTGGTCCCACCACCTCCCTCGCCACAACTAGAACCCCCTCAAGAACAAGATACCACAGCAGAAAGGAAAGTCGAGGCTAAAAAGAAAAGAGCTAGAATGCTTGAGCAGGCACACAAAAGAGCAAAAGCGCAACCGCCTGCAGTCCCAAAGCCTCCCATCCCATCAAAGAAAGACTTCTTACCCATGAATTGGAACACAAAGTTATCAATATGGGAGCAATGGAGAAACCACCGCCATCACTTTGATTTCAGTTTTCAATACCCAGTGACCCTAAGCAGAGTTCTATCAACCGAAGTGGTAAAGGAAGTGATCACCATGGAAAGAAGGCTTAAAGACCGATGGCTTGCCGAAAGAGAGAAGAATCCAACTGCACGAGGGGCGGAATCTCTAGACTACTGGGAAAACAAGATTGTGGAGGTACCCCACACGGTGAAAGGCTATGAATCCCAATCTAAATGGAGGAGAAGAGTCTGGAATGATAATGTATGCATGGATGTCATTTTGCGGCTCCCTGCCCTTCGAGCGAAATGATCCGACCTACCTACCATATCCTAGGAGGGTAGGAATAGATTTTGAACTTGACATCCATGGGGGCTGATACGAATTCCCTAAGATCTACAATGTCAATGCCACAAAGCTTGAGGAAGCACTCACATTCTCATAAAAAGATTTAGGGGACTCCATGGCCCACTATTCTTAGGTGAATTCTCTTCCTACGCCCAAAGCCCGCCTTTGTAACAACATGTAACTATATTAGATTACTTAAGACACTCCTCAAGAAACACCCCACACCTGCATAATACCATCTTCTGCCACTCTTTTTTGATATTAATGTGGGAATAGATAGTTGTGCCATGACTTGGTTGATGTTGCATGCTGCTCTACTCCCGTCATTTTTCATAGCGGTCCTTGAGGACATGAACTACAACCGATTCACTAGTTGTAACCATCCATTTTTGTCCACCACTATTCTCCATGTTTGGATAGGCCAAAAAGGGTATATGCTAAGTAGGAATTTCCTTAGTAAATCATTGAAGTCAGCTATCTCCCCATCTCACACTCAAGAGCTCCAGGAATAGATCCTCAATTTTGTAGTGCCCCTCGAAGGTCATAATCAAGAAGAAGGAAAGAAAGAGCCCCAAAAAAGAGAGAGAGAAAAACAAGGGCCATCTTTCTCCACTGAGAGTCACCATCACTTTACCTAGGGTGTACCCTAGCCCTTTTCCCCCATTACATACTTAGGGCACATCAAGGGTAGGACACACCAAGGGGAGCTCATGCTATCACCTTTGGTTATACATGTCTCCCTAAGTCACATCCATAGCACCTCCCCTTGCACAAACTGGGTCCTTAAGTGTGGGATAACGCTTGGATTTAGACCCAACTCCTAGTTCCACATCACGAGCACATAAACACAACATAGTAAGGTAGGCACACCCCCAAGAAAGTGCACGATCTTTCCTTTTTTAGGTACAATGAAGGCAATGAACCCCCAACTTCGAAGGCCCATCATCCACTCCAATAACCAGTCTACAAGCTCTCAACTAAGGAATACTACTTTTTGCAGATCAGTGGGGCAGGGTCAAGGCCCTGAATTTGAGTGTAGTAGGAGGAAATATTAATAGAGATTCTACCAAGGCCATGATAATAGGTGACCTTTCTTCTTAAAGTAGAGCATCAACAACAAAATATCAACATATCATTGACAGGTCATCATTAGTCTAACGACAAATGAAAGCTGCCAAACCTCACTATAGTCCTGCGGTGAATGGCACTTATAATAGCTCTTCCTCTGCTTCCCCCATCATAATTCCCCAAGTAACCCATAGCAACATCCAAGTCCCAACAATTTCTTTAGTAACCCTAACCATAATAGCTAGCTTCTAGCATGCTCAAGCAAGAGTCCTGGGTCTTGTTACAAGAGTTTGATTCGCAATTGCTACGACCACCCATTCAACCCCTAAGCCCTCATCAGTACCTTGCCAGTGCCATGGGACTGGCACTTGTCTAGGAGGGGGGTAATGTTAACCCCAGTACAAGGCAAAGAAAAAGAAGGCACGATAGAATACAAGAAATATCTAAAAGTACAGACACAATGAAAGAAATGGTGAAGAAGTGCAAGGACAGCCCCCAAAAATCCAAGGCAAGTGCAAAAGGCAAAAGGCGCATGTTTAAATGCAAGGCACCCCTGAAAATTTTGTAAAAGAGCATCAGGCTCCCTCCTGTGCAAATTGTAAAATCTAGATGAGCGTAGGTGAAAGAATAGGGTGGAATAAAAAAGGAATAGGAAAAGAGGACCTTAGCAAAATGCTCGATCATGTAAAAAGGGGATGGGTAGTTTTAGGGCTTGTATATAAACCCAAAAAGTGAAGAAGAAGCTGATTCTTTGGTGTGTGGCTAAAGTGGTCTCTTCTTCTCCTCTTGTCTTCTCTTCTTCTTTCTTTCTTGTGCTTGTGCGTGAGGGAGTGAGTGAGTGAGGGTGAGGGACCATGGTGGAGAAGCTCTCCATCTTCTCCTCTCTTCTTCTCTTCTCTCGTATCGCGTGCGCGGCTATGGAGGATGGAGAAAGGTGGAGGATTGAGGATGCTTGAGCTTGCATCTCAAATCGTGGAGCTATCGAAGGGCTTGAGGGAGAAGGCTACTCCATCGAGCATCAAGGTAAGCTCAATACACTTGTAGGATCAAAGACGTATTGGCTAGGTGAGGGATAGCCATTTGTGCTTGCTTGAAACACTTGAAACACTTGAAACAAATAGTGGTCCGTGGGTCTTGGCGGTTGAGGGTGAGCTCCCTCTATAGTAAAGCGCATATGCACCTTGGAAAGTGAGTCCTTCAACACCACATTTTTTAATTCCAAATTGTAAACACATTGATGCAAATATCCCTCCCATGGCCTTGGCTTTCGAGTTGGCATGGGAAGCTTGGGTAGCATTGCTAGGATGATTGAAAAAGTATTTGGATACATCTTGTTGTTAGGGCCAGAATTCAAAACTAACCCTCTTCCCTAGGTGCCACTTTTGCATTATAGGGGGAGTTGATGAAAAACTAAAAACTATTTGGAAATACTTATGCATATGAACAAGCTCCTATATAGGAGCATTTCAAGAAAATAGTTGCTAAAACTATGAATTAGCTAAGAGAGAGAGAGAGAGAGAGAGAGAGAGAGAGAGAGAGAGAGAGAGAGAGAGAGAGAGAGAGAGAGAGAGAGAGAGAGAGAGAGAGAGAGAGAGAGAGAGAGGGGGGTGAACTTTGCATGTGGATGAATCGTTTGTATTGTGGGCAACTCACTGTGTTGTTGTGTAGCCATGCAAAAAGCAATAAAAGAGTTGTGTTATTAGATGAGAGTAGAAAGAGACAATGAGTTGTGTTGTTAGGGAGAAGGGGGGATAGGGACACACGCACGCACACAGCATAACCATAGTTCTTCTCCCCTCAACATAGTTTAAATATTATAGGAGGATAGCTTAAATTTGTTAAGTTAATGTCAAAAATTAAAAAATGAAAATAGCACCTACCATATGGATAGCCCCAAAACCTTCTCTTAATGTATAATGGAGATAGAGATGGAAACAAAAAGAGAACATGATACTAAAAAAAAGACATATTAATAGAACTTGTAGTCATTACTCAATATACAATAGATTTATGTATATGATAGAATGATAAATATTAGTAATGGTAGACTATTTCATAGAGATCAATAAATATATCCTCATGAAGTACATTAGCAACCGCCAAATTTATATAGGAACACATCAATTGAGAAATGTATATGTATGACAATTTGTATCTTAGTATTGTGCATCTTACAATATCCATCTAATGCCAAACAAGCAAAGCATGAAGCACTAATGGTGATCAATTTAGGTGAGTCGAATTCACTCATGGAGCACTTAATCTGTATCTTAATATTGTGCATCTTCCAATATCCATATGATGCCAAAAAAGCTAAGCATGAAGCACTCATGGTCATCAATTTAGGTGTACATCATTCACTCCTAGTAGCATAGCTCACTCATGATGTTTCCAACTTTAGTCTACCATGGTAGTGGAGGTGAGATATGCACAAAAGGAGCAAAAAATCAACCATTCATAGTAATTTCTCACTAGTATTTGTGGTTAGAAATAGGCAATCCCAATCAATAAGAGCAAGTAGAGGACACAAAAAACCCTAGATTCCATAACCCTAGCACTCCTACAATCAAGAGATGCAGTTGTGGGTGTGGTAGTCACATGCTTTGATTGCTTCAAGATGTAGAATAGTTATAGAATCCCTCCTCTATTGCATTTGTGGGTTAAATCCAAAGCTCTAAATGCAAGAAAAAGCTAGATATTTTTAGTTGGAATAGGGTTGGGTATGCATGAAGCAAAAGTGTGGTATGTGTTGAATGAAATGCCTTACACCGACTCAAAAGCAAGTTGCTCTTGACTTGAAAGCAATTGTGATGGACATTTAAACTAGTTGTGAAGATCAACTTACCAATAGTCATGGTGGAACTTCAAGTAATCGTCATGAAATTTGGGGTCTATAATGGTTCTTGCTCCTTTTTCTTGGCACTCATAGTAGAAATGTGCATTCATGTTGATGGCACTCATGGTGGTGATTGTTTTGCTCATGGTGATGATGCTGCAACCATCCTTATATGAGACAATCATGGTGATGCTTTTTTCTATATTCAAGTTATAATCTAGTGATAGATCAATCATGGTAGCTTTAAATGATGCAGAGGGTGATGGTAGCACATGCACAAAGTAAAACTTATATGCCAATCATGGTGGAGGTAAGTCAAGAGCCAATCATGGTGGTCAAACGGACACTCATGATGCTCAAACACTACATTTGTGGTGATGGTAGGATAACTTGATGGATAGGTAATATGAAAAAATTGCTACACTAGATATATTGGATGTGATTTGCAAGGCCTTTAGCATATAGTCATCCACTTGATGTGATTTAAAAAGTTTAAAATGTTATTAAAATATGAAATTGTGGTGATGGGTCAATCAATCATGATGTTGGGAAAATCACTCATTCTCTCCCTCAACACTCATGCACATGCACTCTCTCTCAAGATTTGGCTATGGTGAAAAAAAGAACGGAGAAGATGGAAGAAAGAGCTCTCAACTTTAAAGACATGCAATGACCTCTTTGCTCAATTTATATTTCATATACATAGGGATACATAGGGTCTTCTTTTGGGTGGGCACTCTCAGCACATTAGTCCCTCTCTTGTCCACTTACAACTTGTGATCTTTAGATTAGGCTTCAAGGTTTAACTGTAGAATATTGAAATGCATACTTAAATTTTCTTGTTTACCCTACAAGAGAGTTTAATGCACACTAGCTGTTTGGACAATTTCGTTTTGCCCACAGGCTCATACACTTTGCATTAGAGTGAGACTCAAACTCACATTTTACCGCAAGTGCTCTTTTGCATGAAATTGACAAGTTTACTTTAAAATACAAGGAACTAGTCTTAGGGGTGAAAAACGAATAGGGACACAGTTGAAGAGATGTTGAGGCCTTAAACATCTTCAAAATTTACTCTATTATTTCCTTAGTTTCCACCTTAGTTTCTTCTTGTCATCTCCAGTGGTCAAATGGAACTTTTAGCAAGTACTATTTGTAGTAGCTTCTCCTTAGTTCAATTAATAGACTTTGCTTTAGATGACCTCTAAAAAGAACTACAAGAAGACATGTATAGGGAAGCTCAGTGTGGCTACTCAATGAGAATCTTCAATTGAAAGAAAGCAACTAACAAGATCCTAGAGGCAACCGTGAGATTCAAAAACTAATAGAGGCCCTAGAGGAGCAAAGCAATCGATTCCATAGTTAGAATGCCCAATACAAAGCCTTAGAAGCCCAAAGTACCCTTAACAAATATGCCATAAAGCTACATGTTTTTTTAGCTCAAGAATGAGTAAAGATACCTTCATTAATTGGAAAATGCAGTTAAGGCACTTCCTAGCACAACCCATACTAGAAAGAGACATGTTGAAGGAGCAAGAGGTGTTGAGATATCGAGCTCCACTCGTGATACGCCAGGGTGACCGTTGTGTATTTATGTCACCGACTTGTCAGTTGCAGACGCGGTTGGTACACTGCCCATGAATAATAGCTACATGATAGCTATCCTTATCTACTCTAGTTCGTGGCTCAATTAGTATGCCACCTTAGTTAGTTGAGTTTGGTTTGAGACCCATATATAGGGTTCTTCTATTTCTTTGTACGTGAGTTCTTTTGGCTTACACAACTAAGAAGAGGAAAACTGTTTTCAGCCTCCATCTCTGTGTGTATTCCCCCATTGTGCAAGCAAGAAAGCTTCAAGTGAGACTCCTTCCTTCTCTCCCACAATCTTGACATGGTATCAGAGCCTTGTTCGTGGTAAGGAGCTCAAGAAAGCAAGCCAAGCTCGCGGTGTTCTGGTAAGAGGAGCAGTGTTGCTTTCATTTTCTGTTTTGGGAGCAGATCTCTGCAGGTAGCACAGCCGGAAATTGCAAGAGTGCAGTGTCTCAGGTTGAGACGCCCTTCGCGGTGAAGCAAGAGGGCAGTATATACTGCGGGAGAGGGCTTTAGCCCCTGGCGACCCTGTTTTTTTTATTTGAGGCCATTTTGGGGCCTGTTTTGGAGGCGGAAGTTTTCTGCACGCACTTAGGAAAAGGCCCAGTTTTATGCTGTGCAGCCACTGTTCTACAGGTCGGTGAAAAGTTACTGTAGAAATTGCATCGTATGCTTGTGCACAGAGACATTGGGAGTTACAGGATCATCCCTGTTGCCTGTTGATGCAAAATCGTCACTAGGAAGTGACTATGTGGTCAAATACCACTTTCGCCAGTTTTGCAGATTTGCCCTTGTAAGGGTGAAGCTGTGTTTTTTGCAGTGACAGAATTTTTTGCAGTATTCTGTAATGGCGTCTGATTCTCTTTCACAGATTGTAACTGAAAATCTTGACAAGAACAACTTCCAAGCATAGAAGTTTAGAATGACGAATTTCCTTATGGGAAAAGGATATTGGAAATTTGTTGCAGGAAATGAAGAAGAACCAGTTCTTCCTGATGTTCCCAATCAACAGCAAATGCAGGCATTCAAAGCATGGCATGAGAGAGCCAGGAAAGTTATGTACTGGCTATCTATCAGTATTTCAGACTCTATGATTGTGCATATTCAGGATGCAAGTATGCCAAAGGAGGCATGGGATACTTTGTCAAAAATGTATAGCACAAATATGCAAGCCAGGAAAATGCAGCTCAAGCAAGAGTTGCATAATGTGCAAAGAGAAAATATGAGCATCAATGACTACCACATGAAGGTGAAGAAGATTGCAGATGCACTTGCTTCCATTGGATCGCCAGTGGAAGATGATGATTTAGTTTCTGTGACCTTGAATGGTCTAGGAAAGGATTATGCACAGTTTCGGACATCCATTTCTGTTCGTGAAAGATTTCCTGATTTTGAGGAGTTGATTGCTCTTTTAATTTCTGAGGAGCAGAGAAATGGTGGTGCATCTTCTTCAGGAGGAACTTCAAAGGAAGATGTCTTCTACTCAAATGCTGGAAGAGGTAGAGGCAGAGGTAGAGGAGGCCGATTTGGAGGCCGTGGTAGAAATCAGAATATGCAGCAAACTCAAGAAAACTAGTCCTATGGAGGAGGACGTGGTAACTCTAGAGACAGGGGGAGCCAAAGAGGTCGTGGTGGATGGCAAAGAGGCCAAAATGCAAACAGTAATGTTGAATGCTACTACTGTGGTAAAATGGGTCATATGGCTAAAGACTGCTATAAAAAGCAGAATGACATCATGAATGGAAAACTGCAATAAGGGAATTATGCATCTTCTAGTAGACAGGGTGATGACAGAAATGAGCATTTGTTTATGGTGCAGCACATGAACAATTCTGTGACAAGTGCAGAAGAAAGCAATGATGTATGGTATGTTGACTCAGGTGCATCAAACCACATGACAGGTCATGCAGAATGGATGGAGGATGCAAGGAAAATGGAAAAACCAGGATTTGTGGAGACTGGTGATGATACTGCACATCCTATTGTGCAGATTGGAAAAATTCCTTTGTCTATGCAGGATGGGAAAAAGAAATACCTGTTCGATGTATTTCATGTCCCGAATATCACCAAGAATCTGGTTTCTGTTGGTCAAATGGTTGAGCAGGGCTTGCAGGTCAGATTTAATCCTCATGGATGCTTTGTTGAGGATATGAAAAATAAAGGTCGCTTGATAGCAAAAGGAAAGAAGAAGGGCAGAATGTTTACATTGGATGCAGACATGTCTGAATTGAGTGCAGCAATGTTTGCACATGGGACCGGTGTAGTTGCAGATATTGATATCTGGCATAAACGCATTGGTCATGTTAATGTACAGCGACTTAAATCAATGCAGGCCCAAAATATTGTTGCAGGATTGCCCAAATTCAAGGTTGCAGAAATGCATAAGGTATGTGAAGCCTGTCAGTTTGGAAAACAGGCAAGGAAACCATTTCCTAGACATGTTCAAGAGAGTAAGAAGCCATTGGAATTAATCCACTCTGATGTGTGGACTACTAAAGCTGCATCTCTTGGAGGCTGTCATTATTTTGTCACTTTTATTGATGACTATAGCAGAAAAGTTTGGGTGTATTTTATGAAAAAGAAAAGTGAAGTTTTTGGGCATTTCAAAACTCTTAAAGCTATGGTTGAAAAAGAAACAGGCCTACAGATAAAATGCCTAAGGTCAGATGGAGGGGGAGAGTACCTCTCAAATGAGTTTGCAAGGTTCCTGCAGGAGCATGGCATAAAGCAGCAATATTCATGCAGTCATACCCCACAACAAAATGGAATTGCAGAAAGGAAAAACATGCATATTGGAGAGGTATCTCGTGCCATGCTCAATGAAAAAGACTTGCCAGATTTTTATTGGGCTGAAGCAGTTGCTACAGCAGTCTACATAATGAACATGACTCCCACTCCAGCAATACATGGAATGACTCCAGAGGAGAGGTATACTGGTAGGAAACCAGATATTTCTCATTTGAAAATTTTTTATTGCATTGCCTATGTACATGTGCCAGATGAGTTGAGATCCAAGTTGGATCCAAAAGCTAAGAAGTGCATCTTTATTGGTTACTCTCTGCAGCAAAAAGGGTATAGATGCTATAACCCTTCTACTTGTAAGTTTACAGTGAGCAGAGATGTTGTTTTTGATGAGATGAGTAGCTGGTATAAACCAGTAAATGTGATTGATGATGTAGATGCACAAAATGGTAATGCTGCACAGAATTCACAGCAGCAGCCACAAAATATTAGTGGACCTGGAGCGTCCTCTAGCAGTGGTTCACATTCTTTGCCATGGACAGGCAGATTGAGATCAGGAGAATCTTCTCAAAGCAATGCAGATAGTGGTATGCAGGTATCACGAAAAGGAAAAGAGAAGGTTGATCAGCCCATGTTTGATGTGAATGCAGGTCACTCTTATGTGGATGGTGAATCCAGTGGCTCAGAACAGAGCATTGATGATGAGTTGGGTATTCCTTCTATTGTTACACCTGGAGTAAGGAAGACCAAGGATGTTTTGAGAGCACCTGGGAGTGAACCTACTTTGCGCAGGTCTACGAGAGCTAGGTATCCTGTGGATAGGCTGAAATATGATGGATTTACAGCCATTCACTATGCATATATGGTTAAAGTGATACAGGAACCAGAACCCACTTCTTTTGAGCAAGCCATGGGAAAAAAAAATGGGAGAAAGCCATGGATGAAGAAATGGATGCCTTGGAAGCAAATGCTACATGGGAATTGGTACCTTTGCCTAAAGGTAAAAATGCAATTGGCTGTAAGTGGGTTTATAAGGTGAAGCACAATGCAAATGGTTCTGTGAGCAGATACAAGGCAAGATTAGTAGTCAAGGGGTATGCACAAACATATGGCATTGACTATGAAGAAACATTCAGTCCGGTTGCAAGGATGGCAACCGTAAGAGCAGTCATTGCTATGGCTGCATCAAAGGGATGGTCTTTACATCAGATGGATGTAAAGAATGCCTTCTTGCATGGTGATTTGCAAGAAGAGGTCTATATGGAGCAGCCACTAGGTTATGTGCATGCTGTTCATCCTAAGTTTGTTTGCAGGTTGAAGAAAGCCTTGTATGGCTTGAAGCAAGCACCTAGAGCATGGTCTGACAAGATAGGACAGTATCTTGTCACTATTGGCTTTCAGATTTCCAAGGCAGATTTCTCACTTTATGTGAGAAAAACAGAGAAAGGTATTATGCTACTTGTCATTTATGTTGATGATTTGATTATGATAGGTGACAGTGATGAAGATATCCTTCATGTGAAAATGCTATTGAAGCAAAAGTTTGAGATGAAGGATTTGGGAGAGCTGCGTTATTTCTTGGGCATTGAGGTGATTAGATCACCAAGTGGGATACAACTCTTGCAGAGGCAGTATGGATTGGACATGCTGTCCAAATATGGGATGACAGGCTGTAAGCCTATTTCAGTTCCTTTGGAGCAGAATGTGAAGCTGAGCACAGATGCAGGTGAGCTTCTAGAAGACCCTACTATGTACAGACGCATAGTAGGAAGTTTGATTTATATGACTATTACCAGGCCAGATTTGAGCTATACTGTTGGATTGGTAAGTCAGTTTATGCAGGCTCCAAGGAAACCACATTTGGATGCGGTTAGACGCATACTCAGGTATGTGAAGTCCACATTGCAGTATGGACTATTTTATGAGATTGGGGTTCAGATACAGTTGCATGGATACACTGATGCTGATTCGGCTGGTAGTATTTCTGATAGATGATCTACCAGTGGATATGTGTTCTCTTTTGGGAGTGCTGCAGTCACTTGGAGCAGCAAGAAACAGCCTACAGTTGCCTTGTCGAGCACAGAGGCTGAGTACAGGGGTGCAGCAATGGCTGCATGTGAGGTAGCTTGGTTACATAAGCTACTTTATGATATGCATCAGCCTACACTTGGCAAATAACCCAGTCTATCATGCTAGAACAAAGCACATTGAGGTGCATTATCACTATGTGCGAGAGAGGGTTTTACTAGGTCTTATTGATCTAGTTTATGTCAGCACAGAGGATCAGGTAGCTGACATATTCATGAAGGCATTGGGCGCAGAGAAGCTGCGCAAGTTCAGAGACCTGCTTGGTGTGCAGGAATTGAGATTGAGCTCGAGGGGGAGTGTTGAGATATCGAGCTCCACTCGTGATACGCCAGGGTGACCGTTGTGTATTTATGTCACCGACTTGTCAGTTGCAGACGCGGTTGGTACACCGCCCATGAATAATAGCTACATGATAGCTATCCTTATCTACTCTAGTTCGTGGCTCAGTTAGTATGCCACCTTAGTTAGTTGAGTTTGGTTTGAGACTCATATATAGGGTTCTTCTATTTCTTTGTACGTGAGTTCTTTTGGCTTACACAACTAAGAAGAGGAAAACTATTTTCAGCCTCCATCTCTGTGTGTATTCCCCCATTGTGCAAGCAAGAAAGCTTCAAGTGAGACTCCTTCCTTCTCTCCCACAATCTTGACAAGAGGGAGGCAATAGGCCATCTCATGTTCATTCAATAGATGTATTTGAATGCCATAAACACTACCATTGAGCCACTTGGGGAAGAAAATATTTAGAGCTTAAGTAAGAAGCTAGCTACTGCTTAGGATACTCCCAACTATAAATTTGAAACCATACTTCAAGTATAGAATATGGCCATTCCAAGGAAGATATGATATACACTTAAAAGGATATTGGCTACAATAAGTGGGAATCAGGGAGATACTTGTATAGCTCCAATCTCATCAGAAGAGCCATCCTCTTTCAATGTCTACCTCAAGCTTTGGAGATAGAAGAAAAAGTCACACTAGAATCCCCAAGAATGACCTCATCATTGCCAATGTTCAACGATTATAAAGAGATTGAGTTGTATCCACACCAACAGAGCCATCTGTGGAGCCATCCCAAGCACACCCTAAAGCACAAACTAGCAAAGAGCTTATTCAAATCTTCAACCCTACATGTACAAGATATGCCATTCAATGTACCTATGATTGGAGAGAACTTTGACCACCCTACTAAGGAGTTTGAAATAGCACAAGTTAAACCCAATGCCCCTATCATTTTGGATTTCTTCATTCCTCAAAGCCTCATGAGGCATTACCACAATTCATTGCCTCATTGCTACAAGGATATTTCACTAGGAGATGGTTTGAACAAGTGGACTAAAGCCTTTGCCCGACCTTCCAAGGATAGCAAGGCGTGGAGAGCTAAATGTTCATTGTGGCCCAATGATGCATATGGAGAACCCATGCGGTGCAACGTACTGGATACTAACAACCACACATGGTTTGCAAAGGAGAGGACCCATCTAACATAATGCCTTAACCTAAGTGGCATGGGACTTCATATGGTCTAACAAAGCACAAAAGATATAAGTGTCTAAACATATCAAACTTCGACACCAAGTATCCGAGAAGTACCTAGTGTTCCAAAATCAAGACATGATGGCATCCTTGACTGCTTTCGTCAAGACCTTGAAAAATTGCACAAATCCAGCCTTCATCACCACACACCTTTATTTGCAACTTCTCATAACTTTGGTGTGCCAAATGCCCACCTTATATAAGGATAGACAACCATCATTATTCTTTGATGTGAATGTCAAAATCAACCTCAACATCACGGCTTAGCTCATTATTTGTGCAACATTCCTATCAACATACTTATTGGAGTTACTAGGATATGAAGGAGAACCACTTCACATATTGCTCTTATTCATCTTCCTCAATCCCCAAATCAGATATGGCCATAGTATCTGATGAGTGAGGCATGTCCTTTCCATTATTTCATCCACTCCCTAAAGACTAAATGGACAAAAAAAGGGGCATACAACAAACCTATATCTGCTGACCTCAAGGTGTTTCAAGATATCTAGTATGGTGTTAAAAAATAAGAAACTATTGGCCAGGCAAGGTGTTTTTCAGACAGGAAAATGCTCTACATGGATATATGAGCACTCCAAAATAAGTACATGGAATCTAACAATCTCTATCAAATTAATGAGAAACTCCAACTGAAGTTAAAGCAAACAAACGTGTTGAATCATACCTTGAAACTATTGGGAAGGCTGCTATAAGAGGTACTGCCTTGATACACAGGGCCATTGGGTCAGACTTCATTTTTCCATCAAGTATGCAATCCATAATCTATGTACTCATTGCATGTTTTTTGCCAAGTATCAGACTTCATTTGTCCATCAAGTATGCAATCCATAATCCATAATCTATGTACTCATTGCATGTTTTTTTCCAAGTATCATGTAAACCATCCAACAACCTTAGCTAAATGAAGATTCAATAGTTAAAGGCCTACTTAAGGTACAAGAATGTAAGTGAGTTTGCATCTTTCCCTCATGGTCCTGTTGTACTGGATGCTGATGTTTGTCCCAACACCACAATTGTCCTTGCCAAGGTGGTTATAGCCCGAAGTATAAAAGAACTTGGATTGAGTCCTCTACTACTATTGTGAACTGTTGATTGGTCCTAAATGGCTATGCACTAACTCTGGAAATGGGGAGTGGACTTTCACAGATCCACGGCTAATTTTTTGCCATCTTCTTTATTGTTTATGTATTACTTGGCAGACTGATCCTCACATGTCATCCAATCTTTTGGCCTATTAAATAATCATGTATGGCCATATCCAAAGACGTATATATGCAGCTTCTTGGTGCAGGAGAGAGGAAGCAGGTGATGTGTAGTTTGTAATTTGGTGCTCAACCATTGTACTCTTAATTTTCATAGTGGACTCCTGTTCCAATGCACATTGTGTTTTCCATTCCAATTTCAGTGCATACCCTCTTTCATCATTCTGCTACATATGGTCCTTCTAACATTTTCATCTACTACACCATACAACTAGATCATTTCTCCCCAGTACACCTAGATACATGACACCTCTGAAGCTCTTCTAGCCCAAAGGCTGTGTTTGTACAAATGCCATGCACACAATATAATATAACCTCCTATACTTGTATATAATAAGTGTGTGTGGCATCCCTTAGACCCTTAGATTGGATAGCTTGGGTTGTTGTACTACTCGGACTAACAACTGAAACTCTAACTCGGTCCATGGCCTAGGCTCATATTATACTCCCAAACAACCACATAATGATCCAACACTGGAACAAAATGACTATGATATGATTTCTTAGCCATCTCGTAACTACATCTACACCATGAGTTTAAGTGTTAGGGGTAAAGGTGCCTATGCCTAACTACCCATGTGTTAGTTGCACTAACAATACCCACATACCCACACACCTGTACACTACAGGTAGTGGGCACCCATCACGATCACTCATTCTTTATTCTTTCAGTGACATTTGAATAAAGGAAAGGCCAGACACACATTATTGTTGAGATATCGAGCTCCACTCGTGATATGCCAGGGTGACCGTTGTGCATTTATGTCACCGACTTGTTAGCTGCAGATGAGGTTGGTACATCGCCCATGAATAATAGCTAGATGACAGCTATCCTTATCTACTCCAGATTGTGGCTCAGTTAGTATGCCATCTTAGTTAGTTGAGTTTGGTTTGAGACTCATATATAGGGTTCTTCTAATTCTCTGTACTAGTGTTCTTTTTGGCTTACACAACTAAGAAGAGGATAACTATTTTTCAGCCTCCATCTGTGTGTGTATTCCCCCATTGTGCAAGTGAGAAATCTACAAGTGAGACTCCTTCCTTCTCTCCCACAATCTTGACATGGTATCAAAGCCTGGTTCGTGGTAAGGAGCTCAAGAAAGCAAACCAAGTTCGCGGTATTCTGGTAAGAGGACCAGTGTTGCTTTCATTTTTCGCGTTTGGGAGCAAGTCTCTGTTAAGAAGCTGTGTCACCAATTGCTTTCGCAGAATGGCATCAACAACATCAACAAGACGATTGATAATGTTCTTGAATGATTCAATATGTTTTGTCATAGAAGTTCTGATGTTGTATTGTAACTCAGTGAGTTGACTACGAAGATAAAGTATTTATGTAATAGATTTCTTCTCAAAATTTGCTATTAAATACTCCCATATAGCTTGTGAGGTTGAAAGATTACATACATCTAGTATAAGAGATTATTGAAGAGAAAAAAGAATATACCCATGAGCTACTTTGTTGCATCTAACCCATTCATTTAAATAGTTCTGTGTAGCAAGAGGGCAATATATGCTGCGGGTAAGGGCTTGAGCCCTTGATTGCCCTGTTTTTTTGATTCGAGGCCATTTCGGTGCCTGTTTTGGAGGCGGAAGTTTTCCACACACACTCAAGAAAAGGCCCTGTTTTTTGCTGTGCGACCACTATTCTATAGGTCGGTGAAAAGTTACCGTAGAAATTGCATCGTATGCCTGTGCATAGAGACATTGGGAGTTACAGAATCATCCTTGTTGCCTGTTGATGCAAAATCGTCACTAGGAAGTGACTGTGTGGTCAAATACCACTTTCGTTAGTTTTGCAGATTTGCCCTTGTGAGGCTGAAGATGTGTTTTTTGCAGTGACAGAATTTTTTGCAGTGTTCTGTAATGGCATCTGATTCTCTTTCACAGATTGTCACTAAAAATCTTGACAAGAACAACTTCCAAGCATGGAAGTTTAGAATGACGAATTTCCTTATGGAAAAAGGATATTGGAAATTTGTTGCAGGAAACGAAGAAGAACCAGTTCTTCTTGATGTTCCCAATCAACAACAAATGCAAGCATTTAAAGGATGTCATGAGAGAGCCAGAAAAGTTATGTACAGGGCTGTCTATCAGTATTTCAGGCTCTATGATTGTGCATATTCAGGATGCAAGTATGCCAAAGGAGGCATGGGATACTTTGTCAAAAATGTATAACACAAATACGCAAGCCAAGAAAATGCAGCTCAAGCAAGAGTTGCACAATGTGCAAAGAGAAAGTATGAGCATCAATGACTACCACATGAAGGTGAAGAAGATTGCAGATGCACTTGCTTCCATTGGGTTGCCAGTGGAAGATAATGATTTAGTTTCTGTGACCTTGAATGATCTAGGAAAGGATTATGCATAGTTCCGAACATCCATTTCCGTCCCTGAAAGCTTTCCTGATTTTGAGGAGTTGATTGCTCTTCTAATTTCTGAGCAGAGAAATGGTGGTGCATCTTCTTCAGGAGGAGCTTCAAAAGAAGCTGTCTTCTACTCAAATGCTCGAAGAGGTAGAGGCAGAGGTAGAGGAGGCTGATTTGGAGGCCATGGTAGAAATCAGAATATGCAGCAAACTCAAGAAAACCAGTCCTATGGAGGAGGATGTGGTAACTCTAGACGCAGGGGGAGCCAAAGAGGTCGTGGTGGATGGCAAAGAGGCCAAAATGCAAACAACAATGTTGAATGCTACTACTGTGGTAAAATGGGTCATATGGCTAAAGACTGCTATAAAAAGCAAAATGGCATCATGAATGGAAAATTGCAACAAGGGAATTATTCGTCTTCTAGTAGACAGGACGATGACAGAAATGAGCATTTGTTTATGGTGCAGCACATGACCAATTCTGTGGTGACAAGTGCAGAAGAAAGCAACGATGTGTGGTATGTTTACTCAGGTGCATCAAACCACATGACAGGTCATGCAAAATGGATGCAAGATGCAAGAAAAATGGAAAAACCAAGATTTTGGAGACTGGTGATGATACTGCACATCCTATTGTGCAGATTGGAAAATTTCTTTGTCTATGTAGGATGGGAAAAAGAAATACATGTCCGATGTATTTCATCTCTCGAATATCACCAAGAACCTGGTTTCTGTTGGTCAAATGGTTGAGCAGGGCTTGCAGGTCAGATTTAACCCTCATGGATGCTTTGTTGAGGATATGAAAAATAAAGGTCACTTGATAGCAAAAGGAAAGAAGAAGGGCACAATGTTTACGTTAGATGCAGACATGCCTGAATTGAGTGCAAGAATGTTTGCACATGGGACCGGTGTAGTTGCAGATATTGATATCTGGCATAAACGCATTGGTCATGTTAATGTACAACGACTTAAATCAATGCAAGCCCAAAATATTATTGCAGGATTGCCTAAATTCAAAGTTGCAGAAATGCATAAGGTATGTGAAGCCTGTCAATTTGGAAAACAGGCAAGGAAACCATTTCCTAGACATGTTCAAGAGAGTAAGAAGCCATTGGAATTAATCCACTCTGATGTGTGGACTACTAAAGCTGTATCTACTAGAGGCTGTCATTATTGTCACTTTTATTGATGACTATAGCAGAAAAGTTTGGGTGTATTTTATGAAAAAGAAAAGTGAAGTTTTTGGGCATTTCAAAACTCTTAAAGCTATGGTTGAAAAAGAAACAGGCCTACAAATAAAATGCCTAAGGTTAGATGGAGGGGGAGAGTACCTCTCAAATGAGTTGGCAAGGTTCTTGCAGGAGCATGTCATAAAGCAGCAATATTCATGCAGTCATACCCCACAACAAAATGGAATTGTAGAGCAAAAAGGGTATAGATGCTATAACCCTTCTACTCGTAAGTTTACAGTGAGCAGAGATGTTGTTTTTTATGAGATGAGTAGCTGGTATAAACCAGTAAATGTGATTGATGATGTAGATGCACAAAATGGTAATGCTGCACAGAATTCAACAAAATATTAGTGGACCTGGAGTGTCGTCTAGCAGTGGTTCACATTCTTCACCATGGACATGTAGATTGAGATCAGGAGAATCTCCTCAAAGCAATGCAGATAGTGGTATGTAGGTTTCATGAAAAGGAAAAGAGAAGGTAGATCAGCCCATGTTTGATGTGAATGCAGGTCACTCTTATGTGGATGGTGAATCCAGTGGCTCAGAACAGAGCATTGATGATGAGTTGGGTATTCCTTCTATTGTTACACCTGGAGTAAGGAAGACCAGGGATGTTTTGAGAGCACTTAGGAGTGAACCTACTTTGTGCAGGTCTACCAGAGCTAGGTATCCTCTCCCAAAAGAGAACACATATCCACTGGTAGATCGTCAATCAGAAATACTACCAACCCAATCAGCATCAGTGTATCCATGCAACTGTATCTGAACCCCAGTCTCATAAAATAATCCATACTACAATGTGGACTTCACATACCTGAGTATGCGTCTAGCCGCATCCAAATGTGGTTTCCTTGGAGCTTGCATAAACTGACTTACCAATCCAACAACATAGCTCAAATTTGGCCTAGTAATAGTCATATAAATCAAACTTCCTACTATGCGTCTGTACATAGTAAGGTCTTTGAGAAGCTCACCTGCATCTGCACTCAGCTTCACATTCTGCTCCAAAGGAACTGAAATAGGCTTATAGCCTGTCATCCCATATTTGGACAGCATGTCCAATCCATACTGCCTCTGTAGGAGCCGTATCCCACTTGGTGATCTAATCACCTCAATGCCCAAGAAATAAGCTCTCCCAAATCCTTCATCTCAAACTTCTGCTTCAATAGCATTTTCACATGAAGGATATCTTCATCACTATCACCTGTGATAATCAAATCATCAACATAAATGACAAGCAGCATAATACATTTCTTTGTTTTTCTCACATAAAGTGAGAAATCTGCCTTGGAAATTTGGAAGCCAATAGTGACAAGATACTATCCTATCTTGTCAGACCATGCTCTAGGTGCTTGCTTCAAGCCGTACAAGGCTTTCTTTAACCTGCAAACAAACTCAGGATGAACAGCACCCAGTCTATCATGCTAGAACAAAGCACATTGAGGTGCATTATCACTATGTGCGGGAGAGGGTTTTACTAGGTCTTATTGATCTAGTTTATGTCAGCACAAAGGATCAGGTAGCTGACATATTCATGAAGGCATTGGGTGCAGAGAAGCTGCGCAAGTTCAGAGACTTGCTTGGTGTGCAGGAATTGGGATTGAGCTCAAGGGGGAGTGTTGAGATATCGATCTCCACTCGTGATATGCCAGGGTGACCGTTGTGCATTTATGTCACCGACTTGTTAGCTGTAGATGAGGTTGGTACACCGCCCATGAATAATAGCTAGATGACAGCTATCCTTATCTACTCTAGTTTGTGGCTCACTTAGTATGCCACCTTAGTTAGTTGTGTTTGGTTTGAGACTCATATATAGGGTTCTTCTATTTCTCTGTACTAGTGTTCTTTTTGGCTTACACAACTAAGAAGAGGAAAACTGTTTTTTAGCCTCCATCTGTGTGTGTATTCCCCCATTGTGCAAGTGAGAAAGCTACAAGTGAGACTCCTTCCTTCTCTCCCACAATCTTGACAATTATGACTATTGGAGTTCCCACATTCTCTCTCTGTCTCTCTCTCTCTCTCTCTCTCTCTCTCTCTCTCTCTCTCTCTCTCTCTCTCTCTCTCGCTCTTACTCCATCCACCATAGCTCTTGCTTTTTCTTAATGCTTCTACTTTAGGGTTCAGTCCCTTCAATTGGTATCAGAGCCATTGCACTAGCATTAAGGAGGAGCTCAACTCAAAATTGTTTTAGCTTGTGGAGAAAATCTTTAGTTCTTACAATTTTAATGGCAACCATGGCATAGCGTGAAGCGGTATGTATTGTTGCTCATTTACTTCCCTGCTCATCAAGGCATGTCTCAGAGCTCCTCCTAAGCTCTATTGACCTCAGCCCCCCACACCTCAGCACAATCAGCACTGAGCCCAGGACAATAGGTGCAAATTGCACTGATTGGGCTACCCCCTTTCTTGCTCAGGTCTACTTGAACCTACCTCATCTCCAACTCTTGGCAACATTGATCACTTAGCATTGTATACCCGACACCATTGGCATGAGTTTGGAAATCAATTGGAGCTCTTGGGTTCAGCCACCACTAGCTCATAGTTTATGATAGTTTGCTATATTATAGTTTTGGATAGCCCTTCACTCATTGTCTAGAGGTCACTTATGCTTCCCAAGATGTGTATTTGATGCCGAATCATTTGGGGATGTTATGTCAATGTATTGGAATGTTATGGGACTGGTTTGAGCACTCTTTTTCTCAGTTTAATAGAGGTTTTTTATGCTACAATAAGCATGGCAGGTTGAATGCTATTTTATCAGTGAAAGCATATGTCTATTGCTCTTGGGTGCTTATTGATTATTTGGGGTGATATACTGATGCTTATGGTTCATGTTACATGCTTGGTTATGCTCTTGGATTGCTTTTGAACTGAGATTGAAGCTTTGAATCTTGACATTGACTATCATTCACTATTATGTATGGTAATTTGATACTCCAGTAAAGCACTTTGCAAGTTACTTGGATTGAATGCTCCCATATATATGCTACTTGGATCTTGGATATATGGATGCCTTCCACATGATGTTTTGAGATTTGTTTTCTCATATCTAACATTCAACTTTTGTTCTAATGGGAGCCAATACTTAACACTTGGATATTACATTGAGCATTGGTTGTTACGCAAAGTTGAGCTTGAGGGTCTTCCAATGAGACTGTGGAACTTGGTGACATATACATACTCTTGTCATGCTTTATGTGCGTAGTTGATGCTTAGTGGGCTAATCTAACATTCCTCTTTGGCTGACACCTATCTCTATCATGATATTTTCAGTGAAGTATATATCTTGGTTGGTCATGTATTGATCTTTTGTTACATTGCTCAATCTGTTGTGCCTTCAGTTGGTCTCTTTTATTACCTCTGAGACCCACTCTATGCATGATGGTTATGCCTATGGAATGTATGTCAGTATGACATACTGATTCTTTAATAGTTCTCGATGGTAGTCGCATATTCACTCACTGCTAGTTGGAGCTATTCCCTGGCTGGCAGTTGCAATTTGTTTTATATCAGTGATTGCCCCTCTTTGACATTGTTTTTTAGCTGATGTGCTTTATTTTTAGCATGTTATAATTGTATTTTATTGTACTTTTTATGCAAGCAATCACCTTCATTTGACAGCTCTTTGCATTGAGTTTGTGGACAGTTCATTACTTGATCAGTACCCCTTGTTTTTAGCTTGTTTTGGTAGTGGTTTTAGGGTTGTTTGTAGTAATTATAGTAACCTATTTTGACAATTTATGCACTTTTTTTTCCTTCATATAGTTGGTGGCTCAAGTGATAGTGCTATCTTTAACATTTACAAGTTGGATGGCACTAACTATAGCTACTGGAATGCCCAAATCTAGCAAGTTTTAGTGCAAAAAATGCAGGTTAGGCCTTTAAAACATAAGGGTATCAAGCCCAAACTTATTGATGCAGAGGATTGGGCTAAATTAAATGAGCTATGTAAGTCCACCATCATATCATTCCACTATAAGAAAGTGTTTTATAATGTTTTGATGGGCAGTCTGCATTGGAATTATGGGAGAAGATTTGCAATGCCTATGACAAGCAAAGCTCTACTTCTCAGATGTATTGACTGAAGCAACTCATGGACCTTTGCATGAAAAGAATGACACTTCTATGTTAGCTCACTTAAATATTTGAGTTTCATTCCATTATCAATCATTTGTCTTCACAGGGGATTGAATTCAAGGGCATTCTCCTTCCCTTATTCCTCTTAGTTACACTGTCTAAATCATGGGATACCTTTCGTACTACTATGTATGCCAACATACTTACTGATGGGTTATAGTTGCAGGATGTAGAGGGTGCACTCTTGATGACTGAAGAGGTTAACAAAAAAAATATTGATGCTTCTCGCACTTCTCATGCTTTGATAGTTAGAGGCAATAATGGTAGGAGCGGTAATGACTACCATGGGAGAGACTCTCAACAGTCTCGCTCTCAATCATGTGGAAAGTCTCACAATAAGTCTCATGGCCGTAAGTCCTCATTGACTTGTCATTAATGTGGGAAAGCAAGGCATATTGGGCCACAATACCATAATATGCTCAAGGACAAGCAGAAAGAAAAGAGAAAGGGTACAATATAGAATACAAATAATGATCACAACATTTATCCCTAGCAAGTCCAATGTTAAGATTGAAGAGATTAATGTTGTTCAGATTGATTCTGATGATGATTTCATACTTGCAACTTCTTCTCTTGATACTTCACAATTGACTGATGCTTTGTCAAGGTATACTCAATGTTGGTTGATAGATGTGGGAGCTTTCGCTCAACCGCCAAGACCCACGGACTGCTTATTGTTTCAAGCATACCAAGGGAGCTCTAATGGCTACCTCTCACATAGCCGACGCGCCCTCGATCCTAAGAGTGTAGTGAGCTTACTTTGATGCCGGTATGAGTTGCATCTTCCCTTCCACACTCTACTAGCTCCACGATCCTAGATGCTAGCTCAAGCATGCTCAAGCCTCCTCCTTCTCCACGATCCTAGATGCTAGCTCAAGCATGCTCAAGCCTCCTCCTTCTCCATGCTCCAACCTCCATGGCAGCGTGCGCAAATGAAGGAAAGGGAAGAGAAGAGAAGTGAAGATGATAGATGATGAAGAGCTTCACCCCCTTGATCCCTCACTCCCTCCCTCACTCTCACAAGGGCACTCACACAAGCAAGGAGAGAGGGAGAGAGGAAGAAGAGGAGAAGAGAAGAGCTCTTGTTGGGCACACACCAAAGAATGAGCTTCCATTCACTTTTTGAACTTTATATATACAAACCCTAAAACCCCATGGGCGCCCATCCTTTTTTACATGACCGGCCATTGTGGCAAGGTCCCTTTTTCTAATTCCCTCTTTTTTCTTAGTGCCTCAGGCCTATATTCGGCTATTCTTTTACAAGTGGCACAGGAGGGAGCCTGACGCTCTTTTACAAAAAAAATTTGGAGTTTTTGAGGCGCCTTTTATTTAAAACTACGCTTTTGGCCCCGCCTTAGCTTTGGAGTCTACCTGTGTGTCCTTGCTCCTTTTCCATCTTTTTTCTACTTTTTCATTCTCCTTTCCTTCTTTCTGGCTTGGGGTTAACATTACCCCCCTCCGAGATGGGTGACAGTCCCATGGCACTCTTTGTGGACTATTGGTGGTGGAGAGGTCATCGGCGGAGCAGTGATGTGGGTAGGACCTCATGTAGACTCGGGTGCTTGTGGAAGCATGGAAGGAAGGTTGGGTGGAGAAGTGACAGATGCTGATGGGGGCCTTCGAAGTTGGTGGGTGGGAATGGTGGAAGAACAGGGGGTGGTGCGCCCCGTAAGGAGGGGGATGTTTATCTTAGTGTGCAATGCGAGTGGCTCAGGGTGACAGGTCTTAACCATAGGCGAGTAGCCTCCCTAGGTATGTCCTGCCCTTGTTGGGCCCTAAGCATGCAATGGGGAAAAAAATAGGGGCTAGGGGGTTAGGAGTGGAGCCGGCCGACCGAAGCCACCGAGCACGCCTAACTTGAGGACCCCTAGGTGTGGTGATTGTGCTTTATGTGGTTCTTAGTGGTTGTGGCAGTGAGTTATTAGGTTTATTCCATGCGTAGGGATGCACAGGTATTCCTTGCATAGAGAGATTTTTTAGCGGGAGAGTTTTTTTTTTGGAGAGAATGACCGCCAAGACCTAATCTTCCTTGTCTGATGGAGGCGGAGAAGGGGGTCGGATGGATTTGCTCAAAAATTGGCGACTTTGCATGTACGCTTTGAGGTTCATGTGGACGTGGAGAGAGGTGGTAGAAAGGAAGGGGTGGTTTCACCTAGTAAACTAGCTATCATTCATGTCTTCTAGGAGAGCTAGGCAAAAGGAGGGGAGTAGGCTAGCTCTCATCATTAGGCGTGCCATAGCGCAGCTATCAATAGCATTGGGGTCAAAAAAGAGGGGGGGCAAGCTGCTTTCTTGTGATGTCGAATCTTGCTTGAGTAACAATTTAAGAAGCCTAAGGTAATTACATGTGGTTATAAAGACAGGATCTGGACAGGAGGATAAGTCTGCGAGAAAGCACGTCATGGAGTCACTTAGGCTTCCTAAATAAAAAAGGAGGGCATGCTTGAAGGAGGTGGCGTTGGAGTTGTAGATGATGGGGAAGTCATGCCGCCTATGGAGGGTGGCAAAAAAATCCATGCTTACCCTACGAGGATACGCCATGAATGTGGGGTCGTTCCTCTCGTAGGGTAGGGTGTTGCAGAATGCCATCCAGACGAGCATGTTAATATCACATACTCGCCTTCTCCAGAGAGGTTGGCAGTTGTAGCCCCTCACAGTGTTGTGTGGTACCTCAAACACCTTGTCTTGCCAAAACTCTACTTCCTCCATGCCCCACAGAGTGGGGGTCTTGGCCCTGTCTTCCAGTCATTTTTGGCCCAGCCGGCTGCCAGTCGCGATCATCTCCTCCATTACTTTAATTGGTGGCTCCAACAACTCCTTTCCCTCCGGCCGGGTTGTGTTCAGTATTGTGTTGAGGAAGGTCTTGCTGGGCAATGAAGGCAATCTGGGCGGTGTCCACTTTGCTTTCTGCTAAGATTTTTTCTTTTTCCACTAAAGCAAGGCACTACGCCAGTGCCTTCACCCGTTTCTCGTTCTGCTTGGCCCACTCCTCAGCCCTTCTGTTCATTCCTTCCATGCTCTCCCCCTGCTTTTGTGCTAGGGTTACGAGCTTCTACTCCTGGGCTCTTAGCTCTTCGCTCATACTCTCGTGCTCTTTCCTTTCGAGGTGTAGTTGATCAGTCATGGACTCGATCTCTTTTCACTGTTGCTCCTTCTCTTGTCTTCTCTCCTCTTCTTTGGCATTTAGTTCCTCCATCATTTGCTCGATGTTGGTGGTTTTCGCCTCCAGTTCCCCATGTTGCATCAGGAGGAGCTTGTACTCTCGCTGCATCTGCACAAGTTCTTGATTATCATCCTCAAGCTGTTGTTTGTAGCTTTCTTCCTTGTCTTCTTTTGCTTTCTCAACTCCTGCTTGAGGTCAAGTATTTGACGTTGTTGCATGGCTATGATTGTTGAGATATTGAGCTCCACTCGTGATATGCCAGGGTGACTGTTGTGCATTTATGTCACCGACTTGTTAGTTGCAGATGCGGTTAGTACACCGCTCATGAATAATAGCTAGATGACAGCTATCCTTATCTACTCTAGTTCGTGGTTCAGTTAGTATGCCACCTTAGTTAGTTGAGTTTGGTTTGAGACCCATATATAGGGTTCTTCTATTTCTTTTGTACTTGAGTTCTTTTGGCTTACACAACTAAGAAGAGGAAAACTATTTTCAGCCTCCACCTGTGTGTGTATTCCCCCATTGTGCAAGCAAGAAAGCTACAAGTGAGACTCCTTCCTTCTCTCCCACAATCTTGACAATGATGCAGGTTTTCTCCAATTGGAAAGCAACCACCACTGACTCTTTCTCTGCCACCAACTCAGCCACCACCATTCTCTTTTCCTCCACTTTCTCAAATTGGGAGAGCAGCTCGGCGATATATTTATCGTGACTTGGGTGGGGGTGATTGAGGCCTCCACACGCGGGCGCTTCTGGTCCTGCCTTGATTCTGCATCCGCGGCTGGCCTTTTTTGCCCCATGGCCATGGTTTCTATGCTTTTCGCTTGGGCCATTTCTTTACTGATGAAATATTGCATCCAGGCCACAAAGTTTGAAACCTCTATGCTAGTAGGGATGCTAGGGGTGAGCATAGCAGGTTCAGTGGAGGGTGCCATGAGGGTGGGGATAGGATGGAGGGGTGCTTTGCCTTTGCCTTCTGGGACTGCAGGCGGTGCGGCTTCTGGTGCCTACATGCTAGAGCTAGGCCCCTCTCCCCGCTATTGGCTCCAGGCTTTTAGATCATCTGCCCTGCATTGTTGCTCAATGGACCGGTGTGTGGCCTCGGCCAAGTCCTCCTCTTCCTTTCTTCTTAATTCCTCTTCTTCCTCTGCAGCTCTTCTTTGCCTTTCTTTTTCGGCCTTTCTGTATTCTTCCTCCTGTTGTCAAGAATCGTGTGGTGGGGGGACTTGCTCAAGATGTTGCACCGCGAACACACACGGAATGCATAAGGAGAAGCTCACTCAAGAGACAAGAAGAGAGATGGAAAGTGGCCTACTAAGTCAAACAATGCATAACCGACTACACTAGTCGACTGGCGCTATAATTATGCCAGCTGTAAATAGGTGTAACAACCTGAATATAACAAGTAATGAGTCAGTGGCCATGTGAGAGTCATCATGACCAATGATGTGCTAAGTGTAGACGTGTGGACCCATCTAACCAGGCGGTTCATCATCAATGTCCGCATGTGTTGAGCTTGTTATCTCAACACTCCCCCTCAAGCTCAACTACATCTCTACAACTCCAAGTAAGCTTCGAAACTTTTGAATCTTCTCTGTACCCAATGCCTTCATGAAGATGTCAGCTATCTGATTCTGTGTGCTGACATACACCAAGTCAATCTCACCTGCTAGTACCTTCTCTCTCACAAAGAGGTACTGTACCTCAATATGTTTTGTCCTGGCAAGGAACATAGGGTTCCTAGCCAACTGTATATTGTTCATGTTGTCACAATAAATGACAACTGGACCTTCCACCTACACATCTAAATTAGCTAATAAATTTTGTAGCCATACTACCTCACATGCTACTACAGCAGCATCTCTATACTCAGCCTCTGTACTCGACAAAGCAACTGTAGGTTGCTTTTTATTGCTCCAAGTAATTGCTGCACTACTAAGAGAGACCATATATCCGCTGGTAGATCTTCTATAAGATATACTACCAGCCGAATCTGCATCTGTGTATCCAAACACCTGTACATCTATACCTGCCTCATAGAAAAGTCCATAATGTAATGTGGACTTCACATATCTCAATATGCGTCTTATTGCATCCAAATGTGTCTTTCTAGGTACTTGCATAAACTGACTCACAAGACCAACAATGTAGCTCAAGTCTGGCCTTATAATGGTCATGTATATCAAACTCCCCACTATCCTCCTAAACATAGTAGGGTCTTCTATCTCATCCCCAACATCAGCACTCAACTTTACATTCTACTCCAATGGGACTGAAAGTGGTTTGCATGCTGTCATACCATACTTGGACAACATATCCAAGCCATACTGTCTTTGGAACAACCATAAACCATCATCGCATCTGATCACCTCAATGCCAAGGAAGTACCTTAGCTCACCTAAATCCTTCATCTCAAACTTCTTCTTCAAAAATCCTTGACTTCAACAATCCCACTATCACTATCACCTGTAATAATCAAGTCATCCACATAGATGACTATGATGACCAAACTTGCATCTCCCTTTCTCACATAAAGTGAGTGATCGGCATCAGAAACATAAAAGCCAATATTGACAAGATACTCTCTAATCTTGTCAGACCATGCTCTAGGTGCTTGCTTGAGCCCATAGAGCACCTTCTTCAACCTGCACACATACGTGGGATGCTCTAAATCTTCATAGCCTGCTGGCTGATCCATATACACTTCTTCCTACAAATCACCATGCAAGAAGGCATTCTTCACATCCATTTGCTGCAATCTCCAACCTTTGGCTATTGCCAAAGTAATCACACATCTGATAGTTGCCATCCTAGCACAATTGGACTGAAGGTTTCATCATAATCTATGCCATATGTCTGGGCATAGTCTTTTGCAACTAGCCTAGCTTTGTACCTACTAATAGAACCATCTACATTGTGGTTAATCTTATAAACCCACTTACATCCAATAGCTTTCTTTCCCTTCGACAATGATACTAGATCCCAAGTCTTATTGGCCTCTAATGCAGCCATCTCCTCATCCATTGCTGCATCCCAATGAGTATGACCAACAGCATCCTCAAAACAAGTGGGCTCAACATCCTTAACTAGTTTCACCATATAAGCATAATGGTGAGCTGCATAACCTTCAAAACCAAATATTTTAACAAGGTATCTGACCCTGCTAGATCTGCGTACCACCGGATCACTCAATGGATCCTTTACATTATTATGAGCTCTATGTACACCTGGTGTCCTGACAAAAGGAATACCAAGCTCATCATCCAAGCTCTCTGAGCCACTGGAGTCTCCATTAATAATTGCATCAATGCCATCTAACACTTTATTCTTTCCTTTGTCTTTACCTGTAGTGCTACTAGATGCACCTCAAGATGTAGAGCTACTCCTTAGTCTCCCAGACCAAGGACTACCAGATGATGTCTCTGGTCCACTAAGAGTCCGTGATTCTTGCTTTTCAGCCTGCACATGAGTGTCATGATCATGATCATCATCCAATGCATCACCACTAGATGCATACCAACTGCTCATTTCATCAAAGATGACATCCATGCTCACTCTGAATTTACATGTGACAGGGTTATAACAGCGATACCTTTTCTGCTCTAAAGAGTATCCAATAAAGACACATTTTTCTGCCTTTGGATCAAGCTTCTTCCGTAGCTCATCTGGCACATGAACATATGCAACACAACCAAATACCTTCAAGTGTGATACATCAGGCTTCTTGCCAGTAAAGCATTCTTCAGGAGTCATCCCATGAACTGCAGCTATGGGAGTTCTGTTCATAATATAAACAGCAATATGAATAGCCTCAGACAAAAAATGCTTAGGCATATTCTTTTCAGCCATCAAAGCACGTGCAACTTCTGCAATATGCCTGTTTTTCCTTTCTGCAACCCCATTTTGCTGTGGGATATACCTGCATGCGAACTGTCTCTTTATCCCATGAGACCTCAGAAAATCACTGAACTCGTTCGAGAGGTACTCTCCCCCTCCATCTGACCTCGAGCACTTTACTTTCAAGCCTATTTTTCTTTCAATTGCAGCCTTGAAAGTTCTAAAGTGCTCAAACGCTTCACTCTTTTCCTTCATAAAATATACCCACAGCTTTCTAGAACAATCATCAATGAATGTGACAAAGTATGAGCTGCCTCCAAGGGATACATTTTGTGTAGGCCCCCAAATATCTGTATGCACAACATCAAGGATATTTCTGCTTACATCTCTCTCATGTGAAAAGGGTTGTCTTGCCTGCTTACCAAACTGACATGCTTCGCATACCTTATGAAATTCTGCAACTCTAAATGTAGGCAAACCTGTAACCAACCCTTTGGACTGCATTAATTTCAGCCTTTGTACATTTGCATGTCCAATGCGCTTGTGCCAAATTTCAATATCTCCAACAACACCTTTTCCTTTAGCATACATAGCAGCATTCATAGTAGGAATTCCAGCATCCAGAGTAAACCCTTTGCTACCAACCTGCACTTGTCATTGAAGTCTTCTACAAAGCAGCCCTTTGCATTAAATCTGACTTGCAGCCCTTGCTCTACCATTTGACCGACTGACACCAAGTTCTTTGTAATAGATGGCACATGTAATACATCTGAAAGACTCTTTGTCTTACCATCATGCAAGGACAAGGGAACTTTTCCAATGTGTGAAATTGGGTGGCATGAATCATCACTCGTCTGCACATAACCTGCATTTTGCAAATCCTGCATCTCTCCAAACCATTCTGCATAGCTTGTCATATGATTGGATGCACCTGAATCAACATACCAAACATCATCATGTGTTCCCTTTCCTGTAACAGCATTCAGCATATGTTGCATAACAAACAGACGTTCATTTTTGTCTTCATTCTGTCGTGAAGAGGATGCATAGTTTCCTTACTGCAACTTACCACTACGGATATTATCTTTCTTAGTATAACATTGGGCTGCAATATGACCTATTTTGCCACAGTAGTGACATACAATACCAGAGTTGTTAGAATCTCTGTTCTGCCATCCACCTCTTCCTCTAAAGCTCCCCCTGCCTCTAAAGTTACCACGACCTCCTGAAACCTACATCACCAAATTGCTGATTCAATCTGTTTTGTTGGTTGTCACTACCACGTCCTGTACCACAGCCTCTTGAAGAGAACCTGCCACGTCCCCTTCCTAAACTAGAGTAGAAAGCTTGGACCTGTTCACCACTTCTTTCAGATGTCTCACTCTGCATGTTGATCTCTTCAGTGATCATAAGGGAGACCAACTCATCGAAAGCTGGAAATGGCTTTTTGATATATACAAAAGTTACAAAAGACTTCCAAGACTTTTCATTATTAAGTCCACCCAAGGTAGACGACACCAAATCATCATCATTGGGCGTTGCATCGATTGCTGCCAAGGCATCTGCAATGCTCCTTACCTTCAGTGCATACTCATTGATAGACATCTTCCCTTTCTTCAATGTATTCAACTCTTGCTTGAGTTGAATCTTTCGTGCCTTTGTATTTACAAAAAACATACTTTCAAGTATGGTCCAAGCTACATATGAATTCTCTGCATTTCTGATATGTCCCAACATATTATTGTCAATTACTGCAGACAGCCAGTACATGACCTTTTTGTTTTTTGCATTCCATTCCTTCCGTGCCTTTGTCTCTTCTACAGTTGGAGGATCACTCACCTTCGGCTCCTTTTCTTCACCTGACACAAACTCGTAGAGGCCTTTCCCAATAAGGAAGTTCGTGACACGAAACTTTCATGAAGGGTAGTTGTTCTTGTCAAGCTTCTCAATGATGGGGTTTCCACTCTTCTCTGCCATTATCACAAAACTAATACCAAACAGCAAGCAAATCTTCTGCAACCCTCAACCTATAGTGCACAGCAATACACCAGACAGTCTTTTTCACTGTCTGCTTTTAACAATACATGCAATTTGCAAAAAGAGTGCATGTACCAGTTTTGCATGTAGTCTGGTTTCTGCATCAGAGCTGTCTTGAATGCTGATGTCGTCATTTGTCAACACGTCCTCCTTTCTCATCCCCAACATGGCGTACACATCTCTTTTCTACTTCTTTTCTATTTTGGGTTCTAGTCCCAACGTCTTTGCCACCAAGCCGGGGGTTAAGCGAACCACTTGGCGCTTTGTCCCCTTCCCATTGTGACAGTGCCGCATTCGTTGTTGGGGTCATAAGACCTAAGAAATTCCACGCATCTTGTGTGGTCGGGTTCTTGTGCGAATCTTTCCACGTACCTGGCAAAGTTGCAATTTTCAATGACTCTCCTAGCCGCCTCTTCCTTGGCCACCAATCCTTCTATGTTGTGAATAGTTTGGAATTTTGGTTGGTTGTAGGCACGGCTCTCCAAGGTGATGTTGTACTATGCTCTCTCTTCTTCCGTGAATGGGGCACGGTCTTGTTGCGACATTTTTGGTTCCTATCATGAATTCCAGTTTCCATTAGCTCTTCCAATTTGACAATACAAAAACATCCTAGACTGAAAAGGAAAGATTTACGTGTTTATTGAATGGAAGCCTTAAAAGCCTATCCAACGTGAAGCTTTAACTTTTTTCCTTTTATATTAAAGTTATCTTGTCATTTTTCTACTTTGCTTGGTGCCTACGTGCTTAGCGTTTTGCTTGATTTCCACGAGTTTTAATTGTTCTCCTGATTCTCCCCTTTCCCTCCCAGCTTGAGAAGAATCCTTACTAGGATTGAAGGTGTGGGGGGTTGAGGACCTTGGAATGGGTCTTAGGAGTCATCGGTGTAGGAACCAAGTGTAAAAGTCGGGGTTGTAATCTAACCAAGCTGTGCTGTCGAGATCAACCGGATGAGTGCCTACATGCGTTATGTAAGTGAGAACATCTGTTAGGAAGTCACCGGAGGCATTGCGGCTAGCAATGTGTAGCTCCTCCTCTATCAGTAAGTGATCGAGGTGAGGATGTCCCTTGATGTGCTCCTCTAGAGGTCGATTGCGAAGAGTTGTCAACACTCTATACGAGGTTGGTGCGATATAAGTGGGGTCATACTCCGCTGTTTTGATTGCACGGTGCTGCTCCGTGTTGGTCATAACTCGGTAGCCCTCTACTTCCCATTGCAACCTAAGAGTGTACTAGTGTCATAAAAATGGGGATTCCATCCCAACAAGTTGGGATGATTCTCTAATTTCTTGGTCGGTGATGGCAGTAGTGGTTCGCTGATCGTATGATGTGATGAGATGTTGTTTGAGTGCTTGCTCTTTGGAGACCTCGCTGTCGAGTAATAGAGCCGTGGAGTTTGCTACCTTTGCAAAGGCAAGTTCAAATGTCTCCCAAGAACAAGGCATTGCGCGAATTTCAGTTGCAAAAGGTTCGGGAAACAAGCCTGAGTCCAAGCGGTCATAGCTGAGAGCCAGGTCTCTGAAGGTGGCATCAAGTTGTCTAATGCAATCAACCACATCATCCCCCGTATCTGTGGCTAGATCTGCGGCTAGTGTCAAAAATGACTTTCACTCGTAGGAAGGCTTAAGCCCTCTAGTGGTTGGGGTTTGATGGCCCAAGAGCCTTTGACAGCGGGTAGTTGTGGTTGTAGATGTGCCAGAGGTTGCAATTGGGTGCCCTGGCTTAGGGCTGGTGGAGCGGCAACTACTTCAAATTGATGGCAGCCTTCAGCGTGGATCATTGTTGTCGGACAGACTCTAGTGCATGATGGATTATGCGATGGTGTCTGTCGTTTGGGCCAGGAGGCTTGTTCGAGTCTCTCGGGCATATGTGTAGATGGGCTTGCTGGACGCGATTTTGGGAAGCACTGCAGCTCGTTGTGTTGAGGTTTGATGGGGCTAGGGGTGATCAAGCTTGGGGGTAGCATACAAATGGCGGTCTTGGCCGAGTGGGATTTAGGGATATACAACCAATTGTTTCCCTCATAGTAGCCTTGCGCAAGCAGGAGAGCTTTGAGGACCCACCTATGCCGAATCATGCCCTAATTTCTGTAAGTGCGTCTTAGTGTCCTAGTTTTAGCGCCAAGGGTCTTATGCGGTCATGCATGGTGACTCCTAGGTGGCGGTTATGGTTGTTTAGGCCTCCATTGGAAATTATGTTATTGTGCCTTAGCTTTTGTTGCCACGAGTAGTGGTTCTTGAGTAGTGGTGGGAGGTGGCCGGTCACTACCCCGCTCCTTAGATTCAGATGCTAATAGTTTTATCGGTGGTCGTGTGGTCTGTTCCATCACGCCACCCTTGCTGAAAGGTGCATCGATACGGATGCTACCTATGGTGAGGTGAATGCATTACGACTCATAATCGACATGGCAACGAATTTTCTTCTTGAAGGTTCGCCCTAGCAACGTTTCCGTACCCACATCTTGGTGCTTGGTAGCACATAGAAGATCATTGGTACAGTTTCAGTCTCAATAGAAACATCGGCCCTGCACTTGCCGAGGAGTGCATAGGGGTGGTTTCCATATGGGTTCAACCTGGCGTTAGTGGGTTGTAGTGATGGTTTGCCAAGTTGGATCCAATGATCGTGAGTTAGGACATTGAAGTTTGCTCCCTCATCAATTAAGGCATTAAGGATGCAGGTCTTCTTGGCAGTGATCGTGGTGTGCAGGTACGCAGGTTCTATGACCTCCTTCTCCGCATTGTCAATTTTGGTGATGGTGGCTACACGGACGTTGACTGGTGGTTCCAACATTGGTGGTTCATGGAACGGATGCGCGGGAGGATAGTATTTCTTGACACGGCTACCATTGAAGAAGCCAATCGCCGGCCATAGTCTCAAGCTCGATGTTGCCTGTTTGGCTAATTGCACGGATCTTGAAAGGTCCAAGACCCCAAAACTTCATTTTTTGTTTGTGCCCCTTGACTGAGTATAGGAGCACTAGGTTTCCTTGTTCGAAATCGCGTTGCTTGAGATGTTTGTCAAACCAAATCTTGCATCGTGCCTTCTCACATATGAGCACATGAGTGGCTAGAAGGCGGGTCTCCAAGAGGCGTTCGAGTTCTACTAGTCTTTGCATCCATGCTTCCTTTCCTTCCCATTGCTCCTGAAGTGCAATTCGTAGGCTGGGCACGAAGAATTCTGCGGGGAGAATAGCTTCAGTTCTGTATGTGAGTCTAAAGGGGGTCTGTCCGACAGTTGTTTTGTGCATGAGGCCAAGACTACCTTGGTTAGGACATTGATAAGAATCTTATTTGTGGATTCCGCCTGGCTGTTTGCCTGAGGGTAGTATGGCGAGGATTTCCAATGGATAATCAGGAAGGTGGATAGGAGATGGGCTATCACTTCATTTATGAAGTGTGTCCCCTAGTCATTGACTAGTTCGATGGGGCATCTAAATCGTGAGATCACCTGCTCCCATAAGAACTTAGCAGTCGTCCGAGCATCGTTCTTTTGGGTCACTCTCACTTCTGCCCACTTTGTTAGGTAGTTTGTGGCCACAATGATGTATTTGGCCTGAGAATACTATGCGCTAGGGCTGATGGGTCCTATGAAGTCAATTCCCCATTTCTCAAAGGGTTGTCGTGCAATGACTGGGGTCAAATCCATCTGATCCTTGCGAATCGAGACCTTTGTCCCGCTGACATTCGTCACAATGTTTAACAAATCACACAACATCATGGAACAGTGTCAGCCACCATAGTTGAGCTTGCAACACCTTGCGGGCTATTGTGTCTCCGCAAAAGTGTCCCCTCGCAATCCCACTGTGTGCCTCTGAGAGCACGTCGTGCATCTCATGCTCACACACACACCTGTGCATTAATCCATCTTTCCCTAAGCAATACTTATCAATTGGTAGGGTTGGATTTTGAAAATAAGCCGCCTTAGTCTTGCCTTTTTCAATGGACGTTCCGGCAGTCCGTGCTCTAGCAGTTGGACTATGTCATCTGCCTAATACGGTGCTAAATCAACTTTGAATAAATCCCTTTCATTGGAGAGGTTAAAGAGGTGGGCGTATGGCAATTCATCCCTGATGCCTTCACCAATGGGTTTTCCTATGGGGATGCGTGACATATGATCATGTAGTGATGTTTCCCTTTTCGTACAACCACCGAGAAGTCAAACTCCAAGAGCATTTCGGTCATTGAGAAATTCATTTCCGTCTTCGTTAGTTGTCGGCTTGCAAAGCTTACAGGGTAGTCTAGGTTGTGCTTACCATGTTGGCACAACACTGCCCCCACCACTATTTTAGAAGCATCGATATGCACGTGGAAAGTAATGGTCCAGTTCGGGGCTCATAGAATTGGTGTTGTGGTTAGAGCCTTCTTCAACTCTTCATATGCGCGTTGGCAGGCTTCAGTCCATTCGAAGACAATCATCAGTTTGTACAAAGGTCTTGCTATCAATGCATAAATCAACACAAATTGTTGATAGTATCCTGTATGGCCTAAGAAGCATTGAACTCCCCTGTAGTTGGTTGGTGGTGGAAGGTCGACAATAGCCCTGACCTTCAAGAAGTCAGTGGCGATGCCATTCTTTGACACCACATGGCCGAGGATGCATCCATGTTTCACCCAAAACTGGCATTTCAAGGGGTTCAGGGAGAGATGATATAGGCGGCACCGATCAAAGACTACTTGGAGTTTGTTCAAGTGTTCCATCTAGTTCGAGTGAATGCAAAGGTCATCGACAAAGACTTCTAAATCCTTGCAAAGCATGCCTTTGAATATGGTGCACATGAGTCGTTGAAAGGTAGCAGGGGCATTAGTCAACTGGAAGGGCATGACTATGTACACAAAGATGCCCCACTCGGTAGCAAAGGCAGTCTTATGACTATCGGCAGGATGCACTTGCACCTGGTTGTATCCTGAGAAGCCGTCTAGGAAACTGTAGGCCTCTTTGCCTGCCACTCGTTCAAGCATGTGCTCGGTGTATGGTAATGGATAGTTATCCCTCTTAGTAATAGCGTTCACCTTTTTGTAATTGATGCACACTCTAATTTTTTCGTTTTTCTTCATCACAATGCCTATGGGTGATACCCAATCTGTGTGCTCAATTTCATAAATGAATCTTACTTTCATCAGCTTATCAATTTCTTCCTTGATAGTGTGAGTGTGCGTCGGATTCATTGGGTACAGTCGCTGCTTTACTGGTGCCGTGTCTGGTGTCATGGGTATGTAATGAGTCACCACACTCGGATCCACCCCTTTAAGCTCTTCCAAGGACCATGCGAACACGTCCACATATTCTCACCAAAGGGCGACCAGACTTGTCTCCTCGTCCTCGGCCAAGTCATCAGCAACGAAGAGTGGCTGAGGTGTCTCCCCTTCCCGGGTTAAGTTCACCTCCTTGACTCTGGCTGGTCCCTCGATTGGTTCGCTCACTTGTCCTTGCCGTTTGGCACCCATCAAGATCACTACCTTATCGCCTTTCTTGAATTTCGTAAATTGTTTCGGAAGGTCCCATGGTTTTCATTGCTCATCTGTTCGGGTGTCCCTGGGTTGTTTCACCTTTTCTTGCTTCAGTCACTTGCGCCTCAAATGGACAGGTAAGTCCCCAGCGGTGCATCGGGTCTTGGGTGGCCTAGGTATCTCTGGGTCGCTATCCGAGCTCACTTCTGACTCAGAGTCGAACTCGTCGTCTTTGCTAGAGGAGGGGGTCTCCCCAGGTGGTCACAGTTCAAATGGTGATTCTGCCCTAAGCACTTGTGTCGTCCCTAGTTGAGTTAGGCATGCTTGCTCAAGGTCTATGGCTGCTATGTGTTCTAACCAGGCACGGTCACAATTCACGTGCATGAGCCCTCGCTTTGTCTGGTAGGCACTTCTTTTTTGCGGCTTGGAATCTGCCCGTTGGAATCTGCCCGTATCTGCTCTATTACATGTCCCTCCATGTCGTATTCTATTGAATCTACCTCCCCTCCACTCTCATCCTCGAAGGGTTGGCAGTCTTCGTACTCGTTGTCAATCAAAGTCCTCTGCAGTAACTGGTTCAACATCCCCTAGGGCTTGGTACTTCTCTTGTGTTGCTACTCCGAAACCAAGGCCCAGTTGTACATAAGGTTCAAGCCATGCACTCTGGTCTGTTGCCACTCGGATTCACCTAAGAGGTCCTGGAGAGATGTGAGGTTTGCTACTGAGTTGTTTGCCAGCTTGTCTGTTAAGTATTCCAAGGCCTTTTGGAGTTCTTTCTTGTTGCCTGGCACTTGGAGGGTGACAGGCTTAGGTCTCCCAAGGTGGGTTCCTTCCATCATGCACACTGGTATAGTGGGCATGCCGTCAGTCGCACCTATCATCATGATGGCTTGCTTGTGCGCTTCTTCATCCAAGAACGGCAAGTCGATTGTAGCAAGGACATGCATCCAATCCCGATCCCGCTCATCTTCTAGACATGGGATATACTTGGTCAAGGGCCCATAAGACTTCTTGACCTAACTGTTGCCCTTGAGCATCGAGGAGATGGCATCCAAGTTGATTGGTGAGGTTTTCCAAGTGTCCTTCTCCACCCTCAGCTTCCGTCCTGTTGCCTAAGAAGATCAAGACGTTACCCCAATCTTCAATAACTCTGGCATTGCACATCCAGGGCCGGCCTAACAGAACATCATAGTCCACCCCCTTCATGACTATAAAGTCAACCGAGAACTGAACACATGCGATTCTTACTGGCCAGCTTTTAAGTACTCTGAATGGCCTTACCCTCATGCCATTTGCTGTGTGACATTAAACCAAGTGGTCTCAACAAGTGGGTTTCCCCAGGTTTGCAATACCGCAAGGATCAACACACTAACCCTGGCTCCCGTGTCTATGATCCCCTTCCTTGTCATGTCTCCTAAGGCTAGGACTGGTAACACCACGTGCATCTCAGTGCCTTCCCAAAAAGCGTTAATATGCAAGGATTTTGGCACAATGTAGCGTAAAACTCGGTATTTGTGTTTCTACGTTTTGATCATGTAGGTCCGACGCCTGCTCCCGTGACTCCTCGACCCACTGCTTGAGGTTTCACCATAGGGTGGGGTGCTCCTTAAGCAGGTTTCCTAGGCTTAACATCACCAGGGTGGTCACTAGTGTGGTGAGGAGCTTTTCCTTCTCTTGTGTGAAACTGATCTGGCCAATGGCTGTGACTAGTTTGTCGCCCTTCAACATCAAGGCTTGCCCTCAAGGGTGCTGTCTGGGGTGTAGTTGCCCTTCCTGGTTTTGGTTGAGGGGGTAAGTCTGTTGTGGTCATGCTGATGAGATCCTCGCTCCCATCCTCTAGGATGGGCTCAGCGTCTCTCAAATGTGCTTGTACCTCTTTTACCCAGTCCCTCTGTGGGAGCTTTCACTCAACCGCCAAGACCCTTGGACCGCTTATTATTTCAAGCATTCCAAGCCGAGCACTAATGGCTACCTCTCACATAGCCGACGCGCCATCCATATCTACGGGTGTAGTGAGCTTACCTTGATGCCGTTCGAGTTACCTCCTCTCCCGTGCACTCCGGTAGCTCCACGATCCAAGTGCAAGCTTCAAGCAAGCTGGGTCCTCAAGCTCCACGGTCCAAGCTCCATTGACGCGAGCAAGACAAGAGAAGAGAAGAGAAGAGAAGAAGAGAGGAGACGATGGAGAGCTTCTCCTCCTCGGTCCCTCACCCTCACACACTCACTCCCTCACACTCTCACACTCCCTCTCTCAAAGCACAAGCTCAAGCAAGTAAGAACAAGAAGAAGAAGAAGAAGAGGAGAGCCACTTTTGGCCACACACAAGAATGAGCTTTCCATTCACTTTTCAACTTTATATACAAAACCCTAATCCCTTTTGGGCGGTCATCCCCTTTTTCCCTTTTTACATGGCCGGCCATAGCCTAGGCCCTTTTTCCCATTGTCCTTCTATCTTCCTAGCTTCCTTTTCACTGCCCATCTACATTTACAAATTGCACGGGTGAGAGCCCGGCGCTCTTTTACAAGATTTTAGGGTGCACCTTTTTATTTTAAAATGCGCCTTTCCCCTTTTGCCTTTGCCTTGGACTTTTGAGGTTGCCCTTGCGCTTTTGGCCTTTTCTCCTTTTCTTTCTTCAGTCGGGCTACCTTTTTTCCGCCTTTGCCCTGCGTCTTTTCCACTTCTTTTTGCTTTCTTCGTGTTGGGGTTAACATTACCCCCCTCCTAGACGAGTGCCAGTCCCATGGCACTCACCGTCATAGGTAGCAGGCTGTAGCATGCACGAAGACGTGGGTGACAAGGACGCCTGTGGTTTCCGTGGAGGAGTGTTGGTGGTGGTGTGGCAGAAGGTCCTAAGGGCCTGTTGGTGGCCAAGGTGGCTGGTGGAAGGTTGTTGGAGTTGGTGGTAGGGCTATGCTGTGTTGGGGATTGCATTGATGGCCAGCACAAGTGTTGGTTTGTTGGGGATTCTGCACATGACGATTCTTTGCGGGCTTGTTGGATGGTAAGGGACAAGTATCAAAGTTGAGTGTTGATGAAGAGCAAACAACACCTTATACCTGCAATTGGAAAACCTCACCTGTGATCTCTCCTTAAGGGGTAGTGCTAGGCTTCTCATCGTGCACAAGATATATTTTGATTAGTTTGGGAGACAGGTCGAATGCTAAGCAAGCCTAGAGTATTGTCCTGCACTTGAGGACCCAAACTGTGGATATACTTCGGTGCAAATATCATGTGAGTGCTCGTACATACTTAGATATTACATAGTTAGAAGACCGTGGACTAGTTTCTCATAACAATTCGTGGATGAAGCAAAGTTGTCCATGTGGAGAAGGAGTACGCGTGAAGGCATATGAGACAACCTTTGCATTGTGACTGCATGATGTAGCATAATGGAATACAAGGACACCGCACTTTCAGTAGCTGGAAACTATTGGACTTGCTTGATGAGTACGGTGTACTTTTCATGGCCAATCGTGCGGTGCTTATCACCACTGATTGCAATGGTACGAAGGTAGAGTGCAAAAGAAAATTGTGCAAGTGGGTCAAGGTGACAGGTCTAACCCTAGGCGAGACAAGCTTCCCAGGTATGTCTTGCCCTTGATGTGCCCTGAACAATTGTGGGTGAGTATAAGGGGCTAGGGGACTAGGGACGAAGCCAGTTGACCAAGGTCACCAGACGTACCTAATTTGAGGACCCCTAGGTGCTGTGCCGTGATCGTGAGTGCTTCTTATCTTTCCATTCTTTTTTTTTTCCCCTTTCTTTTCTTTTCTTTTCTTTTCTTTTTCTTTTATTTTCTTCTTTTTTTTTTTTGCCTGAGTACAACCATTACAATATGTTGAGGCTATCAGCCTTTCAATGGGTTGGAAAATGTCAAGCTTCGAAGGCTCAGAAAATGATTAGTACAATGATGATGGTGCCCTAGCCTCGTTGTTAGAGAAGCAGTTGGAAAAAGGGGGAGATACACTTGAGATATTGCAATTCTCCTTGCGGCACATGCGATGTGGGTACAATTGAGGTAACAACTGCCGTGAGCCAACTATAGAGCTTGACCCAGAAAGGAGCGTGGCACAGGAATGTTTTTTGGCCATGCAATGTGGGTGGTTGGCAAGGGTGATTCGTGATTTCGGCAGGGTGGCTTTGCCGCGGCTCCTTGGGGGGTCGATGGTTTTGCAGTGATCGAGCATTGAACACTTTAGCCCAAAGATCTATCCCATCCTGTATCCACTTGTCGCTTCATGAGAGTACAAGTATGGCATATGCTGCAACTATAATAAGCCAGTGCAATGCAAGGAGACATCACTAATTTGAATTCTATGGTGTTGACTTAGACATTTATCACCTGCGCTTGATTAGCTTTTTATTTTGCTAAAGGCGTAGCATATATTAAACGCAGATATGATAAGTTCATACAAGTTAGGAACATGTCAACACTTAACAAGTCGGGAACACTTAACCATTTAAAAACAAAAATTCTTGGCCAGTTATCATTTGATAAGCCCTTTATGCATTATGGGCTACTCGATTTGTACGAGGCGGGGCGAGTCTGGATGGCCGGGTGATTGGGGCTCTGCTGGTGTGGGGCTCCCGTGGGGGTGAGCAGGGAACATGTCGGCCGGGACATGGATGGTGTAATCCCGGCCCGCTACCATCTCCAGAATATCTTTAAATAATTCATTAAATTCTTCTCTTTCCCGAGCTGCCCTTTCTGCCTTTGAGCATCTAGGGCCCAAGCGGGAGCTGGGAGTGCGTACCACTAGTGCTGCCACCTGTTGCGCGTTTCGAGTTTCGACTTTCTTGACTCGAGGATTCTTCAGCCTTCGCCCTGGGCAATGTCGCTTAGGGCCTCACTTCTTGGCATACCTCTTGATGGTGGGCACATAGCGCTCCGGTGGAGGGGCGCGTGCCACATGCTCCCGCCTTCTGCGAAGAGCGTCTTTGCATGCTAGATCTCCATGATTCTCCATGCGTTCCGCCGCAAAAGGAAACCTACAAGACGCAATCCAAGGGTTAGACCTTGATATAGGATACAATTGTTTGCATGGAAGGGATTTTAGTGTGGTTTATGAAGCGCATATGTCAAAAGGGGAGGGGTGAGGCATGCGGTGTTTGTTGTAGAGGAATGGTCCCCCATGCTGATGTTCGCGTAGCCTCCAGTCATTAGCAGATATTAGTTTATGCTAAGTCGTGTGGACTGGTTGTCGTGGAGTGGGACAGGGCACATCCTCAAGAGAATAGACCAAAAAGGGAAGCAGGTGTATTGGAAAGGACTACACCCTGCCTACACCATCAGAGTTGTTGGTCAAGGCTTCCTATGGTGGCAAAGTGGGTTGCATGCTCTCACCTGGAGGTGGGGCTGGACACACACTTTTAAATGTGTGATGAGAGGAGGACTTGAGGAGCTTAGTTTATCTGACCCCACTCTTCTCCCTGCGCCTGACTATCATTGCTTGTGTGTGTTGACGTCGTTTATACATGGTGACACAAAAAGCAGTGTTTATTTATATACACATATATGAATCCATGTCACTTCACGAGGATAAGAACCAAGTGTAGAACTCGGGGTTGTACCGGAACGTGGCACACACATCTAGTATTCGTGGCAGCTGACTTAATACTGATAGATATTTTGCCACGTCGAGTAGCATGGAACCTTGACCGAGTCTACTGGCAATATGTAACTCCTCCTCAGTGAGAACCTTATCAATCAAAGGGCCCTGTAGCCTAGTCCCAGCTAAGTCCGTACCCTGAATGTCAGTGAGCACTCGAAGGGAAGTTGGTGCCACGTAGGTTGGGTCTCTTTGGGACCGCCATTTAGCCAATCGCTCTTCTGAGACCGTCATGATCTGAGCCCCTAGTTCGGCCATTACAACGCGGCTTTCGCACCAACACTGCTCAAATTGACTCTGGCCTGCTGACAATCGCTTTAGTAGCTCTATGTCTACGAGATTCGGTCGACAGAGCACTTCATTGAACATGACGGTTAAGCGTAGTTCGTCAGCCTCCTCGTCAGGGATGAGTCGCATCTGTTCATGCAGGAGCCTATCGTAGTGCCCGTTAAGATGTTCTTGTTCTTCCCATGATAGAGGAAAGGTCAAGTAATCTCCAAGCTACTCCTTGGGGATCGTGCCCATGTCCACAAGGATGTAGACACACGCGACCACTTTGAGCTTAGCCTCCAACTCAGTTAAGCATTCTGCGACACTTCTATGTTCAACAAGGGCTTGCTCGGTTGCTATCTCATGCAAAGTTCTAAGAGTTTCCTTAGGCTTTAGCATGGCTGGGGGCTCAGGCCTAGATGAGCAAGATTGGTCAATGCTAGGATTTCTTATGCTCTTGGGGTTCTCACGTTTCTCCTAAGGTTTTGCTGTTATTTCATCATGGTTCTTCTCGGATGTGACTAATATAGATTTGTCACCCTGTTGTGACAGCGTTGTATCCACTCTTGATTGGTCAATGTGAGTTCCATTGTCAGTGGATAGAGTGTTGCAAGCAACTGTTGATGGCAACTGTTGCTTTGGTTTATCAGAGCACACAGATGTGTCTAAGGTTTCACTGCTATTAGAAGAGGCATTAGTGGGTTCATTGGTGGATGGACTCGATGCTTTATTCATCAGCTCTTCAGCGCCCTTCGTCTCAATGTTCTTGGGGTCCACAACCACCTGCAACTGTTGTTGTTTTCTCTGCTTTCTCCTCTTTTTCTTGGTCAATGAAGGTGCATCTAACATCTCAGGACCCTGGGCTATATCGACCATTGATGTGCTCAGTCGGGTCTCAGCATTTTCCTTCTCTAGTGTGTCCTTATGGGACATAGATGTGGTTTGCTAAATAGCCTTGCCCGGTTGTGAGGGCACAACTGCCGCTCTTTTCAGAGAGTCTAGATTTTCAACCAACTCCCTCGCGTTTAAATCCTCCATCCTAGGCTTTAGGCACTTTGAAAGTGCTGGAGCTATCGAGGGATTTGGTTGCGACACCTCCTCCACAGGTAAACTACTAAGGACACGTTCCACAAGGGGCATTGTCACAGCCAAGGGCTGTGATAGTTGTGATCTTTGATTGGAAGTAGTAGCAGCTAGATTAGTGGGCTGGCTACCCTTGGTGGATTGTGGTGTCAAGTCCCTAGGGCGAACGGAAGCAGCCATGTTTTTTGTTGCCCTTTGAGCACTCATCTGTGTAGATCGAGCATGAGTTGATTGAGTCACATTAGGTTGCTCATGCATATCCTTGGATCGAGAGCTATAGATGGAGCCCTGTCCCACCTCTTGGACATTTTGAAGCTTAGATGGAGATAGAGATTGGAATTGAGCAGTTTCCCTTGACAACCGTTGTTGTGCTTCCTGTGTCCATTTGGAAAAAGAGGATGTAGGAGATCTAGGACTCTTAGGTGGACTTGGCACTCGCTGAATGATTTTCTCGAGGCTATTAGACGATTGTGCCATTTGCTTTGTTGAGTGATCAGCCTTGCCTTGAGCAATGTTGTGCCTATGATGCTTGTTCTCCCCTTGGGGAATCAAAGGCTCCTCGGGCACTAACAATTTTTGTGCCTGCTCAATGGCTACATATGACATCTGTTTATTTAGCATGCTAGGCTGGGGCTCTTTCCTTCGAACAATCATGTCTGGTTTCTTGCCTTGAGACCTAGAGTTCCTCTTAGATTTCCTCCTGTGCCATGCTTTTGAATCTGGCCTTCAGCTGATAGAGCCGGTTTAGCAGGGGGTTTTGGTACCCAAATCCATTGGTTGCCTGCATAATACCCTTGAGCACGAAGCAACGCTTTGGATATCCATCGCGGCGTTGTGCTAGCTCTCCATTGATGCCTTTGCCTATAAGTCTTGGGCTTCTTTCGTGGTCTTCTATGATATTTGTGAGTCCCAACCCTGTCCTTGGCCTTGTCTCTTGACCTTCTTGTTTTCGGCATGGCCTCACTCACTGGTTCTCGTTGTTCGACCTATGCTTGTATCAACTCTTCCAACAAGTCCTTGCCCTCGTTTGTAGGCTTGACTATTATGTCATCACCTTCCTTGCCTTTCCCTTGAGGTTCGATGAGGTCACCCTTGCTAAAGGTGGTGACTATCCTCACACCCGGTAGTGTCAGGTGTATCCTCTGTGCTACATAGTTAGCCTCACATTTGGTCACCCTTTTGAAGGGTCTTCCCAGGAGGGTTTCTTTCCTGCAGCTAGCACTTTTTGAAGGAACATGAAATAGGATAGGCAAGCTTTCCGTTTCAATTTTCGCAAGGATTTTGCACTTCCCTATGAGTGCTTGTGGGTGTCCCCCATAGGGGCTAAGAGTTGCACTAGTCGGTGTGAGCTCTGGTTGGCCTAGTAGGGTCCATGATTCATAGGTCAAGATGTTAAAATCTGCTCCTTCATCAATCAGAGCATCGATAATATGCTCTCTTTTCATGGTGAGTTTGACCCTAAGATAAGCAGGTGGTACTATGTCTTCATCTTCCAGGTCCTGGCTTGTAAATTTAAGCCTTCTGACAGATGCCCTTGAGTTCTCGATTGCACGACCAGATGTGGATTCTCCACTGCTGTCTTGGATCGTCAGTGCAGTGCTATTCGAGGTACATCTCTCGTCAAGAGTGTCACGTCTAGTCATCTTCGCATTTGCAGCTTGCTGAAGTTGCATTTTGCTCTGACTAGACACGATTTGAACACAATGTCCTTGTGTTCTCGTGGTGTGGCCTTTTTGCCCTTGATGGCTAGATTGGCCCATTGATGTTCTAGGGTCTCTGTTTCTCTCTGTTCGGGTATGGGCTTTTGGTTGCTCTATTGCAAGTGAGACTCCATGCTGGTGTAGAGCCATTACTTCACTGGGGTCCAATTTGGAAGGCCTGTCACGGCGCACGTTTTCTCTCCAACCTACTCGAGGGAGGTGCGGAGGGGGCAGAGCCCCCTTTGCGGGGGTCCGGGGGGGGCAGTCCCCCCGGACCCGCAGGGCCGTTATGGTAGACGCCATATGCAATTTGGAGGACTGTTTATAGCCAAATTTTAAACTACGTGCTCTAAGTTTCAGCCCAGTGATGGATCTGTGATGTGCCTTTAGCTCTACATAGCCTTTGGGGTCAATCTCGGGGTTTAGATGTGTCAAAATTTGTGTTCTAGATACTTGTCCAATTTTGACACTTTTTTGTCCGATTCTCAGATGTCCAATTTTCAGGAGTCCGATTATCAGAATCGAACGTCCGATTTTGGGTTGGTCCGATCGGCTCAGTGGTCCGATTTTGGTCACGTCCGATTCTGGGAGTCGGATCGAAAAAGTGGTCCGATTCTAGGAATCGGATCGAATAGGGTAGTCCGATTCTGACTGGTCCGATTCTGACTGGTCCGATTCTGGACTGGTCCGGTCCAATTCTGGGTGGTTCGAGTGTCCGAGTGTCCAAGTCTGACGGGTTGGTCGGATCGGATAGGGTTGGTCCGAACGATCAGACGGTTGTCCGAGCGTCCGAGTCCGAGTGGTCCGATTTCCAAAATCGGACGGGTTGGTCCAAGTCCGAGTGTCCGAGTGGTCCGAGTGTCCGATTCTCAAAATCGGACGGTTGGTCCAATCGGATGGTTGTCCGAACGTCCGATTCTGGGACTCGGAAGGCCTGGTCCGACGGCGCGGACGACGGCCTGCGAGTTGCACGCGATGCCTCTAGGCTGACGTCTACTACACCGAATCGTCCAGCGCCTTCCAGATAGGTGCAGGACACTACAAGGGAATGCCAGACATGCTTGGAACCACTGTGGTGCTCGAATCGAATGGCACTCCAAGGATCTGTGCCTCTATTTCCCTGTTTTAGCCTATTATACAGCAACAGAGAACCCTACTATTTGTTTCTTTTTCTTTGTTTTTTCCTATCCTAATGCATCCAATCACAAAGTAAATTCCTACACTACTTCATTCCACAACATAAATCTCAAGAAAGCAAAACACCTACTTGCCAAGGAGATCATTTCTGGTCAATAGTCCATGAGGACAATGTTACCCTCTTCTTCGTGAGAGACATAAGGGTATAAATAAGTTGGTTCCTCATTAGGCTCTTCCATGTAGTGGACCGCAGTGTCACTCGGTGGATGCGTCACATAGGGATCGGGTGGCCTCGGTATACCTGTGGGTTCTATGTCCATCCTGGGGACAGTCAGCTTTAGGTTGTTAGGTGCAGGAAGGGCCAATGGGGATCCCCTTTCGAAAAGTGGTTGCGGTCTTTTGGCTAGGTAAGGCTGGCCATATGGTTGGGAGTATGGAAGTCTCCTGGGAAATCTACAGTGCAACGTGTCGTGACCAAACCTGTTCGTAGTTAGCGCAAGGTCTTGATCGAGGGTCTTGATACTCGACTGGCAATTGATTTCCACCACAGTACACACATTGGATATGTGGCCGCATTGGTCGTCACCATAGGTCTTGCAGCTTGACTATCTCCATCTTGATATCAACTAGGTCATGGCTCGTCTCGGTGGCCTTCCCCTTATCTTGGGATGATGGTGTGGGTTGCTCACCAGAGGTTGGTGCCCTTTCCAAACCTCGCGAGCTGGTTTCTTCTAAGCCAGAGTTCCTGGAACTCCTCTCTTTTAGTTGGTCATCAACTTTGATAGCTTCCTCAAAAACCCTAGCTAGTGCGTCTCGCTGAGTTGGCTACCAGAGCCTTATACAGTTCCTTGTTTCAAATTCCACTAATAAACACTGTCGAAACTACTCTCTCAGTCGATCGTTCACCTGTAGGGATCCTCTTGAAGAGGCTCCTTACGTGGGTTACATAATCGTGAATGTCCTCCTTCTCTTTCTGCTTGACATTCATCAATCGCACCAGCAGATTATCGGAGTATCCAGGCTCGAAAAATCTCTTAATGAAGAGATCCTTGAGGTTGTTGAAGTTTGCCCGCTCAGCCGCATCTAAACTTGTATACCAGGTCCTGCCCTTGTCCCCTAAGCAGAGTCCGAATGCTTAAGAGCGCTGAGTTAGGTCGCTGAGGCCGTTGGCTTCGCAGACTTGCTCGAATTGCTCTACAAAGTTGTATGGGTCATCATGGGGTTGGTACTTATCGAGCTGCTTTGCGGCTATTGGGATCTTAGCCTGGCTCTTAGAGCCTTGGGTTGCTCCTAACCTTGCAAGTAGCGAGGTTGCTAATGCTACAGCACTTTGCTCTGCTGCAGTGTTGTCTAACAAGCACTTCATGAGAAGTTCACTCAGCATTAAGTCCCCTTCTAGGGCTCTCTCGTGATCCGTTCGGTTTCGGCTGGCTAAGTTCAGCACGCAATTCCATGCTTTGCCTTTGGCTCTTGACCTGCTGGTCTCTATTGTACGTGGCTATGCCTTGCAATGCCTTATGGGCTAGCTTCCTCTCTTCTTCTAAGTCTACAATGATAGCATATGTTGTCTGACCGTGGTGCTCATATTGGGCGTGCGCATCATAGCTGCTAACCAATTGCTGAATAGCCTCTGGAAAGATGCCCAAGTCGAGTTCCTCATTAGCCCTAAGGTCCGCGCCTTCCTTCGCCATGGCTGAGTTCTCATGCTTTGCCAAGCTATCAATTGGATTGAGTGGGTTTGTCAAATCCCTTTCGCTTGCGCCGCTTGCTTGGTCCCACTCTGTGTGTTGATGGTTTGTCTTCGTCTATGGGTTTTCTCCTATTTGTGGATTCCTTAATTGGCTTATCTGAGGAGTGAGTTCCTTGGCTTATTAAATGCAGTTCTCAAGTTATCTCCACTCCGTGTGGGTGTTCTTTCTGGTGCACGTGTGTTCAATCAGGCTTTCAATTTTCCTCAAGTGCCCTTCAAGTGCAGAAATTCAAGGTGAGTGCAACAACCAACCCCTAAGCGCCTCATGCACCCTTGGGCACCACGTTGCCTTGCCATTTCTTGTGGGCTCAACTAGGGTTTTACGGCTCGGCAGGTTACCTCTAGGTCTCTGGATTTCTAGGTATCACGATAGCCCACTCAAACTGTTAAGCGGCCCTGTCTTACGATTTTGTCTACTCTGTGCACCAGAATCAGGCTTCAAGCGCCAAGAAGACTTACGAAAAGTAGCATCGCTGGGTCAGGTCAAATTTTTGAGATTGATTTGGGGTACTCACTCGGCTCCAGTTGGGTCAGGTCAAATTTTTTAGACTGATTTGGGGTACTCACTCGGCCCAACTGGTCCGAGTTGCAGGGGCCAAATGGGTGACTCAGACAGGCCGAATCTCGCCTGTCCGAGTATATAGGATTTTTTTTTTGGGGCCGAGGGCCGAGTGGAGTAACTCAGACGGCCGAGTCGAGTGATTCGGATGGGCCAAGTTGAGTAATTTGGACGGGCCGAGTCTGAGGGCAGAGTAGACCTGGGTTTGAGTGTTAGTTTGGTCGGACGGGCTGAATCTAGTGATTCGGACGAGCTGAGTCCGAGGGCCGAGTCTGAGGGCCGAGTAGGGTTTTTGGGTTGAGGTCCGAGCAGGGCGGGTCCGAGGGCCGAGTCTAGGACTCAGCCTCACAAGGGCCATTCGGACGAGCCGAATGCAGTGTGACGAATGCCGCGCAATGCCAATTTTGATCGAATCTCCCTAGTCAGGCAATCATTCCCTGCATAAACTTCCAGATCCTGGCTAAGGCACCAAGGGAAGTGATTGGCATACCTGGGGTGAGCAGTGGGCTCTCCGACGATGTGATCGAATCGAATCTTCGCGGGGGCTCTCTCTCTCTCTCTCTCTCTCTCTCTCTCTCTCTCTCTCTCTCTCTCTCTCTCTCTCTCTCTCTCTCTCTCTCTCTCTCTCTCTCTCTCTCTCTCTCTCTCTCTCTCTCTCTCTCTCTCTCTCTCTCTCTCTCTCTCTCTCTCTCTCTCTCTCTCTCTCTCTCTGTGCAATGGTTGCAAATGAGCTCCCCTTTGGCCCCTTGACCTTTAAACCCCTTCGGGGTAGGGCTTTGATACTCTCAATCATTACTTGCCAACATTAAACAGCTTTTTGCCATTTTTTGCATGTTTTATGCCCTATTTTGCCATGTTTGCAATAGTAAACCCTGCCCCTTCCCAATTTGATTTCCTAATGTTATCCTACTCTAAATGCAAGAGAATCGAAAGCAACAAACTGACATGATTTCTCCCTACTTTTCAATCATCAAACAAACTAACTAACCCAAAATACTTACTTGTTTCGAAGATCAAAACACCCAGAAGTCCTAGGGCAATGGGAGCTCAATATGAACCTCAAGAGGTGGAGCTATGGTTGCTAATGGTGAAACCCTGCTATAGGTAACTCGCATGGGAGCTGAAGCAATATTGGATTGAGCTTAAGCTCATGCAGAATGTGGCTCTGATACTAGTTGAAGGGAGAAGCTCTTGTGAAACCAAAGCTTTATGGATATCCCGGTTAAAGCCTTGCATATATAGAGAGTACAACATTTCACCAGTGAGCTGGGTGTTTAGAAACATTCGTCCTCTCAAGACCTTAAACTAAGCTGTATAGTTTTGGATTGTGGCATCACCCTATTTGAGCCTACGGAGTCCCTCTAACTTTTGGGCATCAGCCCTATCTAGCTACAACCACGAGTGGAATGCCGCCATTGGCATCATAAAAAATTTCCCAGTTATTTTTCACTACAAGCCATGTTGCTGCCTCTTTCTACATTCAAGCACTCAAGCTTGAATCCGTGGTCCCGACAATGGAACCAAAATGTGGGAGCTTTCGCTCAACCGCCAAGACCCACGGACCGCTTATTGTTTCAAGCGTTCCAAGCGAGCTCTAATGGCTACCTCTCACATAGCCAATGCGCCCTCGATCCTAAGAGTGTAGTGAGCTTACCTTGATGTCGGTATGAGTTGCCTCTTCCCTTCCACACTCCAGTAGCTCCACGATCCTAGATGCTAGCTCAAGCATGCTCAAGCCTCCTCCTTCTCCACGCTCCAACCTCCATGGCAGCACGCGCAAATGAAGGAAAGGGAAGAGAAGAGAAGAGAAGATGATAAATGATGAAGAGCTTCACCCCCTTGATCCCTCACTCCCTCCCCCACTCTCACAAGGGCACTCACACAAGCAAGGAGAGGGGAAGAAGAGAAGAAGAGAAGAGCTCTTGTTGGGCACACACTAAAGAATGATCTTCCATTCACTTTTTGAACTTTATATATACAAACCCTAAAACCCCATGGGCACCCATCCTTTTTTACATGATCGGCCATTGTGGCAAGGTCCCTTTTTCTAATTCCCTCTTTTTGCTTAGTGTCCCAGGCCTATATTTGGCTATTCTTTTATAGGTGGCACAGGCGGGAGCCTGGCGCTCTTTTACAAAAAAAATTTGGAGTTTTTGAGGCACCTTTTATTTAAAACTATGCTTTTGGCCCTGGCTTAGCTTTGGAGTCCGCCTGCATGTCCTTGCTCCTTTTCCATCTTTTTTCTGCTTTTTCATTCCCCTTTCCTTCTTTCTAGCTTGGGGTTAACAATAGATTCAAGGGCTTCCTTTCATGTGACCCCTCATAGAGAGTGGTTTCACTCCTATCATAGTTTGACTAGATATCTCCATTTGGGTAATGACATGGCACTCGAGATAGTTAGTATTGGTGATGTCCAACTGCAATTTGGTTTAGGTTGCATATTTACTCTTCGTGATGTACATCATGTATACCGGCTCTTATGAAGAGCCTTATCTCTATTGGCACTTTGGATGATACATGTTATGTGATTTATTTTGGTGATTCCTCATGGACGATTACCTGTGAGAATCGTGTCATTGCATGTGGTGCTAAGTCTAACACTCTCTATCCCCTGCTTGTATATGGGTCAATTGACCATATTTTGGCAATGGATACAATTCCACATGTATCTCTTTGGCATCATCGCCTTGGGCACATGTCCTTGCAAGGAATGATGCAAGGAATGAAAAAATTGTTTACAGTATCTTTCACCCCTTAACTATAAGTGCTTTGAGTCTGTGATCATTGTTTATATGGAAAGCAGACACGTAATATGCATAAAGTCTGTTATGACATGCATGGGTGAGCCATTGGCTCTTATTCATTCAGTCCCATGACCTACAAGTTGTTAGGTGGTATGAAGTATTTCGTTACCGTCATTGATGACTATATCCATAAGGTCTAGGCATATTCTATTAAGCAAAAATCGTAAGTCTTTTCTACATTTCAATGTTGGCTTGCTTTGGTTGAGAACCAATATGGGCTAGGCTGAAATGCCTAAGGTCAAATAATCAGGGGCATGAATATGACAATTCAAGAATGAGTTCACAATATACTTAGCCATGCAGGCTTATCACAAAATTTTTGGGCTGAGGCAATTACTACCGCTGCACTTGAGAAATCAATTCCCATATACTACTCTTGACTATCAAGATACAGAGGAGGTATGGTCTAGAAAACCTCCCTCATATGCTCATTTGCATGTCTTTGGTTGTGAGGCTTTCTGCCATGTATCCAAGGACAAGTGCAATAAGCTATACCCTAATTCTATAAAATATATCTTTCTTAGTGATGTAGATGAGATGGACTATCACCTTTGGAATCTGTAGGCTTGAAAGCTTATGCATAGCCTTGATGTTTTTTTCCATGAGGAGAAAATGCAGAAGTAGCCTAAGAATGTTTGAAGTATGCAATGTGATATTTCAAGAGGATCCTCCTATTGTATAGCCAATTAGTCAATCGATGTTGTAGCACATCTGATACCCCTGTGGCCCAAATTTCTAATGCTCCATAGGATGTAGACAACAGCCTGCATAGTTTGAGCTATGTATGGATTATGTTATGGTGATAGATGCTAGTGAGCATCTTACTTATGATGAGGCCATGTGCAAAGGTGATAATCACTCTTGGGAGGGGACCATGCAAGTGGGTGGTGTAGACTTTGATGAAGTCTTTTCTCCTGTCGTGAAGATGACTATCGTACACTTGTCACTAGCTTTGGTTGCTTAGCTTGACTTAGAACTTTATCAGATGGATGTCAAGATGGATTTTCTTCATGGGGACTTGCATGATGAGATTTATATAGAGCAGCCTAAGGGCTTTGAAGAACGTTGCAGGGAGGACCACCTAGTATGTAGATTAAGAAAGAGCCTTTATAGCCTTAAACAAGCATCTAGGAAATGATACCACAAGTTTGATGCTTTTATGCATTCACAAGGATTTACCCGTAGTGACATGGATCCATGTTCATACACAAAGAAGGCTCATGATGGCATCCTTATGCTTTTGATACTCTATGTGGATAATATGTTGATTGTTGGGAGTGCTCATGATGAGCCAGATGCCTTGAAAGGTCAACTCTCAAGAAGAGCTTTGAGATGAAGGACATAGGACATACCTCACATATTCTTGGGATGCGTATTATAGGTGATCACTTTAAGGGGCCCCTTTGTTATGGGAGCACTAGACTATGCTCGAGAGACTAGACTAGATGCAAGATTTGTTACAAGAATTTTGAATACAAGATAATTCCACGTAGGTGCACAAGTTACAATGATAACTTAACAAGATATGGAAAATCCCATAACCCGAAACCATAGGTATAAACAATAGGACTCGATAGGATATGAAGGATCCCCCAATCCAAGACTGTAGGTATGGATACAAGATATCATAATTACAATATCTCCCTCGACGGGGATGAACAAGATACAAGACAGTACTAGACAAGATCTTGTGCTACAAGATCATAAGGTGACGAGACAACATGAGTAGAATGAAAGACAAGACAAGTCTAGACACCATGACTAGACAAGAACTAGAACTAGAACTCAAAGATACTTACTTGGAGGTCTTGACTCCTTGAGCTCCCAAGACTCTGGAATTGGCAAGACTGAGCTTCATGGCAAGCCCCTCCTTTTATAGGTGTTGGAGGGTGGCTAAAGATCTTCTAGAATGTTCCATGATGACATCATCAATGATGCAAGTGATGACATGGCATATTTTCTAGAAGGTTCTATGATGATATCATTGATTATGCAAGTGATGACATGGCATATCTTCTAGAAGGTTCTATGATGACATGGAAAGGGTACATTCGCATGGTTGGCTCAAGGATGTCATGTTAAGTGTGTGTCCACATGGAGTGTGGATTCATATGGCATAAGCAAGAATTAATCCGTACACAATCATGGCATGTTTGTGACATCACCCCCTCCTCTAGCGACGAGTTCCATGAGGAGCAGCTTGGTGGTTTGGTCCAAGTTTCATTGGATTCCTCTTGTGAAACTCTTTAACTTTGAGAGGTTCTCTTTGGAGACATTCTGCAACTTTCCAAGTGTGATCATTGATGTCATATCCTTTCCAATGAACAAGGTATTCCAATCAATCTCGGGAGATCCTTGAGTCTTCGACCTTTTCCTGAATTCCTTGCGTACTCCTAGAGAAAGTTTAATTAATTGTAGGAGATTCACATCTGGTTTGACTTCGCAAAGGGAACTTGCTAGATCAAAGTCGTGATAATTAGCCAAATTTCTCTTCTCACGCCAAACCATTCTCTCCTTTGGTTTTTCCATCGGCTTTGATGCCTCTTTTTTAGCCTTTACCTTCTTTCTTGGCAATCCTTTATCCTCCTCGGGATCGGCTTTACTGCCAATAGGTCTTAACGATCCACCTTCCTTATCAGGATTCAAGACTCGCTTTTCCCTAGCATCTTGCTTAGGGCTTCCCTCGACAGGTTTTACAATTCCTTTGTCACCCTCTTTAATCTTTTGACCTCTTGTTATGGCTCGTAGATTAGAAGTTTCAACATCATTGACACGTACAACCTCAATAAGGCTGACTCCAGTGCAATGAGGTAACTCCTCTACAACAACCTTTCCTCTTTGCAGTATTTGCCTTGGTCCATCGTCTTGCTGGAGATTATTCCCTCATGCGCAATGGTTAACTGGACTTGGTTGTTTACTCCCTTGTTGGAGAGAATTGATCTTACTCCAACAGGTAGCAGCTAAGTGGCCAGACTTCTTGCAAATATCACATTTGACATTCGGGAAATTCCTAGGGAAATGTTGGCCCCCACACCACTTACAGGTGAATCTTGAGGGGCCACCCTCTTCAGGGTGTCGGCTCCCTATCAAATTCTATTGCTTCTTAAGAAAATTGACATCCACAGCTATTTGTCGATACTGTTCAGAGATCATATTAGTGTAGTGCTTCATCATGTCCTTAACTTCACAAAGGACATTAGAAGCACTTGACTCATAGCCGCAATCGTTAATCTGTCTCCCCATGGGCCTAACCACTTGATTAGGAATTAGCCGGCCACTGACCAACTGGGACAACATTAGGATTCATTGTTTGGTTTCCACCACTATTTAGCAAGGCCACCTGACTAGCCATAGGCATAGTCATGCTAGGAGGAGCTAGTAATATAGGCAAATTCAACATAATACTCCCTCTGCCACTCGTATTTAACATGGGGTCCCCTTGACTCCCATTGGGCAAGGCCAAATTATTACCATTCCAATTTATCATTGTTGCATAAGCCGCTTGCAAGCACGACTCTACTCCTTCTGCTTGAGTAATGGCAATGTCAATATCGGCCACCCAAAGCAACACTACTCAACTGCACCTGGATATTAAAATCCAATCCATGTAGGAAATATTGCAACTGTGTAGCCCCGCTGGAATGGGAATATAAGCGTTAAGTTTGCGAAGAACTTTCTTTAGTTTCTTGGCATATTCCTGGACATTCTCATTTGGCTCTTGGCATGTTACATTTAGAACACGCAATCAATATTGCTCACCCTTCTCAGGGGAAAACTCTCTACGGAAAGTCGTAAAGAATTGGGCATTGCTAGTTATGGTTCCGGCTTCTAGACCGTGATACCACATTGTCGCTCTTCATTTCAACATCATGTTGAAGAACATCATTAGGTGTTCTTCGTGTTGGATTCGATAGTTGAACATGAGTGTTTGAAACTCCTTAATGTGGAGTTATCCATCTTCTTCTGCTAACCCATGGAAAATGGGCAATGGTGCTCCTAATGCCGGTAAATCCGATGTATTTGCTAGATTTGCGATAGGTTGTGCCATAGCTACAACCAGATTGACAACAGGAGTTTGCGTAGGCAGCACTACATCCCCACTTGTTGTGGGTTTATTAACTGGAAATAGGGAAGTACCAAGACTTCCACTTGCACTCAAAGAGCTACTCGTAACACCTAGGTTATTGGAACCACTGCCACTTATGCGTAACAGGCTACTCCTTTGAGGAGAATAGTGTCTTACAATCTCCAACCGTCGTCTAGCCCTCTCACCACGTTCTACTTTTTGTATTTTGACTTGGCGGTCCTTGTCAGAGGACATAAACCAATTATTTGGTCCTTAAAAACCCTAGATTTGAGAACCACCACTTGTTGGTGGCTCCCGGCAGATGCACTACTGATGGGACCTAAAATGGGCTAGCACTGGATATGGCACTAGCCGAACCTCATGCATACAACAGACAACCCCACCACGCACGGGCTCACAGGCCAAAAGTGTCTAAAACTCACTTTGCACTAAATCTTATGCCGATTTTGTGTTTGTATCCAATATGTAGTCCAACGTTCACCTTCCCTTCTCCTCAGAGGGAGATCCCATAACATATAGGCATAATGCCTTGTAATACATATATAGGGAAGCAGCTCTTGGCTGATTGTCGTGGCTCCATTGCGACTCTCCTATACCTCGGGGATTGGCCCCAAGATGCATCGCTAACACATATAACATTTGCACAAACTCCACTCTTTCATAATTCAACATTCTAGGAGATTTTGATTTGCCTCACAAAACTTTCCCCAATGGAAGCACCCGTCTAACCCACGACTTAGGTTTCCTATCCTCTCAGCATTGGTCAAAGATTGCAATGCATTCCACGAGATATCACGTGACATGCTTGATGCAACGTGTATGAAGATTGTGCACAACCATTTTATGATTAAAAAACTAGCCATGTGAGGTGCGAAAAATAGCCCTTTCATGAATTTTAATTAAGTCTTACGTATTGTGCTGCTTTAGGGACTAGCACCGGAACTTCCGTGCTACTAGTCGCCTATATTTAATTATGGAACAATCCCTAAATGCTATGCACAAAGAGGAAAATCAAAATTTGTATCTTTTCAGTAATTAAATCGTCGCACAAACTTCATCTCCCCCTCACCGTTTAGGTGTTGCTGCAGTGCATAGGTGTAAATGGTTGTTTTGTATCATTTTTGTGTGTAAAAAACAATAAACACATACTATAACACAAAGGAAGAGGCCAAACTGAGGCATGACCTCATGCTTTAACCTCGCCAAACATTCACGCACATAAAATTTATTTTTTCATATTTTTTAAGCGTGAAAACCCTAAATTTTTCTTTTTTGCTATTTTTCTCTATTTATTATTCATGGAAAATAGGTATTTTCTGATTTATTTGTATTGGATTATTATTCTGACTGAAACTTAACATTTTCTCTGATTTTATCCTATTTCCATTCCTTTTTCCCAACTCAAAATCAAAAAAACCACTAATTTCCATTGAAAAATGACATTTTGCAGGTTTTAACAAATTAATAACGGCTCTAAATCATTACGGGTTCTGCATTTCTGTAGTTACAATCCTCAAAAATGATGTAAAAAAGGTTCAAACAAAAATTCATCGCATATGAACAACATTTGGACCATGAAACAACAAAAACAAGCAAATTTCTTCATAAAATTGGAGCATACCGCATGTCTTGCGTGTTGCGGGTTTTTTAATAATTATTCTGGGCAGCCCATAGACCGACCAGCAACCATTCTTCAGTGCTGAAGCTCTTTCTTTAGTCTCCTCTTCATCTTGAAGCAATCCAATCACAGTCGGACAAGCATCCTTCAGCCCCTCTTCTTCTTGATTTCTTGCACATGAATTGCATTTATGCAGGAGAGAGAGGGAGGAGAGAGAAAGACTAGATCTGCAACTCCACAACCAGGCAGCCATTGGAGGAGCGGATTGGAGCGATGGAGAGCGAAGGATAGAAGCATCTCAGGGCCAAGATCAGTTGGGGGGGTTGTTTTCTGGCCCCATCCTCCATCTCTCCCCCATTTCATGGCATGGCGCCTTCTTCTTCTCCTCCATGAGAAAAAAACGCAACCCCCCCTCTCCACATTTTTTTATGTTTGGGCTCCCCAAAGGAAGTCCCAAAGGGTCACACCCTTTGGGCTCTCCTAAAGTCCATTCTCACTTGGCATTTTGGCCTTTGGCCTTTCGGGCACTCCCTCTTCCATGCCCGGTACCTGAATCGTGGTTTGAAAAATCCCGGGAGTCTGTCATGAAGTCTTCCACTGCCGAGCATCTCCTAGGGTCTCATCTGTCATGCCAAAAAATTATGAAAAATCTCCAACCTCTGTCCAGTGACTCTTTCACTTCTCGAGCATTGCCGCTTAAAATCGTACTGATTGCCACCGTCGCCTTCGTGGAAGTCTATTTTTTCCTTGATATTCGTAATTTTTGGCTATTTTTAAGCACTTCTCGGCACAAACTTCATCTCCCCCTCACCGTTTAGGTGTTGCTGCAGTGCATAGGTATAAATGGTTGTTTTGTATCATTTTTGTGTGTAAAAAACAATAAACACGTACTATAACACAAAGGACGAGGCCAAACTGAGGCTTGACCTCATGCTTTAACCTCGCCAAACATTCACGCACATAAAATTTATTTTTTCATATTTTTTAAGCGTGAAAACCCTAAATTTTCCTATTTTTTGCTATTTTTCTCTATTTATTATTCATGGAAAATAGGTATTTTCTGATTTATTTGTATTGGATTATTATTTTGACTGAAACTTAACATTTTCTCTGAGTTTATCCCATTTCCATTCCTTTTTTCCAACTCAAAATCGAAAAACCCACTAATTTTCATTGAAAAATGACATTTTGCGGGTTTTAACAAATTAATAACGGCTCTAAATCATTACGGGTTCTGCATTTCTGTAGTTTCAACCCTCAAAAATGATGTAGAAAAGGTTCAAACAAAAATTCATCGCATACGAACAACATTTGGATCATGAAACAACAACAACAAGCAAATTTCTTCATAAAATTGGAGCATACCGTGTGTCTTGTGTGTTGCGGGTTTTTTAATAATTATTCTGGGCAGCCCATAGACCGACCAGCAACCATTCTTCTCATCTGTCATGCTAAAAAATTATGAAAAATCTCCAAACCTCCGTCCAGTGGCTCTTTCACTTCTCGAGCATTGCCGCTTAAAATCGTACTGATTGCCACCGCCGCCTTTGTCGAAGTCTATTTTTCCCTTGATATTCGTAATTTTTGGCTATTTTTAAGCACTTCTCGGCACAAACTTCATCTCCCCCTCACCGTTTAGGTGTTGCTGCGGTGCATAGGTGTAAATGGTTGTTTTGTATCATTTTTGTGTGTGAAAAACAAAAAAACACGTACTATAACACAAAGGACGAGGCCAAACTGAGGCTTGACCTCATGCTTTAACCTCGCCAAACATTCACGCACATAAAATTTATTTTTTCATATTTTTTAATTGTGAAAACTCTAAATTTTCCTATTTTTTGCTATTTTTCTTTATTTATTATTCATGGAAAATAGGTATTTTCTGATTTATTTATATTGGATTATTATTTTGACTGAAACTTAACATGTTCTCTGAGTTTATCCCATTTCCATTCCTTTTTCCCAACTCAAAATCGAAAAAACCACTAATTTCCATTGAAAAATGACATTTTGCAAGTTTTAACAAATTAATAACGGCTCTAAATCATTACGGGTTCTGCATTTCTGTAGTTACAACCCTCAAAAATGATGTAAAAAAGGTTCAAACAAAAATTCATCGCATAGGAACAACATTTGGACCATAAAACAACAAAAACAAGCAAATTTCTTCATAAAATTGGAGCATACCGCGTGTCTTGCATGTTGCGGGTTTTTTAATAATTATTCTGGGCAGCCCATAGACCGACCAGCAAGCATTTTTCAGTGCTGAACCTCTTTCTTTAGTCTCCTCTTCATCTTGAAGCAATCCAATCACATTCGGACAAGCATCCTTCAGCCCCTCTTCTTCTTGATTTCTTGCACATGAATTGCATTTATGCAAGAGAGAGAGGGAGGAGAGAGAAAGACTAGATCTGCAACTCCACAACCAGACAGCCATTGGAGGAGCGGATTGGAGCGATGGAGAGCAAAGGATAGAAGCATCTCAGGGCCAAGATCAGTTGGGGGGGTTGTTTTCTGGCCCCATCCTCCATCTCTCCCCCATTTCATGGCATGGCGCCTTCTTCTTCTCCTGCATGAGAAAAAAACGCAACCCCCCTCCACGTTTTTTGATGTTTGGGCTCCCCAAAGGGAGCCCCAAAGGGTCACACCCTTTGGGCTCTCCTAAAGTCCATTCTCACTTGGCATTTTGGCCTTTGGCCTTTCGGGCACTCCCTCTTCCATGCCCGGTACCTGAATCGTGGTTTGAAAAATCCTAGGAGTCCGTCTTGAAGTCATCCACTGCTGAGCATCTCCTAGGGTCTCATCTGTCATGCCAAAAAATTATGAAAAATCTTCGACCTCCGTCCAATGGCTCTTTCACTTCTCGAGCATTGCCGCTTAAAATCGTACTGATTGCCATGGCCGCCTTCGTCGAAGTCTATTTTTCCCTTGATATTCGTAATTTTTGGCTATTTTTAAGCACTTCTCGGCACAAACTTCATCTCCCCCTCATCGTTTAGGTGTCGCTGCAGTGCATAGGTGTAAATGGTTGTTTTGTATCATTTTTGTGTGTAAAAAACAATAAACACGTACTATAACACAAAGGACGAGGCCAAACTGAGGCTTGACCTCATGCTTTAACCTCGCCAAACATTCACGCACATAAAATTTATTTTTTCATATTTTTTAAGCGTGAAAACCCTAAATTTTTCTTTTTTTTGCTATTTTTCTCTATTTATTATTCATAGAAAATAGGTATTTTCTGATTGATTTGTATTGGATTATTATTTTGATTGAAACTTAACATTTTCTCTGAGTTTATCCCATTTCCATTCCTTTTTCCCAACTCAAAATCGAAAAAACCACTAATTTCCATTGAAAAATGACATTTTGCAGGTTTTAACAAATTAATAACGGCTCTAAATCATTACGGGTTCTGCATTTCTGTAGTTACAACCCTCAAAAATGATGTAAAAAAGGTTCAAACAAAAATTCATCGCATATGAACAACATTTGGACCATGAAACAACAAAAACAAGCAAAATTCTTCATAAAATTGGAGCATACCGCGTGTTGCGGGTTTTTTAATAATTATTCCGAGCAACCCATAGACCAGCAACCATTCTTCAGTGCTGAACCTCTTTCTTTAGTCTCCTCTTCATCTTGAAGCAATCCAATCACAGTCGGACAAGCATCCTTCAGCCCCTCTTCTTCTTGATTTCTTGCACATGAATTGCATTTATGCAGAAGAGAGAGGGAGGAGAGAGAAAGACTAGATCTGCAACTCCACAACCAGGCAGCCATTGGAGGAGCGGATTGGAGCGATGGAGAGCGAAGGATAGAAGCATCTCAGGGCCAAGATCAGTTGGGGGGTTGTTTTCTGGCCCCATCCTCCATCTCTCCCCCATTTCATGGCATGGCGCCTTCTTCTTCTCCTGCATGAGAAAAAAACGCAACCCCCCCTCTCCACGTTTTTTGATGTTTGGGCTCCCCAAAGGGAGCCCCAAAGGGTCACACCCTTTGGGCTCTCCTAAAGTCCATTCTCACTTGGCATTTTGGCCTTTGGCCTTTCGGGCACTCCCTCTTCCATGCCCGGTACCTGAATCGTGGTTTGAAAAATCCTAGGAGTCCGTCTTGAAGTCTTCCACTGCAGAGCATCTCCTAGGGTCTCGTCTGTCATGCCAAAAATTTATGAAAAATCTCCGACCTCCGTCCAATGGCTCTTTTACTTCTCGAGCATTGCCGCTTAAAATCGTACTGATTGCCACCGCCGCCTTTGTCGAAGTCTATTTTTCCCTTGATATTTGTAATTTTTGGCTATTTTTAAGCACTTCTCGGCACAAACTTCATCTCCCCCTTGTTGAGATATCGAGCTCCACTCGTGATACGCCAGGGTGACCGTTGTGTATTTATGTCACCGACTTGTCAGTTGCAGACGCGGTTGGTACACCGCCCATGAATAATAGCTACATGATAGCTATCCTTATCTACTCTAGTTCGTGGCTCAGTTAGTATGCCACCTTAGTTAGTTGAGTTTGGTTTGAGACCCATATATAGGGTTCTTCTATTTCTTTGTATGCGAGTTCTTTTGGCTTACACAACTAAGAAGAGGAAAACTGTTTTCAGCCTCCACCTCTGTGTGTATTCCCCCATTGTGCAAGCAAGAAAGCTACAAGTGAGACTCCTTCCTTCTCTCCCACAATCTTGACATGGTATCAGAGCCTTGTTCATGGTGAGGAGCTCAAGAAAGCAAGCCAAGCTCGCGGTGTTTTGGTAAGAGGAGCAGTGTTGCTTTCATTTTCTGTTTTGGGAGCAGATCTCTGCAGGTAGCACAGCCGGAAATCGCAAGAGTGCATTGTCTCAGGTTGAGACGCCCTTCGCGGTGAAGCAAGAGGGTAGTATATGCTGCGGGCGAGGGCTTTTAGCCCTCGACGACCTTGTTTTTTTTATTTGAGGCCATTTCGGGGCTTGTTTTGGAGGCGGAAGTTTTTTGCACGCACTCAGGAAAAGGCTCAGTTTTATGCTGTGCAGCCACTGTTCTATAGGTCGGTGAAAAGTTACTATAGAAATTGCATCGTATGCTTGTGCGCAGAGAAATTGGGAGTTTCAGAATCATCCTTGGTTCCTGTTTATGCAAAATCGTCACTAGGAAGTGACTGTGTGGTCAAATACCACTTTCGCCAGTTTTGCAGATTTGCCCTTGTGAGGGTGAAGCTGTGTTTTTTGCAGTGACAGAATTTTTTGCAGTATTCTGTAATGGCGTCTAATTCTCTTTCACAGATTGTCACTGCAAAGCTTGACAAGAACAACTTCCAAGCATGGAAGTTTAGAATGACGAATTTTCTTATGGGAAAAGGATATTGGGAATTTGTTGCAGGAAATGAAGAAGAACCAGTTCTTCCTGATGTTCCCAATCAACAGCAAATGCAGGCATTCAAAGCATGGCATGAGAGAGCCAGGAAAGTTATGTACTGGCTGTCTATCAGTATTTCAGACTCTATGATTGCGCCAAAGGAGGCATGGGATACTTTGTCAAAAATGTATAGCACAAATACGCAAGCCAGGAAAATGCAGCTCAAGCAAGAGTTGCATAATGTGCAAAGAGAAAGTATGAGCATCAATGACTACCACATGAAGGTGAAGAAGATTGCAGATGCACTTGCTTCCATTGGGTCGCCAGTAGAAGATGATGATTTAGTTTCTGTGACCTTGAATGGTCTAGGAAAGGATTATGCACAGTTCCGAACATCCATTTCCGTCCGTGAAAGATTTCCTGATTTTGAGGAGTTGATTGCTCTTCTAATTTCTGAGGAGCAGAGAAATGGTGGTGCATCTTCTTCAGGAGGAACTTCAAAAGAAGCTGTCTTCTACTCAAATGCTGGAAGAGGTAGAGGCAGAGGTAGAGGAGGCCGATTTGGAGGCCGTGGTAGAAATCAGAATATGCAGCAAACTCAAGAAAACTAGTCCTATGGAGGAGGACGTGGTAACTCTACAGGCAGGGGGAGCCAAAGAGGTCGTGGTGGATGGCAAAGAGGTCAAAATGCAAACAGTAATGTTGAATGCTACTACTATGGTAAAATGGGTCATATGGCTAAAGACTGCTATAAAAAGCAGAATGACATCATGAATGGAAAACTGCAACAAGGGAATTATGCATCTTCTAGTAGACAGGGTGATGACAGAAATGAGCAATTGTTCATGGTGCAGCACATGAACAATTCTGTGACAAGTGCAGAAGAAAGCAACGATGTATGGTATGTTGACTCAGGTGCATCAAACCACATGACAGGTCATGCAGAATGGATGGAGGATGCAAGGAAAATGGAAAAACCAGGATTTGTGGAGACTGGTGATGATACTGCACATCCGATTGTGCAGATTTGAAAAATTCCTTTGTCTATGCAGGATGGGAAAAAGAAATACATGTCCGATGTATTTCATGTCCCGAATATCACCAAGAATCTGGTTTCTGTTGGTCAAATGGTTGAACAGGGCTTGCAGGTCAGATTTAATCCTCATGGATGCTTTGTTGAGGATATGAAAAATAAAGGTCGCTTGATAGCAAAAGGAAAGAAGAAGGGCACAATGTTTACGTTGGATGCAGACATGTCTGAATTGAGTGAAGCAATGTTTGCACATGGGACCGGTGTAGTTGCAGATATTGATATCTGGCATTAACGCATTGGTCATGTTAATGTACAACGACTTAAATCAATGCATGCCCAAAATATTGTTGCAGGATTACCTAGATTCAAGGTTACAGAAATGCATAAGGTATGTGAAGCCTGTCAGTTTGGAAAACAGGCAAGGAAACCATTTCCTAGACATGTTCAAGAGAGCAAGAAGCCATTGGAATTAATACACTCTGATGTGTGGACTACTAAAGCTGCATCTCTTGGAGGCTGTCATTATTTTGTCACTTTTATTGATGACTATAGCAGAAAAGTTTGGGTGTATTTTATGAAAAAGAAAAGTGAAGTTTTTGGGCATTTCAAAACTCTTAAAGCTATGGTTGAAAAAGAAACAGGTCTGCAAATAAAATGCCTAAGGTCAGATGGAGGGGGAGAGTACCTCTCAAATGAGTTTGCAAGGTTCCTGCAGGAGCATGGCATAAAGCAGCAATATTCATGCAGTCATACCCCACAACAAAATGGAATTGCAGAAAGGAAAAACATGCATATTGGAGAGGTATCTCGTGCCATGCTCAATGAAAAAGACTTGCCAGATTTTTATTGGGCTGAAGCAGTTGCTACAGCAGTCTACATAATGAACATGACTCCCACTCCAGCAATACATGGAATGACTCCAGAGGAGAGGTATACTGGTAGGAAACCAGATATTTCTCATTTGAAAATTTTTTATTGCATTGCCTATGTACATGTGCCAGATGAGTTGAGATCCAAGTTGGATCCAAAAGCTAAGAAGTGCATCTTTATTGGTTACTCTCTGCAGCAAAAAGGGTATAGATGCTATAACCCTTCTACTTGTAAGTTTACAGTGAGCAGAGATGTTGTTTTTGATGAGATGAGTAGCTGGTATAAACCAGTAAATGTGATTGATGATGTAGATGCACAAAATGGTAATGCTGCACAGAATTCACAGCAGCAGCCACAAAATATTAGTGGACCTGGAGCGTCCTCTAGCAGTGGTTCACATTCTTCGCCATGGACAGGCAGATTGAGATCAGGAGAATCTTCTGAAGGCAGCGCAAATAGTGGTATGCAGGCATCACGAAAAGGAAAAGAGAAGGTAGATCAGCCCATGTTTGATGTGAATGCAGGTCACTCTTATGTGGATGGTGAATCCAGTGGCTCAGAACAAAGCATTGATGATGAGTTGGGTATTCCTTCTATTGTTACACCTGGAGTAAGGAAGACCAGGGATGTTTTGAGAGCACCTGGGAGTGAACCCACTTTGCGCAGGTCTACCAGAGTTAGGTATCCTGTGGATAGGCTGAAATATGATGGATTTACAGCCATTCACTATGCATATATGGTCAAGGTGATACAGGAACCAGAACCCACTTCTTTTGAGCAAGCCATGGGAAAAGAAAAATGGGAGAAAGCCATGGATGAAGAAATGGATGCCTTGGAAGCAAATGCTACATGGGAATTGGTACCTTTGCCTAAAGGTAAGAATGCAATTGGCTGTAAGTGGGTTTATAAGGTGAAGCACAATGCAGATGGTTCTGTGAACAGATACAAGGCAAGATTAGTAGTCAAGGGGTATGCACAAACATATGGCATTGACTATGAAGAAACATTCAGTCCGGTTGCAAGGATGGCAACCGTAAGATCAGTCATTGCTATGGCTGCATCAAAGGGATGGTCTTTACATCAGATGGATGTAAAGAATGCCTTCTTGCATGGTGATTTGCAAGAAGAGGTCTATATGGAGCAGCCACCAGGTTATGTGCATGCTGTTCATCGTGAGTTTGTTTGTAGGTTGAAGAAAGCCTTGTATGGCTTAAAGCAAGCACCTAGAGCATGGTCTGACAAGATAGGACAGTATCTTGTCACTATTGGCTTTCAGATTTCCAGGGCAAATTTTTCACTTTATGTGAGAAAAACAGAGAAAGGTATTATGCTACTTGTCATCTATGTTGATGATTTGATTATGACAGGTGACAGTGATGAAGATATCCTTCATGTGAAAATGCTATTGAAGCAGAAGTTTGAGATGAAGGATTTGGGAGAGCTGCGTTATTTCTTGGGCATTGAGGTGATTAGATCACCAAGTGGGATACAGCTCTTGCAGAGGCAGTATGGATTGGACATGCTGTCCAAATATGGGATGACAGGCTGTAAGCCTATTTCAGTTCCTTTGGAGCAGAATGTGAAGCTGAGCGCAGATGCAGGTGAGCTTCTGGAAGACCCTACTATGTACAGACGCATAGTAGGAAGCTTGATTTATATGACTATTACCAGGCTAGATTTGAGCTATGCTGTTGGATTGGTAAGTCAGTTTATGCAGGCTCCAAGGAAACCACATTTGGATGCGGCTAGACGCATACTCAGGTATGTGAAGTCCACATTGCAGTATGGACTATTTTATGAGACTGGGGTTCAGATACAGTTGCATGGATACACTGATGCTGATTGGGCTGGTAGTATTTCTGATAGACGATCTACCAGTGGATATGTGTTCTCTTTTGGGAGTGCTGCAGTCACTTGGAGCAGCAAGAAACAGCCTACAGTTGCCTTGTCGAGCACAGAGGCTGAGTACAGGGGTGCAGCAATGGCTGCATGTGAGGTAGCTTGGTTGCATAAGCTACTTTATGATATGCATCAGTCTACAGATGGGCCAGTTGTCATTTATTGTGACAACATGAGTAGTATACACTTGGCAAATAACCCAGTCTATCATGCTAGAACAAAGCACATTGAGGTGCATTATCACTATGTGCGAGAGAGGGTTTTACTAGGTCTTATTGATCTAGTTTATGTCAGCACAGAGGATCAGGTAGCTGACATATTCACGAAGGTATTGGGCGCAGAGAAGCTGCGCAAGTTCAGAGACCTGCTTGGTGTGCAGGAATTGGGATTGAGCTCGAGGGGGAGTGTTTACATATCGAGCTCCACTCGTGATACGCCAGGGTGACCGTTGTGTATTTATGTCATCGACTTGTCAATTGCAGATGCGGTTGGTATACCGCCCCTGAATAATAGCTACATGATAGCTATCCTTATCTACTCTAGTTCGTGGCTCAGTTAGTATGCCACCTTAGTTAGTTGAGTTTGGTTTGAGACCCATATCTAGGGTTCTTCTATTTTCTTTGTACTAGAGTTCTTTTGGCTTCCACAACTAAGAAGAGGAAAACTGTTTTCAGCCTCCACCCTTATGTGTATTCCCCCATTGTGCAAGCAAGAAAGCTACAAGTGAGACTCCTTCCTTCTCTCCCACAATCTTGACATCACACCCTTTGGGCTCTCCTAAAGTCCATTCTCACTTGGCATTTTGGCCTTTGGCCTTTCGGGCACTCCCTCTTCCATGCCCGGTACCTGAATCATGGTTTGAAAAATTCTGGGAGTCCGTCTTGAAGTCTTCCACTGCCGAGCATCTCCTAGGGTCTCATCTGTCATGCCAAAAAATTATGAAAAATCTCCGACCTCCGTCCAGTGGCTCTTTCACTTCTCGAGCATTGCCGCTTAAAATCGTACTGATTGCCACGGCCGCCTTCATCGAAGTCTATTTTTCCCTTGATATTCGTAATTTTTGGCTATTTTTAAGCACCTCGGCACAAACTTCATCTCCCCCTCACCGTTTAGGTGTTGCTGCGGTGCATAGGTGTAAATGGTTGTTTTGTATCATTTTTGTGTGTAAAAAACAATAAACACGTACTATAACACAAAGGACGAGGCCAAACTGAGGCTTGACCTCATGCTTTAACCTCGCCAAACATTCACGCACATAAAATTTATTTTTTTATATTTTTTAAGCGTGAAAACCCTAAATTTTTCTATTTTTTGCTATTTTTCTCCATTTATTAGTCATGCAAAAATAGGTATTTTCTGATTTATTTCTATTGGATTATTATTTTGATTGAAACTTAACATTTTCTCTAAGTTTGTCCCATTTCCATTCCTTTTTCCCAACTCAAAATCGAAAAAACCACTAATTTCCATTGAAAAATGACATTTTGCGTGTTTTAACAAATTAATAACGGCTCTAAATCATTACGGGTTCTGCATTTCTATAGTTACAACCCTCAAAAATGATGTAAAAAAGGTTCAAACAAAAATTCATCGCATATGAACAACATTTGGACCATGAAAGAACAAAAACAAGCAAATTTCTTCATAAAATTGGAGCATACCGTGTGTCTTGCGTGTTGCGGGTTTTTTAATAATTATTCTGGGCAGCCCGTAGACCGACCAGCAACCATTCTTCAGTGCTGAAGCTCTTTCTTTAGTCTCCTCTTCATCTTGAAGCAATCCAATCACAGTCGGACAAGCATCCTTCAGTCCCTCTTCTTCTTGATTTCTTGCACATGAATTGCATTTATGCAGGAGAGAGAGGGAGGAGAGAGAAATACTAGATCTGCAACTCCACAACCAGGCAGCCATTGGAGGAGTGGATTGGAGCGATGGAGAGTGAAGGATAGAAGCATCTCAGGGCCAAGATCAGTTGGGGGGGTTGTTTTCTGGCCCCATCCTCCATCTCTCCCCCATTTCATGGCATGGCGCCTTCTTCTTCTCCTGCATGAGAAAAAAATGCAACCCCCCCTCTCCATGTTTTTTGATGTTTGGGCTCCCCAAAGGGAGCCCCAAAGGGTCACACCCTTTGGGCTCTCCTAAAGTCCATTCTCACTTGGCATTTTGGCCTTTGGCCTTTCGGGCACTCCCTCTTCCATGCCCGGTACCTGAATCGTGGTTTGAAAAATCCTAGGAGTCCGTCTTGAAGTCTTCCACTGCCGAGCATCTCCTAGGGTCTCGTCTGTCATGCCAAAAAATTATGAAAAATCTCCGACCTCCGTCTAGTGGCTCTTTCACTTCTCGAGCATTGCCGCTTAAAATCGTACTTATTGCCACCGCCGCCTTCGTCGAAGTCTATTTTTCCCTTGATATTCGTAATTTTTGGCTATTTTTAAGCACTTCTCGGCACAAACTTCATCTCCCCCTCACCGTTTAGGTGTTGCTGCAGTGCATAGGTGTAAATGGTTGTTTTGTATCATTTTTGTGTGTAAAAAACAATAAACACGTACTATAACACAAAGGACGAGGCCAAACTGAGGCTTGACCTCATGCTTTAACCTCGCCAAACATTCACGCACATAAAATTTATTTTTTCATATTTTTTAAGCATGAAAACCCTAAATTTTCCTATTTTTTGCTATTTTTCTCTATTTATTATTCATGGAAAATAGGTATTTTCTGATTTATTTGTATTGGATTATTATTTTGACTGAAACTTAACATTTCTCTGAGTTTATCCCATTTCTATTCCTTTTTCCCAACTCAAAATCGAAAAAACCACTAATTTCCATTGAAAAATGACATTTTGCAGGTTTTAACAAATTAATAACGGCTCTAAATCATTACGGGTTCTGCATTTCTGTAGTTATAACCCTCAAAAATGATGTAAAAAAGGTTCAAACAAAAATTCATCGCATATGAACAACATTTGGACCTTGAAACAACAAAAACAAGCAAATTTCTTCATAAAATTGGAGCATACCGCGTGTCTTGCGTGTTGCGGGTTTTTTAATAATTATTCTGGGTAGCCCATAGACCGACCAGCAAGCATTCTTCAGTGCTGAACCTCTTTCTTTAGGTTATTGGAACCACTGCCACTTATGCGTAACGGGCTACTCCTTTGAGGAGAATAGTGTCTTACAATCTCCAACCGTCGTCTAGCCCTCTCACCACGTTCTATTTTTTGTATTTTGACTTGGCGGTCCTTGTCAGAGGACATAAACCAATTATTTGGTCCTTAAAAACCCTAGATTTGAGAACCACCACTTGTTGGTGTCTCCCGGCAGACGCACTACTGATGGGACCTAAAATGGGCTAGCACTGGATATGGCACTAGCCGAACCTCATGCATACAACAGACAACCCCAGCACACACGGCCTCACAGGCCAAAAGCATCTAAAACTCTCTTTGCACTAAATCTTATGCCGATTTTGTGTTTGTATCCAATATGTAGTCCAACGTTCACCTTCCCTTCTCCTCAGAGGGAGATCCCATAACATATAGGCATAATGCCTCGTAATACATATATAGGGAAGCAACTCTTGGCTGATTGCCGCGGCTCCATTGCGACTCTCCTATACCTCGGGGATTGGCCCCAAGATGCGTCGCTAACACATATAACATTTGCACAAACTCCACTCTTTCATAATTCAACATTCTAGGAGATTTTGATTTGCCTCACAAAACTTTCCCCAATGGAAGCACCCGTCTAACCCACGACTTAGGTTTCCTATCCTCTCAGCATTGGTCAAAGATTGCAATGCATTCCACGAGATATCACGTGACATGCTTGATGCAACGTGTATGAAGATTGTGCACAACCATTTTATGATTAAAAAACTAGCCATGTGAGGTGCGAAAAATAGCCCTTTCATGAATTTTAATTAAGTCTTACGTATTGTGCTGCTTTAGGGACTAGCACCGGAACTTCCGTGCTACTAGTCGCCTATATTTAATTATGGAACAATCCCTAAATGCTATGCACAAAGAGGAAAATCAAAATTTGTATCTTTTCAGTAATTAAATCGTCGCACAAACTTCATCTCCCCCTCACCGTTTAGGTGTTGCTGCAGTGCATAGGTGTAAATGGTTGTTTTGTATCATTTTTGTGTGTAAAAAACAATAAACACATACTATAACACAAAGGAAGAGGCCAAACTGAGGCATGACCTCATGCTTTAACCTCGCCAAACATTCACGCACATAAAATTTATTTTTTCATATTTTTTAAGCGTGAAAACCCTAAATTTTTCTTTTTTGCTATTTTTCTCTATTTATTATTCATGGAAAATAGGTATTTTCTGATTTATTTGTATTGGATTATTATTCTGACTGAAACTTAACATTTTCTCTGAGTTTATCCTATTTCCATTCCTTTTTCCCAACTCAAAATCGAAAAAACCACTAATTTCCATTGAAAAATGACATTTTGCAGGTTTTAACAAATTAATAACGGCTCTAAATCATTACGGGTTCTGCATTTCTGTAGTTACAATCCTCAAAAATGATGTAAAAAAGGTTCAAACAAAAATTCATCGCATATGAACAACATTTGGACCATGAAACAACAAAAACAAGCAAATTTCTTCATAAAATTGGAGCATACCGCATGTCTTGCGTGTTGCGGGTTTTTTAATAATTATTCTGGGCAGCCCATAGACCGACCAGCAACCATTCTTCAGTGCTGAAGCTCTTTCTTTAGTCTCCTCTTCATCTTGAAGCAATCCAATCACAGTCGGACAAGCATCCTTCAACCCCTCTTCTTCTTGATTTCTTGCACATGAATTGCATTTATGCAGGAGAGAGAGGGAGGAGAGAGAAAGACTAGATCTGCAACTCCACAACCAGGCAGCCATTGGAGGAGCGGATTGGAGCGATGGAGAGCGAAGGATAGAAGCATCTCAGGGCCAAGATCAGTTGGGGGGGTTGTTTTCTGGCCCCATCCTCCATCTCTCCCCCATTTCATGGCATGGCACCTTCTTCTTCTCCTGCATGAGAAAAAAACGCAACCCCCCCTCTCCACGTTTTTTGATGTTTGGGCTCCCCAAAGGGAGCCCCAAAGGGTCACACCCTTTGGGCTCTCCTAAAGTCCATTCTCACATGGCATTTTGGCCTTTGGCCTTTCGGGCACTCCCTCTTCCATGCCCGATACCTGAATCGTGGTTTGAAAAATCCTAGGAGTCCGTCTTGAAGTCTTCCACTGCCGAGCATCTCCTAGGGTCTCGTCTGTCATGCCAAAAAATTATGAAAAATCTCCGACCTCCGTCCAGTGGCTCTTTCACTTCTCGAGCATTGCCGCTTAAAATCGTACTGATTGCCACCGCCGCCTTCGTCGAAGTCTATTTTTCCCTTGATATTCGTAATTTTTGGCTATTTTTAAGCACTTCTCGGCATAAAAAATTATATGTCATTTTGGAAGAGCCTTTGCAACCTCCTTGGAGTCCAAGTTAAGTTATCCACAACTAATCATCCACAGACTGATGGTCAAACGAAATGGGTGAATGAAGTCTTTGAATAATATCTTCGCCACACTATCGAGTACCATCACATTGATTAGGTTGGGATCTTGCCCTTTGCAGAGTTTGCTTGTAATATTAGTATCCATGCATCTACTAAACAAAACGGGTGAATGAAGTCTTTAAACAATATCTTCGCTACACTATCGAGTACCATCACAATGATTAGGTTGAGATCTTGCCCTTTGCAGAGTTTGCTTATAATATTAGTATCCATGCATCTACTAAGCAAACTCTTTTCTTTACAAACTATGGCTAGTATCCAAGGATGGATGTACATCTCTCTAATCAAGTAAAGAACCTTGCCGCTTGAGATAAAGCTCAACAGTGGTAGGTATACACCAAAAACTCAAGCAACAAATACAAAATGCTTAGAATCAGTAGAAGCACTATACAGACCAGCATCATCTTCAATATCTAGCATAAAAAGTCAATGATAAAGTATGGTCACTTAGGCATAATCTCCAAACAACAAGGTCATCCACCAAGCTAGACCGCCAGAGATTTGGGCCCTTCACTATCGTAGCCCAGATCAATCCAGTTGCTTATCGACTCTAACTCCCTAGCACAATGAAGATACACCCAGTCTTCCATGTTTCTTTGCTCGAGCCATACCATAGCTCACCATCGAGGGGGGAGAGATTGAATTCCCCACCACTTGTTTAGATTGAAGATCATGAAGAGGTGGTCTCCACCGCAATTGGAAAAAGTTGGCATCCACCATTTTGTCCATATCTCCCGACTCGTAGCTTTAAAAAATTATAAAAAAATACCAGCCAAAACTTCAACTCACGGACTGCAAATTTTATGTTGAAAAGTTTTTTTGGATCGGAGTGAAAGTATTTTTAAAAAATCTTACAAAATCATGTGCCCAATTTTTCTTCCACTAATGCTTCCAAGAAGGGTCCCATTTGTTTGAATTATCATAAGGCTCCAAAGCCATGACATTATGAGTCTCACATGCCCTTTGGATGGCTCCAAATCAATTTCATATCTTTTCTTTTCACACTACACATTTTCCCTTGACCTTCCTCCATTGATCTTTACTCTTCACCCCCCCTTGGCAAACCGGTCCATGAAATATTTCCATCTAGTGATTTCTTGGATTTCCCAAGAGGTTGTTCCCACCCTCTTCTTTGTTTTAAACCTCCAAATGTACAAAAAATCAAGAAAGTGTTAGAAACATTTTTTTTGGGTGATTTTCTCGGATCATATAGCCCCCCCAACCTGGCTAGAGGTATTTATGCATCTAGACACTCTTTGGTATCTTGAGCTGACCCCACCCTAATGTAATAGGGTTTTAAGCACCATCCATTTACCCTGGTCTTGTGCACTTTTCCCTAAATGTCTTGAAGTTTGTAAGAGCCATTGTTGAATTTTTTTGTGACCCAAAACGGTCTCTCCCACCGATAGAGAAACTTGCCATCCTTTCTTTTATCAAAACGATTATCATATCGAAGCGCTAAAGATCTCTCCTTGATGTTTTTATCTGTTAGCTTCTTGTTGAACTTTTCTCTATGCTTATTAGCTTCTTGGGAGTAGTGGTTGATGGCTTCTTCACGATCCAATTGTAGCCTCTCTAGGTCCAGTAATCTTTGATGTAACTTCTCCTTTTGAGAGCCTACTATGCCACCTAATACCCAAAGGCTAGCTAATTTCACCTCAATAGGCAAAAAAGCCTCTTGTCCATAAACTAGATGAAATGGTGTGAACCCTAACATGGTTTTGAAGGAGGTTCTGTAAGCCCATAGAGCTCCACTAAGGTGCTTGTCCCAATCCCGGGGCCTTGAATGTACCTGTTTGCTAATGATTTTACAAATCATTCCATTTACCTTCTCCACCAATCCATTGCATTGAGGGTGGTAAGGGGTAGAGTGTCGTTGTTGAATATTTAGCTTTTGCATGAGTTCACCCACCAAATTAGCTCTAAACCTTGGTCCTCTATCTGAGAGTATTTCAAGGGGGGTACCAAACCTACAGCAAATGTGGTCAAAGATGAATTTGCTCACTTCCTTAGCAGTGATTCTTCTAGTTGGCGTAGCCTCAGCCCATCTAGTCATGTAATCTACCCCCATGATAATATACTCTTCTCCTGATGGAGTGCATGATAGAGGCCCTATGGCAACAATTCTCCACTTCTCAAAGGGTCCATAGACCTTGATTGGGGTTTGGGGTTCTGCTATGACCCATTGTGATCCTGATTTTTGACATTCTTCACATATTTGACACCAATATTTGACATCTCGGTGTAGACTGGGCCAAGTAAAGCCGGCTTGTAGAACCTTTCTACTTGTGATATCATGTGAAAAGTGCCCTCCATACCATCATGGCAATCTTTTAAGATTTCTTCAATTTTCCACTTTGAAGGCACTTTTCTAAGCACACCATCCTTACCAAGACAATACAAACTATCATTTACCATGCGATATCTTGTAGCCTTCCGAGCTAGTCATTGTCTTTCTCCCTTGGTCAGGTGTTTGGGAGCTTCTCCTTGCTCTAAGAGATGTATAATATCTTCTAAGTCTTCCTTGCCTTACTAAAGTGGGGGTTTGATAGCCACTGCTCCAACCAGTGACTCATTCAGCCTTGATGATGCTAGATGGTCGGCATCCTTGTTCTAGTCTCTTGGCACATGATGTACTTGTGCCTCCCTAAATGTTCTCATAAGAGATTTGGCCTCTCTCATTTTACTAGAGAGGTTTGTATTTTTGCATGCCCATGTACCTTGCATCTGCCTTACCAATAGCATGGAGTCTCCAAAAGCATTCAGCCTCTCAACTGAATTACTAAGACACCAACAAAGACCATGAATTAAAGCTTGATATTCTGCCTCATTGTTAGAGTGGACACCTTCCAAGATGATTCCTTCACCATAGATTTTCTCTCTTAAAGGAGAGAAAACAACAATGCATGCGGTTGCCTTATCCTTAGTTCTCTTGTATGTACCATCAAAGTAGAGGCTATAAGCATCTACAAGAGTCTTTATGGATGGGGGTGGTGGAAGGTCCTTTCTTTTCACCCTAATATTTTTCTCATAGCACCTGTTTGTCTATCAGCCAGGCATGCTCAAGTTGTTTTTTCAACCTGCACTGTATAATCAAACTCTTGAAGTCGGACCACCCACTTTGCTATTTTGTCAGAGATTTCCATATGTTGTAGTGCATAGGGAAACATATCCTCCACAGTGATGATCACAAACCTCTTTGGAAGTAATTATGGCCGAAATTTGGTTACTGTAAACATGAGGGCCAACACTAGTTGTTCCATGGAGGTGTAAGCTTTCTCTGAGGCTTTCATGAGGCGGCTAGCAAAATACACAAGCCTCATGAAGGATGTTTCTAGATCTTTTTGTAGGAGAGCAGCACCAATGGCCTCTTCTCCCACGCTAGGGTTTACAAAGAATGTTTCTTCCCAAGAAGACTGGAGGATTATAGGAAGTGACCCCAACATTTTCTTTATCTCCTTAAAATATCCTTCACTTTGTTCACTCCATACAAGTGTTTCTTGGCGTGTCAGTTGTTGCATGGGATATATGGCCTGAGAGAGTAAGTGTATAAATCTACCCAAATATCTTAGCTTTTGTAAGAAGGAGACTAATTGTTTGATGGAGGTTGGGGAAGGTAGAGCTAGCAATGTTTCTACCTTTTTTGGATCTACATCAATTCCTTCAATTGACACTACATGCCCTAGTAGTGTAACATTGTTTTCCCCAATGTGACATTTATCCTTATTTAGTTGTCCACCCAACCTAGCTAAGCGAGTAAATACTTCATCAATCTTGCGTAGATGTATGTTCCTCGAGCTGTAAATAAAAAAGTCGTCTATGAAAACCCTTATGGACTTACCTAAGTAAGGTTGGAAGACCATATTCATGAATCGTTGAAAGGTTGTTGGGGCATTTGTGAGACCAAAGGGCATGACCCGAAAGGCAAAACAGCCCCATGGTGTGATGAAAGTGGTCTTCTTTTGATCCTCCTCTGCAATGCGAATCTAGAAGTAGCCAGAGTAGCCATCACACACTTTATACTGCCCATGTCCCGCTACTTCATTCAAGATTTCATCCTGAAATGGGAGAGGGAAGTGGTCCCTCTTTGTTGCAGCATTTAGTGGCTTGTAATCTATGCATACTTGCCACTTACTATTTTTCTTTGGTCTCACTACTACTGGGGAGACCCATTCTGAATCTTCCACTGGGTATATTAATCCTGCATTCAAGAGTCTCTTCACCTCTGTCAATAGTGCATCCTGTTGCACAACTCCCAGTCTTCTCAACTTTTGTACTACAAGTTTGCTTCCTTCTTTGAGTTGGATGTGATGCTTCACTGCAGTGACACCTGTACTGTGAGTATAATCACAAATAAACAATGATGCATGCTTCTTGAGAACATTCACATAACCCTCCCTTTCTTCATCCTTTATATCCTTGGGTATCATCTTCTCTAGGCTAGCATCCCACACATCTTCTCCTTGGATTCTTGGGTTGTCTTCTGATGAGGTAGATTCCTTTAAGGTGATGCCCATAACTTCAAGAGTGCTGGAGGCAGATCAGAGAACCACGCTCACCCACACCGATACATGACCCTGCAGTATGGCATGGATACGCACAGAGTTTATATCATGTACCCGCACAGCCGCTGATACCCACACCATGTACACCGAGACCGGGTATTTCATCATTTTTCACCACTAGTATGGTGAAACATGCTATCTCACGGTTACAGCATGGCCGCGCTCGAGACCAGTTTGATCTTCAGGTAGAGTATATTATATATGGCAGAGACACATTGGCTCCACTCATTGCTCACCTCTTCAACCGTGCATTGTCTGAGGGGTTCCCTGACTCGTGGACAGAGCACACCATTGTACCTATCCACAAGTCAGGGGATCCTATGGATCCTAACACGTATAGGACCATCATGATTGGGCCAGTTTTGGCCAAACTTTATGGCACGGTGATGGAGGAGGAGCTCAGCACGCTGGCAGAGAGAGTGCATGCGCGCACCCGGATAGGCAGGGTTCAGACGGGCATTTTCTACCATAGACCACATCTTCACTCTCCGTTGTCTGGTCGACCAGACACAAGTGAAGAAACATAGATTGTATTGTTTCTTTTTGGATTTCCGCAAAGCCTTTGACACGGTTCCGAGAGAGAGGCTTTTCAGACGCCTACTTGATCTGGGGGTGGATGATGACATGATGTGGGGTATTTATGCACTATATGAGCGGGTCACTGGTAGAGTCAGATGTCCGGGAGGTATATCAGATCCCCTTGTGAGCACCATTGGTGTGAAACAAGGATGCCCACTCTCACCGACTCTATTTGGGCTATACATTGACGAGATAGCAGAGTTTCTTCAACAACGAGCCGGTGGAGGTATAGATCTCAGTGGAGCCACAGTTCATATCTTACTATATGCAGATGACATTGTGTTGGTCTCAGATTCAGCTCAGGGATTACAGCAGCATTTATTAGCATTGGATGATTTTTGCATACAGAGAGGCATGACAGTGAACCTTGGTAAAACCAAGGTTCTTATATTCCATACATCAGCTCAGATACGCAGACAAAGTATTTTCATGGCAGGCAGGAGGGAGTATTGAGGTCACTGGATCATATGTATATTTGGGAGTCACCTTTACAGCAGCTTCAGGGATTTTCTCGATGACACAGGCAGCTTGCGACCGCCTCACTAGAGGATACTCAGCATTGGCTCTTATGGAGCGACAGTGTCATCAGGCACATTTCTAGGAGCCCCGCACCAAGGGGTGGCTCTTTGATACTCTAGTCACTCCATCACTGATGTATGGAGCAGCTATATGGGGGCCAGGCCTTGCCGATTATGTATGGACATTGATGGAGAGACCTCAGGTGATCATGATATCTAGATTGATTCGCAGCAAGGCCTTAGTCCCACATGACATTGTGCGAGCAGAGCTTACCACACCACCCATGCTAGTCAAGGCATTATTTCAGACAGTCTGCTTCCTACACAGATTTCAGGATATGGACAGAGATCGCATTGCATACAGAGCATATATGGCATCTCACGAGATGGCTCGAGCGGGGGATACCACATCATAGTATGCACAAACTAGAGCTTGGTTTGATAGACATGGGCTGGACATTGATAGACTCCCACCTCTTCTATATGATACTCAGGCTCCCACTTACACCCTCTCTCTCTGAGAGGAGCAGAGTCATCAGACAGGAGATATGGTATATTTATATACAGAGGACATGGGTCAGCCCTGCACAGCCACTGCCATCGAAGATGGCACATTATTATACACAGTTCTTGAGCATATCAGAGCAGGGATTCATAGAGATTCCAAGATATATGCAGATCTATATGCGTGCCACATCGATTGAGAGTTCTTATTGGACAGCTCAGGGTATCATCACATCAGCTTATGATTGAGAGTGGCAGAGCCAGTGGTATCCCACGGGAGGAGAGGATATGCCCCCTTTGCAGATCAGAGGTGGAGAGTGAGGAGCATTTTGTTCTCAGATGCCCGGCATACTCAGAGTTGAGATCTAGATACACATTGAGCAGCTCACTTCAGGGATGTATGACTGATATGGATCAGATATCATTTGGCCATTTTCTGGGAGAGGCATGGCACATCAGAGAGCAGAGCACACAGCGGGTCCCAGTCAGAGAGGGGCCCACCCAGACGACTATTACACAGTTCTTTCAGACAAACAGAGTGAGAGCTACTGTACCAGCCTCCAGCCAGACCTCCGGGCTCACACTACAACAGGCTGAGGACCAACGTACCCGACGCCGCACGAGGATCCATGGGTTTTGGACCCCACAGCCACACCGACAGGAGATCCGGAGGATTCTTGATCTACATCGACAGCAGACTGAGATCCGACGACACTCGACACATTGGATCTCAGACCTCCAATTTTCTCTTTCTCCACCGCCGATGTACCACATCCTGCATCCAGGAGGGATCACCTGCTATTAGCGACCTCGACGACGGCTACTACATCCCAAGATAGTATAGCTCCATGCATCTGTTACATATACACATCGCACCACTTTATCACAGTCGACAGTTGTTCCCCTATCACAGCCGACATTTGTTCCCCTTTTGTAGCCATTATCTGGAGTACCAGAGCTACATACGCACATACACATACATGACACCTATCACACTCACAGCACTGTATTTTCAGTTTCCAATTTTTAGCTTTTCATTTAGCACTTTTATTTTGGATAGCTGGATCTCATCAGTTGTATCACAGTTTGTCTCATAGGCCAATTTTGGTCTTTAGAAGACGTTAATATAACTTTCTTTCTTTCTTTCTTTCTCTCCACTTGAACTCTCTTCCTCTTCTACCAATGAGGAACATCCACTTGAGCTCCACTCATCGGTAGATGTTTCTAGTTCAAGGTTCTCTTGACGCCCACTCTTCAAGTTGTAAACCACATTTTGATCATGGCCACCCACCTTACGTGGCCTTAACTCTATATCCCCTGTAGCCCAATCTTGCCTAGCTCCGATGCCCATAAGCCAAGGTCTCCCTAGGATGAGGAGATATCCTTCTCCCTTTATTGGCATCACATAAACATCCACCGCTACAGTGATTCCAAAAATAGAAACTCTCAAAGCTTTCACTACACCCACACATGTGACTGCATCATTGTTAGCCATTTTTGCCCTAAAGGTTGAGGACTCCATTACTTCTAAGCCTAATTAATGCATAAGTTTTTCTTCATGACACAAACCTCTGCTCCCTATCGATGTATGTTTTTCAAATCCGTTGACCTTTGATTTGAGCCTCCACTAAAGGCACTATATCTTTGAGGCCATATGCCTTGCTTGCACAAGGGAAAATATGCCAATGATAAAAATGGTAAGCACAAGGGCAAATATCTACCCAAATATCTTAGCTTCCTTGCTTGCCTCAGTTTGGACACGTACGCACTTGATAGGCATGGTCTATACTACATCTACCTTCATCTTACCTCTCGCTATTTCTTCTTGGAGCCTTCTATCCCTGACCACCTCCTTTATTTTTATGACATTAACATTTGGTTGAACAACAAAGGTTTCAGCTTGGATATAACGTGGTTCTAAAATTGCAGGTCGTGACTGCTCTTGCTCTTGAGTCCTGGCACGAGGAGGGCTTACTTGTTGTCGAGGACCTCTGGTAGGGTAATCATATCTTCTAGGGTGAGGACAATTGTACATGCCATGTCCATTTTCTCCACAGTTGTAACACAACATCTCCCTTGCTTGTCGCCACATTTGTGGTCGATTTCCACCATTCCCCTTGATAGGTCTTATTGCACCTTGCACAAGATTCTCTATCAAACCCTCTAGTTGATTAGTAAGATTGTTTATTTGTTGGATCATGTCTTCTTGACCTCTAACAAGGCCTGGTGCATTAGATATATTTGGGAAAACTTGAGAGGCCTCCATAGTTGTGATGTTATTTCCCAAAACTGCTTGGCTAGCTTGGGCTTGGTAGAGAATCTTTGGATTTTTTTCCCTAGTGATTCTCAAAGCATCTTCAAAAGTTTTTGGAAATTTCACCTTTACCTTCTCCCTAAGCAAGGGGTACAAACATGAAATAAATCGATCCTTTTGAAGGTAGTTTGAAGCTCTCTTACCAGGATTCAGTGAGTCTGACCACTGCCCCCAAAGCTTCAAAAACCCTTCCTCATAAGTTGCATAACCATAAGGATCACTTTGATAGAGGGTCAAAAGTCATTGCCATAACTCTTCAGCTGAGTTAGTTTGTTGAAATCTCTGCAAGAGAGCTGCCTTCAATCCCTCCCATTGAGCTCTTTGGGCTGGATTTAGAGTTTGGAACCACATTCTAGCTTCTTCCTTAAGCACCAAAGGAAAAGCCCTCAACTTTAATGCTTCATCATCCCTCCTAGAGACAAGGAAGGCCATCTCAAGGTTGTCCAAAAAATCCACTGCATTTTTCCCATTGCGCCCAAAGAAGCTTAGAAATGCCATGTTGCCTTAGTAGAGTACAAAGATGAACATGTCTAAACTTAAGTTGTATTTTATAAGGGGAAGGATGAATGGGTTCACAGATGCATTGATTTCAGCAAGGCGTCTAGGCCCCAGTATGCTTCTAATAATGCCTTGGGGTCTAAGCTTTGTGCTGGCTACAATATGCACAGCTTGCATAGCAAGAGGTTGGATTGGTCCATACAACTCACGGTGATTCATAAGAAACTATTATAATAAAATAAAGACATGTACATTGAAGAATGCATTGTATTCTAGCATTGGGAAGATTATAGGTTCTGGTGATACAAGAATCTCCCTTAATCTTTCAGCTCCAAAGTACATGACAAGATGCTATTGGAAGAAAATCTTCCTATTGATGCATACATTAACTCGGATGTTTTGGAAGGTGTAGAAATTTGGGCCATTATTATTATTCATAAGTGGAGACTACTTAAGGGAGTAAAGGGAATGCACTTTCTTGAATTATAAAGGATTTTTCCCAGAGTGTTTCTTTTTGGAACCCATCAACTTTGCTATACAGAGAATTTGCTCACCAATGATTGTTCTTGCCTTAGTGTGTCCATCCTCGACGACATATATTTCATAAGGTATGATGGCCACCTTTTCAACCACACCCAACCTTCAAGCTAGCAATAGTTGAAGATAGTCTCCATACTTTGCACCTCTACAAAACTCCACACCGTTCATGAATAGTTGTCCTCCTTTGATGTGGATTAGGCCACAGAGAGAGAGGGATTTGATGATTTGGAGATGAGGACCTCCCGAAAGGGCCTTCACTTTATTTGCAAAATACTCACCACAATTATGAGAACTTAGCAATTGATGGCAACATGATTTTTTCTGTTGTGAGAGAATGAAATTTCTAAGGTAAACACATTTTACCTGCATACGTGCCGTCATCCGATAGGCCTACTTCCTTTATTGGGCTTCCTTGGGAGACCATTGTGGGAGTCGTGGACTTCGACCAGCTTCAAAAAGAGTTGGTGAAGGCATTGGAGAAGAGCCACTTGTAGCACTTGTTGTAGAGGATGCACCACTATGTGTTGTATCGTCCCGCATAAGGAGATAGAGAATTGTGGATGAGAATGTCCTCAGCGGCAAGGGCACCAATTTATGACGAAGGAAATTCAGTATGACAGCCTCTATACTATGCCAAACTCCCTTCTTCCACAAAGTGAATGAGGTAAGGACACCACCTAGTCATGGAAGAGTGGACTAGGACGCTATGCAAGAGGGAGAGGAGCTTGTGAGGGAGAAGAGAGGAAAGCTGAGAGAGAGAGAGAGAGAGAGAGAGAGAGAGAGAGAGAGAGAGAGAGAGAGAGAGAGAGAGACAAAGAATAGATGAATCAATAAAACTTAAGAGGGCACAAGAGATGGAGAACCCTCAAGACATAACCAATATACACAATATGGACACCAATAGCATGGGCTTATTACACTGTAAAGCATGCATAAGCTATAGTAAGGGAATGAATTGCATAAGCTCATGAGAGAGAATGGGAAAGGCTCAATAGGGCTGAAGAAGGCCTCTTGGCTTTCTCTTGCAAATTACAAAGGAGAAGGCCTCTTTATACAGGCCTTGAGGATGTTTAGGGAGGAGAAGATAGAATAGGAATTGACACCACCAAAGCTGCATTAAGGTGGTTCCACCAATGTGGAAGCTCCATCTAGATGTTTTGTTGACCAATTTTGTACTTAATCAAGTTCCATCATAGGTTGTTTATCTCCATTCTCCCTCCCATAGCTTGACTCCAAGAGCTCTCCTATAAAAAAATATAGAGAATCTTCATAAAATATGATCATATCTAGCAATAATGGAGAGAGAGTAGTGAGAATTCATACATTACTACTACAATTAAGGATGATTTGAGAGTGATTTATGAGGGGAATTCTAATGGTTTATTAGCTTGAGAGAGAAGAGAAGAGAGGGGAAAGGGTTGGGAGTCTAATGAATGATGTTTTATGAAAGTGTTAAGTGTGGGGAAGAAAGTATGGGTGTGTATAAAATTGGGAGGTGGTCTCCACCGCAGTTGGAAAAAGTTGGCATCCACCATTTTGTACATATCTCCCGACTCGTAGCTTTAAAAAAATTTTAAAAAATACCATCCAAAACTTCAACTCACGACGACAGATTTTATGTTGAAAAATTTTTTGGATCGGAGTGAAAGTATTTTTAAAAAATCTTAGAAAATCATGTGCATGCTTTTTCTTCTACTAATGCTTCCAAGAAGGGTCCCATTTGTTTAAATTATCATAAGGCTCCAAAGCCATGACATTATGAGCCTCACTTGCCCTTTGGATGGCTCCAAATCCATTTCATGTCTTTTCTTTTCACATTACACATTTTTCATTCACCTTCCTCCATTGATCTTTACTCTTCACCCCCCCTTGGTAAACCTGTCCATGAAATATTTCCATCCATTGATTTCTTGGATTTTCCAAGAGGTTGTTCCCACCCTCTTCTTTATTTCAAACCTCCGAAATATACAAAAAATCAACAAAGTGTTAGAAAAATATTTTTTTTGTGATTTTCTCGGATCGGTACGCTAAATGATCGGCGGCCAATTAAATTAGGGTCCATGCTGAGTTCGGAAGAAAGAGAGGATTGTGTGCCCTTAATTCAAGATTTCTGCGATATCTTTGCTTGGAGCTATGACAAACTTCAGGGTATTCCTCCCAGCCTAGTTGTACATACTATTCCTGTAAAGGAAGGTACCCGCCCTGTACGTCAGAAAGTAAGGCGTATGTCTTTTGAATTAAGGGACGGGTTGTACGAGGAACTATAGAAGTTGTGGAAAGCGGGTTTGATCTTCCTTGTTCAGCATACTTAATGGTGCTCATCTGATCAGGAAGAAGAAGAATAATCGAATCCATCTTTGTGTAGATTTTAAAGAGTTGAATAAGCAGATTGTTAAAGATTACTACCCATTGCCGTTTATTGACCAAATTTTGGATCAACTAGCAGATAGGAAAATATATTCGTTTTTGGATTGCTTTGCAGGGTATAACCAAATGGCAATCACTGAGCAAGACAAGCTAAAAATGGTGTTTATTACAGCCTTTGGTACCTTTGCGTACTTTGTGATGGCATTTGGGTTGTGTAATGCACCTGGTTCGTGGCAAAGAACAACCGACAAGACCTTTGGTGATATCTCCCCAAAGGAGCTGAAAGTATTCATTGATGATACGGGGGCAACCACCGTAAGGGATAGACAGTTGATCATTTTGCGCAAGTGTTTTGAGCATTGCAGACAATTTTGCATAGCTCTTAACCCACGGAAGTGCGTCTTCAGAGTCCCTTATGGGCTCTTGTTAGGTCATGTGTGTTGAGATATCGAGCTCCACTCGTGATACGCCAGGGTGACCGTTGTGTATTTATGTCACCGACTTGTCAGTTGCAGATGCGGTTGGTACACCGCCCCTGAATAATAGCTACATGATAGCTATCCTTATCTACTCTAGTTCGTGGCTCAGTTAGTATGCCACCTTAGTTAGTTGAGTTTGGTTTGAGACCCATATCTAGGGTTCTTCTATTTCTTTGTACTTGAGTTCTTTTGGCTTACACAACTAAGAAGAGGAAAACTGTTTTCAGCCTCCACCCTTGTGTGTATTCCCCCATTGTGCAAGCAAGAAAGCTACAAGTGAGACTCCTTCCTTCTCTCCCACAATCTTGACATGGTATCAGAGCCTTGTTCGTGGTAAGGAGCTCAAGAAAGCAAGCCAAGCTCGCGGTGTTCTGGTAAGAGGAACAGTCTTGCTTTCATTTTCTGTTTTGGGAGCAGATCTCTGCAGGTAGCACAGCCGGAAATTGCAGGAGTGCATTGTCTCAGGATTGAGACGCCCTTCGCGCTGCAGCAAGAGGGGAGTATATGCTGCGGGTAAGAGCTTTAGCTCTTGGCGACCCTGTTTTTTTGATTTGAGGCCATTTCGGGGCCTGTTTTGGAGGCGGAAGTTTTCTGCACGCACTCAGGAAAAAGCCCTGTTTTATGCTGTGCGACCACTGTTCTACAGGTCGGTGAAAAGTTACCACAGAAATTGCATCGTATGCTTGTGTGCAGAGACATTGGGAGTTACAGAATCATCCTTGGTTTCTGTTTATGCAAAATCGTCACTAGGAAGTGACTGTGTGGTCAAATACCACTTTCGCCAGTTTTGCAGATTTGCCCTTGTGAGGCTGAAGCTGTGTTCTTTGCAGTGACAGAACTTTTTGCAGTATTCTGTAATGGTGTCTGATTCTCTCTCACAGATTGTCACTGAAAAGCTTGACAAGAACAACTTCCAAGCATGGAAGTTTAGAATGACGAATTTCCTTATGGGAAAAGGATATTGGGAATTTGTTGCAGGAAATGAAGAAGAACCAGTTTTTCCTGATGTTCCCAATCAACAGCAAATGCAGGCATTTAAAGCATGGCATGAGAGAGCCAGGAAAGTTATGTATTGGCTGTCTATCAGCATTTCAGACTCTATGATTGTGCATATTCAAGATGCAAGTACGCCAAAGGAGGCATGGGATACTCTGTCAAAGATGTATAGCACAAATACACAAGCCAGGAAAATGCAGCTCAAGCAAGAGTTGCACAATGTGCAAAGAGAAAATATGAGCATCAATGACTACCACATGAAGGTTGAGAAGATTGCAAATGCACTTGCTTCCATTGGGTCGCCAGTGGAAGATGATGATTTAGTTTCCGTGACCTTGAATGGTCTAGAAAAGGATTATGCACAGTTTCGGACATCCATTTCAGTTCGTGAAAGATTTCCTGATTTTGAGGAGTTGATTGCTCTTCTAATTTCTGAGGAGCAGAGAAATGGTGGTGCATCTTCTTCAGGAGGAACTTCAAAAGAAGCTGTCTTCTACTCAAATGCTGGAAGAGGTAGAGGCAGAGGTAGAGGAGGCCGATTTGGAGGCCGTGGTAGAAATCAGAATATGCAGCAAACTCAAGAAAACCAGTCCTATGGAGGAGGACGTGGTAACTCTAGAGGCAGAGGGAGCCAAAGAGGTCGTGGTGGATGGCAAAGAGGTCAAAATGCAAATAGTAATATTGAATGCTACTACTGTGGTAAAATGGGTCATATGGCTAAAGACTGCTATAAAAAGCAGAATGACATCATGAATGGAAAACTGCAACAAGGGAATTATGCATCTTCTAGTAGACAGGGTGATGACAGAAATGAGCAATTGTTCATGGTGCAGCACATGAACAATTCTGTGACAAGTGCAGAAGAAAGCAACAATGTATGGTATGTTGACTCAGCTGCATCAAACCACATGACAGGTCATGCAGAATGGATGGAGGATGCAAGGAAAATGGAAAAACCAGGATTTGTGGAGACTGGTGATGATACTGCACATCCTATTGTGCAGATTGGAAAAATTCCCTTGTCTATGCAGGATGGGAAAAAGAAATACCTGTCTGATGTATTTCATGTCCCGAATATCACCAAGAATCTGGTTTCTGTTGGTCAAATGGTTGAGCAGGGCTTGCAGGTCAGATTTAATCCTCATGGATGCTTTGTTGAGGATATGAAAAATAAAGGTCGCTTGATAGCAAAAGGAAAGAAGAAGGGCAGAATGTTTACATTGGATGCAGACATGTCTGAATTGAGTGCAGCAATGTTTGCACATGGGACCGGTGTAGTTGCAGATATTGATATCTGGCATAAACGCATTGGTCATGTTAATGTACAGTGACTTAAATCAATGCAGGCCCAAAATACTGTTGCAGGATTGCCTAAATTCAAGGTTGCAGAAATGCATAAGGTATGTGAAGCCTGTCAGTTTGGAAAACAGGCAAGGAAACCATTTCCTAGACATGTTCAAGAGAGTAAGAAGCCATTGGAATTAATCCACTCTGATGTGTGGACTACTAAAGCTGCATCTCTTGGAGGCTGTCATTATTTTGTCAGTTTTATTGATGACTATAGCAGAAAAGTTTGGATGTATTTCATGAAAAAGAAAAGTGAAGTTTTTGGGCATTTCAAAACTCTTAAAGCTATGGTTGAAAAAGAAACAGGTCTGCAAGTAAAATGCCTAAGGTCAGATGGAGGGGGAGAGTACCTCTCAAATGAGTTTGCAAGGTTCCTGCAGGAGCATGGCATAAAGCAGCAATATTCATGCAGTCATACCCCACAGCAAAATGGAATTGCAGAAAGAAAAAACAGACATATTGGAGAGGTGTCTCGTGCCATGCTCAATGAAAAAGACCTGCCAGATTTTTATTGGGCTGAAGCAGTTGCTACAGCAGTCTACATAATGAATAGGACTCCCACTGCAGCAATACATGGAATGACTCCAGAGGAGAGGTATACTGGTAGGAAACCAGATATTTCTCATTTGAAAATTTTTGGTTGCATTGCCTATGTACATGTGGCAGATGAGTTGAGATCCAAGTTGGATCCAAAAGCTGAGAAGTGCATCTTTATTGGTTACTCTCTGCAGCAAAAAGGGTATAGATGCTATAACCCTTCTACTCGTAAGTTTACAGTGAGTAGAGATGTTGTTTTTGATGAGATGAGTAGCTGGTATAAACCACTAAATGTGATTGATGATGTAGATGCACAAAATGGTAATGCTGCACAGAATTCACAGCAGCAGTCACAAAATATTAGTGGACCTGGAGCGTCCTCTAGTAGTGGTTCACACTCTTCGCCATGGACAGGCAGATTGAGATCAGGAGAATCTTCTCAAAGTAATGCAGATAGTGGTATGCAGGTATCACAAAAAGGAAAAGAGAAGGTTGATCAGCCCATGTTTGATGTGAATGCAGGTCACTCTTATGTGGATGGTGAATCCAGTGGCTCAGAACAGAGCATTGATGATGAGTTGGGTATTCCTTCTATTGTTACACCTGGAGTAAGGAAGACCAGGGATGTTTTGAGAGCACCTGGGAGTGAACCCACTTTGCGCAGGTCTACCAGAGTTAGGTATCCTGTGGATAGGCTGAAATATGATGGATTTACAACCATTCACTATGCATATATGGTCAAAGTGATACAGGAACCAGAACCCACTTCTTTTGAGCAAGCCATGGGAAAAGAAAAATGGGAGAAAGCCATGGATGAAGAAATGGATGCCTTGGAAGCAAATGCTACATGGGAATTGGTACCTTTGCCTAAAGGTAAGAATGCAATTGGCTGTAAGTGGGTTTATAAGGTGAAGCACAATGCAGATGGTTCTGTGAACAGATACAAGGCAAGATTAGTAGTCAAGGGGTATGCACAAACATATGGCATTGACTATGAAGAAACATTCAGTCCGGTTGCAAGGATGGCAACCGTAAGAGCAGTCATTGCTATGGCTGCATCAAAGGGATGGTCTTTACATCAGATGGATGTAAAGAATGCCTTCTTGCATGGTGATTTGCAAGAAGAGGTATATATGGAGCAGCCACCAGGTTATGTGCATGCTGTTCATCGTGAGTTTGTTTGCAGGTTGAAGAAAGCTTTGTATGGCTTGAAGCAAGCACCTAGAGCATGGTCTGACAAGATAGGACAGTATCTTGTCACTATTGGCTTTCAGATTTCCAAGGCAGATTTCTCACTTTATGTGAGAAAAACAGAGAAAGGTATTATGCTACTTGTCATTTATGTTGATGATTTGATTATGACAGGTGACAGTGATGAAGATATCCTTCATGTGAAAATGCTATTGAAGCAGAAGTTTGAGATGAAGGATTTGGGAGAGCTGCGTTATTTCTTGGGCATTGAGGTGATTAGATCACCAAGTGGGATACAGCTCTTGCAGAGGCAGTATGGATTGGACATGCTGTCCAAATATGGGATGACAGGCTGTAAGCCTATTTCAGTTCCTTTGGAGCAGAATGTGAAGCTGAGCGCAGATGCAGGTGAGCTTCTGGAAGACCCTACTATGTACAGACGCATAGTAGGAAGCTTGATTTATATGACTATTACCAGGCCAGATTTCAGCTATGCTGTTGGATTGGTAAGTCAGTTTATGCAGGCTCCAAGGAAACCGCATTTGGATGCGGCTAGACGCATACTCAGGTATGTGAAGTCCACATTGCAGTATGGACTATTTTATGAGACTGGGGTTCAGATACAGTTGCATGGATACACTAAAGCTGATTGGGCTGGTAGCATTTCTGATAAACGTTCTACCAGTGGATATGTGTTCTCTTTTGGGAGTGCTGCAGTCACTTGGAGCAGCAAGAAACAGCCTACAGTTGCCTTGTCGAGCACAGAGGCTGAGTACAGGGGTGCAGCAATGGCTGCATGTGAGGTAGCTTGGTTGCATAAGCTACTTTATGATATGCATCAGTCTACAGATGGGCCAGTTGTCATTTATTGTGACAACATGAGTAGTATACACTTGGCAAATAACCCAGTCTATCATGCTAGAACAAAGCACATTGAGGTGCATTATCACTATGTGCGAGAGAGGGTTTTACTAGGTCTTATTGATCTAGTTTATGTCAGCACAGAGGATCAGGTAGCTGACATATTCACGAAGGCATTGGGCGCACAGAAGCTGCGCAAGTTCAGAGACCTGCTTGGTGTGCAGGAATTGGGATTGAGCTCGAGGGGGAGTGTTGAGATATCGAGCTCCACTCGTGATACGCCAGGGTGACCGTTGTGTATTTATGTCACCGACTTGTCAGTTGCAGATGCGGTTGGTACACCGCCCCTGAATAATAGCTACATGATAGCTATCCTTATCTACTCTAGTTCGTGGCTCAGTTAGTATGCCACCTTAGTTAGTTGAGTTTGGTTTGAGACCCATATCTAGGGTTCTTCTATTTCTTTGTATTTGAGTTCTTTTGGCTTACACAACTAAGAAGAGGAAAACTTTTTTCAGCCTCCACCCTTGTGTGTATTCCCCCATTGTGCAAGCAAGAAAGCTACAAGTGAGACTCCTTCCTTCTCTCCCACAATCTTGACAATGTGGTCAATTCCGTAGGGATTGCGACTGATCCTAAAAAGATCAAGGTCATAGTTGCCATGTGTCTGTCACGTACTCCAAAGGAAGTGCATAGCTTTATGTCATCAGTAGGGTATTATCGGAGGTTTATAAATGCCTTGGCATAAAGAATGTTGCCACTAACAAACCTATTGTCCTTTAACTATCAATCTTCATGGAGTGATGCTTGCAAAGTGTCTTTTGATTATGTGAATCAGAAGCTTGCCAAAGTACATGTTTTAAAAGCACCAAAAAGGGGCGAAATGTTCTATATATTTTCACTAGCAACCATGTATAGTATCAGCTTGCTGTTTTGCCCAAATTTGGGAGAAAAAGTGGTACCATCCGATAGCTTTTACTAGTCGAAAGTTGGATATATCAGAAATTAACTATAGCTATATGGAAAAGTTGTGCCTTGCGATGGTATTTGTGACCAAAAAGTTCAAGCACTACATTCTTTATGAGAGGGTGGTTTTTTATACGAAGGCGGAAGGGATTCAACTGTTATTGAATAAGTTACAGCCGCTTGACCATTTAGCAAAGTGGTTAATCACTTTGCTAGAATTTGATTATGAGATTAAGAGCAAGCCGCCAAAGCTTCAGGGCATTGTAGAGTGTCTTGTGGATTTTGGAGAGCCAAAAGAGGTTGTGGTTGAAGGAAGTGACATGGAAACTTTGTTCAAGATTGATACGGCATCTATTCCCTCCTGATATGCTACTATAACACACTATCTTTCTACGGGAGAGACTAGAGCTGGGTTATCAAAATCGGAGAAAAGGAAGATTAAATAGCAAGCATTAAATTTTTCTTTGATCGCAGGCACATTATATTAGTAGGGTGTTGATGATATCTATCGCCGATGTGTGATGTATGACGAGGTTCCCTTTATTTTGGAAGAGTGCCATGACTCCGCTTGTGGAGGGCACTTTGCTGGGCGATTAACGACACACAAAGCTTTAAGAGCTAGATATTGGTGGCCGTCCATCTTCCAAGATTCCTTTGAGTACGTTAAGAGATGTGATACCTGTCAAAGACATTATAGTCAGGAGAATAGGAAGCGTCCACTTACGCCTATCATGGCTATCCTTCCATTTGAGAAGTGGGGCATTGACTTTGTGGATCCTATCACCCCGTCATCTACTACTCAAAAGAGGTATATTATAGTAGCAACTGATTACTTTACAAAATGGTCCGAAACATGGGCGACGAGGCAGGACAATGCAAAAGAGACTGCCAGTTTCCTACTTGAGCAAATTATCTGCCATTTTGGTCCGCCAAAAGAAATAGTATCGGACCGTGGAACTCACTTTTTAAATAAAGTGATTAAAAGTCTGACTGAAGCTTTGAAAATCAAGCATAACAAGATGACCCCCTATAATCCGCAAGCAAATGGACAAGTCGAAAGTACCAATAAGCAGCTTGTGAGTATCCTATCCAAGATAGTCTCCGAAAAGAAGTGGGACTAGGATACAAAATTATATATGGCAGTTTGGGCGTATAATACAACATTTAAATGAGCCACTGGCCACACCCCATTCAAATTAGTTTACGGGGAGGAGTGTGTCTTGCCCTTAGAAATTGAGTTGCCAACCATTAGATTCGCAATCAATCATTCTCTGGGCGATGAAGATACCCTATTTGAGTGGTTTACGACTATAGCCCACTTGGATGAACTTAAATTGCAGAGTTTGTTGCACCAGGAGGTAGCTAAACATCGAATGAAACGGTTGCAATCAATCATTCTCTGGGCGATGAAGATACCCTATTTGAGCGGTTTATGACTATAGCCCACTTGGATGAACTTAAATTGCAGAGTTTGTTACACCAGGAGGTAGCTAAACGTCGAATGAAACGGTTGCATGATCTGAAAGCGAAGAAATAAACTTTTAAAAAGGGGCAGTTAGTTCTATATTACGATGTGCGTATAGAGCTATTTCCAGGAAAGTTGGAACCTCGATGGGATGGCCCTTACAAGATAGTATGGATAGGTAAAAATAGGTAAAAATAGCTGATCTACAGTTTGAATAGGTAAAAATAAGTCCACAGTTCTATTAGCTGATCTACAAGGAGTGGAATTTAAGAATAAGGTTAATCTTGATAAGATTAAACCTTATTATTTCTAAGTATGCTAACGCAGAAAAATGCATTGCAAGTCCATGCTGGGGTTAATTTGAGACCTGTAGGAGAGCTTAAATTGGTTAATGGGGCAGTTAATCCCTTATTTGGAGCACCCATATCTTGATAAAAGATATCATCAGGGGAGGCTTATCTGGTGGAGCAAGGGATATAAAGTGATTGAGCAAGAAGACAGTACCTTTGTGTGGGAAATTAAAGTTTTCTGCCATCAATGTTTACAAATCTTGACAAGCATCCCTATTGAGTTTAATGAAAAGGTGCAATGGAGCCGTCAGTCCATCCTTTAAATATGTTAAACTTGACTATCATAATTACGAATAGGGGAGTTCTTGATGGCTAGCTATGTAAACCCATTATGGATGTATACATTATACTTTGATGGAGCATCCAGGGGCCCTAATAGAAAAGGAAGTGTTGGGGTAGTTATCCGAGATCCCTGACGTAGAGTTACAATGAAATTAGCTGCTTACATCGGGGTAGGATTCACTAACAACATGGCCGAGTATAAAGCCTTGATTATGGGAATGAATATTGCTAAGAAAGGTGGTATTATGTGGTTATTAATAAAAGGGAACTCCTAGGTGATCTTGAATCAACTCGATGGGACATATACAGTCAGGAATCCTCTCCTTCGTATGTATCATCGAACTGATATAACCCTACTTAATGAATTTGAGAGCATATCTCTTCAGCTGATTCCACGTTATTGGAATCAGTTTGCGGATTCCTTAGCTAATTTTGCTTATGAAGAGGACCTCTTTTTCAACTGTGGTCCTAGTCCGGACGTCATTATTGATAATGAGACATGACCTGGTCACTTGTGGGGAATGTTATCAGACCACACGTTATATGGCAGGTGATGGTTGATATGGGTAATGCAAAGAATAACCGAGACCCATCTACAGTTGTTATCTTGGACCCATAGGTTGATCCGACGACATGTTATGTGTACGCCTCTTGCTATATATGCAGGAGGTATGGGCCATAACTTGATGCATTTAGTTTAGGACTGAGAGCCCTATTTTTCCCCTTGGAATGGAGGGTATTTGCATATATTTGCCTTTTTCCAAGGAGGGATCTCTATAAGCTAGTTTGTTTGTTTCATTAGACCAAGAGGGCCAGTTGCTTTAAGTAGTTAATGTCTGATTTCTTTAGGCCAAGAGGGCCAATTGTTTTCGGGTTTTAATAATCTATCACTTTAGGCCAAGAGGGCCAGTTAGTTTGCAGTGAAATGTGCTATCTCTTTAGGCCAAGAGGGCCCTATCTCTGTTTGGTGCAGGTACGTTTAATGCTTTGTTGTTTTAGTGATTGCACCATATAGGTTGACGAAGTCACTGGAGGGAGGCTTTGCTGCAAAGGAGCTTCTTGTGGCCATTCCAGGTGGTTTCGTCCCCTTTTGGAGTTTTTTCCTTAAGCAATTAATAATATATGTGCGGGTGAGGGTTACTTTCTTTTTCTTGTTGGGGACCGGCACTTGAGGCATGAAGTCCTAAGTTTAGGTTAGGTATGTCTGGGGGAGGTCTGAGTAGTCCTTGCCTCCTACAAGGCATTGTCAAGCATTGAAAGACATGTTTTAGATGGGAGTTCTAGTGACCCTATTCTGCTGACCTGCTAAGCGGCCGTTCTAGGAGTTCCTGTTAGTTGTGAGGCAGTTAGAGAAGCCTACTAAAATAATGATGGGATGAGAAAAAACCCTAAAGATCTGGAAGACAATATATGAATATGTATGTAAAAAGGGGTTTAACCCCTATAAAAATAGAAAAGGAAAGAAAGAAAAATCCTTGAGCTATTGTTTATCGCCTTGCGAAGGCTTGGTAGGTTCTTGGGGATGAGACAAGATCCGAGGCCGATACCTTGCCCTTCCTTGGGGTGACATCTTGCCATAAAAGCAAAGAAAATAAAAGAAGGTTGGAGCGAAAATAAAAGTGAGCATTAGAAAAGGATTCAGTGTCACCTTGCGAGGGCTTGGTAGGTTCTTGGGTACCGAGACATGACCCAAGGCCAATGCCCTGTTCTCCTTGGGTCACTACACCCACCTCCCTCCTTTTTATATGCCCGAGTATGGAAAAATAAAAGCCTAAAAGGAAAAAACTGTGGTTAAAAAAATAATACCTTTTGATCGGGCTATAGGAGTCCTCGCCTACTAGGAGCTCCTGGTTGAGTTGTCCTTAGTTAGGTAGGTAGTCCAAACCACCACTTACGACAACCTCTTTAATAGTTCTTTTTAGTTTGGTCGTGTTGGAGCAGTCAGTTAGTGACTAGCTTTGGGCCTTCTATCAGACTATGCTAGACCTACTCCTCCTAGATTTCATGCCTTGGTTTTGACAGGGGGTAGGGTGAGAGCTGTGATATGTTGTATTGTGTCTTTTTTGTATCAGCTTGATGCTCCTTTTTGTTGTTTATGTGCAGATCTCTTCGTAGGATTTGACGGTCTGAGTCACCCTATCCCGTGGTTGCCAATGACATATGATTTTTTATGCCAATAAGTGCTTAAAAATAGCCAAAAATTACGAATATCAGGGAAAAAATAGACTTTGATGAAGGCAACGGTGGCAATCAATACGATTTTAAGCGGCAATGCTTGGGAAGTGCTTAAAAGAGCCACTGGACGGCGGTCGGAGAATTTTCATAATTTTTTGGCATGACAAACGAGACCCTGGGAGATGCTTGGCAATGGAAGACTTTAAGACGGACGCCCAAGATTTCTCAGACACAATTCGGGTACCGGACGTGGAAGACGAAGTGCCCGGAAGGCCAAAGGCCAAAATGCCAAGTCAGAATGGACTTTAGGAGAGCCCGAAGGGTGTGATCCTTTGGGGCTCCCTTTGGCGAGCCCAAACATCAAAAAACGTGGGAAGGGGGGTGCATTTTTATCTCACGCAGGAGAAGAAGAAGGCTCCATGCTACAAAATGGGGGAGAGATGGAGGATGGGGCCAGAAAACAACCCCCCAACTGAACTTGGCCCTGAGATGCTTATATCCTTCACTCTCCATCGCTCCAATCCGCTCCTCCAATGGCTGCCTGGTTGTGGAGATGCAGATCTAGTCTTTCTCTCTCCTCCCTCTCTCTCCTGCATAGAGGCAATTCATGTGCAAGAAATCAAGAAGAAGAGTGGCTAAAGGATGCTTGTCCGATTGTGATCGGATCGCTTCAAGATGAAGAGGAGGCTGAAGAAAGAGTTTCAGCACTGAAGAATGGTTGCTGGTCGGTCTGTGGACTACCTAGAATAATTATTAAAAAACCCGCAACACGCAAGACACGTGGTATGCTCCAATTTTATGAAGAAATTTGCTTATTTTTGTTGTTTCATGGTCCAAATATTGTTCATATGCGATGAATTTTTGTTTGAACCTTGTTTACATCATGTTTGAGGGCTGTAACTATAGAAATGCAGAACCCGTAATGATTTAGAGCCGTTATTAATTTGTTAAAACTCGCAAAATGTAATTTTTCAATGGAAATTAGTGGTTTTTTTTATTTTGAGTTGGGAAAAAGGAATGAAAATGGAATAAACTCAGAGAAAATGTTAAGTTTTAGTCAAAATAATAAGACAATACAAATAAATCAAAAAATACCTATTTTTCATGAATAATAAATAGAGAAAAATATCAAAAAATAGAAAAAATTAGGGTTTTCACACTTAAAAAATATGAAAAAATAAGTTTTATGTGCGTGAATGTTTGGCGAGGTTAAAGCTTGAGGTCAAGCCTCAGTTTGGCCTCATCCTTTGTGTTATAGTACGTGTTTATTGTTTTTTACATACAAAAATAATACAAAACAACCATTTACACCTATGCACCGCAGCAACACCTAAACGGTAAGGGGGAGATGAAGTTTGTGCGACGATCTAATTGCTAAAAAGATACAAATTCTGATTTTCCTCTTTGTGCATAGCATTTAGGGATCGTTCCATAATTAAATATAGGCGACTAGTAGCACGGAAGTTCCGGTGCTAGTCCCTAAAGCAGCACAGAACGTAACACTTAGTTAAAATTCATGAAAGGGCTATTTTCCGCACCTCACATGGCTAGTTTTTTAATCATAAAATGGTTGTGCACAATCTTCATACACCTTGTATCAAGCATGCCACGTGGTATCTTGTGGAATGCATTGCAATTGATTGATAAACTTTGACCAATGCTGAGAGGATAGGAAACCTAAGTTGTGGGTTAGACGGGTGCTTCCATTGGGGAAAGTTTTGTGAGGCAAATCAAAATCTCCTGGAACGCTGAATTATGAAAGAGTGGAGTTTGTGCAAATGTTATAGGTGTTAGCGATGCATCTTGGGGCCAATCCCTGAGGTGTAGGAGAGTCATAGTGGAGCCGTGATAATCAACCGAGAGGTGCTTTCCTATGTGTGTATTACGAGGTATTATGCCTATATGTTATGGGATCTCCCTTTGAGGAGAAGGGAAGGTGAAAGTTGGACTACATATTGGATACAAACGCAAAATCTTCATAAGCATTTAGTGCAAAGTGAGTTTTAGACGCTCTTGGACCGCGAGGCCGTGTGATGGGATTGTATGTCATATGCATGAGGTCTGGCTAGTGCCATAGCCAGTGCTGGCCCATTTTAGATCCCATCACAAAAACTAGATATGATTTGGAGACCCCGATCACTGATGATGTTGTCTCGAAGTACATGTAATCTAAAAATGTATATGAGGAAGAGTCTAGCGGTAGTTGCGCCTATGATGGTCTTAGTGGTAGGAATAAAATGTGACATTGTTAACCCTAGAGCAGGATAAGAAAAAGAAAAGCAAAAATAAATCCAAGAAATTTCCAAAATGCAGACCCAATGAAGTCAAAAAGAAGGAGAAAAGGCAAAAGGTGCAAAGGCAACCTCGAAAAAATGCAAAAGACAGAAGGCGCATTTTTTGAAAGACGCCCCTAAAATTTTGTAAAACCGCATTAGGCTCCCTCCTGTGCAAATTGTAAAATCAAGACGGGCATAGGTAAAGGGATAAGGTAAATAGAAAGGAATAGGAAAAGAGGACCTTGGCAAGACGCCTGGTCATGTAAAAAAGGGGATGGGTGCCAAAGGGATTTAGGGCTTGTATATAAACTCAAAAGGTGAATGAGAAGCTCATTCTTGGTGTGTGGAAAAGTAGCTCTCTTCTTCTTATCTTCTCTTCCTCTTATTTGTGCTTGTGCTTGAGAGAGGGAGTGTGAGAGTGTGAGGGAGTGAGTGTGTGAGAGTAAGGAACCATGGTGGATAAGCAATGATTCCAACAGGCACTACCCTATTCGTTCGGTTGAACATGTGACTCGTCCGATTCAAGAAATCTGATGATCGAACAATCGGACCACTCCTAAAAACCGAACACATCAGAATTGGACACTCGGACCAACCAAAATCGAGGACAATCCAATTCTGATAATCGAACACCTGCAAATCGGACCAAAAGTTGAGAGGAAAAATTTGCTAGATCCATCACATCCCACACTAGGTAGAGTGCCCCTTGCAGTAGGAAAATCTTCCAACCGCCTTCCAGATGTGTCAGATGGCTCATAGAGCCTCCTGAGTACTGGAAGTGTGACCTGACAACCTAAAAGTGATAGCTAATGAACTTATTAGCTATCCACCCATTTAGAGGCCCAAATTGACCCACAGACCCCAATTACACCCTGACAAGGTTAAGAGACGCAGTAGAGGTCCTATTGAACCCATAAGAGTGGCCAGCAATTGCACTAAGAGCCATAGTTGACTGACAACAATGGAATGAGGGGAGAGAGAATTGCATTCATCATCCTGCATGCACACCCACATTGTTTGTCACTTGAACTGCACTTGAAAGCTAAAAGCCTGATTTTGCACCATACACAAAAGGATCATCACACACACCTTGAGTGAATGTAAGTTGAGGGCTATTTATAATAAGATAGAACACACTTTGACATAACAAGCGGAACAAATCCACTAATGGGAGACTACGCTCAGATTTAGACAAGCGATTGAGAACCCCAGTTAGTAGGACCAAGAGAGAGCCAACATAGAACATCAGAGGCATCAAAGGACTGACACTATTAGGGGCGCAACACTACTGACCTGATCAGCCTAATCAACAACCTAGTGGAGTAAGAAGTTGCAGACATGTCAAGACCTAACTCCAACCACAAGAATGAAGAGCTCAACTTGGGAGATTTCCCAGTTGACATCCAAGAGATGTGAACAAATACAATTTACAAATCAAGATGGACCACCATGGTAGGCCATCTAAAGACATCATAACAGACCTCAAGGAGGAGATGAGATTAGCACGGCAAGTGCTACAGAAGATAATAGCTTACAACCACAAGCAGCAGACTAGGAAGTTGCAACAAGACATTGAGATGTGGGAAGTCTAGCGCGTGTTAGCGATAGCCAATAGGAATCATATATGACCTAACGCAGAAAGGAAGAGAGCACTAGAGGCAGAGACTTAATGTTGAGAAAGCTTCTCACCAAGTGGCTCATATAAAATATGCCTACATAGATCAAAGTGCAACAGCCCTAGTGACCTTGTTGCTCGTAGGGTTAGGAGTCACCCACGGCTCTAAGAGCTAATTGAAGGTCCATGTAGTCGTGAAGAAACTAGACAAATACCAGACATACAGTTTCATAGAGCAGTTTAAGAAATTCTGTGAGGCTAACAGCCTCATGGACCTTACCCAACACTTGCAAGCCTTCGTCCTTTGCCTAGGTGACAAGGGTAGAACATTGTACACTAGCTTAGATGCGGTGGAGCACAAAAACTTCAACAATCTCAAGAATCTCTTCATCAAGAGGTTCTCTGAGGCTGGGTATTCCAACAATCTTATCAATAGGCTGATGAACATCAAACAGAAGTACAAGGAGGACATTAGGGATTATGTTACCCACATGCAAAGTCTCTAAAAGAGAACCCCAACTGATGAACGACCCATTGAGAGAGTGATCTCCACAGTCTTTGTGAACAAAATTCGTAGTGAAGAACTCTACAGGACCTTGGCAAGAAACTCGAGCTTGCCAAGAGACATACTAGTAGGGTCTTCAAAGAGGCCATAGTGGATGACCAACTCAAGAAAGCTCTAAGAACTTGAACCGAGATAATGCCAACTTCGGATCCTTAGAGAGAACCATAACATCTGGCAAACGGTCAATGTCGGGCATCCAAGATAAAGGGCAAAGTGTTGACCCAAGCCAAGAGCTAGCAGATGTGAAGAATCGCGTGGTGGGGAGACTTGCTCAAGATGCTGTGCCGAACACACACAGAATGCACAAGGAGAAGCTCACTCAAGAGACAAGAAGAGAGATGGAGGCCAAAACGTTTTCTTGCTGATTTTTTCTTCTTCTTCCACACTCTTTACAATGTACACAAAGTATAGATAAGATACAACATAAAGAAAAGTGGCCTACTAAGTCAAACAATGCATAACTGACTACACTAGTCAATTGGCACTATAACTATGCCAGTTGTAAATAGGTGTAACAACCTGAATATAATAAGTAATGAGTCAGTGGCCATGTGAGAGTCATAATGACCACCGACATGCTAAGTGTAGATGTGTGGACCCATCTAACCAGGCGGTCCATCATTAATGTCCGCATGTGTTGAGCTTGTCATCTCAACACTCCCCCTCAAGCTCAACTGCATCTCTGCAACTCCAAATAAGCTTCGAAACTTTTGAAGCTTCTCTGTACCCCACCAAGCCTCAATGTGAGCACACGACCAAGAGTGCAACCAAAGTCAATGAGCCCAAATTCAAATGGGTACCTAAACACTTAGGACCGCCATCTAGAAATAAGCAAACATGATCTTGCAATTCTAAGGACTCGTACTTAAAACCTAGGAGGTAAAAAAAGGCACTATAGGCATCGACGCACAGTCAAGCTGTAATGGGTTCCCAAAACCCTATTGCAAACACAAGGCTATTATGAGGGCAATACCTAGATATGGGTGCCTAAAGCCAAGACTATTATATGGGTACTACTCAAGCGCAACCCTCAAACTTGCCTAAACAGGACGGTACACCAATTAAGGAGTTGAAGCCACAAAAGACTCAAACTACGAAGCTTATAGAGCCTAAACCCACTAAGCCTATAGAACCTCAACAACTTTACCAACCAAACAAGCAGTTTATTGCTCCCAAATTGCCTCAACCAAGCACTGCTAGCATTTCAAGAGCCTCACAAGCATCTAGCAGCACAACAAAAAAATTGCAAACAGCGCCTATCACTCAAGAATCTAAACTAACCCCTCCAAATCCATAGAAGCTGCAGACATCAGCTGTGCTGAGATATCTAGTCCAATCAAACCCCAACCTCCTATAGGCCTTAAATCCTCTTATGAGTGGTGATCTATCCTTACCTTCTTGGCCTCGGACTTAGCTAAGAATATGGGGGATGACTTGGTCACTTGCATTCGACGCTTAGATGCTACGTTCATCATGCTTGCTAAAAGCTAACTGATTAGACTTAGGTCTTTTAGACGATCCTTTAGCAACTAAAATGTGTATGTTACCTTGCTCTTGGGAGGAATGTGAATTCGTATTAGTTAAGGTCCCCACGGAAGGTAAAGAGTTAATTGATAATGAAATCTCTCGCGAGCAAGTGTGCAAACAACAACTCATCACATCTTATGACACACGCACGATCTCTATCATGACCCAGAAAGTTGAATTGCTAAAAGCCCTAATCAACACGGAGTCTATCTTCTTGCATAAATGGTATGCTCTCAAACTCCAATGGGAACAGCAGCGCTACCACATCATGACCAACACCGAGCAAAGATGTGCAATTAAAACATCAAAGTATGATTCAACTTATGCAGCTCCTACCTCCTTCAAAGTCTTAGCCCATCACTCGCAGTCGGATGATCCCGAACTCGCCCATCCCTGCCTAGACCGCATCCTCACTAGGGAGGAATTACATATTGCTAGCCGAATTGCCTCTAGCGACTTTCTAGTAGATATCCTGACATACATAACACGTGCTAGCATTCGACCTTTTGACATGGATTCCCACGCCTACTTGGAATACAACCCGCAATTCTACACTTGGCTCATGCAAAAGTAATGCACCATGAATGCATGTTGATTGCCCTTAACCCTTCACTCTCTAATCCTAGGAAGGATTCTTCTCATTTCCAAGGGGAGAGGGGCTGAGATGGAAAAACATACTTTAAGGAAAATTGAAAAAACATACTTTAAGAAATTTTCATGGATTTTTATTGGTTTGTGCAAATTGCTTGAAGAAAATTTCTCCTTCTGTACTTAAGTATTTCATGTTTCTAAAAGTGCACAATCATTCTCTATTTATTTTCCTGCAAGGAATCATCTTAAGAAAACTAATGGTGAGCTGTGGTGTTATGACAGGGACCCACATTGGCAAGTCAGGAGAAAAGCAGCAAACTTTCATTCTCGGAAAAGGAACAAGAAAAGTATAGGCTGTCAATATAGACAAGGGCCTTCAACCAGTTCAGGTTTAGGCATGTCCTGAATTTGGAGAATGTAGCCATGGAAGAACATGCCATGAAAAAGGTTGTGTAACAATCCAATCTGGAGAAGTATCTAGAGAAAGTTGAGCAAGTAGTGGACTACAAAAAGTGCATAGAATTCCTTCGAACCTTCAACAAGAACCGTGGCATTGTAACTATGCAGGAAGAAGAGAAAAACTGCTAGGTGGAGGTCAAGTTGAGCCCTGAGTTGGTGGAGAGAGCGTTGGGCTTGGCCAACAAGGTCGAGAGACGGCCCATAAGGAATGTGTATATGGTGCATGCCTTGTTCTCCAATCATAGGTACAATGCACTAATGAGCCAAATCAACATACCTTTTCTAGAAAGCATTGCAACCAAATCCCTAGACGAAGTGAACTTAAATGGCTTCGTGTGAAAAACGATCGAAACCTCAAATATAGAGGCCTCCACCACTTCCATTTCCACTGTCGTGCCGCTTTCCATAGCTATGATGAATACATCAAAGAGCTTCTCTCACCACTCGAGAAAGCAAAGAAGGATAAGAAAATAGCAATAGCCAAGTTGGAGGCTGAGAAGGAGACACTAGCAACCTACCAATTTGAGAGAACACTCCAAGTGAAGAGCTATCAAAATGAGATAATTGAGCTGAAGGAAGAGCTCAAGGCAAAGGAATGAGAAGAAGATAAGTGGAGAAAAGGGCTTGAGGAAGAGCATCAAGAGCTGGTTGGTCTGCAAAGGCAGTAAAAGCTCCTCATTGTGCAAAATGAAGAGTTGACAGGGCACATGGACAAAATCCAAGAAGCCATGGATCAACTCGCAGCAAAAGAAGCAGCGAAAGCTCAAGGAGAGAAGCATTTAAAAAAATGGATGAAATGACAAGACTAGAAGCCCAACAATGCGCCTTCCTTAACATTGTCTTGGATGTCACACAATCAGAAGAGGAGGTGGCCGTTGAGACACTAAAGAAAAAGCTAGAGATTGCCCACAAAGCCATAAGGCATGGGTTGTGTGCTCAACTGCGCAAGGAGAAGAAACCAGCCTAAGCCAACAGGATCAAAGAAATTATTTGCTAAGGGCAGGGCTAATGGTCTAGGATGTGGACCTATTAGGCTTCAAGGAAGAAGAACCACAAGAGGCCAGGAGAGAGGATGAAATGCAAAGGCCACTTCCTGAAGTAGGGCTAGAATTCGAAATGGGATAGCCAGACAATGAGCTTGTCATGCAACCTCCCTCTCCTCCACAACCAGAAATGCAACAAGAGGTGGACATCACTGCTGAGTGAAAAGTAGAAATCAAGAAGAAGAGAATGAATATGTTGGAGTAGGAAATGAGAATATTAAAAGCCCAACTAGTAGTAGCCCAAGAAGCATCCATTCCACCACGGGAAGATTGTTTCCCAGTGGATTGGAATGAGGAGCTCATAGTGTGGGAGAAAAAAGAAAATAGCCACCAACCCTTCAACTTCGCTTTCTAATTTCCCTCCACCCTATGCAGAGTACTATCAACCAAAGTGGTGGAGGAGGTGATAAGCTTGGGAGGAAGGCTCAGCAATAGGTGGATCGAAGAGAGGGAGAAGAATCCAATGAAATGGGGAATGAAAGCACCTGATTATTGGAAAAACAAAGTCATGAAGGCGCCTAGGACAGCGAAAGGCTACGAGTCCCAACCAAAATGGAGGAGGAGAATCTGGGATGGCAACATGGATACATGGATGTCATTTTGCAACACACTACCCTTCAAGAGGAACAACCCCACGTACATGCCATATCCAAGAAGAGTAGGGGTGGACTTCAACCCTGACATCCATGCCATATATGATCTCTCGAAAGTAAACAATGTAAATGCCACCAAGCCAAAGAACGCCCTAACCTTCACCAAGAACAACTTACAAGACTCGATCACCCATTTTCTCAATGATTTCACTTTTTACCCGCATCCCACCTTTATTACTACTTATAACTATCTTAGATTGCTTAGGGTAGTACTCAGACAGGATCCTACACCTCAAGAGTACTAACTCCCGCCCCTATTTTTTCATCTTAATGCTGGCATAGATAGCTCTGCCATGGCTATATTGTTGATATGAGCTGCTCTCTTATCATCCTTTTGTTGAGATATCGAGCTCCACTCGTGATACGCCAGGGTAACCGTTGTGTATTTATGTCACCGACTTGTCAGTTGCAGACGTGGTTGGTACACCGCCCATGAATAATAGCTACATGATAGCTATCCTTTTCTACTCTAGTTCGTGGCTCAGTTAGTATGCCACCTTAGTTAGTTGAGTTTGGTTTGAGACCCATATATAGGGTTCTTTTATTTCTTTGTATGAGAGTTCTTTTTTAGCTTACACAACTAAGAAGAGGAAAACTGTTTTCAGCCTCCACCCTTGTGTGTATTCCCCCATTGTGCAAGCAAGAAAGCTACAAGTGAGACTCCTTCCTTCTCTCCCACAATCTTGACATGGTATCAGAGCCTTGTTCGTGGTAAGGAGCTCAAGAAAGCAAGCCAAGCTCGCGGTGGTCTGGTAAGAGGAGCAGTGTTGCTTTCATTTTCTGTTTTGGGAGCAGATCTCTGCAGGTAGCACAGCCGAAAATTGCAGGAGTGCATTGTCTCAGGTTGAGACGCCCTTCACGTTGAAGCAAAGAGGGCACTATATGCTGCGGAGGCGGGCTTTAGCCCTTGGCGACCTTGTTTTTTTTATTTGAGGCCATTTCGGGGCCTGTTTTGGAGGCAGAAGTTTTCTGCACGCACTCAGGAAAAGGCCCAGTTTTATGCTGTGCAGCCACTGTTCTACAGGTCGTTGAAAAGTTTCTGTAGAAATTGCATCGTATGCTTGTGCACAGAGACATTGGGAGTTACAGAATCATCCCTGTTGCCTGTTGATGCAAAATCGTCACTAGGAAGTGACTATGTGGTCAAATACCACTTTCGCCAGTTTTGCAGATTTGCCCTTGTGAGGGTGAAGCTGTGTTTTTTGCAGTGACAGAATTTTTTGCAGCGTTCTGTACTGGCGTCTGATTCTCTCTCACAGATTGTCACTGAAAAGCTTGACAAGAACAACTTCCAAGCATGGAAGTTTAGAATGACGAATTTCCTTATGAGAAAAGGATATTGGGAATTTGTTGCAGGAAATGAAGAAGAACCAGTTCTTCCTGATGTTCCCAATCAACAGCAAATGCAGGCATTTAAAGCATGGCATGAGAGAGCCAGGAAAGTTATGTACTGGCTGTCTATCAGCATTTCAGACTCTATGATTGTGCATATTCAGGATGCAAGTACGCCAAAGGAGGCATGGGATACTCTGTCAAATATGTATAGCACAAATACGCAAGCCAGGAAAATGCAGCTCAAGCAAGAGTTGCACAATGTGCAAAGAGAAAATATGAGCATCAATGACTACCACATGAAGGTGAAGAAGATTGCAGATGCACTTGCTTCCATTGGGTCGCCAGTGGAAGATGATGATTTAGTTTCTGTGACCTTGAATGGTCTAGGAAAGGATTATGCACAGTTTCGGACATCCATTTCAGTTCGTGAAAGATTTCCTGATTTTGAGGAGTTGATTGCTCTTCTAATTTCTGAGGAGCAGAGAAATGGTGGTGCATCTTCTTCAGGAGGAACTTCAAAAGAAACTGTCTTCTACTCAAATGCTGGAAGAGGTAGAGGCAGAGGTAGAGGAGGCCGATTTGGAGGCCGTGGTAGAAATCAGAATATGCAGCAAACTCAAGAAAACCAGTCCTATGGAGGAGGACGTGGTAACTCTAAAGGCAGGGGGAGCCAAAGAGGTCGTCGTGGATGGCAAAGAGGCCAAAATGCAAACAGTAATGTTGAATGCTACTATTGTGGTAAAATGGGTCATATGGCTAAAGACTGCTATAAAAAACAGAATGACATCATGAATGGAAAACTGCAACAAGGAAATTATGCATCTTCTAGTAGACAGGGTGATGACAGAAATGAGCATTTGTTTATGGTGCAGCACATGAACAATTCTGTGACAAGTGCAGAAGAAAGCAACGATGTGTGGTATGTTGACTCAGGTGCATCAAACCACATGACAGGTCATGCAGAATGGATGAAGGATGCAAGGAAAATGGAAAAATCAGGATTTGTGGAGACTGGTGATGATACTGCACATCCGATTGTGCAGATTGGAAAAATTCCTTTGTCTATGCAGGATGGGAAAAAGAAATACCTGTCCAATGTATTTCATGTCCCGAATATCACCAAGAATCTGGTTTCTGTTGGTCAAATGGTTGAACAGGGCTTGCAGGTCAGATTTAATCCTCATGGATGCTTTGTTGAGGATATGAAAAATAAAGGTCGCTTGATAGCAAAAGGAAAGAATAATTGCAGAATGTTTACGTTGGATGCAGACATGTCTGGATTATATTGATATCTAGCATAAACGCATTGGTCATGTTAATGTACAGCGACTTAAATCAATGCAGGCCCAAAATATTGTTGCAGGATTGCCTAAATTCAAGGTTGCAGAAATGCATAAGGTATGTGAAGCCTGTCAGTTTGGAAAACAGGCAAGGAAACCATTTCCTAGACATGTTCAAGAGAGTAAGAAGCCATTGGAATTAATCCACTCTGATGTGTGGACTACTAAAGCTGCATCTCTTGGAGGCTGTCATTATTTTGTCACTTTTATTGATGACTATAGCAGAAAAGTTTGGGTGTATTTTATGAAAAAGAAAAGTGAAGCTTTTGGGCATTTCAGAACTCTTAAAGCTATGGTTGAAAAAGAAACAGGCCTGCAAATAAAATGCCTAAGGTCAGATGGAGGGGGAGAGTACCTCTCAAATGAGTTTGCAAGGTTCCTGCAAGAGCATGGCATAAAGCAGCAATATTCATGCAATCATACCCCACAGCAAAATGGAATTGCAGAAAGAAAAAACAGATATATTGGAGAGGTGTCTCGTGCCATGCTCAATGAAAAAGACCTGCCAGATTTTTATTGGGCTGAAGCAGTTGCTACAGCAGTCTACATAATGAACAGGACTCCCACTGCAGCAATACATGGAATGACTCCAGAGGAGAGGTATAGTGGTAGGAAACCAGATATTTCTCATTTGAAAATTTTTGGTTACATTGCCTATGTATATGTGCCAGATGAGTTGAGATCCAAGTTGGATCCAAAAGCTGAGAAGTGCATCTTTATTGGTTACTCTCTGCAGCAAAAAGGGTATAGATGCTATAACCCTTCTACTCGTAAGTTTACAGTGAGCAGAGATGTTGTTTTTGATGAGATGAGTCGCTGGTATAAACCACTAAATGTGATTGATGATGTAGATGCACAAAATGGTAATGGTGCATAGAATTCACAGCAGCAGTCACAAAATATTAGTGGACCTGGAGCGTCCTCTAGCAGTGGTTCACATTCTTCGCCATGGACAGGCAGATTGAGATCAGGAGAATCTTCTCAAAGTAATGCAGATAGTGGTATGCAGGTATCACGAAAAGGAAAAGAGAAGGTTGATCAGCCCATGTTTGATGTGAATGCAGGTCACTCTTATGTGGATGGTGAATCCAGTGGCTCAGAACAGAGCATTGATGATGAGTTGGGTATTCCTTCTATTGTTACACCTGGAGTAAGGAAGACCAGGGATGTTTTGAGAGCACCTGGGAGTGAACCCACTTTGCGCAGGTCTACCAGAGTTAGGTATCCTGTGGATAGGCTGAAATATGATGGATTTAGAGCCATTCACTATGCATATATGGTCAAGGTGATACAGGAACCAGAACCCACTTCTTTTGAGCAAGCCATGGGAAAAGAAAAATGGGAGAAAGCCATGGATGAAGAAATGGATGCCTTGGAAGCAAATGCTACATGGGAATTGGTACCTTTGCCTAAAGGTAAAAATGCAATTGGCTGTAAGTGGGTTTATAAGGTGAAGCACAATGCAGATGGTTCTGTGAACATATACAAGGCAAGATTAGTAGTCAAGGGGTATGCACAAACATATGGCATTGACTATGAAGAAACATTCAGTCCGGTTGCAAGGATGGCAACCGTAAGAGCAGTCATTGCTATGGTTGCATCAAAGGGATGGTCTTTACATCAGATGGATGTAAAGAATGCCTTCTTGCATGGTGATTTGCAAGAAGAGATCTATATGGAGCAGCCACCAGGTTATGTGCATGCTGTTCATCCTGAGTTTGTTTGCAGGTTGAAGAAAGCTTTGTATGGCTTGAAGCAAGCACCTAGAGCATGGTCTGACAAGATAGGACAGTATCTTGTCACTATTGGCTTTCAGATTTCCAAGGCAGATTTCTCACTTTATGTGAGAAAAACAGAGAAAGGTATTATGCTACTTGTCATTTATGTTGATGATTTGATTATGACAGGTGACAGTGATAAAGATGTCCTTCATGTGAAAATGCTATTGAAGCAGAAGTTTGAGATGAAGGATTTGGGAGAGCTGCGTTATTTCTTGGGCATTGAGGTGATTAGATCACCAAGTGGGATACAGCTCTTGCAGAGGCAGTATAGATTGGACATGCTGTCCAAATATGGGATGACAGGCTGTAAGCCTATTTCAGTTCCTTTGGAGCAGAATGTGAAGCTGAGCGCAGATGCAAGTGAGCTTCTGGAAGACCCTACTATGTATAGACGCATAGTAGGAAGCTTGATTTATATGACTATTACCAGGCCAGATTTCAGCTATGCTGTTGGGTTGGTAAGTCAGTTTATGCAGGCTCCAAGGAAACTGCATTTGGATGCGGCTAGACGCATACTCAGGTATGTGAAGTCCACATTGCAGTATGGACTATTTTATGAGACTGGGGTTCAGATACAGTTGCATGGATACACTGATGCTGACTGGGCTGGTAGTATTTCTGATAGACGATCTACCAGTGGGTATGTGTTCTCTTTTGGGAGTGCTGCAGTCACTTGGAGCAGCAAGAAACAGCCTACAGTTGCCTTGTCGAGCACAGAGGCTGAGTACAGGGGTGCAGCATTGGCTGCATGTGAGGTAGCTTGGTTGCATAAGCTACTTTATGATATGCATCAGTCTACAGATGGGCCAGTTGTCATTTATTGTGACAACATGAGTAGTATACACTTGGCAAATAACCCAGTCTATCATGCTAGAACAAAGCACATTGAGGTGCATTATCACTATGTGCGAGAGAGGGTTTTACTAGGTCTTATTGATCTAGTTTATGTCAGCACAGAGGATCAGGTAGCTAACATATTTACGAAGGCATTGGGCGCAGAGAAGCTGCGCAAGTTCAGAGACCTGCTTGGTGTGCAGGAATTGGGATTGAGCTCGAGGGGGAGTGTTGAGATATCGAGCTCCACTCATGATACGCTAGGGTGACCGTTGTGTATTTATGTCACCGACTTGTCAGTTGCAGACGTGGTTGGTACACCGCCCATGAATAATAGCTACATGATAGCTATCCTTTTCTACTCTAGTTCGTGGCTCAGTTAGTATGCCACCTTAGTTAGTTGAGTTTGGTTTGAGACCCATATCTAGGGTTCTTCTATTTCTTTGTATGAGAGTTCTTTTTTGGCTTACACAACTAAGAAGAGGAAAACTGTTTTCAGCCTCCACCCTTGTGTGTATTTCCCCATTGTGCAAGCAAGAAAGCTACAAGTGAGACTCCTTCCTTCTCTCCCACAATCTTGACACCTTTTGCATGTCCTCTTGGAGGACATGAATGACAACCGCTTCACTAGGTGCAACCACCCATTTTTGCTTGCAACTCCTCTCCAAGTTAGAATGAACGTAAAGGGATATATGCAAGGAAAATCCTTCCTTAGCAAGTTCCCTAAGCTCCCAACTTCTTCTCGTGACCATGATGATGAAGATTAGTTCTTCGTTCCTTTCCAAAAAAAAAAGAGGGAAAGAAAAGAGTAAGAAAACAAAGAAGAAAATCACAAAAGAAAGTAAGAAACTCACTACATGAGCACCACAGTCACTGCACCCAGGGGTCCTTAAGTTAGATATGCCTGATGGACTCAGTCGGCTGGCTCCTTCCCTAACCCCATAGCCTCTTTTTGATTCTCCACTTCATGCTTAGGGCACATCAAGGGCAGGACATACCTAGGGAGGTCACACTCGCCTATGGTTACCTATCTCCCTAAGCTTCACCCATCGCACCTCCCTTATGCACAAACTGGGTCCTCAAGTGTGCGACAACACCCAGGCTTTCGACCTAGCTCCTAGTTCCACTAACACAAGCACATTACACCGCACGGTAAGGTAGACATACCCCTAGGCAACGCACTTTTCTTTTCCTTCCAAGTAAAGATGAAGGTAACCAACCACAGATCTCGGAGGCCACATCCTTCACTCGACATACCTTTGACCTCCACCACCTCAATCATTTAACAAGTTTCTCTTCCATGACCAATTCCCACCACAAGGTCCCATCATTGACCCAAGCGGCCACCCTTCAACTCACCGAGCCCTCATCAACAAAGAACCACAAGTGCCATGGAAATAGTACCCAAACTCACCAAGCCCTCATCAACAAAGAACCTCAACTGGTACCTGACTAGGAGGGGGTAATGTTAACCATTGTTGATATGAGCTGCTCTCTTATCATCCTTTTGCATGGCCCTCTTAGAGGACATGAATGACAACCGCTTCACTAGGTGCAACCACCCATTTTTGTGTGCAACTCCTCTCCAAGTCAGAATGAACGTAAAGGGATATATGCAAGGAAAAGCCTTCCTTAGCAAGTCCCCTAAGCTCCCAACTTCTCCTCATGACCATGATGACAAAGATTAGTTCTTCGTTCCTTTCCAAAAAAAAAAAGAGGGAAAGAAAAGAGTAAGAAAACAAAGAGGAAAATCACAAAAGAAAGTAAGCACCATAGTCACTGCACCCAGGGGTCCTTAAGTTAGGTATGCCCGATGGACTCAGTCAGTTGGCTCCTTCCCTAACCCCATAGCCTCTTTTTGATTCTCTACTTCATGCTTAGGGCACATCAAGGGCAGGACATACCTAGGGAGGTCACACTCGCCTATGGTTACCTATCTCCCTAAGCTTCACCCATCGCACCTCCCTTATGCACAAACTGGGTCCTCAAGTGTGCGATAACACCCAGCTTTCGACCTAGCTCCTAGTTCCACTAACACAAGCACATTACAGCACACGGTAAGGTAGACATACCCCTAGGCAATGCATTTTTCTTTTCCTTCAAGTAAAGATGAAGGTGACCAACCACCGATCTCGGAGGCCACATCCTTCACTCGACATACCTTTGACCTCCACCACCTCAATCATTTAACAAGTTTCTCTTTCATGACCAATTCCCACCACAAGGTCCCATCATTGACCCAAGCGGCCACCCTTCAACTCACCGAGCCCTCATCAACAAAGAACCACAAGTGCCATGGAACTAGTACCCAAACTCACCAAGCCCTCATCAACAAAGAACCTCAACTGGTACCCGACTAGGAGGGGGTTATGTTAACCCCAGAGCAGGATAAGAAAAAGAAAAGTAAAAATAGATCCAAGAAAATTTTGAAATGTGAACCCAATGAATTCAAGAAGAAGGAGAAAAGGCAAAAGGTGCAACTACAACCTTAGAAAAATGCAAAAGATGGAAGGCACATTTTTTGAAAGAGGCCTCTAAATTTTTGTAAAAGAACTCTAGGCTCCCCCTTGTGCAAATTGTAAAATCCAGAGGCATAGGTGAAGGGATAAGGTAAATAGAAGGGAATAGGAAAAGAGAACTTTAGGAAGACGCTTGGTCATGTAAAAAAGGGATGGGTGTCTAAGGAATTTAGGACTTGTGTATAAACTCAAAAAGTGAATGAGAAGCTCATTCTTGGTGTGTGGCAAAAGTAGCTCTCTTTCTTCTCTTCTCTTCCTCTTGCTTGTGCTTGTGCTTGTGCTTGAGAGAGGGAGTGTGAGAGTGTGAGGGAGTGAGTGTGTTAGGGTGAGGGACCGTGGTGGAGAAGCTCTCGATCTTCTTCTTTTCTTATCTTCCCTTCTCTCCCCTTGTCTCGCGTGCGCGGCTATGGTGGATGGAGCTTGACAGTTGAGGGTTGAGCTTGCTTGAGCTCACATCATAGATCATGGAGCTACTAGAGTGCTTGAGGGAGTAGGCTACTCATTCATACATCAAGGTAAGCTCACTACACTTATAGGATTGGAAGTGTGTTAGCTTGGTGAGAGATAGCCATTAGAGCTCACTTGAAATGCTTGAAACAATAAGCGGTCCGTGGGTCTTGGCAATCAAGTGTGAGCTCCCACTTCAGCCATTTTTGCAAACCTATTTACAACAACAAGAATAGAGTCCTATTTGTCTAATTTGGAAAGATCTGTTATGGAATCCATGGACACAAAAAACCAAGGTCGCGCTAGAATGGGCAAGGGTTGTAGGAGGCCATGTGATTTGTGATGAGGTACCTTGGTCCTATTGCAAGTATCACATGATTTTATATATTCCTTAACTTCTTTCCACATGTGGGGCTTACGAAGGAAATTCGGTATGGCAGCCTCTATACTATGCCAAAATCCCTTCTCCCACAAAGTGAATGAGGTAAAGGCACCACCTAGTCATGGAAGAGCAGACTAGGACGCTATCCAAGAGGAAGAGGAGCTTGTGAGGGAGAAGAGAGGAAAACTAAAAGACGGAGAGAGAGAGAGAGATACCAATAGCGTGGGCTTATTACACTATAAAGCATGCATAAGCTATAGTAAGGGAAGGAACTGCATAAGCTCGTGAGAGAGAATGGGGAAGGCTCAATAGGGCTGAAGAAGGCCTCTTGGCTCTCTCTTGCAAATTACAAAGGAGAAGGCCTCTTTATATAGGCATTGAGGGTGTTTAGGGAGGAGGTTAAGATAGATTAGAAATTAACACCACCAAAGCTACATTAAGGCGGTTCCACCAATGTGGAAGCTCCATCTAGATGTTTTGTTGACCAATTTTGTACTTAATCAAGTTCCATCATAGGTGAGTTGTCTCCATTATCCCCCCCATAGCTTGACTCCAAGAGCTCTCCTATAAAAAAATATAGAGAATCTTCATAAAATAAGATCATATCTAGCAATAATGGAGAGAGAGTAGTGAGAATTCATACATTACTACTACAATTAAGGATGATTTGAGGGTGTTTTAGGAGGAGTTTTCTAATGGTTTATTAGCTTGAGAGAGAGGAGAAGAGAGGGGAAAGGGTTGGGAGTCTAATGAATGATGTTTTATGGAAGTGTTAAGTGTGGGGAAGAAAGTGTGGGTGTGTATAAAATTGGGAGGTGGTCTCCACCACAGTTGGAAAAAGTTGGCGTCCACCATTTTGGCCATATCTCCCGACTCGTAGCTCTAAAAAATTATAAAAACATACACGCGCTACAACTTTCATGTTGAAAATGTTTTTTGGATCAGAGTGGAAGTATTTTTAAAAAATCGTACAAAATCATGTGCCTGATTTTTCTTCCACTAATGCTTCCAAGAAGGGTCCCATTTGTTTGCATTATCATAAGGCTCCAAAACCATGACATTGTGAGTCTCACATGCCCTTTGGATGGCTCCAAATCCATTTCATATCTTTTCTTTTCACATTACACATTTTTCATTCACCTTCCTCCATTGATCTTTTGATGTGATAGGGTTTGAAGTGCCATCCATTTACCCTAGTTTTGTGTACTTTTCCCTAAATGTCTTGAAGTTTGTAGGATCCATTGTTGATTTTTTTTGTGACCCAAAACGGTCCCTCCCACCGGTACAGAAACTTGCCATCCTTTCTTTTATCAAAGCGATTGTCATATCGAAGCACTAAAGATCCTTCCTTGATGTTTTTATCTGTTAGCTTCTTGTTGTGAACTTTCTCTACGCTTCTCAGCTTCCTGGGAGTAGTGGTTGATGGCTTCTTCACGATCCAATTGTAGCCTCTCTAGGTCCAGTAATCTTTTATGTAACTTCTCCTTTTGAGAGCCTATTGTGCCATCTAATACCCGAAGGCTAGCTAATTTCACCTCAATAGGTAAAAGAGCCTCTTGTCCATAAACTAGATGAAATGGTGTGAACCCTAACATGGTTTTGAAGGAGGTTCTGTAAGCCCATAGAGCTCCACTAAGGTGCTTGTCCCAATCCTGGGGCCTTGAATGTACCTGTTTGCTAATGATTTTATAAATCATTCCATTTACCTTCTCCACCAATCCATTGCATTGAGGGTAGTAAGGGTTAGAGTGTCGTCATTGAATATTTTTTGCATGAGTTCACCCACCACATTAGCTCTAAACCCTGTTCCTCTATCTGATAGTATTTCAAATGGGGTACCAAACCTACAACAAATGTGGTCAAAGATTAATTTACTCACTTCCTTAGCAGTGATTCTTCTATTTGGCATAGCCTCAGCCCATCTAGTCATGCAATCTACCCCCATGATAATATACTCTTTTCCTGATGGAATGCGTGGTGGAGGCCCTATGGCATCAATTCTCCACTTCTTAAAAGGTCCATAGACATTGATTGGGATTTGGGGTTCTGCTATGAGCTGTCGTGGTCCTGATTTCTGACATTCTTCACATATTTGACACCAATATTTGACATCTCAATGTAGACTGGGCCAAGTAAAGCCGGCTTGTAGAACCTTTCTACTTGTGATATCATGTGCAAAGTGGCCTCCACACAAATCATCATGGCAAGCTTTTAAGATTTCTTCAATTTTTCACTTTGAAGGCACTTTCCTAAGCACACCATCCTTACCAAGACAATACAAACTATCATTTACCATCCGATATCTTGTAGCCTTCCGAGCTAGTCACTGTCTTTCTCCCTTGGTCAGGTGTTTGGGAGCTTCTCCTTGCTCTAAGAGATGTATAATATCTTCTAAGTCTTCCTTGCCTTACTGAAGTGGGGGTTTGATAGCCACTGCTCCCACCAGTGACTCATTCAGCCTTGATGATGCTAGATGGTCGGCATCCTTGTCTAGTCTCTTGGCAAATGATGTACTTGTGCCTCCCTAAATCTTCTCATAAGAGATTTGGCCTCTCTCATTTTACTAGAGAGGTTTGTATTTTTGCATGCCCATGTACCTTGCATCTGCCTTACCAATAGCATGGAGTCTCCAAAAGCATTCAACCTCTTGATTGAATTACTAAGACACCAACAAAGACCATGAATTAAAGCTTGATATTCTGCCTCATTGTTAGAGTGGACACCTTCCAAGATGATTCCTTCACCATAGATTTTCTCTCTTAAAGGAGAGAAAACAACAATGCCTGCGGTTGCCTTATCCTTAGTTCTCTTGTATGCACCATCAAAGTAGAGGCTATAAGCATCTCCAAGAATCTTTATGGATGGGGGTGGTGGAAGGTCCTTTCTTTTCACCCTAAGATTTTTCTCATAGCACTTGTTTGTCAAAATATCAGCCAGGCATGCTCGAGTTGTTTTTTCAACTTGCACTATATAATCAAACTCTTGAAGTCGGACCACCCACTTTGCTATTTTGTCAGAGATTTCCATATGTTGTAGTGCATATGGAAACATATCCTCCACAGTGATGATCACAAATCTCTTTGGAAGCAAATATGGCCGAAATTTGGTTACTGTAAACATGAGGGCCAACACTAGTTGTTCCATGGAGGTGTAAGCTTTCTCTGAGGCTTTCATGAGGCGGTTGGCAAAATACACAGCCCTCATGAAGGATGTTTTTGGATCTTTTTGTAGGAGAGCAACACCAATGGCCTCTTCTCCCACGCTAGGGTTTACAAAGAATGTTTCTTCCCAAGAAGGCTGAAGGATTATAGGAAGTGACCCCAACTTTTTCTTTATCTCCTTAAAATGTCCTTCACTTTGTTCACTCCATACAAGTGTTTCTTGGCGTGTCAGTTGCTACATAGGATATATGGCCTGAGAGAGTAAGTGTATAAATCTACCCAAATATCTTAGCTTTTGTAAGAAGGAGACTAATTGTTTGATGGAGGTTGGGGAAGGTAGAGCTAGCAATGTTTTTACCTTTTTTGGATCTACCTCAATTCCTTCAATTGACACCACATGCCCTAGTAGTGTAACCTTGCTTTCCCCAATGTGACATTTATCCTTATTTAGTTGTCCACCCAACCTAGCTAAGCGAGTAAATCCTTCATCAACCTTGCATAGATGTATGTTCCTTGAGCTGTAAATACAAAAGTCATCTATGAAAACCCTTATGGAATTACCAAAGTAAGGTTGGAAGACCATATTCATGAATCGTTGAAAGGTTGTTGGGGCATTTGTGAGACCAAAGGGCATGACCCGAAAGGCAAAACAGCCCCATGGTTTGATGAGAGTGGTCTTCTTTGGATCCTCCTCTGCAATGCGAATCTAAAAGTAGCCAGAGTATCCATCACACACTTTATACCGCCCATATCCCGCTACTTCATTCAAGATTTCAACCTGAAATGGGAGAGGGAGGTGGTCCCTCTTTGTTGCAGCATTTAGTGGCTTGGAATCTATGCATACTCGCCACTTACTATTTTTATTTGGCCTCACTACTACTGGGGAGACCCATTCTGAATCTTCCACTGGGTATATTAATCCTGCATTCAAGAGTCTCTTCACCTCCGTCAATAGTGCATCATGTTGCACAACTCCTAGTCTTCTCAATCTTTGTATTACAGGTTTGCTTCCTTCTTTGAGTTGGATGTGATGCTTCATTGTAGTGACACCTGTAATGTGAGTATAATCAGAAATAAACAATGATGCATGCTTCTTGAGAACATTCACATAACCCTCCCTTTCTTCATCCTTTATATCCTTGGATATCATCTTCTCTAGGCTAGCATCCCACACATCTTCTCCTTGGATTCTTGGGTTATCTTCTGATGAGGTAGGTTCCTTTAAGGTGACGCCCATAACTTTGAGAGTGCTATCACTCTCTCCACTTGAACTCTCTTCCTCTTCTACCGATGAGGAACATCCACTTGAGCTCCACTCATGGTAGACGTTTCTAGTTCAAGGTTCTCTTGATGCCCACCTTCAAGTTGTAAACCACATTTTGATCGTGGCCACCCACCTTACAAGTCCTCAACTCTAGATCCCCTGTTGCCTAATCTTGCCTAGCTCCGATGCCCATAAGCCAAGGTCTCCCTAGGATGAGGGGATATTCTTCTCCCTTTACTGACATCACATAAACATCCACTGCTGTAGTGATTCCAAAAATAGAAACTCTCAAAGCTTTCACTACACCCACACATGTGACCGCATCATTGTTAGCCATCTTTGCCCTAAAGGTTGAGGACTCCATTACTTCTAAGCCTAATTGATGCATAAGCTTTTCTGTCATGACACAAACCTCTGCTCCACTATCGATATATGTTTTTCAAATCCCTTGACCTTTGATTTGAGCCTCCACTAAAGGCACTATATCTTTGAGGCCATATGCCTTGATTGCACTAACCATTTTATCTGGCCTTGCCCTTGTACTTACCATTTTTTACCATTGTCGTCGTAGCTTTGGAGAGGCATGAAGTAGTTGTGGCCAAGTAATTTTTGGCCCTTGCAAGCTCACATCTCCTATCAAATCATAAGGTTGTGTCTGAGAACCTAAAGGGAAGTCGAAGATATCAATTTTACACCTAGTTGAAGTCTTTCTCTTCTTCCTTTCATCTCTAGGTTCCCATGATGTACTTGCCTCATTGATTGCTTCCTTGCTTACCTCAGTTTGGACGCGCACTCGCTTGATAGGCATGGTCTCTACTACATCTACCTTCACCTTACCTCTCGCTATGTCTTCTTGGAGCCTTCTATCCCTGACCACCTCCTTTATTTTTATGACATTAACATTTGGTTGAACAGCAGAGGTTTCATCTTGAACATAAGGTGGTTGTAAAATTGCAGGTCCTGACTGCTCTTGCTCTTGAGTCCTAGCATGAGGAGGGCTTACTTGTTGTTGAGGACCTCTGGTAGGGTGATCATATCTTCTAGGGTGAGGACAATTGTACATGCCATGTCCATTTTCTCCACAGTTGTAACACAACATCTCCCTTTCTTGTCGCCACATTTGTGGTCGATTCCCACCATTCCCCTCGATAGGTCTTCTTGCACCTTGCACAAGATTCACTCTCAAACCCTCTAGTTGATTAGTAAGATTGTTTATTTGTTGGATCATATCTTCTTGACCTTTAACAAGGCCTAGTGCATTAGATACATTTGGGGAAACTTGAGAGGCCTCCATAGTTGTGATGTTATTTTCCAAAACTGCTTGGCTAGCTTGGGCTTGGTAGAGAATCTTTCGATTCTTTTCCCTAGTGATTCTCAAAGCATCTTCAAAAGTGTTTGGAAAATTCACATTTATCTTCTCCCTGAGCAAGGGGCACAAACCTGAAATAAATCGATCATTTTGAAGGCAGTTTGGAGCTCTCTCACTAGGATTCAGTGAGTCTGACCACTGCCCCCAAAGCTTCAAAAACCCTTTCTCATAAGTTGCATAACCATAAGGATCATTTTGATGGAGGGCCAAAAGCCGTTGCTATAACTCTTCAGTTGAGTTAGTTTGTTGAAATCTCTGCAAGAAAGCTGCCTTCAATCCCTTCCATTCAGCTCTTTGGGCCGGATTTAGAGTTTGGAACCACGTTCTAGCTTCTTCCTTGAGCACCAAAGGAAAAGCCCTCAACTTTAATGCTTCATCATCTCCCCCAGAGACAAGGAAGGCCATCTCAAGGTTGTCCAAAAAATCCATTGCATTTTTCCCATTGTGCCCAAAGAAGCTTAGAAATGCGATATTGCCTTAGTAGAGTACAAAGATGAAAACGTCTAGATTTAAGTTGTATTTTATGAGGGGAAGGATGAATGGGTTCACAAATGCATTGATTTCAACAAGACGTCGAGGCCCCAATATACTTCTAATAATGCCTTGGAATCTAAGCTTTGTGTTGGATACAATATGCACAATTTGCATAGCAAGAGGTTGGATTGGTCCATACAACTCACGATGATTCATGAGAAACTATTATAATAAAATAAAGACTGTACATTGAAGGATGCATTGTAGTCTAGCATTGGAAAGATTATAGGTTCTGGTGATACCAGAATCTCCCTTAATCTTTCAGCCCCAATGTACATGACAAGACACTGTTGGAAGAAAATCTTCCTATTGATGCATACATTAACTAGTGAGAATTCATACATTACTACTACAATTAAGGATGATTTGAGGGTGATTTAGGAGGAAAATTTTAATTGTTTATTAGTTTGAGAGAGAGGAGAAGAGAGGGGAAAGGGTTGGGAGTCTAATGAATGATGTTTTATGGAAGTGTTAAGTGTGGGGAAGAAAGTGTGGGTGTGTATAAAATTGGGAGGTAGTCTCCACAGCAGTTGAAAAAAGTTTGCGTCTACCATTTTGGCCATATCTCCTGACTCGTAGTTTCAAAAATTTATAAAAAAATACCAGCTAAAACTTCAGCTCACATACTACAACTTTCATGTTGAAAAGTTTTTTTGGATTGGAGTGGAAGTATTTTTAAAAAAATATTACAAAATCATGTGCCTGATTTTTCTTCCACTAATGCTTCCAAGAAGGATCCCATTTGTTTGCATTATCGTAAGGCTCCAAAGCCATTACATTATGAACCTCACATGCTCTTTGGATGGCTCCAAATCCATTTCATGTCTTTTCTTTTCACATTACACATTTTCCATTCACCTTCTTCCATTGATCTTTACTCTTCACCCCCCCTTGGTAAACCGGTCCATGAAATATTCCATCGAGTGATTTCTTGGATTTCCCAAGAGATTGTTCCCATTCTCTTCTTTATTTCAAATCTCCAAATGTACAAAAAATCAACAAAGTGTTAGACTTTTTTTTTTGTGATTTTCTCGGATCAGGGGCACCAAAAATTTCTTGAAATAAGCTCTAAGGTCTTATTAACTCCAAAGTTTCCTTTTGTTGAGGTGTCATGGCATTGTTGGAGTACCTGCAGTCTCAGCTTTCTTAGAGGGATGTAAAGTAGATCCTTATAGTATAACAACCCATTAGTTTCCTGAAACTCACAAACTTCATTTCCTTTTTCCTCTTGATTTTTTCTCTTGACATTGTTGTCCAAATCATCATGGAGCAGGGATTCATGGATTAACTAGATTAAGGTAGATTCGTCTTGACAACTGGAGATGGCTGCTAGCTGGAGGTTCTTTGGCTTTGTAATGAAGCAAATTATCAACATGAGAGTTGAAGCCTATTCCAAGTATAAACCTTGTAAATACTTGAGCCAAGGGAAAAGAGGGCTTTAGGAATTTAGTATAAAAAGGCAAGCAGTGCTAATGTAGCATTATTCTTCGGCGCTATCACAATTTTTTCCTTCTTGTCTTTCATCTTCTTGTACTTGGTTTGTAACTCATGGCTACGTTGTACTATGGTAATAGAAGATGTTCCATGGCATGGCCATGCTTGTTTCTCAATTTGGTATATTTCTTGTTATGTGTACCTTAGAATATTTTGATTTCCTATTCATTTCCATTGTTAGATTAGTCTTTCTTTACATTGGTATGAGAGCATTAGTCTAGATCCTTGTCATGAGTTATTTTCTTGTACTTGATCTAGTTTCATAGACTAGGGAGTGAAAACCGCAGTTAGATCTGAGTTACAGGACTTAGTTTCTTCATAACCGGGGTTATATTTGAAGGTCTGTTACAAACAGAGACAAAGATGGTAATTCTTGGCATTACCCTGTGGAAAATGGTGGGCTCCAACCAATTTGGCAACTCGTGACCAAGTTCTGGACCAAAAATTGGGGTAAGTTGGACCAAATGAGGATTACATGACTTAATATGGGTTAAACTTGTTACTTTTCAAGAACAGGGGTTTCTTCCCTTTCCTTTCAAGATGGCCTCAAGAATCCATGGCCAAAGGCTGATCAAATCTCCTTCCCATGATCTCTATCATGCCAATAAACTTCATAACCTTGCTCTTGACCTCTTGAGCTTTCTGTAGAGTAGTGATTTGGCTTACTTAGCCTATTTCTTTCTTCCTCATCTTGTGAAGTGTAACAGCATGAACTACACCTGATTAAAGAATCTGTCATATTTTTGAAAATATGAGCTCTATTGCTCAAGTAATCCATGCTTGAGACTTTCAACCTCTCTAGCAACTGACCTTCTTCAAGTTTGGGCAAGATCACTTCTATTCTTGGACTCTTCTCTCTCCCATGAAACCCTATACTTGACAGTTTTGGACAGTATCAAAGAATTTCAGATTTCTTGAAGCAAATGAAGGGATTCTTGGTGACAAATCACTCCTGGAGCTTGCTTACACTTGTCACTTCAATCCATTGTCAACGTTAAAGGGTTTTTAGCATATATTGGTCTATGGAAGTTGTGGACAGCATGCATCTTCAATATCACTAAAATCTTTGGTTCTCTTCTTGAATTTTGGAGTCTACAATCTACATTGAAGTTGTTCATTATCATCCTTCAAGCTCTACATCAAATGGAAGAAGAATATAGCTTCATCAACCATACTTGAAGCATTGGAGCAACAATGGAGTTCATAGGAGAAAAGTATGAAGTTGAGAGCTTATTCCATATTGAAGCATGCTTAAATTGGGACTTTCTTGGATCATTTAAAGCTGAAGACAATTCATCTTTATGAGAGGTATCTACATCAACTACACTCTTCACATAGAAGCATAAGAGGTACTTTCAATCATCTTTAATCTCCCCCTTTTAAATCCAATTGCTGAGCTAATCCAATTGATGGAAGAGAGATTAAAATGATTAAGAATTCCAAATAATCCATAGAGCTACCTTAGTGATTAAACATTGTTTTATCACTTTCATTCACTGAAATAATCACTCTCAATGCCTCTAATTCTCATCCATTTTCCCCTAACCTTGACATTGAACTGTTTGCCTCTTGTTTCATTGCCATGAATGAAAATTTTTCCCAATGGTAAGTGAAATAAAAAATTATAAAGCACTAAGTCACTGCTGCAGGTATTCCTTACCTATCCCCATTTCAATTTTCAGTCCAATTCCATCCAAGTTCTTGCATATCATGAAATGGCAATCAAATTCCTTTCAATAGATGCATTTCATGCTGTCTTCTTAGCCTAGCATCGATCTGCCATGTCTATACCCACGAGGAAAAGTGGATGCCAAGCAAGTTGGTAGGACAAAAGAGAGGTGAACCTCCCCTACTGATGAGGACCCTGAAGGGGAGCACAACCGGACTTGAAAGGAAAATTTGCACACCCCTCAAGTCTCGCATCCCATGCATTTAAAGTTTGGGTGCATGTACCATTTCAAATGCACAAGAATTCAACCTATAGCATGATGTAATTGGCACTGGTTACATGATTTAATGGAAAATGCATGGCAGCCATTGAATAAGGAAAATGCATGACAACATAATGCAATGCAATTGAAAAATTGGAACAGGCTGAGCAAGATGTATATTATTTGTGGCATTTGTACTTTGGGTCAGCATTAAAGATTTGGAACAGGGTACACAAACAAGGTCTCATTGAATGGATCCTTATCTTGTAGTCTACAGTGGAATTATTCAATCATTTTGTTTCTTGCAGAGGTCATTCTCAGTTTTGCAGTTGTATGGAGTTCCTTTGCAGGTCTACATAGTTGGTACATGCATGAAATTGATGGTACAAGTCATTAAATGAAAAACAGAGAGCATTCACATGTTGCAAGAAATTCTAGATAGCTACAGTAAATTGCTTACAGAATTTTTTGTACTCAATGATTTTCAATACTTGATAGCTCATCTAAAAGGGGACATCCTAAGCTTTATACAGAGTCAAAAATTTAGTCATTTGGATAATATTAGTTGTTCTTCTTTGTCAATGCTTCTATCTCATTATGATTGTCTATTTGCTCATCAGTGATCCTCCATAGCATGCATTCTCAATATTATAACATGGTATCAGAGTAGGTTTTAAGTTAGTGAGTCATCAGGCCACTAATTGAGTCATTCCTGTTTGAATTTTTTGCTCCCTCCACCTTCCATAAATCTCTTACCTACCTCCATAGCTACCCACCTTCAATGGAGGGCTTGAATCTCTCAAACTAGGCCATTTCAGCTCGTGCTTTCTTCTAAAGAACTCTTCCTTTGCTCTAGATGCTCCTTCCTATCACTTCAAAGCCCAAAATTGCTACCTCTCTACTCCAGCATTGCACTTGCAATAGCTCACTGTCCAGATTGCGCCTTGTGATGTTCATACGTTTCATTCCGCATGTATACGTCGCGATGTTGACGAGCATCATGGGGCTTTGATAGCCTACCTCTTAAGCTTCATTTCTATCAAGAAATTTTTGGAAATGATCAAGTATTCAATTCACAAGAGCTGAAAAACTAGGCTGCCCCCAGAAAGCCTAATGCAGATTCCATAGCCATCAACCTCAAAGCTCAATTTTTTCTTCATTTTCCTACTTTCTTTGGCTCAATAATTTCACTAACCCTTTGATCTACTACAACACAGATTTCCTAGCTAAGTTACCACTTCAAATCAGCCAAGAAGAAGATTCAACATCAAGTGCCAACTACATTGTATCTCTTAATACTAGTGGTGATTAACACTAATCCTCTTGTGTCCTTTGACACACTCAAATTCAACACTTCTGCTAGACTATTCTTAGTTTTTTTTGCAACTCCAGCATCAAATCAAGGAGGGGAAGAATCAAACTTGCAAGATCTTGAAGATTCCAACTTCAAGGGCATCATAGTCACCAAATCACCTAGTATCACTTAATACTAATCACCTAGTGCTTCCTAGCACTTATGCTCAAGTGAAATTTGAATTGTTTGGAGTTTATTTGCTACTGATCTTGCAATCTCAAAATGGGCAAGAACTCATTGACATCCCGATTCAATGGTGTTGGATTCCATACATGGCAAACTAGGATCAAACTGATCCTAATGAAGAAAGGCTTGTGGTCAATCACAACTGGTCAAGAGAAGAAACCAAGGGAAGTTGCACTTTCAGTCGTATGGGATAAAAATGATGATAAGGCTCAGGCTATTATCAAGCTCGAACTTGATGACAGCTACATTCATCATGTTGATGATTGTGAAACCTCTTACGCGACATGGGATCGATTAGAAACCCTATTTGGAGCTCATTCCAAATCCTCAAAATATGATTTACTAATTGAATTTTTTTGGCTCGACATGCAAAGTAATACCTCACTTGCAACTCATTTGAATTATATGGAAATCTTGTTGACACAACTTGCAAGAATCAACTTGAAGATGGATGAATATATTCTCATTGGAGTGCTTCTCAAAAGTCTTCCACCTGAGTTTGATAATGTGTCTACCACATTAATCAATATGCCAAAGCCAAAACTTATGGATATCAAAGCCTCTCTCCTGGAAGAGGAAAATAAGATCAAGAACAAGGGAGAAACAAGCATCCCAAGAGGAGACCAACAACTCCTCTATGTGAAAGGGAAGAAGAGCATAGTCTGTAACTTTTGTAAGAAATCTGGGCATATTGAGAAATTTTGCTATGCTAAGGAAAAGTCTCAAAGAGCATATCTTGCTACAGTCAAAGAAGATGAAGACAACATTGAAGAAGAAGGAGAAGAAGAACCCCAAGAACAAAAGGATAGGACTCACCAGTCTCTCTTTTGTAGCTCATTTTCTGATAGACGTTTTAAAGTTTAACATATGGACTTGCCTAATGTTCCCACCATAAGCTCCTAAACTCCTCATGTAACCTCTGCACACTACAGCCTCTACACACTTATTGAGGCCTTGTAAGAGCCTCTAGCTTTGTATGGTTGTTTTTTTGTTTCTTCCATGTCTATACTTAGCAAGGTTCTACTCTCGGCAACCTCTATATAATCAGTGTCTTTTCCGATTGTGATTGAGGAGGGGTGTTGAGAAATGTGCAATCGCATCCACCATAGCCTCTTTATTTGGAACAAACAAGGCAAAGAAACAGACTGCAAATAAAGCCTTAGACTAGGTCATCTATCCATGGTTTATTAAAACCATGGTTGTTGAATACCATGGTCCCTTTCCACCTATCTCCACCTACCAATACCACCTACTATAAGCTTATAAAAGGCACTCATCCCCACACTCATTCCATCAGTCATTATCAATCACTTGTACTTGCATTATGCTTGGATAATATTAGTTGTTATTCTTTGTCAATGCTTCTGCCTCATTATGATTGTCTATTTGCTCATCAGTGATCCTCCATAGCATGCACTCTCAATATTATAACACCTTAATCAACCCAAGACCTACACTAGCCCTCATGGACAGGATTTGGAAGATAAGACTCATACTAACTCAAGGCTTGATGATGATACACATGGATGCCATCCTTTTTACAAGTCTTTTTATGGACAGCCATCTATTATCCCTAAATCTACACATGAAGAGAAAGCTGAAGAACAAAGGTCTCTTGGTCAAGCAAGTGGAGGTAATAATTCTCATGGGCAGCACCATTACAATGGACATGGTCATGTAAATTCAACTCCAAATTCTTTTGGACAGTAACATCAAGTCAATAATAATCATGTAAATAATCAGCCCTCTAAATAAGGCCTTCATTCAAATCAGTTTTGGCCTCATCAAATGAGTGGATAGTAACCACTAATGAATGCCACAACAAATATACACTCTCCAATGTATGAACATCAAGTCTATGGATAGCCTCATGCTGTTGGTAAGTCTTTCTTTCTGCCACAAGGACAATTCAATCAGCCAAGTGGATTTGTAAATATTCATGGATAGCAACAACCATATGTTCATGGAACATGGAGTAACGATGTTTAAAAGTAAAATTCTTTTGGTCCAAACTTTAATGGATAGCAATACAATAATGGTCAACCTCATCAATATGAGCGGGAATACAATGAGAAAATAACCCATTTCTAATTTTAAGGGTGAAAATCCATCCCCTACATAATTAGAAGAATGGTTTGACAAGCTTGAGATGTATTTCTCTTTGTATCCTAAATCGGAGAATGCCAAGGTTAAGTTTTCAGCCCTACATTTGGAGGGATATGCACACACTTTTGGTGGCAGTACATGTCAAGGATTGGTAATGAATTCTTGACTTGGATGCATTAAAGAGGGCAATGATCAAAGTTTTCGTGTCTCCTATTGAAAAAGAGACGTTAGAGAAGAAGTGGTATGCTCTTGAGCAAAGAGGATTATCGGTTAGAGATTATTCTAACCAATTCCTTAACCTCTCCATGTATGTGGATGGAATATCCGACAATGCTAAGCTAGATAAGTATATATTTGGGCTTGAATCTTCTCTATCTCTGGAAATGCGAGCTATGAAACCATCCTCTTTACAAGCTGCCATATAATTGGCTGAAAGGTATGGTCAAAAATATAAGAGTTTTCAACAAAGAACAGGGCAACATTTTCAGCCAAACCAGTCCATGAGAACAGCTACAAACTATGGGCAAACAAAGACTGAATTTCAGCAAGGAGGGAAGCCAACAAATACCTATATCAAGATTCCTACATTTCCTTCTGTTTATGGATCAAAACAAGGCAGTAATTTTAGATGTAATGCTGAAAATAGATCTACAAAATACGTGGCAAAAAATCAGCTCCTGTGGTGCAAGGAAAGCATGTATCTAATGACAAGTTGAAGGACTTGTATGCAAAAGATTTATGCTTCAAATATGGGGAGAAATGGTCTCTCGACCACAAGACAAAATGCAAAGCCAAGAATGTCAAAGAGAGCATGATCTTTGAAGAGGAATTGGATGTTGAGACAAATGAAAGCAATCCATCTCAGCTTGAGTGCTTACCTACTTTTGAGGAAACGCGTGACCATGATGATGATTGCCATGAAGAATTTTATGACCCTCTGGATGGTTTTCCATTCGACCCGAGTGGTTACAACATGAATAATCCTTGGACAAATTTGGATTCATTGAAGCTTTGTTCTATCTCTCGTGATGCATGGAATGGTTCCAAAGAGGACAATACATTACACCTTAAAGGCTACATTAATGGAAGAATTGCTCATATTCTTATCAACACCGGGATTGTACATAGCTTCGTTAATACACGATCTCTTGATGGGTTGAAGTTGTACACTCAAGAAATGCCTTCATCACTAAGAATTCAAGTGGAAAATAGAGCTTATGGGAGCAGTAATAAGATTTGTTCTAATGTTCACATCACTTTATCATCATCTTGTACCACTTCGGTGAGTCTTATTGCCTTAGAGATGGGCCCCATTGATATTATACTTGCTTCAATTGGCTAAAAAGTATTAGCAGGTTTACCATGGATTTGAATAGGTTGCAAATGGAATTTCAATGGCATGGACAGCAAGTTACTCTTCAAGGGATTGAGAAAAAGAAGCTAGAGGTGATCAACCCCAAGAAAATTAAGAGAGAGATCAATGCAAAGGCATGTATGTTTGCCCTTCTCTTGTCAAAGATTGATGAGGATCAGCCTCTTCAAATCAGCTCTCTACTCCTTCAAAAGATATGGATCCTTGTCTTTGTAAGTTGTTGGAAGAGTATGATAATTTATTTCAACTACCTTCCTCTCTTCCTCCAAAGCGTGAAGTGGATCACCCCATCAACTTGGTTCCAAATACCAAGCCTATCAATAAGCCTCAATATCGCCTTTCAAAGGGTGGAAAGAGAAGAAGTTGAGCGCCAAGTAAAGGAGCTACTTGAAATGGGTCTTATACAACCAAGTCAATCTTCATTTTCTTCTCCCGTTCTCTTAGTCAAGAATAAGGATGGTTCATTCCGCATGTGCACAGATTATCGGGACTTGAACAAGGCCTCTATCAAAAATACTATTCCAACTGTGCCTTGTGGTAAGGAGGCCCATAATGAAGTTCATTGAAATGTCGTTCCATTTTCCTTGTGGGATAGGCAAGGATTGAAGGAGATCGGCTGGTAATAAAAATGAATCTTTATTTTGTTGACATTCCAAACAATGAGAGACATACTTCTTCATATCCCACCATAGGCCTTTCCAATAGAAACTCTTGTGCACTTTATCAAAAGTCTTAAAGAGACCAAGATGACCAGCCAAGGGCAAAGAACACATTTCTTGAAGAACTTTCAATCTAAAGTTGCTATGAGGGATCAAGTAGACCTTTCCCTTATACCATAAAAGTCCATTATGCCATTTAAAGTTTGGATATTCTTCATTTATCCCTTGCTATAATTTATGCATTATTATGGCAACATGCTCCCCCATCATATATTCCTCTTGTATGTCATTTATCCAATCTTTATATATATTGGAGACGGTAGATACATTATATGCCCACATCCTAGAGAGTGCGCCCGCCACTACATTGTCTTTTCCAGTCGTGTATGCTATCTCAAAATCATATGATTGAAGAGTTGCCAACCACCTTCTTTGCTTAGGACACAAGTTGGGCTATGAGAGGAAGTACTTCAACACCCTATGGTCACTTTTCACTTTAAAGTGACTTCCATAGAGGTAATGATGCCATTTTTTGACTGCATGTAGTATAGCTAGCATCTCTTGCTCATATACATGCATTTGCATCTCTTTTTCATCAATTTTTTTACTCTCATATGCAATGACACCATGTTCTTGGGCTAAAACAACCCCCAATCCTCTCCCAGTAGCATCCACATAGATCACAAAGACCTTAAAAAAGTCGAGACAACCCAATATAGGTGCTAAAATGAGGAGTTGCTTCAGCTCATTGAAGCTTTTGTCGGCTATTTCATCCCTAAAGAAAGCTTCTTTCTTTAATCTATTGCTCAATGGTACAGCCACATGAGCATAATTCTAGATAAATCTTTAGTAGAAAGAAGACAAACTAAGAAAATCCCTCAATGAAGTAGTATTTGTTGGAGTACGCCAATCTTTCACACATTGGACCTTTTTCGAGTCAACCTTGATGTCATTTTCTCCAGCAATATGTCCCAAGTATTCTACTTCTTTGGCCATGAATGTACATTTGGTTGCTTTAGCAAACAACTTGTGACTCCTCAATATATCAAAAACTTCTCTAACATGTTGTAAATGCTCTTCTTTATCCTTGCTATATATCAATATGCCATCAAAGAATACCAAAACTGTCTTGAACAAAAGTGGCTGAAGTAATTTGTTCATTAAATCTTGGAATGTGACTGAAGCATTTGAAAGACCAAAGGGCATAACCATGAAATGATACAATCCCCTCTTGATTCTAAATACAATCTTGTATTCATCCCCCTCCTTCATGTGTATTTGTTGTTGTGGTGGACAGACTTACTAAATCAGCCCATTTTATTCCAACCGACACAATTTTTAGCAAAGCAAGTAGTCGACCAATTCATGGAAGGAGTGTTCAAGCTACATGGTATGCCTTTGAGGATAGTGTCGAATAGAGACACTAGATTCATGGGAAATTTTTGGAAGGGTTTGTTTACTTCCATGGGTACTACTCTTGCCCCAAGTACCACTTACCACCCTCAAACCAATGGTCAAACCGAAAGGGTTAACCGATGGGTGGAAGTATACTTAAGACATTATTGTCAAGACACATAATCATCTTGGGATAATTGGTTGCACCTTGCTGAATTTTGCTACAACAATACATATTATATGAGCATTGGGATGGCTCCTTTTGAAGCACTCTATGGATACAAGGTTCAAATTCCTTCAACCACATTTCATGAAGACATGAATCCACAAGCGAAGGATGAGTTAGAAAGAATGGAGATGCTTATAAAGCAATGTAAAGAAAACATATGAAAGGCACAAGATGTCATGAAGTCCTATCCTGTGTGAGAAATCAGAGTTGCAGCATTGGAATGTGTGCACAAGAGGAAGGAGAGAGCTTAAAGTACAAGAACAGCATCTTGTTTACTAAGTTGCTTACAAATACAACTTGGGTACACTCTCCCACTTTTGATAGTGACCCATAGGCTGTTTATATAGCCTCTGTCATGCTAGGGTTAGGGTTTCTCCTGCCCCTAAGGCTATTCACACCCATCTGCCCTTATCCACCCTTGCTTACAGTGGGTGCCTATCTTCTAACAGCCCCCCTCAATGCTAGGGTGGCATTGGATTACAAGGCATGTAAGATGTCCCCCCCCTTTAAACCGTCGGGATGCCTTTACAAATCAGGCTACCGGAGTGTTTTTAGATAGATGGTTTAAAGACTCAAAAAAGTCGATCTTCAGATGAATTGGAGGCATAATTGGCCACCAGTTCTTTGGGTACATCAGGAGTGTTGGGGCATTTACTAGTGATATGCTCTATCTTCTTGTATTTGTTACATTTCATTTTCTCGGGATACTTCTTCCAACAGTTGTTTACAAGATGTCCTTTTTTCTTACAGAAAGAACATCTAGTGAGAGATGTATGTACCAATACTTGATCATGGGAAGTTGAAGATGCCTGACTGTTGCTGCCTTCTTTGTGGTTCCTCTTTTCTTCATCCAAACAGGATCGGATGGTACTTGCCAATGTAGGATCTGGAATGTTGGTAAGAGTTGTTACAAGAGTAGGAAACACCTATTTTACAGCTTTTAGGAGAATAGCTATAGCATCTTCTTCATGTATTGGAGCTTGTACTGAGGCAAGCTGTGCCATAAGTCCCTTCATGTGAGAGATGAATTTTCCCAAGTCTTCTCCTGATCAATATTCCAAGCTAAAGAATTCAATTTTAAGGAAGATTTTAGTAATTTTACCAATGGTTTCATAGAGCTTTTCAAGCTCATCCCATTTTTCTTTTGCAGTATTTAGTTGATCAACATGATGAATCAATGACTCATCGAAGTGTAACATAATGATTGTCTGGGCACGTTGGTCATCCTCTATATCAACTAGATTTGTAGAGTTAACAGCTCTAGTGCCTTGAATGAGAGGCCAATACCCTCTCTCCATCATTTTATACTTGATAAGTACCTGCCATGGGTGGAAATCTTTGCCACCAAATTTTCGAATTTGAGGATGAACATCAACATATGTTGTGGCCATTGGGAAGATCTTACCACTTGTTAGAACAAGGGCAGTGTCTAGTCCCTTACAAGTTTGCCACTAAATGCAGAAGCAATTCAAAGTTGTAATGAGGAGAAGGGTTGAAAATCGTACATATGTAATATTTCAAAATATGACTTTGGTGGTCCTTTCTTAGGGGCAATCTTCTTCCGAGGTTTAATGGTCTTTTTAGGCTTCAATGAGTTGAACCTAGACTGGACTTCGGGCTCCTCTTTATGGTATGGTTCAGTGGATGACCCTTGTGTAGGACAAGGACGGTCTATGATTTCAATGCTTGTTGCTGATGATTTTGAGGAGCGTACAATGACACTCATCCCTCTAATTTCATTGACCAATATACTGAAGAAGAAATCACTCAAGATAATACACTTCTAGTGTATGATAGTCTATGTGTTTATAGTTGTACACATAGCCTTACAACTTGATGCAGGGTACTTAGTTGTTTTATTTTCCTGATGAAAAACATTCAGATTATATAGGTATTAGTAGCAATGATGATTAGGCAATGTGCCTTAGTGCTTACAAGCACTCATCTATAGCTTATGTTGCTAGAGATGATAAATGTCGGTTTTGATGATGACCCTTCGAGTAGAGAAACCACTAAAATGAAGTTCCCATGTTCATAACTCACTCTGGAAGAGTTAACTCAATGATTAAAATCACTGTTGATGAGCAAACATTGAAATTTTTTGAAAATGGATGAAGCTTGAAGCTCCTGGCTATGGTTGCCACAGACCCACAGTTAGAGTTTTGATCATTGCAAGTTGTAGGAGATGAATCAGGACAAACCCTCTTAGGTGAGTATAGTCCTCTATAGAGGCTACAATAGCCCTAAGGTAGCTGCCATGATTACGCCCTGTACCAGACATGCTTCAGCTCGAATCAGGTCACCTGCGAAAACTGAGCTAGATCTGTGATTTCTACAATGTCGTCCACCACGTCGACTAATCTCAACCTTTGTTGTGCTAGACTGAGTCGCCCTGAGCTAAGGAGAAAATCTCTAGAAGAAATCAGAGGCTAAAACTGTTTCTATTGCCCACACCAGCTCCTGCAAGGTCAGGGGGTCTGATTGGCTATGGAGCTTGAAGGTCAAAAATGAGAAAGATGGAGATTTTCTTATGCACTTAGTGAGATTGAGGATATAGGAAGATGAAGAAATCAGATAAGGCTTTGATACCATGTGAGAAATCAGAGTTGCAGCATTGGAATGTGTGCACAAGAGGAAGGAGAGAGCTCAAAGTACAAGAATAGCATCTTATTTACTAAGTTGCTTACAAGTACAACTTGGGTACACTCTCCCACTTTTGATAGTGACCCATAGGCTGTTTATATAGCCTCTGCCAAGCTAGGGTTAGGGTTTCCCCTGCCCCTAAGGCTATTCACACCCATCTACCCTTATGCACCCTTGCTTATAGTGGGTTCCAATGCCTATCTTCTAACATCCTGATGATAGGAGGAGGCACATGGAGTTTGATATTGGAGAGTGGGTCTTCTTGAAGGCGCCCAAGCCTCATTGTACATCCCTCAAGAGTGGAAATAACAAGTTGGCCTCACAGATTTTATGGCCCATATTTGGTGTTGGAAAAGATTGGAGAGCTTGCATATAAGCTCCAATTGCCTTCAACTACTCGCATACATGATATTTTTCATATATCACCATTGAAGAAGTATACTGAGCAAGATGTACAAGTTATTAAAGAGTTTGAAGATAGACTGATTGTTTATGAAACTGAGGAGATTATTGGGAAGAGTGAAAAGGTTCTTAGGAACCAAACTCTCACTGAATTTTTGATCAAATGGAAGGGGCTACCTATGGAAGAGTCCACTTGGCAACCCTCTTCTTATTTGGATGCTTTTCCATGGCTATTGCAAGATGAATTATGATAGTCTGTACAGGGACAGTTTGCTGTTTTAGAATAATGTTATTAATAAAATTGCATTAATGACATCAAAAAGTGGTATTGATGATATGGGATGATGCCTCAGGTTGTCTATTTCATCTTTACACCTCTAACACTAAATTTGGACACTCCAGTCAAAAGTTATGGCAATTCTACTGATGCAGCCATGTTTGGACAGCAAGTAGTCAATTCATTGTTTCAAGTTCATTGTGATGTTTCTTCACACAAAGTGCTTCCACATGCTTATGGATCTTCATCGATATAATTTTCTTCATTAAGAATTTTCCTATTACCTCATTATCTTTATTTTTTAGGACAAAACATCTCTAGGAGGGAATAATTTGTAATGAACCATATTATCAACATGAGAGTTGAAGCATATTCCAAGTATAAACCTTGTAAATACTTGAGCCAAGGGAAAAGAGGGCTTTAGGAATTAGTATAAAAAGGCAAGAAGTGCTAATGTAGCATTCTTCTTTAACGCTCAATTTTTTCCTTCTTGTCTTTCATCTTCTTGTACTTGGTTTGCAACTCATGGCTACGTTGTGCTATGGTAATAGAAGATGTTCCATGGCATGGCCATGCTTGTATCTCAGTCTGGTATATTTCTTGTTTTGGGAGCTTAGAATATTTTGATTTCATATTCATTTCCATTATTAGATTAGGCTTGAGTGGTATTACTCATTGTTGATCAAAAGCTTATTCTCCCTTCTTAGATTCCAGGTAGGATCTTCTTGATAAAGCATCTGATTCGCATTGTTGGTGTCCTAGGCAATAGGTTATGAGAAAGTCAAACCTAGATAAGAAGTTACTCAAGTGGGATTGTCTTCGATTGAGGATGTGAGTTGTCATAAAGTATTCTAGATTTTTGTGATCTATATAGACAACTTTATGAGCTGCACCCTTTAGATGGTGATGCTGAGTATCAAAGGCATCTATAATGGCAAGGAGTTATTTGTCATGGATGTCATAGTTTATCTCTGGAGGGGAGAACTTCTTGAGTGGAATCCCATTGGATGAATATGACCATCATCTCCATGATGGGACAAGATGGCTCCTAAGGCATAGTCTAATGTATCGGTCTCCAAGAAAAATAGCTTGGTAGGATTTGGGTGGACTAGAATTGGGATAGTGGTGAAAATAGTCTTCAAGGTGGAAGGCCTTCTTGGCTTCTAGGGTCCATGAGGACTTTTGAGTTTCCTATGAGTTTGGTGAATCGGGTGAGTGGTGCAACTATCTTTGAGTAATCCTTGATAAATATCCTATTGAAGTTGGCAAAGCCAATGGACATCGCAGACATGTGGGTGTCTGTAAGTCAAGAATAGTCTTGATCTTCTTGGGGTCCATGAAGATTCTTCTCACTTTTCCTGCTTCTCTCAAACACTCTATTATTACACTGAATGGCTTGCATGATATCATCATTAAGTGTTTTTGCCTCGTGCATAATGAGCATGAGGTCCTTGATGTCATCTCGAAGACCCCATTTGAATTGGTTGATAAAATACTCCTCATACCAAGTGAGGTCATAGATTAATTGCCTAAATTCAGATGCATAAGCACAAGCAAGGCAGTTACCTTGTCGTAGCTTCCAAAGTTTTGTTTCTGCTACTTAACCGATGTCTACATTTCCAAATGTGGAAGTGAGCTCATAAAGAAACGTCTCATAGTTATGAAGTACTTGCATATTCTTTTCCAAGATTGGGTCAAACCATGATAAAGCTTAACCGCAAAGCAAAGTCCCAATGAATCCCACCTTAGAAGCATCATCTGGATACCTATCCGATTGCATGTGGATATAGAGCTTTACTTGTTGCAAGAATCCCTTGAACTTTGAACAATCACCATTGAACTTCTCTGACATGCTAATCTTGGGTTCTCTTGTTGGGGGTTGATAAACACGCGGAATCATCTGATCACTTCCTCTGTTGTTCTGCAAGTCTCAGATCTGGTCCTGCATCTCTTGAAGCGCAAAGCCTAGATGCATATGATATTCTATTTGAAGTTGTGCTTGTCGTTCATTCAAGTCTTGAATTTGTTGACAAGATAATCCCATTTAGGGACATAAGGTACAATGATAACTTAACAAGATATGAAAAATCCCACAACCTAGAACCGTAGATATAGACAATAGGACTCAATAGGATATGAAGGATTCCACAACCCGAGACCGTAGCTATAAATACAAGATATCAAAATTATAAGATCTCCCTCGACGAGGATGAACAAGATACAAGACAGTACTAGATAAGATCTCGTACTATAAGATTACAAGGTAACTAAACAACGAGTACAATGGAAGATACGACAAGAATAAATGTCATGACTAAACAAGAACTAGAACTAGAACTTGAAGTTACTACTTACTTAGAGGTCTCAACTCGAGCTCCCAAAACAGGCATTGGCAAGACTGAAGAGCTCCATGGTGAGCCCCTCCTTTTATAGGTATTAGAGAGCTAAAGATCTTCTACAATGTTCTATGATGACATTATCCATGATACAAGTGATAACATGGCATATCTTCTAAAAGGTTCTATGATGACATCATCAATGAAGCTATAACATGACATTTTCTAGAAGGTTCATCAATGATGCAACCAATGACATAGCATATCTTCTAAAAGGTTCTATGATGATATCATCAATGATGCAAAACAATGACATAACGTATCTTCTAAAAGATTCTATGATAACATGGCAAGGATGGATTTGCATGGTTGACTTTGAGGATGTCTTGTTAAGGGTGCATTCGCATGGGACGTGGTTTCATATGGTATAAGCAAGAATTAATCCATACACTTGATCATGGCATGTCCATGATATCATCTACTTGTCACAAGAGTTCATCCAAAATGTCCTTTGAGTAGTTAAGTCTGATGAGTAATAGACCGAGATAACATAGATTCCTTATGCATCAGCACTATATAGTTTAATGTATGCCATTATAGCCACTCGTCTTGACATAGCATTCATAATAGTTGTGATACTATATGGCTACACCTGACAGACGGCATTGGAATGTCGTCAAGGGTATCATGAGATACTTGAAGGACACCGCAATCAATGTATATGTTATAGTAGCTAAGATACAAGAGTCGTCAAACACACCAACTCTAATTATGCAAAACATGCAGACAATAGAAAGTCCACCTTTTGCTATATTTTCACTTGTACTAGAGATGCTATTTCTTAGATATCCAAGGTATAGAAATACACAACCCTATCTACCACAAAGACAAAGTATGATACAACCACTCAAGCTTGCAAGGAGACTCTCTAGCTAGGCCGCCTAGTGTCAGACCTTGGCATTACTAATGTATCCTACACTGCATTTTCGAATTTCATACGAGTGCTATTCAATTGGCCAAGAATCAGATCTTCCATACGAAGAAACGCATCGAGGTGCATTACCACTTCATCAAAAAGATCATTGAGGACAAGTTAATTGACCTTATCAAGATCTCAACTAACCAAAATCCTACAAACCTACTCACTAAAAGTCTCTCAATGAATTGTTTTGCCTTCCTTAAAAAGTTGATGGGCCTTGGATAAGATGACATCTTTCCTCGTCCTGTTGTACTTGTATATATTTGTACTTTGTCACTTTTTTCTTGTTCTCCTTTCACTAAGGACGCATTCGCCTTTAAGTGAAAGGTTGTTGAGGATAAAAGTACCTATGCCTAGCTACTCATGTATTAGTTACACTGACAATACCCACATACCCATGCACCTATACATTGTATGTGGCAGACGCCTATCATTGTCACTTCATTCTTTATTCTTTCAATGACATTTGAATAAAGGGAAGGCCGCTCACACATTGTGACACTTGGAGTTTCCACACATTGTCTCTCTCTCTTGCCCTTGCTCCTTCCACCATAGCTCTTGCTTCCACTCAATGCTTCCACTTTAGGGCTCACTCCCTGCAGTAAGACCAAGTCCTACTACATGGTTGCATAGAGTATCCTTCTCTTCTCACATATCCTGCTACTGACTCCCGTCTCACAACCTTTAAACCAAAGCCATGATCAGCAAACAGAAGACAGTCAGTCACTGTTACTTCTGGTAAAAACCTGTCCTCTCATGCTTCACTTCTAAGTTTTAGTCACATGTGTACATTGCAGCGTACTTGTGACCAAAAAATAATAAGGATGAAGAGAACAAAAGTGTATCATCAGTCCTTGATCTACACCGACTGAACCTTGCAACAGCAGGAAAACTATTGGACAGCACAATCTCATCAAGCCAGCACTTCATATTCAACTTTCACGCCAGTGGTTCTTGTAAACAAACCAGGCTTCCATGTGAATGGTTTTGCCCATATAACAAAGGTACACTCTCCAAACTTTGTACAATCCATTTCAGATCAGATGCTGAACAAGCTTTAACTGCACAAATTAGAAATAGGCCCAGAAAGCACCAAATTAGCAGGTCATGACTATCAGCTTTGTTAGTCACCAATATGTTAGTGAGAAACCCCAGTTTAAAACACTGAGAAGATGATTGGATATACTACCCAGAAATCAACGAAATGACAGTTCTCATACAAAATGACCGTCCTCGCAAAACACAAAAACTGGAATATTCCTGATAAATAATGGTAGTTTACTGCAACAGAAAATTTCATGATATGCTGCTTCTGAGTGATAAGTCTAGGTGAGCTGCATTTAATAGGGTGAAGTCTAGAGAAGTAACTCTAGATCCAACTTCTAAAATGGCAAAGTCTTAACACTTTCAACGTTCACATCATAATAGAAATAAGAGCATATAATTCTGCAGTGCTTTCAAAATCTGCTACCAGAGGCTTTGGGCCAAGGCTTACACCATGAAACAGAAACCAAATTTACAATCCTTATTAATTTCCTCTTTCAGACCCTTTATTGCATGGGCTCTTCATCCTCATAGTCTGCTTCATCCTCTATGGTTGCATCCTGGTACTGTTGGTATTCTGAGACCAGGTCATTCATATTGCTCTCCGCTTCTGTGAATTCCATTTCATCCATCCCTTCACCAGTATACCAATGCAAGAAAGCTTTTCTTCTGAACATAGCTGTAAACTGTTCAGACACACGACGGAACATTTCTTGAATAGATGTGGAATTTCCAATGAATGTTGAAGCCATTTTCAAACCCTTCGGAGGGATGTCGCACACACTTGATTTCACATTGTTGGGGATCCACTCAACGAAATAAGAAGAGTTCTTATTCTGAACATTTATCATCTGCTCATCTACTTCTTTGGTGCTCATGCGACCACGGAACATAGCTGACGCAGTAAGATAGCGACCGTGCCGAGGATCTGCTGCACACATCATATTCTTGGCATCCCACATCTGTTGAGTGAGTTCCGGAACAGTCAGAGCTCTGTACTGCTGGGAACCTCTAGAAGTAAGTGGTGCAAAGCCCACCATAAAGAAATGGAGTCTTGGAAAAGGAATCAAGTTGACAGCAAGCTTCCGGAGATCTGAATTGAGTTGCCCAGGGAACCTCAGACAACACGTTACTCCACTCATGGTTGCAGATATAAGATGATTAAGATCACCAACTGCACAAACAAGCAGCTTACACAGTAAGGCATTGACAAAGCTTTAGATCCAGTCAACATTTCAAACAACCAAACAAAATTTGAGTATTACAAGTTGGTGTTGTAAGCTTCAATGTGCGGAAGCAAATATCATAGAGAGCTTCATTGTCCAAAACCATGCACTCATCTGCATTCTCAACAAGCTGGTGCACAGACAGGGTAGCATTGTAAGGCTCTACCACTGTGTCAGACACCTTAGGGGATGGAAAGACGGAAAAAGTAAGCATCATACGGTCTGGGTACTCCTCTCTAATTTTAGAGATAAGCAATGTTCCCATTCCTGAACCTGTGCCTCCACCAAGGGAATGGCAGACCTCAAAACCTGAAATTTCCAATGAGAAGTATTTTTTAAGATATGCATTAAATTTTGTATTGCATGACAAACAACAGGTACAAGTGGAACAATAAAAATAGACTCCCATATTACCCTGAAGACAGTCGCAGTTCTCTGCCTCCTTTCTGACCACATCAAGCACAGAATCAATAAGCTCTGCCCCCTCCGTGTAGTGCCCCTTGGCCCAGTTGTTCCCAGCCCCACTTTGCCCGAAGACAAAATTATCAGGCCTGAATATTTGACCAAGAGGACCAGTTCGGACACTGTCCATGGTCCCAGGCTCAAGATCCATAAGCACAGCCCTTGGTACATATCGCCCACCACTAGCTTCATTGAAGTATACATTAATCCGCTCAAGCTGTAGTTCCGAATCGCCACTGTACTTACCAGTGGGATCAATACCGTGTTCATCACATATCACCTCCCAAAACTTGGACCCAATCTGATTACCACACTGTCCACCCTGAATGTGAAGGATTTCCCTCATCTTGTAACACTAACATACACATAAAATGAGTGTTACAAGATAGATGACCTTTCAGTTTTTTAATGTCAAGTAGAATAATGGCATAGAGAAAGAACAAGTGAAAACCTATAATTAAACTTACAACTCACAATCTTCAATTATACACTCAACATTTTGAAGGAAATTGAATCATAGAAGTGTCTTAGTAGCCATTCAAAACAAAACAAGCTGATTTGACAGGTAAGATCTTCAGATGATGGAAAAGAATGCCAGATTATATGTAGAATAAACTCCTGAAACTTCAGAGGTTCTATACAATCAAGTCGGCAATCATCGCCACAAACTGCCCATAAATGAGTTCGCCAAACCCTGGTGTGCAGTGACAGTGAGACGGTAATAATTATGATGTATATGCCGGCAAGGTATATAATGAAGCTACGAATCTCTAATTGACCATAAATGCGAGATCCTTGACATGTATTCAATGATGAAAGAGGCTAGACAAACAACGGCCTAATTACCTTGAACAAATAGATAGCACAGCAATTATGTAAGACTTGAGCGAAAAAGTTCAACTCAAAAAGCAATTTCAGCTTGTGATCTGAAAACACAACCATATATGCAGTTACAACAAACAACCTGTGCATCAAAATTTGCAATCACAAATCGTGTGATCTGACAACACAACCAGATGTGCAGCTACAAATGAGTCCTGTCGATAAAAGTTCTTCTAAAGAGTCCGTCGAACCGTAGCCATAACTGGAAGGATATAATGCACAAATGCATGACAAGGAAATCTTCTAAGGCTGTCCATCGAATCGTAGCCATAACTGTAAGAATGTAATGCACAATGCATGACAAAGGAACCGTGTGCAAGGGGAGCCCCAACAAGCTCAAATTAGTTGTGAAAGGAGATTGCAGCCATACCTGTGGGGGCCGGAGCTAAAGGCAAGGAAAAGCAGAACACAGGTAGAAGGCGACGCGGCTACGCCGTTTTCCTCTCCTGCCTTTCTTCTTCTTTCTTCTTCTGTCTCTCTTCTAATACCTTGGAGCGAATAAAAAGAAGCAGAACGAAGAGGAAGGAGAAGAGGACAGGAGAGGGGGGCTGCTATGCTATCAGCAGGGAGCAGGGAGCCTAGGAAGTAACGAGAGCCATGTTGCGGCCGGCTAAGAGATTCTTTTGCCCCAGCTGTGCCACGCCAAAGCCCGTTTACACCGGTCCCTAGGCTACGGTCCCTCACACACGTTCTGTTTGATATGCTTCCATGTACCAAAATTAAATTGCCCCCAATGCAGCTCTATATGTAAGGGCATTTTTTGAGATCCTTAGCTCTTGGACATTCCAAATTTGCTTCTCTAAAAGCACCTTGATATTTTCTCATTGTAGAGCTTGGTTTATTCGAGATAGTGGGAGTCTATTGCTTGTACATTTATATTCAATTGATTTTGGTATGCACTATCTTTGTAGACATGGATGATTGTGGGTTGATTTAGGTTTGGTTTGTACACCTGATACTTCCTCTTGTTAGAGGGTTTGTCAGCTTTGGATACATGCTACTCTCTTGTTCGGGATTGCATCTATATTGTTGACATCTTTGGGTCTTTGATAGTATTTGGTAACCTGATGGTTTATGCCTATCTTGCACTGTTAGAGCTGCATTACATATCTCGGTTGCTCTACTAACATATTCCTAGCTATGGGAGTTTTGTATCTTACTCTATGTTAACCATCAGACGAACAAGGTGGAAAATCTAAAGCAGAAGACAAAGGCCAAGGCAAAATTAAACGGAAGACGAAGGCGCGACATGATAAATATGGAAACACAAGAAGTGCAGAAAAGTCCTAAATAAAGGAAAAATGCGCATAAGAAAAAGCGCAAGTCAATACTTTTATAAAAGAGCGCAAGCGCATCATGATTAAAGAGCGTCGAGCTCTCACCCGTGCAATTTGTAAAGGGAAGGAAGTTAGGAAGATAAAAGGATAATAGGAAAAAGGGCCTAGACCACGGCCGACCATGTAAAAAAAGGGATACGCCCAAAAGAGATTTAGAGTTTTGTATATAAAGTTGAAAAGTAAATGAGAAGCTTATTCTTGTGTGTGGCCAAAAGTGGCTCTCCTCTTCTTCTTCTTGCTTGCTTGAGCTTGTGCTTGAGAGAGGGAGTGTAAGAGTGTGAGGGAGTGAGTGTGTGAGGGTGAGGGACCAGGGAGGAGAAGCTCTCCATCTTTTCCTCTCTTCTTCTCTTCTCTTGTTTTGCTCACGGCAATGGAGCTTGGAGCGTGAAGCTTAAGGATGGAGCTTGCTTGAAGCTTGCACTTGGATCGTGGAGCTATCGGAGTCCGCGGGAGAGGAGGTAACTCGATTGGCATGGAGGTAAGGTCACTACACTCATAGGATCGACGGCGTGTCAGCTAGGTGAGAAATAGCCATTAGAGCTCGCTTGAAACACTTGAAATAATAAGTGGTCCGTGGGTCTTGGCGGTTGAGCGTAAGCTCCCTCTACATTTTGGTTCCGTTGTCGAGACCAACGGATTCAAGCTTGAGCACTTGTGTGCCTCATATCGAGCATCGAAGTAAGAGATTCATCCTTGAACCAGAGCTTGAGACAGGTAGGAAGTTGGGTTTTTTTATCTTCAAAGCAAGTAAGTATTTTGGGTTATTTTGTTTGTTTGATTGTTGAAAAACATGGAGAAATCATTTCAATTTTTTGCTTTCGATTCTTGTTGTATTTAGCGTAAGTTAGGATTAGGAAATTGAATCGGAAAAGTGTAGGGTTTACCGTTGCAAAACAGGGCATAAATCATGCAAAAAATGGCAAAAAGATTGCTTGGGATGCTTAATGTCGGCAAATGAGTGATTGGGAGCGTCCAAACCTTACATGGGAAGGGGTTTAAGAGCCAAGAGGCCAAGGAAGAGCTCATTTGCAACCCTTGCAGTGAGTATGTGTGTGTGTGTGTGTGTGAGAGAGAGAGAGAGAGCCCGCAGAGAATCGATTCGATCTTGTCGTCAAAGAGCCTACCGATTGCTTCATGTATATTAATCACTTCCCCTTGCACCCTAGTTGTGATCTGGAAGGTTGTGTGTGAAATAATTAGCTAAATCATCAGTTTCGATCAAAATCTCCTCGACGATGCCTCGTCGCATGCAACTCAGCCCGTCCAAGCGGCCGGTTTCTAGGCCGAGTCTCAGAATCGGCCCTTGGCCCTTTGTCTTTCGGTCGACTCGGCCCAAAACCCTACTCAGTCCATCCGAGTGGGCCAAGTGACATCACTCAGCCCCACTTACAAACTCAGTCCTCGGCCAACCATCCCGCTCAGCCATCCGAGCGACCCAATTCGGCCCTCGGCCTGCGCAAAACTCGGCCCTCGGACAAACCTGATTTGGCCCTCGGCCTGAGTAGACTCCCTAGGCTCGTCCGAGTGACCCCGTCCGAGTAGACTCCCTCGGCCTGTCCGAGTGACCCCGTCCGAGTGGACCTTTTCGGCCCCTTTCCGAGTCCACCCTGTCCAAGTCGTCCATTCAGCCCTCGGCACGTGCACCTCGGCCCGTCCGAGTCACCCACTCAGCCCCTGCAATTCGGACAAGTTGGGCCGAGTGTGGACTTTTCCAAATTTTCCAAAAATTTGACCAGACCCAACTAGAGCTCAGCTGCACAACCTGTCCCGAGTCCTCCTGACGCTCAGAACTCAATATTGGTACAAGGAATAGGCAAAATCGCAAGGCGCAGCCACTTAGCAACTTGCGTAAGCTGTCGCGAGACCTAGAGTCCTAGAGACAACCCGCTGAGCCATAAACCCCCTCCGCACCTCCCCCGAGTAGATTGGAGAGAAAACACGCGCCGTGACAGGTCCTCCAAATTAGACCCTAGTGTAGTAATGGTTCTACATGATCATGGATTCTCCCTTGCAAAAGAGCAACCAAAAGCCCATACCCGAACAGAGACAAATAGAGACCCTAGAACCTCAATGGGCCAATCTAGCCAACAAGGGCAAAAAGGCCACACTACAAAAACATGTACGTGTTGCGTTCGAACTGCATCTAGTCAAAACAGAAAGCAACAACATCAAGCTACAATGATGAGAATGACCAGATATGACAGTCCTGATAATAGATGCTCCTTAAATAGCATTGCACAAACGATCCAAGACATCAATTGAGAATCCACATCTGGTCGTGCAGTTGGGGACTCAAGGGCATTTGTCAAAAGGCTTAAATTTACAAGCCAAGACCTGGAAGACAAAGACATAGTACCACCTGCTTATCTTAGGGTCAAACTCACCACGAAAAGAGAGCACACTGTCAATGCTCTGATTGATGAAGGAACAGATTTTAATATCTTGGCCTATAAAGCATGGACCCTAATAGGTTAACCAGAGCTCACACCGACTAATGCAACTCTTAGCCCTTATGGGGGACACCCACAAGCACTCATAGAGAAGTGTAAAATCCTTGCGATAATTGAAACTAAAAGCTTGCCTATCCTATTTCATGTCCCTCCAAATAGTGCTAATTGCAGGAAGGAAACCCTCCTAGGAAGACCCTTCAAAAGGGTGACCAAGTGTGAGGCCGATTATGTAGCACAAAGGATACACTTGACACTACGAGGTGTGAGGATTGTCACAACCTTTAGCAAGGGTGACCTCATCGAACCTCGAGGGAAAGGCAAGGAAGGTGCTGACATAATAGTCAAGCCTACTAACAAGAGCAAGGACTTGTTGGAAGAGTTGATACAAGCACAAGTCAAACAATGAGAACCAGTGAGTGAGGCTATGCTTGCAATAAGGAGATCGGGAACCAATGCTAAGGACAGGCTTTGGACTTATATAGAAGACCCCAAAAGAAGCCTAAGCCTTATAGACAAAGGCATTGATGGAGAGCCAATACAACGTCGAGATGGATATCCAAAGTGTTGCTACGTGCTCAAGGTTATTATGCAGGTAACCGATGGATTTGGGTACTAAATCCCCCTACTAAACCAGCTCTATAAGCTGAAGGCCAGATTGCATCAAAAGCAACGAAGCACATGAGGAAATCTAAGAGAAACTCCAGGTCTCAGGGCAAGAAACCAAACATGAGTGTTCGAAAGAAAGAGCCTCAACCAGCCTAGCATGCTTAATAAGTAGATGTCATATGTAACCATTGAGTGTGCACAAAGACCACTAGTGCTCAAGGAGCTTTTGACTTCCCAAGAAGATAATGAGCACCAAAGGCACAATGCTACTAGTAAGAAGGTTGATTGTTCAACAAAGCAAATGGCACAATCGTCTAACAGCCTCGAGCAAATCGTTCAGCCAATGCCAAGTCCACCTAAGAGTCCTAGATCTCCTACACCCTCTTTTTCCAAATGGACACAGGAAGCACAACGGCAGTCGTCAAGGGCAGCTGCTCAATCTCAATCTCTATCTCCATCTAAGCTTCCAAATGTCCAAGAGGTGGGACATGGCACCACCCGTAGCTCTCAATCCAAGGGCATGCGTGTGCAATCTATTGTGACTAGAACAGTTGAGGCTCGATCTGCATAAGTAAATGCTCAAAGGGCAACAAAAGACACGACCACTTTTAATCAGTCTAAGGACTTGACACCGCAATCCACCAATAGTAGCCAGTCCACTGAACAAGCTACTACTACTTCCAATCAGGGATCACAGTAGTCACAGCCCTTGGCCGTGACAATGCCCCTTGCGGAACGTGTCCTTAGTAGTTCACCTGTGGAGGAGGTGTTGCAACCAACTTCATTGACAACTCCAGCACTTCCAAAGCGCCTAAAATCCTAGGTTGGAGGAGTTAAACAAAAGGGAATTGGCTAAAGAGGCAAACTCTCCAAAAAGAGAGGCAGTTGTACCCTCACAACCGAGCGAGGCTATTCAACAAGCTACAGCTATGTCCCATGAGGACACACTAGAGAAAGAGAATGCTGAGGCCCAGCCAAGCACATCGACGACTGACCTAGTTCAAGGTCCCGAGTCTTCAAGGGATACACCTCAATTGCCTAAGAAAAAGAAGAGAAAAGAATGAAAATAATGATAGTTGCAAGTGGCTGTAGACCCCAAGAAGATTGAAATCAAGAGTGTCGAAGAGCTGAGGAATAAAGCATTGAGTCCATCCACCAATGAACCTATTGATGTCTCTCCTAATAGCAGTGAAACCTTAGACACATCTGTGTATTCTGAAAAATCAAAGCAATCGTTACCATCAACGGTTGCTTGCAACACTCAATCCATCGACAATAGAACTTGCATTGACCAATCAAGAGTGGATACAACAGTGTCACAACAGGGTGACAAATTTATACCAGTCACATCCAAGGAGAACCATGACACAATAACAAAGCCTCAGGAGAAACATGGAAACCCCGAGAGCATAAGCAATCCTAGCGTTGACCAATCTTGCTCATCTAGGCTTGAGCCCCCAGTTATGCTAAAGCCTAGGCAAACTCCTAGAACCTTGCATGAGATAGCAATCGAGCAAGCCCTCGTTGAACATAGAAGTGTCGCAGAATGCTTAACCGAGTTGGATGCTAAACTCATGGTATTCGCATGTGTCTACATCCTTGCAGACATGGGCGCATTCCCTAGGGAGCAGCTTGAAGAATACTTGCCATTTTTCCTATCCTAGGAAGAGCAAGAACATCTTGACAAGCACTATGACAGGCTCCTGCATGAACGCATGCGAGTCACCTCTGACGAGAAAGCCGACGAATTACGCTTAACTGTAACATTCAATGATGTGCTCTGCCAACCAAATCTCTTAGAAACTAAAGCGACAATCAGAGGGTCGAAGTCAATTTGAAAAACGTTGGTTTGAAAACTGTGTTGCAATGGCCGAACTAGGAGCCCAAATTATGATAGTCTCAGAGGAGTGATTGGCCAAATGGTGCCAAATGGCGATCTCAAAGAGACCCAACCTATGTGGCACTAACTTCCTTTCGAGTGCTGATTACCATTCGGGGTATGGACTTAGCTGGAACTAGCCAAGAGAACTCTCTGGCTGATAAGGTTCTCACTGAGGAGGAGTTATATGTTGCCAGTAGACTTAGACAAGGCGCCATACTACTCGATGTTGCAAAATATCTATCGTTATTGAGTAAGCTGCCACGAGTACTGGATGTGTGTGCCACACTCCAGTACAATCTAGATTTCTACAATTGGTTTTTATCCTTATGAAGTGACATGGATTCGTAAACATGTACATAAATACACAATGAATTTTGTGACCCTGTATAGATAATATCAACACACACAAGCAATGATAGTCAAGCCCAGGGAGAAGAGTTGGGTTTGATAGGTTGAGCTCCTCAGGTCCTCCTCTCACCACACATTTAGAAGTCGTGTGACCATTCCCGCCTCTAAGAGGAGGGCATGCAACCCTCATTACCGCCATACGAAGCTCTGACCAACATCTCTGATGGTGTAGATGGGGCACTGTCCTTTCTATACACCTTTCCTCTTTTTTGGTCTATCCTTCTAGGGATGAGCCCTGCTCCACTTAATGACAACCACTCCGTGCAACTTAGCATAATCCAATATCTTCTAATGGTTGGAGGCAAAACGAACATCAACAGGGGGCTGTCCCTCTACAACAAACGCTGCATGCCTCACCTTACCCCTCGTCATATGCGCTAGATAACCGACTATATAATCCCTTCCATGCGAATAGTTTTATCATGCCTCAGGGCCTAATCCTTGGTTGCAATTTGCAGGTCCCCCCATGGTAGCCGACATGGAGCACCCAGTGCAGCTAGCTTGCAAGGACGCTATCCGCCGTCGGAGGGAGCATGTAGCACAAGCTCCTCCACCGGAATGCTACGTACCTACCCTTAAAAGGTATGCAAAGAAACGAGGCCCCAAGCGACACCGCCTCGGACGTAGGCCAAAAAATCCCCAGGCCAAGGGAATAGAAGCTCAAGGAAGCACACGATACGTGGCAACACCGGTCATGCGGGCCCCCACCAAACGCTCAGGCACTAGGTGCTCGAAAGAGGAGAGAGCAGCTTGAGACAAGTAGGAATTTGATGCATTGTTTAAAAGCATTCTGAAAATAGTTGCGGCCAGGGACTACACCATTCAGGTCCTAGCCAACATCTTCCCTGCCCAGCCTCACAGGAGAAAAATCTGGAAATCTAAAGCAGAAGACAAAGGCCAAGGAAAAAGTAAACGGAAGATGAAGGCGCGACATGAAAAATATGGAAACATAGGAAGTGCAGAAAAGTCTTAAATAAAGAAAAAATGCACACAAGAAAAAGCACAAGTCAATACTTTTGTAAAAGAGCACAAACGCATCATGATTTAATTTAAAGAGTGACGGGCTCTCACCCGTGCAATTTGTAAAGGTAGATGAGCGGTAGGAAGGAAGCTAGAAAGATAGGAGGACAATAGAAAAAAGGGCGCCATGTAAAAAAAGGGATAAGGGGATGACCGCCCAAAAGAGATTTAGGGTTTTGTATATAAAGTTGAAAAGTGAATGAGAAGCTCATTTTTGTGTGAGGGAGTGTGAGAGTGTGAGGGAGTGAGTGTGTGAGGGTGAGGGACCGGGGAGGAGAAGCTCTCCATCTTCTCCTCTCTTCTTCTCTTCTCTTCTCTTCTCTTGTTTTGCTCGCGGCAATGGAGCTTGGAGCGTGGAGCTTGAGAATGGAGCTTGCTTGAAGCTTGCACTTGGATCGTGGAGCTACCGAAGTGCGTGGGAGAGGAGGTAGCTCGATCGGCATGGAAGTGAGCTCACTACACTTGTAGGATCGACGACGCGCCGGCTAGGTGAGAGATAGCCATTAGAGCTCGCTTGAATTGCTTGAAACAATAAGTGGTCCGTGGATCTTGGCGGTTGAGCATGAGTTCCCTCTACAGTCTCTTAGTCATAGTTATACACTCATTTACTATAATTTTGCGACCAACCATACTTAAATTTAAGTTTTGAGCAATCCTTTGAGAGCAAACACTTGTTATAGGTACTCTATGACATTTTGTGGAGAGCTATATCTTGCATTATTCTCCACCTCTTACAATTGGTTTGGATTGATTTTGGGGCAATTTCACTACTATTATGACATCTTGGTTACTCTTTGCTTTGCAATAACATGGCATTTGCTATTGGGAATAATATCATATTTAACATAGACAAGTTGAATGGCACTAACTTATATTATTGAAAGACCCAGATTTGGCAAGTATTGATGCAAAAGAAGCAAATCCAACTATTCAAATGCGAAGGTACAAAGCCCGATGATTTTTATTCTAAGGCATGGTCTAATATAGATGAGCTATGCAAGTCTACTATTATCTTGTCATTGTCCAAGCAAGTTTATTTCAACGTTATTGAGACACAAGGTGGTTCTTATTATTTATGGCAAAAGATATGTGATCTTTATGATAAGTAAAGTTATGTATCTCAGTTGTGTTGGTTAAATAAGCTTGTGGATTTTTTAATGAAGGAAGGCACTCCTATATCTACTCATTTGAATGAGTTCCACTCCATTATCAGTCATCTTTATCTCATAGGGCATTAAGTTTGAGGATAACTTAAAGTCTCTATTCTTACTTGTTACACTACCTGAGTCTTGGGATACATTCTGTACTACTATGAGTGTCAATCTCCCTAAAGATATGTTTAAATGCTCCAATGTGAAGGGAGCTTTGCTTATAAAAAAAGTGAATAGAAAGACCATTGATGTATCCCATACTTCTCATACACTTATAGTTAGAGGCAAACATGAATGGTAAAGGGAATAATAACTGTGGTAGAGACTCATAGCCCAATAGGGGTGAGTCTAAGTCTTGTGGATAATCATGCAATAAGTCCCACGATTCTAAGTCCTCTCTCACTTATCATTATTGCGGGCAACATGGTCACATAAGGCCACAATGCCATAAAATATGTAATGACAAGTGTGGAAAAGGAAAAGGGAAAGTAATAGATAATGCCAAGTCTTTTGATGATCATAGCATTGTTAAGTCCACAGTTAAGATTTAGGAGACAAATGACTTGAAGTATAGTTCAAATGATTATGTCCTTATTACTTCTTTACTTGATGCTACTCAATTGATTGATCTTCATCTCTTATTGTCAATATTAGCTTCTTGATTTCGAGACTTCCTTCCATGTTACCTTGCATTCTCATTGGTTTTATATCTACCACACTATTACAAGTTCTAACATAGGTGATGTGAGACTATAGTTTGGTACCTGTGCTCCATTTATGCTGCATGATGTACATCATATGCCGCCTTTGACTAAAAGCCTTCTATCAGTTGAAAACTTGGATAATGATAGGTGTCATATGTATCTTTTGGTGATTTCACATGGAAGATTACACATGGCAACCTCATTTTTTCTATATGTACCAAGGTTGGCAACATGCATTTCATAGTTGTATCTAGATCTGTTAATCATATTTGATCGTGATCAATCTTCCACATGCATCTCTTTAGCATCGCCACCTTGGGCATTTGTCTCTTAAAGGAATAAAAGTCTTGTCTCATTTGTAGTATTTACCTTCTATTAACTACTCATGTTTTGATTCATATGATCATTGTTTATATGGCAAGCAGACTCATAACTCACATAAAAAATCAGGTTCTACGTGTGTGGGTGAGCCTTTGGCTCTTGTGCATTCAGATATTTGTGGTCCCATGTCCTATTACTCATTAGATAGTGCATACTAATTTGTTACATTCATTGTTGATTATTCGCATAAGGTCTATCTGGGCCTATCCTATCAAGTAAAAGTCAGAAGTTTTACCCACATTTTAGCACTTTTTAATTATGGTTAAGAACCAATCTAGGCATAAGTTGAAATGTCTACAATCTGAGAATGGGACTGAATATGTTTCCAAGGCATTTGAGCAGTTTTATGATGTGAGGGATATTAAGCATCAGTTGACCCACCCCTTACACCCACACCCAAAATGGGATTGCAGAGCACATGAATAGGACTATTTAGGAAAGAGTATGTAGTATTCTTAGTTGAGTAGGCTTACCACAACATTTCTGGACTGGAGTAATTATTATTGCAATCCATGTGATTGATAGATCCCCATACACTACTCTTATGGTAGACTCATAGAGAAGGTATGGTTTGGAAAACCATCATCATATTCACACTTGGGAGTCTTTGGATGTGAGGCTTTCTACCATATTCCTAAAGACAAACACAACAAGTTGGATCCAATGTTTATCAAATACATCTTTTTGGAATATGATGATAAAAATGAGATGGGCTATGTAGAGGGAGCTCACACTCAACCGCCAAGACCCACGGACCGCTTATTGCTTCAAGCGTTTCAAGCGAGCTCTAATGGCTATCTCTCACCTAGTTGATGCGCCGTCGATCCTACGAGTGTAGTGAGCTTACCTTGATGTCGATGTGAGTAGCCTCCTCCCTCACACACCTCGGTAGCTCCACGATTCTCGATGCAAGCTCAAGCATCCTCAAGCCTCCTCCATCGCCAAGCTCCATCCTCCATAGCCGCGCGCGTGAGAAAAGAGAAGAGAAGAGAAGAGAAGAAGAGAAGAGGATATGGTGAAGAGCTTCACCCTCTTGATCCCTCACTCCCACACACTCACTTCCTCACACTCTCACACTCCCTCTCTCAAGAGCACACACAAGCAAGAAGGAAGAGAAGAAGATAAGAGCTCTTGTTAGCCACACACCAAAGAATGAGCTTCCATTCATTTTTTTGAACTTTATATACAGGCCCTAAAATCCCATGGGCACCATCCCCTTTTTTACATGACCGGCCATTGTGGCAAGGTCCTTTTTCCATTTTACTCTTCTAGCATTATGCCTTTAGCCTACACCCGTCTAATATTTTACAATTGGCACAGGAGGGAGCCTGGCGCTCTTTTACAAGAGTTTTTCAAGTTTTTGAGGCGCCTTTCATTTAAAATTGCGCTTTTTGTCCCGGCTTAGCTTTAGCGGTCGCTTGCGTGTCTTTGCTATTTTTTCGTGCTATTTTTACTTTTTCCTTCATTTTCCGCCATCTTGACTCGGGGTTAACATTACCCCCCTCCTAGATGGGTGCCAGTCCCATGGCACTGCTGTGTTGTTGCAGAGTGGTAGGCAGTTGAACAAATGATGATGTAAAGGGGAGGGCCACGTGGAGATTCAGGTGCTCGTGGAAGTTGAGGAATGATGGTTGTTGGAGAAGTTAAATGGATAGCGAGTGGTTGACGAGGCCTTCAAAGTTGGTGGTTTATTGCTTTCTGTGATGCCTGACAGGAGAAGGTGCTATGCTCTACTTAAGGGGAGTGTCTACCGTACCATGTTAGTGTACTGTGCTCGTGCTAGTGGAATGGGGAGGTGGGTCTAACCGCAGGCAAGCCTGGGTGATGTCCCACACTTGAGGACCCCATTTGTGCCAAGGGAGGTGCGGTGCAAGTGGCTTAGGGTGACAGGTCTAACCATATGCGAGTGTTACCTCCCTAGGTATGTCCTGCCCTTGATGTACCCTAAGGGTGAAGTGGGGGAGCAAAAGGGGCTAGGGGGTTAGGAGCGGAGCCACCGACCGAAGCCACCGGGCACGCCTAACTTGAGAACCCCTAGGTGCAATGATAGTGCTTATGTGGTGATTGAGTGCTTCTACAAGTGAGTGCTTGTGTTGTCATACTTTCTGCTTTGCCTTTCTTTCTTAGCTTTTCTCTTTTTGTACGTTCTTTGCTTTTCTTTTCTTTTCTTCTCTTAAAAAAAAATTTGTTAATAAGGGAAGAAGCTACAGACGAGGATATGGCTACTGTTGCTCACTCTGATCACGTTGGGAAGGAGGTTGGGGTTTGCGGGATCTATTAAGGAAGGGTCGGCTTTGCAGATACCTACCTAGATCGAGGTGGGTTTGGAGTTTGGTGGTGGAGAGGAAGGGATAATTACAAGTCGAAAATCGGCTGTCGCTCATATCCTCTAAAAGGGCTAGGCAAAACGAGGATAGGAGCGTGGCTCACATCATGAGACGGGCCATGGCACAACTATCAATCATGTTAGGATCGAAGAAGAGAGGGGGTAAGTTGCGCTCTTGCGGAGTGGGATCTATCCTAAGGAGAATTCTAAGTAGGCGAAGGTAATTACAAGTGGTGATAAATGCTGGGTCAGGGCAAGAGGAGAATGTGTCTAGGAAGTGGACAATGGCATTATATAGATCACTAGGGGTGAAGGTAAGAGCATCCTCGTATTTTGTACAATTAGGGTTGTAGATGATTGGGAAATCATACCTTCCATGGGCACTTGGGTCAAAATTAACTCCAATCCTCCAAGGGTACTGCATGTGAGTGGGATCATTATGCTCGGAGGGGAGTGCGTTGCAAAAGGTCATCCAAGTGTCCATATTCATCAAACATAGCCTTCTCCTCCACATAGGCTGGCTTTCGAATCCTGGCATAGATCTTGGCAGTCTGAATACCTTGTTCTACCAGTATTCACTGTCTACATTGCTCCATGCAGTCGGATGCTGCTCTCTTTCCAGCAACCACCTGTCTCTTAGCCTTCCAGTGACACCTATGACTTCGTCCACCACTTTAATGGGTAAAACTCTTCTTAAGTTCGTGGGGAAGTTGAAAGCGAAGTCATAGGGTTGTCTATTCAGCTCCTGCTGCTCCCAGGCGATGATATCTGCTTGGAAGTGCACAGGGCACTCTTCTAGGGTGGGCGGAATTGGCACTGCGGCCGCTATCACTGGCGGGTCCTCTGTCTAGCCTTGACCTCTTCAATAAGCTTCCTCTGCCTTTCTTCTTGAGCGGCTGCTCTCTCTGCAGATGGGTCAATGGGTGGCTCGTCTTCTGTTGGTGGTAAAGGGGGTGGATGGACCAACTCCTCCTCTTGAGACCCCATTTCGAAATTGAAGTCGGTCTCATCCCCCTCTTGCCGTTGCTCTTGCTGCACTGCCTCTGTTGTGAAGCCCAATGAGTCTATCTCCTGGGGAGATAGCCCTGCCTCTAGTAGTGAATTACGTTGTTCTTCCAGGCTTGGGCTGGCTCTTGTCATTCGAGCCGGTAGCTGTAGTTGTGTTTTTAGTGCTCTACGTGCCATGCCTAGTTTCTTGCAGGCTATTTCCACGGTCTCGTTGTCTTCTGGCACTGTTACATCCAGCAGGATGGTCATGAAAGCACGTTGTTGAGCATTGAAGCTCATGGAGACGGCACCTACCCTATTTTCTGCCATCAGTTTATCTTTCTCCAGTTGCCCTAGGCGTTGGGCGAGAGTCTTCACTTGCCTTTCATTGTGAGTGGCCCACTCCTCGGCCCTCTTTCTCATATCCTCCAAACTCTCACCTTGCCTTTGAGCCAGCATTGTCAGTCGTCGCTGCTCTTGGTCTTGCATATCCTTTTTTAGCTGCACCTGTTTCTCTTGTTCCGCACTCAGCTCCTGTTTTAACTTTTCTATCTCTTGCTCATACCTACGAGCTCTCTCTTCTCGTACCACTTCCAGGTCATTTGCAGCCTTCTGGATCTTCTCCCCCTAGGCCTGCAGATCCTCGCAAAATTCTACAAGTCCATCATTTCACTGTCTTAAAGATGCCATGACCTCGGTGTCTTCACTGGCCTTGGTCTCATACTCGGCTTCCACATCCTCCTTTTCCTGGAGCTGCCCTTTTAGCTCATGTAGTTCTCTCTGAGCTGCGGCTAGTCGTCACTCCCTTCTTCGTCTCCCTTCTTATCTTCTTCTTCCCGTCCTTGCCCTAGTGCTTCTCGGATTATGGCAGTAAGGATGCCTCCAAACCCTATGGTTGAGGCCTTGGAGGACGATGCCTTGCGTTTTGATCTGGACGATAGGGATTCTCCTCCAGCGGCTCTTCCTCCCGTTGCTAGAGCCTTAGCTAAAGCCTCTATGGTTCTCCTCACAAACCCGTTCAAGTTTACCTCGTCCAGTGATTGTGCCGCAATGCTCTTGAGTAGAGGCACGTTGATCCGGCTCATTATGGTGTTGTACCTCTGGCTCGAGAACAAAGTGTGCACCATTTTTGCTTGCAGCTGGATATCTGGGTTTGGGATGTCTGCCAAGCTAATCCCATCATTGGTATGGACCTTCACCTTGTCCATTCCCAACATGGCATAGGCATCCCTCTTCAGCTTTCTTTCCACTTTATTCGGCAGTCCCAGTGCCCTCTCCACCAATTCCGGGGTCAGCTCAATCTGTACTTGCCGGGTGGCTTCATTCTCGTGCACCGTGATGGTGCCTCTGTTTCTGTTAAAGGTGCGCAAAAAGTCAGCGCACTGGGTGTAGTCCACCCCCTGGCCCACTGCTTCTAGGTATTTTTGCAGATGGCACTGGTCTCTTCAAGGTTGAAGATACTTCAACCGGCTAAAGGCTCTAGTCTCCATCGTGAGCCCGTACTTCGCTTGCTCCTCCTCCAAGAAGGGGAGCTTGCCAGCCTTGTCCTAGCTTGCCATGATAGATGCCTGCAAGTTCAGCTATTTCCACTATTAGTGCTTTTTGACAAGTAACTTGCTGAAAGAAGAAAAGCGTAGCAGATTTTATTGATCTGAAATATTTTGAGTATAGCCTTAACTTTTCTTTTCAGACTTTTACAATTACATTTTACCATTGCATTTCAGCTTTTATTGACATTTCATACTTGGTTCACTTTTTAAATTCCACCTTACCCCCTCCCCCTTTGGAACGAGAAGAATCCATCCCAGGATTGGAGGTTGAGAGGACAAGGGCATTCAGCATACAGAGTGTCGGTCTATTTGCGCAGGAGCCAAGCATAGAAGTTGGGGTTATACTCTAGCTGAGCTTCACGGTCTAAATCGAATGGACGGATACCCACATGCATGATGTATGTCAGAACATTGGTTAGGAGATCGCCAGAATCGACGCGACTAGCAATGTGGAGTTCTTCCTTTGTTAAGAGGCGGTCAAGGTAGGGATGCCCCTTGATGTGCTCTTCCATGGGTCGGCCACGAAGAGTGGTTAATACTCGATACGAGGTTGGCACGACGTAAGTGGGATCGTACTCTGTTGTTTTGATTGTGCGGCGCTGCTCAGCGTTGGTCATTATGCGGCACCCCTCAACTTCCCATTGCAACCTAAGAGTGTACCAATGCTTCAAAAATGTGGAGTCAGTATCAACGAGCTTGGATAACTCTGTGATTTCCTGATCAGTGATAGCAGAAGTGGTTCGCTGATCGTAGGATGTGATGAGATGTTGTTTAATGGCTTGCTCTTTGGAGATCTCGCTGTTGAGCAACTCAGTAGTAGAGCGAGAAGCTTTTGCAAATGCGAATTCAAAGGTCTCCCAAGAGCAAGGCATATTGCGCACCTCCGTTGCAAAGGGTTCTTCTAATAGACCTAAGTCCAAGCGGTCGTAGCTAAGGGCTAGCGACACGAAGGTGGCATCGAGTCGTTTAATGCATTTCACCACGTCATCCCCGGTGTCCTCAGCGAGGCGGCAGCCAGCGCTAAAAAGGACTTGCATTCATATGAGGGCGTAAGGCCGATGGGTGGTCGAGGTTTGCTAGAACTAGAGGCCTTGACAATGCAGAGTTGCAGTTGGGAGTTTCCTTGAGCCTGCGGTTGGGCTGTTTGAAATATGGGTGGATTAGGGTCAACCACAACAGAAGGACTGCTGTATTCAGGTTTGCTTTGGGGAGTCAGATTGACTTGGGCGGATGATGCCTCCTGTGACGGTGGTTGTTGCTTGGTCCAATAGGCCTATGCGACTCTCTTGGGCCGAAGCATAGATGAGTCGGATGGCTGGGGCTCTGGAGAGCACTGCGGCTTATCGTTTTGAGGTGTTATGGGACGTGGGCTGATCAAGCTTGAGGGTGGCGTATGAATAGTGCCTCTGGCCGTGGGGGCCTTGGGGATCCACAGCCAGGTATTTCCCTCGTAGTAACCTTGCGTATGCAAGAGATCTTTAGGGGCCTATCTTTGCTTGATCATGCAGCACTTCCTGTGATTGTGTCTTGGCCTCCTAGGTTTAGAGTTCTGGGTCTTATGAGGATAGGAGCGTTGACTCCTAGGCGGTTGTTGCGGCTGTTTAGGCACCCGTTGAAGGCAAGGTTGTTGGGCCTTAGCTTTGGCTGCTGTGGGTTGCGGTTTATGGAAGTCGGGGAGTGGCGGCTGCGCACTACCCCCCTCCTTAGTCGTGCCTACGGATGTTTCTACAGGTGGCTTTGCGGACGGTGATGGTGTCGCGCAGCCCTTGCTGAAAGCTGTGACAATGCACACGTTGCCCATTGCTAGGTGGATGCGCTGCGACTCATAATCAACATTGCAGTGAGTCTGCTTTTTGAAGGTTCGCCCTAGCAGTGACTCCGTGCCTGCGTCTGTAGCACTTGGAAATATGTAAAAAAGCATTGGAACAGTCTCAGACTCGATAGAAACGACGACTCTGCACTTGCCGAGAAGTGTGTATGAGTGGGCCCCATATGGGTTTAATTTGGGATTTGTGGATTGAAGTAGTGGTTTGCTAAGTTGGATCCAATGACTGTGGGTTCAGACATTGAAATCTGCTCCCTCGTCGATCAAGGCATTGAAAGCGCATGTTTGCTTGGCAGTGACCGTGATACGGAGGTAAGCGGGTTCTACAGCTTCCTCATCCTCTTTGTTGATTTCAGTGATTGTAGCTACTCTTACTTTGACCGGCGGTTCTAACAATGGTGGCTCATGCAAAGGATGCGTGGGAGGGTAGTACTTCTTGACACGACTGTCATTGAAGAAGCCTATTCCCTCACCGTCTAGTGTCTCAAGCTCGACATTGCCGGTTCGGCTGATTGCACGAACCTTGAAGGGTCCGAGACCTCTGAATTTCATTTTTTGCTTATGCCCCTTAACTGAGTAAAGGAGCACTAAGTCACCCTATTGGAATTCGCGCTGCTTGACATGCTTGTCAAACCAACTCTTGCATCAGGCTTTCTCACAGAGAAGCGTGTGGGTGGCTAGAAGACGAGTCTCTGATAGGCGTTCAAGCTCGACCAGGCGTTGCGTCCATGCCTCTTTCCCTTCCCATCGTTCTTGAAGTGCTATTCTCAGGCTAGGAATGAAGAATTCTAATGGTAGAATTGCCTCAGTTCCATAGGTCAGCCTAAAGGGGGTTTGGTCGACAGCCATTTTATAAGCTATGCGGTAGGCCCACAAAGCTGCCATCAGCTTGTCCCAGTCGCTGCGTGAGGCTAAGACTACTTTAGTCAGGACATTGACAAGAATCTTATTAGTTGATTCTGCCTGGCCATTCGCTTGAGGGTAGTATGGTGAGGATTTGCGATGGATAATGAGAAAGGTGGATAGGAGGTGCGCTATCACTTCATTGATGAAGTGTGTGCCTTGGTCACTAACCAGTTCTATGGGGCAGTCGAATCGCGAGATCACTTGCCCCCATAAGAACTTGGCAGTCATCCTAGCATCGTTCTTACATGCCGCTCTTGCCTCTATCCATTTTGTGAGGTAGTCCGTGGCCACAATGATATATTTGGCTTGTGAATATTGTGCCACAGGATTGATGGGTCCTATGAAGTCGATGCCCCATTTTTCGAATGGTTGTCGAGCAATAACTGGGGTCAACTCCATCTGATCCTTGCAAATCGGGGCTTTTGTCCATTGGCACTCATCACAATGCTTGACGAATCGTGCTGCGTCGCGGAAAAGCGTGGGCCACCACAGTTGAGACTCCAGCACCTTTCGTGCTGTCGTGTCCACGCTAAAGTGTCCTCCCGCAATGCCACTGTGTGCCTCTGAGAGCACATCGTGCATCTCGTGCTCGCATACGCATCTACGCAGTAATCCATCTTACCCCAGCCTGTAGAGTTGGCCTGCAATCAGCTGATAGGGCTGGATCTTAAGGATTAATCACCTAAGTCGAGCTTTTTCTATTGGTCACTCAGGCAGTCCGTGCTCAAGCACTTGGACTATGTCATCTGCCCAATATGGCATTAGATCAGCCTTGAATAACTCTCTCTCGCTCGACAGGTTAAATAGATGAGCATCGGGTAATTCATCAACGATACCTTGTCTAGTGGCTTCTCCCGTGGGGATGCGTGACATGTGATCGGCCATGTAATGCTGTTTTCCCTTTTGTGCTACCACGGAGAATCGAACTCTAGAAGCAGAAAGAGCCATTGAGCTATGCATCCTGTAGTGCAAGGTTTGTTTATAAGATAGAGCAAGGCTTAATGGTCCACGAAGAAGGTAAAGGGTGTGGCCAAAAGATAATGCCGGAATTTCTTCACAGTGAACACCATGGCTAATCCCTCTCTTTCTGTTGTCGAGTAGTTCATTTCCGTCTCAGTGAGTTGTTTGCTAGCAAAGCTCACTGGATAATCTAAGTTGTGTTCGCCAGGTTGGCACAACACTGCCCCCACGGCAAACTTAGAAGCGTCAATGTGCATGTGGAAGGTAATGGTCCAATCTGGGGCTCGTAGAATTGCTGCTGTTGTTAGAGCCTTTTTCAATTCTTCATATGCTTGTTGGCATGCCTCGGTCCATTCGAAGATGATCAGCAACTTGTATAATGGTCTAGCGATCAACGCATAGTTCAGTACAAACCGCCGATAGTACCCCGTATGGCCTAAGAAGCATTGAACTCCCTTGTAGTTAATTGGAGGTGGAAGGTCAACAGTAACCTTGACCTTCGAGAAGTCAGTGGCAATGCCGTTCTTCGACACCACGTGCCCTAAGCTTAACCCAAAACTAGCACTTTAAGGGGTTCAAGGAGAGACGATACAAGCGACACCGCTCAAAGACTATGCGGAGTTTGTCTAAGTGTTCGATCCAGGTCGAGTGGACATAGAGATTGTCAACAAAGACTTCTAACTCCTTGCGAAGCATGTCCTTAAAGATGGTGCACATGAGACGTTCGAAAGTGGCAGGGGCATTGGTCAACCTGAAGGACATGACTATGTATGCAAAGATGCCCCACTCAGTGGCAAAGGCAGTTGTCTGCCGCAGGATGCACTTGCACCTGGTTGTACCCTGAGAAGCCGTCCAGAAAACTGTAGGCTTCCTTGCCTGCCACCCTCTCAAGCATGTGCTCGGTGTACAGTAATGGATAGTTGTCCCTCTTCGTAGCAGCGTTCACCTTCTTGTAATTGACACACACTCGGATTTTTCTATTCTTCTTCATCACAATGACTATGGGCGATACCCAGTCTGTGTGCTCAATTTCGTAAATGAATCCAGCTCTCATCAGCTTTTCAATTTCCTCTTTGATAGCATGAGCGTGTTTTGGATTTATAGGGTACAGTCGCTGCTTGATCGGCGTTGCGTCTGGCGTCATGGGTATGTTGTGAGTCACGACACTCGGATCTACCCCCTTAAGCTCCTCTAAGGACCAGGCAAACACGTCTATATACTCTCGCAAGAGAGTGACAAGACTCGTTTCTTCTTCATTAGTTAAGTCATCGGCAATGAATACTGGTCGGGGTGTTTCCCCTTCCTGGGCTAAGTCCACCTCCTTGACTTTGGCTGGTCCCTCGATTGGTTCGCTCATCTGCCCTTGGCATTTGGCACCTAACAGAACTACTACCTTATCCCCCTTTTTGAATTTCATGAAGCGTTTAGGGAGGTCCTGTGGCTTACGCTGTTCTTCTGTTCGTGTATCCCTGGGTTGCTTTGCCTTTTCCTGCCTTAACCGTCTACGCCTCAGATGGACGGGTAGGTCCCCCTTGGTACGTCTGGTCGTGGGCGGCCTAGGGATCTCTGGATCACTATCCGAACTAACTTCCGATTCAGAGTCAAACCCTCTGTCTTCGCTAAAAGAGGTGGTCTCCCCTGGTGGCTGCAGTTCAGATGGGGATTCAGTCCTAAGTACTGATGTCGGGTTCCTGGCTGGGCTAGGCCTACGTGCTCAAGGTCTATGGCTCCTACGTGCTCCAACCAAGCGCGATCACATTCCATGCGCATGACTCCTCACTCTATCCTAAAGGTCTGTCTTTTCTGCGGCTTGAAGTCTGCTCATATCTGCTCGATTTCTTGTCCTTCAGTGTCGTATTTTATGGTATCTACTTCACCCTTGCTCTCATCACTGAAGGATTGGCAGTCTTCGTATTCGTCGCTAGAATCTTTGTCATCCGACTGCTCGTCATCTCCTAGGGTTTGGTATGTCTCGTGTCGTTGGTCAGGAACTAGGGCCCAGTTATACATGAGGTTTAAATCATGCACCCTAGTCCATTACCACTTGGATTCCTCTAAGAGATCCTGGAGTGGTTTGAAGTTTGCAGCTGGATTGCCAACTAGCTTGTCCGTTAGGTATTCCAATATCCCCTGGAGTTCTCTTTTGTTGGATGGTACTTGGAAGGTGACAGGCTTAGGCTTTCCACGGAGGCTTCCTGCCATCATGCAGATTGGTATAGAGAGTGTTTCGTTAGACTTGCCGATCGTTTTGATGGATTGCTCATAGCCTCATGATCTGAGAATGGCAGGTCGATTGTAGCGAGAATGTGCATCCAATCCCGCTCATCCTCTGGGCATGGGATATACTTGGTCAAGGGCTCATAAGACTTCTTGACCTGAGTGTTACCCTTGAGCATAACAGAGATGGCGTCTAGGTCGACTGGTGAGGTCTTCCAAGTGTCCATCTCTATCCTTACGGCATCCGTTCTATTGCCAAGGAAGACCAAGTTGTTACCCCAATCTTCGATGACTCTACCATTGCGCATCCAGGGTCGGCCTAATAGGATATCGTAGTCCACTCCCTTCATGACTATAAAGTCAATAGAGAACTGGACGCCTGCGATCTTCACTGGCCAATTCTTAAGTACCTCGAATGGCTTCACTCTCATACCGTTTGCTAACATGACATTAAACCTAGCAGTTTCGACAGGTGGGTTTCCCCAAGTCTGAAGCACTGCGTGGGTAAGCACACTAACCCTAGCTCTTGTGTCTACGATTCCCTTTCTTATTGTGTCACCTAGGGCTAAAACCGCCAAGACCGCATGCATCTCTGAACCTTCCCAGAAGGCATTGACGTGCAAGGATTTAGGCATAGAGTGCAGCATCAAGCTCGGTATTTGCATTTCTGCGTCAGTGTCTTGAGGGTCTGCCGTGACCTGCTCTCGTGACCCTTTAATCCACTGCTTAAGATCTTGCCATAGGTTAGGATGCTGCCTAAGCAGATCTCCTAGGCTAAGTGTTACAGGGGTGGTCACTAGCGTGGTCAGGAGATCGTTGTGTGCTCGTCTCTCCCCTAACCTAGATTGTCATGGCCAATGGCCGTGACTGATCTGTGGCCCTGTAGCGTCAAGGCTTGGTCTTAGCGGCACTGCTTGTGGTGTAGTTGTGTCTCTCGACCTTGGTTGAGGAGGTGATATTGGCGTGCTCACACTGGAGAGATCATCGATCTCATCCTCTATGATGGGCTCAGCATCCTTGAGATGCTCTTGAGCCTCCTTTACCCATTCCTTCACTTTTTCTATGGCCTCTAACTGTCGCTTCGGATGCGGGTATTCCCCTACCTTAGCGCTTCCCTTTTCGGCCGTCTTAGGGGCTGAAGTCTCTGCCTCAGCGTCAGAGACCTTTCCAGTAGGCAAAGTTGTAGCACTCTCGGTTTTTAGTGCGACTTTAGCTTCCGATCTCTTCTTTTTCCGCCTACGACTTTTCTTTCCTATCGAGGTTGTGTCAAGATTGCTAGGTCCTGGCAGAGAGATGCCGGCCTGCTTCATTTGGGCTCGGGTCATTACCCGCAATGGGATAGGTGTGGCCTCCCATCGAGGTTTTCGACACTAAACAACCCCAATGGGACAGATGGTACGTTGGCTGAGCTAGCAGATGGCTTTCGCTTTGGGCAATCGATGAAGAGATGGGTGATTCCGCACTCTGAACACCTTTGGTCCGCCTTGTCTCTATTTTGCTGCTCTCTTTCAGGGCAGCGTGATGAAACATGACCTGGGTGACCACAAGTCCAACAGATAATTGGATCCTGCGTCTGCCCCCCTAGGCCTCTACCTCGTCCCCTTCCTAACGCTATCACCAGCATGGGTCGATAATCCATGAGGACCGCGTTGCCCTCGTCTTCGTGCGAGACGGAAGGGTATATGTAGGTCTCTTCCTCATTCGGCTCCTCCACGTAGTGGACTGGAGCATTGCTCGGTGGATGGGTCACGTAAGGACCAGGCAGTCTAGGAATGCTTGTAGGGTTTATGTCCATTCTAGGGATGGCTAGTTTCATATCGTTAGGCGCGGGAAGAGCCAATGGGGCTCCCCTTCCGAAGAATGGCTGCGGCCTATTCGCTAGGTAAGGCTAGCCATAGGGTTGCGAGTACGGAAGTCTTCTTGGTAATCTACAATTTACGACATCATGGCCAAACCTACCACAGTACACGCATTGGATGTGTGGGCACGTTGGTCATCTCAACATGTCTTGCAACTTGGCTAATTCCATCTTGACATCTGCCAAGCCTTGGTCTGTCTCAGTGGCTTTCCCCTTATCTTGGGATGATGGGATTGATCACTCACTAGAGGCTGACGCTCTCTTTGAGCTTTGCGAGTTGGTCTCCTCTAGATTCGAGCTCCTGGAGTTCCGCTCCTTCAATTGATCATTGACTCTGATAGCTTCCTCAAACACTCTAGCTATCGCGTCTCACTGCAAGCTCGAATTGCCTGCTAAAGCCTTATATAACTCCTTGTCTCAAATGCCGCTGATGAAAACGTGTCTAAACTGCTCTTTCAGTCGGCCGCTCACCCATAGGGATTCTCTTGAAGAGGCTCCTCACATGGGTTACGTAGTCGCAAATGTCCTCCTTCTCTTTCTGCTTGATGTTCATCAAGCGTACTAGTAAATTATCAGAGTATCCAGGCTCGGCAAATCTCTTAATGAAGAGATCCTTGAGGCTATTGAAATTGGCACGCTCTGTAGCATCTAAGCTCATATACCATATCCTACCCTTGTCGCCTAGGCAAAGCCCGAACGCTTGCGAGCGTTGAGTTTGGTCGTTGAGGCTGTTGGCTTCGCAGACTTGCTAAAACTGCTCAACAAAGCTGCATGGGTCGTCATGAGGTTGGTACTTATTGAGTTGCTTGGCAACAATCGGTATTTTGGCCTGGCTCTTTGAGCCTTGGCTTGCCCCTAATCCTGCGAGTAGTGACGTCGCTAGTGCGGTGGCACTCTGCTCTGCTGCTGTATTATCGAGCAGTCTCTTCATGAGAAGCTTGCTCAACATCAAGTCTCCCTCTAGTGCTCTCTCATGGTCCGTTCGGTTTCGGCCAGCTAAGTTCAGCACTTGCTGTACCTCATGCAGCTCCATGCTTTGCCTTTGGCTCCTAGCCTGCTGATCCCTATTGTACTCGACTATGCTCTGCAATGCTTTGCGAGCTAGCCTTCTCTCCTCTTCTAGATCTGCGATGATTGCGTTTGCTATCCTGGCGTGGTGCTCGTACTAAGCGTGTGCGTCGTAATTACTCACCAGCTCTGCTGAATAGCATCTGGGAATATATTCAAATCGAGCTCCTCATTAGACCGATGGTTTGAGCTCTCTTCCGCCATGGTCGAGTTCTCGCGCTCCACTGAGCTGTTGATCAGGTTGAATAGACTTGACAGATCCATGTCATTAGCGCTCCTTGCTTGGTCCTACCCTGCGCTTTGATGGTTTGTCTATGTCTTGGTTCTCTCCTGCTGGTGGGTTCCTTGAGTGGTTTTATCTGAGTGAGTTCCTTGACTTGTTGAATACAATCCTCAATTTATGATCACTCAGTGTGTGTTGTTTCTCGTGCACTTGTGGTCAATCAGGCTTTCAGCTTTCTTATGTGTACTTTAAGTGCGGAATTCAATGTGAGTGCGGCAAACAATCTCTATATGCCTTACGCCCTCTTGTCTCGTCTCGGGCCTGATAAGCTTCGTCGCTCAAGTCCTGGCCATTCTAGTGCATTCTAGGGTCTGCCCTGCTTCTTGCTGTTCACTCGCGGGTCGATCACAGGTCCTACGATTGGATTTTCGTTCTCAACGCATCAGGTCGCTGGGGAGTGCTCCAGCACTGTGCCCCTGTCCCTTGGTCGTGACTCCTACGTTGGGAACTGCCTACAAGGCGTTCGCTATGTTGTCCTGGAGCGGGTTGCGCTTCCAGTCGGTCGTGGGGGTCAATTTTTGATGTTTTCTTTTTTCTGCCTAAGGGTGTGTCCGATTCTGAGAATTGGACATCTGATTTACTAGTGGTCCGATTCTCAGAATCCGATCAGGTGGGTCCGATTTTGAGCTGTCCAATTCTTAGAATCGGACAGAGGTTAAGTGTCCGATTTTTGAAAATCGGACAAGTGGTCCGATCGGACCAGGTGGGTGGTCCGATTGCTGACGTGTTCTAATCCGTGGGTCCGATTCTACGAATCGGACAGGGGTGGGGCCTCGATCGGACGAGGCGTTCGATCGGGCAGGTGGTCCGATTTCCAAAATCGGACGAGTTGGTCCGAGTGGTCCGATCGGACAGGATGGTCGGTTGTCCGAGCGTCCGATTCTGAGAATCGGACACTGGATCGGATGTCCGACCCCGGTGACCCGAACGCACTTTCGAGCATGAAATTGTCAAAAATCTTAAGGTATTGATTATTACAAGCTACAAGATTCAACAGGAATGATGCTGTAGTGATGGGGAAGAGATCTATATACCTGGGGATTGCCGATAGCAACGTAACTCCTTGCACTGATCGATTGAAATGGGTCACCCAAGCTCTCTCTCTCTCTCTCTCTCTCTCAACTAGTTGCAAATGAGGATTTCCTTGCACTCCAAGAACTTATACCCCTGCTGGACATTACCCGGATGTTACAGATCACTCTCCTTGCAATTCCTACACATTCAAATGAGCATTTCCTCCATTTTCCACTTGTTTTCCCCGATTTTCTCCCTGTTTTACAACAGCAAACCCTATGCCTCTCGGGTGCGATTTCCAAATGTTAGCCTACTCTAAATGCAATAAGAATCGAAAGCAAAAAATTGAAATAATTTCTCCATGTTTTCCAATCATCAAACACACAAAATATCCCAAAATACTTGTCTTTGAAGATAAAAAACACCCAAACTTTCTACCTATCTCAAGCTCTGTTTCAGGGATGAATCCCCTACTTCGATGCTCGATATGAGACGCGCAAGTGCTCAAGCTTGAATCCGTTGGTCCCGGCAACGGAACCAAAATGTAGAGGGAGCTCATGCTCAACCGCCAAGACCCACGGACCGCTTATTGCTTCAAGCGTTTCAAGCAAGCTCTAATGGCTATCTCTCACCTAGCTGACGCGCCGTCGATCCTACGAGTGTAGTGAGCTTACCTTGATGTTGATGTGAGTAGCCTCCTCCCTCACACACCTCGGTAGCTCCACGATTCTTGATGCAAGCTCAAGTATCCTCAAGCCTCCTCCATCGCCAAGCTCCATCCTCCATAGCTGCGTGCACGAGAAAAGAGAAGAGAAGAAGAGAAGAGGAGATGGTGAAGAGCTTCACCCTCTTGATCCCTCACTCCCACACACTCACTCCCTCACACTCTAACACTCGCTCTCTCAAGAGCACACACAAGCAAGAAGGAAGAGAAGAAGAGAAGAAGATAAGAGCTCTTGTTAGCCACAAACCAAAGAATGAACTTCCATTCATTTTTTTGAACTTTATATACAAGCCCTAAAATCCCATGGGCACCCATCCCCTTTTTTACATGACTGGCCATTGTGGCAAGGTCCTTTTTCCATTTTACTCTTCTAGCATTATGCCTTTAGCCTACACCCGTCTAAAATTTTACAATTGGCACAGGAGGGAGCCTGGCGCTCTTTTACAAGAGTTTTCCAAGTTTTTGAGGCGCCTTTCATTTAAAATTGCGCTTTTTGTCCCGGCTTAGCTTTAGCGGTTGCCTGCGTGTCTTTGCTCTTTTTTCGTGCTTTTTCTGCTTTTTTCTTCATTTTTCGCCATCTTGACTTGGGGTTAACAGGCTATCACATTTGGGAATTGCATGCTCGTAAGATTATCCATAGCCATGATGTTGTGTTTCATGAGGATAAAATGTATATAAGACTAAAACATGTGCATTGTAGTTCATGAGGATAAGATGCATATAAGACCAAAGTAGGTGGTTAAGGTCTGCATGGTGATGTTTTAGGAAGAGCCTCCTATTACAGAATAACCAACCCCAATTAGATGGCATGTAGTTGTTCATAATGTAGTAGTCCAAGATCCACATCTTGTGTAGGATCATGATGTTAGACAAAGAGGATAGGCAAAACAAGCCCCATAGATGTCTTGAGATATGCAACCCTTCTTATCATTATTGTTTGAAACCTTTATGCATTATGTCTTGGTGACAGATTTCAATAAGCCCCTTACTTATGAGAATGCTATGTGCAATAGTGATAGTCACTCTTAGGATAGGACAATGCAGTTTGAGCTTGGTTCACTGTAGAAAAATCATATCTAGGACTTGGTATAAGTTGAAGAGCATCCTTGGTCGCTCGAAGCAATCATACAAGGCAAGTTTGGTTGCAAAGGATCTTAAATACGAACATGGACTTAAAATTTGATGAGATATTCTCCAGTGTGGTCAAGATGACAATCCTTTGCTTGGTATTAGCCTTGGTTGTGTTGATGGATCAAGACTTATACCAGATGAATGTTAAAATGGCTTTCTTACATGGGGACCTACATGAGGATATCTATATATCACATTATAAGGGCTTTGAGGAAAAGGAAAAACACCTAGTATGCAAGATGAGAAAGAGTCTTTATGGACTTAAACAAGTATATAGGGAATGGTTCCACAAGTTTGATACTTTTATGCATTCATAGGGTATTGCCATAGTGCTATGGATCTGTGTCTTTACACAAAGAAGGCTCTTGATGGTAACATTATCATTTTGGTATTATATATTGATGATTTTTTCATTGTTGGGAGTGCCTACGTTGAGCTAGATGCTTTGAAGTCTTGGCTCAAGACGAGATTTGAGATGAAGGATATGAAGCATGCCTCTTACATAGTTGGTATATGCCTTACACGCAATCACTCTAGGAGACTTCTCTACTTGTCCCATGAAGAGTACATATATAGAGTACTTAAGCGATTCCATGTGTAGGATGGTAAGCCTATTGGTTGCCTATTATCTTCTCATGTGAAGGTTAGTCTCATAGGAAAATTGTCCCCAACTAGATGGGGAGAATGCCAAGATGGCCAAGATCCCATATGTATCTGTGGTGGATAGCTTGATATATGCCATGATAGCCACTAGACTTGACATAGCATTTGTAGTGGGAGTTGTGGCCGGCTCCTTATATAGTGACACCTGGTCAATGACATTGGAATGCCATGAAGGGTATCATGAGATATCTTAAGGGCACTATAGATCTATGCATATGTCATGGTGGCCTAGATACTAGAGTTGTGGACTATATAGAATCTAATTATGCAAGATACATAGATAGTAGAAAGTCCACCTTTGGCTATATCTTTACCTTTTCTAGAGGTCCCACTTCTTGGATATCCAAGGTGACTACATTATAACCATTAATGCTTGCAAGGAGGCTTTATAGTTAGATAGTTTGGTTACAAACTTTGGTATACCTATGACTCCTACAATGCATTTGGACTCTATGAGTAACATTCAATTGGCATGTAATCTAGTCTTTCGTATGAAAACCAAGCACATTGAGTTTCATTATCACTTTATCTCAGAGAGGTGATTAAGGACAAGCAAATAGAGCTTGTCAAGCTTTTGACTTACGAGAATCCTATAGATCTTCTTACTAAAAGTTTCCCAATGAAATGTTATACCTTTCTCAGAAAGATAATGGGCATAGGATGAGATAATGTCTATTTCTCATTTTGTTGTACTTATATATACACATTGTACTTTGTCATTTCTTTCTTGTTTTCTCCACATTCAGGTACATTTACCTTTAAGTGGGAGATTGTGGGGGGTTAAAGGCCACATGTGCTTAGCCACCTATATTTAGTCTGTACACTGTGCTTGCACATTTGTATACTATAGCACGTAATAGCCACCCATATACTTGTACACTATATATGGCGATCACCCATCACTATCACTTTATTCTTTATTCTTTCTATGACAATAGAATAAGGGAAGGAAGATCATACATTGTGACTGTTAGAGTTTTCATGTATCATTTTACTCTCTCTCTCTTGCTTGAACCTCCGTAGCTCTTGTGTCAACTTGCTTCTACTTGTGCTCTTACTCTAGCTTCATCTTTAATCTCTCTCTCTCTCTCTCTCTCTCTCTCTCTCTCTCTCTCTCTCCCTTTTCTTAGAGAGAGAGAGAGCAATTAATTTATTTTTCAATTGACATATGAAATGATATGATATTTAAAGGTTGAACATGTGCATACAATGTGTACATACTCTAAAAATATCTATAAATATACATATACTATAAAAAAAGAGTTGGATTTCTTTTTTATTGAAATATGGGATTTGATAATAATTTTCACTAGTTGGGTTTAGCTAATATTGACATATTAATTATGTTTTGCGCAGTTTGCTAACTTGCAAAGCGAATGGGACTTCACCTCATTCCCTTTGCACTTTTGCGAGCAAAGGGAAGCACATTTTGTTAATAAAGAGAATGGATATTGTTAATGGGCAATGAAATGAATATTGGTTTATGCTAAAGTTGGTGCACAGATCGGATGCTGTATGCGCGTGTAGTGAGCGCCGGAAGGTTCCCAAGAACAAAAGAACTCTAGTTTTGCACAAAAAACAAGGAAGAAAGCTTGCACGACATGAAGCAAGAGACTAATTGGGTACAATTTTTCCCCATGCCTTATGTGAGCGCTCCAAAAGCATGTATTTGATATATTATTTATCTCCAAGCTCAAAAAATAGCCCAATTTACAATTAGCATGCTTTAGCTTTTGTGTTTGCTCTTGTCCCACTAAAGAATTAAAGCTATTAGGCGCCCAAGGAGTCGGGCGGTACCCAAATACAATGTCCAATACAAATATTTAAATCATGCGTCCATGCGCATACAAAAATAATAAATAAATATCAAGTGCTTCAATAAATAAGCGCATCAAAATAAATATTGGCGCCATGCCTAAGATGCATGCCTATCAAAAATGATAATAATTTGAATACATGCTATCCTCCAGTGCTTCCCAACGCCACCACTGCCTGCTCTACACATCAACTGAAGCATTCATAATTATTAGAAAATAATAAAATTAAACTGAAAAAAGTGAATACCTAGTAGTCTTCAGCTACAAAATAAATAAATTGGTTAGAACCTTAATTTATTACGAGTGCGCACTCTAAACTCATAAACATCTATTAATTTAAATATGTGTTTTGTGGAATCATCCGCTATGGAATCACCCACTTGCACATTAAATTAACAAGACCCCCGAAAAGGATAGGCGTCCCCATCAACTTTTCGCACAAGGAATCCACCTTGTGTATGAGCCCCGGCAATAAATAAAATTTTATGCAATCCACCGTGGAATATGCCTCTTGGCATCATACCCCCGGGGTGGGATAGCAATTGTTTTCAATTGCTATTAGCTCAATGTGGAGCTAGCAGTGTGGGTTAAGCACTTAGGTCTCGAGCGTGCATCCATTGGGCCTCTTCAATAGGATGATTTTTAAACTTAACCAAATATCTAGAATATCTACGACCAGTTCTAGTGGTCATAAAGTCAGTATCTAGAATAGTTTCAAGCTCAAGGATTTCAGTTTCTTCTTCTAGCAAAGGAGGGTTTTCATATACAGGATGTACAGGTAATTGTCCTCTAAAAGTCGTAATAAACTGATATGAAAAGTGTTGTGGATTTTCCAATGTTGTGGTAATGCTAGTTTAAATGCATTGTTATTGATTTTGTGAATGATCTTGAAAGGTCCATAAAATCTAGGGGCTAATTTTACAACAGGATGTTTGTCGACACTTTGTAATCTTCGCTTTTCAATTCGTAACCAAACATAATCATCAACTTTGAAACTCATAGCTTTTCATTTCTTGTTGGCTTGTTTTGTGTATGATTACTGGGCTTTGGCAATCATATCTTTAATTTCATAAAAAATAGTAGCATGCATGTTAGCAATATCATCAACAGCTTGAACTTTGTTTGACAATGATGTAACAGGTGAATGCAATCTATATCCATAAATAATTTCAAATGGTTCTTTCTGTGTAGTTATATGTGGTGTGTTATTGTATGCAAACTAAAGTAAATGTAAATGTGTATCCCATGTTTGTGGTTTTGAAATTGTGTATGCATGCAAAAGATCTAAAATGGTATTGTTAGTAGCTTTTGTTTGGCCATTTGTTTGAGGATGAAATGTAGATGAAAAATCAATCTTTGTTCCTAAGTTAGCAAACAAAGTAATCCAAAAATTATTGCAGGATCTAGAATCATGATCAGAAATAATAACTTTTGGCAAACCATGACTAGTGAAAATAGTTTTCAAGAACAATTGAGCAGCTTGAGATGCAGTTAATGTTTTCTTGCATGGAATGAAATATGCTTGTTTGCTAAACCTATCAACGATAGTCCAAATCATGTCATGATTAGCTTTAGTATTAGGCAAACTAGTGATAAAATCCATTGAAATTTGTTCCCATGGTCGTTTCGGAATTGGTAAAGGCATTAATAAACCATATTGTTTACCATGGTGTCTTTTAACTCTTTGACAAATTAAGCATTCAGATACAAAGTTAGATACATCAATTTCCATGCGTGGCCAATAAAAATCTTCAATCAGTGTACGCAAAGTAGAATAATTTCTCTATGGTCTTGGTATGGGGGACAATGAATTTCATGAAAAACAAATGATCGAAATGAAACAGTCACACATAATCTTTTTTCATAAAACATAAATCCATCAGTGTAAGAGAATGAATCAATGGGAATCCAATTATTTGCAACTAGTTTATTCCAATCAGCTTGAAAAGTAGGGTCTTGGTCATAAGTGTCTTTCATAGGGAGAAGAGAGTCAAAAGATATCACAGGAATATTATGAATAGTCGATAACACACTTAAAGCATCGGCAACAACATTCTCTTTTCTGGGTTGAGATTGTATGAGTGGATGAAAACTTTGAATAAAAGTAGCCCATTTAATGTGTCGATCAGATATTTATGGTTGACTAAGGAGATGTCTAATGCTTTGTTGGTCAGTTTTGATCATGAATTCGGATCCCATTAAATAATGTTTCCATTGACGTAAAGCTTGTACTACAGCTAGCAATTCCTTATCATAGGTAGAATACTTAAGTTCAGAGGGTTTATGTTTGCAGCTAGAGTAGGCTATGGGATGAGAATCTTGCATAAGGACTGCTCCTATTCCAGATCCACTAGCATCAGTGACTACTAAGAAAAATGGTCTATTGAAGTTAGGCAATTGCAATATAGGAGCATGAGTTAAAGGATGTTTCAGTAAATCAAATGACTTTTGTTGATTGTCGGACCAATGATACACAATGCCTTTCTTCAATAGTTTTGTCAAAGGTAATGCAAGCAATGAAAAATTTCTCACAAATTTTCTGTAAAAGCTAGCAAGACCTAAGAAAGAACGTAATTCATGCACATTTTTGGGTATCGACCAATTCAAAATTGCTTCTATCTTTTTAGGGTCAACTTTAATACATTCAAATGAAACAATATGTCCTAGATATTCAATTTGTGTTTGGAAAAATTCACTCTTTTTTGGATTGGTATATAATTGATTCTCTTTTAATAATTTAAAAACCAAAGATAAATGTTCATAATGCTCATTATCATTCTTACTGAAAACCAATATGTCATCAAAGAAAACAATGACACAATGCTGATGCTTCAAAAATATGCGATTCATCATACGATTGAATGTGGCTAGTGTATTAGTTAAACCAAAAGGCATAACCTGGAATTCATAGTGTCCAAATTGTGTTCTAAATGCAGTTTTGAATATATCAGATGTGTCCAATCTTACTCTATGGTATCCAGATTTAAGATCTATCTTGCTGAATATGGCAAATCCTTGTAGCTTGTCCATAAGATCATCTACCCTAGGAATCGGATATCTATTCTTAACAGTGATTTTATTTAGGACACGATAATCAATGCACATGCGATAGGTATTGTTTTTCTTCTTCACTAATAAGACATGTGCACCAAATGGAGAACTACTAGGTCTAATAAGTCCTTGGGTTAACAGTTCTTCAATTTGGGCTTGAATTTCTTTCTATTACATTTGGTTATGTCTATGTGGTGCTTTACATGGTGGTTGTGATCTAGGAATTAGGTCTATCTTGTGATCTTTGGGACGTACATGTGGTAATCCAGGTCGTAAGTCAACAACAAAACAATCTTAAAATTGTGAGAGAAATTGTGCGTTCCTAGGATGCATCTGATTTTCTTTAGCTTCGATTTCATTCACCCATATTAAATAGGATTTGCTACTTTTTCGTAATGCACGTTTAGCCTGAGTATAACTAAGCAATGGAAAATTATCGAAAGTGTGCATACCATGCAATGTGATTTGTTTCCCACTAGAATAAATTTTCATTGAATGTGGGGAATAATCTATATCAGGATTGTACTGATGTCGTTAAGGCATTCCTAAGATAATGTCACTAGACTGCAAAGGCACAACTAAGAAATTTCTACATTCAATATAATCACCAATTTTAATTTCTAAGTCATGTACCTCTTGTGTTCCATTGTATCTAGTGCCTAAGAATGCAGCCTTGATGCGATAATGTGTAGAAACAGTATGTAAATTCAATTCATTGACCAATTTTGTAAAAATAAAGTCGTGTGTGCTCCCATCATCATGTAAAATAGCCTTTTCTTTACCATGCACAAGACATTTCATCATTAATAAAGAATGGGGATTTGGCATACCTGGTAAAGTATCTAAAGTAGTAACAAAGTCGTCATCGTCTTCCGTGAAATCCGACATCTCTTCATGTTCTTCATCTTCTGTCGCTCCCAAATAATTGATTTGAACAATTGGCTTTTTGGATTGACAATTGGTCGTTAAATGTCCAGGTTGATGACATTTGTAACAGACTATGGATTTGGCTTTAGATACATTATTGGTAATAGCAGGAAGTTTAGGAATGTTGGAATTTGGCTGGAGAGATGGCTTAGGGTTTGGATTTGTGTTTGATGGTAAAGCAGGTGGTCGTGTCCAAGATTTATGGAATGAAGATGGAAGGAAACGATTTTGATTGAATCTTCGAAAATTTGAATTGAATTGTTTTGAACCAAAGTTACCATTAGTTTGAAATTGTTGTGGTCATTTCTCTCGTCCTCAAATTTTGTCTTTAGTGTCATGGGCCAAGGAAATTGCATCTTTGAGAGTCGTTGGCTTGAACATGTTGACCTCTACATAAAAATGTCCAAGTAATCCAGACATAAACTTGCGTTTATGGGTTGCTTCAGGTACATCTTCAAGCATTCGAAATTGCAATAAAGCGTTCCAAAAACACTTAGTATATTGTGAAATAGGCTCACGATCCCTTTGTTGTAGAAGATCCCATTGTTTGATTGCTTTTTCGTGGAATTGGGGTGGAAGGAAATTCTGTAAAAATTTCTTTTGGAAAGTCTCCCAAGTAGTAGAACAATCAATGCTCTTGCGGACAACAGTCCACCATAGGGATGGTCGGTCAACTAGATGATTAGTGACACACTTAATTTTGTCTTTCTCAGCATACTGTTTTTCATGGAAATAATCATCAAATTGACTGATAAAAGCAAGTACAGTCTTTCCATCACGTAACCCATTGAAAGTATGAAATTTGAAATTTCTTTTACTTATCTTTGTTTCTTTTCGAATAGATTGCGCTTCAAGTGTTGCATCGATCGTACGTCGTATAAGATCTTCAGATTGCGATCCATGTTGGTCGGCAGTAGATCGTTGCAGATTGGCCAATTGAGCTTGCAAGGTTTGACATGCTCTTCATTCCTCTTGAAGCTGCATCATAATCAAATCTACTTTTTGCTCCATCGTTGCTTCGGGTAGGTCACCTTCAGCCATAAAATCTTCCATGGTTTGATCGGGCATCTTGCAAAATTCCAAAATACCTCACACACTCGAAATCTTGTTAGCGGGATGAGCGTAGCTCAAAGTCAGATTTACAAGGCTTATTTCTTTTTTTTAAAAATGGCTTTTTGTAGTATTTCTCCTTTGCGGATGCGAAATTTGATATCAGGGTCATCTTCCATGAAAATAATCTTGCGTGTATACTGCGTGTTGCAAACTATTTGCTGGAATCTGGTTTTGTCAGTCCATAGGTGTGAACAGGGGCTTCTAGAGAGTTGAAGACAGGTTCGTGTTTAGCCAGGTAGGAACTGCCGCTATGGAAAAGAGTTGGAATTGAAGCTTGAGGCTTTAGAAAGCTTTGAATTTTAAAGCTTTAGAATTATAAAGCTTATAGAAATTTTGTAATTTCGTGAGGATAAAAGGATGTTGTTGGCAGTTTTGGCGACGTGCAGTACATATTGCCACCATCGACGAAAAAATTGGGGGCTTTAAGCTTTATAAAAGTTTTTTCTAAAGCTTAATAAGCTTCTAATCCAAGCTTAATGAATAATTGCTTATCTGAGAGTAGAGGAAAAAACGTCTTGTTGAAGAAGCTTCCCACATGGTCCTCCGCCTCTACAGAAGTCGGTTCTTCGCAATCTGAGTGTGTAGTAGGGGGTTCTTGACTGCTAGGAACACGTTGGTATTGACAGATTGCCACGATACTGACTGTAGAGCTCAATCGTTCCAGGAGCTTCGCCTTCGTGCGAGATGATAAGCGATTGGAAGCTCTTGATCTCAGCTTTGCTCTGATACCATTGGTGTACAGATCAGATGCTGTATGCACGCATAGTGAGTGCCGGAAGGTCCCCAAGAACAAAAAAACTCTATTTTTGCACAAAAAACAAGGAAGAAAGCTTGCACGACATGAAGTAAGAGACTAATTGGGTACAATTTTCCCCCATGCCTTGTCTGAGTGCTCCACAAAGCATGTATTTGATATATTATTCATCTCCAAGCTCAAAAAATAGCACAATTTACAATTAGCACGCTTTAGCTTTTGTGTTTGCTTTTGTCCCACTAAAGAATTAAGGCTATTAGGCACCCAAGGAGTTGGGCGGTACCCAAATACAATGTCCAATACAAATATTTAAATCGTGCATCCATGCGCATACAAAAATAATAAATAAATGTCAAGCGCTTCAATAAATAAGTGCGTCAAAATAAATATTGGCGCCATGCCTAAGATGCACGCCCATAAAAAATGATAATAATTTGAATACACGCTATCCTCTAGTGCTTCCCAATGCCACCGCTGCCTACTCTACACATCAACTGAAGCATTCAGTACAATTGTTAAAAAATAATAAAATTAAACTGACAAAAGTGAATACCTAGCAGTCTTCAGCTACAAAATAAATAAATTGGTTAGAACTCAATCCTAACCTTGATTTATTACGAGTGTGCACTCTAAACTCATAAACGTCTATTAATTTAAATATGTATTTTGCGGAATCACCTACTATGGAATCACCCACTTGCACATTAAATTAACAAGACGCCCAAAAAGGACAGGCGTTCCCATCAACTTTTCGCATAAGGAATCCACCTTGTGTATGAGCCCTAGCAATAAATAAAATTTTACAAAATCCACCGCAAAACCTCACGGAATCCACCGTGGAATATGCCTCCTGGCATCAAAAGTCAAAGTTCAAACTATGATGGTCAATGTTAATTGATGGATATATCATCCCATTAGTGGGAGTTTGCTGAGGTCACTTTTCAGCCTTTTAATGGGAGGAGAGAGAGTGCACTCTACCAATGAGCAGAAGGCTTTCATTATGTTTTTTAAAATAATTTTGGTATTTTTTATAAATTATTTTTGTAATTTTAAACTTGTTAGATTTATTGAAATGGCTGGAGTAATTGATATTTTTCAATAATAAATTAGATTAATTGTCTATTTTGTTGAGATGGGTTGGAGTAATTGTTATTTTTCAATATTAATGTTTTGCCATTGCATTTCAACTATTTCCCTTATCGAGGTAAAAAAAGGTGGTGAAATCCTCATATTTGAAATCTTTTAGTATTCATTTCCTCCTCTCTTCCCTTCATTCGATAGCCTTTGGAGTTCCTCTTTGTTTTCTCTCCACTTCGCCACATGTTTTTGCTCTCCATCTTCCTACTTCATGGAGGTGTTTGCTAGCGCTTCCATTGAGTCCATAGTTACTTATACTATGCTTGATGAGCAAGATTGGTGGGTTCCCTTGACCATAACAAAGGGAAGCTAGATCACTCATTGGGTCTCCTTCCCAGTAGCCATAGCCAACTCTCTTGAGCTCCTGTCACTCCCCGGCTTCCCGAGCACCTTCCCGGTCCCTTTGAGCACTTTTAGGGAATTCCAACAAATGTATTCATTCATCTTTTTTAGGGTTTCATGCTGGTTATAGGCCTACAATTCTAAGAAGAAGAAGGGGGCAACACCATTGTATCTTGCTGGCTCCATATCTTGATATAGGCCTTAATGGGACACCTTAGGCTTGTTGTGTGCCTTCCTTGGCACCCCCTTGATCTTCCTACCACCCTGACTGGCACAAAAACGTGAGCAGCAACCCCAGAAAAATCAGCGTGGACAACACCTGTTGTAGCTTGAAGTGGACAACAGCTCCCCACATCAAATGATGATCATTCCTTGCTCCTAAATCATTGTGGCACCCTTGGCAATGATGTTTGATATGCTTTGAAGCCTCCCAAGCCTTGAACATTGATCTGAGGTCTTGTAGCACTATTTTGAAACAGTTTTTAGTAGCTTACAGATACTAAATGACAATGCTACACTAGTAGTTGATGCCTATGCTTATTTGGAGCTTCCTAGTTAAGTGGTTTGATGCCTATTGATGACCGATTGTTGGGGAATGCAAGGCATATGTTTTGCCATGATCTTGGACTAATTTTTGGGCTAAAAAAGCACAATTTTCAATAGTAAATCATTGTTGTACAATAGTGGGTTGAAGCCTATTACTTCATGTTTGCCTATGCCTCTTAGAATCGGGACATGCTTTGGAGATGTACTTTGATGTATTGATCATCGGGGATTGACTTTGAGCTTGATATTGCTTCGGATCATTGGTTGAGCTTGACCTCCACTTTGTAGCACTTAAATCTCCATCTTTGGATGTATTTTGGCATGTACCTCACTTATATTTGACCGGTCTTGACATGCTTGGCTTATGCCATCTCTATACATGCTAGTTACATTGTCTTGGAGTTGATTGCTATTGCGGCTTACTTGGGCTTGACATTTGATTTCCCGGAGCTTACTTTGGCTATTTCTTGGCTTGCAAGAGTTACAATTTGGATGTACTTGATGTTTATAGATGCTATGTATGGATGCTATGGAGCCTATGTGCTCAGGATGTCTCATTGATGCTTGATCTTGGACACTTGTCACTGGTGCACTCTTACATGATTTGTTCAAGCTTTCTTGCTTGACATTTACGGCTTTTGTGTCAGTAGGAATGTCTTGATATGCTTGACAAGCATAGAGTAGGTACTTGAGCATTTGGACACTTGAGACTGGGATCTTCACTTGGATGCTGCATGGTTGATATGCCGTGGTCCTCACAGATGTACTTGGGCTGATTTGGGCTTTACACTCCCTAAGCATTCACCTATTTGTGTTAGGTCTTGTCAGTGTTGTGTACACTTTGCCCTATTACACAGGGGGTGTGCCAGCTTATTGATGGATTCATTTGACATGCTTGGGTGTTCGCTCGATGTTCATATGACTATCACATGCTGATTTATGCCCACTTGATGCTGGTTATGCTTTGACAATCAGTGGTTGACTTGGTGCATTCATTTTGCCTACAGTTTGCTCTCATTTTACCTGGTTGTAATTTATTATAGCAAGTAGTTATGCATGGACCATGATGTATTTTTCATGCTAAAACATCCTGATTTTATGTACTTTTGATGGTACTTGGTGGGAAACATCATTAGCTATCAATTCGTGGTCATTTTGCTTTGGTTTTGGTGGTATTTTGGATGTTTACAACAGAAAATATCAAGCCATTTTGAACTTTCTACACCTATTTGGATTGCAGTATGGCATCTTCTTCCATTGACAGTACTATCTTCAACATCACTAAGCTTGATGGTATGAATTATGCCTATTGGAAGAGCCAATCTTGGCAGGTATTGGTGTAGAAATCGCAGATAAAACCACTAAGGTTGCATGAAGAGCAGCCTGAAACTATGATGGATGATGAATGGATGGAGCTTGATGAGTTATGCAAGTCCACCCTCATCTTGTCTCTCATTGAACAGGTGCATTACAATGTGGTTGAGGAAGCACAGAGTGCTTGGCAGCTTTGGGATAAGATCAAGAACCTTTATGACAAGAAAAGTCTAGCAAGTTAGATGTATTGGCTGAAGCAACTTATGGACCTCCCCATGAAGGAGAATATGACGATGTTTGCTGGTTTGAGCCACTTCCATGCTATTCTCAAGAACTTGACTCCGTAGGGCATTATCTTCAATGATGAGGTTACTCCATTGTTTTTTCTTGGGATTCTGAGTGAGTCGTGGGATGTATTCCACACTGCCTTATGTGCTCCTAGTACTATTTTGAACTTGCCTAATGTAGAGAGTGCTCTTCTGCAGGAAGAGATCAACTGTAAGAACTTGGATGCCTCTAATATATCACATGCTTTGACTACTAGCGGTAGAGACGGTAATGGAAAGAATGACCATAGGAATGGTCATGGCAGAGACTCGTAGAAGTCCAGGTCTAAGTCATGTGGTAAGTCGCACAGCAAGTCTCGTGGGAGAAATGCTAATGTGACATGTCACCATTGCAGTAAGAAGAGTCATATATGCCCACAATGTCATGAGTTGCGAAATGAGAAGCACAAAGAGAAGGGAAAAAACAAAGTACAAGAAAATTCCTGTAATCGCAGCATTGTGCCTACGAAATCTAGTGTAAAAATTGATGGGACCTAAAACGGGCCAGCACTGGCTCATGCACTAGCCGGACCTCTATCATGCGCTCAACAACCCCATGGCCTCGCGGCCAGGAGCATTGATGACACATACATTGCCTTCCTAAACATCTTGCATTTGTATCATGTCTCCTAGTCCAACTCTAACCCAATTAACACTCCTCAAAGGGAGTCCCAGCACATTGCCAAATGGCACGAAGTAGGTCCTCCCACAGCTGACTGCCGCTACCTCACTGCGACTCTCCTACATCTTGGGGATTGGCCTCTCGATGCGTCGCTAAACATATATAATACTTCGCACATAGTCCTCTCAAGGTACCAATTATTTCGTTCCAGAATGTACCATACCTCACTTTACTTTCCCCTTAGACCCAACGCCTAACCTATAGCTTGGGACAACCTTACTCACTCAACATTGGTCACGATCTAGAGAATACAAGTGCTATGCATCCAGGAGGTATTGTCTGATACCTTTTATCATTTTATGCTTCATGCAAATTGTGAATGTCCATGTGCTCAAACAAAAGAAAAATTAGCATTGGTGCGAAAGCATTCTTTCAATGAATTTCTCTGACGCGTAGTTGCTACGTTGCATGAACCTAGCACCGAGGAGACCTCGTGCTACTAGATCCTTATTTTAAATTAATGATCGATCTATATGATATGCATAGATGAAAACAATCAGCCTTTTCTTTCTCTCAGCACTTAAACACCACTCTCATTCTCTCTACCCCCTCGCCGTTTAGATTGTGCACGATGCATAGGTTTAGGGTAATATTTTTCCATGTTTTTAGTTGTATGAAAAGAAATAAAAACTCACTAAAACATAAAGGTAGGGCTGAACTAAGGCTAAACCTCATACTTCAGACCCCCCATACATACACAAACATGAATCTTATTTTTTAGTATTTTTTGCACACTCAAAACCTATTTTTCCTTGATTTTTACCCATTTTTCCTATTTTTCTTGTATTTTTCGCAATATTAAATAACTAAAAATACAAAATGAGTTGTGGACTATGGCCCTTGGGTTCATTTGTAGCAAAAACACAAATTTAGTTGGTGTGTCTTATTATATTTTTCATTTATATATCAAAAACACCCAATTTTCCCCTATTTCGCATGTTTTACATGTTTTATTTTATTGTTTTCGGCCATATAGCTCATGATTTTCTGGTTTTCTGATTTCAAACAATTGGAAGACATTGCAAACAACATTATTATCAATTTATAGCCCATATGAATGATGTCTCATGTATCAAAAAGCATAAAGAATCAAATTTTCTTATAAAAAATACATTACCAATTGTATTTTTGGGTTGTGGGTTTTTATGCCTCATTATGGGACTGATTTCCAGTCGCCATTAATGCTCATGACAGTCCGGAATCAGCAATCTACCCTCCTCTTGCATCACGGAGCAATCCGGTCTTCACTGGACAAGCATCCGTCATCCATTCTTCTTCTTCTTCTTCACCGCACGAATCTGCCCTTAGAGGAGAGAGAGGGAGGAGAGAGAAAGACTGATTTTCTCTCTCTCTCTCTATAGTCCACCATTTTGCTTGCGAAGGACGGCGATACGGAGCGAAGAAGTAGTGGAGCAGCCCTGCCTTGTCATTGCTATGGCTTCTTTGCAGCCATAAATCTCATCCATGGGGGGGGGGGAGGGGCGTTTTTTTGATTGCGCGGCTACCTGCACGACATGCCGCCCTCCTTTTTTGTGAAATCGGGGGTGGGGGCTCCCAAGAGGCACCCCCTTGGCCCCTAACTTAGACACCCTTTCATTTCTGGCCCTTTTTTGGGCACCCTCCCGGGTTTTTCCATATTTCCCGCGTTCGGTGTTCGTTTTGCAATCTGAAAAATCCTGGGCGTCCGTCTCGGCATCCTGGTCTGGTCGGAAGCTTCCCTGACTCGCAGGCATCCTTAGAGCACTTTGACGCTTAAAATCGCCCATGGCATGAAATCCACGAGGAGTAGGCCCAGCATAATTTGCCAGAAAGCCTGAAGCTAGTCACTAACCGACTGCTCCAACACGGCCAAACTAGAAAGAACTATCAAAGAGGTTGCCCTAAGTGGGGGTCTGAACTACCTTCCTATCTAAGGACAACACAACTAGGAACTCCTATTAGGCGAGGACTCCTATAGCCTAATCAAGAAGTATTTTCTTTTAACACATTTCTTCTTCTATGGTTTTTTTAAAAATTTTATTGACATACTCAGGCATGTAAAAAGGAGGGAGCTGAGCGCAGTAACCCAAGGAGAACAAGGCATCAGCCTCAGGTCCTGTCTCGGTACCCAAGAACCTACCAAGCCCTCGCAAGGCAACACTTAATCCTTTTCGGATGCTCACTTTTATTTTCGCTCCAACCTTCCTTAATTTCTTCTTTTCCAGCAAGATGCCACCCCTAGGAAGACAAGGCATCGGCCCCGGGTCTGACTCGTCCCCAGGAACCTACCAAGCCCTCACAAGGCAATGATCAACTGCTTATAAGTTTTCCTTTCTTTTCGTTTCTATTTTTTTTAAGGGGTTAGAACCCCTTTTTACACACCTTCGTATATACTTATTGTCTTTAAGATATTCAGGGTTTCTTTCCTCATATCATCTTTACTTTTCTTTTAGCAGGCTTCTCTAACGGCCTCACAACTAACAAGAAATCCTAGAACGGCTGCCTAGCAGGCTAGCAGAACATGGTCACTAGGACCCCCTTCTAAAACAGGTCTTTTGATGCTTGACAATGTCTTTACAGGAGGCAATGACTACTCAGACCTCCCTCAAACATACTGAACCTAAACCTCGGGACTTCATGCCTTGGACTCCGGTCCCCAACAAGAAAAGAAAATCCCCTTAACAAGTACACAACCACGTATATCATAAAAACCACAGTACTCATAAAGGAGGGATATCACCTGGATAAGGCCACAAGAAGCTTCCGCGCAACAAAAGGCTCCTTCCAAGCTCTTCTTCCGAACCTGTCTAGCACAAAACTCAAACAAGAAATCATTAACCGCACCTGCACTAAACAGACAACTGGCCCTCTTGGCCTAATGAAATAAAACACTTCACCACAAAACTTGATCGGCCCTCTTGGCCTAACAAAATAGAACACTATAACCTCACAAACTGGCCCTCTTGGCGTAACGAGATCAAACAAAATAGCACCTACACATCCCTCCCTGAAATAGTGTAGATATACAATAATATGCTCCCTTCCAAGGAGGAAAACAGGCTCACGACCCTAAGCTAAATGCATAAGATTATGACCCATCCCTTCTGCATACATAGCAAGAGGCCTACGCATAACATGTTGTCTAATCAGCCTATGGGTCCAGGATAACAACGGTAGATGGGTCTCGGCTACTCTTTGCATCACCCATATCAACCATCGTCTACCATATATTGCATGCTCTGATAACATTCCCCACAAGCGACCGGGTCCTGTTTCATCATTGATCATAATATCCAAACTAGGACCACAATTAAAGAAGAGGTCTTCTTCATAAGAAAGATTTGCCAATGAATCCGCAAACTGATTCCAGTAACGTGGAATCAGCTGAAAAGGCACTCTCTCAAACTCTTCAAGTAGGATCATCGCAGTCCGATGATACATACAAAGAATGGGATTCCGCACTGTGTATGTCCCATCTAGCTGATTTAGGATCAACTGGGAATCCCCTTTCACTAAATAAGGTGATCAAAAGCTTGACTGAGGCTTGGCAAATCAAGCACAATAAAATGACTCCTTATAATCCGCAAGCAAATGGGCAAGTTGAAAGTACTAATAAATAGGTTCATATTGAAGAGTTGCCCATAGGAGATGATGTTGCAAATGTATTGATTATCAATATTGTATATGCACAAATGGGTTCCACGATCCGACACTAATTCCCTCGGTGGACCAAAGCGGCAGATAATCTGCTCTAAAAGGAAACTTGCAGTCTCTTTTGCATTGTCCTGTCTCGTCGCCCGCGCTTCTGACCATTTTGTAAAATAATCAGTGGCTACTATAATATACCTCTTTTGGGTAGTAGACGACGGGGTAATGGGACCCACAAAATCAATGCCCCACTTCTCAAATGGAAGGATATCCATGATAGGCGTAAGTGGACGCTTCCTATTTTCTCGACTGTCATGTCTGATAGGTATCACATTTCTTTACACACTCAAAAGAATCTTGGAAGATAGAGAGCCACCAATATCCAGCTCTTAATGCTTTCTGCACTGTCAACCGTCCCGCGAAGTGCCCTCCACATGCAGAGTCATGAAACTCCTCCAAGATAAAAGGAACCTCGTCAGGCATCACACATCGGCGATAAATATCATCAACACCTTGCCAATATAGTGTCCCTGCGATCAAGGAAAACTTCAAAGCCTGTTGTTTGATTTTCCTCTTCTCAGACTTTGACAAACCAGCTCCCGTCTCTCATGTTGATACATAATGCGTAATAGCAGCATACCAAGATGGGATAGAACCTGTATCAATTTTAAACATTTCTTCAATATCGCTTCCTTCAGCCAAAATCTCTTTCGTCTCCCCGAAATCCACAAGGCATTCCACAATACCCTGCAGCCTCGGTGGCTTACTCTTAATCTCATAATCGAACTCCTGCAAAGTGATTAACCACTTTGCCAAACGATCAGGCGGATGTAGCTTGTTCATAAGCAATCTAAGCCCTTCCGCCTTCGTATAGAACACTACCTTTTCATAGAGGATGTAGTGCCTGAATTTCTTAGTCCCAAAGACCATCGCAAGACACAACTTCTCCATGTAGGTATAATTAATCTCTGAAATGCCCAATTTCTGACTAGCAAAAGCTATCGGGTGATACCACTTTTCCTCCCAGATTTGGGCTAAAAAGCAGCTAATACTATGCATAGTGGCTGCTGATAAATAGAACACCTCACCTCTTTTAGGTGCTTTTAAAACGGGTGCTTTAGTGAGCTCCTGCTTCACATCCTCAAATGATATTTTGCAAGCATCACTCCATGCAAATAGACAGTTATAGGATAATAAATTCGTTAGTGGCAACGTTCTTTCTGCCAAGGCATTTATAAACCTCCGATAGTACCCTATCGATGCAGAAAGCTATGAACCTCTTTCGGAGTGCGTGGTGGGCTCGTAGCAACTATGACCTTGATCTTCTCAGGGTCAGTTGCTATTCCTACTGAACTGACCACATGGCCCAGCAATAGCCCATAAGGTACTCCAAAGACACACTTCCGTGGGTTAAGAGCGATACAAAATTGTCTGCAGCACTCAAAGCATTTTCTCAAAATAATCAACATCCTTCCCCTTATAGTGGCTACCCCCAAGTCATCAATAAATACTTTCAACTCATCTGGGGAAATGTCACCAAAGGTCTTGTCTGCTGTTTGTTGCCACGATCCAGGTGCATTGCATAAACCAAAGGCCATCACATGGTATGCAAAAGTACCAAAGACAGTAATAAAAGTTGTTTTCAACTTGTCCTCTTCTGCAATTGCCATCTGGTTGCATCCTGCAAAGCAATTCATGAACGAATATATTTCCCTACCCGCTAATTGATCCAAAATCTGGTCATCAATGAATGGCAACGGGTAGTAATCTTTAACTGTCTGCTTATTCAGCTCTCTGAAATCTACACATAATCAGATCTGGTTGTTCTTCTTCTTCCTGATAACAACGGGTGAACACCATTTTGTGTGCTGAACGGGGAAAATCAAACCAGCTTTCCTTAGCTTCTATAACTCCTCAAACAGCCCGTCCCTCAATTCAAAAGGCATACGCCTTACCTTTTGACGCACAGGACGACTGCCTTCTTTTACGGGAATGGTATGAACAGCCAGGCTAGGAGGAATACCTCTTAGCTCATCATAACTCCAGGCAAAGATATCGCGGAATTCTTGAATTAGGGACACATAGTCCTCCCTTTCTGTTGAACTGAGCATGGAACCTAATTTAATTGGCCGCGAATCATTCGGCGTGCCAAGGTCTAACTCAATCACATCTGCATCTCTTATCCTATCTTGCGGTTCTATCGGCTCATTTAGAGTTATCTGATAGATATCCTCTGTAGTGGACCCCTCTTTAGATTCGTCACTGGATGATGTCTCACTACCAGATGGATCGTCTGCTGTCTCTAATTCCGTAGAAGATAAAGGAGCTCTCTCACTTTGAGGAGACTCAGGATAAGCATTGACTATTACTCAATTAGCACCTCTACCTAGAACCACTCGACCGGCAGGTATATCGACTTGACAGTCTGTTCGTAAGATCCAAGGCCTACCTAGCAAAACTCGATAGCTAGGGCATCCTGCGAATCTTATCACCCTAAAGTCCAAGAAGCATTCTACACTTGCAACTGTAACATGGACCTTAGTAACACAACCTTCTGGTTGTCTTAGACTATCATCAACCATTCTCAGAAGGGTGGAGCTATCCTTTTGGATGCCCAAACCCAACCTCTCCATCAACTCTGAACTCATGATATTGACGGAGGATCCAGTGTCTACAATGGCATGTTCCACTAAGATTCCATCTACATAAGCTGGAACCCTAGGGCAGTTCTTTTCAGCATGGTCAAACCAATCTTCCCCTACTCGTGCTATGCCCAAGGGTTCTACAATATACCCGATACACAGGATTTTCTTAAATTCCTTACGTACTCCTGGAGATAATTTGATCAATTGCAAGAGGTTCACATCTGGTTGGCCTAACTTGATGGAGCCAACTGACTTGCCATGGGCATAGTCACACTGGGAGGAGCCGATAATAAAGGTACATTCGAAACCATACTCCCTCTCCCAATAGGGTTAGTCGTAGGCATCCCTTGACTTCCATTCGTTAATGATGGATTGCCATTAGGTACTAAACCCCCATTAACATTCATTCGAGAGAAGTAGGCCATTTGTAATCGTGCTTCTACTCCCTCTGCCCACGTAATATCGGTATCTATATCTGCCAAGGCCACACTACTCAATTGTACTTGGATATTAAAATCCAACCCATGCAAAAAGTATTGCAATTGGGCAGTTGATGGAATGGGAATGTAAGTTTGCAACTTACGGAATACTTCCTTCAACTTCTTGGCATATGCTTTCACGTCCTCGTGAGGATCTTGATGTGTTACATTCAAGACCCGCAACCAATATTGGCCACCTCTTTTAGGGGCATATTCTGCTCAAAAAGCTGCATAGAATTGATCAATGGTGGTTATGGTCCCAGACTCTATGCTGTGATACCATACCACAGCCCTTCCTTTTAACGTCATATTGAAGAACATCGTGAGATGTCCCTCGTCTTGGATGCAATAATTGAACATCAATCTCTGAAATTCACAAATGTGAAATTCTGCATCCTCTTCCGCTAACCCATTAAAAATGGGCAAGGGAACTCCTAAGGCTGGTAGAGCCGGCGTCCCTGTAGGAATCGCAATAGGCTATGCCATGGTGACAATCGGATTAGCAATAGGAGCTTGAAATGATGAATGCACACCCCCACTTGAAGTGAGTAGACTTGGTAGAGGAGTAGAAGATTTTACACTTCCTCCTGCACCTAATCGAATAGTGGAGTAGTTAAATGATTGAGACCACTGCTTCATATACGTACTGGACTACTCCTTTGAGGAGAATAACGGCTTACGATCTCTAACCGCTGTCTAGCCCTCTCAGCACATTCAGCTTTTTGGAGTTTGGCTTGATGATCCTTGTCAGAGGACATAAACCAACTTTCGTTTGGTCCCTAGAAACCCTAGATCCGAAAACCACCACTTATAAGTGGCTCCCGGCAGATGCACCACTGATGGGACCTAAAACGAGCCGGCACTGGCTCATGCACTAGCCGGACCTCTATCATGCGCTCAACAACCCCACGGCCTCGCGGCCAGGAGCGTTGATGACACATACATTTCCTTCCTAAACATCTTGCGTTTGTATCACGTCTCATAGTCCAACTCTAACCCAATTAACACTCCTCAGAGGGAGTCCCAGCACATTGCCAAATGGCACGAAGTACAAACATAGGAGGTCCTCCCACGGCTGACTACCGCTACCTCACTGTGACTCTTCTACATCTTGGGGATTGGCCTCTCGATGCGTCGCTAAACATATATAACACTTCGCACATAGTCCTCTCAAGGTACCAATTATTTCGTTCCAGAATGTACCATACCTCACTTTACTTTCCCCTTAGACCCAATGCCTAGCCTATAGCTTGGGACAACCTTACTCACTCAACGTTGGTCACGATCTAGAGAATACAAGTGCTATGCATCCAGGAGGTATTGTCTGATACCTTTTATCATTTTATGCTTCATGCAAATTGTGAATGTCCATGTGCTCAAACAAAAGAAAAATTAGCATTGTGCTTAGTGCAAAAGCATTCTTTCAATGAATTTCTCTGACGCGTAGTTGCTACGTTGCACGAACCTATCACTGAGGAGACCTCGTGCTACTAGATCCTTATTTTAAATTAACGATCGATCTATATGATATGCATAGATGAAAACAATCAGCCTTTTCTTTCTCTCAGCACGTAAACACCACTCTCATTCTCTCTACCCCCTCGCCGTTTAGATTGTGCACGATGCATAGGTTTAGGGTAATATTTTTCCATATTTTTAGTTGTATGAAAAGCAATAAAAACTCACTAAAACATAAAGGTAGGGCTGAACTGAGGCTAAACCTCATACTTCAGACCCCCCATATATACACAAACATGAATCTTATTTTTTAGTATTTTTCGCACACTCAAAACCTATTTTTCCCTTATTTTTACACATTTTTCCTATTTTTCTTGTATTTTTTGCAATATTAAATAATTAAAAATGCAAAATGAGTTGTGAACTGTGGCCCTTAGGTTGATTTGCTGCAAAAACACAAATTTAGTTGGTGTGTCTTATTATATTTTCCATTTATATATCAAAAACACCCATGTGAGAAGTCTCTAAAGAGGATCCCAGAACCTTAGAGACCTATGCCTAGGGATGTGTCAAACTATCTTTATTAACATGACAAAAAATGAGGAGTTATATAAAGCCTTGGCTAATAACTCGAGACTTCAAAGAGACGTATTGGAAAATGTATTTGATGAGGCCATAAGGTTGGACGATCTAAAGAAAAGGAGTGGCAAAGCCACAAATTTGGCATGAATCATCACTATTCATAGTGAAAGACCTACTAGAACAAACATCCAGTGTGCACACTACAGAGGTAACCATCTATTGACAACGTGTCCTAAATTAAGTTTTAGGACTTGTACTAATTACAATAGGTATGGATGTGAAGCTATCCATTTCAAATTTCCAGAATGTTTACCATACTAATAACCTTATCAGCCCACAGAATCCAATGAATTGTCAATTCTAATTTGGTCAAAGAGCTCCATAAGCTCTACCTGCCCCAATGATCAGAGACCACATGCACATATCAATCCAACCAATATACCTAGGCCTCTAGTACCAATCATTACCTTGCCACAAAGAAATACTCCTATGATTATGTAGGGGAACCACTCCAGAAGGAGCCCTATGTAAACCCCTACATCTCATACAATAAAGAGGGAAACCCACTTCTAATGGATACATGCCTATCTCGGTGATGATATTGGGCATAGGAATAGGACGAGGGTTTGGAGGAATGTAGTCATAGAAACAAGTGATGTGTTGGAATTGCAGTCATCTTGAACACATCTCCTCTCGATACCCTAAGAAATAGGCTAACAAAGATAAAGCCAAGTTACGATGCCCTAAGTGTGGTATCATGAGCTTATATGCGGATTTCCACATGAGGAAAGCATCAATAAGTGGCTCAAACATGCCATCAATACCCTTGGGATTATTTGGCTTTGAGATCCTTGATGATGATACCACATCCATACCACTTAACATGATGACTAGGGCAAGTGTCAATACTTCAACCTAGCAATGTGGATGTTTCTTCTATTGGCAAGAAGAAGAAGAAGAAGAAGAAGAAGAAGAAGAAGAAGAAGAAGAAGAAGAAGAATAAAAAGAAGAAAGAGAAAAAGAACATTAACTTGAAGAGCAACAATGCGAAAACATTAACATCAAGAAGCCAAGTACCCGATACAGAACCCAAAACATTAGCTCTAGAAATTGAGAAGGTAGGTGCTAATATAGGGGAATACCCTAACTCGAGACATCAAATGGAGATCATAGAAGGACTTCCTCTAAGGAATGTGGGAAATGCATAATCGTTGGACTAAAATTTAAAACAAATGTGGAATTCACGATAGAAGCTAGGGCAGTGTGTCCCTTAGAAGTTCCTAGTTGCAAGGCCGAGGGGTTGTGTTACTTGAGTATAGAGAGGCACGGAGCGCTTAGAGCCACTGTTGGCCTATTTTAGGTCCTAATAGTGATGTACATAAACATTCTACTAACCTGGTCACAGTGGCTGGAAGAGGTATGCTTGCAACTCCAGATCCTAGACCCAATGTCACTATTGTCCCTACTAATTCACCCCACCAATTACTCCCAATTGAGACTATTGAACCCCGTGATGCTCCTGAGGAGGTTGCTGAGACACATCTCTAAATCATCCCTACTAAAGGTGACCCTCCTTTTGGCATCAAGCCTTTGCTAGTATATCAACCATTGAGTACCATGACTTCTCATTTGGCAAAGAAATTTAATTCCTCTGAAATAGAATGCCTACTCTCATTGAGGCCATATACACTACTTATGCCAAGTTGTTTTGCAATGATTGATCTAGGCATGAGGAAATTCAAGTTGCTTCTAAAAGGCATTCCACTTGGGAGGACAATGAACATATTTTCAATAAAAGGCTCTTGATTCAGAAGAAACTTGTAAGAGAGCAATGAGAGTTGCTTCCTCTTCCTCAATCAAGTCATCGACTATAAAGATAGGTCGGTTTGTCTTCCCTTCCTTGGCTAAATTGACCTCCTTGACCTTGGTGGGTCCTTTGATTGGTTTGCTTGCTTGCCCTTGTTGTTTGGCTCCCAGCAAGATCACTACCCTATCTCCTTTTTTGAATTTCGTGAATCGCCTTGGTAGGTCTTGCGATTTTCGTTGCTCCTTTGCATGTGTTTCCTTAGGCATCTTCTGTCGTTCCTCCCTTAGGCGTGGTGCCTTAGGTAGACATGTAGGTCCCCCTTGGTGCGCCTAGTCCAGGAATGTTTTGGAATCTCAGGATCACTATCTGAGATGACTTCCAACTTAGAATCAAACTCTCTGTTTTTGCTAGAAGAGGGAGTCTCTCCTAGTGGTTGTAGCTTAGAAGGCGAGTCCATTTTCAGTAGTGGTGGGCTAGACCTACCTGTTTGTAGTCAATCGCACTTGTGTTCTAACCAAGTTCGATCGCAATCCATGCGCATGACCCCTTTCTCAAATCTAAAGGTGTTTTGCTTGCATGGTTTGGAGTCAACTCGTATTTGTTCGATTACATATCCCTCAGTGTTGTATTCTATAGTGTCTATTTCCCTTTCACTTTTACCACTGATGAAGGAACAATAGTCTTCATATTTCTTGTCAAAGATATCTTGATCCGACTTCTCATTATCTCCCAAGTCCTAATATGTCTCTTCTCATTGGTCGGCGACTAAGGCCCAATTGTACATCAAGTTTAAATCGTGTACCTTGGCCCATCACCACTTAGGCTTATCCAAGAGATCTTGGAGTGGCTTGAGATTCATTACTAGATTGCCAGCCAACTTGTCAATCAGATGTCCTAGGATCTCAAGGAGCTCTCATCTATTGCTTGGGACTTGAAATGTGATAGGGTTGGGTCCTCTGCACAAGCTTCTAGCCATCATGAAAACTGGTACTAAGGGTGTGTCTTTGGGCTTGCCCATTGTCTTGATGGCTTGTTCATACTCCTCATTGTCAGAGAACGACAAGTTGGTGGTAGCAAAAACGTGCATCCAGTCTCGCTCATTTCTTAGGACACAGGATATACTTGGTTAAGGGCCCATAGTATTTCCTAATCTGGCCACTGTCACCCTTTAGCATGGTGGAGATGGCATCTAGATCAACCAATGTGGTCTTTTAGGTGTCCATCTCTACCCTTGAAGCCTCCATTTGATTACCTAGGAAGATTAGACCATTGCCCCAGTCCTCTATGACTCTTGTGATGTGCATCCAAGGTCGGCCTAACAGAATGTCGTAGTCCACTCCCTTCATGACTATAAAGTCAACAGAGAATTGGACTCTGCGATCTTCACTGTCCAATTTTTGAATACAAAAAATGGTTTAACCTTTATTCCATTAGCCAGTGTGACATTGAACCTAATAGTCTCGATTGGTGGGTTACCCCAAGTTTGGAGTACTGCATGGCTTAGCACAGTTACTCCTGCCCCCGTGTCTATTATTCCCTTTCTTGTGACATCTCCAAGAGCTAAGACTAGCAAGACTGCATGCATCTCTATGCCTTTCCAAAAAGCATTGATGTGCAAGGATTTAGGCAAGAAGTGCACAATCAGGCTCGGTATTTGTATTTTCACATCATGCTCGTGCAAGTCTGTGATAACTTGCTCATTTGATTCTTCGACCCACTGTTTCAGCTCTTGCCATATCATTGGATGCTACCTAAGTAGGTCACCTACGCTTAGAGTCATAGGGGTGTTTACCAAAGTATTAAGGAGATTGCTAGTTGCTTGCCTCTCTCCTAACTCTGCGGTTCTTGGCCAATGGACTCCACTAGTTTGCTGGCCCATAGCATTTAGACTTTGTCTAATCAGCACTGCTTGTGGTGTTGTCGCATCCCTCGATTTTGGTTGTGGGGGTGGGATTGATGTGCTCAAGCTTGAGAGATCATTGATCTCATCTTCTGGTATGGGCTCAGCATCTTCTAGGTTCTCTTGGGCTTCTTTCACCCACTCCTTGACCTTAGCACTTCCCTTTTTAGTCGTCTTTGGAGCTGACGTTTCTGCCTTTGCGTCAGTGACTTTCTTTCCAATAGGCAGTGTCGTGGCACTTTCAGTTTTGAGAGTGACCTTAGCATTTGGCCTTTTCTTCCTTTGTCTTTGACTGTTCTTTTTGACTGAGGTTGCGTCAAGGTTGCTAGGCCTTGGCAATGATATGTCAATGTGTTTTGTCTGCATGCGAGTCTTGATATACAATGGGATAGGCGTGACCTCCCCATTGAGTGTCTTGATACCAAACAACCCCAATGGAATTGATGGCTCATTTTTGCTGAACTAGAGGATGGCTTCCATCTAGGGAAATTGACAAAGAGATGAGTCATTCCATACTCAGCGCATCTTAGGTCAACCTTATCTCTATTTGCTTGCTCCTCTCTTTGGGTAGCGTGAAGAAACGTGTAACATGCCGTGCTTCTCCCCCCCCATAGGAACTCTCGTTAATTTTAAAAAATTTATTATTATGGTTAGTTCAAAAAAAAAATCCCTCTCTCTCTCCCCGGCGATGGCCATGCCACCCACCTCCTCCCCCCTATATAAGGGGAGGCTTCTCCCCTCCCCCAGCTACACACGTAGAGACTATGCCCCCTGCCCTATGTCACCACCTCCTCCCACCCGTGGCAGCAACAACAGCCCTGAGGGCTCCAAGGATAACTTCCTTCCCCCTCCTCGATCGCCAGTCGATGTGGGTCCCCCCCAGGCCTTCGACTGAAGAACACACCCCCCCTCCGTTCGTAGTAACAGCGCCCCCCCCCCCCCCCCCCCCCCCCGCCGGGGCTTTTGACCGTAGCCACCCCCCTCCTCGGTCGCCAGTGCTGCGGGACCCCCCTTGGGCCTTCCAAACAAATCCACCTCCCCCCTAATTACCAGCCAGCTGCGGGCCCGTGAGGAGAGAAGGAGAAGGAGAGAAGAAGAAGGAGTGGGAGAGAGAAGGGAAGAAGAGGGAGAGAAGAAGAAGGAGAGGGAGAGAGAAGAGAAGAAGAGGGAGAGAAGAAGGAGTGGGAGAGAGGAGAGAAGAAGAAGAAGTGGGAGAGAGAAGGGAAGAAGAGGGAGAGAAGAAGAAGGAGAGGGAGAGAGAAGAGAAGAAGGAGTGGGAGAAAGGAGAGAAGGAGGAGAGAAGAAGAAGGAGTGGGAGAGCGAAGGGAGAAAGAGGGAGAGAAGAAGAAGGAGAGGGAGAGAGAAGAGAAGAAGAGCGAGAGAAGAAGAAGGGAGGGGTAAAATTTGATCATAGTTTTGATCTATGATCTCTAAAATTCTATGTTTTTCATCTTTATTATTATGAAACCGCAAATCCTTGCCAATCTCATGGCTCTTGACCCAATTATATACTTTTCTGTGATTAGCACAATACCTAACATTTTGTATATCTCGATAGTATTTTAGTAAAAATGGTTTTCCAAACTCATCTTGGTCTTCTCGACTAATCCTTTTAGGTGGTTTGAAAATTTGATCATATGTAGGAGCCTTCATCAGAGATACATCCCCTATTTGTATACTCTTGATTTTCTTTTGAGGTGGCATGTGAACTCTTTTACTTTGTATTGAAAATAGTTTGCTCATGCTCACTATTTCTTCAAAACTATCATTCTTTGATTTCAGTTCCTCAATTGTTTTTTGCAGAGTGGTAATAGTTTGCATCATTGAATCTAGAGTTTGTTGACTTGGGGAGGCCATGCGACAAGCTAAAATTATATCAAAAAATTATGCTAATGTTCAACCAATAAAAAACTATTCAATCATATAAAAAGGATACAACGATGATCACACTCTCTTTTTCTCTCCCTCTAAAAGATTTTTTTAAAATTAAATGGGCTTTAAGTTTTAAAGAAAAACACCATACAACAATACAATATACAACTATAAAAACCATGAGACAAGCTAAAATCAAACAAGATACAAGCTAAAATCAAATTTAAAACTTTATATGCTAGTATTCCTCAAACAAGAGATTATATCCATATGTTAATCTTCTTCAAGCAAGAAATTTTCACATTCTTTATAAAAAGAAATAATAATAATCACACATGCACACGTACACACACACACACAGAGGTCCAATTACCTATACATGAGACACAACATGGGCTATATCCACGAGATACCGTCCTAATATACAAACACCCATAGATAAAGCATTATGATATACACAATGGGGTGGCGATCAGATAATGATGTCCATTATGACCAATGCTGTTAGCACCCATTTGGATCTCCAAGAGTGGAACACACACACACACACACTCTCTAAAGCAGTCAAGTTAGATCACATGATCTCCACACTATCAGAACATCTATAGATTCTCCAATTGATAATGCTACTCTCCTTTTCTTTGTAACTTTAAAGTTTGACATTACCATGCTACACAAGTTCCAATCCCTCCAAATATCTTCATCAATATCAATTTTCCATGTACCTCTGTTATGATCGCCCTTCAACCATGACAATTTTGACATTTTTTCTTCATAATTTACCTCTCTTATTATTTCATGAATGTACTCCCCATCCATGTTATCATCTTGTTTTCTTGCCAACACAATATCATGTTTTTCTAACCAAGGAGGTATACAACCAACTATCCCTATTTATAATAATCTTGTTCTTTGAATTAGATATTTTACCCCATATGCATCAAGTCTATTATGTAAAGGTAAATGTACAAACATATTCAATAAAGAACACAATGGTCTTATGCAATCCCATGTAAATAGAAGTCATTGAGTTTGAGTACACTCATTCCCATGATTGGATCTATAAGTAATATTTCTTCATTTTATTTTACAGTTATGCATTGCTTGTAATATTCTCCACTAAAGAAGGTGTAATACTCTCCATCCCATTGAATGGAAAAAAATTAGTGAGTCTTTCTTTCCAATGACCTATACTTCTAACGTTCTACAAAAAGTGTCAGTTTTTACCACAACGTCATTTGCGATCTTTTATATTTCTCCATTATAAAGATTTCGTCTATATGTGGTAACTAGATGTCCTACTAGTGCATTATCTTGGAGACCAAGCAATTTCACAACATATTTTTGTTCTTCTGATGAAAGTGGCCTACTATCTCTTCTCTTTTTTGTCATTAAAATGCCTTTTTCACGCATCATTATGTTACAAGGATATTGGGAATCGTCTCTTTTCAAAACGTTTCCGTATCTCCTTTGCCTTCTCAGTTAAAGAAACCTCCACAAAGCCATTCTCATGAAATGAATAACAGCACGGTGTCTGGTAATTAGTGAAAGTATAACCATCATGTAAAACAAGATAGGCATGTACTTGGATAAGCATTCTTTCATGTGGCAAAAGCCCATCTACTTCCATTTCTAATAACATAAATATTGAAGTGAAGAATGTACTATTATAATAATTCACATAAGGTATTTTGTTAAAGTGATTATTAGTCTTTACCGCTATATATAATGCTACCATTCGCTCAAAGTCACAACAACAATAGACATCATGTGATCCATGTCTCAATATGTCATCTAGTAGTTCTCCATTTCTTGCAACGTGTTCTAAAAGGGAGAAGAAGTAGCACCAAAGGCTTCTTCCTTTCGGACTCTCCAAGTAGAAAAACAAAGTATGTACAACACCTAAACATTATTTTGACCAACCAATACATCGACTATAACTATAAAAGCATGTGCAATATCTATGAGCAACAAACCTAGGTCACAAATTGACTTTGGTATCTCATCAACTATACCTATAATATATGGTAAGCACCATTGGATGAACTTTTGGTTCTCTTCAGCCTTAAAGCTTTCATAGTACTTACTTGGATTACGAGGTCACAGTCCACGATGAATAGTGGGTGGAGAGAGCTTATTAGCCTTTTCACAACAAAAATCTATCATATTTTTCTTTTCATTGGACATGGCTCTCATGAGTACTCATATGTATTTTTGAAATATATTTAGAGATAATACATGCATCGTATCATATACCAAGTCTATTGACAAGTTAAAACCATGCAAGTCATATAGTTTCCATAGAATAGACTCTCCAGCTAATCCTACAAGCTTTAGTTTTCCATCCTTTTTGGCTTGTTTGGATGCCCTCTTTGAACTTGATAAGGCATCAATCATTTCACCTATGAACCATTGGGCTGGAGGATATCTTGCTTGATATCGACTACCATCATAAAGGTAGCATCCTTGGAATAAGGGATTACTAGTATCAAGAGTTGCTTGGGCTTTGTCTCCATGACAAAAGAATTGCCCACCATCTTTGAAGGATCCTATTTTGCATTGTGAGGGATGATCCCCTGTAACCATCATTGGCATCGATCTAACAACAGAAATTTTTTATTGTCCCGTTGGATTTTCAAAAATATTTTTTACAGGATAGTTGAAGACACTTGCATACCATTTATGTAAAGGTCTTGTAGCTCACCAATAAGTGATCTTAAAAGAGTTTGAAATACATCAGGAGTATTACAAATAAGTTTAAAGCAACTAAAAGGTATAAATAAAACAGGAATAATGCCTAATATGGAACCCTTCCCACCATTAAGGACCTTAATTTCAACCACACCATATTCCTTTTGGGTGCTATGAGAGGCTTGGAAGCCATCCCAATGTAAAAGAACTGCCAAGTTCCGAGGATCACCTCTACACATTTTCTTTTTACATTTGTTGAGATGTTGATATTTTTTACAAACAAAATTATACTCTTGCATCTCTTAGTCAAAACGTTATCCTAGAACTATTGAAAAAAAAGACCTTGGAAAAGTTGTATATACTTTCCCACATGTAGGGTTGTTACACGCAACAACCATCTCATACTCAGCATCAAGATTCCAAAAATCTTGATACGCATGACACTTTGATCCATCCCAAAACTTGTTTATGAATTCTGGTTGCATATGGATATCTTTCCCTAACCATCTTGTTTTATGACGCCACATGCTTAGGAAATCATGACAAAGTATCCTAGATCGCACTAAAATCTCTAATTGTTTCTTTAGAGGTAAATAATCAATAGCTACTATTTCTCTTTTTGGTTTGTTGCATTTTTTACACTTTTCACAACATTCAATACAATCACGCTTTAGTATTCTTTTTTGCATATTTTGTTTGCAAGAACACAAGACTACATATTTCGCATAAGAATCTTCTTTACTAGGTGTAAGAAGTTCAATTTCATGATCATTGTTTTCACTTCCCATGCAAAGCCTATAACACTCAGGTTGGACCATGCAAAGACCATGATACATAGAGTCAAGTTGCACCCAAGATGTCGGGACTCTCACTCTATCAAGGTTTCCATCCCATGTATCCAGTAGTTGCACTAATAGCTTACTTAAACTTGGCACTCTTCAACTCTTTGAGTCCTAGCCCTTGGATTGGCCATGTATCCAAATAATAATTGGAGCATCTTCTCTTGTGCACTAATTGCTATTTGGCTCTCATCCCAAAGAGTATGCTAAAGGAAAAGGAGTAGTTGAAAATACTGAAATATGGCATAAACATATTAGACATGCAAATGTGCAAAGGTTGAAATTAATGCAATCCAGAGGATTGGTTACAGGGTTGCCTTCTTTTAGAGTTGCATAATTACATAAAGTTTGTGAAGCATGCCAGTTTGGTAAGCAGGCAAGACAACCCTTCTCGCATGATAGAGAAGTGAGTAGAAAAATACTTGATGTAGTGCATACAGATGTTTGGGGGCCTACACAGAATGTATCTCTTGGTGGTAGCAAATACTTTGTCACATTTATTGATGACTGTTCAAGGAAGTTATGGGTATACTTCATGAAGGAAAAAAGTGATGTGTTTGAGCACTTCAAATCTTTTAAGGCAGCTGTTGAAATAGAAACAGGCTTAAAAGTAAAGTGCTAGAGATCAGATGGAGGGGAAGAGTACCTCTCTAATGAGTTCAATGGTTTCTTGAGGACTCATGGGATAAAGAGGCAATTCACTTGCGGGTATACCCCACAGCAAAATGGTGTTGCAGAAAGAAAAAATAGGCATATTGCAGAAGTTGCATGGGCATTAATGGCTAAAAAGAATATGCCCAAACATTTTTGGTCTGAGGCTGTCCATACTGTTGTCTACATTATGAATAGAACTCCCACAACTACAGTTCATGGGATGACTCCTGAAGAGTGCTTTACTAGCAAGAAGCCCGATGTATCGCACTTAAAGGTATTTGGATGTGTTGCATATGTTCATGTGCCAGATGAGTTACGGAAGAAGCTTGATCCAAAGGCTAAAAAATGTATTTTTATTGGGTACTCTTTAGAGCAGAAAGGGTATCGCTGCTATAACCCTGTCACACAGGTGAGTTCAGAGTGAGCAGGAATGTTATCTTTGATGAGATGGGCAGCTGGTATGCACCTATTGGTGATGTATTAGATGATGATAATGATCAGGACAGCTATGTGTAGAAAGAAAAACAAGAATCACAGAGTCTTAGTGGACCAGAAACATCATCTGGCACTATACCTACAGTGAGCCCTTGGTCTGGGAGACTAAGGAGTAGCCCCACATCTTCAGGTGGATCTATAAGTGTTGCAAGGAAGGACAAAGGAAAGAAGAAAGTGCTGGATGGTAATGATGCATCTACCAGTCATTTGGGATTTGATGGAGATTTTAGTGGTTCGAAACACAAGGTGTACAGAGAGCTCATAGTAATGTAAAGGCTCCATTGAGTGATCCGGTGGTACGCAGATCTAGCAGGGTCAAATACCCTGTTAAAAGATTTGGTTTTGAAGGTTGTGCAGCTCATCATTATGCTTATATGGTGAAACTAGTTGAGGATCTTGAGCCCACTTGTTTTGAGAATGATGTTGGTACCCTTACCTAAGGGTAAGAAAGCTATTGGCTGTAAGTGGGTTTACAAAGTCAAGCATAATGGAGATGGTTCAGTTAGCAAGTATAAAGCTAGGCTGGTTGCAAAAGGCTATGCTCAAACATATGGCATAGATTATGAAGAGACATTCAGTCCAATTGCTAGGATGGCAACTGTTAGATGTGTGATTGCCTTGACAGCAGCCAAAGGTCGGCGTTTGTAGAAAATGGATGTTAAGAATGCCTTATTGCATGGTGAATTGCAAGAAGAAGTGTATATGGAGCAACCAGTAGGTTATGAGGATTTAGAGCATCCCACATATGTGTGCAGGTTAAAGAAGGCGCTCTATGGGCTGAAGCAAGCACCTAGAGCATGGTCTGACAAGATTGGAGAATATCTTGTCAATATTGGATTTTTTATTTCTGATGCTGATCACTCACTTTATGTGAGAAAGGGAGATGCAGGGTTGTCCATCATAGTCATCTATGTGGATGACTTGATTATTACAGGTGATAGTGACAATGGGATTGCTAAAGTTAAGGACTTCTTGAGAAGAAGTTTGAGATGAAAGATTTGGGTGAGCTGAGATACTTTCTTGGTATTGAGGTGATCAGGTGTGATGATGGTATATGGCTATCCCAAAGGGAGTATGGCTTGGATATGTTATCCAAGTATGGTATGACAGCATGTAAGCCTCTTTTAGTACCATTGGAGCAAAATGTGAAGCTGAGTGCTGATGTTGGAGATGAGATAGAAGACCCTATTATGTTCAGGAGGATAGTAGGGAGTTTGATTTACATGACTATCACAAGGCCAGACTTGAGCTATGTTGTTGGTCTTGTCAGTCAGTTTATGCAGATACCTAGAAAGCCTCATTTGGATGCAGTTAGACGTATATTGAGGTATGTGAAGTCCACTTTACATTATGGACTTTTTTATGAGACAAGTAAGGACATAGAGGTCTTTGGATGTACAGATGCAGATTAGGCTAGTAGCATATCAGACAGAAGATCTACAAGTGGATTCATGTTTTCCCTTGGTAGTGCAGCAGTTACATGGAGTAGCAAAAAGCAACCTACAGTTGCTTTATCGAGTACAAAGGCTAAGTACAGAGGTGCTGCTATGGCAGCATGTGAGGCGGTATGGTTGCAAAAGTTATTAGGTGATTTGGATGTGCATGGAGATGGTCCAGTTGTCATTCATTGTGACAAACATGAGCAACATACAGTTAGCTAGGAATCCAGTGTTCCATGCTAGGACAAAACACATTGAGGTGCACTACCACTTTATGAGAGAGAAGGTACTTGCAGGAGAGATTGACTTGGTATATGTTAGCACACAGGATCAAATAGCTAAAATGTTCACAAAGGCATTGAGTGCAGAGAAGCTTCGAAAGTGCTGAAGCTTACTTGGAGTTGCAGAGATAGAGTTGATCTTGAGGGGGAGTGTTGAGATGGCAAGCTCAACACATGTGGACATTGATGATGGACCGCCTGGCTAGATGAGTTTGCACATCTACACTTAGCACGTTGGTGGTCATTATGATACTCACATGGCCACTGACTTATCACTTATTATATTTAGTTTATTACACCTACCTATAGCTGGTAAAGATATAACACTAGTCAATTAGTGTAGTCGGTTATGCACTGTTTGACTTAGAAGGCCATTTTCCTTTATGTTGTATCTTATCTATACTTTGTGTACATTGTATAGTGTGTGGAAGAAGAAGAAGAAACCAGCAAGAAAACGTTTTGGCCTCCATCTCTCTTCTTGTGTTCTTGAATGAGCTTCCTCTTGTGTATACATTGTGTATACAATGTGTTTGGCGCAGCAGCTCAAGCAAGTCCCCCACCACGCGATTCTTGACATTTTCTTGAATGTTCAAGAGCCTAGATTGAGTGAAGATATTGTTGGTAGACATAGTTGGAGCTTGCCTTTTAGCTTATCTATATATACCATTCATACATTGATAAGTTTTTCAAAGCAAGTCTGCTCTAAAGAACAAAATATGATTCTAAGGCAAGAGATGCACTAATCTACCTCATTTCGATAATGCGGCATAAGAAATGGCATGTATCTGAGTCGAAGTGACAATGTCAAATGTGTGCTCACAGAAAGGAGACTGAATTTTAGTCTTTTGATAAGTTGCACTCATGAAATAGAGTGGATCACATTGTGATATTTTCATTATCATGGATAGAATCCCAAAACACATGCAGAGGCTTTGTGCAACTGAGGTCAAGTGCTTCATTTTTTTGTGATCTTACCTCAAGTTAGAGGGGTGATGACATAGCAATAGAGTTTACAACCCTTATTGCTTGACTTAATATGATCAATGCTTGAATTTTCTTACTATTATTACACTCTGCAGGGCTATGGGATGGCTGAGGCAGGGCCTGTGCTAGCCATGTCCTTAGCATTTGCAAAGTAACCATTTCCTGTTAAAGCAGGGTCCTGTGAAACAGTTGTGCGGAATGCGGTTGTGAAAATAGTCGACCGGTATCTCACTCCCTCACAACAGACTTGGAGAAATTTGAATCAAAGGCCCCCAAATCATGAAAGGAAACAGGCCTTAGGAAAACTCTCCTTTTAACCAGCTCCCATCCTTCTCTATGGTGGCCATAGTGGGCATCCCCACTTTTCTGCCTTCATAACATGAATAAGAAGATGAGCACAGAGAAGAAGTCGAAGTAGCTAAGCTACCAAACTAGGAGTACATATTAATGGGAGAAAATGATCAAGATGGCATAAGTCGAGAAGATCAATTGTTTGAGGATGATGTACTTACAAAGTTCAGTGACATCATATGCATGTACTACACTGCCTACGCATGTTGATGGAGCAAGGATCAATGATTGAACTACTTCTACGTCCACCATCTCTTATTAACCTACATTAATGATTGTCACAAAATCAATTGAGATCACGATCAAGAGGAGCAAGTGGTTCTAAGATACTTAAGTCTAGCCCTACATCTAGACAATTGAGGCTGCCATTAGTATGGCATTCAGATCTGCATCAGCTCCTTCTGTATGGATCAAGTTCTCTTACAACTTGTTTGCTTGCGCAAATATCTTTCAAGCTCTAACACCACTCCCAAGGCCACCCAGCACTACAGAGGGGTGCAAAGGCAAAGACCATGGGGAAAATTTGCAGTAGAGATTGAAGATACTCCCCGAAACAAGGTGCACGCATTTGGCTTGGCACATTTGATACAACAATTGAGAGAGGTATTCTTGTTGTGCCATCATGTCATGCAAATGGTAAATTGCAACAATTATGACCCAATCTAGTTGTAGATAGTGTGAAGCTTACAAATAATGTTCATATTGTTAGATATGATCAATGCCCCACCCTCATTAGGTACTACCAATGATCCATGGTGCTCAAAGTTGTAAGGCCCCCATTATGAGGAGAAGCCAAGTGTGAGCCCGGACATTGGTGGAGTCCTGACTTGTATATCAGATGAGGTCTATGTGACCGGATGGCAAAAAGGTGACCATTGTGGGTCTAATCTTTGGGTTAGACAGAGTGGTTAAGCTGGTAGCAACTCGAGGCACATTGCATTGAGTTGCGTAGTAAGGGAGTTAAAAGGGGCCCCTATTGTGGGGTCCGGGGGCCGCGGAAGCGGCCCCTGGCTGGGGGGTCCCAGGGGGGCCAGCGGCCCCCCTGGCGGGGGTCCGGGGGCAGCGCCCCCGGCCCGATGGTAAAGGGAATATTCCCTGGAATATTCCCTGGCCGACTAGTGGAGGCTCATATGGTAGGTCGGTCAGCAGGCCGACCTAACGACCTTCGCGGGCTATAAAAGCTAAACCCCTTCGCAGCCATCTTACACTCATCTTTCACCCAGTCAGAGTTGTTGTTCCAGCTAGCCTTAAGCTCTTCGCCTATCTTCTGTCTAGATCGCCATCTAAGCTTCACTCAGTGGAAGCGCACGGGTGGACAGAGCCATCTTTGTATCAGTTGTTTGGAGTTAAAGAATTTTACTGATTCTCCTCTTATCTGTTGTGTACTCTCTATCTCTTTCTCAGATTCTGTTCGCTGCGCCGTGTAATATTTTACATGGTATCAGAGCCCAGGGGGCTCTAGAGATCGGAGAGCGTGCAAGAGGCAAAGGCTTCAACAGCAAAGAGAAACGATGTCGACTCCGGGAAGCAGTTCTGGCGCATCAGGAAGCGGTGCAGGAGGTGGTGCTGCTGTACCGGCTATTCAAACACTGAGGATTCGTCCACCAACCTTCAGCGAAGGCAAGTTAGATGGTACAAACTACACCTTGTGGAAGTTCAAAATTACTACTATCCTTGATTCTTATGAGCTTCTGGAGACTGTGCTGGGGACTGACGCAGAACCACAGCCTATCCCCGACCCATCAAATCCTAGTGTGATGATTCCTCCGAATGCAGATCTTCTACGAGCTTGGAAACGAAGGAATGCAGATGCATTGTGTGCCTTAGTTACAAGCTGTTCTGACAGTGTTTTGACTCTGATTCAGCATACAACCAAAGCGTCAGAGGCTTGGAATGTACTAAGGAGTCAGTATGAAACACGAAACCAAACAAGGATTCAAAACTTGGAGAATCAACTAGCAGCGGAGAAGTTTGCTGAAGGAGAGACGGTTGAAGCATTCATCACTCGGATTAAGAATCTGCGCGACCAGATGGCTGGCGCTGGGATACAAAAGACTAGCGAAGAGCTAGCTCGGAGGTGTCTTCGGATTTGTCCACAAAAGTTTGATGGACTAGTAACTGCCCTTAATACTCAGGTGAGACCTCAAGCTTTGACTTTTGAGGAGTTTTGTGCATTATTAATGGAGGAGGAGTTGAGGCTGAAAGCCCGAGAAGGAAGCAACAATGGAGATGCTGCATTCTCTGCCAATGCAAAAGGCAAAGGTGTTTCCTCCACCAAAAATGATGGTGACAAAAAGAAAAAGGGCGGCAAGAAGAGGTTTCAAGGAGAGTGCTTCTACTGTAAGAAGAAAGGACATGCAATTGCAGATTGTCGTGTCAAGAAGGCAGATGAAAAGAATGGTACCCTTAAAACTAAAGGGAAAGAGACAGCCAATACGGCTGAAGCAGAGTTGGAATTATTCATGGCGACCATTGAGGAAGTGTGCTCCTCGGCGCAAGAAGAATCTACCACTGACTCTTGGGTGTTGGATAGTGGGGCCTCCCGTCACATGACCAACAAGAAAGGTCTATACAGTTCTATGCAGCCTCTACAAGAATCCATCACTGTGACCGTTGGAAATGATGCTAAATGCCCTGCTGCGGGCACAGGTACTATTTCTTTTGTTGCTGCAAATGGTGAAGTCAAAAAGCTTTCAAATGTGTTGTATGTTCCCGAAATCAGAAGAAATCTCTTATCAGTTGCTGCCATAACTGATCTTGGTCATGAAGTGAGGTTCAAGAAGACAGGTGCAGAAATTATTGATAGTGCTGGCACAATTGTTGGCAAAGGAGAAAGAAGGAACAACCTGTATGAGCTAAGTGCTCTTACAGCCACCGCTGGAGTGGGCACAAGTAAGCTTTGGCATGAAAGGTTTGGACACATCGGATTTGCAGTATTGAAGGAGATGCAAAAGCAAGGTATGGTTGCTCACCTACCTACAATAACTGAATTGAAGGAACCATGTGAAGCTTGTATGATGGGCAAGCAACAGAGAAAGGCATTTCCACAAGAAAGCAAGAATAGAGCACATGCTCCTCTAGAGTTGGTGCATGCTGACTTGTGTGGTAAGATGCCTACACAGGCCTTGGGGGGATCTTCTTATTTTATGTTGATTGTCGACGACTACAGTAGGAAGATGTGGGTGTACTTCCTTCGTGATAAGGCTCAAGCTTTTGGTAAGTTTAAAGAATGGCTAATACTTGTTGAGAATGAAACAGGGAAAAGTGTGAAGAAATTTAGAACAGATGGTGGTGGTGAGTTCAACTCAAAGGAGTTTGAAGGCTTTTGCAAGAGCAAAGGGATCAAGCGTCAATTGACGACGCCTCACACACCTCAGCAGAATGGTGTTGTGGAACGCAGGAATCGTACCATTGTGGAGATGGCAAGATGCATGCTAAAGGGCAAGGGATTGCCTAACCATTTTTGGGCTGAAGCTGTTAATACTGCAGTCTACATTCTAAATCGGAGCTACACAAAGGCTCTCAAGGGAAAAACACCTCATGAGGCTTACACTGGTAAGAAACCATCTGTTTCACATTTCAGAATTTTTGGATGTGAATGTTATGCACATGTTCCAGATGAGAAGAGAAACAAGTTACAACCAAAAAGCAGAAAATGTATCTTCTTGGGTTATAATGATGAGCAAAAGGCTTACAAGTTATATGACCAAGAGGCAAAGAAGATCATCGCGAGCCGTGATGTGGTGTTCAAGGAGGAGCCGCATACAGTGGAGGAGGAGAAGGCAAGGTCTTCCACTTTATCATCAAGCGAAGAAGTAGTCCACTATGAACCTGTCCCGAGAGCTATCCCTATCCTTAAGGAGGAGGAAGCATCATCTTCAGATGATGAGGAAAAAGTTCACCAACCTGACATCACCCCACCGGAAAAGCCATTGCCGCGCTGGGTGAAGCAGCTCTATGACCACAATAATCCTATGCCTGCATCTGTTGAGGAGAAGGCAGACGGACCAAGGAGGTCTCAGAGAATAGAGGAGCAAAGGAGGGCTTCTGCTCACATAGTCAACATGGCCTTGATGGTTGAGATTATGAGAGAAGTAAAGGAGCCAACTGACTTAGAAGAAGCACTTGCAGATCCATCATGGAAGGCTGCTATGCAGGCGGAGTATGACAGTATAATGAAGAATGACACTTGGGAGCTAGTGGATCGGCCAGCAAAGCGGAAGATTATTGGCACCAAGTGGATCTGGAAGGTAAAGTACAAGGCTGATGGTACCTTAGAAAAGTACAAAGCTAGACTGGTTGCCCAAGGATTTTCACAAGTTGAAGGGTTTGATTTTCAAGAGTCATTTGCCCCAACTGCCAGAATGACCACTATTCGCACGGTACTTGCAGTGGCTGCCCACAAGAAGTGGCCAGTGTACCAAATGGATGTTAAGTCAGCGTTCTTAAATGGTGACCTCAAGGAGGAGGTGTACGTGGCTCAGCCACCAGGGTTTGAGGCCCCCCATTCTGAGAACAAAGTGTGTAAACTGAAGAAGGCATTGTATGGGCTGAAACAAGCCCCCAGAGCATGGTACCAGCGGATAGATAGGTTCTTTTTAAACCTAAACTTCAACAGATGTGCCTCAGATGCTAACTTGTATGTTTACAGGGATGGTAAAAAGTCTGTAGTGATTGTCCTATATGTGGACGACCTTCTTATTACAGGTGACTATGAAGATATGATCAACCAAACTCGAAAGGCTTTGAGTTCTGAGTTTGAAATGACAGACTTGGGCTTGCTGCACTATTGTTTGGGGATTGAAGTCTGGCAAGAGCCAGGAAAGATCTTCATCTCTCAGAAGAAGTATGCATGGGAGATCTTGAAGGCATTTGGCATGACCGAGTGCAAGGAGATAGCTACACCTATGGAGGTGAATGTAAAGTTATCCGTTGAGGATACATCAGCACTAGCAGACATTGGGAGGTATAGGAGGTTGGTCGGCAGTCTAATCTACTTGTGTAACACCAGACCAGATATCAGTTTTGCTGTTGGTGTTTTGAGCAGGTTCTCAAACAAACCTCATGAGAGTCATTGGAAGGCTGGGATGCGGGTGCTCAGATACTTGAAGAAAACTCTTGACTATGGTATCACATACAGTTTCGGAACTTCTCTTGTGGGGAACTGTGACTCAGATTGGGCAGGAGACATTGATTCCAGGAAGTCAGTTTCTGGTTATTGTTTCTCTTTGGGTTCAGGAATTTTCTCTTGGATTAGTAAGAAGCAACCAACAGTGGCATTGTCTTCTACCGAAGCAGAGTACAAGGCAGCTTGTTTTGCTGCATGTGAGGCCGTATGGTTGAGAAGGATTCTATGGCATATGGGAGTGCAGGATGAAGAACCAACTGTGCTGAGATGTGACAATCAGAGTTGCATCGCCATTGCCAAAAATCCAGTGTTTCATGCACGCACCAAACATATAGAGATCCAGTATCACTATGTGCGTGATTTGATGGAGGATGGGATAGTGGAATTGGTCTACTGTCCAACAGAGGAGAATGGAGCAGATATCTTCACCAAAGCACTTACGAAGGATCTGCTTCAAGTTCATCTTCAGAGACTCGGCATTGGGCCGAGGAGATAGTTCACCTATGGGTGGACATTGAGGGGGGGTGTTAGATATGATCAATGCCCCACCCTCATTAGGTACTACCAATGATCCATGGTGCTCAAAGTTGTAAGGCCCCCATTATGAGGAGAAGCCAAGTGTGAGCCCGGACATTGGTGGAGTCCTGACTTGTATATCAGATGAGGTCTATGTGACCGGATGGCAGTCAACTGATTGGGGAGAACTCAAGTAATAGCAATATGGCTAGTAGCAAGCCCATTTAGAGGAGCTAAGTACTCTTCTATAGCTAGTGTAGGGGGGATCTGACTATTATGTAGGGGGGAGCTAAGTTCTTGGTGTTGAGTATGCAAGGAAGAGCTGACTATTTGGTGCAGGAGGGATCTAACCATGGGGCAAATTTACAGCAAAGATTTGAGAGACTCCTTGAGGCAAGGTGCATGCATTTGGCTTGGGAAATGAAAGCCCGCAATTCTCTTCCAATTAGCTTGGATGGCTTTTTGTTTGAATTACCATGGGGCAAATTTGCAGTAGAGATTCAAGAGACTCTGTGAGGGAAGGTTCATGCATTCGGCTTGGCACATTTCATACAGTAGTTGACACTGGTATTCTTGATGTGCCATCATGTCATGCAGATGGCAGGTTGTAGCCATTATGATCCAATCCAGTTGTAGATAGTGTGAAGCTTACAAATAATGTTCACATTCCACATACACTTGACAATGCGTATGGTAGTCAATTGATTGGGGAGAACTCAAGTAATAGCAATATGATTGGCAGCAAAGCCATACATAACCTTCAAGCACATGATGGGAACAACATTCTGTTAAGGTTCAAATCTTCTATAGCTACTGTAGGGGGATTTGGGTTTTGTGCTAACTAATTGAGCTCACTGGTACTTGGTGCAGAGCATTTAGAGGAGCTGAGTACTCTTCTATAGCTACTGGAGGGGGGATCTGAGTATTTAGAGGAGCTGTTGAATTTCAATGTAGCTTGGGAAATGAAAGCATGGAATTCTCTTCCAATTAGTTAGATGGTATCTTGGATAACCCCAAATTTTTTTAAAGTTTGTATCCTACTCCAAGTACGTTATTCAAAGCAATGCGCTTTCTTGTTTTTATCAATGGAGGTGTGAAAGGATCCGATCACGAGGCGGAGTTCGAGTATGACCATGGTTGTGTGGGGCCTTCAAATTTGGGGAAACCTAAGTCGAGAATGGAGGATGTGCTGGATTGGGTGGTCTTGGTCTCCAGTGGAGATCAAGATGCAAAAGGGCTATCTCCAACATGACATCATGGATAATTACAAGCTTTAATTCCACTACACAAGTGGCCTTGCCTTCCTCAAGATAAGAAATCATGATATGGAGTTGTGCGCATACATTGAACATTCTCTTCCAAATTTGTTTTCAAAGCTAGCATGATGTGTGGAGGTGTGTGCATACATTAAACATGCTCTTCCAAATTTGTTCTCATATCTAGTATGATATGGAGCCTGAATGTACTATGTATGCATTGATCATGCTAGTCTTCCAACTAAGAACTTGTTTCCATGTCTCATATCCAGCATGATATGGAGGTACTATGTATGCATTGAACATGCTAGTCTTCCAACTAAGAACTTGTTTCCATTCAAGGGAGTAGTGTGCACTTTGTTTTTTAAAAAGGCCATAACACTAAACATTCTTTCATTCTCCACGGATCCTAAAATCATTGTTTGAGCCAAGTCAAAAAGTCAAAAATATTCAAGCATACGATCTTGGAGAACTTGACTCATGCTCAACCTGCTCCATAATCGAGTAATTGCACCGGATTTTGTAGGCTCTACAAGTTCTGTAAATTGATGCCACATGGTATCTCCAAAGCATTATGATTGTTGCAAAAGTGCATCTCCATCTATTACCAAGAAGGTTGCATCAGACCCTTGCAATTGTGACATTTTCCCAAAGTGATCTTTAAGAACATGAACTCTTTTCTTGAAATCTGCTTGAAGAGCACACATGTCTTGCTTATGGTTCCAAAACTGTGGATAAACTATTGACATTGCCTCCAATAGTTCATCTCTTGAAAACCATTCTCTTATTTCCTGTGACACAGACCGTGCAACTTGTGCTAATGTGATTTTAACACTCTCCACTACATTATTAAAATTTTCCATCTTCACAGGCTATCTTCTAACAAGTCGTCCTCGAACTCGCTTCCTAGAGACATAAAGATGTACCAACCTTGAATGCACTTTGATGCATATTGTACCATTTTTGTTTATCTTTAAAAATCTCTTGCTAGGTTCTGATTGAAAGTTCATGATCTCATGCCATCTTTTAAATCTCTCCTCATGCAAAGGATGATTCATATCTACATAAAAAGAATCTAATGCCAAGCATACCATCTTCCGAATATTGCTATCTTTAGTCATATAATTTTTTCTCTTTTCAGAAAGCTTCATAAGGACATTAAGCTCCCCAAGCAAAGGAACAATTCCTATAAAACAAAGATACAAAATATAAGATATCAAAATTAGAAAAAAAAGCAATATAATGACTCTAAAAACATTGAAATACCTATCAATGTAAGTAATGTCTCTAAATCTGTCGAAGCTATTAAAAGCTCTAATGCCTTGTCGGTCTCCTTCGACTTCTAAGCTGCCAATCTATCCATGAGTTTTACTAAAGATGGGTACTCCTCTAATAATCTCATAGCTGGAAAGTACAAGCTGATCCACCTTGTATTCACATGCTTCAATATTTTTTTACCCTCTGTTAAACCCTTTGCCATCTCTTGGAACTTTATATAGTGTTTAGAACTCCTACAAAGAAAACTACTAGATGTACTGATCAACTGCTCCACCTTTGCAACACTATCAAACTCATCAACTATTTTATAGGCCATGTTCATTCTATGTGCCATAAAATGAATTCCTAACATGAAAGGTGCTATAGAAGTTTGTAGGCGGACACAAATTCTTGAGCAATGGCCTTGCATAACTGTTGCTCCATCAACTCCCACACAAAGTAGTTTTTTTGCAATCTCAACCCTTGATAATTGCAACATACTCAACACGCTTTCTTCAACTAACAAGAATAGGTTCTATGCTATGGCATCTTTTTGCATTTTTTTAATTGTAAGAAAATATGCATGATGAACATGATTTTCCACAATATAAACAATCATGCAAACCCAACTAGTATTATCTCTAGATGTGGCCTCATCTAGCGAGAGAACAAAAAATTGAGAAGATTTGATTATTTTTGTCAAATCTTTCTTGACAACCTCATCTAATACTTCCGCCAAATCCCATCCACTACTACGTGACCAACGCGATTGTGGAAAATTATCAATAGAAAATTGTGACAAGAATTCCTTATACTCGAGATGGTCCACCATTGGTCTTCCTCACCTTAAGATATAAAAAACAGTCTGCACGTAAAAAAAACCATTACAATTTGATATTACACATAATATAAAACATATTATGAATATATTAATAATTATAAATGATAAAAAATACCTTCAATTGTAGGATTTTAATTTGCAAGGTCTTATCTTGCATTTTTTTGAACATGTTAATTGATAACTTCTCACGTTGTGCTTGCTCAAGCAAATGTTTCTTATATAGTCTTGCATTCTTTAGATGTAGACACTCCTCACTAGACTTCCATCTTACTTGACTTACTTCTTGCCCATCAACAATGGCTTTTTCATATACCTTGCCTAGATGCTTCTCTAGAGTGTTAATTTTGAGCTGAAGTGTGTTATCAGCTCCCTTTTTCCATGAGCAACTAATACATCGAGCCTTTTTTGGAGTAGAATCATCAGCTAGTATAACTAACTCAATGAATGGAAATTTACTAACCCAGTCTAGCTAAAATGTGTGCTTTGCAAGGCTCCAAATTCTTTTATTTTTCTACTCACTAGCTTGTGTGCTTTTCAAGGAACTTGACATCTCTTCTTCATTTGTTTGTATAGGTTGACATGGAGCATTTTGTACAGTTGGTGTAACTTGTGTTTCAACTACTCCAACACTAGTAGTGGCACAAATTTATTGATCTCTTGCTATTTGATATGGCGTTTCAGTCTCATTATTTGCTTCAGTTCCAAGAATAGATGTATCTGGTTGATTTATTGATGTCTGCGAATCATTTATAACATTTGTGGTTGTAGGGGTATTTATTGGATGGCCGAAAAATGCTGTAATATCTCCCTTTGAAACCTCACCAATTTTTTGTTTCTTTAATCTACTCATGCCTACAAAAAAACACACAAAACAACACCTAAGATTTTGTTTATTCACAATGCTACTACAAAATTATATCAGCTTTTAGTTGCACATAAATCCAAATATAACTTGAAAATAAAAAATATATTAAAAAAATTACCACTTAACTACGACTCACCAAAGATTGGCTTCAAGATTTTAGATCAAAGCAACTTGTTTGCAACAAACAACACACACAACACACTCATGCATACACACATATGATCACACTTTATACCAATTGCACATAAATCCAAATATAACTTGGAATTTAAAGAAACATATTAAACATTACCAACTTAACCAAGGCCCATAAAAGATTGGTTTCAAGTCTTTAGATTAAATCACCTTGTTTGCAACAAGGAACAACACCCTTAAATGTGTGCACATACACATCCTTGCACATTTTGTACTAGTTGCATATAAAAGCAAATATAACTTGAAATTGAAAGAAACATATAGACCATTACCAACTTAACTATTGTCAAGATTGTGGGAGAGAAGGAAGGAGTCTCGCTTGAAGCTTTCTTGCTTGCACAATGGGGGAAGACACACAAGGGTGGAGGCTGAAAAACAGTTTTCCTCTTCTTAGTTGTGTAAGCCAAAAGAACTCAAGTACAAAGAAATAGAAGAACCCTATATATGGGTCTCAAACCAAACTCAACTAACTAAGGTGGCATACTAACTGAGCCACGAACTAGAGTAGATAAGGATAGCTATCATGTAGCTATTATTCAGGGGCGGTGTACCAACCGCATCTGCAACTGACAAGTCGGTGACATAAATACACAACGGTCACCCTGGCGTATCACGAGTGGAGCTCGATATCTCAACACTCCCCCTCGAGCTCAATCCCAATTCCTGCACACCAAGCAGGTCTCTGAACTTGCGCAGCTTCTCTGCGCCCAATGCCTTCGTGAATATGTCAGCTACCTGATCCTCTGTGCTGACATAAACTAGATCAATAAGACCTAGTAAAACCCTCTCCCGCACATAGTGATAATGCACCTCAATGTGCTTTGTTCTAGCATGATAGACTGGGTTATTTGCCAAGTGTATACTACTCATGTTGTCACAATAAATGACAACTGGCCCATCTGTAGACTGATGCATATCATAAAGTAGCTTATGCAACCAAGCTACCTCACATGCAGCCATTGCTGCACCCCTGTACTCAGCCTCTGTGCTGGACAAGGCAACTGTAGGCTGTTTCTTGCTGCTCCAAGTGACTGCAGCACTCCCAAAAGAGAACACATATCCACTGGTAGATCGTCTATCAGAAATGCTACCAGCCCAATCAGCATCAGTGTATCCATGCAGCTGTATCTGAACCCCAGTCTCATAAAATAGTCCATACTGCAATGTGGACTTCACATACCTGAGTATGCATCTAGCCGCATCCAAATGCGATTTCCTTGGAGCCTGCATAAACTGACTTACCAATCCAACAGCATAGCTCAAATCTGGCCTGGTAATAGTCATATAAATCAAGCTTCCTACTATGCGTCTGTACATAGTAGGGTCTTCCAGAAGCTCACCTGCATCTGCGCTCAGCTTCACATTCTGCTCCAAAGGAACTGAAATAGGCTTACAGCCTGTCATCCCATATTTGGACAGCATGTCCAATCCATACTGCCTCTGCAAGAGCTGTATCCCACTTGGTGATCTAATCACCTCAATGCCCAAGAAATAACGCAGCTCTCCCAAATCCTTCATCTCAAACTTTTGCTTCAATAGCATTTTCACATGAAGGATATCTTCATCACTGTCACCTGTCATAATCAAATCATCAACATAAATGACAAGCAGCATAATACCTTTCTCTGTCTTTCTCACATAAAGTGAGAAATCTGCCTTGGAAATCTGAAAGCCAATAGTGACAAGATACTGTCCTATCTTGTCAGACCATGCTCTAGGTGCTTGCTTCAAGCCATACAAGGCTTTCTTCAACCTGCAAGCAAACTCAGGATGAACAGCATGCACATAACCTGGTGGCTGCTCCATATAGACCTCTTCTTGCAAATCACCATGCAAGAAGGCATTCTTTACATCCATCTGATGTAAAGACCATCCCTTTGATGCAGCCATAGCAATGACTGCTCTTACGGTTGCCATCCTTGCAACCGGACTGAATGTTTCTTCATAGTCAATGCCATATGTTTGTGCATACCCCTTGACTACTAATCTTGCCTTGTATCTGTTCACAGAACCATCAGCATTGTGCTTCACCTTATAAACCCACTTACAGCCAATTGCATTCTTACCTTTAGGCAAAGGTACCAACTCCCATGTAGCATTTGCTTCCAAGGCATCCATTTCTTCATCCATGGCTTTCTCCCATTTTTCTTTTCCCATGGCTTGCTCAAAAGATGTGGGTTCTGGTTCCTGTATCACTTTGACCATATATGCATAGTGAATGGCTGTAAATCCATCATATTTCAGCCTATCCACAGGATACCTAGCTCTTATAGACCTGCGCAAAGTAGGTTCACTCCCAGGTTCTCTCAAAACATCCCTGGTCTTCCTTACTCCAGGTGTAACAATAGAAGGAATACCCAACTCATCATCAATGCTCTGTTCTGAGCCACTGGATTCACCATCCACATAAGAGTGACCTGCATTCACATCAAACATGGGCTGATCAACCTTCTCTTTTCCTTTTCGTGATACCTGCATACCACTATCTGCATTGCTTTGAGAAGATTCTCCTGATCTCAATCTGCCTGTCCATGGCGAAGAATGTGAACCACTGCTAGAGGACGCTCCAGGTCCACTAATATTTTGTGACTGCTGCTGTGAATTCTGTGTAGCATTACCATTTTGTGCATCTTCATCATCAATCACATTTACTGGTCTATACCAGCTACTCATCTCATCAAAAACAACATCTCTGCTCACTGTAAACTTACGAGTAGAAGGGTTATAGCATCTATACCCTTTTTGCTGCAGAGAGTAACCAATAAAGATGCACTTCTCAGCTTTTGGATCCAACTTGGATCTCAGCTCATCTGGCACATGTACATAGGCAATGCAACCAAAAATTTTCAAATGAGAAATATCTGGTTTCCTACCAGTATACCTCTCCTCTGGAGTCATTCCATGTATTGCTGCAGTGGGAGTCCTGTTCATTATGTAGACTGCTGTAGCAACTGCTTCAGCCCAATAAAAATCTGGCAAGTCTTTTTCATTGAGCATGGCACGAGATACCTCTCCAATATGCCTGTTTTTCCTTTCTGCAATTCCATTTTGTTGTGGGGTATAACTGCATGAATATTGCTGCTTTATGCCATGCTCCTGCAAGAACTTTGCAAACTCATTTGAGAGGTACTCTCCCCCTCCATCTGACCTTAGGCATTTTATCTGCAAGCCTGTTTCTTTTTCAACCATAGCTTTAAGAGTTTTGAAATGCCCAAAAACTTCACTTTTCTTTTTCATAAAATACACCCAAACTTTTCTGCTATAGTCATCAATAAAACTGACAAAATAATGACAGCCTCCAAGAGATGCAGCTTTAGTTGTCCACACATCAGAGTGAATTAATTCCAATGGCTTCTCACTCTCTTGAACATGTCTAGGAAATGGTTTCCTTGCCTGTTTTCCAAACTGACAGGCTTCACATACCTTATGCATTTCTGCAACCTTGAATTTGGGCAATCCTGCAACAATATTTTGGGCCTGCATTGATTTAAGTCGCTGTACATTAACATGACCAATGCGTTTATGCCAGATATCAATATCTGCAACTACACCGGTCCCATGTGCAAACATTGCTGCACTCAATTCAGACATGTCTGCATCCAATGTAAACATTCTGCCCTTCTTCTTTCCTTTTGCTATCAAGCGACCTTTATTTTTCATATCCTCAACAAAGCATCCATGAGGATTAAATCTGACCTGCAAGCCCTGTTCAACCATTTGACCAACTGAAACCAGATTCTTGGTAATATTCGGGACATGAAATACATCGGACAGGTATTTCTTTTTCCCACCCTGCATAGACAAGGGAATTTTTCCAATCTGCACAATAGGATGTGCAGTATCATCACCAGTCTCCACAAATCCTGGTTTTTCCATTTTCCTTGCATCCTCCATCCATTCTGCATGACCTGTCATGTGGTTTGATGCACCTGAGTCAACATACCATACATCATTGCTTTCTTCTGCACTTGTCATAGAATTGTTCATGTGCTGCACCATGAACAAATGCTCATTTCTGTCATCACCCTGTCTACTAGAAGATGCATAATTCCCTTGTTGCAGTTTTCCATTCATGATGTCATTCTGCTTTTTATAGCAGTCTTTAGCCATATGACCCATTTTACCACAATAGTAGCATTCAACATTACTGTTTGCATTTTGGCCTCTTTGCCATCCACCACGACCTCTTTGGCTCCCCCTGCCTCTAGAGTTACCACGTCCTCCTCCATAGGACTGGTTTTCTTGAGTTTGCTGCATATTCTGATTTCTGCCACGGCCTCCAAATCGGCCTCCTCTACCTCTGCCTCTACCTCTTCCAGCATTTGAGTAGAAGACAGCTTCTTTTGAAGTTCCTCCTGAAGAAGATGCACCACCATTTCTCTGTTCCTCAGAAATTAGAAGAGCAATCAACTCCTCAAAATCAGGAAATCTTTCACGAACTGAAATGGATGTCCGAAACTGTGCATAATCCTTTCCTAGACCATTCAAGGTCACGGAAACTAAATCATCATCTTCCACTGGCGACCCAATGGAAGCAAGTGCATCTGCAATCTTCTTCACCTTCATGTGGTAGTCATTGATGCTCATATTTTCTCTTTGCACATTATGCAACTCTTGCTTGAGCTGCATTTTCCTGGCTTGTGTATTTGTGCTATACATTTTTGACAGAGTATCCCATGCCTCCTTTGGCGTACTTGCATCCTGAATATGCACAATCATAGAGTCTGAAATGCTGATAGACAGCCAGTACATAACTTTCCTGGCTCTCTCATGCCATGCTTTGAATGCCTGCATTTGCTGTTGATTGGGAACATCAGGAAGAACTGGTTCTTCTTCATTTCCTGCAACAAATTCCCAATATCCTTTTCCCATAAGGAAATTCGTCATTCTAAACTTCCATGCTTGGAAGTTGTTCTTGTCAAGCTTTTCAGTGACAATCTGTGAAAGAGAATCAGATGCCATTACAGAAGAGTGCAAAAAATTCTGTCACTGCAAAAAACTCTGCTTCACCCTCACAAGGGCAAATCTGCAAAACTGGCAAAAGTGGTATTTGACCACACAGTCACTTCCTAGTGACGATTTTGCATCAACAGGCAACAGGGATGATTCTGTAACTCCCAATGTCTCTGCGCACAAGCATACAATGCAATTTTCACAGTAGCTATTCACCGACCTGTAGAACAGTGGTCGCACAGCATAAAACAGGGCCTTTTCCTGAGTGCGTGCAGAAAACTTCCGGCTCCAAAACAGGCCCCGAAATGGCCTCAAATCAAAAAAACAGGGTCGCCGAGAGCTAAAGCTCTCTCCCGTAGCATATACTGCCCTCTTGCTTCACCGCGAAGGGCGTCTCAACCTGAGACAATGCACTCCTGCACTTTCCGGCTGTGCTACCTGCAGAGATCTGCTCCCAAAACAGGAAATGAAAGCAACACTGCTCCTCTTACCAGACCACCGCGAGCTTGGCTTGCTTTCTTGAGCTCCTTACCACGAACAAGGCTCTGATACCATGTCAAGATTGTGGGAGAGAAGGAAGGAGTCTCGCTTGAAGCTTTCTTGCTTGCACAATGGGGGAAGACACACAAGGGTGGAGGCTGAAAAACAGTTTTCCTCTTCTTAGTTGTGTAAGCCAAAAGAACTCAAGTACAAAGAAATAGAAGAACCCTATATATGGGTCTCAAACCAAACTCAACTAACTAAGGTGGCATACTAACTGAGCCACGAACTAGAGTAGATAAGGATAGCTATCATGTAGCTATTATTCAGGGGCGGTGTACCAACCGCATCTGCAACTGACAAGTCGGTGACATAAATACACAACGGTCACCCTGGCGTATCACGAGTGGAGCTCGATATCTCAACAACTATGACCCATAAAATATTTGTTTCAAGTTTTTTAGATTAAAGCATCTTATTTGCAAGGAATAACACACACCCACACACACATGTACACATACATCGTTGCACATTTTAAAAAACCTTACTAAATAATGACACTAGCTCAATGGAGATAAAACTCGATATGGTTAATAATTTGATATCCAAGTTTATCATGGAATTAATTACAAAGTAGCTATCAAAGGTTGATAAAAATCTCTCAGTGGTTCTAGTGACTATGAAATTTTCTAAGTCTATGATGTAAATATCAAGATATGATTATTCGCACTCATAAAACTTGTGTATGCAATGGGGTACTCACTGGGGTTTCACATTTGCTAACTAGAAACAATTTATAGATATCAAATCTTCATCATGATATAAAACATGACACAGTGCAAACAGTGAATTTCAAAACTTGAAAAAACCAACAATCATACAAAACAAATCATGAATAAGATAGACACACAATCTTGGAATAATTACTCCTAACAATTAAAAGCACTTAACTTAATTAATCTATAGGCACAAATTACAAGTCCCATTCCATGGAGTATAGAGTTTTATAAAGTTACCATTCTTTTGAAGACATGTTTGGATTCACAAGTCATGGAAACTCCAAAACTGATGGATTGTTTTACAAAATGCAAGTAGAGATTGTGGGAGTCGGGTTACTCAAAAGGGGCTAGCTAAGATAGGACCAAGCTCTACAAGGGGTCTCTATGCCTTTGCAGGATCAATCCCACACTCTACCCTCAAAAATTCATCGAGGTCTGCAAAGGATATACGTGCAACCCTATCATCTACCAACATGCGATCACTTGCCTTTAACTCTATCAAATGCATGATCACTTCATCTGGGGCATCCCTTGGCTTTTTGCACAACCATAAGTTTTGGCCTAGGTGCCAAAACGCAATAAGATAGATGATGAGCCAGCCAATTGCATATACATAAGACACCTTGCTATAGGCAGACTGGGACAGTGGGTCGTAGATCTCAGGTGCAATCCAAGATCGCATTCTCCTTTCCAACTCTCCTTTCCGCCAATGCTCATCTATGAGGTGCATGGGATCATTTGGACCACCATAATTGATTGCTGATCTTGTCATGCCAAAAATGAGCATTAGACCCCATTCTATGATGCCAACCCTAGGGATGTTCTCTTTGGTAAAGTCTAGTACCATGTTCTTAGCATGTAAGTCTGAATGGATGATGCTAGCACTATGCACGGCCTTCATCCCATCCACTAGTGCATGAATAATATTCGTCATATTATTGATAATGCCCACAATCCTAGCTTTCTCCTCTAGATTGGGCACCTTGTCAGGATTAGGGCTGAATCCCACTGATGTCTTGCACAAGCACTCGATTATTCTTCTATATCTACATTCCTTGAAAGGACCCCACATCAATACATCATTCAATGTAGCACCATTGAATAAGGGGGAGACTGTAACCCAATGGGGGCTCAAAAGTGAAGGCAATGCATCGCACAATCAATGCATCGACCTTTTGCATCCCACGCTCCACTTGAAACTATTTTAACTTAGCATTATTAGAGCCCTTGTACATTTTGGCCCAAAATTTCAAATTTGAAGGAAAATAACTTATATTATTTATTGTGGCTTCCACACACTGCCCGAAGGAGCCTTCACCGATGTCTCTGCCTAGCTTGATTGCATCAAAAGGAATGCCAATTGTTGGTGCACATTGGTGATTCCTCAATGTCTGCCACATAGTTCTTGCCCTCGACGGATCATCTTGTTGTCCTATAGAACTGGGACTAGGACTTGCACCTATTGAAGTCTTCAAATGCTTTGGCACCACACAAGTCCTTCGCTCTCTTTGAACATGCCACCTCCTCTCTCCACTTTGTGTTCCACAAGGCCAACTTCTCATTTGATACAAATGATGGTGCTAACTCCCTAAGATCTTCAAGCATCTTAGGTGCATTTCCGAGCAATGTGCGACAAAGGTGCAAGTTTTTCTGAAGATCCATGACTGCATCAGTAACTAAGTGTGAAAGCCCTTTTTGTTGTAACAAGGCATGCATAGCTATACATACTCGATTACAAAAGTTGACAAATGCAACATCGTTGCTATTAATGAATGGTATTTGCTCTTCTGTATTGGATGATATGGCCTCTATTAAGCAAATGCGGAGTGCTTTGGCAACGTTAAGAGCCATCTCAACAAGGCCAATTTCTCCAGTCTCTGAGAAAGGAAAAAAATCATATAAGCATGGCAGCTGAGACCTTGCCTCCCAATCATAAGTTAGGCTACATCACTTGAATAAAAGCATTTGATATACAATCCTTGTCTTCGATTATACTAGTGCTGTAGACTTCAATTGAGTTAAAATTACATGATATCATTTAGACATTGAACAATGAAGATGTAAAATAGATTGCATCAAGTTGTTTTCTCATAAAAGCATAAATACACAAAAAGTTTGCTAGAGTTTAAAGATCTACACACACGAGGACACTTTATGGTTGAGTGTATGACCTAAATGCCCGTCCCATCAAGAAACACTAAATAACTAGCATGTCATGACATTATATAGCCAAAAACATGACCAAATGACCATCACTTATTTATTCATTTATAGCCCATCAGGACACTATCTAGCCGAATTCACGACCAAGTGCCCATCCATACCCAAGGGGGAAGGGAGGGTGTCACAATCAAAATGACACATCTATGTCGAGTTCACGACACAATGCCATGTCAATTGTGACATACTTGTCAAAAGACACTCACTTGCCGACTTCACGACTGAGTGCCCTCCTGGCAAGCACTTTTCAGCCCTACACACCCACACCCATCATGAGACAAGTATCATGACATGTATACATCGAATACACGACACATGCCAATCCATGTATCTCACAAGTGACTACAAAATACATATGCACAAAGAATCAAAGATACAAATAATGCATGGAAAGAGACCCATCTCATGACACACATACATGCTAGTCAATGATCCCTTGCCATACACTTGCGCGTGAAGCGTATACACCTTCGCATAGTGAGTGATTGGAGAGGATTGCCTTATCAGTTCTCTTGACATGCATATCTTGAATTCACGGTGCATGCCAATCAAATGGCCTCTTCTGTCACACATGTGGATATGTGCACACATACATGCACACATATACATGCACATACAAACATTAAAGAAATGCATTATGCCACAACTCTGAGCTCGAGTAGCCAAACATAGTGAATTTTTGGATAAGCCATGGCAAAAGACAAAGGGCAAAAGGAGAATAAGCCATGGAAAAAGACGACACAAATGGAAAAAGCCATGACCACACAAATAGCAAAATGAGAATAAGCCATGGCAAAAGATGAAGGGCCTCGAGTCATTCACAAGGTAGCAGCACTTCACGACAAACCTGGGTTCATGTGTGACTAAATCTTGGTGTTGAGGAGGCATGATCATTGATCAAGCAAGGTGCATGTGTAGTCGAGGCTCAAGGGTTTATGGCTCCAGAGTCCATGGATGATCAAGCTGAAGCTATGCTCCGTGAATGGTTGTGGCCCGAGAGTCCACAAATGTTCACTTCACAAGTTTGTTGATGCTGGAACAAGGAGGCCAGGGGCTAGGACTTCATAGATGAAGCTATGAATCCATGAATCTATGAATGTTTAAATGATAGGCTTTTCTAATGCCAAAAACACGAGCCGATTGGATTCTGGAACCTCCTTCCCTGCTCATGCATGTACTCAAACTCCAAAAAACAGGAGGGAATGCATGCTATTCATTGTGTGCGATCGTAGAGTAGATATGTTGCCGTAAGTGACCCACGATCCAATGTCGTGATCGTATAGCAAATATGTTGTTGTAGGTCTTGAAAATGTCAAATGTGGGGGACATGTAAGTAGCCATTATTACTAGTTAATCCTATTCATAGAGTCATTGAGTTTAGAGACACACACACTGTGTGTGTGTGTGTGTGTGTGTGTGTGTGTGTGTGTGTGTGTGTGTGTGTGTGTGTGTGTGTGTGTGTGTGTGTGTGTGTGTGTGTGTGTGTGTGTGTGTGTGTGTGTGTGTGTGTGTGTGTGTGTGTGTGTGTGTGTGTGTGTGAGTGAGTGTGTGTGTGTGTGTGTAGACATAGGCATGCGATCATGCATTAGTTAGCATCAGTAGTATTGATAATATGTAAGAAATTCTCCATCATCACTCAAACTCCAAAAAACAGGAGGGAATGCATGCTATTCATTGTGTGCGATCATAGAGTAGATATGCTGCCGTAAGTGACCCACGATCCAATGTCGTGATTGTATAGCAAATATGTTGTTGTAAGTCTTGAAAATGTCAAATGTGGGGGACATGGAAGTAGCCATTATTACTAGTTAAGTCTATTCATAGAGTCATTGAGTTTAGAGACACACACAGTGAGAGAGAGAGAGAGAGAGAGAGAGAGAGAGAGAGAGAGAGAGAGAGAGAGAGAGAGAGAGAGAGAGAGAGAGAGAGAGAGAGAGAGAGAGAGAGAGAGAGAGAGAGAGAGAGAGAGAGAGAGAGAGAGAGAGAGAGAGAGAGAGAGAGAGAGAGAGAGAGAGAGAGAGAGAGTGTGTGTGTGTGTGTGTAGACATAGGCATGCGATCATGCATTAGTTAGCATCAGTAGTACCAATAATATGTAAGAAATCCTCCATCATCTTGATCTAAAATTGAGTGTCTGTTTCTACATTAGTTCCTTCTTCATCAAAGTCTATTGGTCTGAGGAATTGATTTCCTAGAGTTTAATGGCACTATTGGTTGTAGATTGTGCTTGGATTCCATATTTAAGTCAAATCAATGAAATAATCAAAATCAATGGGTAATTTATAGAAACTTGAATAAAACACAAAAATATTATTAGCTTTTTGTCATTTTCATCCTAATACATCATGTAATGTTCTAGATCTTGAGTAAATAAACTCAAGAGGAATCTTTGCTAGTTGATTAGTGACTCATCAAGAGGAAACTTTGAATCTACTTGTAACATATGTGGCTTCTTCAATTTCCCTACCCATGGATCTAATCTAATGTTCAAAGTTGGCAAGCACAAAGTTTTTATTAATAGAAAAATCTGCCATATTCTTTACCATTAGAATTTGGTCATTTGATACCCCTATGTATTAGGCTCATGAGGGTTCCACTTCCATTCTAAGAAAGAGTAAAAGATTACTTGCTAGATCCCAACTAGCTTTTCACTCACAATAAGAGAGGATATCATACTCATGGAGGCCTCAAGTACCACCAAACTCTTACCTATGCCCCATGTAGCTTATTTATTAATCACCTTAATTGATGGCTCATCAAATAATGTTGGTGAGAGTCTATTGCTGAGTTTGTTCAATCAGTTCATTTAGCTAGAAGTGCATGGCACAAGTGTTGGAGAGACCTCCCATGTTTGATGTTGGTGCTAGCACTCATAGCAAACAATTTCCTCCTAGTGAGGAAGCTTGATGGCTAGCTAACTTTGGGGGAAGTCAAGTGCATCCCTCAAAATCCTCTTGTATGGATACAATATCTTTTAGCAAAATACATAACAAGAATCAAATAGTGTTCCAATGCATCAAACAATTCTTTCTATGTAAATCCATGCATCAAATAAATCTAAGCAAATAGCCATCTGGCATAAGGTCCGGTTCAACTTTCAAGTTGTCATGAGCCTAAGGTTAGCCTTAATCTATCTCTCTTTGAAAGGGACTTAGGCCTTGGGTTCGTCATAACTAGTTGTACTTGATGTACACTTCCTCTTTGAACTTTCCATTGCTTTTGAGTTCTTATCTTTCCAAGTCTAGGGTCTCTTTACCTATTACCACCTAATTCCTAATCCATAAACTAGGATCCCTTTTGAAGGATCCATTCTAGGGTTTAAAGGTTCCCTTTTGCAAATGAACATTGGGAAAAGTTCTCCCTTTTCATGATTTCAACTTTCCTTTTATCTTTAACCAAACCTTGATTGGGCTCCATGAGCAAGATAATATCTAATCTAAATAGTATTTAATCTCTAAGTGAAAAGAAATTTCCTACCATAATTTCCAATTTAAGGCTCATGATTTCTTGATTATTCTTGGAAGGGATTTAAATATGGAATAAATGTGAAAATGCTTGTAGCACATCTCTTTTACACTAGTCTAACTTGTGTGACCTCTTGAGTTTCAATTCCAATGCTTAATTTCATAATCTCGCAATAACAAGTTTCTAACTAGAGCATTAAGAGGTTACCCCTTTATTTCTACATGTAAGTTCCATTATTCTTATTGAGACCTTCAGACATATCTATAGGTCCTACTTGATGATTGTGTCCATATATGATTGTAATCCAAGGGCATCTTTGGGTTTGATGTGGTTGGCCATTGGAAACATGCATGCAAGCATTCATGGAGTATCCTATTAGCATCATTGGCTACTATAGTTGAGGTTTCTTTCCAACAAGTATCTCACTATAGGGTTCATCCACAAGTTTTTTCCTATCTATTAAGATTGCTATGCAACCTTCAATGCCTACAATAAGGCTCTCTAGACTCTCATAAAGGAGGATGCAGATAGTTGAAGTCACTTGATCAAATGGGATGTCTATGTTATAGTAGTAATGCGGGACTATTGTTATTATGGTTCTTGAGTGTGAGTGAATGTGTGTCTGTTTAGGGCAAGGAGGTATTTGTTGACAATACAAGTGCACTACTTTGGTTTGCTTATGAAGATAGAGGTATGTACATACTCGATAATATCCTTACATGCATAGGAGAGCCTTGGAAACCTAACAACCTCCACAATGATGATGCCAACTAGCACTATTAGCTATAGCTCATCTCATGATTTTGCAGCAAGATGGTAGCTAAAAACCTTTTAAACTTAGATCATTTTTGGACAAATTTAGTTTCAAAGAAGCATAAATACATATTGCACCAAAGGGGGGAGCATGTATATCCCATTGGGATTCCTTTAACTTGTTGTTTAATAGTTTTTCAAACTCAGATAAAGCAATTATCAAGCATTTCCTTATTGAGTTTTATGAAAGCTTCCATACCTATTGGTAAATCATTGTTTCTCTTAATTAGCATAATTGATTTCTAGATTTTTTGAATACCCAAGTTTCTTAACAAATTTAACTAGTGCATAAATTGATTCAATAAGACTATCTTTACCTTCATGTGAGATAACTTCATAACATGAGGTAATATCAAAAGTATGTAGAGGCTGAATAGACTCAATCAAGTTATTTAGAATATCATATTGATTTTGGATGATCCAATATGCATTTGTTTGATATTTGGAAAAAGTAAGCACTTTTTTGTAATTCCTTAGTGAATTCCTAAATGGCTATCTCCAAAGGTTGAAAGGATTTTGCTAATAAACATGTGATTAAGGAAAAATTATAGTTTTGTGAGCATTGGCAATCCACATAAGAAAGACGTAACTAAGGAAAAAAATGGTTGTGAGCATTGGCAATCCACCTCAATGATTTCTTATGAATCTTATATAACTTGATAAAGGGGATAAATGTGTTTGAGACCATAAGTAACCCTAATTCCTTATTTAACAACTAGAATCCAATAAGCAAAGATATATATCAATGTTACTAAATTTAGATCCATCAATCCTTTTAAGGGTTACTAACATGATTAGTCTTTTACACATAAAAATTGGTGCTTGGGTAGCTTTATCTAGAATTGAGATAAAAATATGCCCAGTTACAAATTGCAGTTCATCAAGAAGTTGGTTATTTAGGAACCAAGGTTTCTAATTTTGTTTGTGTCTTGGGAATCTTCTATTAAATGCAACTTCTATGTTCATGGTGGAATATCTAAATGTTCGACATTTGGCATAGGGTCTACCATTGAGCCCAGAGTTCTTCAATTCAATTGAAGGGATGGTGGAATATGCGTACATTCTCAGTGATCACATGTGACCCAAATTCCTTAACTTCCTTGCAAATCTTTTAGAAGTTTTACAAATATATTGTTCCTAGATGTTGAACAGTTCTTTCAAAACCTCCAAAAGTTTGTATACAAATTTATTGATATTACTAGTGTATTTCAATCCAAATGCAATCCATTAATTAAGTATACTGTGTCGCAAATCAATATCCGTAGTCATCTCACAAAAAACTTCATGTGGCTTAATATAATCAAAACCTTTATTAGCAAACCTAATATTGATGAACATTTTTATTTCTTGGTTTAAGCAATGAAACTTGAAGCGTTTATCAGTTATTTTGCTAAGAAATCTTATCTATTTAAAATTCTTAGAATAATTCAATGCATTATAAAAATCTTGCATGTCCGTGGTCCCCCTCTATTGCCTTAGTTTCTTGTTGAATTATGAACTTCTACTTAACAATACTAAATAAAATATTATTTTATTACCAATATCCTCCTATTGTGGCATTAGTACTAATTCAATGGTGTTGGTAGTTGGATCTTGGGAAGGTGTGATGTGGTTGATGGTGCATAGTATAATTTCTTTACGACTTCTAGCATAAAAGAATGGAAGAAATAATATATGATAAGAGCTTAGCATACTTCAACTCAGATGGTGGATACCCATCTAATAAAATCAAACGCTTGACTCATCTGAATGAAAAAATGGAAAAATTGGGCAACATTTTAGAATACATACCAAAGTAAATGGTCCACCCATATGATGGGTGATGAGCATGGGGTGTTTGATGATCCACATTCGCATTTAATAAAAGGCCTAAATGTATTTCAATGGTTTTTTGGGAATTTCTTAGGCTTGTCTTGTCAAAGTTCAATGCATCTTTTATGTGTGCAATGGGATGTTGGCTAGCAAATTTATTATGGTCAAGCTGAGATAGCTATAGCTCAAATAGGAAATCTAATTATGACAATTGACTAGGTTGCATGACTAAGGATCTACATTGATCAATAGCGTCTTGTGATATGCTACAGATTAAGGCCAAGGATTGGCTTGCAAAAGGAATACATTGATTGATTACTTCAAAATCCCACAACTTGTGCTCAAGCTGATAGAATCCAATTCTAATTGTCTAGGAGGAAGGAGGGATGGTACCACTCGAGCCAAGGCAAGGGAATTATTCTATTTGTATCTTTTTGAACTGACTTTCTCGTGAGAGATGAAATATTTCTTCTTCTAGGCCAAGAAGATCAAGGACTATGAGAGAGAAGTTTTGAGACCCAATAACATTAAAAGGTAGTGGGATTAATGGAAGACCATTAACTTAATACAACTTACTAACCATGACAAGGACTGAGGAGACATAAAATTCTAAGTAGTCACAAGCATCTTCATAGTTTATGTTTGGAAGTGAAACTAATAATTTTGTAAGTTGATCAACAATTGTGTTGGGTTCCTTGCAGGCTTTTACTAATAGAGCAATCCAGTCATTTACTACGACTATTTTTAGGGTAGACAAGGAATGTTTAGTTAAGGCTCTTGTTTCAAAATCTATTAGGTTCTTGTGGAAGTCTAGGTCCTTGAAACATGTTGGCATTGATTGAATTGTAATGGGGGGAGGTTCAAGTTCAATTTCCAATCAAGTTTACCCCATTGCAAGCATGCTTAAACCTTTTGTATGTCTGTTGAATATTACATTGATATCCAATTATAGTTGAGCCCATTTTTTCCTTTAAAAACTAAATTAGACCAAACAAACCACACAATCTAAAATACAACATTCAACCGGCCAAGTTCTACTTCCTGATGTACAGCTAATACTTATTGCTTTCTCTATAGTACCATAGAGTTCAATGTTGACTATGTGTATTAAACTCCAAATAACAATGTTACATTCTTGATTTTAGTTTAAAACACCTTAGGAGCATATACCCAATTTTTAAACATTTTAAAATAGTTATTACATGCATGAGGGAGAGGAAATGAGAGAGGGAGAGGAAGAGAGGGAAACATTAAACATAATAAGGAAAGAGAGAAAGAGAGGGAGAGGGAGAGGGAGGGAGAGGAAATGAGAGAGGGAGAGGAAAAGAGGAAAGGAAATGAGAGAGGGAGAGGAAGAGAGAAAAAACATTAAACATAATAGGGAAAGGGAGAGTGAGAAGGAGAGGGAGAGGGAGAGGGAGGAAGAGGAAATGAGGGAGAGAGGGAGGGAGAGGGAGAGGGAGGGAGAGGAAATGAGAGAGGGATAGGAGAGAGAAAAAAAAGTAAACATAATAGGGAAAGAGAAAAAGAGAGGGTGAGGGTGAGGGTGAGGGAGGGAGAGGAAATGAGAGAGGGAGAGGAAGAGGGAGAGGAAGGGAGAGGAAAGAGAGAGAGAGGGAAAAAACATTAAACATAATAGGGAAAGAGAGAAAGAGAGTGAGAGGGAGAGGGAGGGAGAGGAAATGAGAGAGGGAGAGGAAGAGAGAAAAGGAAATGAGAAAGGGAGAGAAGAGAGAAAAACATTAAACCGGTTTAGGAAAATAGAGAAAGAGAGGGAGAGGGAGAGGAAGGGAGAGAAAATGAGAGAGGGAGAGGAAGAGGGAGAGGGAGGGAGAGGAAAGAGAGGAAAACATTAAACATAATAAGGAAAGAGAGGGAGAGGAGAGAGAGGGAGAGGAAGAGAGAATAAACATTAAACATAATAGGGAAAGAGAGAAAGAGAGGGTGAGGGTAAGGGAGGGAGAGAAAATGAGAGAGGGAGAGGAAGAGAGAAAAGGAAAGAAAGTACAAGAGAGAGAGAGAGGGAGAAAACATTAAACATAATAGGGAAAGAGAGAAAGAGAGGGAGAGAGAGAGGGAGGGAGAGAGAGAAGGACGGAGAGGTTGTTGTTTTCTTGTTTGTAGTAGTAGTAGTTTTTTTTCTTTTCTTGTTTATTGTTGTTTAGTTTTCTTGTTTTTGTAGTAGTAGAAGCAGTAGTAGTAGTAGTAGTTTTTTCTTCTTTTCTTATTTATTGTTATTGTAGTAGTTTTTTTTCTTCTTCTTTTCTTGTTTATTATAGTGGTAGTGATAGTGGTAGTTGTAGTCATTGTCATTGTCATAGTCATGGTCGTGGTTGTGGTCGTGGTCGTAGTCACAGTCGTAGTCATAGTCGTAGTCGTGGTTATAGTAGTAGTGGTGGTTTTCTTTTTTGTTGTTGTTGTTATTGTAGTAGTAATAGTTTTTTTTATTTTCTTGTTTATTATTGTCTAGTTTTCTTATTTGGTGTTGTTGTTGTAGTAGTGGTAGTAGTAGTAGTTTTTTCTTCTTTTCTTATTTATTATAGTGGTAGTGGTAGTGGTAGTGGTAGTGGTGGTTATGGTCATGGTCGTAGTCGTAGTCGTAGTCGTAGTCGTAGTCGTAGTCGTAGTCGTAGTCGTAGTCGTAGTCGTAGTCGTAGTCGTAGTCGTAGTCGTAGTCGTAGTCGTAATCGTAGTCGTGGTCGTGGTCGTGGTCGTGGTCATGGTCCTGGTCATGGTCATGGTCATGGTCGTGGTCATAGTCGTAGACATAGTCATAGTCGTGGTCATAGTCGTGTTCGTAGTCATAGTCATAGTCATAGTCGTAGTCGTAGTCGTAGTCATAGTCATAGTTGCGGTTGTAGTAGTAATAGTGGTTTTCTTGTTTGTTGTTGTTGTTGTTGTTGTTTTTGTTTTTGTTGTTATTGAAGTAATAGTTTTTTTTGTTTTCTTGTTTATTGTTGTCTAGTTTTCTTATTTGTTATTGTTGTTGTAGTAGTGGTAGTAATAGTAATTTTTTTTTCTTTGTAGTAGTAGTAGTAGTAGTAGTAGTAGTAGTAGTAGTAGTAGTAGTAGTAGTAGTAGTAGTAGTAGTAGTAGTAGTAGTAGTAGTAGTAGTAGTAGTAGTAGTAGTAGTAGTAGTAGTAGTAGTAGTAGTAGTAGTAGTAGTAGTAGTAGTAGTAGTAGTAGTAGTAGTAGTAGTAGTAGTAGTAGTAGTAGTAGTAGTAGTAGTAGTAGTAGTAGTAGTAGTAGTAGTAGTAGTAGTAGTAGTAGTAGTAGTAGTAGTAGTAGTAGTAGTAGTAGTAGTAGTAGTAGTAGTAGTAGTAGTAGTAGTTGTTGAGAGAGATATATGTTTTGTTGAAGAAAATGAGAGAGGGGAGGAAGAGAAAAAGGAAGAAGGAACGAGAGAGATGGAATAAACATACAGCATAATAAAGAAAGAGAAAAAGAGAGAGAGATGGAAGGAGAGGAGATAATAAATGGATAAAAAACAAAGATAGAGTGGTAACGAGGTCCGGTGCAACACCACGAGACGGGAAACACTCCGACATATGTTAATTTGTGGGTGTGTGGGTGAAGATTTTACATACGTTTATTTTTGTTGAGTTACAAGAGAAGAAATCCCTTCTCAAACAATTTAAGAAAGAAAAAAATAATGATAACAAAAACAAATTGTTTGTCGTAATGTAGACAAAATGGAAAATGATGAAGGTCTTGATGTTCAAGATCGCGAGGCATATCTTAATCAGCGTGTCCCATGTCAATGTAAGCTGGCAATTAGACGAAAACGTCAATTGTCTATACAGCATGTACAACACTTCGGCGAGTTTCAATATGAGAACATTGATCAAATGATCTTGGATTTTCAGCAAACGGTAAGAAAAGTTATTATCAATCATTCGTTGTACTCGCAAGCTAATTGAATACCATATACAAAAAGATTGGGTGTGGCTGGCAAATTTTCTATCCAGGGAGGTGACATCTCATCCCAAGGAGGAGTGCACCCTTTGCGGCCAATTAGAAAAGTTCGTGGCCGTGCGATGGATTGAGTGCCGGAGCCAATCCACCACTTGGAAGGTACTACACAATCTATACCGTCAATACCAAAGGAGACAGACAGCCTTCAAGACTTACCTACAATCTTGGAGCCTGAGATGGAGGTAATGATTGATGCATTGATTCCCATGGATGTCGATACTTCTGATCCGCTTAGAGAGGAAGCATCCATACCATTATATGATGGGTGCCGAGCATCTCGCCTGAAGACACTGCTTGCACTCCTAAGTGTGCAAGCAAAATATGGGTGGAGCGATGCGAGTGTGACTGAGTTGTTCATGTACCTTGTACGTATGCTTCGTTGATTTCTTTTCGGCACTATCATTAAAAATATTTGTGCTTTTTCAAGGTATTTTATGATTTTCTAAAGCTTACTAAAGTATGCTTGGATCTGAGAAGTTTAGGGGACTTCGACATTCATGACCATATAATGCTTGAAAAGGGGTCATCCTAATGCTTTGTCGGTAAGAAGCATTGTAGGCAAATTCAACCAAAGGCAAGTATTAAATCCACCTTTTTGGTTCACGATAGCAATATGCCCTAAGCATATCCTCAATGACTTGATTGACTCTCTCTATTTGGCCATCGGTTTGGGGATGATAAGCTGTACTAAAACAAAGTTGAGTTCCAATGGCTTCAAAGATAGATCTCCAGAAATGTGATGTGAAGAGAGAATCACGATCACTAATGATTCTTCTGGGTAGCCATGCCTGAGTCTCGTGATGATGCACGATATGTTTTACGAAAGCTTGGCATTTGACTACAACAGCATCCATGCATGTATCAACGATTGCATACTGTTTGAGGAGAATACGAGACTATGGAGACATGTCCAAAGTGTGGTTCTCACAGGTATCGACAGGACTTGCAAGGGTGAACCATCCCTCAAAAATTTCTTAGACACTCTTCTCTTATCCCCTGCATAAACCACATGTTTCTACGTCCAGCATGGCAAGCCTGACAACGTGGCATGCGAAGAATAGGTCCATAAATGGATTTCAATGAATATCAGCAGATTCGTGCGCATGGAGCCACATTGACTCTACCTTTTCAAGCTTTGCCCAAGAGCCAAGGAATCTTCGGTTCGGTCTTGCAATGGATGGCGTGAACCCATTCGGTCTGCACTCAACTTCTTACAATGTGTGGCCTATAGTCCTTGTCAACTACAATATCCCTTGATTGCTTTCTACGAAGAAAGGATATCTCATCCTTAGCTTACTCATCCCCGGCTACTACAAAGTCAAAAATATGGACATGTATCTTCGTCCATTAGTCGATGAGCTTAAGATTTTATGGGAGGAGGGGGTCACCGTGCAAGATATGAGCAAGCGCGATGGTCGACGGTCTGCCAATATTCGAGCCATTCTTATGTGGACCATGCATGACTTTCCGAGATTCGGAGAGTGCTCAGGTAAATAGGCTTCCATTCTCATTGGTAATATCTATCATAGCTCATTCAAGTTTATATTCACTGGATAGAGGTGTTGGGACAGGTTTGGTTACCTCAGGTTATCATGCATGTCCATTGTGTAGGCCACAGTTAGACTCCTGAAGGTCATGAACCATGAAGAAGATGGTATATCAAGGACGCACCGCTTTCTTGCTAGAGGGTCATGAACTCAGGGAAGGTTTTCTTGGACGACCTCCAACATGTATAAATTCCCAAAGCTAGTACGAGCTATAATACTATTCGATGTGCAATGGTTCAAAGTGGTACTTAAAGGAGCTGGAGCAATAGTTTGACGAGGTCCATCTGGATTTCTTGAAATAGATTTCGAAAAAAAATGGACAGATTTGTGCGACACCTTTGTGTTGGAGGCCCATTGTGAACAGGTGCATAAACTCATTTGTTTGTTAATTGTATTACGACATGGTACATGTCACAATAGTTAAATCTCTCTTGTACATGTTTGTGAATATGTAATATTCTATTCAAACCCCCGACAACCTCGATGGTGGTATGTTATACCTTCAGCTCCCCGAAGTGCGAGAGTATATGATCAAAGTAATGTTCCGAGCATAGATGAGGACAATATGCAAGTAGAGGGGTCGATATTGCAAGGGGTGGAGGCCACCAAAAGCTTGGAGCATGTAGAGAAGCCAGCATCAGGTAACAATGATGGAAATTCATGAGTCCAAGAATTCTTCGAGAACGAGGTGGACTCATCCTTTTGTGGTGACTGTCTATCGACCTTCCAGTTTATGCCGAGTTGTATCAAGAGATTGACATGGGACCATATGATACTTCATACTTGGAGCATCCACTTACTCAATTCGTTGACTAATCGCTTATAGGGATATGTAAGATATGCATTTTAAGTAAGATCATTTTTTAAAGATTTATATTACAGTGCTTTGTATGATTTAAATTGATTATGCTAACATCATTTTTGTCTGTGCAGGTGAACTTTGTGGATACTTAGATCATCAGGATGAGTCGAGGGATGAGCGATGAGGAGTTGCAGGATACCTTCATGCGCATGTCTCCAGATCAGATGGTGAGGTTCAGAGACATGGCAGACCAAGAGCTTTCTCGGACATCGTCGGGCTGCTCTATTAGATCTATTTCGGCGCGATTAGATGCTTCAGTTTCGAGGAGACGAGGTCGATGCTCCAGACTTGGGCCAGACGGAGGGAGTGCTTCAGGGTCAGGGGGATGCTGTAGAGATAGGATGCAATGAGCCCACAGTTGGCTCGGGATATAGGTGCTACTCCTTGCTCTCGTGGCGGTTCCAGAGAGCATGGCTCAGGTGGTTGCTGTGGAGGCACGGATGCGGTGTCTCCATCTCGTCGTTCTGTTGGAGTTGCATCACCTCTAGGATTTGTCACACATATGGGGACGTCTACTCCAGTCACTCCGACTTTTGCTGAGCTATCCGCAGGTGGCACCCCTGGGTGCTACTCCGATAGATACTACCCTAATCGGTACACCAGATGTACAGGGGTCTCTTGGATATGCCCAAGAGCGTGGTCGTAGGTGGGAGAGGACCCATCTTAGGAATATCCCAAAGGGGTATGCCTACCTTGTAGATGATAGGTCAGAAGCCATCATCATGAATGATGAGGGGAGAAGGGTAATGGCTCGCATGAGAGAGTTGTTCCAACAAGTTTTTCGACACAACGTCTTGGATCATTGGAAAAACATACCGCAAGGAAGCAAGAACTACATAGTAGCATCCTTGCATGAGGAGTTTCCGGTACCAGCCACAGCAGAAAGGTTTTCTATGGGCTGGATGATGGAGTGCATGCATGCATATATGTCACACAAACGATCGGACGTACGTAAGGCACTCAAGAGTGGGGCTGCAAAGCCCGACTGGCTAGATGCGGATGACTGGCATCGACTGAGGGAGGAGGCTATAGATTCTCCAGGACATTGGAGACAGTAGCGCAAGGTGACGAGGGCACGACTAGAGGCTGGAGTGGTACATCATCTTGGGAGTGGCAGCTACATGACATATCTGGAGGACTTTGTAAGTTTTTCTTTTATTTTTCTTGCTTATTTTTTTGCAATATCTTTTGTATTGACAATCGTGTTTCTAACAATTATATTTTGTTTCCTTTGCAGCAATCCATTACAAATCGCGATCCGACCGGCCTTGAGACTCGATATACAGAGAGGCACGATCTCACTGCATTGATCAACCGATTGTATGGACGCAGCGCCCCTGTAAGTCACTCATCTTTTTTGTCCGTAGTTACCATGTTTAATTAGAATGCATTATTATATGGTGGACTGATGTGTAGTTGTTTTTTTTTTTTGCAGATTCCGTTCGATGCTCCTTTGCAGCGGGATGAGCTTTCGGATAGTGATGATCTATAGCTCGCCCTTGGATCCCTGGAGCTCACACATCCTTCTTTTTCTGTCATGTGATCTGTGTAGACATTTTCTATGTAGTAGTGATATCTTGCCATGATTGTACCAGTTGCTTTCATTATGCGATCATGTATTTATTTCATATATCAGTGTTATAATTTAAGTACACTTTGTCTTTATTTACATGAGCATTGTACACAGTGCAGAAACTATTTTGTATGGCCCAAATAAAGCACATAGTGCTATTGTCCTACCACAAAAAAAAATTTCCATGTTATCGTTGCTATTAGCATTGCAAATTTACCTGCACACGTCGTTATTGGCATCGTTATTAGCGTCGCAAAGCATCATTATCAGCATCGTTATTTGCGTCGGTACGACGTTGATACCGACACAAATAGCGATGCTGATAATGACACTGATACCGATGCAAATAGCGATGTTGATAACGACGCTAATACCGGCAATTCTATGGCATCACCAATAACGATGCTTTTTGCGATGACGGGGGCACATTTCTTTATTTACATTTTCGTCTCTTTTAAGGTTGATATAAGGCATATATCTTGTAGTGTCTATATATATATATATATATATATATATATTTGGCACTCACTTCCTTATGGTGGGTATCCTCATAGGCACTTTCACTAGCATGACCTTTTTTGGCCTCACCTACTACAATATATTCACTCTCTCCTTCTTCAAACGGTGTCACACCACGTAGGATTGAAGGTCACCACAAGGGTTTGGTAAGAAAACTAGACAAGATAGATGGCGATGTGTCTTCAAGAGATAAGTAGATTACGGTGAATGTTTGAAAGTTCAAGAGGTACTTCACGGTCAATCATAGGGGTTTGAGAGAGAAGAATGTATGGGGTTCAAGAGCTTAGACTCTGGAGATGGTAGAGATAAGAGAAGGGTTGAAGGTTTCAAGCCAAGTTCTTGAAGATGTTAATAGAGCTTCCAACTGCATGTTCTTAGCAAAGATCACAAGAGTATTATCTCATAAGTTCTAACTCAATTCAAGCTTGCTTTCTTGACTATAAGAGCAATCACAAATTATAAAATCAAGTACAATATGCTATCACGTATCATAAACAACTCTGCATCCCATCATCCATACATGATGCCATAGCATGAATCAACTTTGCATGATTACATTCAATGTAGACTGTTAGGGACAAAGCTTATGAGTCAATTACAAGGCTTATAGGGCAAAGAGACTTGCTTCAGGAGAGCTTCAAATTGAGTTCCTGATAAGGATAAGCTACCACAGCCAAGAAATAAGAGAAAAAGCTCCTCTTAATTCAACTCAAAGCATCTATGAATGATCTACAAACATTGCCCTGCCATAGGGGCACATAACCCTTGCATATTTTGACAAGATGACATCTATAGAGTAAAAAATGAATTAAAATAACAATGATATAGCTAATTCTCTGAATATGGCTGAAGATATCAGCCCAAATATCTTTCGGAATTCATCTTTGATGATAGCATAAACTTCCCCTAACATGGTGTCAGAGCGTTTGGTGTCGAAAATCCACCATGGGGATAAGAGACAGCAAGGTGAAGGGAGATTCAAGGAGAGGAGTAGATGGAAGAGAAGGGGTTCGAAGAAATAGAAGACGTAGAAGATTACTCACAAAAAGAAATAGAAAATGTAGAAGAATACTAACAGAGATGAAGTGTGTCCGTTTATTTCTGCATTATGAGAAGATAAAACTCTAATAGAAAAAAACATGTATAAAATAATACCTTCCTCTATGTTGCTCAGATCGCCAATCTGATGCTTCCATTGGCTCCAAAAGGGGGGTAAAATATCAAATTACCTGACTAGAATTCAGCTAGATCACTCCTTCTTCATCTCCCACTTTGGAGTGTTGTTCACTGCCTAAAAACAGTGATCGCACCAATCTCTCTTTTTACATTAAATCCTCTCAAATTAGTTGAAAGCTACATGCTTTCTTTCACATATTATCATAATCTAAAAGTTGTCTATAGTTTTATGGATTTTTGCAAGAGATAATATCTAAAATATCAAAAATTGGCTAAAACTTATCCAAAAATCTAATATTTTTGGACCATGGACACTAACACTAATGTCTTAAATGGCATTGGCTCTCTAAATCAATAAGAAAGCCACACTCTAGATTTTTTTTACATAGTGTGCACTTAGCGGCATGACAATAGTTTCTGACCTATTTCCCTTTATAGGAATCATCTTGATGGAGGGGTTGCTACAGGGGTGGACACTTTGATCTAGTTAGGAACATTGACAGTCTCCTTTAAATGCTTTAATAAATATATAATCCTACAATACAATCTCCTTTAAATGCTATAAGACAAGGGTTTGTATTGACAAGTCTCTCTTTGCATCTAGAAAGTTGGCAAGTGCTTCCATGAGCATGCCATGATTAAGAAAGGGGGATAGAAGGACCTTCTCTATACTTACATGAATGAGTTTTAATCACATTATCTATATGCTTTTGGATATCTCATTATAGATGGAGCCCCAAGAGGAACACCAAGGAAAAAGGGATTCTATTGCAAAAAAATCTATCTTGTAACATCAACAAGGTTTTATTTCATTCTTTTGATGATCAAAACAAAAGAAACAGCAAATCTTCACGCAGCATCATAGTAGATATCTCCCACGGATTTAATAGAATCAACCATAATCTTCAACACCTTCATAGAATCCATCAATAGAACAAAGAATATAAAAGACTACACTATTTTTGAATGGAAATCAATCACATAGTATTCATCTTTATTGTCTTCATAATTTTCTTTCTTGATCTCTGATATACAGTTACACTAATTTGATAGAATTGGCTCTCTCTCTCTCTCTCTCTCTCTCTCTCTCTCTCTCTCTCTCTCTCTCTCTCTCTCTCTCTCTCTCTCTCTCTCTCTCTCTCTCTCTCTCTCTCTCTCTCTCTCTCAATAGTACATTATCTCCTCACTACAATACTCAATAATGACTCTCAATAATCCTTCTTAGGTCGTGGACGCACCTCCCAAGAGGTATATCTGATGCGAAGAGGCACCAGAGCCACTACAGTATCTCTTCATAGCCCACTACTGTCAATGTCACTTCAGTCTTCAATAGCTGCTTCTTCTATTTGTTTTATCTCTTTCGAACTTAGATTCATCCTTTCCAAAAGTTAGAAAACTTTTCCAAAGTCACACATACATTCTACAGAACACTTACAGAAGATCTACAAAATAGAACAGAATAGAACAGAAACAGAGCAGAGACAGAACAGAGACAGAGGCTCTATAGAAGGTTTACAGAGGGTTATAGAAGGTCATCAGAGAACATAAAATCCTCATAACTCATACTAAAACCATTCCAAAATATCAAAAACTATTCAATAAGCTTTTAAAATATTTCAACCTTCATCAATTATCAATCCATGCTTCATACAGAAGAAAATCAGAACAAAACAAAAGCTATGTAGAAGGTATCATAACCAATCAGAACCTATCTAAATATCACAGAGCTTCATATTTCTACTAAGAATCATCATGAGCTTCCAAAACATAATCAATATCATCCAAAACACTCTCAAACACTTCCATTAACAACCATACATCACTCTAAATCCATAAAAAATTAATCATTCAGACCTCAAAAACAACAAAAATCGGTCAAAAATTCAGTCTTTTTTCACTCTCAATATATCCCCACACTTAGAAAGGAAGCGCGTCCTCGCGATCTAAGGAAAAGAAGAATATAAGTTCAGTAAAGAGCTAAATTTAATCTTCTTTAGTATCTTCAACAATCGCTCCACCACGACCCCAACTTATCACCTGTATCTCTATAAAAGAATACTACTAAAGGAAAACTTCGTTATTCATTAACACATCTGATAATCAATAAAAAGTCATAACAAATTTGTAAAGGATATAAGAGATTCTTCAACTCTCCATTGTAGGATTGCCATCCACCATCACCATCAATAGTTGAAAAGAGAGCTCTCGAACAAATCCATTATTCAACCAGCACAAACTCGTCACATTTAAATTAATACAACACACACATAAACACAACCATCTGAATGGTACCTCCAAAAAAAATGTCTCATTAAGAAGCATAAAAGATACATCCAGGAGTATCAATGAAGATGATCCCTCTTGAAGGCTTGATGATTACGAAAGCGATCCAGGGATAAAGACTCATCTACAAAGGATTTTGGAGGATTTTGAAAGAATTGAAGGCACCACATCCTTTCTAGCAAAACAAGGTATCTACTAGGTAGACAAAGGGCATGAAAATATACGACATCTAACTGTTGGGAATCAATGTTCACATTGACATTCATACAAAGCTTTGGAATGGCCTTTTGATTATGGGAATGTCAATGCATATATGCTAAGTACCAAGCAAAATGGGATGTCAATCTCACTGAAGGATCTAGAGATTGTGAATATTGTTGAAAAAAATGGATTTAATTTTGGTATGATTGACTAGCAGTTGTCCAGTCCCCTAGAATTAATGGCCAATTAATCTGTGGTCCCATGAGAGATTCAGTTGAGTTCCCTCCTCTTCTTCTCGGAATCTGCTGATCAAATCCTTCGTATCCACTAACCAACTGAGGGGGTTGAGAAATAAAAGTGGCAGGAGATGGAAGTGGAATAAGTAAAAGAGGATGAAGAGATGGGTAGGCAAAATCATAAAATGAGGAATAAGCTAAAGAAGGAGTGGCTGAAAATTTAAGCGAATCAGTTAGGAAAGGTGGCAATTGATAAGCAGGAAAAGTAGAAGGTATATAGATAGATGGAGAAGCGCATGGGGGAGAAGGGGAAAAGACTCGATCTTCAATTAAAGAACAATAGGTAAAGATTGGAATTTGAGGAAAACCCTGAGGTTGGAAAAGGAGAGGTAAGATAGCTGCTGAGTTGGATGAAAAATAAGCATCATAGCGATGGGCCATTTGTTGATAGTACAATAAGCTAGGAATAGAGGGACCTAAAACAGATCATCGATGGTAGGCATCAAAGAAGGATGAATCAAATGGATGGTTCTTGGAAAGATAAGCTAGGAGATCCACCCTCAGTTGGTTAGTGCTCTACACATAAGTAGAAGCTGTATTCTGGCGTTGGTTCAGGACTACAGAATCAATCATTGAATGCCATGAAGTGTCAAGGTAAGTAGCCACTTTAGAAGAATAGCACTGAAACATGTCATCTATCCTCAATTCCAAATGGTTGACATATAAGGCAGCTTGTAAGACCACATCCCCCACATACCAAGCCAGATCTACATCATCTGAAATTAACAGATCACCTCGTAGATACATATAAGACATCAACATGGTATCCGTCGTCACAGAATCTTCAAAGACCATATGGACAACTTCTGTCCGTGAATCAGAAGACCAAGCCCCACTCCAACCATCCTCTAGAAGAGGGAGATCCATCATCAAGAGCTTAATATAGAAGGCCAACTTCTACAGCTGATAGTGAACAAAAAAGGAATGGTCCGGAGAAACATACTCCTGAAATTGCTCAAATGTAGACCATAATAAATCCATCCTGGATTGCAATCTTTCCACTTTATCTTGAAAGAATGGACATAATGTGGCCTGTCTCTCTAGAGAACTGCCAAGTTCTGCTGAAATATAGAAGGAATCATAGAAACACTAGGGCTTGGAGGAATGGACCGTGACTGTGCCAGTTGGTCCTGTAACTGCTTAATCTGGGAAGCTTGGGATTCCAATGTATTGTGAGCAATCTACAAAGCTAAGAGTTTCGTATCGAAAAGAGTCTTAAACTCTTGAGCTTCTTTAGACATTTTCTCTTTCTCTTCCAAAACTCTAGTGACCTCTAACTGAGTGTCTGCTAACTGAATTTTCAAAGAAGATATTTCTTCTCTCTGGGTCTCAATCATTTGTGTCTGCTGCTCCATCTGCTTAAACAGATTGGCAAGAGTGTCTTTAGTAGAGGCTAACTTTGAGGTTGCCTTATGCATCTGGTCTTTGGATTGCATCAATTCTTCATAGAAAGAAGCATATAAATGTTGAACACAAGCTGTCACTGAGAGTTCAATAGAACTTTAGATGTCGTTACAAAGGAAAGGAATGGCATCCCCTGACACTAAACTATTCAGCGAAGGAACTGATATTTTCAAAGAACCCTCTCGATGTGCCCTAAATAAATTGTTGCATGTGATGTAGACAAGGAGGTCACTTCCAAAGGTAACAAGAACTGGTACTAAAGGAATGACTAGGGGAATTTTCTTAACTACACGCTTCAAGTGCTTCTGCTGAATGACCAATGGAGGAGGGGAATCAAGATCCTCTATGTCAATGGGTTCTGAATCCTCTGAAGGTGAAGGAGGAGGAACATGATCAGATGGAGGAGGGGTAGCACACCCTTCTTAAGGCCTGAATATGTTAAGAAAGCATATAAATATGAACCATAGGTTACATTGGTAACATTCCCTCTTGTCACTTTGACAAAATGTTGATCCATCTTCGTAAGAAGGTAAGTACTCGAGTCAATGGCAACCCCTTTTAACACCATCTTGGAAGGTGTGAAGAGCTCCTTGGAAAAATAGTGAGATGGTGTCTTGGCAGGCATAAACCTATCTTGGAGAAATTGGCAGACTAGCTTCCAGAGAGGATCAATGATCATTGAAAAAGACACTCCTGAAGTGTTAATCACCTTCTTGACATCGAGGATCTCTTTGGTCTGCTTCTGTAACAGCTTGAGAATCTCGTCATTTGAGAATAACTGTCTGGCTGTAACAAAGGGTTCTCCTTTGTAGGGAAGAGACAAAGCCTTCCCTAACCCTCTAGGTGTCAGGACCATGGAAGTACCACGAACCAAGCCCGATTTCTTATTGTATGACGCAAGAAACTCATCACATAGGCTGGATTGTCTGGAATCAAAGGGAGTGAAGCATCCATAAAAGATGCAAGACCTACTTTCGCGATAGGCTCAAAAGTCAGTAGAGAAGAATAATCCCTACTTATCAATGGGACATACTGAACAGGAGGAGGAGCTTGAGGCACCATTCAAATGGAATATACACACACACCACAAACACAGAAAATTACAGAGAATGCCTGCAAACTAACAAAATAGCTAGCAAAAAGAAATCGATCAAAAGAAACACACACAGACGTAACTAACCAATTGACCACCCCAAACAACCCACATCCTAGAAAAAATTCGGCATGACCCCTACACATATGCAACGGAAAGCTTCATGCTATGACACAAGCAAGCACCCAAGACCTCGTATCAGACAAAAATAGAGAAAACTACAGACCGCACGCGTAATCATATCACACAATCAAACCATAATACCTCAAAAACCTAATCAGGACATAATCAGGACTTTGATAAACATTATCAGCTTAAAGGACTATACGTGCCCATCCCATGAAGCGTATTTATTAAAAAGGAAAAAAAATACAGTGAGGAGAATGATTTTAGTGAAGGGTTCATTTTAATAAATTATTAACAATGGTTGAAATTTTATTAGGTTGTAAATCTTAATAAGAAAACGGCGGTTCATTTTTTAATTGTTAGTTACAATTTATTAATGTGATTTGGTGCTTTTAACGAAACCTAAACTGCGATCCCCAGACTCAGGTCTCTAAATGCATATTCATTGATTAAAAATTTAATGTGTCTGAAACGCTCTTCTTTTTCAACGCGTGCATTTTTGTTGTGATGACTGGTTCGTTTTTATTTAAAATTAAAGTGCCTCTGAAGCACACGTAGCATGTGCAAAGTGAACGGCGGGTTGATTTTAATTTATTAGAAAAATGTGTGTGTAGCGTGAGCGCGCGTGGAAAAGTGGGTGAATAAAGTTCATTTTAACAATTAACTGTGGTTAAGGAGATGACCAAAATAAATAAAGCACGAAAAATAGATACCTGGTAGGGGTGTGTATGCAAGGGACTGAGGATGCACTGAGTAGTCCCAAATGCAAGGAATCCAATCAAAAAAGCAAAAACTACCGACTGGAAAAAATAATACAACTTAGTATTTTTTTTAAAAAAACAAAGTAAATATCAAGGCAATGTTAGTGGGATCACATTTGGAATAGGCAATGTTCATTAGTGTTTGGGTGAGATTGTTACTATTTTTTTATTGTAATTTAGATATGTTTTGATTTTTTATTTTATGTTTTTTTCTTCTTCTTCTTTTTTGGTATATTTTTTATTTTAAATATTTAAAAAGCAGTCAAATATATTGATGGAATTTTTTGTGCTTTTTTGAATTTAATTCTGATTTTTAGGGATTTTTAATTAATTTTTCTCAATTTTTAGTGAATTTTAAAAGGATTTTAAATATTATTAATATTTGGCAATTAATTCTCTATATTATAATCAGCAAGATCAACCAAAAAAATACCCAATTTAGTAAGGAATTTTTTAATAATTTTTTTTGTTTTTTAATTAAATTTTAATAAAATTTTTAATATTTTTAAGTGTTTTTAGGTATTTTTCTCGGGTTTGTGGTAAATCAAAACAGATACCTGGGCTGTGTGTGAATAGTTGTGTGTGCTCGAGGATGGCACGCACCACCGCACGGAGAAGACCAAACACACGTTCTCGCACGTGAACACCCGTTGCAGCTCCCGTACTACGCACAGGCACACCAGGACGCCCGCGCTGTGTGTGGAGGGTGGAAGTAAAGTGGGGTAGGAAAGGGGGCTAGAAGGGGGAAACTGGGGTTAGGTTAGTGAGCTAGTCAGGTAGGTTAACTAAATACAGTAGGTAAGCTAAGGAAGTTAGGTTAATGAAGTTAATTAGGTGAGGTAAGTGAATTAGGTGAGTTAAGTTAATTAGGTTAGTTAAGTTATGTAGGTTAGTTAAGTTATGTAGGTTAGTTAAGTTATGTAGGTTAGTTAGTTAAGTAGGTTAGTGAGTTAAGTGAATTGAGTTAGCTAAGTAAGTTAGGTTAATTATGTTAATTAGGTTAGTTAAGGAAAGGAGGTTAGTGAACTAACCAGAGGGGAAGGAAGAGGAAGAAGATGGGGCGGCAGGGCGGCGGAGGAGAAGGAGAGGAGAAGGGGAGGAAAAAGCAGCAATCGGCGGAAGGAGGAGGCGGTGGAGATGACGGACGGCGGCGGGAGTGGCGAGGAGGAGACGACGGAGAAGAGGAAGGAGAGGTGGCGCGCGGAAGGTGGGGCAGAGTGGAGGAGAAGACGACGGGGCCGCGAGGCGCACGAGGAAGGGCGAAAGAGTCGTGGTGGAGGGACAGAGAAGAGGGCGTAGGAGGGAGCGGCCGAGGAACAGGTAAGGTAGTTTTTTTTTAAATTTAAAATCATTTTTGTGTTTTTTTTTTTGTTAATGGGTAAGTTTTGTTTTGGTGTTTCTTTGGTTGTTTGTTTTTTTTTTCTTTCTTTTTTTCTTTTTTCCTTTTTTTTGGTATGTCTGTTTGTTTCTCTCTCTTTTTTTTCTTTTTTGTGGTTGTGTTTTTCTTTTTTTTAAATTGTCCTTGTTTATTATTTTTTTGTTGATTTTGGTTTGTTTATTTTGGTTGGGTTGTTTTTTTTTGGAAAAAAATTTGCAGCGGCGGGATCAGACGAGGCAGGGACGGCAACACGCGAGGCACAGAGGTCACGGGGGCGTCCTAAGGCGCTTAAAACCAAAAACATGCGTGTTCACGCGTGACACAAGAGATGCGGCCACACGTCAAGAGGAAGAAAATTTAATAAAACCCAAACCATACACCGGATCAAAAGACCGTAAAAAGGAAAAATGTGCCAGGAGACGAGGGGAAGATGATAGAAAAATGCGACACGGGTTTCGGGGCAAAATCAAGGTGTTCACATGGAAAAAACACGAAAAACGGTGCCAAAAATACACACGAGGATTAATATGGAAAAATCCGCTTGCCGGAACGCACAGTGAAAAGAAGGAACTATCACGTCAACACACGGTTTCGACTAAGAGAGGACACGTTCACATGGAAAAAACCCAAAAATCGTACCTGAAAAGAGATTCGAAAATTAATATGGAATGATCCGTGCACCGGAATAGAGGACAGTAAAAAGAAAACTGTCCGAAAAAATATAATCGGCAGGGCTATCACATCAAATCTCAGTTTGGATGGGGTTAGAAGGTGTTTGCATGGAAGAAACAAGAAAATGGCGCTAAAGAAACACCAATAAAAATTAATAACAAAAAATCCAGATAGCGAAACAGGGCAAAGAAAAAAAAATTGGGCAGGAAGGGTGGTTGGACAGGGCGATCCAGTCAGAATGGAATTTCGAAAAGAGTAGGGTAGGTTCACATGGAAAAAGGGCAAAATAATGTACGAAAAAGACACAAAAACTCGCAAAAATTAATAACGGACAACCCATACAGCAGAAGGACAGGGTGTAAAAAGGAAATGTGTCCAAGGGAAGGCGTAGAATAGGGCTGGTATGTTAGATTGTTGTTTTGAAGTGAGAAGGATGCATTCACATGGAAATATATCCAATGAGCAGGAATTGCTTCAAAAATTAATAACTCAAAAATAGTAAGCTGGAACAAGGGGATGTAAAAAGGAAAAGTGTGGCAGTCGAAGGGATGAACTGGGTTATGACTTTAGATATCAGAGGATGCGTTCATATGGAAAAATATAAAACTGTTCAAAATGGGATGGCGGATGAACCATAAGTTGAAACAAGGGTGTGTAAAAAGAAAAAACGGCCATTCGAAGGGACAAACAAGGCTATAAGGTTGGATGTGAGTCTCAATGAATATAGGGTGCGTTCACATAGAAAAATAGCAAAACAAAGGAGAAAGGCAAACGGACAAGGAACTGCCCGGGGGACAGGGTGAAATAGAATTGATGAGTGGGGAAGGGACCCCATCAAAGCATAAAAAATGAATTTCCGCATTTGGAGGTGGATAGATGTATTTCCATGATGATATGCAGAACAGATGCGCAGGGATGTGTCCCCACACTTAAGACCTTACCGGGCAGGGTTAGATGCAGCAACATAACCTAGGAGACTTGGCCTGTTTCACGTATGGTTGAAGGAACCGTCACTGCTACAAAAGGATTCGAGTCGGCTGTAGGAGGTACCACGGCTCGCTCCAGCGTTCAGCCAGCATGGCATGGACCATGCAACAACACCCAAGGAGGTAGCTGGTTGATGAAGCCCATCAAGGGAGGTATCGTTGACGAAGGACACTCAACTCATTAGCACTCAAATGGGATAAGATAACAATCGCTCGCTCCATAACTTACATCACTCTAGGTAATATTGATGAAACCCAAATCTCACACTCGGTTTAGGAATTGACAAGGGGGTGATGCAGAGGGAGTATGCCATTGTGCACAATTGATGGTGCATCAGTGTGTCCAACCCGTCATGCATAGGTGCACGTAGGAAGGCCAAGGAGCCTTGCAGTACCGTATACAGAACAGAGTGACGTGTCATGTGCTGATGGCAGAGACCCATCCCGTGGGTGCAGAGGGAAACAGAAATGTACCTGACGCCAATTGTCGTAACGTCCCTCAATCCTCATCTCTCAATACTTGATTGAAGAAACATCCGTCACACTCATCCCACCCTCTATCTCACGCTCTGTTGAAAGGTACAAAGGGCAACCCATTCCTCAAACCCATTGATGTAATCCTCACTATCACTTGTGCAAAGGTTGTATGCCTTGTGTGCTTTTGATGGTGTAATAGTGCATCCCGCGCGGTGCCGACATACAGTGTAAGAAGGAAGGCCAGGAAGCCTTATGGTGCATTGCACTGGAACAGATCGTGCGTTGTGCATTGAGAGGCCCAACCCGTGCGTGCAACACTCCATTCACACATCTCACCTCTCATTTGATTTGAAGGGAAAGACTAGTCACTCACCCCACCCTCTATCTCACTCTTTGATAGATACAGAGGGCAGCCCATAGTCACGTCCCCATCCTGTTAGGATGAAAGCACACATCACTCAAGGGGTTGGTGATAAAGATCGCTTTATCTGTTGTTATCATCAGGATGTTGAAGATGAGACGTACCTAGGGAGGCAGCCAACAAGTCTGATACTTCAATGATTTGAAAGAAAGGTCGTCTGTTGAGAAGGATAGAGGGACTAATATTACAGAGACAACGCACCAAGGGAGGTGGCTTCAAATTACTTTGCTGAAAAGGTGCGGCTGGTGAGTCAGCTATCCTGAACTACAGGGCATTACCACCTTTTCCACAGTCAGCTTCCCGCCCAAGGGTGTTTTCACCTTTTCTTGGAATGAGGCCTATTATGACAGGGAATTTCTTCATTTTCTCCCATAACAGTTTGTTTTTTTTTTTTCTTTCTTTCTTTCTTTTCTTTTTCCTTTTTTTTTTCATTAAGAAAGGGAATGTTAGAAATACCATGTGTCAGGACCAACCTCGCCACTGTTGCTGGATCAAACGAGAAGGGAACAAGGTCAGGTTGAGAGGTATCTGTGAGGGGCTAGCAGAACGAGACCGCCTCATAAGGAGAATCATAAGGGCTATCAGAAGCACGAAGAGAATGATGGAGCGACACCCAAAAGGGAGAGGGTAGGTCGACTGTGATTGTCAAGATCCCCAGGGAGGGAAATACTTCTTCAGACGATAGCCATTGATCAGGAAAGGATCATCAAAGACATCAATGGTCTGCACCTGAACAGAGCCATTAGGATTGACAGCAAGTACCTTGTACGGGCCCATCCACCGTTGTTGAAGCTTGCCAGGAAACTTGCCAAATCTCGAATCATAGGCTAGGACAAGATCACCTTCTTTGAACTCCTTGTGCTTGATGAAACTATCATGATAGGCCTTGCGTCGCGCTTGAGTGGTTTCCATGCACTGTAGGGCCATCTGTCGTATCTCATCCAAGCATTCCAAGTGCAGGAGACGGTGTTGCAGTGACTCATCATCTCCCAAGCATTCTTTAATTGCCACTCACAAAGAGGGAAATTCCAGTTCAACAGGAAAGACGGCTTCTGTACCATACACTAGCTGGAAAGGGGTCTGTCATGTAGCTGCCTTATGGGAGGTTCTGTATGCCCAGAGGGCCTCTGTAAGTCGATCGTCCCAATTGCGACGATGTGCGGCAGTCGTTCTTGTCAAGATCGAGCAGAGGATGTGATTGGTGACTTCAACTTGGCCGTTGGCTTTGGGGTAGTAAGGAGTGGACTTGCGATGGTAGATCTTATACAGCTCTCTCAGCTCCTCCATGATTTTGTTAACAAAATGAGTATCTCTGTCACTTACCAGCTCGAGGGGACTGCCAAAATGGGTGATAATATTCTCTACATGAACAAGGCTACGCTATTACCATCGTCCCGCTTCAGGGCTTTAGCTTCACACCACTTTGTGACATAATCCTGTCAAGAATCACGTGGTGGGGGAACTTGCTCAAGATGCTCCGCTGAACACACACAGAATGCACAAGGAGAAGCTCACACAAGAGACAAGAAGAGAGATGGAGGTCAAAACGTTTTCTTGCTGGTTTCTTTTTCTTCTTCCACATACTTTACAATGTACACAAAGTATAGATAAAATACAACATAAAGAAAGGTGGCCTACTAAGTCAAACAATGCATAACCGACTACACTAGTCGACTGATGCTATAACTATGCCAGTTGTAAATAGGTGTAACAACCTGAATATAATAAGTAATGAGTTAGTGGCCATGTGAGAGTCATAATGACCACCAACGTGCTAAGTGTAGATGTGTGGACCCACCTAACCAGGCGGTCCATCATTAATGTCCGCATGTGTTGAGCTTGTCATCTCAACACTCCCCCTCAAGCTCAACTGCATCTCTGCAACTCCAAGTAAGCTTCGAAACTTTTGACGCTTCTCTGTACCCAATGCCTTCGTGAAGATGTCAGCTATCTGATCCTGTGTGCTGACATACACCAAGTCAATCTCACCTGCTAGTACCTTCTCTCTCACAAAGTGGTAGTGTACCTCAATATGTTTTGTCCTTGCATGGAACACAGGGTTCTTAGCCAACTATATAATGCTCATGTTGTCACAATAAATGACAATTGCACCTTCCACCTGCACATCTAAATCAGCCAATAACTTTTGCTGCCATACTACCTCACATGTTGCAATAGCAGCACCTCTATACTTAGCCTCTGTACTCGACAAAGCAACTGTAGATTGCTTTTTGCTGCTCTAAGCAACTGCTGCACTACCAAGAGAGAACATGTATCCACTGGTAGATCTTCTATCAGACATACTACCAGCCCAATCTGTGTATCCAAACACATGTATGTCTGTACCTGGCTCATAGAAAAGTCCATAATGTAATGTGGACTTCACATATCTCAATATGCGTCTGACTACATCCAAATGTGGCTTTCTAGGTACTTCGATAAATTGACTCACAAGACCAACAACGTAGCTCAAGTCTGGCCTTGTAATGGTCATGTAGATCAAACTCCCCACTATCCTTCTGAACATAGTAGGGTCTTCTATCTCATCCCCAACATCAGCACTCAACTTTACATTCTGCTCCAACGGGACTGAAAGTGGTTTGCATGCTGTCATACCATACGACCTCCTGAAACCTGCATATCTCCAAATTGCTGATTCAATCTATTTTGCTAGTTGTCACTACCACGTCCTGTACCACGACCTCTTGAGGAGAACCTGCCACATCCCCTTCCTGAACTAGAGTAGAAAGCCTGGACCTATTCACCACTTCTTTCAGATGTCTCACTCTGCATGTTGATCTCTTCAGTGATCATAAGGGAGACCAAATCATCAAAATCTTGAAATGGCTTTCTTACATATACGGAAGTTACAAAAGACTTCCAAGCCTTTTCATTGTTAAGTCCACCCAAGGTAGACGACACCAAATCATCATTATCGGGCATTGCATCAATCACTGCCAATGCATTTACAATGCTCCTTACCTTCAGTGCATACTCATTGATAGACATCTTCCCTTTCTTCAATGTATTCAACTCTTTCTTGAGTTGAATCTTTCATGCCTTTATATTTACAGAAAACATACTTTCAAGTATGGTCCAAGCTACATATGAATTCTCTGCATTTCTAATATGTCCCAGCATATTATTATCAATTACTGTAGACAACCAATACATGACCTTTTTATCTTTTGTATTCCATTTCTTCCGTGCCTTTGTCTCTTCTGCAGTTGGAGGATCACTCACCTCCGGCTCCTTTTCTTCACCTGAAACAAACTCGTAGAGGCCTTTTCCAATAAGGAAGTTCATGACACGGAACTTCCATGAAGGATAGTTGTTCTTGTCAAGCTTCTCAATGATAGGGCTTCCACTGTTCTCTGCCATTATCACAAAATTAATACCAATAGCAAGCAAATTTTCTACAATCCTCAACCTATAGTGCACAGCAATACATCAGACAGCCTTTTTCATTGTCTGCTCAACAATACATGCAATCTACAACCAATTTGCAGATAAACCTTGTGTTTACTCGCTGTAAATACCTTTGAACTTACAGATCTGAAATCTGTAACCTGTGCACCCACTTCCGATCAATACAGTCGAAATCACAGTGTACCCTGAAACTATTGTCTGCAACCTTGTGGATCTAAAACGGGGCCTAAAACGGCCTCAGATGTCTAAGGATTTTGCTCGACCCTGCTTCCGGTGCCTCCACAGGCACTATCTAAGAGAGAGAGTGGAAGAATGGGAGAGCTTCTTACCCGTGGCTTGCTTGCTCGAACCTTGCTTCTTCTCCTTCGCTTCAGCCTTCGAAATTAGCCTCTCTCAGTGGCGCGGCTCTGATACCATGTCAAGAATCGCGTGGTGGGGGGATCTGCTCAAGATGCTGCGCTGAACACATATAGAATGCACAAGGAGAAGCTCACTCAAGAGACAAGAGGAGAGATGGAGGCCAAAACGTTTTCTTGCTGGTTTCTTCTTCTTCTTCCATACACTTTACAATGTACACAAAGTATAGATAAAATACAACATAAAGGAAGGTGGCCTACTAAGTCAAACAATGCATAACCGACTACACTAGTCGACTGGCGCTATAACTATGCCAGCTGTAAATAGATATAACAACCTGAATATAATAAGTAATGAGTTAGTGGCCATGTGAGAGTCATAATGACCACCAACGTGCTAAGTGTAGACGTATGGACCCATCTAACCAGGCGGTCCATCATCAATGTCCGCATGTGTTGAGCTTGTCATCTCAACAAATCCGTACATACTAAGATCTATCTGTTCTATTTTTGTCTGGTGGGTGGATCAATGGGACCCACAAAATCAATCCCCCACTTCTCGAATGGCTTTAGGGGAAGAATAGGTTGTAGTGGCATGGCACTTGTTTTGGTGGGTTTCCCCATTTGCTGACAAGCATCACATCTTTTATAGTAGTCATGTGCATCCTTGTGGAGGGTCGGCCACCAGTATCCTGCTAACAGAACCTTTCTGGCTGTCGCTTCTCCTACGAAGTGTCCACCATATGATTCGTCATGGCATGCTTTCAATACTATGCCGATTTCATCCCCTGCAACACATCTTCGCAACACTTTATTTTTGCCTCTCTTGTACAATGCACCGCCTAGCAAGGTGTAGGGGCCTGATTCTAATAGAAGCTTCTTCTTCTCACAGCTTGAGATGCCAAGAGGATACTGTTGAGTTTCCAGGATGTTGGCTGTGTCTACATACCAGGGAGTAACTGTTTCAACTAGAAGCAAGGAAGCATCACGAAGGTCTGGATCATCATGTTCCTCTTTTGCAGTTTGAGGGATCTGTGATAGATGATCAGCTAGGAAATGGGAACGGCCAGGCTTAGTGACCACTTCAAAATCGAACTCCTGGAATAGGATCAACCATCTCATCAGTTGTTCTTTAATATCTGCTTTGTTCATCATAAAGGACAAGGCTTCATGATCCACGTAGAACTTAAAATGCATTGACAATAGATAATGTCGAAACTTCTCTAGTGCAAACACCATTGCCAAGCACTCAAGCTCTATCACTGTATAGTTTTGTTCCCTATCAGTGACCTTTCGATTTGCATAATGTGGGAGCTCTTCGAGCTCCACCCTGAGACCTACGGACCACTTATTACTCAAGTGTTTCGAACTGACCAGCCATGGCTACCTCTCACATAGCCGTCGCGCAACGCCTACCTTGTGGGTGTAGTGAGCTTACCTTGATGCTCGATCGAGTACCTTCCTCTCTCTCGCACCCCTGCAGCTCCACGATCCTTGAGGCTAGCTCAAGCAACCTTAATCCCTCTCCCATGAGCTTCATCCTCCATAGCCACGTTCAAGACCAGAGGAGAGAAGAGAGGAGGAGAAGACGAAGAGGGAGAATGGAGAGCTTCTTCTCCAAGATCCCTTGCCCTCCCACGATCACTCCCTCACACGCTCTCACGCTCTCAGTCCCTCTCACAAGCACAAGCAAGGAGGCACGAAGGTGAGAAACAGGAGGAGAAGAAGAAGACGCTGTCTGCCACATACGAGGATGCTATTCTCATTTACCTTTTAACTTTATATACATGCCCTTAATTTCCATGGGCGGTTGTCCCCCTTTTTTACATGGCCGGCCATTAGCCTAGGCCCTTTTTCACATTGTCCCTCTATCTTCCTAGATTCCTTTCCACCGCCCGTCTACATTTACAAATTGCACGGGTGAGAGTCCGGTGCTCTTTTACAAGATTTCAGGGTGTGCCTTTTTATTTTAAAATGCGCCTTTCCCCTTTTGTATTTGCCTTGGACCTTTAAGGTTGCCCTTGCGCTTTTGGCCTTTTCTCCTATTCTTTCTTCAGTCGGGCTACCTTTTTTTTTCGCCTTTGCCCTGTGTCTTTTCCGCTTTCTTTTTCTTTCTTCATGTTGGGGTTAACATTACCCCCCTCCTAGACGAGTGCCAGTCCCATGGCACTGTGGCGGGAAGTAGTGGGATAAAGGATGCTATTGCTAGGTGCGACTGGCGGTTGGAGGACACTGAGGCTTGTGAATGAGAGATGATGGGGTTTGATGACGATGCCCAAGAGAGATTCCAGCGTGCTTTAGGCTTGCTGACGATTGCGGCATCTTTCTCACTATTCTGGGGCCCCTTTGGAACTGGTCGTTGTTTGAGTATCCGAAACGCTTGAAACAAGAAGCAGTCCCTTAGGAAGATGGTATTGGAGGGATTTATTCTGGAGAAACCCCCCGAACATTGTTTGTCGTGAAAATCCGTGGCATGGGCTGAAAAACCCTTGTCTTTTGAGTTGAAATTTTTCAGGCTTGTGGTGCTAATAAGCGATCCGTAGATCTTGAGGTAGTGTTCATGGATCATCGGACAGTGAGGTTCCAAGATCTATGCTAATGACAGCCCATCAGTGGGCGGATGGTTGTCAATATGAAATCTGTGGAGCTACTGAAACCTTCGCAGCGAAGCTCCTAAAGTTGCAGTAATGGGGTCATGTCCGACTTCTGGAAAAATTCCTTGCCATTGGAGGATGTAGTAGACGATCGCCTTCAGCCAAGCAGCCCGTTCTTGAAACATGAACATAACTTGCAAGAAAAGTGGTGCACTTCCTAGGGGGTGTGTCTGTCTCACTGTGTAGTGCATGGTGCCCGTGCTAGTGGAATTGGGAGATGGGTCTAACCTTGGGCAAGCCCTTGGTAATGTCCCACACTTGAGGACCCAGTTTGTGCAGCTTCTGAGGTGCGATGCGAAACTCAGGGTGACAGGTCCGAAAGTCCTGCCCTTGATGTGCCCTGAGTGTGAAGTGGGGGAGGGGCTAGAGAGGACTCTAGATGCAGTGAGTATGGTGCACCACAATAGTGAACAAAGACAGCAAGCACTTTCTTTCTTTTCTTTTCTTTTTGGTGGTGAATGAGAGAGAGGACATTGGGCGATGCATGGGGCACCTATTTAGTCACGGGGTGTGTCAAGATTGTGGGAGAGAAGGAAGGAGTCTCACTTGAAGCTTTCTTGCTTGCACAATGGGAGAATACACACAGAGGTGGAGGCTGGAAACAGTTTTCCTCTTCTTAGTTGTGTAAGCCAAAAGAACTCAAGTACAAAGAAATAGAAGAACCCTATATATGGGTCTCAAACCAAACTCAACTAACTAAGGTGGCATAAAAACTGAGCCACGAACTAGAGTAGATAAGGATAGCTATCATGTAGCTATTATTCATGGGCGGTGTACCAACCGCGTCTGCAACTGACAAGTCGGTGACATAAATACACAACGCTCACCCTGGCGTATCACGAGTGGAGCTCGATATCTCAACACTCCCCCTCGAGCTCAATCCCAATTCCTGCACACCAATCAGGTCTCTGAACTTGCGCAGCTTCTCTGCGCCCAATGCCTTCGTGAATATGTCAGCTACCTGATCCTTTGTGCTGACATAAACTAGATCAATAAGACCTAGTAAAACCCTCTCTCGCACATAGTGATAATGCACCTCAATGTGCTTTGTTCTAGCATGATGGACTGGGTTATTTGCCAAGTGTATACTACTCATGTTGTCACAATAAATGACAACTGGCCCATCTGTAGACTGATGCATATCATAAATTAGCTTATGCAACCAAGCTACCTCACATGCAGCCATTGCTGCACCCCTGTACTCAGCCTCTGTGCTCGACAAGGCAACTGTAGGCTGTTTCTTGCTGCTCCAAGTGATTGCAGCACTCCCAAAAGAGAACACATATCCACTGGTAGATCGTCTATTAGAAATACTACTAGCCCAATCAGCATCAGTGTATCCATGCAACTGTATCTGAACCCCAGTCTCATAAAATAGTCCATACTGCTTTCCTACCAGTATACCTCTCCTCTGGAGTCATCCCATGTATTGCTGCAGTGGGAGTCCTGTTCATTATATAGACTGCCGTAGCAACTGCTTCAGCCCAATAAAAATCTGGCAAGTCTTTTTCGTTGAGCATGGCATGAGATACCTCTCCAATATGCCTGTTTTTCCTTTCTGCAACTCCATTTTGTTGTGGGGTATGACTGCATGAATATTGCTGCTTTATGCCATGCTCCTGCAAGAACCTTGCAAACTCATTTGAGAGGTACTCTCCCCCTCCATCTAACCTTAGGCATTTTATTTGCAGGCCTGTTTCTTTTTCAACCATAGCTTTAAGAGTTTTGAAATGCCCAAAAACTTCACTTTTCTTTTTCATAAAATACACCCAAACTTTTCTGCTATAGTCATCAATAAAACTGACAAAATAATGACAGCCTCCAAGAGATGCAGCTTTAGTAGTCCACACATCAGAGTGGATTAATTCCAATGGCTTCTCACTCTCTTGAACATGTCTAGGAAATGGTTTCCTTGCCTGTTTTCCAAACTGACAGGCTTCACATACCTTATGCATTTCTGCAACCTTGAATTTTGGCAATCCTGCAACAATATTTTGGGCCTGCATTGATTTAAGTCACTGTACATTAACATGACCAATGCGTTTATGCCAGATATCAATATCTGCAACTACACCACTCCCATGAGCAAACATTGCTGCACTCAATTCAGACATGTCTGCATCCAACGTAAACATTCTGTCCTTCTTCTTTCCTTTTGCTATCAAGCGACCTTTATTTTCCATATCCTCAACAAAGCATCCATGAGGATTAAATCTGACCTGCAAGCCCTGCTCAACCATTTGACCAACAGAAACCATATTCTTGGTGATATTCGGAACATGAAATACATCCGACAGGTATTTCTTTTTCCCATCCTGCATAGACAAGGGAAATTTTCCAATCTGCACAATAGGATGTGTAGTATCATCACCAGTCTCCACAAATCTTGGTTTTTCCATTTTCCTTGCATCCTCCATCCATTCTGCATGACCTGTCATGTGGTTTGATGCACCTGAGTCAACATACCATACATCGTTGCTTTCTTCTGCACTTGTCACAGAATTGTTCATGTGCTGTACCATAAACAAGTGCTCATTTCTGTCATCACCCTGTCTACTAGAAGATGCATAATTCCCTTGTTGCAATTTCCCATTCATGATGTCATTCTGCTTTTTATAGCAGTCTTTAGCCATATGACCCATTTTACCACAGTAGTAGCATTCAACATTGCTCTTTGCATTTTGGCCTCTTTGCCATCCACCATGACCTCTTTGGCTCCCCCTGCCTCTAGAGTTACCACGTCCTCCTCCATAGGACTGGTTTTCTTGAGTTTGCTGCATATTTTGATTTCTACCACGGCCTCCAAATCGACCTCCTCTACCTCTGCCTCTACCTCTTCCAGCATTTGAGTAGAAGACAGCTTCTTTTGAAGTTCCTCCTGAAGAAGATGCACCACCATTTCTCTGCTCCTCAGAAATTAAAAGAGCAATCAACTCCTCAAAATCAGGAAATCTTTCACGAACTGAAATGGATGTCCGAAACTGTGCATAATCCTTTCCTAGACCATTCAAGGTCACGGAAACTAAATCATCATCTTCCACTGGCAACCCAATGGAAGCAAGTGCATCTGCAATCTTCTTCACCTTCATGTGGTAGTCATTGATGCTCATATTTTCTCTTTGCACATTATGCAACTCTTGCTTGAGCTGCATTTTCCTGGCTTGCGTATTTATGCTATACATTTTTGACAAAGTATCCCATGCCTCCTTTGGCGTACTTGCATCCTGAATATGCACAATCATAGAATCTGAAATGCTGATAGACAGCCAATACATAACTTTCCTGGCTCTCTCATGCCATGCTTTAAATGCCTGCATTTGCTGTTGATTGGGAACATCAGGAAGAACTGGTTCTTCTTCATTTCTTGCAACAAATTCCCAATATCCTTTTCCCATAAGGAAAATCGTCATTCTAAACTTCCATGCTTGGAAGTTGTTCTTGTCAAGCTTTTCAGTGACAATCTGTGAAAGAGAATCAGACGCCATTACAGAACACTGCAAAAAATTCTGTCACTGCAAAAAACACAGCTTCACCCTCACAAGGGCAAATCTGCAAAACTGGCGAAAGTGGTATTTGACCACACAGTCACTTCCTAGTGACAATTTTGCATAAACAGGAACCAAGGATGATTCTGTAACTCCCAATGTCTCTGCACATAAGCATACGATGCAATTTCTGTGGTAACTTTTCACCGACCTGTAGAACAATGGTCGCACAGCATAAAACTGGGCCTTTTCCTGAGTGCGTGCAGAAAACTTCCGCCCCCAAAACAGGCCCCGAAATGGCCTCAAATCAAAAAAACAAGGTTGCCAAGGGCTATAGCCCTTTCCCCGCAGCATATACTGCCCTCTTGCTTCACCGCGAAGGGCGTCTCAACCTGAGACAATGCACTCCTGCACTTTCCGGCTGTGCTACCTGCAGAGATCTGCTCCCAAAACAGAAAATGAAAGCAACACTGCTCCTCTTACCAGAACACCGCGAGCTTGGCTTGCTTTCTTGAGCTCCTTACCACGAACAAGGCTCTGATACCATGTCAAGATTGTGGGAGAGAAGGAAGGAGTCTCACTTGAAGCTTTCTTGCTTGCACAATGGGGGAATACACACAGAGGTGGAGGCTGAAAACAATTTTCCTCTTCTTAGTTGTGTAAGCCAAAAGAACTCAAGTACAAAGAAATAGAAGAACCCTATATATGGGTCTCAAACCAAACTCAACTAACTAAGGTGGCATAAAAACTGAGCCACGAACTAGAGTAGATAAGGATAGCTATCATGTAGCTATTATTCATGGGCAGTGTACCAACCGCGTCTGCAATTGACAAGTCGGTGACATAAATACACAACGGTCACCCTGGCGTATCACGAGTGGAGCTCGATATCTCAACAGGGTGGTCACAAGCATTGTGATAAAAATGCGCGACTTTGTAGGTATTCCTTAATACCGGCTCTAGCTCTTAGAGGAGTGGTGGACAAAAAGGGGTGATTACACCTTGCAAAACGGGTATCACTCATATTTTCTAATAGTTCTAAGCAGAAGGCCGGGAGGAGAGTGGCGCGCATCATCAACCTCGTCATGGCTCTACTATCTATTCCTAGGTTAAGATCAAAAAAGAGTGGAGGGAGATGGGCTTACTCTGCTGCAGGTTTCTGGAGTAGCAGGAATTTGAGAAGTCGGAGGTAATTACAAGTGGTTAAGACTGCTGGATCGGGCCAGGAAGAGAAATCTACAAGGAAACGATTTATGGAGGGAAGTATATCTTCTGCCCTAAATACTAAGCACTCCTCTGGGCTTCTAGCATTTACATTATAGATTCTCGGGAAGTCAAAATCCCCATGCAAATCTCTGTTGTAATCCACTCCATGCCTATGGGGGTAGGGCATGTAGATGGGATCATTGCGCTCTTCGGAGAGGGAGCTACAAAATGCAGTCCAGGCATCAAAATTGGTATCCCAAATCCTCCTCCGCCATTTCGACTGTGCCTGGTAGCCTTGGACGGATTTGGGAACCAGACCGACCTTGTCTTCCCAATATTCTCATGGCTCTTGCCTCCACCTGGTTACTATCATGCTTCTCTCTTCCATCCATTTGTTTGCTAGTTCGTTAGCTAGATCTTTGATCTTGGCTACGACTCCTAGAGGTAGGGCCCGGTCTGGGGATCGTGGAAAAGCGAATGAGAGCTTGAATGGCCTCTTATGTAGCTCTCTCTGGTGCCATATGACCAACTCCTGGGGCCAATCTACAGGATGTATATCATTTCGCAGTGGCATGGGCTCCTCAGGAAGTTGTCGTGGAAATATGCGCGCTCGGCGTTGGGCCTCTTCTGCTAACTCTTGCCTCCTTCTCCTTGCTGCAATTATGCATTCAGGTAGCTCGGCGTCGACAGGTTCCTCCTGTAGGATCTCTGGTTGAGGCGGACTCGGCATCCTTTGTGGCTCTTCTTCCTCATCTTGCTCAAAGTCCGGCCCCTCTTCGACATTTCGTGCTACCAAAGGAGGAACGACTGGTGGTGGTGGCGGTGGCTGCTCCTGCTCTTGAAAACCCAACTCCTTGAGCTCCACAGTGGAAAGGCTTGTACAACGCAGGTAGTAGAACTGTTGCTCTTTAGTTATTCCTGTACTTATTGGAAGCTCTCGCTCTTGAAGGCCGTATCATAGCGCCCGGGTGCTTAGTTCCAACTTTCTTTTTACATGTTCCACTGTATCATCACCCTCGGCTTGCATCACGTGGAGCACCGTGTTGAGAAAGGCCTGTCGTTGGGTCTTAGTGGTTATCTTTGCAGCCTCAACCCTAGCGTCGGCCAGCATTCTTTCACACTCTGCCACTGCAAGCCGTTCTGTTAAATCCCTCACCCTGTCAAAGTTCTTTCTTTCCCACTCCACGGCTCTCTCCTCCATATTTTGCCTTTGTTCCTCTAGCTGACCCGCCAGGGTGGTTACCACCTGTTGCTGCTCATTTGATAAGAACCATAACTGGTTTCTTTCGTTTAGTTTCTGAGCGAGCTGTCTTCAGCGATCCCTCTTGCTTGATCAACAATGCTGAGCCTGTGGTGTGCTTCGGTCAGGATTTCTGATTTCTCTTGGACCAACTGTTCTCGGCTCTGGATTTCAGCGCGGAGCAGCCTCTTCTGATTAAAGGTCATGGCCATTGTTAGAATATCAAGCTCATTTGTGTGTGTTGACTGACATGAGCTGGACACGGCCAGTCTAGCCATAGTAGTTAGGTACATTAAATAAGTCGGTGCCTCTGGTGTGAATGGTCTTATGACCTTAGGTTGTACCTTTACTATAGAGTGTGGAATGAATAATAAAGAGAAGGAGAGGAAGCATGCTGCTTCACTCTGTCTGACATCTATCTGCCTCTTTGAATTTGAACATGGTATCAGAGCCATGAATCGGCAAAGACTGGGTGCCTGGGAGTGTGGCATTGGACTTGCAGGAGCTGAAGTCAGAGGAAAGGTCATTCTTCTTCAAATAGGCTGAAGCCATTGAACAATGGAAGGTATGCAGTGTATGGTTGCATGCTCAATGGTCAAAGGCATTGTAAAAGGCTTGTTTGTAGCCTTGAGAGGGATGTATTGAGCACCTTGGAGTGCTTCATTGCCCTGGTTAATAAAATCGTGAGCTGTGTTGCCCCTCCTACCAGTCTGCGCTGTTGTGCCTGGTTCATATTCATGTCCTCCAGCTACAAAATGAGACATTAAGCATCTTGTACATGCTCTATGAAGTGTATGCTGACCCTGGGGTGTGACCTTGAAGGTCTGACATGTCAATGGAAGCTTGAGTGATGAGGCATGGACTGTTATGCAGGTATACAGGTCTGAAATTGAATGTACACTGCTGAATACAGTGATTTACATCACTGTTTTGATCCTGAAGAGCATTTGAAGCTCCCTAATATGCTGGGAAGATTGCATTGCAGACAACACAAGTCAAGAAGTCATATGTACTTGATGTGAAGTACTTGAGCTGAATTTTCTCAGTAAAATATTCAGATCTGAGAACTGTTTCACTACTGAAAACTGTCATATACTGTCAGTGACAAGCATTGGATACTACTGATGCAATACAGGTCGTTTTTTAGAGCTCTATCACCTATGAGAGCTGTCATATACATGTTGGATGTATGGAGGCTTGAAACATGCAATGAGCATCATTGAAAACTGAAGTCTGGAGCTGAAGTAAATGCAAACATATTGTCTTGGTCAAGTACAAATGGTTCATGAGGTTTTATGCTTTGGTCAGTGAAAACAGGTTGCCTATGTATACCCAGATGCTCATGTATTGACCTTGTCATTACGAAGTAAATGTATGACATGATTGGAAGACAACTTGATATGCTGAACTTTGGTTGATTGCAACCTGCAACTGAATTTGTTGACACTTGTATGTGCTGGTTATGCACTGTTCTGTGACTCTATGCTCATGTCATGACTGCCAAGTGTACTAGCAGCTATTTGGGAGTTTTTGGGACATGTGTGACATGATTACCACTCATTTTTGGACTTGAAAGTGCTGCTGATTATTTACAGTCTACAGTTTTCAGACTGCATATATGTACCCTGGCAGTGAGGTTGCAGGAGTTCAAACCGAAGTGAATACGTAGTACTTGCATTGACTGGTTCACTCACAGGTTAAGCCACTTGGTGTGAGCTATTTTGGACTGTTAGTGGGCTGAAATACCTGGTTTTTTACTGCAATTAATTGCAGAAAACTGTCATAAACAGTTTTGGGCTAAAGTTGAACTGTTAAGAAGATCTTGGTTTGCAGGTAGTCAGGCAAGGTCTACAACATGGCAAATGCTGATAGAACTGATAATGTAACCCAGATTGTGGGAGAAAAGCTGGATAGCAACAATTATGCAATATGGAAGTTCTGTATGGAGAACTTTCTGATAGGCAAAGGATACTGGGACTTAGTGACAGGTGTTGAGGCTGAACCTGAAGTTCTAGATATGAATCCTACAGCTGATCAAAGACGAGCGCATCGAGCTTGGACGGAAAGAGCTCGCAGAGTTTTACATTGGCTGTCATTGTGTATCTCGGATGCTATGGTGATGCAGATCATGAACTGTAAATCCCCAGCAGATGCATGGAATATATTGGTCAAATACTATGGCACAACTACAAGTGCAAGGAAGATACAACTGAAGCAGAAATTCAATAACATGGAGAGGAAGAATAGATCCATACAAGATTATGTCACAGAGGTTAAGGCCATAGCAGATCAGCTAGCATCTATTGGCTCACAGGTAGAAGATGAGGATATGGTTGCAGTGACCTTAAATGGCTTGGGTCCAAAGTACAAGTCTTTTGACACTTCAGTATCTGTGCGGGCTGAGATGCCTGATTTTAATGAGCTGGTTGCATTATTGATTCATGAAGAGGTGAAGCTTGGCTTAGCTAAGGGTCAAGCAGCTCAAAGAATAAGGATGCAGTTTTTTATTCGAATCAGCGTGGTCGTGGTAGCCGTGGTAGAGGAGGCCAGCAGAGGAGGCCAGCAGAATGCATCCTATAGTAATAGCAATCAGCAGTCGTCAAATGCAAGAGGTGGTGGAAACTTTCGAGGCAGGGGGAGATCTAACTCCCGTGGCAGAGGCTCATGGCAGTAGCAATGTCAGTCAGACAATCCAAATAAAGATAAGGATTGTCACTACTGCGGAAAGTATGGGCATATTGCAAAGGACTGCTGGAAGAAGTAGGGAAATCAGAAGGGCAAGCAGCATGGACATTATGCTACGTCCAGTCAGGCAGATGACTCTGGTGATAGACTGTTTGCCATGCAGTATGTCAAAGATAAGGCTGCTGAAAAATCATCTGATGATGCAGTGTGGTACATTGACTCGAGGGCATCGAATCACATGACCCCTCATGGTGATTGGTTCACGGATATGGTGGCTGAAAAGCATGGCTATGTATGCATAGGCGATGACACGCATCATAGCATTGAGCATAAAGGCAAAGTGCCTCTGGTGGTTCATGATGGCAGGAAGAAAAATCTGCATGATGTCTTTCATGTCCCTTCAATTACGAAGAACTTATTGTCTGTTGGTCACGGAGCAGAACTTGCAGGTTAGATTCAATAAGCATGGTTGCTTTATTGAAGAGTTTGGCAATGGCTGCAAGTTGATAGCTCGTGGTCACAGGAATGGCAGAATGTTTACTCTTGATGCTTCTTTGCCAGAGCTGAATTCAGCTATGTTTGCTCATGGTTCTGGCACTGTTAGGGATTTGGAAATATGGCACAAGAGAGTGGGGCATGTAAATTTGCAAAGGCTGCAAATTATGCAAAAGAAACAGCTGGTTACAGGGTTACCGAAGTTCCAATATTCAGATATTGGTCATATATGCGAGGCTTGCCAGTTTGGTAAGCAGTCACGATTGCCATTTATCAGGAATGTACGACAGAGTACACGTCCATTGCAGTTAGTGCATTCTGATGTTTGGGGGCCAGCTCATAATGTATCTATGGGAGGTTCTAGATATTATGTATCCTTCATTGATGACTACAGTCGATATACCTGGCTTTACATATTGAAAACAAAAGATGAGGTCTTTGCTATTTTTCAGCAATTTAAAGCACAGGTTGAGAAGGAGTTTGAATGCTACATCTCTTGCTTGAGATCTGATAGTGGTGGGGAGTATGTATCAAATGACTTTAATGAGTCCTTGGCTGAAAATGGCATTCGTAGGTAACTCACCTGTAGCTACACTCCGCAGCAAAACGGAGTAGCTGAAAGGAAGAATAGAATTCTGATGGAAGCTACTAGGCCTATGATGAATGAAAAGCATATGCCGCTTTACTATTGGGCAGAGGCTGTTATGACAGCCGTATACATTTTGAACAGGACTCCCACCGCAGGCATTCATGATATGACACCGTTTGAGAAGTTGTATGGCTATAAGCCAGATGTAAGTCACATGAAAGTCTTTGGCTGTCTTGCTTATGTGCATATTCCAGATGAGAAAAGGAAGAAGTTGGATCCCAAAGCACATAAGTGTGTTTTCATTGGATATTCGCAGGAGAAGAAGGCATACAAATGCTATGATCCCTCTACCAGGGAGACGTTGGTAAGCAGGGATGTTATCTTTGATGAGATGGGTTCTTGGTATGTATCTCCAGTTGCAGTGCCATCTGATATGCCTTCCACTCATGTCTCTACAGTTGATTTGCAGCAGAGCACTGCTATGACAGGACCTATCAGTCAGACAGTATCCCCATGGACAGGGAGATTGAGGAGCTCACCATCCACTGACACGGGTATGTCAGTGAGGGAGAGACATGATGTCTTGGACAGCAAAGGAAAAGAGAAAGTTATTGAGGATGCATCTGGTATGATGACACCTGGCAGAATGACTTCGGGCTATGAGTCTAGTGATACTTTAGACATCGAACTTGGTATTCCGACTGTCTATACGCCTGGCACAAGGCAGAGCAGGTACATTCCGCCTCATGAGAGAGGTGAATCGAGTAGTGCACCACAGCTTAGATGCTCGCAGAGGGTCAGATACCCTGTTGACAGGTTGACATACAGTGGCTACTCTGCAAAGCATTATGCGTACATGACAAAAGTGATGGAGGTCAAAGAACCAAGTACATATGCTGAAGCAGTGAAAGATGAGAATTGGTGTGTAGCCACAGGATATGTGCACCCTGATTTTCAGCATTATGTATGCAGGCTGAAAAATGCATTATACGGGCTGAAACAGGCTCCGAGAGCTTGGCATGCTAGGATCAGTAACTACTTGCAGAGATTGGGTTTTGCTGTTGGTAGGGCTGATCATAGCCTATTTACAAAGAAGACTGACAGTGGTTTAGTAGTGCTGGTCATATATGTTGATGATTTGATAATCACTGGTGATAATGACTTGGGCATACAGCATGCAATGAAGATGCTGAAATCTGAATTTGACATGAAAGACCTGGGAGAACTGAAGTATTTCTTAGGCATTGAGGTAATTACAGCTGACAATGGGTTATGGCTGATGCAGAAGCACTATGCCATAGAGATGTTGAAGAAGTATGGCATGGCTGAATGCAAACCGCTGGATACACCTCTTGATCAGAATGTCAAGCTAGACATGAACACTGGGGCTGAAGTAGAGGATGTGACTATGTATAGGCAGATGGTTGGCAGCTTGATTTACTTGACCATCACTAGGCTGGACTTGAGCTATGCTGTAGGGCTCATAAGCCAGTTTATGCAGAAGCCTAGAAAGCCGCACTTGGATGCAGTTAGACGCATTATGAGATATGTTAAGTCCACTGTAGAGTATGGGCTGTTCTATGTCAGAGATAAGCCCTTGATATTGACTGGATACATGGATGCAGATTGGGCAAGTTGCTCATATGATCGTAAATCTGCGAGTGGATATGCATTTGGATTTGGTAGCGGCATGATTAGCTGGAGCAGGAAGAAGCAGCCTACGGTTGCTTTGTCAAGTACTGAGGCAAAGTACAAGGGTGCTGCATTGGCAGCATGTGAGATTTCATGGCTGCTCAAGCTTATGGCTGATTTGGACATACAGATAGATGCTCCAGTGAAGTTACTATGTGACAATCTGAGTAGTGTACTCCTGGCTATGAATCCAGTCTATCATGCCAGGACGAAACACATTGAGGTACACTACCATTTCATCAGAGAGATGGTTCTTGCAGGAAGAGTTGATCTTATGCATGTGAAGACTGATGAACAGGTAGCGGATATCTTTACCAAGTCCTTGGGTAAAGATAAGTTCTGTGGTTTTAGACAGCTGCTTGGAGTGCATATGCTGTCTTGAGCTTGAGGGGGAGTGTTAGAATATCAAGCTCATTTGTGTGTGTTGACCGACATGAGCTGGACACGGCCAGTCTAGCCATAGTAGTTAGGTACATTAAATAAGTCGGTGCCTCTGGTGTGAATGGTCTTATGACCTTAGGTTGTACCTTTACTATAGAGTGTGGAATGAATAATAAAGAGAAGGAGAGGAAGCATGCTGCTTCACTCTGTCTAACATCTATCTACCTCTTTGAATTTGAATAGCCATGAGGGCTTCCACGTCCTCCTGGGAGGTCTCCAGCGCATCTTGTAGTCTATGCACTTTATCCTGTAGTCGCTTTGCTTCAGCTGAGACCCCCGACCCTTCATTTTTTAGGAATTCGATTTCCCTGATTAGCCTGTCCTGTTCCTCTTGCTTGTGCCATGATTGGGGCTCCACTGCATATTCTTGTGGAACAGTGGCTTCGCCTTCATGAACCTCCCGGTAGAGCTTTTCCACTTGGGCCACCCTTTGCTGGAGATCACTGTATTGCTGCATCAGAAGTTTTATGTTCCTTTGTTCCGCTACCAGGCTTTGCTCCTCATCCTCCAGCCTTTGCCTAAGGCGACTTTCATTGGTTTGGGCTTGCTTCGTTTTCTCTTCTAGTTGGTCTTGCAGGGCCTTCATCTCTCTCCGTCTGTCAGCTTCATGCCTTGAGACCTCTAGCCTGAGCCGCTGATGTCTCCTTTTCTTTCTCTAGTTCCAGCAGCGCCACCTTCTTTTCTTCTTTTTCCTTGTCCAGTTGTGTTAGTAGCTTGGCCACATATGCGTCATAGTCTGCGGCAGGTATGGGAGTGTTGGGAGTGGTGGTCGATGCCTCTAGCCTCTGTCGTTTGGGATCTTGTCAAGACTCTGCATCTGTGGGTAGCGGGCCTTTTCAATCGAGTTTCAGGGGCAATTTCGGCCACCCTGCTTACGAGCATCTGCATCATGGTCATGAGCTGTGCCGCGTCGAGAGGAGGCGTGGGGTGTGCAGCGGCGGCGGTCGTGATTTCAGCTGTTGTTGGCACAAAGGAGGGAGGGAGTGGATGTAGCAGGGACTTGCCCTTGCCTACGACCACTGGTGCTGCTTCCACACTTGTGATGGCTTCGGCTTTATGGCCGGGGCTTGCGGGTTCGAGTTCTTCGTCCCCATGGGTCTCTTCCATCAACCTTCAGGTGCCTTCCGCCAGTTCGGCCAGTTCCTTGAGTCGTTGCTCCTCAGCCTCTTCCTCTGCCCTCCTTTTCCTGTCCTCTTCCGCCTTCTTCGACTCCTCTCCTATTCTGGCGAGCTCCTCCTCCTCTTTCCTCCTTTCTTCCTCAGCTCTTCGAGACTCTTTCTTAGCCTTTTTGATGTCAGCTCGTTCTTCCTTACTTAATTTCTCTTTTTTCTCCTTCTGTTTCCTAGCGGGTTTGGTTGCTCGCGGAGGTGGCACTTCCTGCTCTCCCTTGTCGCTCACTGTTCTTTCGCTCGATTTTCCTCCGCCATGGTGAGCTGAGCTTTGATGCACCGCTTTCTCCTCCATGAGCCCTCATTCTTTATTGCTTCGTCTATGATGGCTGTCAGGATTCCCCCATATCTGATTGTAGCCGCTTTCGACGGTGGTTTCTTCCTTGCGGAATGCGCTGTTGAGGCAGGGGACTCTCCTTCTGCTGGTGCTTCCGCCGGAGTGAGGAGGGCAGCTGAACTTTGAATGGTCTTCTATACGAATCCATTCCAGTCTATTTCTTTAGGGGTTCCTGCTGCTATGCTTTCCAACAGTGGGACCCCGATCCTGTTCATCAGCGCATTGTAACATTGGCCCGAGAAGAGGATATGGATCATTTTTGCTTGTAGTTTCACCACTGGGTCCGGGATGTCAGCCAAGCTGATTCCATCCACAGTATGCACCGCTTCTTTCTTGACTCCTAGCATGGTGTAAACGTCTCGCCTCGTCCTTCTCTCTTTCTTTGGCATAAGCCCCAGGGCCTTTTCTACGATCGTTGCATTGAGGGGCACTTCGATTCTCCTTTCTTGCTCCCCTGTCCTTACTGTGACGGTGCCACAGTTCTTGCTTTTGTCGAAATTCCTCGGGAAATCCGCGCACATGCTGTAATCCACCGCCTGCCCCACCTTCTCCACGTACTTGTGGAGATGGCACATGTCCACTAAGTCCTTGATAGTGGGTTCCTCCATGATGGCTTCGTCCAGATTCAGTGTGTGCTTGAAAGTGAAGTGACTGAATCCGCGCGTCTCGATGGCGATGCCGAATTTGGTCATTTCCTCTTCTGAGAATGGTAGTTTGCCTCCTTTGTCCTGTCCTGCCATGGCGATGACCTGTCAACACACCATGCCAACATTTAATGCCTAACAATCGGTGCATTTCTAATTAGAACTAAGTTTGAGAGAAGAATAGATGGGCTTAAAGTGGGCACACTTGCTTAGAGGTTTGACCATTGCTATTGTTTTATTCTGCAATATTCCTCCATAGAAACTTTCTTAATTGACAATCTACTAGCTAGATAACATAACTTTTCATCCTTGCTCTGCTCTTGGTCACCTTCCTCCCCCCTCCGTCATGAATCTTGCAAAGAATCCTTCCTAGGATTAGCACAGGAAGGACGAGGGAAGCACTTGTTCGCGTGGGTTGACTTACCTAGCTAATAGCCAATCATAGAAGTTTGGATTGTATTCGAGTTGGGCATGACAATCCAGAGTGGATGGTTGGATGGAGACTTGGGAAATGTAGGTCAAAACATCGTGGAAGAGATCCCCGGTACTGAGGCGACTAGCAACATGTAATTCCTCTTGGGTGAGGAATTGGTCAATGTAGGGGTGGGTGAGCACATGGTCATCCAGATGCTGATTACGGGTGATGGTCTTGCATGCTCTTTCATTCCATAGCCTGTAGGCTCTTTTCTGTTCATTTGTTGGATTGTGTGCAGGCAACTCAGGAGCAACTTCATCTCCTGTACATAAATCCCAATAACCTCTGCCAACCAGAAAGTTTTTCATTCTGAATTTCCATAATGTAAAGTTCTTATTATCCAACTTCTCTCCAACTATCTGAGTGATATTGTCAGTCCCATGTGCATTAGCCATGATGCAATAGACTGTCTATCAAGTGCCTGACTCCCTGCAGTCCAATAAGTATGACTGACTAAGTTCATTCAGTCCGTAATAGTTGATGACAGTTTTCTGCACTAAATTGCAGAAAAAAACCAGGGTATTTCAGCCCACTGACACCCCAAAACAACCCTCAAACAAGTGGTCTCAACTGTAGATATAACTGTCAATACATAAGCTATGTGTTTGCTTCAGCTTAAGCTTATGTAACCTCACTGCCAGGGTACATACATGCAGTCTGAAAACTGTAAACTGTGAGTAACCAGCAGCAATTTCAAGTCCAAAACTGAGTGTGTCAACAAATTCAGTTTCAGGTTGCAGTCAACCAGAATTCAGCATACCAAGCTCCAAGCAGCTCCAAAATGTCTTTTGACCATGTCATACATTTACTTTGTAGTGACAAGTTCAATACATGAGCATCTGAGTAGCATAGACAACCTGTCTTCATTGACCAATGGCATAAACCTCATGAGCTGTTTGTAATTAACCAGGACAGTGTAACTGCATTTATTTCAGCTTCAAAATTCAGTTTTCAATGATGCTCATTGCTTGCTTCAATTCTCCATGCATTCAGCATGTATAGGCCAGTTCATATAGATGATGGAACCCCCAAGATGACCTGTATTGCTTCAGTAATGCACAGTACTTGTCATTGACTGTGTATGACAGTTTTCAGCCTGTCATTGATTTTCAGATCTGAGTATTCTGTCATTGACTGTGTATGACAGTTTTCAGCCTGTCATTGATTTTCAGATCTGAGTATTCTGTCATTGACTGTGTATGACAGTTTTCAGATTTTCAGATCTGAGTATTCTGAGCAAGAGATCTCAGCTCCAATACATTTGATCCAATGTATACATGCTTTGACACATTCTTGTGCTCCAAAGATGCCTTCTGAGTGTAGTACAAGGCTCCTGTGTGTCAGTAATGACTGAATGCATGCTGTCCATTCATGTTTACAGTAGTTCAAAAATGATTGCAGGTTTGTGTCTATCACTCCAGCTCATAACAGAGCTCCCACACAAGCATTTACTCCTTGCACACTTCAAATACCTTCAATAGTGAGCATACATGCTCTATGAACCTTGTCCAGGTGCCCCATTGAAGATTGACAGGTTGTTGTTCACTCAGATCAGCAGGCGCAGTTTTTCAGGTACAAGTTGCTGTCCATTCAGATCAGCAGGTGCAGATTTTCAGATACAGGTTACTGTCCATTCAGATCAGCATGCACAAATTTTCAAATACAGGTTGTTTTTTTTCAGGAGGCAGTCCACGATTTTCAGAAGGCAGTCCACGCTGATTCCTTCCTTTGACTATGGCTTCATTTGCAAGTGTCCAGCTTCTTCCTCATTCCTTACTTCCATCTCCTTTGCATTGCAAGTTGTCATGCCCATTCTCCCACAGCCTCATGGATGAAGCTCTGATACCATGTTCAAAGAGTAGAGAGAGAGAAAGGGAAAGACTCCATATCCATGAGCCTTCAGGCTCCCAAGCTCATTCCTTCATTTCCACACACTCTAACTGAAAAGCACACACACACTACAAGATAAAGTGACCTAGTGTAAATGTAGACTAGACTGACTAACTCTAGTCAGGTCACTGACTAACTACTAACCCGACTTATTTAATCTAGTCACATGTAGACAGCTGTACACACTAGTTGTCATAGATGTTGGTCATAGATGAAGACACACTGACGGTGAGCTTGATTTCTAACATGTCCGAATCTACCGCAATTTGAGCACGGCCAAGATCTAGGATCTTGGCACTCCACTGGGAGGTGATTGCCGCCGCAGTATACACATTGTACATGCGATCTCACCGGCTTTCTAACGAGCTCTTGTAACCGGGCAATCTCCATTCTCATCTCTGCCATCCCTTGATCATGGTCTGCACTCTTTCCCTTGTCCTGCGCGCTAGTAGTTGCTTTTTTCCCTAAGGGGGTTAATCTCTCAGGGTCCCTCTGGTTTGCATTATCTCGATTGGTAGCCCTCATGCTTCGCTCTCTAAGTTGATCATCTACGTGTATTGCCTCCTCGAAGACTCGAGCTAGCATGTCCCGTTGTAAGGTGGAGTTACTGGCCAGAGCCTTGTAGAGCTCCTCACTCTGAATCCCGTTCATGAACACTGTAGACACTGCCCTTTTGGTCGGTCGCTCGTTGGCAAGGATTCTCTTGTAGAGGCTACGCACCTGAGTAACGTAATCCCTAACATCCTCCTTCTCCCTTTGATTGATATTCATTAATCTAACAATGAGGTTGTCCGAATACCCTGCCTCTGAGAACCTTTTGATAAAGGCGAGCGAAGTTTGTACGTTCTGCGTCATCCAGACTAGAGTACCAGGTCCTCCTCTTGTCGCCTAAACACAGGCCGAAGGCTTGAGCTCGCTGCGCAAGGTCAGTAAGACCGTTTGCCTCACATACTTGCTCGAACTGCTCCATGAAGCTATACGGGTCACTGCTAGGTTTGTATCGAGCTAGTTGTTTCACTACTATAGGGATTCTAGCCTGCCCTTTAGCTCCTTGCGTGACTCCCAATCCTGACAGTAGTGCCGTGGCTAGGGTAGTAGCACTTTGCTCCATGGATGTATTGTCCATGAGTCGCTTTGCCACCAGTTCGCTCAACGTCATGCCAGCCTCTGCTGCCCGTTTCCTTTCTACATTCGGTCCGGACTTGGCTGCCCCTGCTAGGTCTTCTCTCTCTCTCTCACACACAATAAAGCCAACTAAGAAAATGAGGTCTGTCCTGGCCTCCCAGGCCTCTTAAGGTTCTTTCCCAGCACTGCAAAACCTTACAGCCAGTTCCCTGTCCCTAGTTCACCTAGAAGCTTGAGTCTGGTCCCCTGTTTTCCTGTTTCCAGCAGCAGCCAGAACCTCTGTTTTCTCTAGTTTTACCCTAATCTAACCTCCATCTAGTGCAGCCAATATGAAAAATAGAAATCCAGAACAGTAGTCCTAATCTAATGCTTCCAACAAACCCAAATACTTACCTGTTCCTCAGATTAAAACCTCCTAAGTCTCCTAGTTATCTCGAGCACTGGTTCAAGCTGCAAACCCTACTTCCATGCTCGATCTGATGCGCGCGGCGCTCAAAGCTCGAATCCGTTTGTCCCGGCAACAGAACCAAAATGTGGGAGCTCTTCGAGCTCCACCCTAAGACCTACGGACCACTTATTACTCAAGTGTTTCGAACTGAGCAGCTATGGCTACCTCTCACATAGCCGTCATGCAACGCCTACCTTGTGGGTGTAGTGAGCTTACCTTGATGCTCGATCGAGTACCTTCCTCTCTCTCGCACCCCTGCAGCTCCACGATCCTTGAGGCGAGCTCAAGCAACCTCAATCCCTCTCCCATGAGCTTCATCCTCCATAGCCACGTTCAAGACCAGAGGAGAGAAGAGAGGAGGAGAAGATGAAGAGGGAGAATGGAGAGCTTCTTCTCCAAGATCCCTTGCCCTCCCACGATCACTCCCTCACACGCTCTGACGCTCTCAGTCCCTCTCACAAGCACAAGCAAGGAGGCACGAAGGTGAGAAACAGGAGGAGAAGAAGAAGACGTTGTCTGCCACACATGAGGATGCTCTTCTCATTTACCTTTTAACTTTATATACATGCCCTTAATTTCCATGGGCGGTCGTCCCCCTTTTTTACATGGCTGGCCATTAGCCTAGGCCCTTTTTCCCATTGACCCTCTATCTTCCTAGATTCCTTTCCACTGCCCGTCTACATTTACAAATTGCACGGGTGAGAGCCCGACGCTCTTTTACAAGATTTCAGGGTGTGCCTTTTTATTTTAAAATGTGCCTTTCCCCTTTTGTATTTGCCTTGGACCTTTAAGGTTGCCCTTGCCCTTTTGGCCTTTTCTCCTATTCTTTCTTCAGTCAGGCTACCTTTTTTTTTGCCTTTGCCCTACGTCTTTTCCACTTTCTTTTGCTTTCTTCGTGTTGGGGTTAACACATAATATATTGGTTGATCTAATTTAGAGGGGCCTTTTGACATAGGACAGCACCTAGCCCTTCAACTAATGCATCTGTGTGCACATGAAACTCCTTCATCCAATCAGGAGGCTGCAAGATAGGTGCTTGGATAAGGCACTGTTTTTAAAGGCTTTTTCACAGTCATCAGTCCAAAGAAAATCTACATCTTTCCTTAAGAGCTTGTGCAGAGGGGCTACCTTGGTTGCAAAATATACATTAAATCTTTTGTAGTAGCCCACATGGCCAAGAAATTCTCTCAATTGCTTGAAGTTTGTTGGTGCTGCCAAGGCAGCAATCTTCTCAATCTTCGCCGGGTCCCTTGTGCAGAGACAATATGGCCCAAAAGAACTCCTGATGAGATGCCAAAGACACATTTGTCGGGGTTGAGAGAAATCCCATACTCTCGGCATCTGTCAAAACATTGCTCTAGGTGTCCCTAGTGCTCACGGATTAAGCTATAGACACAAAAGTCATCAAGTTACACCTTAATGAAATCATGAATATCATTTCAGAAGGCACTCATCATTACTCATTTGAAGGTGGCAGGAGCATTACAGAGCCCAAATGGCATCACTCTATAGGCATAGGTCCCCAATTCTATGGTGAAGGTCGTTTTGGATTGGTCCTCTTTTGCAATTTGGACTTGGTTATATCCGTTGAATCCATCTAAGAGGGAATAGAGCTCATGACCTGCCACTGTGTTCAATAGTTGGTCTATAAAAGGGATAGGGAAATGATCCTTCTTCGTCTTCGAGTTGAGCTTTCAAAAGTCTACACATATTCGAAGTTTCCCGTTCTTCTTGGATACTACCACAATGGACAAAACCCATTCACTTTTAGCCACGGGATAAATGAACTCGGCTTCAAGAAGCTTCAATAATTTGACCTTCACCAGAGCAGAATTATTAGGATTCATACGCCTTTGTCTTTTCCTTATAGGTTTGGCATCAGGCTCTAGGTCAATATGATGTTGGCATACTGTGAGATCAATCCCCTTTAGATCTTTATATGACTAAGCAAACACGTCTAAGTTCTCCTTTAGTAAATCTCGCAGGACCACTAGTTCTTCTGCTGGAAGATTGAGACCCACTTTCAGGCGATGTTCAGTACCATTAGTATCCAGACACATCACTTGCGTTTCACCTTCCACTTCGTGGATGAATGTCCCACAGATTGCTTCTGGATAGAGGTCTAACTCTTTCAAGGAAGTAGTATCCTCGTCTGATGTTTCACTAGAACCAGTGTCCTCCTTCTGAACAAATGACTCATTTGTCTGTTGAGGTTGCTGGAAGGGTATCAGAGCTTTGTTTGCTTCTGTGTGAGTGGTGATTTCTTCTAGACTTAGGGATTCATCTTCAGAGGATGAGTCCCAGAATGTCACATAGCATGGACCTTCTAGAAGCCGTGGCTACTGGTGAACTTAATTTTTATGCCTTTGATCCATTGCTTATGCAAATTCTGCATACTTTTTGGTCCATTGGTCAACCCAAATGGAACCATGGTCATTCCATCCAACACCCTAATATCTTTGGCCTCTGAGGTCTCCGTAGGGACATCGATAAGATCATCCACTATCAGAGGATCTTCTTCAACCGCACTTTCATAATTTGCTTCATTTTCTTCCTCATCATTTTCATCCTCTTCCTTTCGAGGCTCTGTCTCTGCTTCTGTAGAGGCTCTGTAGGAGAAGAATAGATCTTCTATCTCTGTGTCTGTTTATGCTTCTACTTCTATCTCTGGCTCTGTCTCTGCTGCTATCTCTGGCTCTGTCTCTACTACTATCTGTGCGACTGCCATGTAACAGGGAGAACAATACATCAATGCTTCTATTTCACTGTCAGAGGTGATTTCAGAAGTCAATTCTAGTTGAGGCAGGAGGTATTCTCCCTTAGACAACGACTTTGCTTCCTTTGGTAGTTGGCTTACAATGCCCACTGTTAGGGACTATGCCTCTATTTTCTTAGGAAAGATCTGTTTAATAGTCTCTTCGTCTCCTGATGTACCATCTGTTACCTCGTTAGAGGAGTCAGTTAGGACTTCGATGGATGTGGATCCATTACCTTTTTGCGATCCATACAATTTTAACACCACTTTGTTGGGTCCTCTGCCTAGGATTAGGGTTCCTTTGAACTAGTCAGTCCTGACTCTCGCTTCAAAAAGCCAAGGGCTTCCCAACATTAGAGGGTATGAGGTCCCATAAGAATTTGGTTTGACCACCAAATATGTCAACCAATAGTCTCTTCCTACAAGGGTTGTTTTTACGTATGAGAGGATGCCCAACGGTTTAATTCTGCTTTGGTCTGCTAATCTGATAAGCCACTGTGCAGGTTGAATTTCTTGCAACCCTAAGTCCTTCATTGTCATATCCGTCATTATGTTTACTGATGAGCCTCCATCAATCAATGCATTTGACATAAAGCATCCTTCTATCCATACATTAATCTCTGGGGTTTCAGGATCTAGGAAGGTGTTAGCCACATCTACTTCCTTTACAGGCTCTGAGGCCTTATTGGTCTTGGTCGCTATTGAAGGGGCTATCCTTAGTCCACATCTTCTTGTCAAGATGCTTTTGAATTTATTTCGGTAGCTGGGAGACAGCATCATCAACTGTCAAAATGTTAAGTTTGGTTTAAAGGTGTCTAGGTCTTTGAACAAGTCATAATCAGTGATAGGATCCACAGGCTTCTCCAGCCTACTGCTGGGGAATGGGGCTACACCCATTTTCATCTTTCCTTTTTCTTCTAGCAATTGTAGCATCAACACTTCTTGTGTTTTTGGAAGTGCTTCTGTATCATCTATCTCCTAGACCTCTGGTTTTGTTTATGGGACTGTCTCTGTGACTCTCTATGGCACTACAATGCTCTGTACTGCACTGTTCTGTCTTGTACCGCTCTATCCCTCTGTTGATAGGTTGAACTTCACAGTCTTAGTAGGAGAATTATTTTCATTCTGAACAACTGGTTCCTTCTTCTTGGTGCGCGTGATAGCGGTAACTTCCAACTCTACCAAATTGGGGGCAGACTCTTGTACCTTCTGTTGGCCATCAATGGCATTGGCCTTATCAGGGGCTGGACTTGGATAGTCCTTTGCAGTGTGGCCCTATCCTTTGCATCGGCTGCATAAGGGCTTGTAATCCACATATCATCTAGGGTTTGGACAATTGGGGAAGATATGACCCTTTTCTCCACACCTATAACATTCCACCTCTGATCTCTGACCACCACCAGACTGTCATCCTCTGTAACTTTGAGAGGGAAACCTCCTTGGACCGAAATTAGGACCAAACTCCCTAGGCTTTGGTCCAATATCTTGTGTTGTCATTTTGGATTCTAGCAAGTTGAATCTTGCATTTTCATCCTTCTGTCTTCGTTCGTGCATCTCTTTCAGAGAGCAAATATCCTCTATATGGTTCTTTCGCAAACAGTAGGAATAGAAGGCTCTAGGAATGGTTGGTTTTCCGATACATTCAGTGGCTAAATGTCCCGCTTGATGATACTTTCTGCACCATGTATTAGAGCACATCACATCTCTCCCAGCTCCCATAGGGGTGGATATATTGGCTGTATTCACCTTCAGCGTCTGTAGCTGCTCTGTAATCACATCCATAAGCTCTTTCTTGATACTTGCAACTGAGTGGGATAAGTAGTCCTTCAGATTTTCACCTCCTGAAGTACTTGTAGTAGGGTTTTGTGAAGCTTTTGTAATTACTGCATACACTCGTTGGGTTGATCTAGAAGGTCCTCTGTTTTGGTTCTGATTCAAAGCTCCTATTGAGACTTGGGATTGTTGATTCCAGTTGGTAGGATTCCACTATTGTTGAGTCGCCATTGGAAGAACTATTTGAGGCCACTGTTGTTGTGGTTGAACCATCATTTGAGGCAATGTCGTCTGTGGTGACCACAATGGATTATATGCATTCTACTGCGGCACTGTTTGCATCTAGGGATAGGGGTAGGGAAATGTCCCTGGGACTACATTTGGTGGATATACCATTCCTGGCATGGGAGGAGGTAAGACTCCTCTTCCTAGAGTCATTGACAACCTTGCTTCAACTTCGTCATACAATCTTGCACCTTCCACTGCAGCTTGCAGATTGACTGGTCTTCTCAATTCCACGAACTTGAGAACTTTTCGTTGTAGGCCTCTGAGAAAAACTCCTTTTTGGATACCTTCGTCCAAATGATGGTTAGTCCATCTCTTCAGGATGGATTCCATTCACGAGACGTAAGCTTCTACTCTTTCTCTAGAGGACTGACTTAGATTCATGAACTCCTCTCGCATTTGCTCTTCAAAACCTTCACGCCTGAATTTAATGAGGAAGACCAACTTTAGGTCGTCCCATGTGCCAAAAGTTCCTACTGCTTGTCTCTCATACCACTGAAACGCCGCACCTTTGAAAGTGGCGGGGGGAATATTGCTAACCAATGCTCAGGGGTTCTGGCATTGTTAGCCACACATGCTACCATAAACTCTACTACATGAAGATCAGGGTCTTCATTGTACTCTCCCTTAAAAATTGGCAATGGGACTACATTTGCTGGCCTGTTATCGATATTTCCAGGATGAATCTAACTAGGAAGGGGACCTTGAGTCGCCATGGGGACTTCTATAAAGAGAGCTTTTAGGGCATCAAAGGAAGCTTCTCTGTTGCGAGCTCATTCTCAGCTTTGATTTTTGCCTTCTCTCTTCTCACATACCTCTGGACTCGTTCTAATGCTTGCCTCTTGATTGTGTCATTCATCAGGGGCTTGGCTCCAACCAGTTATTCAGTACTCAACAAAATAAAATTAGAGAGGGGCTTCAGTCTCTAGGGGATTCTCTGGCCAACATCTCTTCTACTTCCTTCTTTTCAACATCTTTGAATTCGGCTTTCAAACCACTATAGACGGGGAGATATTCCATTTTGAAACTATCAAAACTCATTCTTCTTAGGATTCTTATTGTGCCATCATTATAATAATGCCAGCTTCTGAGAGTTTCAACAGTGTATGTTGTGAAAAACACTATGTCTACCAACTTCCAGTGGGTTGCTAATTGGACAAACATCAGATTGTCAGTGCACCAAGCATCCCACGTATCTTGCTGTTGAGTATCCACAAACAAATTCCAACTCTTTTTCTTCTTGTTTTCGTGAACCTCCACAAACCACGACTCCTGAAGCTTCTTCACGATCTCCCACTTGATGATGTCTGGAAACTTCTCAATGAATACCAAATCTTCCATGGATAGTCATTCTCTCTGCTTCTGCTCTTTATTTTGTTCCCAAACAATTTGTCACCAAGATGCAAGTTTATGCTGCTTCAACAGGAAGAGGAAACAGCCCACCGCATAGAGCTTGCATCATGATGGTAATATATTTCCGCCATTGTGGGATGAACTTCTTGTGGAAAGTGGCTTTGGCAATAAGAATCTCCAACTCTTCAGTGGAAGAAGGAACTTTGCAAGCATCCATTGAATTATTCTCTTGTTGGCATTGCCAGTTCCAAAATATCAAAAACTATTCAATAAAACCATTCCAAAATATCAATCATCATACTAAAACCATTACAAAATATCAAAAAATATTCAATAAGATTTCAAAATATTTCAACCTTCATCAATCATCAATCCATGCTTCATATAAAAGAAAATCAGAACAAAACAGAAGCTATATAGAAGGTATTAGAACCTCAACAAAACCTATCAGAACATCATAGAGCTTCATATTTCTACCAAGAATCATCATGAACTTCCAAAACATAATCAATATCATCTAAAACACTTTGACATACTTCCATTAGCAACCATACATCACTCTAAATCCATCAAAAATTAACCATTCAAACCTCAAAAACAACACAAATTAGTCAAAATTTCAGTCTTTTTCCACTATCAACAATAGTTAATGTTCATACAAGTAAAGGTATAAATGAAAATTGGTAGTTAAATCTATGGCATATGCAAGACATGAGAATAAAGAGGAATAGGTATGATTATGAAGTTTAGTAGTTTATATGATTCATGGGACATCAAGTGTTTCAATTTGCGCTTTGTGTGCTAGATCTTATCTAGGAGTTTCTCTATATTAGAGAGAGTGAGTGAATGAGTGTGAGAGTATATCTCTTTAGTAGGATCTTTTTTTAAATTGGTTTTATAGGTAAACTCCTTGGTAAACACACCATGTAGGGTTGTGTCTAGGGTTATAATCCCCTTGGGTACCATTATGTTTATATCACACGAATATTGATACTTTGAGAGACATACATAAACACATTTTGGTCAAACTGCACATGATGGGAAATCTACAACTAACATTCCATTGGAAGGGACCATATGGCAACCAAGGTTTTAAGGAAGTGTATTAGTTTGTCATTTCTTTCCTAACTATGCACTCCACACTATAATAAACATCTAGCACATAAGGGTTTTGCTTTGACTAGAGGTAACTATGCATATGCAAAGAGAGCAAAAGAAGAAGAAAAGTTTCATGGACATATGTCTCCATGTAAAGAATAGTCTTTGATGCATATTCACAAATCTATGAAATCTAATATTTGATCTTAGAATCTAACCTTTGTTAAGAAGAAATCACAACTATGAATCATGAATTGCACTTAGTTTTGTGAGTTTCGAATCCTTTTTAATCCCCTATGTCCTAATGCTTTCCCTCGTTAAATATGTGCACATATGTGTCTAAGGGTTCTCGAGGTATTTCAATGTGATTGGACATGAGAGTGAGAGAGAGGAGAGAGAGAAACCACATCCAATTGCAAGCTTGGATCACTTCTTCTTGGTAACCCGATTTGCAATCATAGATAATTGTAAATGTCCGTACCACCTCCATATAATCTAAATGATGAGTATGTACCTATTCACAAAAGAAATAAGGTAGCTAGTAACACACTGAGTGCATTGGAAGCAATGAGGTTAGAGGGCAAAAAGAATATCAATTTATGGACTAATGGCAAGTTATATCTTGTGGATTCTACAATAAGAAGTACCCCTCCATTCTCTTCGCATTCCTCATTATTGAGATTTGTTGGAGATGGTCATCAAGGGCTTTTAGCTTATACTCAGAATCTAATAGGCCATTCAAACATTTTGAAGTTGGAGAACCAATGGTTCCTCCAAAAAATAGATACAATGAGAAAACAATTAGAGGAGAGCCAAGGAAAAATAAGGAATCTCGGCACCCAACTGTGTAGCCAAACGAAAGGAAACAATGCTCAGGTTGTTCTGTGAAATGCAAAAGAGTCTAAAGAATATCAAGACACCCAAGTTTGAAAAGTGGAGGTTGTAAGAGAAGAATAACAACAATATGATAATAGTTAATCATTCATCCTAAACTAGTTGTATTCTTCTATTGTGTTTCAGGAGCATCAAGTCCAAAGCAAGTGCTTATTCTATGAATGCATTATGAATATATGCTCCTATGTGCATAGTCATTTTGTTGTAACTAATGAGGTCATTCTCAATCAGACAAAGCAACAAGGAACATGGAGAGAGCATCACAAGTCTATAGCAACATCATTTCTCCCAAAGCTATAGGGAACATGTTGGTCGAGAAGAGATTTAGGAAGGCTAAGGAACAATGCATTAAAAATTTCATGCAAAATTCTTTTCTAAACAAAGATGACATCCAAAGTACCCTAGACAAAGTGGAGATTACTAGACAAAGCTACACCTAACTTTTCAAAGCTATGCAAGAGACATTGAGATAAGTAAAAGGTCAAGGGGTCTTTGCTTCCAAAGCTATCCTCAATTCAACAAATAAGATGCAACATCAACCATAGAGTCTTGGAGGCCCTTGGTGAGCCCTTTCACATCATATAGTTATCTTGGAAAGAAGAAAGTGCTAAAATACAACAATTATAACGACATATTCTTTGACATGAGGACTTTGGAGAGAGTTATAATCAGGTTTTATAGGCTAGGATATACAATACCAAATGAGATTACCATTTTTGTTATCAAGCCAAATGAAACTAAGATCGTAAAGGGTAAGAAGATGGAGAGGGTTTCTATTACCCCGATGAATAGGTCTCTTCAACTAGATAGTAAGGGCGATGAAGTCACGAAGAGCTTAGTGCACTTTAGTATGCAATTAGAGCAAGACATTTGGTGGCTGAATGTATTTCAAGTTGACACGAAAGATTTTGACGTGTTGCACTAGGTATTTCGACAAACTTTTATACCTAAGGTGATAGGTGTTCAACAAGTAAAGGAAGAACTAAGTGTTGAAGGGTTTGGACATTATAAAGTGGAGTGGCATATGGCTACAATTTTAAAGACACTGAAGTGCATATATAATGTGTCAAGAGGTGCTACTCCTAAGAGTGCTTTCATTTACTGTATGGCCCTAGCCAAGGAGTACAATGCTACTAGTTAGAATATGACACCTGATAGACATATCAAAGATCTAATCTTTCAAGCGATTCTAGATATCCCTTTAATAAACATCCACATGTACATTGGATTTATATGAAAATTGCAACCCAAAAGACCAAGGATAATGCTATTAGAGCTATTGAGAAGGTTTTGTCAAACATTAGTTTCCATGGGGGCAATGTTGTGATCGAATCAGATTCTTAAAGATCCAAAAACGAGATCAATGTTCATGGGAAGCCCTCAATAGGTGGCATTAAGGCTAAAAGTTTTTGGGCTTCCATATCAAGCTTGAAAAAGAAACTCTATGATAAGTTCTTCTTGTATTCATTACAACTGATCCGAGTTCTTTACAAACCAGATTTCTACCACAAAATTTGGCCAAAACCCCTAGCAAGAGCCTTATCCATAGCTTAAATCCTACATCTTATCACTTTGGGTTTACTCTTCAAGCACTAGGTATGCTACATTGATTCTCAGTTATGATAACTCTAGCAAGCGGAAAAACAAGTTCTTAGGAGAGATGTCAATGTAAAGGGTAAAAGGGATGGGCTATCTTAGTGAAGATGGAAATGGATTACACCTAGGGGTTGAGTGAGTGCATAGATTTTTTTCAAATGACTAACCTTCAACTACACTTGGGTTCCACGTGCATCACCAAGATTTGAGATCTATCACCATCATTAGAGGACACCTCACCCTTGTACATAAGTCAATGTCCACATCATGGTGTCATTTGAATCTTACACAAAACCTTACAAGCATGGACCCCTCTGTCACATACTTATATGTATTAAAGTCAAAGCAGCTTTTGGAAGCCGTTTTTAATCATTTTAATAAATCCCATGGAAAATCTAATTTCAAAAAAAATTCTACGTTGCTTGACCGGTTTGGACTTGGTTTACAAAGTTGCAAAAGATTCTTCACCGATTTGACGTTACAAAGGCGCAGACTGTTGGTTGCATGCAATTTTCTTCTCTCTTTCACCCTTATCACATCAACTTCTCATTTTATCCTTCTTATAAATATATTATAATAATAATGTGCTTTGGAAACCCACCTCTTGTAATCTAGCTCACTTTCTCTAGCTTGTCCTACCACCACCCTTGGCTTCTTGCATGATGACCACCAAGGTGGGGACTTGTCATCCACTATTCTCCATATTATCAAAGATGCCATACATCATTTAGGATTATGTTAATCAAAAAGATTAGCTTAATATAATCCATCATGGAGGCTATATAAAGTATCCATGGATATTAAAGAGAGACACAATCACAAACACATAAGAGCACTCTAGATCTCCAAGCCCAAAGGGGAGCCACTAAGAGCACATTATACAACACCCTCATGCTAATCCATCTCTTTGAGGCAAGTTATAAGTGAGTCTCTTTTTTTATATAGCATTCCATAAATACATAATGGTAAGCTTCATCTACCTTTTCTCCTCTTGTCTCCCTCTCTTCTCATCTCTCTCCCTCTCTCGCATATTCTAATATGACGTCTAGATCATATGGTGTCCAGATCATATGTAATCTCTTCTAATTCTCCCTCTACATTCATAATTAAACTTATTAAGTAAGACTTTTCGTATATTCTATTGGTAGGGAATCCTTATTTCCTTATGTTATATATATGTTCATGGGAGAAATTAGGATCCATCACCTCTCTTAACCTTCTATCATCTTCATTTCCCTTAAGATGGGCTACTAGCTCTCTCTTGTGAAGTTGTGTTTTGGCTCTTTCTATTCACTTAGGAAAGGGATGTCCTATTCCATCCTCCCTTTAGCTAGGTGGTGCCCTTCTTTAGCTCTCTTAGTGAGGATTGGAGGCTGGGTGGGTAAGAGGCAACTCACTCATCTTTTCAGATCTCATTTTGGTGCCCCCGCTAAGGAACTTCTCAAGCTACGCTCTACAATTTCTATGAGGGAAGAAACATCTAAGAAGTTATCCTCTTCTTCAACAAGTGTTTGTCAAGGGATCCCTAAGGAGGAATCTCCATCAAGCCCTATTCAAGGGATTCATTGCTCAAGAGTACTGCTATGGTATTCAAAAGAAGCTCAAGAGAAGAAGAATCTTTATCAGCAAATAGCACGTATGCGGGTAAAGCAAGTAAATTACACACACCCTTCTTTACTTTAAGAGAAATCTTGCTCTCACCAAGTCTCTAGGTCAAGGCATTGTGTTGAGTACTTTGTGTCTAGTGTAAAGACACTCCCTAAGGAGCCTCGTCTTTAAGTAGTAAATGCGCTTTCAAATTTGGGGATTAACAAGTTTTTGGAGGGGAAGTTACACATCAATTGTGTGCGGTATTGGCGAGAGGCTACATATGGTGATGCGCTTCAACTACTACTAGCAAGAAGGCTCAAAGTAATTGAGAAGATAGCTATCGAAGCCTATGGACTTTACAAGGCTAATGATGGTCATACCAAAGCCAGGCTAATCACTGGTGAGCAAATCTTTTGTATCTCTCAAGTGGTGGGAACTAAGAGGCCAAAGCTTCAGCAACATGCTTCATGAAAGTTTGTAGTGAAAATTTTTAGTTAATGCATAAACAAATAATCCTATTTTCTACAACTTTTAATCAGTTCAAAAAATTAGAGTGGATGTTTGCATTAGTAGAAAGATACATTTTCAGCAAAGGGTTGGTCTTCTATTTTGGAGCTGAGAGGTTGAGAGAGATCTTGTTGTCCCCTGACCCCATAATATTCCCTATTTTGGATTATAACATCTCATTTAATGTGCACATATTCATTCTACTCTAAGTGCATCCCATTAACCATAGGGATTTGTACGGACCTATCCATCCTCTTGCTAGGCAAACCATGCACATAATAGCTAAGACAAAGCTCAGGTTTCAAAATATCATAAGGGACTTATTGGGCCCTAGTCGTCTTGTTGAGATTAATGCATCTGTGAATCCATTTATTCTACCCTTAATAAGATATGACTTGGGCCTAGATGTGTTCATCTTTGTTTTGTATTGAGCTAAATAAATATCTTTCTATCATGGCTTTTCCAAGCTTTTTTGGGCACAAAGGGGAGAAAGCTCTAGACTTTCTAGATGACTTAGCAATGGCCTTCCTAGTCACATGCTGAGATGATGAAGCAACCAAAGTACAGGCCTTCTCTTTAGTTCTAAAGAGTGATGCTCGAGTGTGGTATCAAGCTCTCTCAGAGGTTACAAGGGGTAACTAGGAGGATCTCAAGACCGCATTCTTGCAAGAGTACCAAGATACAGAGCCTCCTAAAGATTGTTGGAGACAACTCCTAAATCTTCGCTAAACCTTACCAGGGGAGTACCAAGCATATGAAGGCATGTTTATAAAATTGTGGGATAAATGGACAACCTCCTTAGCCAAGGGAGAGAGAGTACCTAATTGCCTTTAAAAAGATTGTTTTCTGGTTGGACTCTACCCTCTACTAAGGGAGAAGGTCAAAGGCAAGTTTTCCACATCCTATGAAGAATCAGTCACTTATGCTAGGGAAAAAGATAAGAAATTGAAGTATCAAGCCCAATTGAAGGGGGAAGTTGAGCCCTACAGATTTTACCAACCATGCTAAGGCCTAGATAAATAGCAGAGGGCCCACTCGAACCAGAAATGCCACAGCAAGAGCTCCTACAATACATTACTAATCAACTTGAAAGCATTTCATTGAATTTAGTGCAAGGAGTACAGTCCCCTCCCCTTGCAAATAAAGGCAATCGGGGCCCAAGGAGACAAGAAAGAGAGTATGTTTGCTATAATTGTGGGGAGACTGGCTATGGTATGTACTTTTGCCCTCATTCCAGGTGTTTGCCAAGAAATGGATTCCAACCAAGAAGGAGGGGACAACAAGTGACACCGCCTAGGGAGAGGCTTGTTCCACCGAATCCAAGGCCTTCACCATCGATTCAAGTTCTCCAGCATCCTCGACCAGTTGCCTGTCCAACTGCCAGAGAATCATGATGTCAAGATGATCAGTTTGGATGAGAGTGATATCAAAGGGAAGACCAAAGTAGTAGAGGTTGAAGCAATGCCAATGAAGAAAGCCCGTAGAATTGAGAGGATGAAGCCTACACCACCAGAGGAGGTTGAAAATATGGAAGAAGAGTCAAAGTCTTCTAAGGCTTCAAAGACATGCAGCAGTAAAAAAAGGAGGACTCGCTCATGCCGATTCATTGAGCTAGATGATTTTTCCCTCGGTAAAGGTACTGGAGCTTATGATTTTCTTACTGATGTGAGAGATCAAGGGCCAAAAATTTGATGGCCACAATTACTACATCTATCTCCAACAGTGCGGTGACAATGGTCAAAGATGGTAAGTATTAGACCCATGAAGAATAGACACGTGAATGCAATCAAGGCTAGAAAGGTGAAAGATAGTGTACCTCTAGTCAAAGCCGAAATCAATGGATAGAGAGTATCAAAGACATATGTGGATGGAGGTGCAAAAATTTGTGTCATGATGAAAAAGTTGATGCATCATTTGGGATTAGAGGTAAGTGAAACTACTGAATTATATATTATAATAATGTGCTTCGAGCACCCACCTCTTGTAATGTAGCTCCCTTTCTCTAGCTTGTCTACCACCACCCTTGGCTTCTTGCATGATGATCAAGGTGGGAACTTGTCCCATCCACTATTCTCCATATTATCAAAGATGCCATACATTATCTAGGATTATGTTAATCAAGACGATTATCTTAATTTAGTCCCTCATGGAGGTTATATAAGGTGCCCATAGAGATGTAAAGAGACACACAATCACAAGCACATGAGAGCACTCTAGATCACCAAGCCCAAAGGGGAGCCACTAAGAGCACATTATGCAACACCCTCATGCTAGTCCATCTCTTTGAGGTAAGTTATGAGTGAGTCTCTTTTTTTATATAGCATTCCATAAATACATAATGGCAAGCTTCATCTACCTCTTCTCCTCTTATCTCCCTCTCTTCTCATCTCTCTCCCTCTCTCTCATATTCTAATATGACGTCTAGATCATATGGTGTCCAGATCATATGTATTCTCTTCTAATTCTCTCTCTACATTCATAATTAAACTTATTAAGTAAGACTTGCCATATGCTCTATTGATGGGGAATCCCAATCTATAATGAGACAAACACAATATTCATCATTTGTTCAAATTAATACAATCTTTCTCGACAATAAATTACAAGATATAGTATTTGTGCTTCTGCATGTCATATACCTTTGTATGATCCAATTCACTAATGTATTGTGAAAGAGCCGCATCATTTTTGTGCCCCGTTGACTTACAAATGCTAGTAGTAGCCGATGTCCTTGAGCCCGCTGTTAAGTAATGAAGCCATCTTTATACACCAAGACCTGGTTACAAGGATGCATTCTTAAAACTGAGAACTACAAGGAAAGCATAAACTAAATATTGGTTGATTTTCATCACTTTCAAGTAAACATGGCATCCACAATGGGATTGTGTCACTCCCATTCTTGTGTGTGTAGATAATGCCTCATACTTTCCCATGTTGGCTATGTCGAGCCTTTTCAATTACTACAACTCTTTATTCTTCAGTAGGCAATTACCACTACTCACATAAGCCATGGCCTTCGCTTCAATGATTTCAAGGATCTAGTTTTGCCATAACAAACTTTGCTTCTTCAACTGTAGAATCAGCCAAGAGATGCACATCTATCTCATCCATTGCCTACCCTAAGTCAGCCTCACTAAACTATGCTAAGGCAATGAGACTATAGTCCTCAAGGATGTCTCATGAATTCATTATATTAGCCAACAATAGATAGTCTTGGTCATCTGACATCGTAAATGTAGACATGCACAAGATGGATAGGCTTCCTTCCTCACATGTATTGATTGATTGCACATGCTCTAGATCATCAAGGGTAGCTAGGGCTCAATCAAAACTCTGTAGAGTAGCCTCCACTCTCTTCTCCTCTGCATTGAAGGTATTATCTCATATTTCTCTTCAACCTCTTTAATGGTAATGAGTGGCTTACTTTTGTCCTCAGCATGCATTCCTTGTGAGAGCCCTTATGAATCATTATGATCCCTTAGGATATGCAAATAGCAAGGGACAACAAAGGAGGAGTACATAAGACAACATCTCTTTGAGTGTATTAGGTTGTTTTTGTAACCTTGTGTGCATTGCCTAGTAATTTATCCAGCACCATAGCTAGCCTCTCTTCGCAACTTTGTTGGTCTCAAAGTCATAAGTGTAAATATATTTATGTGCCTCTATGGTCATTGTACCACTTGAAGTTATTCTTTGTGGAAGGTGAGAAGGATCGAAGCTTGCTTGGAGGAGCTATGGAGGGAGAACAAGAGTAAGAAAGAGAGAGAGACAAAATGGGAACTCCAACAGTCACAATGTGTGATCGGGCCTTCCTTTATTCAAACTGTCACTAAAAGAATAAAGAATAAAGTGACGGTGGTAGGCTCCTCCACTTGCAATGTGCAGTGGCAGGTACTGTCAGTGTAGTAATACATAGGCGGCTAGGTGGACGCACCTTTACCCCCAACAACCTCCCACTTAAAGGAGAATTTGCCCCAATGAGGAGTGAAAAGAAAAAAGAAAAAAAAGATAGTACAATGTACACATGTACAACAGGATGAGGAAAAACATCATCTCATCCAACGCCCATCAATCCCCTGAGGAAGGCAAAGCACTCAATAGTGAGGCTTTTCATGAGCAGATCTATAGGATTTTTGTGAGTGGAGATCTTGACAAGGTCAACAGACCTGTCCTCCACAACCCCACGTATGAAGTGATACCTCACCTCAATGTGTTTTGTCTTCGCATGGAAGACTGGATTCTTAGCTAGCTGAATAGCACTCATGGAATTCGTAAGCATCATAGGTAAAGCATCAATCCCAAGGTCATGAACCAAACGGCCTAACCATATGGCCTCCTTGCAAGCCTCAATCGCTACAACATACTCGGCCTCAGTGGTAGATAGAGTCATACACTTCTAAACCCTGGACATCCAAGAGACAGCACCTCTAGCATAGGTGAATACATAGCCAGAAGTGAACTTCCTACTATCTGCATGTCCTGTATAATCGGAGTCTGTGTGCCCCACAATGAAAGGTGAGAAGGATCGAAGCTTGCTTGGAAGTGAGCTATAGTGGAGAGCATGAGCAAGAAAGAGAGAGAGACAAAATGGGAACTCCAACAACCACAATGTGTGGCCGGGCCTTCCTTTATTCAAATTGTCACTAAAAGAATAAAGAATAAGTGACTATGACGAGCGCCTGCCACCTGCACTATGCAGTGGCGGGTAGTGTGAGTGTAGTAATACACGGGCAGCTAGGTGGAGGCGCCTTTACCCCCAACAACCTCCCACTTAAAGGTGAATCTGCCACAGTGAGAGAGAGAAAGAAAAAGACAATACAACATGTACACATGTACAACAGGATGAGGAAAAAGACGTCATCTCATCCAATGCCCATCAATCTCTTGAGGAAGGCAAAGCGCTCGGTAGTGAGGCTTTTCTGAGCAAGTCTATAGGATTTTGCTCAGTCCGAATCTTGACAAGGTCAATAGACCTGTCCTCAACAACCTCATGAATGAAGTTATACCTCACCTCAATATGTTCCATCTTCGCATGGAAGACCGGCGGATTCTTGGCCAACTGAATGGCACTCATAGAATCTGAATGAAGTGTAGGTATAGCATCTGTCATACCAAGGTCTGCAATCAAATGGCCTAACCAGATAGCCTCCTTGCAAGCCTTTATGGCTGCAATATACTCAGCCTCTGTAGTAGAAAGGGCCGTACACTTCTATACCCTGGATATCCAAGAGATAGCCCCTTCAGCATAAGTGAACACATAGCCAGAAGTGGGCTTCCTACTATCTGCATGTCCTACATAATAAGTGTTAGTGTACCCCACGACTCCTGTATCCTGGCTACCATAACAAAGACACATATCTGTTATGCCCTTTAGGTACCTCATGATACCCTTCACGACATCCCAATGTTTCTTGCCAAGTGTAGCCATATAACGTGCCACAACCCCAACTGCAAAATCAATATCTGGACGGGTGGCTATCATGGCATACATAAGACCGCCCATGGCTAATGCATAGGAAATCTTAGCCATCTCGGCCCTCTGCTCATCTGTCTCTGTGGACAATCGGCATGTGAAACCTTCACATGAGAAGGTAATGGAAAGCCAATAGGTTTAACATCCTGCATGCGAAAGCACTCAAGGAATTTATGAATGTACTCCCTCTATGACAAATAGAGTAGTCCTTGATATCTATCGCACATAATGTGCATACCAAGTATATGAGAGGCATGTCCCAGATCTTTCATCTCAAAGCTCTTATTGAGCTGAGCCTTAAGAGCATCTAGCTTCTCATGAGTTGTCCCTGCTAAAAGCATGTCATCCACATAGAGTACCAAAATCAATAAAGAATCGTCGCGGGCTTTCTTTGTGTACAAGCATGGATCCATAGCACTGTGGATGTAGCCCTATGACTGCATGAATGCATCAAACTTATGGTACCATTTCCTAGGTGCTTGTTGCCATATAGACTCTTATTTAGCTTGCACACTAAGTGTTCCCTGCCACGGTCTACAAAGCCCTTAGACTGCTCCATGTAAATCTCATCATGCAAGTTTCCATGTAAAAAAGCCGTCTTCACATCCATCTGGTACAAGTCCAGGTCAAGCTGTGCAACCAAGGCCAAGACTAAGCGTAGGGTGGTCGTCTTGACCACAGGAGAAAAGACTTCATCAAAGTCAACACCATGCTCCTGCTTAAAACCCTTAGCAACCAATTAAGCCTTATATGCTGGCTTAGGGTGTCCAGGGGTACTTTTCAGCTTGTACACCCACTTGCATGGCAAAGCCTTCTTACCTTGAGACAAGGAAACCAAAACCCAAGTCTGATTCTTATGCAATGAGTCAAGCTCAAACTGCATACCCTCTCCCAAGAGTGACAATTACACATGCGCATAGCCTCATCATAAGTGAGAAGCTCTCCTGCATCTGTAACCAATACATAATCCATAGAGGGTGCAAAACGGTCAGGAGGTTGTCTATCTCTAGTAGAACGCCTCAATCCAGGCTCTGTTGCCTGACCAACATCATGTCTAACATCAGTATGTCTAACATCTGGGCCATGAGCATCAGGTGATGCTACACTCTGTCTAGCTAGCCATGGAGCGGGCTAAACTGGAGCAGGTGGCTCCTCCTAAAAGATAACTCTATGTACCTCAACCACTTTCTCAGGCTGCATATGCATTTTGTCCTCATGAAAGATGACATCATGACTGCGGATCACTTTCCACGCCTGCGGATCCCATAGACGGTAACCCATCTCTCATGTATCTCCATAGCCAATGAAAATGCATTTGACACTTTTAGGATCTAGCTTATTGTGTTTGTCCTTGGACACATGGCAAAATGCCTCATATCCAAAGACACACAAATGATCATAAGAGGGGGGCTTGCCTGCCCATACCTCCTCTGAAACCTAAAAGTCTATGCCACTTCTAGGCAATCTGTTAATGAGATACACTGTAGTAGTAACTACTTCAGCCCAAAAGTGCTGCAGTAAGACAGCCTGGCTAAGCATGCTACGGACCCTTTCCTGAATGGTCCTATTCATGCATTCAGCCATACCATTCTAGGGTGGGGTGTAAGGGGCGGGTCAACTGCGCTTAATACCTTGCTCATCACAAAACTTCTCAAAATCATATAATACATACTCACCCCCATTATCTGGCCTTAGGCATTTGAGCCTTTTTCCAGACTAGTTCTCTGCCAATGCAAGCCAACACCGAAATGTGTCTAAGACATCGGATTTTCTTTTTATGGGATAAGCCCAAACCTTACGTGAGTAATCATCTATGAAAGTAACAAAGTATTTTGCCCCACCAAGTGACTAACAAGGCATGGGCCCACATACATCCAAGTGCACAAGAGCCAAGGGCTCACCCATGCATTTTTTACCAGACTTTTTATGCATATTTCTAGTCTGTCTGCCATACAAACAATGATCACAAGAATCAAAATGTGAAGAGTCAAAAGGTAGAAGGTACTGCAAAGCATGGAGCATTTCCATTCCTTTAAGAGACATATGCCCCAAACGAGCATGCCAAAGGGATACATGGGGAATAGAACCCATAGACAAAACATGATCCAATGTAGCTCCTGATACAAGTAAGGGATAGAGGCTGCCAGACTTGGCACCTCTTGCAAGTACAAGCATGCCACGAGTAATCTTCCATGCAGAGTCTCCAAAAGACACAAAATACCTTGCATCATCAAGCTATCCAATTGACATAAGGCTGCGAGTCAACGCAAGTACATGGCGTACATCATGCAAAACAAAAGAACTGCCAGAAGGAAACTGCAACCTAACATCTCCAATGCCCACAATGTCAAGAGACGTGTCATCACCAAGACTCACAGAACCAGACATGGTACGATAGGTATGAAATCAATCTCGACAGGGTGACACATGAAAGGACACACCTAAATCCAAGAGCCAGCACTATGTATACATAGAATGTATCTTAGAAGCCTATAAGGCATCGCATGAAGAAGTTGCAAGTATGTAATCATCATCTAAATCAGTGGCCTACATGACATTAACCTCTTCTATCTTCACACTGGACTTTGCAGGTACAATATTGCGCTCAGAAGACTTTTCTTGCACTTTTTCTTTTCCCTTTTCCTTACGCTTATCATCGCGCATTTTATGGCACTACGGCCTAATATATCATGCTTTCCCACAATAATGACAGATAAGATCAAACTTCCGTCCATGAGACTTACTGCGACCACGTGACTTGGACCTAGACTTCTGAGAGTCCCTGCCCTTATGATCATTATCATGCCTGCCATTTCTGTCACCTCTAACGGTCAATGCATGTGAAGAGCGGGAAGCATCATTGTTTCTCCTGTTGATTTCCTTAGTCAATAAAGCACTCTCAACATCTTTGATTTTTAGCCCATCAAGGGTGCATATGGCAATACAGAAGACATCCCATGATTTAGGCAAGGTGCCAAGCAGAAACAACGGGTGCAAGTTGTCTTTGAACTCAATACCCTGTGACAACAGACTCTTCATGATAGCATGAAACTAACTGAAATGAGATGAAAGGGAGGTCCCCTCCTTCATGCAAAGGTCCATTAACTGCTTCAACCAATACATCTATGATGTAGGACTTTGCTGTGCATAAAGCTCCTGAATCTTCTCCCATAAATCCCATGTACTCTAATTCTCATCTTCAATAACAATATGATGGACCTCTTCTGAGAGTGACAAAATAATGGTAGACTTGCATAGCTCATCAACTTCCATCCAAACATCATCATCCATATCCTCAGGTTTAACACCCTTGAAATGCAAGGGTTTAATATGCAACTTTTGCACCAAAACCTGCCATATTTGGGACTTTCAATAGCCATAATTGGTACCATTCAACTTGGCAATGTTAAAGAGAGATGTATCTTTCAAATGACCAGTCATACTGTCCCAAATCAAAGCAAAACGTGAAAATTGCAGGTCGCTATAATTAGTAGAAAATGCATTAAAACCACTGCTAAAACTGGCTGAAAGGGTGGATTTTACCAAGAGAAGCACCTGTCCACCAAATATGACCAAGATAACATCAAAATCATGACCCTCATAGAAGGTACCAAGAACTGTCAAACCAACAACCTGTCAGGCAAGAGACATCTCATAGGTCCAGGAGTCATGCATGTAATGGCTCTCTGGTGCGCAGATCGGATGTTGTACGCTCGCGTAGTGAATGCCGGAAGGTCCCCAAGAACAATAGAACTCTACTTTTTGCACAAAATTCAATGTAAAAAGCATGAACGACATGAACAAGAGACCAATTGGGTGCAATCTCCCCCCATGCCTTGTGTGAGCGCTCCACAAAGCATGTATTTTATGTATTAATCATCTTCAAGCTCAAATAATAGCCCAAATTACAAAATAGCAAGCCTTTAGCTTTTGAGTTTGCTTTAACACAAAATAGGAATAAAGCTAAATTAATGAAACGTACGAAAAGGACAGACGTCCCCATCAACTTCTCGCACAAAGAATCCACTTTGTGTATGAGCCCCGGTCATCAAAGTTTACGGAATCCACCGTAAAACCTCGCAGAATCCACCGTGGCATGGAATCCACCGTGAAATATGCCTCCTGGCGCATCAGTCTCGGGGTAAGAGAAGAGACCAAGCACAAGTACAACTGATAGAGCAAGAAGCTCAATACATAACCATCCAAGATGCATAGAAAACTGACAAACCTGTGACAGAGATAGGTGCCTGCCTCAATAGTCATATCAAATCAGCCCACAACAGACAAACTGCAGACATAAAGCTCTCAAGAGAGTAAATGCATGTAATTGTCCCACAAGCTCAAGCTCATCTGTAAATAAGACTCTGTGTACATCCGAATATACCAAGAGGCTTCCATTGGAAGTGAATTTAGATGCAAAGAGAGCAAGAAATGCTCTAATACATCAAATACATAGCATCAAACATGCCAAATCCTAGTAGGGTACATCTGGAGCATGAATCCCAAGCTATCTCAGACCCATAAAGCATAAGCCTAAAAGCATTCAAAGAGCATGTAACTGACAACCAAATGTAATGCCCAATAGATCCAAAATGCTCAAATATATCTGAAGATGAAGCTCCAAGTAACTGTCAAGAATGGGCAAACCAAGTGGCATCCATATCTGACCAAAGCATAAATACAAGAGGCCTAAATGTCAAGCAGTGACAATAGGCATAGACCGGTCCAAAGCATGCCAGCTGAAGCCAAATGCCAATGAAGAACAACCAAGTCAGAGATTAATACAAGCTCAAAATCATTCTGGAACCAAAGACAAGCTTGATGTCGTACCCCAAAGGTCAATACTTCATTGCATATCCCAAAGACATAGCTCGAAACCAATAGGCATAACCAAACATGGGATAATAGGTTTCAGCTCACTGTGGTACATCAGTGATTTATTGTTCAAAATTGAGTATTTTCAGCAATAAAATCAGTCCAAAATGATGGCATAACATGTTCCTTACATCCCCCAAACAATCGAGCATCAATAGGTACCAAACCGGTTAAGTAGAAGTGCCCAAACAAGCATAGCATTAATGCCAATGTTACTTCTGCATAACATGACTGTGGGACTGCTGTAAACAGTCCTGGAAATGTACATATCAGACCCAAAACTGATGCCAATGATCAAGGAGGCTTCAACTGAAGTTAGAGACCATTGCCAAGTGCATTGCCAAGGCCGAAGAAGCATGACATAGCCATCAATGAGGAGTAGGTGAGCTGCTATAGTGTGTTGTCCAAAACAGTCAAAAAAATGGTGCAAATTTGCCAATCCCTTCTTCTGTTCCTCATGGCCTCAATGGTAGTGGTTGGAGGCTCCAGGGGGTGCCTAGGGAGGCCCACAATAAGCCTCAAGTGCCCAAATGCAAGAGAGAGCAAGATCCAAGCTCTAAGGGTTTGAGCTATGGCTGCCCTGTTTGACTACAACCTAAGAATTGAAGAAAAACACTAAAAGAACACTTCAATACCTCTGTAGCAATGCCCTGAGGGTGCCTCAATAGGCCGGGAAGGTGCTCGGGAAGCCGAGGAGTGACGGGAGCTCGGGAAGGTCGGCTATGCCTGCCAGGAAGGAGACCCAATGCTGTAGGTATTTGAATGGAAGCTAAGAATGCCACAAACCAAGCTCGGGAAGTTGGGAAGCCTCGCTCTGATACCAATTGAAAGGTGAGAAGGATCAAAGCTTGCTTGGAAGTGAGCTATGGTGGAGAGCAAGAGCAAGAAGAGAGAGAGACACAAATGGGAACTCCAAATCCACAATGTGTGGCCTAGCCTTCCTTTATTCGAACTGTCACTAAAAGAATAAAGAATAAGTGACTGTGACAGACGCCTGCCAACTGCAGTGTGCAGTGGCAGGTACTGTCACAGTGTAGTAATACACGAGCGGCTAGGCAGAGGCGCCTTTACCCCAAACACACAACTCCTGTATCCTAGCTACCATAGCAAATACACATATCTGCTATACCCTTTAGGTATCTCATGATACCCTTCACGGCATCCCAATGCTTCTTGCCAAGTGTAGCCATATAGTGTGCCACAACACCAAGTGCAAAGGCAATATCTGGACGAGTGGCTATCATGGCATACATCAAGCTACCCATGGCTGATGCATAAGGGATCTTGGCCATCTCGGCCCTCTATTCATCTATTTGTGGACAATCGGCCTGTGAGACCTTCACATAAGAAGGTAATGGACAACCAATAGGCTTCAGTCATGCATGCGGAAACTCTCAAGGACTTTATGAATTTACTCCATCTATAAGAGGTAGAGTAGTCCCTGATCAAACTTATGATAACACTCCCTAGGTGCCTGCTTCAAGCCATAAAGTGTTTTCTTCAACTTACACACTAGGTTCTCCCTATCAGGTTGTGTAAAGCCCTTAGGTTGCTCCACGTAAATCTCATCATGCAAATCCCCATGCAAGAATGTAGTCTTGACATCCATCTGATACATGTCCATGTTAAGCTGCACGACTAAGACCAAAACCAAGCATAGGCGGTCATCTTGACCACATGAGAGAAAACTTCATCAAAGTCAACTCCATGCTTTTGTTTAAAACCCTTAGCAATAAGTCTTGCCTTATAAGCCGGCTTGGGATGCCCAGGGGTACTTTTCAACTTGTACACCCACTTGCTTCGCAAAGCCTTCTTGCCAGCAGGCAAGGAAACCAAATCCCAAGTCATATTCTTATGCAAGGAGTCTATCTCAAACTGCATAGCCCTCTCCCAAGAGTGACTGTTACCCCTGCGCATAGCCTCATCATAGGTGAGAGGCTTGCATGCATCTATAACCAAGACATAATGCATCGAGGACTCAAATCTAGCGAGTGGATGTTTATCTCTAGGAAACCATCTCACGATAGGCTCTTCTGCATGTCACCTTGGCCATACGTACCAATTGTTGCTGTAGGCTGACCATCTGGTTGTGCAGGCTGTACTGGAGCACGTGGCTTCTTCTAGAATATAACCATGTGTATCTCTACCACCTTCTTAGGCTGCCGATGCATCTTATCTTCATGAAAGACTACATCATGACTGTGGATGACTTTCCATGCCTGCAGATCCCAGAGGCAGTAAACCATCTCACCTGCATCTCCATAGCCAAGGAAAATGCATTTGACATTCTTAGGATCTAGCTTAGTACACTTGTCCTTGGACACATGGTAGTATGCCTCACATCAAAAGACATGTAGATGCACATAAGATGGAGGTTTTCTAGTCCATACCTCCTCTGCAACCTAGAAATCTAAACCACTGGAAGGTGATCTATTTATGATATGCATAGTTGTACTAACTACCTCAGTCCAAAAGCTTTGTGGGAGGCTTGCATGGCTAAGCATATTGCATACATGCTCCTAGATGGTTCTATTCATCTACTCAGCCAAACCTTTCTTGGGTGGGGTATAGGGGGCGGTCAGCTGATGCTTAATACCCCTTTCATCACATAGGTAATCAAAGGCACCTGATACATATTCTCCTCCATCGTTAGTCCTAAGGTATTTTAGCATATGCTCAGTCTGGTTTTCAACCAATACAAGCCATGTCTGAAACATAGTCAAGACATATGACTTAAGCTGCTTAATGGGATAAACCTAGACTGGATAAACCCAGACTTTACTCAAAAAATCGTCAATAAACGTCAGGAAATACTTTGCACCACCCATAGACTGACAAGGCATGGGCCCACAGGCATCCGAATGTACCAAAGCCAAGGGCTCACTCATGCATATCCTACTAGACTTCTTATGCGTATTCCTAGTTTGTCTACCATAAAGACAATGCTCACATGAATCAAAACATGCATAGTCAAGGGGCGGTAAGTACTACAAACTAGAAAGCCTTTTCATTCCCTTCAAGGACATATGGCCCAAACGAACATGCCAAAGAGATACATGTGGGATGGAACCCACTGACAAAATATGGTCAACAGAGGATCCATCAACTACAAGAGGATAAAGGTTGCCATCCTTGGCACCTCTAGCAAGCACAAGTCTACCACGTGTGATCTTCTAAGAAGAATCCCCAAGAGACATGAAATCTAGCATCATCAAGTTGCCCTGTAGACATAAGACTGCATATAAGTGCAGGTACATGACGTACATCCTGTAACAGAAAAGTACTACTAGTAGAGAACTACAATCCTACATCCACAATGCCAACAATAGCAAGTGACATATCATCACCCGAGGGAACTAAACCAGAGACAATGCAGTAGGAGTGGAACCACTCATGACATGGTGTAACATGAAATGAAGCACTAGAATCCAAAATCCTAGCACTGCGCATACATAGAGTGAACCTCGGTCAACGGCGTAGCTTCACAAGAACTAGCTGCAAGTATGTACTCCCCATCGGAGTCATCAGTCTGCATGACATTTATCTCCTCGGTTTTTGAGAGTGGAATTTTGATGTCGAGAAATGCAAAATAGCTAAAAATTACGAATATCAAGGGAAAAATATTCAATGTCGAAGGCGGCGGCTCGATCTAGGACGATTTTAAGCGTCAAAGTGCTCTAAGGACGCCCGTGCAACACTTGCAGATTTTTAGTAATTTTTCTATGTGCCTGTGCAAGTCAAGGAAGCTACCGGCTAGTCCAGGATGCCGAGACGGACGCCCAAGATTTTTCAGATCGCAAAACAGACGTCGGATGCGGGAAATATGGAAAAACCCGGGAGGGTGCCCAAAAAAGGACCATAAATGAAAGGGTGTCTAAGTTAGGGGCCAAGGGGGGTGCCTCTTGGGACCCCCCACCCCCAATTTCACGAAAAAGGAGGGCGGCATGTCGTGTAGGCAGCCGCGCGATCAAAAAAACAGCCCCTCCCCATGGATGAGATTTATGGCTGCAAAGAAGCCATAGCAATGACAAGGCAAGGCTGCTCCACTACTTCTTCGCTCCCTATCGCCGTCCTTCACGCGCAAAATGGTGGACTATAGAGAGAGAGAGAGAGAGAAAATCAGTCTTTCTCTCTCCTCCCTCTCTCTTCTCTAAGGGCAGATTCGTACGGTGAAGAAGAAGAAGAAGAATGGGTGACGAATGCTTGTCCAATGAAGACCGGATTGCTCCGTGATGCAAGAGGAGGGTAGATTGCTGATTCCGGACTATCATGAGCATTAATGGCGGCTGGAAATCAGTCCTGTAATGAGGCATATAAACCTGCAACCCGAAAATACAATTGGTAATGTGTTTTTTATAAGAAAATTTGATTCTTTATGCTTTTTGATACATGAGACATCGTTCATATGGGCTATAAATTGATAATAATGTTGTTTGCAATGTCTTCCAACTATTTGAAATCAGAAAACCAGAAAATCATGAGCCGTATGGCCGAAAACAATAAAATAAAACATGTAAAACACGCAAAATAGGGGAAAATTAGGTGTTGATAGACAAGTTATTGAGAGTGTCAAAGTTGTTCCTTTCGATATCATTGAGGCTTGTAAACCATGTTTGGCCTTTTTCCCTAGACACAACCCATATTGTGCTCTCTTGTCAACATCCATGAGACTGTTTGCCTCACAGACTTGTTCAAAATGTTCAACAAAGATATAAGGATCATCTCTTGCCCTGTGCTTGTCAACTCGCTTTGTGAAAATTAGTATTTCCAATTGTTTGAGCACTTAATCATATACATATTTGCATCAAGCATCGTTAAATGGTATCAATTACAAGCTCGTGGATGCATGGCACTTGGTTTCTCTAGGACTTGACCCACATAGAGAGAGTGAGCAACTTGGCTATAGGCCTAGACGGTGGGTTAAATGGGACGGATAAGTGAGGATAAGTGCAGTCCTGGAATGTCAAATATATTGGCATTAAGAGGGGAGTTTGTTTTGAATGTGTCTATGTGTGGAAGTAGCGCATCGAGGGGCCAATCCCCAAGATGTAGGAGAGCTGTACTAGGGCCATGGCAATCAACCAGTGGGGTGCCCTTATGTGTGGTGGCATTTTTTGCCGATATATGTATAATCTCCCTCTGAGGAGATGGGAAAGGGAATGCCCGTTGGATTACAGACTATAAACGCGCAGTGATTAGTGTTTAGGATAGTGTATCCCTCGATAGATGCTCCTGGCCCGCGAGGCGATGAGGTGGGGTTGTTTGTTGAGGGCATGAGGTCCAGGTCCCATCAAAGGCATGAGGTAATGAGGGTAATGTCTGGATATGGATTCCTAAGGCCAAAATGGCCCAAGGCAGTAATCAAACACTGCCCTTGAACTTGACCACACAAACACACATGCCACAACCAAGGCCAAGGCTGCAAAAGCCTCTAAATTCAAAGCCTTCAGAATCACCGACACACAAATCAGTGAAAATTGAGCGATTCTATCGACCCAAACCATAGCCTGCCACCCACATGCATGCCATGACTAGTCCTACAACTCGTGGAACATCACCTGAATGTAGCAATGCACCGTCAGTAGCCACAACCTAGCCTACTGTACAAAAGGTCCAATTGCAAGCTCAGGAACAACCAACCCGGCCACCATCAGCAGCTGTTGAACCCTCTATTTCAATCAAACCCCAACCACCTGCTGGCCTTACACCCTCCTATGAGTGGCGATCAATTCTGAGACTGTGGCCCTCGACTTAGGGGAGAATATAGGGGATGACTTGGTTGCTTGTCTTAGACACTTAAATGCCACCTTCATGTCACTTGCTAAAAGCTACGACTGCTTAGAATTGGGACTCTTGGATGAGCCTATAGTGAGACGGAAGTACAGACACTCCCTTATTCTTGGGAAGAATCGGAACTTTTTGTTTGTCAAGGCTTCCGAGGTAGCTGAGGAGTGTGACAAATGCGGGATCTAGAGCATGGCAAAACCGGAAGCTATGGAGGATGAAATGAGAAGTGTGGACTCATGATGGAGAAGACAAAGACACTGTTTGTTACACAAGTGAATTAGGTTCCAAGATTGAGACTTCGACTCATAAACACAATCTTGTGTATGTGGACAATGACATTGACACTTCACTGATAAGAAAAGAGTACTATCATTGCATTAAGAAAGGAAGCAAGTACAATGCTTTATAGGAAAGTAGGAAACTGCAGTAGGCACCATTGTGCATATGGGATAAGTTAGCCTGCATGTCCTTGGTCCTGAAGCTCCATACAAAGTGGCTGTTTAGTGAGTGTGATTGCTGAATCTCAACACCCCTCCTCAATCACAACTAGAAGGGCACAAAGTGTGTAGAGGGTGTAATGAGAACCACCTGCAAAGTGTGGGCATACCACAAACATGGCAAAACACCAGAGGCTATCGCAGAAAAGGCTAAGTGTGGGTACCATAAACATGGTGGACATCCAGAGGCTATAACAGGGGCCTCACAAAGTGTACAGGGACTGTAATGCCAAGTTACATAAGGAGTTTACAAAGCTTATGGCAGGAAGCATTAGGGCAAGGAAATACAAGGCTTTTAAAATAGTCTATCAGAATTATAAGAGTACAAGGACTGATGAGTCTTGTCCTTCCGATCCTGGTGGTCTTCATCTTCATCTTCTTCTTCCTTTGCTCCATTTTCTTCTTTTTCTTTGACTGCGACTAGATAGGCCTTTTGGGATCTCTTTCTTGTGTGGCAGAACTTCTCGGTGTGTCCAGTCCTTTTGTAGAAGTCACAGAAGAGTTGATCCTTCTTGCCTTTGTACCTATTTCCAACATATAGTGCATGCTCATCTCTAGAGGTACTTGGTTCTTCCTTAGTTTTTAGCTTTTTTTCCTCTTCTAACAGTGATGCCTGGATATCAACAAGTTCAGGATTTGGCATGTTGATTAAAGTTGTTGATACATTATTATATTCAGGAGGCAAACTCTTAAGTAGAACACCGATGCAAACATCTTCATCCATTTTAATGTTGATTCCTGCAAGTTGGGTTAGGAGTCCTTCCATGTAATTAAGATGTGTGGCAAGTGATGTGCTGGACTTCATTTCAAGCCTGAAGAACTCAATCAGGAGACCATACTTTGATGATTTAGATTGTGCACCGAACATGGTGTCAAGTCTTTTCCATGTATCCTGTGAGGTCTCACAGTTATCCACATGATGGATATAACTATCGTCTAGCTCCAATTTGATAATGGCCTGGGATCTGTTATCATTCTTTTGCCAAGTAGTTGCAAGGTCCGCGTCCCGAGGTTTCTTCTCTTTGCCATTTGTGATGGCCCAGAGACCCTTTTTCATCAAGATGAGCTTGATGCGGGTTTGCCAGGTGTGGAACCCGACTCCTTTGAATCGAGCATTTGGAGAGTCTTTTCCCATGTTAGACTTACGGGAACAGTAGCAAATCAACTTCAGACTTATTAGATTTGAGCAGCAGAAGAGTTGGTTGAGAGACACAAGTGCTAAAAAACACTAACTGAGTGTCAATGAATACCAAATCTGCAAAGTCCTTTACTCTTTTAAAATCCAAGTGATCTTCCCCTTCTTGATTTGATGCTGATACCTTCAAATCTGAGTGACAGTACTTTAATGAACTTCAGAGAGTATTGCTCAGTGATTAAAATCACTGTTGATAACTTCAGTGAGAGAAACAGTGAGAAATGTCAGAATTTTGAAGCTTTGGCTATGGCTTCTGCATTAGGGTTTCTGGGGGCAGCCTGGTTTTTTGCTGATTGTAGGAGCTACAGTGGATCATTTTCAAAAAATTTTATATGCCTAGGAAGCTGACTTCATGGGCTATCAAAGCCCCATGATAATCGTCAACATCGTGGACTGTATGCAGCACGCAGGCAGCTCGAACGTAAGCAGGCGCAGTTCTGACAGATTTCTGCGATTTCCACAATGCTGGAGTCAGGGCACAGTAATGCAGTTGATTTTTGTGCCAGGATGAATCGCCTTGAGTAGAGGAACAACTCCCTAGAAGAAATAGTGGGCTGAAATGGCCTGGTTGAGGAGTTATTGAAGCTCCAAGTAAGGTAGGTCCTGTCTGGCTATGGCAGACACAGAGCAGAGATTGAGGATTTTCACAATGCTGAGCTCCAGATGGTCCAATGTTCTGGATTGATGTGATACAGGGAAGCTTTGTGAGTTGGGGAATACTTTTCCAGAAGGAAGCTCCAAGAGATTTGACCTGTGGAGTGAGATATAAGCAGCTCAATCTGACAGGGTGCTGCTGGCTATGGCTGCCATGGAAGCTTCAGTGAGAGTAGAGTTGGGAGATGAAGTCATGAGCTGACATTGAGCTAGACTGAGGTTGAAAGGAATCAAGAGAGGCTAGAGAAGCAATGCCATGCCCAACTGGGCTCTGATACCATGTGACAAATGCGGGATCTAGAGCATGGCAAAACCGGAAGCTATGGAGGTTAATTCACAAAAAGAAAGGCAGCACTGAGAGAAAGAAGAAAACAAATGGTGGAGAAAACAAGAAGAAAATGGAATGCCAAAGGAGTAAGGGCACCCCCGGCACCTATCCCACCATGTGAGGATGATTCCCGAGCAAGCTTCCATGCCGACCTTGTAATCTGGGAAAGGCAAGAAATGGCTAGGAACCCCTTTGACTTTAATTTTCAATTCCCTACCACCCTATGTAGAGTTTTGCCCATCAAGGTGGTAGAGAAGGTGATTAATATCAAAGGCAAGCTCGAGGAGAAGTGATTGAAGGAGAGAGAGTAGAACCCCACACTATGGGGCACTGAAAATGCAGAATTTTGGCAAAACAAAGTTTTTGAGGTGCCAAGGTCTGTGGTGGCTGGTTAAGAACGCCTGATCAATGATCTCAGATTGAAACTCGCCAAATCATCGTACGTGTTCTATAGACAATCGGCGTTTTCGTCTAATTGGCAGCTTGCATTGAGAGCAAGGACATGGGACATGCTGATTAAGATATGCCTTGCGATCTTGAAGAACACGACCTTCATCGTTTTCTATTTTGTCTACGTTACAACAAACAATTTATTTTTGTTATCATCATTTTTTTTCCTTAGATTGTTATCCTCTCCTTCCATCTCTCTCTTTTTCTATGACCACGACCATGACCACGACCACGACCACGACCACGACTATGACTATGACTACGATCACGACCACGACCACGACCACGACTACGACTACGACCACGACTACGACCACGACCACGACTACGTAGTACCTAGCATATAGTACCTAGTACCTAGTACCTAGCATATAGTATCATAGAACACTAGTATTTAGTACCTAGTACTCAGTACCTAGCACATAATATCATAGCATCTTAGTATCTACTAGCACCTAGTACTCTAGTATCATAGTGCCAAGTACCCAGTACTATGATACTATGTAGCAGGTGCTAGGGTACCTTAAGCATTATGCAGTAGATGTGAGGTTTTAGGGTACTATGATAGTATATAATAGGTACAAGGTAGTACATACTAGGTTACTATGATACTATATAATAGATAGCAAATACTTGGCTAGCATGATATTATGCAATAGATAGTAAATACTTCGCTAGCATGATAATATTGAATAGATAGTAAGTATTAGGATACCATGATATTATGTAATAGGTAGAAGGTACTAGATCTATCTATGTAACTATGTTTCTATGTCTCTATCTATCTCTTTATCTATCTATCCATCTATCTATTAATCTATCTATCTATCTATCTATTTTTCTATCTATATATCTACCTTCATAATACTTGGGTACAATAGCAAATATGGGTAGTAAAGAAGAAGAGAAGTTGTAACACTGACTATTATACTCACATATTGTTACATTTGTCTATTTGGCTTCTCTTCTGTCTGTTTTTATTTGTACCCTTTGTACGTAGATGCATACACAAATATAGAGAGGGGGAGGGTGAAATATGATGGTACCCTTGTGCCAACACAAGTCGAAGCTTGTATAATGCAGTTTCTAGGATAATGTATTTGTATCCTTTGTACATAGATGCATACACAAATATAGAGAGCAAGAGGGTAAAATACGATGGTACCCTTGTGCTGACACAAGTGGAAGATTGATTCTAGGATACTATGAGGCTATGGGGATGATGCTAAGAGGGTACTATGATGGTATGTGCTAGGTACATGGACTCATTCTTAGTGAGGTGAATCGCCAATCCTATTCTTAGTGAGGTGGACTCATTCTTAGTACACACTATCATAGTACCCTAAGCTTATTGTAAGGTCATATTTACTTTTCTCTCTTTCTCTCCCTCTCTCATTTCCTCTCCCTCCCTCTTTCTCTCCCTCTCTCATTTCCTCTCCCTCCCTCACCCTGGCCCTCTCTTTCTCTCTTTCCCTATTAGGTTTAATGACTTTTATCTCTTTTTCTCTCTCCTCTCTCTCTCTCTCTCATATTTCTTTTTCTCTCTCCTCTCCATCTCTCATTTCCCTTTCTCTCTTTCTTCCTCTCTCATTTCCTCTCCCTCTCTCACCCGCACCCTCTCTTTCTCTCTTTCTCTATTAGGTTTAATGATTTTTTTCTTTTTCTCTCTCCTCTCCCTCTCTCATTTTTTCTCTCTCCTCTCCCTCTCTCATTTCCCTTTCTCTCTTTCTCCCCCTCTCTCATTTCCTCTCCCTGCCTCACCCTGACCCTCTCTTTCTCTCTTTCCCTATTAAGTTTAATGAGTTTTTTCTCTCTCCTCTCTCTCTCATTTCTTTTTCTCTCTCCTCTCTCTCTCTCTCTCATTTCCCTTTCTCTCTTTCTCTCCCTCTCTCATTTGCTCTCCCTCACTCACCCTGACCCTCTCTTTCTCTCTTTCCCTATTACGTTTAATGATTTTTCTCTCTTTTTCTCTCTCCTCCTCTCTCTCTCTCTCATTTTTTTCTCTCTCCTCTCCCTCTCTCATTTACCTTTCTCTCTTTCTCTCCCTCTCTCATTTCATGTCCCTCCCTCACCCTGACCCTCTCTTTCTCTCTTTCTCTATTAGATTTAATGATTTTTTTCTCTTTTTCTCTCCTCTTCCTCTCTCATTTTTCTCTCTCCTCTCCCTCTCTCATTTCCTCTCCCTCCCTCACCCTGACCCTCTCTTTCTCTCTTTTTCCATTAGGTTTAATGATCTTTCTCTCTTTTTCTCTCTCCTCTCTCTCTCATTTCTTTTTCTCTCTCCTCTCCCTCTCTCATTTCCTTTTCTCTCTTCCTCTCCCTCTCTCATTTCCTCTCCCTTCCTTGCCCTCACCCTCACTCACACCCTCTCTTTCTCTCTTTTCCTATTATGTTTAACATCTTATTTCTTTTTCTCTCTCCTCTCATTCTCTCATTTCCTTTTGCTCTCTTCCTCTCCTTCTCTCATTTCTTCTCCTTCCCTCTCCCTCTCTCATTTCCCTATTATGTTTTCGTCTCCCCCCTCTTCCTCTCCCTCTCCCTCTCTCATTTCCCTATTATGTTTAATGTCTCCCTCTCCCTCTCTCATTTCCTCTCCCTCACCCTCTCTTTCTCTCTCCCTCCCTCTCCCTCTCCCATTTCCTCCCTCTCCCATTTCCTCTCCCTCCCCCTCTCTTTCTCTCTCTCTCCCTCCCTCTTCCTTTCCCATTTCCTCCCCCTCTCCCTCTCCCTCTCCCTCTCTCATTTCCTCCCCCTCCCTCTCCCGTTTCCTCCCTCTCCCTCTCTTTAATTTCCTCTCTTTCTATCTCTCCCTCTCCCTCTCTCATTATACACAAATTATACAAAAAATAAATAAATAAGAGAGAGAATACACTCTCCCTTCCTCTCGTTCTCTCATTTCATCCCCCTTCCTCTTCCATTTCCTCCCTCTCCCTCTCTCTCTCTTTCTCTCTCTCTCCCTCCCTCTCCCTCTCTCATTTCCTCCCTCTCCCTCTCTTTCTCTCTCTCTCTCTCCCCCCCTCCCTCTCCCATTTCCTCCCTCTCCCTCTCCCTCTCTTTCTCTCTCATTTCCTCTCCCTATGTCAATATATATACATAAATTATATTAAAAAAAGTAAAAGAGAGAGAGAATGCACTCTCCCTCCCTCTCCCTCTCTCATTTCCTCCCCCTCCCCCTCCCCCTCCCCCTCCCCCTCCCTCTCTTTCTCTTTCTCTCCCTCCCTCTCCCTCCCTCTCCCTCTCTCATTTCCTCCCCCTCCCTCTCTCTCTCTTTCTCTTTCTCTCCCCCTCTCTTTCTCTCTCTCCCTCCCTCTCCCTCTCCCTCTCTTTCTCTCTCATTTTTTCTCCCTCTCTCAATATACACAAATTAAACCCTAAGCAAGTAAAAGAGAGAGAGAATGGACTCACCATAAAGATTTGGCAAGGGTTTGGTGGCTCCTCTTCGCGACAGCGGCTTCTCCTCTCCTTCGCGAACGATGGCGGCGGCAAGCCTTCTTCCTCTCCCTCTCTCACCCTCTATGCAAAACGGTCGCTCTCTCTCTCTCACTCTCCCTCTCGAAATGTCTTACGAATGCACGAAATGAAACGCTTTCGGGTTTCGGCCCTCTTTTTTTTCCCTGTGGGGCATCACTATTTGTGTCGCAAATGCGATGCAAATAGTGATGCCGCTATTCCTACATCGCTACCCGCCGTCGCTATACATGCGTTTCCTTGTAGTGTATGCACGTAAAAGATTCAAGATTGTACTCTTTGTAGCTTCTGTTTATCCATTTGTTTCAAGATGAAATGCAGATGAAAAATCAATCTTTGTTCCTAAGTTTCCAAACAAAGTAGTCCAAAAATTATTGCAAAATCTAGAATCATGATAAAAAATAATAACTTTGGGTAAACCATGGTTAGTGAAAACAGTTTTCAGAAACAATTGGGCAGCTTGAGATGCTGTTAATGTTTTCTTGCATGGAATGAAATATGCATGTTTGCTAAACCGATCTACAATAGTCCAAATCATATCGTGATTAGCTTGAGTGTTATGCAAACCCGTAATAAAATCCATTGAAATATGTTCCCATGGTCTTTTAGGAATTGGTAAAGGCATTAACAAACCATACTTCTTACCATGGTGTCGCTTAACTCTTTGACAAATTAAACACTCAAATACAAAGTTAGAAACATTAGATTCCATCTATGGCCAGTAGAAATCTTCAACCAATGTACGTAAAGTGGAAATAATACCTCTATGGCCTTGATATAGGGGACAATGAAATTCGTGCAACACAAATTACCTAAATGGAACAGTTATACATAACCTTTTCTCATAAAACATAAATCCATCATCATAAGACAATGATTCAATTGGAATCCAATTATTGGCAATTAATTTATTCCAATCAGCTTGAAAACTGGGGTCTTGATGATAGGTATCTTTCATAGGGATAAGGGAATCAAAAGATATCATAGAGATATTATGAATAGTTGGTCTTCTACTCAAGGCATCGGCAACAACCTTTTCTTTAATTCCGGGTTGATATTGGATAAGTGGATGAAAAATTTGAATAAAAGCAACCCATTTAATATGACGGTCAGAGATTTGTAGGTGACTAAGGAGATGTTTGATACTTTTTTGGTCAGTTTTAATCAGGAATTCAGATCCCATTAAATAGTGCTTCCATTGACGTAAAGCTTGTACTACAGCTAGCAATCCCTGATCATATGTAGAATACTTGAGTTCACAGGGTTTAAGCTTGCAGCTAGAGTAGGCTATGGGGTGGGAATCTTGCATAAGGACAGCTCCTATTGCAGATCCACTAGCGTCAGTGACTACTAGGAAAAATGGTCTATTAAATTGAAGGAGTTACAATACAAGAGCATGTGTTAAGGCATATTTTAGTAAATCAAAAGACTTTTGTTGATTTTCAGACCAATGATATACAATACCTTTCTTTAATAATTTTGTCAAAGGTAATGCAAGCAATGAAAAATTTCTCAATTTTTTTTTTTGTAAAAGCTAGCAATACCTAAGAAAGAACGTAATTCATGCACATTTTTTAGGTATCGGCCAATTCAAAATTGCTTCTATCTTTTTAGGGTCAACTTTAATACCTTCATACGAAACAATATGTCCTAAGTATTCAATTTGGGTTTGGAAAAATTTACTCTTTTCAAGGTTTGCATATAATTGATTCTCTTTCAATAATTTAAAAACCAAAGATAAATGTTCATAATGCTTGTTCTCATTCTTACTGAAAACCAATATGTCATCAAAGAAAACAATGACACAATGCTGATGTCTCAAAAATATGCGATTCATCAAACGACTGAATGTGGCTAGTGCATTAGTTAAACCAAAAGGCATAACAAGGAATTCATAATGTCCAAATTGAGTTCTAAATGCTATTTTAAAAATGTCAGATGTGTCCAGTTGTACTTGATGGTATCCAGATTTAAGATCTATTTTGCTAAATATTGCATCTCCTTGTAGTTTATCCATGAGGTCGTCTACCCTAGGGAGCGGATATCTATTCTTGACAGTGATTTTATTTAGGGCACGATAATCAATGCACATCCTATAGGTGTTTTTTTTCTTTTTAACTAGTAGGAGAGGTGCACCAAATGGAGAACTACTGGGCCTAATGAGTCCTCGGGTTAACAATTCTTCAACTTGAGTTTGAATTTCTTTCTATTCAATTTGATTATGTCCATAAGGTGCTTTACATGGTGGTTGAGAACCTGGAATTAAGTCTATTTTATGATCATCATGGGTGGTAAACCAGGTGGTAAGTCAGCAGCAAAACAATGTTTGAATTGTGAAAGAAATTGTAGGTGCTTAGGATGCATCTTATTTTCCTTAACTTCAATTTCATTCACCTAGATTAAGTAGGATTTGCTACCTTTTCTTAATGCACGTTTAGCCTATGTATGACTAAGCAATGGAAAATTATCAAAAGTGTGCATACCATGCAGTGTGATTTATTTTCCATTAGAATGAATATTCATTGAATGCATGCAATATTCTAGATCGGGATTATACTGATGATGCCAAGGCATTCCTAAGATAATGTCACTAGATTGCAAAGGCACAACTAAGAAATTTCTACATTCAACATAATCACCAATTTTAATTTCTAAGTCATGCACTTCTTATGTTCCATTGTATCTAGTGCCTAAGAATGCAGCCTTGATGCGATAATGAGTGGAAATAGTATGTAAATTTAATTCTTTGACCAATTTTGCAGAAATAAAATCGTGTGTGCTTCCATCATCATGTAAACCAGACTTTTCTTTACCATGCACAAGACATCTCATCAATAATAAAGAATGGGGATTTGGAATACATGGTAAAGTATCTGAGGTAGTGCCATTACCGTCATCATCTTCCATGAAATCTAGCATTTCTTCATGGTTTTCATCTCCAGTCGCTCCCAAGTAGTTGATGTGAACAATTGGCTTTTCGGATTAACAATTCACCACTAGATGTCCACGTTGATGGCATTTATAACAGATTATGGATTTGGCTTTAGAAACATTATTAGTAATAGCGGAAAGTTTAGGAATGTTGGGATTTAGCTAAAGAGATGGCTTAGGATTTGGATTTGTGTTTGATGGTAAAGCAGGGGGTCATGTCCAAGATTTACAGAATGAAGATGGAACAAAGCGGTTTTGATTGAATCTTCCAAAAGTAGAATTGAATTGCTTTATACTAAAGTTACCATTGTTTGAGAATTGTTGTGGTCACTTCTCTTGTCATCAAATTTTGTCTTCAACATCATGGGCCAAGGAAATCACATCCTCGAGAGTCATTGGCTTGAACATGTTCACTTCCACATAGAAGTGACCAAGCAAACTAGACATAAATTGGCACTTTTGGGTCGCCATAGGTACATTGTGAAATAGGCTCATGATCTCTTTGTTGCAGAAGATCCCATTGTTTGATTGCTTTTTCATGGAATTGGGGTGAAAGAAAATTCTACAAAATTTTCTTTTGAAAAGTCTCCCAAGTAGTAGGACAATCAATGCTTTTGCGGACAACAGTCCACCATAGCGATGCTCTGTCCACTAAATGATTCGTGACACACTTAATTTTGTCTTTTTTGGCATACTGTTCTTCATGGAAACAATCATCAAACTGACTGATAAAAGCAAGTACAGTCCTTCCATCGCATAACCCATTGAAAGTAGGAAATTTGAAATTTCTTTTACTTATCTTGGCTTCTTTCCAGATCGATTGTGCTTCAAGTGTTGCATCGATCGTGCATCGTATAATATCTTTAGGTTGTTGTCCATCTTGATCGGCAGTAGATTGTTGAAGACTAGCCAATTGAGCTTGCAAAGTTTGATGTGCTCTTCGTTCCTCTTGAAGCTGCATCATAATTAGGTCCAATTTTTGCTTCATCATTGGTTCCGGCAAATCACCTTTGGCCATAAAATCTTCCATATTTTGATTGGTCATCCTGCAAAATTTCAAACAACCTCACACACTCCAAATCCTATTAGCGGGATGTGCATAGCTCAAGGTCGGGTTTACAAGGCTTGCTTTTTTTAGTGGCTTTTTAGCAATCTTTCTTCTCCACTTCTCTGCTTGTTGGATTTCGTCTCTGTCACAATGCATGTGAGAACAGGGGCTTGCAGGAAAGTCGAAAAGTGTTCGAGAATAACCAGTATGAACCGATGCTATGGGAGAGATTGAAGAGTGGAAGCTTTAAGCTTAAGAGCTTAAAGAGTTTTAAGCTTTAACTTTAAAAGCTTAATTGAAACATTTTTTTTAAATCATCACAACCAAGACGGCGGCATGTTCTCACCGTGATCGTCGCCAGCAAAAACGTGCTCCCGCCACATTTCGAAAATTTGTTGAAGCTAAGCTTTTTTAATAAGCTTAAACCTAATTTTAATGAAATTGCTTACTGTTGTTTCTGAGAAAAAAAAAAGTCTTCATGAGAGATCTTTCTGGGTGGTCTTCTACCACTAGAGAGTGGTCCTTCACGATCTAACTACGTAGCAGGGGGTTCTTCACTGCCAGGAACATGCTGGTATTGATAGTTTGTCGTGAGATTGACTACAGAGCTTGATTGTTCCAAGAGCTTTGCCTTCGCACGAGATGGTAAGCGATTGGAAGCCCTCGATCTCAGCTTCGCTCTGATACCACTAGTACACAAATCAGATGTCGTATGCGTACGTAGCAAGCACCGAAAGGTCCCAAAGAACAAAGAACTCTACTTTTTGCTCAAAATCCAAGAGAATAGACTTGCACGACATGAAGCATGTATTTAATATTTTATTTATCTCCAAGCTCAAAAATAGCCCAAATTTACAAGTAGCATGCTTTAGCTTTTGTGTTTGCTTTTGTCCAAATAAAGAATAAAGTGGTTGGGCGCCCCAAGAGTCGGGTTGTGCTCAAATACAATGACCAATAATGAATATTTAAATCGTGCACCTATGCGTATACAAAATAATAAATATATGTCAAGTGCTTCAATAAATAAGCATGTCAAAATAAATATTGGTGCCACGCCTAATATTTATGCCCATCAAAAATGATAATTTCTTCTAAATAACTTGAATACATGCTATCACCTACCAGTGCTTACCAGCGCCATCGCCGCCTACTCTACACATCAAGTGAAGCATTCACAATTATTAGAAAATAAATAAAATTCAACCGACAAAAGTGCATACCTAGCATCTTCAGCTACAAAATAAATAAATAGGTTGGAACTCTAATCTAACTTTAATTTAATACGAGTGTGCACTCTAAACTCATAAATGCCCATTAATTTAAATATGTATTTTGCGAAATCACCCGCTATGAAATCACCCACTTGCACATTAAATTAACATGAAGCCCAAAAGGACAAGCATCCCCATCAACTTTTCGCACAAGGAATCCACCTTGTGTACGAACCTCAGCAAATAAATATACTTTTATGGAATCCACCGCAAAACCTCATGAAATCCACCGTGGAATATGCCTCCTGGCATCAGTAAGCCCAAAGACATTAACAACTTTAGGATAGAAAAAGATGTCATCGAGGTGAGACTTGGCTAGAGCATTTATTTGTGGTTGACTATGAGTAAGTAGGATTAACCCAACCTACATCTGCAACATTATATGAAATAGGATCAGCAACCAAGCTCCAACCGTCTGGTTAGACTCCCTCTTCTAGTGAAGGTTGTGAATTCAACTGTAACGTGCCCGGTCCCCAAATCGCGGGATACGTCTTAGCAGTCCATCGAGAGATATATTCAGAAGACGCCGCCCAGCACTCCCAAGGAATGACACGGGGTTTGCCAACTAGGGTCTCTTGAGTCTTCCCTACAACAAAACTCATCCGGCTGTTCCCACTAGGATCACTTGAAGTCCAGGTTTCTAGTCAACATTGTCTAAGGTCATAGACTGACTTTTTCCTAACATTTCTCGTTAACATCTCCTTTGAGGAAAGCTCTCGGCTAACCCAGATCACCCTTCCATAGGATAGATCCATCGGTCACATCCACCATGCTTCCCTCGGGGGTTGTTTTAGTTATCTAATTACCTACCACATTATGTTTGACATATAAAGGCAGCTTCCTTAATTAATCTGTTAATTACAAGTTCCTTTACATAATTTAGGCCATAGACACAAAGACAAGATAAAACAAGATCAAACACTTCCTTAACTTATCTTCAGATTATTGTGTATCTCCTGCCCATACAGGAGAATGAAGTATTCCTTCCTGCCTCCGCAGAAAAATCCTTCTGTCTCGCACTGACAACAAAACCCGAAGGTTTATCCTTCCAAGATTCCGCCTTGTAACTAGTATCAAGGCCTCGAGATCCCATCTCGAGTCATGTAAAACACTTGTGTAGGGCCCGGAGGCAATTGGGATTTACGGCCAGAGCCCCCACTGGCACCCAAGCGTCCTCCTACGCCAAGTAATTCCCACGGAGAGACCTCTCGCGGTAGGTTTGGTCCACATTCCCGCCATGGATTCAAAACCACCTTGGTTAGGGTTTGGCGGGCCGCGGGGGGTAGCTAGCGCCATCCTTCCTTAATTATCCCTTTAGGAAATCAACCACAGTTGAAGCAACCAGCTTAATAACATTTACTAGGGATCCCTATTTCCATGGCAATCAGTCATCTTAGACTCGGCCATGCAATCATCAATCATAACAAGCATCCAAAACCACATCAACAAATAGTTGAATGCACAACCTCTTACTTCAAGGCATCGCAATCCCATTGCATGCACAACCAGAATTTACCTTGGATGTATCAAAAACACTTTTACAACCTTTCCAAACAACCAAGCATAACTTGGGTCAACAATCCATCTTTAACAAGACCAACCTTCATTAAAACCATTTCAAAAATTCTGAGCAACATGCTTAGCATGAATCAACTACCCTAAAGTTTGCTCTCCCCCTTGAGTTAGGGTTTCGTAGGGTCGATTTAGCAAGTTCCTGCTAGGTCCTTTTGTCTTGCATGGCCCTCAACGGTTGCGACTTACTTGACAATCTGACTAGTTCATTGAGTTTCACAACCATAGAACCTTTAATGGACAATCCTTTGTTGGAAAAGAAACGACTAAGTCCTTGGGGTTGGGTTCTTAAGTTTTCAAGGTATGGCAATAAGCCCTCCTTGTTGGTCATCAATTGGACATCAACTTTAAGTAAATGCAACATCTTCTAACCTTCTATCTTTAAGTGTGATACTATGCAGAATTTTTCTAGTCAAATTCACTCCTCATGCACCAATGCAATAGCCACTCTTATCACCTTTCCACTCTACTATTAGCCCCATTAAAGTGATATGCAATGAGAAGTTCATGCATTGATAACCTCTAGACCCTAGTGTATCCACCTTTGTGCGGGTGTTTGCAAAGGTAAACGTATATCACAACAACTATTGTGTCATAGGAAATTTCTTAAGTATGTATTGGATTCCTAAATGGATATATCATAGTGTAGGACAACTTAGATGTTTAAGAGAGCAGTTTTGATATTGATAATAAACTTATTTAGGATGAAAACTATGTCATACCTCAACTGAACATTATATGACCCGTACTAAGCCTTAATAAGTTTTCATCCTATGCGGGAATAGATTAGAAATTCATTTCATTTCATGTGATAAATCATGCTTATAGATTTAATCATGCAAACAATGGAGGATAGAAGTTCCTTTCGAGTTTTATGGGTCACCTGGATGTGGAGAGAGGGTGACGAGATGTTACGGTTGGTTGTGACTCCACTGGCATTTCTATTTTCAACCGTGGCTTCCCCACTAGTACTCTTAGTAAGCTTTCCCTTTGGAGCCATCTTGCACACACGAGCCTTCACCCTGGGTCCTTGATGTGGTGGCTTTGTTCAAGGGTGGCTCGCAAATGGTCACCAAACCGATGAGGGAGATGAAAGTCTGATAGTCCCCTCTCTCTCTCTCTCTCTCTCTCTCTCTCTCTATCAGCATGACGGTCTCATTCTATCTCCCACTAACTATATCTCCCTTCCCCTATCATATTAATCTCTCCCTCTCTCTTCTTCTTCCTTTCTTCTTTCCCTCTCCTACCCTCTCTCTTCCTATTCTTCTTCTTCTTCTCTTCCTCTTCTCCTACTCTCTCTCTTCCTATTCTTCTTCTTCTTCTCTTCCTCTTCTCTCCCTTCCCTCTTTTCTCTCTTCTTCTTCTTTCCCTTTCCTCTTTCTCTCCTTCCTCTTCTTCTCCTTCTCCCTCTTCTTCCCTTCTCTTTCCCACTCCTTCTTCCTCTCTCCTTCCCCTTCTCCTTCTCTTCTATTTCCTCTCCCACTCCTTCTTCTCTACTTTCCCTCTTCTTCTTCCTCTCTCCTTCTCCTTCCTTCTCTCTTCTCTCCTTCCCTCCTTCTCTCTCTCCTTCCCTTCTTCCCTCTTTCTTTGCCTTCTCTCTTCTCTCTCTTCTCTCTCCCTTCCCTCTTCAGACTATCCACGGGGGGGGGGGGGGGGGGGGGAGGGGACAGCTGTCATTCGAACGAGGAGGGGGCCACTGGACTAGATGATGGCAAGGGGGTGACACCTGCAGCAAATGGGGGGGAACCTGTACGTCAGCCTGGGGAGGTTTGTTGTGTTGCGATGGAGGAGAGGGCGCCCCCATTTGCCAACAAGGGGGTGGTTTTTATAGGTGGAGGGGGGGAGGTGGCAAAGTGGTGCCACCTGCAACTTGGGTTGCATGCCCCCCATCTCCAGCTCACTTCCTCTCTCTCTCTCTCCCCGCCATGCTCTCACGGCAGGGGGAGAAAGAGGAAGGAAAACAAATTTAAAAAAAAATCAAAAAGGGGAGGGGGGGAGTTTCTATGGGGGAGGCACGGGGGCACACGGGAGGGGGGAAATGTTACATCCTCTCTCCCTTAGAGGAATCAAGATGTCCTCATCTTGAGAAGACCTCGGGGGGAGACAAGCATTACTGGGCCTTAGAGCCTGTGGGTTAGGGCCCATCATGCTTTCACTGCGCTACTTTGATTACTCAAATTCTTAAAATAACAACTTGTCACAACTCATAGGATGCAATAGGATTTATTCCAAGTACAGGACTTATTATCTCGAGAGGATCTTCCTAGGACATCTAGTCATCCTCAAAGGTTACAATAGGCTCCAAGCCTTCATCATCATGTGGTTCATAATATGAGCCAAAAGTATAGTTTAGACAGCTTCATTTGACCACACGTTCCTAATTCTCAGGGTCCACCTTAGGACAATCTGTTTGGATGTGTCCTAGTTCATTGCAATGGAAACATCGGCGGTTGGGGCATCTCTTACGGATGTGTCCTATCTCTCCGCACTTGTGACACCTCTTGTCTTGATCCAGTGAGTCATCTTCATCATAGTTGCCTGATTTAAGTTCTTGGATGATTGGATTTACTTGGAGTAATGGATCTTGCAAGTCCATTGGGCATATTGATTCCAATCGAGTGTTTATGGGTGGATTCAACCCGGCACAGCACTTTGACACCTGTTGTGTCATATCCATTGGGAGTGCATACTTTAGGAGTGAAACGAACTTTGAATAATATGCTTCAAGGGATAATCCTAGCTGCTTCAAGTCGTAGAATTCATTCATCTTTTGTGTGCGGTAGGCAGGTGGCACACACCTCCCTCGCATAGCTTCCTTAAGCTTATTCCAAGTGACGGTCCCCTCCGAGATCACTTGGTCTTTGCACCACTGTTTCCACCAAAGTATCACTTCGCTTGTAAGCTTAAGTTTGGCGAGCATGGCTTGGTTAGTAGGTGCAGTACCTAGTGACTCAAAATAGTCCTCCATGGACTCAATCCAGATCTCGGCATCATCTTGAACAGTCCTTCCCTTGCCACATCAAACTCACGTGGCTTAATGTGCTTGAGAAGGAACTTCTTCTCTTGCATGTCAGCATTCATGGGTGCAGAAGGTGCCTGACAATCAAGCCATACCACTTAGGTTATTTAGGATATGTCTATGATCCGAACATTAATCAATCATGCATCATTAAGAAGTTTTACTCTGATACCAACTCCCCTCTCTCTCTCTCTCTCTCTCTTTCTCTCTCTCTCTCTCTCTATCAGCATGATAGTCTGATTCTATCTCCCACTAACTATATCTCCCTTCCCCTATCATATTAATCTCTCCCTCTCTCTTCTTCTTCCTTTCTTCTTTCCCTCTTCTACTCTCTCTCTTCCTATTCTTCTTCTTCTTCTCTTCCTTGTTAGAGGCATAACCTTAGGGATTATTTATCACTTTAGTTTGAGCCTTAGGGAGTAAGGGATATGTAGGGGTGTTAGTTGTACCTTTTTGAATGGAAGAGTCATGGACCTTTTGAATGTAACTATTCGTGGAAGGAAGAGAGATGGGAATGCGCTGCTTAGAAGACAGTTCTGTTTTTGACAATGAAAGGATGTAACTTGATTTTGCCTGTGTATATCTGATTCTCTGTACTGTATTCCGAATTATCTGATTCCATTGATAAGGTTAATGGTGATGAATAGTGAATATTGAATAGCGTATCGTGATTAGAATGTGTATCTGAGAAGTTAGATTATCAACATTTAGAACCAGATTTTGATTATCTGTTATGGAGGTTTTGTATCTGTTTGGTATATTAAGGCTGGAAATTGGCCCTTAACATTCCTCTTCTCTCCCTTCCCTCTTTTCTCTCTTCTTCTTCTTTCCCTTTCCTCCTTCTCTCCTTCCTCTTCTTCTCCTTCTCCCTCTTCTTCCCTTCTCTTTCCCACTCCTTCTTCCTCTCTCCTTCCCCTTCTCCTTCTCTTCTTCTATTTCCTCTCCCACTCCTTCTTCTTCTCTACTTTCCCTCTTCTTCTTCCTCCCTCCTTCTCCTTCCTTCTCTCTTCTCTCCTTCCCTCCTCTCTCTCCTTCCCTTCTTCCCTCCTTCTCTCTTCTCTCTCTTCCCTCTCCCTTTCCTCTTTAGACTGTCCACGAGGGGGGGGGGGGAGGGGCAGCTGTCATTCGAACAAGGAGGGGGACGCTAGACCAGATGACGGTAGGGGGGTGAGGCCCGTAGCAAATAGGGGGGAACCTGTACGTCAGCCTGGGGGGGTTTGTTGTGCTGCGACGGAGGAGAGGGCGCCCCCATTCACCAACAGGGGTTGGTTTTTATAGGTGGAGGGGGGGAGGTGGCAAAGCGGTGCCACTCACCACCTGGGTTACATGCCCCCCATCTCCAGCTCACTCCCTCTCTCTCTCTCTCTCTCCTCACCATGCTCACGGCAGGGGGAGAGAGGGAGAAAAAAAAATTTCAGAAAAAATCAAAAAGGGGGGGGACTTTCTATGGGGGAGGCACAGGGGCACATGGGGGGGAGGGGAATGTTACATCAACTCTCATTTTCAGATAAGCTAGGATAGCGATCCTAAGATTCCAAATTCCCCTAAAAAGTGACACACTATTGGAGACCTCCCAGTCCACCTACAGCAGCATAGAAGGTTGAAGGAGGAAAAGAGGAAGCAATCTAAGGATTTGGATACTCAAAAGTAAAAGACACCATAGGACCTACCTAAACAATTCATGAAATTAAAAAAGGGAAATCAAATAGTGGTGTTACACTAGGAGCAAAGAGATAAGGCCAAACTAGTGAGCCCATTGAAGGACCTACCAAGGTAAAAAAAGTCAACTTAGCTGGTGAAGGTGAAAAGCCTTGACTAGTATTCATAGTAGACAACCTAATCGAGGAGGAGGAGACTAACCTCATTAGTATCTTGAAGGAATTCTTTGATGTGTTCTCATGGTCCATAGAGGAGATAAAAGGTATTGATCTAAGCATAGTAACCCATAACATTCCTATCATCCCTAATGCAACACCCATTAAACAAAGGCCTTACACCATGAATCCAAAGCATGCTCATGCTATGAAAGAAGAGATTGAAAATTTTTTGGACACATGATTCATTTATGAGATCAAGCACATGGACTAGGTATCACCCATTGTTATTGTTCTAAAATAATGAAAAGATTTGAGTGTGCGTAAACTACAAAAAGTCAATGCATCTACTAATAGAGATGCATATCCTTTGCCTTACACTCAAAGCATGCTTGAGAGAGTGGCATGAAAGGAAGCCTATAGCTTCCTAGATGGATTTTCATGATATAACGAGGTGCAAGTCCACCTAGACGATAGGAAAAAAATAGCATCTGCCACCAAATGGGACATATTTATTTACATAATCATGCCCTTTGGGCTAACCAATGCACATGCTACCTTTAAATGCATCATGTGTGTGATCTTCAAAGACATGCTTAGGAAGTGGTTGGAAGTATTTATTGATGACCTATATGTTCACACCAACTGGAAAGCTCCTAAGAAGAATACCTGGAGAAAGTACACATAGCCTTTGAATGGTATAGATAATGGTCTCTTGTTGAACCCCTTGAAGTGCTAGTTTTGGGTTAAACATGATTGTATATTAGGGCACATTGTGTCAAGGAATGGAATTGCACTGACTTCTCCAAAGTTAAGGTGACTGTGGATCTTCCATCTCCGAACAACTATAAGGGAGTTCAATGCTTCCTAGGTCATACCGGATATTATCGATAGTTGGTATTAAATTATACAGTAATTGCTAGGCCACTATACAAATTGTTGATTGTGTTCAAGTGGACAGAAAAGTGTCAACAGGTCTATGACTTAAGCAAGCTCTAATATTAGAACCTATTTTAAGAGTCCCAGATTGATCCATCACTTTTGATGTGCACATTGATGTTTCAAAATCTACCATCATATGAGTGGTGTTGTGTCAACTTGGTGAACATAACATGGATTTTCCAATGAGTTTTACAAGTAAGCAACTCACTAATGTAGAGATAAACTATTTGATAGCAAAGTGAGAAGGGTTGGCAATGGTGTTTTCTGTTCAAAAGGTTAGGCATTATCTTTTGGCCACATCGTTCACCTTCTTTATTGATTCATCAAACATTGCTTAACCTTGTTAATGAAACTTTCATGATAGGACACATTGCCAAGTGGTTGTTGCTATTTTTGAAATTTGACTTTTCACTAGTAGTGTGAAGAGAAAAGCAACATATGGCTAAGTATGTGTCCCACATACCTACTAGACAACCTGTTATTGCTGATGAGAAAGGCATTATGGACCATCTACTTCATGCTTACCTTTTTGGAATATCTAGTGAAAATGAGCTTTACAAAGTAGACCTTATGCCTTCCTGGGCGAATGATATAGTGCAAATTTTAGAAAACCGAATCCATGATTGCTTGATCAAGAAAGCTAGACTAAGGCCCCTCATTTTGAAAGTTCAACCTTATTAAATGATTTCTAGTTAGATTTATCAATTAGGGCATGATGGCCTATCGACATAATGCATCTATGAAAATGAGATACACGATATGCTAATTGAAGAACATGGTGAAATTGCAAGAGGACACTTCAATGGAGATACCATTGCACGCAATGTTCTGCAATCTCAATTGTGGTGGCCTGCCCTATTCCATTATGCTACCGAGTTTGTTAAGCACTGTGATGAGTACCGACATACAAAAGTTCCTATACAAAAGGAAAAGATGAACTTGATGCCAGTTTACAAAACACTAACCATTCAAAAAATGGGGCATCAACTTCACTGAATCCATTATTGGTGTGCAAATTGAATATTGTATGTGTGCATAGTGAACGCCGGAAGATCCCCAAGATCAAAGAACTCTACAAAAGCTCATAAAGCAAGAAGAGAGATTTGCACAAAATGAGAGAAAAAGACAAATTGGATACAATCTCCCCCCATGCCTTGTGCGAGCACTCCACAAGGCATGTATTCATAAATTTATTAATCTCCAAGCTAAAAAATAGCCCAATTTACAATTAGCATGCTTTGGCTTTTGTGTTTGCTTTTTCTCAAATAAAGAATAAAGCGTTTGGGTGTCCAAAAAGTCGTATTGTGTCCAAATACAATGTCCAATAATAAAATATTTAAACCAAGTGCCTATACGCATACAAAATAATAAATGTTTGTCAAGCGCTTTAATAAATAATTATACTTAAGTAAATATTAGTGCCACGCCTTTAATGATAAGGTGCGTGCTTATCAAAAATGATAATTTATTCTAGGTAATATGAATACATGCCATTGCCCGGTGCTTCCCAATGTTGGCACTGCCTGCTCTACACATCAACAAAGGCATTCACAATTGTTAGAAAATAATAAGATAAAACTCACAAAAGTGAATACCTAGCAGTCTTCACCTATAAAATAAATAAATAGATTAGAACTCTGTCCTAACCTTAATTTAATAAGAGTGCACTCTAAACTCATAAACCCCAATTAATTTAAATATGTATTTTTCAGAATCACCCACTATGAAATCACCCATGTGCACATTAAATTAATCTGACACCCAAAAAGGACAAGCGTCCCCGTCAACTTCTCACACAAGGAATCCACCTTGTGTACGAGCCCCGGCAAATACATATAGTTTTACGGAATCCACCATAAAACCTCATGGAATCCACCATGGTCTCATGGAATCCACCATGGAATATGCCTCCTAGTATCATACCCTCGGGGTGGGATAACAATTGTCCTCAATTGCTATTAGCTCAATGTGGAGCGATCAGTGAGGGATAAGCACTTAGGTTGCGGGCATGCATCCATTGGACTTCTTCAATAGAATGATTTTTAAACCAAATATCTAGAATATCTATGGCCATTTCTAGTGGTCATAAAGTCAGTGTCTATAATAGTTTCAGGTTCAAGGAGTTTAGTTTCTTCTTCTAACAAAGGAGGGTTTTCATAGACAAGGTGGACAGGTAATTGGCCTCTAAATGGTCGTAGTAAACTGATATGAAAATTATTATGGATTTTCCAATGTTGGAGTAGTTCTAATTTGAATGCATTGTCATTGATCTTGTGAATTATTTTGAAAGGTCCATAAAATCTAGGGGCTAACTTAACAACAAGGTGTTTCTCAACACTTTGCAATCTTCTCTTTTCAATGTGAAACCAAACATAATCATCAACATTGAAACTCATAGCTTTTCTTTTCTTATTGGCTTGTTTAGTATATGATTGTAGGGCTTTCGCAATCATATCTTAACTTCGGAAAAAATCTAGCATGCGTATTGGCAATATCATTAGCAGCTTTAACTTTGTTCGACAATGATGTAACAGATGTAGACAATCTATGTCCATAAATGATTTTAAAAGGTGCTTTTTGAGTAGCTGTGTGTGGTGTATTATTGTATGCAAATTGAAGTAGATGCAAGTGTGTATCCCATATTTATGGTTTTGAAATTGTGTATGCACACAAAAGATCTAGAATTGTAATGTTAGTAGCTTCTGTTTGCCCATTGGTTTCAAGATGAAATGCAGATGAGAAATCAATCTTAGTACCCAAATTAGCAAACAAAGTAGTCCAAAAATTATTGTAAAATCTAGAATCACGATCAGAAATAATAACTTGTGGCATGGTTAGTGAAAATAATCATAAAAAACAATTGTGCAGCTTGAGATACAGTTAAAGTTTTATTGCATGGTAGAAAATATGCTTGTTTGCTAAATCGATCTACTATAGTCCAAACCATATCATGATTAGCTTGTGTGTTACGCAAACCAGTTATAAAATCCATTGAAATATGTTCCCATGGACACTCAAGAGTCGGTAAAGGCATTAACAAACCAAATTACTTACCATGGTGTCACTTGACTCTTTGACAAATTAAACACTCAAAATCAAAGTTAGAAACATCAGATTTCATTTTTAACCAATAAAAATATTCAATCAATGTTCTTAAAGTAGAAATAATACTTGTATGGCCTTGATATGGAGGACAATAAATTTCGTGCAACACAAATGATCTAAATGGAATAGTGACACTCAATCTTTTCTCATAAAACATAAATCCATCAAAATAAGAAAAAGAATCAATTGGAATCCAGTTATTAGTAACTAATTTATTCCAATCAGCTTGAAAACTGGGGTCATGGTCATAGGTATCCTTCATAAGAATAAGGGAATCAAAAGATAGAACGGAAATATTATGGGTACTTGGTCTTCTACTCAATGCATCGGCAACAACATTCTCTCTTCCGGGTTGATATTGGATAAGTGGATGAAAACTTTGAATGAAAGCAACCCATTTGATAGGACGGTCAAATATTTATGGCTGACTAAGAAGATGTTTGATACTTTGTTGGTCAGATTTGATCAAAAATTCGGATCCCATTAGATAGTTTTTCCATTGATGTAAGGATTGTACTATAGCTAAAAATTGTTTATCATAGGTAGAATACTTTAGTTTAGAGGGTTTAAGTTTGAAACAAGAATGGGGTATGGGATGTGAATCTTGCATAAGGACAGCTCCTATTCCTTATTCGCTAGCATCAGTGACTACTAGAAAGAATGGTCGATTAAAGTCAGGTAATTGCAAAATAGGTGCATGTGTTAAAGCATGTTTCAATAAATCAAAAGACATTTGCTGATTATCAGACCAATGATACACAACACCTATCTTTAACAATTTTGTCAAAGGCAATGCAAGTAATGAAAATTTTCTTATAAATTTTCTATAAAAGCTGGCAAGACTTAAGAAAGAACGTAACTCATGCACATTTTTAGGGATTGGCCAATTCAAAAATGCCTCTATCTTTTTAGGATCAACCTAAATACAGTCAAAAGAAAAAATATAACCTAAGTATTCAATTTGGGTTTTGAAAATTTCATTTTTTTCAGGATTAGCATACAATTGATTCTCTTTCAATAATTTGAAAACCAAAGATAGATGTTCATAGTGTTCATTCTCATTCTTACTAAAAACCAATATATCATCAAAGAAAACAATTACACAATTCTAATACTTTAAAAATATTTGATTTATCATATGACTGAATGTAGTTGGTGCATTATTCAAACTGAAAGGCATAACAAGGAATTCATAATGACCAAATTGAGTTCTAAATGCAGTCTTGAATATGTCAGGTGTATCCAATCGTACTTGATGATATCCAAATTTGAGATCTATCTTACTAAAAATAGTGGCTCCTTGTAGTTTATCCATGAGATCATTTATCCTAGGGATCGGATATCTATTCTTAACAATGATCTTGTTTAGGGCACAATAGTCAATGCACATCTTGTAGGTATTTTTTTTCTTCTTCACTAAAATGACATGTGCACCAAAAGAAGAACTACTGGGCCTAATGAGTCATCGGTTTAACAGTTCTTCAACTTGTGCTTGGATTTCTTTCTGCTCAATTTGATTAAGTCTATAAGGTGCTTTACATGTGGTGGTTGAGAACCAGGAATTGAGTCTATTTTATGATCTTCAAGACATGTAGGTGGTAAACTAAGGGATAAGTTAGCAGCAAAACAATCTTTAAATTGTGAAAGAAATTGTGCATGCCTAGGATGCATCTGATTTTCCTTAGCTTCAATTTCATTCACCTATACTAAGTATGATTTTCTGTTAGAATAAATTTTCATGGAATGTGTGGAATAATCTATATCGGGATTATATTTGTGACGCCAAGGCATTCCTAAAATAATATCACTAGCTTGCAAAGACATAACCAAGAAATTTTTGCACTCAACGTAATCACCAAATTTAATTTCTAAATCTTGAACTTCTTGAGTACCATTGTATCTAGCGCCTAAGAATGCATCCTTTATGCAATAATGAGTTGGAACGGTAGGTAAATTCAATTATTTTACAAACTTTGCAAAAATAAAATCATGTGTACTTCCATCATCATGCAAAATGATCTTTTCTTGACCATGCACAAAACTTTTTATCATTAATAATGAATGAGGATTTGTCATACCTGGTAAAGTATCTGAAGCATCGTCGATATCATCATCATCTTCAGTGAAGTCTGACATATCTTTATGGTTTTCATCTTTATTGCTCCCAAGTAATTGATTTGAACAATTGGCTTCTTGGATTGACAATTCATTGCTAAGTGTCTAGGTTATTGACACTTGTAGCAACATCTCTTCATGAGTTGACCTTTCAAGGCATCCAACTCACCATGAGCACTCCCAGCAACATATCATCCACATAGAGAATCAAAATCATAAGGGTGCTATCACAAGCCTTCTTTTATATAGACAAGGATCCATAACATTGTGGAAATATCCATTTGAATGCATAAAAGCATCAAACTTGTGGCACCATTCTCTAGGTGCTTGCTTAAGGCCATAAAGGCTCTTCCTCAATTTGCACACTTTAGGTTGTCCCCGCCAGGTTCTATGAAGCCCTTATATTGATCCATGTACATCTCATCATGCAAGTTTCCATGAAGAAAAGTTGTATTGAGATCCATCTGATAAATATCTAAGTCGAAAATTTCATCTAGAAAGCATACTAGTATATGCATAAATGATTAATCGCTATGATTTGTAGTTAGATTAATTGAGACTCTATATTAAATCATGATGGAAATAGTTGTAAGAGGTTATTGCAAATTTGAATTTATGCGCACCTAAGATTAAAAAAATAACTTGATATAATTATTTTCAAATGCGACAAGGTTTAGTGTTGACTAATGCTTAAAAAGTTAAACTTTATTCAAAGGATCTATAAGTCATATCGTTGAGTTATTAGCACAATATATTTCTTTAAGTAATTTCACTTATGTTGGGTAAGATATCCCAAACAAAAAATTCATGCCTTGCTTAACATGTTGTAAGAGATGTACTCAATACTTCTTTATGGGAAGGAGAATCCTCATTAGAATGTAAGATTACCTTAGGATAAGGTCTACCTTGGCTATGGAAGCTGTGAACTGCATGATGGTGTGATTGTCATTGCATCATTTCATATACGTTTGAAATGATTCTTTGTGTTTGCTAGAATCTAGATCTCTGATTAAGAATATTGACAAACATGATAAAATGAAAGGTCACACTAGGCTACCCCCAAGCTAGCTACAAGACCCAACTCCAAGGGGGTCATGGTTATCACTTCAAGAGACTTAGACCGACTCCGTAGAGCGAAAGGTCTGTTTGTAGGGATAGTATCAGGCAGTAGGAAATGTGGGCACCAGGGGAGGCACTCGCCATAAATCCTGCATTGTTCCTAGAATCTCACGAGCCTTGTGGTCGAGGATGGGATTCTGAAATCGTAAATACTAGTTACAAGGGTGGAATCTTGGTAGGCAAAATGCCCTCCTGGAATTCTATGTATCTTCCGTAGGGTCGGAAAGATGGAAATTGTAATAATCTTCCAATATAATAAAGAAGTTTTTTTAATTTAAGGATTGTTTGAATTGTATGTGTGTGCATGAGATAAAATACGTGAAAGAACGTGTGATTTAATAGACTAATTAAGGAAGCTGGTTGTATATGTTCCAGTAAATGTGTTGTAGTAACTAAAAAAACTAAAGATGATTCTGTCATCAAAGGAAAGTGGGTGGACATAATCCTCGACGAGTTTGTCCAATACTAGGGTGGTCCCTTTTAGCTGGGAGCTTTTTTAAATCCGCAATAGGAAGACGATAAATTGACCAACTAGTTGTTAGGTAGAATCGAGTTTCATTGTTTCAGGGGCCGAAATGGGATTTTGCATGGCCAGGAGGGTTGACGTACTGCAATCCCCTCCATCTCCCATTCTCTTTGAACCAAGTGCAATGACAAGTTTGCTTTAGATCGAGTAATCCTATAGAAGTGAAAACTCTAAATTACTTATGCTAGTTGGCTATTAGGAGACCCATCTAATTTTAGGGACCCAGAAATTCACGTCAATCCAAGTGGGTTCAGCTGTGATATTCCAAGGGACCGTGGCGGCGTCATTTGAAAAACCTACTAATGGACTACAAAAACGTGTGCCCTTCGAATGAGCCTAGCATGGAAACTTCACAATTGGTATTAGAGCGCAGGTTAGTATATAATACGATGTAAGCTTAAGACAAATATTTTATTTAAATACAACCTAATACAAATTTCCTTCTCTTTGTTAATGTATGTTTTTGAATTATGGCAGAATAACGAATTTTGGAAACGATTCTTGATCTTTCGAGTAATGTTTATGTTAGCTATGCATTCATCTAGTTTTGCCTAGAGAGTTTAGATGATACAAATATTAGATGAGTTGTACAACCCCTCACCTCTATATTGTGAAATATGATGGATAATTAGTGGAGGATATTACTATATTGATGCAAGTCATCTGTCTTATCTTTAGAATAATTTGAAAAAGGTAAAATGGATGGAAGATCTTAAAGTTGTTGAGATCTATCTATTTTATGAGACCAGTGTAAACTCAACCCCTATATACTAGAGACAAGAAGATCAAACTAAACCAGTATATCTATGAGGAAGTTACAAAGATCCTTCCAGCTCACAGAGTAAAAGTCATATGTTGCTCTAGCCGCTGCAACTACAAAAAGGACGGATTTTCTAAAATCCCTCAAAAATATAGACTCCTCCATATAGTTTGGGAATTTTCAATATAGTTAATATTTGGCCACATGATCAAATCTTGTCATCTTACTTGAAAGTGGAGTCTACCCTGATTACTATATAGGTTGTCTTTCCAAGTTTCACTTTAAAGAATGGGTTAAAATTTAGCCAAATGGCTAAATCTTTGCCCCTTATTTGAAAGTGGGACTTGGAAGATTCCCAAAACTCTCTAATATGGTGTTGAGAGCATAACTTGGATTACCTAGTGAGCTTTGCAGGCAAATAACTCATTGACATGGAAATGAACTACTCCATAATAAAAAGGGGGAAGGGCTATGGTGTTTGCTATTACAAATTTCAACATTACCTTTTAGATTTACACTCTACTTGAAAGTGGGACTTGGAAGATTCCCAAAACTCTCTAATATGGTGTTGAGAGCATAACTTGGATTACCTAGTGAGCTTTGCAGGCAAATAACTCATTGACATGGAAATGAACTACTCCATAATAAAAAGGGGGAAGGGCTATGGTGTTTGCTATTACAAATTTCAACATTACCTTTTAGATTTACACTCTACTCTTTTAATGTTAGAATATCAAGCTCGTTTATGTGTGTTTGACCGACATGAGCTGGACACAGCTAGTCTGGCTAGATCAGTTAGGTACATTAAATAAGTCGGTTCTACTTCTAGTGTGAATGGTCTTTATGACCTTAGGTTGTATATGCACTAAGAGTGTACTGAATGAATGATGAGAAGAATAGAGAGAGGAAGTATGTTGCTTCACTCCGTGTTGCTCTCTTTCCTGCATCCATGAAATCTAACATGGTATCAGAGCCATGAATGGGCTCACTAATGGAATGCACTCAAGAAGAAGACTTGAAGATTGACATGAAGAGCTGGGAAAGGAAGAGGACTGACAATCATTTTTCATCAATGGTCTCACAGAGGTATGTATTGTGGAGCATTGGAGTCTCATTGCTTGAAGTAGGAGCTGTGGCTTGTTGAGGAGTCTTCCAAGGACTGATTAAGCACTAGTGAGTGCATTATCATTATAATAATAAGCAAAATGTGCAGCAGCAGAGATCAGGCTTGTCTGCGTGTTTGCGCCTGCTATGGCTGAAGGCATATTACCTGCAACACAAGGCATTTGCAGCTCCTCAGGTAATCTACAGCTTGCTTATACACCTTGGAAGGTGGTTGAAGGTCTTGGCATGCTATCACTTGGATGTATGCTCAGTTATGAGCTACAGATCTAATCTACAGATCTGAAATAACAGCAGTTCAGTTGTAAAGAGTGATAGGGCAGCTTGTATCTGAACTTGATTAGAGCTTGAAGCTCTCTGATATGATTTATGGACCTCATTGGAGCCAAGGAGCACTCTGGAAGACATATGTATCAGTTCTCATGCCTTTGAGCTGAAATTTCTTGAAGGAAGTACTCAAATCTGAAAGTGTAAACAGGCTGGAAACCTATCTCAAAACAGTGGGTAGCAAGCATTAGCTTCCATTGAAGTATTACATAACACTTGGCTGGGATTTATCATATGTATGACATGGGATATGTATGCTAGAGGTTTATGGATTGGGTTGAGCATCAAGGGATCATGGAAGTTGAAGTGTAAGGCTGGTGATTACTGCAGTGACATTGACTCAGTGGTTGCAAGCAGTAAATGCAATCTATGAATTGGATTCATGAAGATAGGATGCCTATAGTTACCCGAATGCTCATGTATTGAACCTAACACTTCAAAGTGAATGTCTGACATGATTTGAGGCTATTTTGGAGCTGGATTGACTTTGTTTTACTAAGAACTTGCTAATTGCAATTTGTAAGCAGAAGGCTTGATACTTATACCTGCTATCTATGCACTGATTTGTGCCCCATTGGTTATGCTCGGATTGCTACATGTACTAGCAGATGTCTATGAAGGTTTGGGACATGTATGACATGTATATCACTCAATTTTGGGCTTGAAATCACTGCTGGTCACTCACAGAATTACAGTTTTCAGACTGCATATATGTACCCTGGCAGTGAGGTTGCAGGAGTTCAAATCGAAGTGAATACATAGTATTTGCACTGACTGTTTGGTGTGAGCTGATTTGGACTGTCAGTGGGCTGAAATACCCTGGTTTTTTACTGCAACTAATTGTAGAAAACTATCATAAATAGTTCTGGGCTGAAGTTGAACTGTTAAGAAGATCTTGGTTTGCAGGTAGTCAGGCAAGGTCTACAACATGGCAAATGCTGATAGAACTGATAATGTAACCCAAATTGTGGGAGAAAAGCTTGATAGCAACAATTATGCAATATGGAAGTTTCGCATGGAGAAATTTCTGATAGGCAAAGGATATTGGGACTTAGTGACAGGTGTTGAGGCTGAACTTGAAGTTCCAAAAAGGAATCCTACAGCTGATCAAAGACGAGCGCATCGAGCTTGGACGAAAAGAGCTCGTAGGGTTTTACATTGGTTGTCATTATGTATCTCGGATGCTATGGTGATGCAGATCATGAACTGTAAATCCCCAACAGATGCATGGAATATATTGGTCAAATACTATGGCACAACTACAAGTGCAAAGAAGATACAACTGAAGCAGAAATTCAATAACATGGAGAGGAAGAACAGATCCATACAAGATTATGTCACAGAGGTTAAGACCATAGCAGATCAGCTGGCATCTATTGGTTCATAGGTTGAAGATGAGGATATGGTTGCAGTGACCTTAAATGGCTTGGGTCCGGAGTACAAGTCTTTTAACACTTCAATGTCTGTGCAGGCTGAGATGCTTGACTTTAATGAGCTGGTTGCATTATTGATTCATGACGAGGTGAAGCTTGGCTTAGCTACAAGGTCAAGCAGTTCAAAGAATAAGGATGTAGTTTTTTACTCGAATCAGTGTGGTCGTGGTAGCCGTGGTAGAGGTTATGGATCTGGCAGAGGAGGCCAACAAAATGCATCCTATAGTAATAGAAATCAACAGTCATCAAATGCAAGAGGTGGTGGAAACTTTCGAGGCAAGGGGAGATCTAACTCCCGTGGTGGCAGAGGCTCATGGCAGCAGCAGCGTCAGTCAGACAATCCAAATAAAGATAAGGATTGTCACTACTACGGAAAGTATGGGAATATTGCAAAGGACTACTGGAAGAAGCAGGGAAACCAGAAGGGCAAGCAGCATATGGACATTATGCTATGTCCAGCCAGGTAGATGACTCTGGTGATAGACTGTTTGCCATGCAGTATGTCAAAGATAAGGCTACTGAAAAATCATCTGATGATGCAATGTGGTACATTGACTTGGGGGCGTCCAATCACATGACCCCTCACGGTGATTGGTTCACGGATATGGTGGTTGAAAACCATGGCTATGTATGCACAGGTGATGACATGCAGCATACCATTGAGCATAAAGGCAAAGTGCCTCTTGTGGTCCATAATGGCAGAAAGAAAAATTTGCATGATGTATTGCATGTCCCTTCAATTACGAAGAACTTGTTATCTATTGGTCAGATGATGGAGCAGAACTTACAGGTTAGATTCAATAAGCATGGCTGCTTTATTGAAGAGTTTGGCAATGGCTACAAGTTGATAGCTCGTGGTCACAGGAATGGCAGAATGTTTACTCTTGATGCTTCTTTGCCAGAGCTGAATTCAGCTATGTTTGCCCATGGTTTTGGCACTGTTAGGGATTTGGAAATATGGCACAAGAGAGTGGGGCATGTCAATGTGCAAAGGCTGCAAATTATGCAAAAGAAACAGCTGGTTACAGGTTTAGGAAGTTCCAATATTCAGATATTGGTCATGTATGCGAGGCTTCCCACTTCGGTAAGCAGTCACGATTGCCATTTGTCAGGCATGTACGACAGAGTACACATCCATTGCAGTTAGTGCACTCTGATGTTTGGGGGCCAGCTCATAATGTATCTATGGGAGGTTCCAGATATTATGTATCCTTCATTGACAACTATAGTCGCTATACCTGGCTTTACATATTGAAAACAAAAGATGAGGTCTTTGCTATTTTTCAGCAATTTAAAGCACAGGTTGAGAAGGAGTTTGAATGCTACATCTCTTGCTTGAGATCTGATAGTGGTGGGGAGTATGTATCAAATGAATTTGATGATTTCTTAGCTGAAAATGGCATTCGTAGGCAGCTCACCTGCAGCTACGCTCTGCAGCAAAATGGAGTAGCTGAAAGGAAGAATAGGGTTCTGATGGAAGCTGCTAGGGCTATGATGAATGAAAAGAATATGCCACTTTACTATTGGGCAGAGGCTGTTATGATAGTCGTATACATTTTGAATAGGACTCCCACTGCACGTATTCATGAGATGACACCGTTTGAGAAGTTGTATGGCTATAAGCCGGATGTAAGTCACATGAAAGTCTTTGGCTGTCTTGCTTATGTGCATATTCCAGATGAGAAAAGGAAGAAGTTGGATCCCAAAGCACATAAGAATGTTTTCATTGCATATTCGCAGGAGAAGCAGGCATACAAATGCTATGATCCCTCTACCAGGGAGACTTTGGTAAGTAGGGATGTTATCTTTGATGAGATGGGTTCTTGGTATGTATCACCAGTTGTAGTGCCAGCGGATATGCCTTCCACTCATGCCTCTACAATTTATTTACAACAGAGCACTGTTATGACAGGACCTCGTAGTCAGACAGTATTCCCATGGACAGGGAGATTGAGGAGCTCGTCGTCCCCACTGACAAAAGTATGTCAGTGAGGGGAAGACATGATGTATTGGACCGTAAAGGAAAAGAGAAAGTTATTGAGGATGCATCTGGTTTGATGACACCTGGTAGAATGACTTCTGGCTATGAGTCTGGTGATACTTTAGACAGCGAACTTGGTATTCCGACTGTCTATACGCCTGGCACAAGGCAAAGCAGGTATATTCCACCTCATGAGAGAGGGGAATCGAGTAGTGCACCACAGCTTAGATGCTCGCAGAGGGTCAGATACCCTGTTGACAGGTTGACATATAGTGGCTACTCTGCAAAGCATTATGCATACATGACAAAAGTGATGGAGGTCAAAGAACCAAGTACATATGCTGAAGCAGTGAAAGATGAGAATTGGTGTGTAGCCATGGATGAAGAAATGAATGCCTTGGCTGAAAATAAAACATGGGATTTAGTACCATTGCCTGAAGGGAAAAAGACCATTGGCTGCAAATGGGTCTACAAAATCAAATGCAAGTCAGATGGCAGTGTGGAGAGATACAAAGCCAGGCTGGTCGCAAAGGGGTATGCCCAACAGTATGGACTTGATTATGAGGAAACATTCAGCCCTATTGCCAAGATGGCAACCATACGCACTGTGATTGCCTTGGCTGCTGCTAAAGGCTGGAAATTGCAGCAGATGGACATTAAGAATGCATTTCTTAATGGTGACCTAGCAGAGGATGTCTATATGGTTCAGCCGGAAGGGTATGTTCCACCCTGATTTTCAGCATTATGTATGCACACTGAAAAAGGCATTGTACAAGCTGAAGCAGGCTCCAAGAGCTTGGCATGCTAGGATAAGTAATTACTTGTAGAGATTGGGTTTTGCTATTGGCAGGGCTGATCACAGCCTATTTACAAAGAAGACTGACAGTGGTTTAGTAGTGCTGGTCATATATGTTGATGATTTGATAATCATTGGTGATGATGACTTGGGTATACAGCATGTAATGAAGATGCTCAAATCTGAATTTGACATGAAAGACCTGGGAGAACTGAAGTATTTCTTGGGCATTGAGGTAATTCCAGCTGACAATGGGTTATGGCTGATGCAGAAGCACTATGCCATAGAGATGCTGAAGAAGTATAGCATGGTTGAATGCAAACCGCTGGATACACCTCTTGATTAGAATGTCAAGCTAGAAATGAACACTGGGGCTGAAGTAGAGGATGTGACTATGTACAGGCAGATGGTTGGCAGCTTGATTTACTTGACCATCACTAGGCCTGACTTGAGCTATGTTGTAGGGCTCATAAGCCAGTTTATGCAGAAGCCTAGAAAGCCGCACTTGGATGCAATTAGACGCATTATGAGATATATTAAGTCCACTGTAGAGTATGGGCTGTTCTATGTCAGAGATAAGCCCTTGATATTGACTGGATACACGGATGCAGATTGGGCAGGTTGCTCATATGATCGTAGATCTACGAGTGGATATGCATTTGGATTTGGTAATGGCATGATTAGCTGGAGCAGCAAGAAGCAGCCTCCTATGGTTGCTTTGTCGAGTACTGAGGCAGAGTACAGGGGTGCTGCATTGGCAGCATGCGAGATTTCATGGCTGCTTAAGCTTATGGCTAATTCAGACATATAGGTAGATGCTCTAGTGAAGTTACTATGTGATAATCTGAGTAGTGTACTCCTGGCTATGAATCTAGTCTATCATGCCAGGACGAAACACATAGAGGTACACTACCATTTCATCAGAGAGATGGTTCTTGCAGGACAAGTTGATCTTATGCATGTGAAGACTGATGAATAGGTAGCGGATATCTTTACCAAGTCCTTGGGTAAAGATAAGTTCTGTGGTTTTAGACAGTTGCTTGGAGTACATATGCTGTCTTGAGCTTGAGGGGGAGTGTTAGAATATCAAGCTCGTTCATGTGTGTTTGACTGACATGAGCTGGACACAGCTAGTCTGGCTAGATCAGTTAGGTACATTAAATAAGTCGGTTCTACTTCTAGTGTGAATGGTCTTTATGACCTTAGGTTGTATATGCACTAAGAGTGTGCTGAATGAATGATGAGAAGAATAGAGAGAGGAATCATGTTGCTTCACTCCGTGTTGCTCTCTTTCCTGCATCCATGAAATCTAACATTTAATGGATCATCAAGCATTGTTTTATCTTATGAACAAACCCTACGTAACAAGATTCATTACTCAATGGATACTCCTACTATTAGAATTTGATTTCTCAGTGGTAGTACATAATGGCACAGAGCACTACATGGCGGACCACATGTCTCACATAATGACATGAGAAGTAGCTAGACAAGGCCCTGTAGATGACCTACCTAATGCACATCTACTTAGAATGTCTAGCGAAACATATTTGTTTAGAGTACACCTTACACCTTATTGGACATATGAAATAGTCCACATCCTAGAACATGGATTACTGAATGTCCAATTGAGAAGCCTAGACTAAAACATCTTATTCTAAAGAATTAAACCTATTAATCGATTTTTAGCCAACTCTATCGATTAGGATAGGTTGGACTATTGAGGAGGTGTGTCTCTGAGCATGAGATGCATGATGTAATGGAGGACACTTCAATGGAGACACTATAGCACATAAGGTGCTCCAGTCTCAATTGTAGTGGCTGACAATATCTCACGATGTTGACAACAACATCCTCATATATGATCATTGGACCCTCATTGGTCAGTCCCAAGTGCAACTGATAGATGCCAAATTCAGCCCATTTGGGAGGCAATTCTATCCACTACTAGAAAAGTGCAAGGTCTAGGGTTATTGGACAAGCTAGAAAAGAACCCAAAGAGAGACATGTATAGCATGGTAGGGATGAATAAGAAACAAGTGTATATCAATGATGGAATCAACGTAGCGAACATCCCTGAGCCCATTGTCAGATTGCAAGCTAAGATGGTACATTCTCTATTCTTGAGCCATAGGTACAATGCACTCATGAACACAATAAGGATACCAATGCTCAAGAGTATTTTAGCCAAGGCACTGGAAAAAGGAAATATGAAATCCTTTGTTTGAGAACGCCAATCCAAGCATCATCCAAGGTACTAGCATCAGCTCCAGGATCACCTCTAAGCATGAGAAGCATGATGTGCTTCTAGAAGCTTGTGATGGGAATTGTTGGAGGACACTTCAATGGGCACAGTAAAACATGTAAGGTGCTCCAGTCTGAATCGTAGTGGCCTATAGTATTTCACGATGCTGACAAAAACATCCTCATATATGATCATTGGACCCTCATTGGTCAATCCCAAGTGTAACCAACAGATGCCAAACTTGGCCCATTCGCGAGAGGTAGTCTATCCACTACTAGAAAACTTCAAGGTAATGGTTTCTATCGAGAGACTGAGAGCCTCCTAATCATGTTTTATGTACTACCTAACAAAAAAGGTATTGGTGCGGAATCTCTTTCAGGTCAAGCTTTCAAGAAAGAAACTCATAGCAATGTTGACTACAACTCTCACCGTATTCACCTTGCCATGGGCAATGTTAGGATCGTCACGGCTTTTAGCAACAAGGGTATCGTGGCTTTGCCAATGCCTATAGCACCATTGGTAGTTAAACCCAATGTCAACCCTAAGGAGGGGATAGTATACTTGCATAGACACCCAGTGTGAAATACGGCCACAGCAACACGTAGAATCTCCAACCAAAGCTACAATCCAATTAACCAAGTGGGTCCCCAAACATAAATCGCAGCATACAAAGGACACATCTCCAAGATTTCATAGCTCTCATATTCCATACACTTGACTTAAAAGAAAAAGCTGGCGTTACATGAATAGGCAAATGACCAAATTGCAATAGTTTCCAAAATCCCTATTGAATGTCTAAGGCTTCTATGATAGCAATACCACGATGTAGTTGCCTAAATCTAAAAATGGCACACATGCCCATCTACCATAACCCCAAACCAACATATACATACCCATAAGCTAGTAGGAGGTAAAAACCAGAGCGAGGAAAGAGATGCTGAAGCCATGAACACTTAATGTGTCTATTGGCCAAAAGTCAGACCCACTACAGATAGGCCTAGCCCTAATGCTTGCAATGCACCATGCGAAACACAAATAGAGAACCACATGTCCCTTGAACCACAAGCTCAATCATAGGCGAGAGATAACAACCACTCTAATGACCACCTCATAGCGGAGGTAAATATAGTTAAGTAGTCTAGTTGAGTCAAAACCCCAACCACCCATAGGCCTTAAGCCATCTTATCATCACTGATCCATTCTCGAATCGGCATCCGATATGGCCATGAACATGGGAGATGACTTAGTGACATGTATCAAATAACTGGACTCATCTTTTACGATGTTTGCCAAAAGCTATGAATGCTAGGACATAGGCATGCTTGACAAACAAAGAGAAAATGGTGCATGCTCTTTGCCTTGTCCTTGGGAGGAATTTGAATTCATATTCATAAAAATTCCCATGATTGCAAAATAGTTGATTGCCACAGAAATCTCTTGAGAATAAGCCTTAAGCCAATGGTTAATTACATCCTTCAAGAAAAGTAGAGTTCCAATGTCACTCGATGATAGACTAGATGAGCTACATAAGCTAGTTGAATCCAAATCCAATTTCCTATGGAAATGGTACACTTTCCACATCCAATGGGAATAAGACGATTGTCAAATCATGACGAATGCAAAGCAAAGACATGCCATCAAGACTTTCAAAAATGACCCCACTTATGTGGTCGCAAATTTATCTAGACACAAAATAGACCATTAGAAGACAAGGTTATGCTTTATCCGTACTTAGATAGGATCCTAATAGAAGAAGAACCACTGGTCTTCGTTTAGCCTCATCTGCGATAGAACTTGTTCTAGTCACATTTTCATGTGTCGGGCTCATCATGGCTAGCTCTTGGGATCCTATCTAAGTCTAGAATAAATGAAAGAGAAAGCTAAATAATGGACATAAAGAAACAATGCTAGAATCAAGGATTTAGCAAGGTGCCTAGGTGCTATAAGAAAAAGTGAGCGCTGTCAAAGGGGGTTTTGCCGAAAGGTCGAATCCATCAGTGTAACATTTCCGAATCAAATACACGCATTGTTCATATGAATCTCCTCTTAGGAGGCCAATAAGGTTACGATATTGGCAAATTTTTTTATTATTATTCCCCTTATCCCCCCAGCCGATCGTCATGCTGGAGGGGAGGGGAATAGCATGTATGATCAAGCTCCTCAATGGCAGAGTATCCTCTCAGCCCTGCACCCTGTAGCCTCTCCCTTCATGGCATAAACTTAAATAGGTGAGGGGAGGGGATCCTCCCTCCCCTACGCGTCATTTTGCATGAGTTCTTCCCCCCTACAAGCTCCATCGAGGAGCTTGATCGTACCTGCTATTCCCCTCCCCTCCAGCACGACGGTTGGCTGGGGGGATAAGGGGAATAATAATAAAAAAATTTGCCAATATCCTAACCTTATTGGCCTCCTAAGAGGAGATTCATATGAACAATGCGTGTATTTGATTCAGAAATGTTACATTACTCTGCCATCGAGAGGGAAAGAGTGGAGACGCTGTTGCTGTGTGGTCGTGAGGGAGAGAAAGGAGGAGCCGCCCTGCACAAACGCCGCCGTTGAAGGGAAGAGGAGAGAGTCGCAACAGCGCCGCCATTGGGATCGCCTTGCCGCCATCGAACTCCACCTACGCCTCCATCTCCTTATCCACATAGGCGCCTACAGTCTTCAGAAGCTCTAGAAGCTTCTTAGGAAGCTTCTATAGCTCCTAAGAATCCCCTTTTCATGTGGCCTACTTAAGGCCCTTTCATATAACACCCCCCACACATTCTTCTTTTGGGCTCCCTCCTAGCCCAGGTTCATGTGGCTCTTTTAAGCTTTTTTTTTCCTTTTTTTTCACACCTAGGGCATCCTAAAAACTACCCCTGAGATCAAATGAAAAAGCCCATTTCCGAGGCTTTAATAAGCCTTACCCTCGAAGGACTTTAAACCCCCTCCCCGGGATCTAAAGGCCTTTTCGTGAGCCTTCTTATTGCCCTCGCAAGTGGGGTTTAAAAGCCTAGTTACCCCATTGAAATCAAGCCTTTTGCCCACTTTAGACCGGGGTTTAAAAACCCTTTCCGTGGGCATTCCCCACTCAAATTCATAGGAGGAAACCTTCTACAAAAACCGTTTTCAAAAGATGGTGCAAGCTGTCACAAAGGGGAGCTACGCGTGCAAAAGGAGACGGCCAAGGTCATAAATCTACATCCAAGATGGAAAGGCCGCATTCGCAATGGCTCCTAAGAAAGCCCAAGGCGCAACCACAAGAGGATCGTCTCCTAGCATCCACGTGAACATCTCACCACAAGTCTAGGCACAACCCCAGGTACAGGTTCCCAGTTCGCCTCCTACATCAAGTACTGCTGTAATCCAGGAGAAGAAGTTTCTTCTCAAACAGATTAAGCCACCCGAATTTGATGGGAGAGGCAGGTCTGTCCAAGCAGATGCTGAAATTTGGATTGAATCCATGGAGGATTACTTTGAAGCAGCCAATACTGCACTCGCCAATCAGGCTATGCTCGCCAAGCTGAAGCTCACCAGCGAAGCCAGGATTTGGTGGAAGCAATGGTGCAGAGATCAATGTTGAGATGACAAGCTCAACACATGTGGACATTGATGATGGACCGCCTGGTTAGATGGGTCCACACGTCTACACTTAGCACGTCGGTGGTCATTATGACTCTCACATGGCCACTGACTCACTACTTATTATATTCAGGTTGTTACACCTATTTATAGCTGGCATAGTTATAGCGCCAGTCGACTAGTGTAGTCGGTTATGCATTGTTTGACTTAGTAGGCCACTTTCCTTTTATCTTGTATCTTATCTATACTTTGTGTACATTGTGAAGTGTGTGGAAGAAGAAGAAGAAATCAGCAAGAAAACGTTTTGGCCTCCATCTCTCTTCTTGTCTCTTGAGTGAGCTTCTCCTTGTGCATTCTGTGTGTGTTCGGCGCAGCATCTTGAGCAATCTCCTCCACCACGCGATTCTTGACAATCAAGGGATCGCGGAAGGATCCGTTACACCTGGGAGAAGCTGAAGAAAGCCATGCAGGGAAGATACTTACCACCTGCATATCGCATGCAGAAAATGAATGAGTTCTACAAGCTAAAACAACTGGGACTCACTCTTGACGCATACTATTCTAAATTTGTCTCACTTCTTAAGTATGCACCACAGATGGACATGACATAGCAGGTGTCAAAATTTTGTGCTGGTTTAAATCCACCAATAAATACCTGTCTCAAATCTATGCGTCCATCAGATCTTCAAGATGCTCTCATTTGAGCTGCGCCTATAATTCAAGAGGTGCAGGCTAGACCAAGAGGTAACAAAACTTGGTCTTATAATGACCCGAACAGAGGAGCATTCACGCCTCAAATGAAGAGAGTTCAAGGTCAGCATCAGGGACAAAGAAAGAAAGCAAGGACTAATAATGTCAACAACAACTTTGTTCCTACTCAAAGCAATAGCCGAAACCTCCGTTGTTTCCACTGCAATGAGCCTGGTCATTTCAAGAGGCAAGGTCCCAAGGTTGGAGGACATCACCAAGCACCTTTCCAAGGAACTGGCCGTGGTCAGGGAGCTGCTACTCGAGGCAGAGGAAGAACCGCTTGTGTTGCCAATAGGTAAATGTTTGAAGAAGAAGAAGATCCGACCATGGAAGTAGAGTTTGAAAGGGCGGCAGTCCATGCCTCTCTTCACAAGAAAGGGCCGAATCGCCAATTCTCGGTGATTTAGACACCGTCAGACTATTAAGGTAAAAGTTTCAAGACCTTGATTGATTGTGGCAGTACACATTCCTTTATCTCACCAGTTGTGCAAAAAGATTAGGAATAACCACAGTAGAAGCACCTATCTTGCTTGTGGAATTGGCAAATGGTCGTGAGGTTACTTGTACCAGGCGAACAGCTAAGGTGAAATTCTTTCTGGGAGGAAAGACGGCTTCGGTCAAATTCAGAGTCATGAGCCTAGGTATCCATAAGTGTCTACTCGGAATGGATTGGCTTAAACCCAATAACGCCCACATTCATTGTGGAAAGGGCCAAGTTTCCTTTCAAAACTCTGAAGGGGATTTGGTCACAACTCAAGGTGAGGCTGGAGTGCCAAAAATCCAATTAGCCAAAGCATCTCGGATTATAAAGGGAGTCAAAAAAGGACTACCTGTCTACTTGATTAAGCTCAATAAGTTAGATCAGAAGCAGGAGTCTAGTGAAGGACCTTCTTGGCTAAAGGAATACGTGGATGTATTTCCTGAAGAGTTGACAGAACTTCCGCCTCAAAGAGAAGTGGATCATGAGATTAAGCTAGTACCAGGAGCTGTGCCAATTGCAAAGAGACCTTATAGGATGTCTATACCAAAAGCAATTGAGCTGAAGGAACAACTCAAGCAACTGCTAGATCAGGGCTACATCCGTCCTAGCAGTTCACCATGGGGAGCTCCAGTACTGTTCCAAAAAAAGAAATATGGAATGCTTCGACTATGTTTTGATTACAGAGGGTTGAATCAATCAACTGTCAAAAACAAGTACCCTATTCCTAGAATAGATGAGCTTCTTGATCGTCTTCAAGGTGCAAAGATCTTCTCCAAGATTGATCTCAGGTTTGGTTACTATCAGATAAGGATCAAGGAAGAAGATATCCCCAAGATGGCCTTCAATACAAGATATGGACACTTTGAGTTCCTTGTTATGTCAGGAAAAGAGAATGTAGTTGCCGATGCACTCAGTCGCAAGGCATTCCTTAATTCTCTAATCTTCCAAAATCCATCAATAGCTAGATCTCTAGCCACAAAGGTATCTATGCCAAACAATCCAATACTTGAGTTAGCTGGAGAGGAAGCATGCCATGATCCAGCCTATCAAAAGATGCTAAGGGAAATCTCTATCAAGGATCAGGATCAAAAGGTGCAGGCTAAGTATCATGAATTCTCTATCAATAGTGGACTTGTCTACTATAGAATGAGGTTATGTATACCGGCAAGCCAGTCACTTAAGCAAAAGATATTGTGGGAAGCTCATGATTCCCCTTTCTCAGGACATCCTGGCTATACCAAGACTCTCAATGCAGTTAGGAAGAGCTACCATTGGGAGAGGCTTAAAGGTGATGTTCTCAAATATGTCACCGAATGTTTGTCTTGTCAACATATCAAAGCCAAACATGTTAAAATGCCAGGGAAGTTGCAACCGCTTGACATTCCCCAAATGAAATGGGAATTCATCAGTATGAATTTTGTTGTTGGCCTACCCCAAGTTCAGGGGGGATACAACTCCATCATGGTTGTGGTTGACATGCTTACTAAAGTTGCATACCTTATTCTAGTAAAGAAAAACTAAAAAGCCTCAGACATTGCAAGATTATTTATCAAGGAGATATTCAAGCTACATGGGCTACCAAGAAGAATCGTTAGTGATCGTGATTCTCTATTCACATCACACTTCTGGAGAGCCATCTTTGAAGCCATTGGGACTCAACTCTATTTTAGCACAGCTTACTATCCCCAAACGGATGGCCAAATAGAGCGAGTCAATCAAGTCATCGAGGATATGCTTAGGACATACTATAGTCATGAACCAAAAAGGTGGATTCAATACTTACCTTTGGTTGAATTTGCCTATAATGCTTCTTACCAACAAAGCATTCAGATGACCCCTTTCCAAGCATTGTATGGTCATGACTGTCGAAGTCCCCTAAACTTCTCAGATCCAAACTTGAGGGTTGAAGCTTCAAGGCAAATGTTGGAAGAGATGGATGACCAAATAAAGTCAATAAGACAGGACATCCAAGCCGCCAAGGATAGACAGAAGGCATACACGGACTTGAAGCGTCAAGATAGAATCTTCGAGGAAGGAGATATGGTCTTCATTTGCATATGCCCAAAGAAGAGTTCCCTATCCTTAGGAGATTGCAAGAAGCTAATTCCAAGATATTGTGGACCGTACAAGATCCTCAAGTGCTTAGGACCTAATGCTTATAGACTGCAACTCCCTAAGAACATAAAGGTTCATAATGTATTCCATATCAGCCTATTGAAGAAGTATGTACCTAATCCTAACCATGTACTTGATGACCAACAAGTTGTAATGCCTAGTCAAGGAGCCCTTGAACTAAGGCATGACAGGATCTTAGATATTAGGGAGAGACAATTGAGATCCAGAACCTTGAGAGAATGCCTCGTCCAGTGGAAAGATTATCCCAAAGAGGATGCCACTTGGATAGATGAAAGCACTCTCAACCATCAATATCCCCAGTTTATCTCGAGATGAGAACATCTTGATTCCTCCAAGGGGGAGAGAATGTAACATTTCCGAATCAAATACATGCATTGTTCATATGAATATCCTCTTAGGAGGCCAATAAGGTTAGGATATTGGCAAATTTTTTTATTATTATTCCCCTTATCCCCCTAGCCAACCGTCGTGCTGGAGGGGAGGGGAATAGCATGTATGATCAAGCTCCTCGATGGAGCTTGTAGGGGGGAAGAACTCATGCAAAATGACGCGTAGGGGAGGGAGGATCCCCTCCCCTCACCTATTTAAGTCTATGCCATGAAGGGAGAGGCTACAAGGTGCAGGCTGAGAGGATACTCTGGCAAGCTCCATCGAGGAGCTTGATCATACCTGCTATTCCCCTCCCCTCTAGCACGACGGTTGGCTGGGGGGATAAGGAGAATAATAATAATAAAAATTGCAAATATCCTAACCTTATTGGACTCCTAAGAGGAGATTCATATGAACAATGTGTGTATTTGATTTGGAAATGTTACAATCGGGGATCAGAAGTAGAAGGAAGTAGAGATAGGAGATGGAAGAGAAGATAGAGAATACCCAAGTGGTAAACACGACAAAAACAAATCACAATGAATTGAATCAATATGTATTGAAAGAACCTCGAATCTTTGCACTACTCAAAAGCAATCTCCAGGCATTAGTTCTTCTGGAGCTCCTTCGTAGATCCCAAAAACGTGGATCAGAAAAATCAGCTCTTTCTCTGTTGTCCGGAACCCAAATCTAATGGCTCCATTGGCTCCGAAAGGGGGGTAAAACTCCGGGGCACCTGCTCACGGATCTCCCAGATCACTCCTTCTTTCTTCAGTTCAATTTGCAATTTTCAGCCTGTTTACAACGATCGCGACGTGCATGATTTTGTCAATCCATCCTTTTTATGAAAAATCTCCTAATTGGCTGAAAAAGCAACTTGCTTTTTGCATGCCATCCTAATCTAGAAGCTTTTTTAACTTTTTCAAATTTTTACAATAAATAATATCAAATATATGCTAAAATTATACAAAAATCTAGTATTTTTGGATAATCCGTGCAACTCACACTAATAGTAATGACTCAGATCACATTGACTCTCTAGATCAATAAAGAAGTCGGATGATGAATTCCATACTTTTTCACACTGTGTCTTGATAACATCACAACATCCACCCCCTCTGAACTTGCACATCCTTCGGTATATGCCAAAATCCTAGTTGTCACTGGATTGTGAGTCCTCCTCATCCTCTACAACCATATCCTTTGCTTCTTCATCTTCCTTATCTTCCTGGCTAGCCCCTGTATCATGGCCACTATTTTCTTCCAATTATGGCAACTCATAGGCATTAGATTCCCTCCTTTTGAATAATTTGATTCTTTTCCTTGCTACCAGAAGTTTTATGGCTGTTCCATCTAGCTCATTTAATGCATAAGTAGCATTACCAAACACCTGTCTTACCACATAGGGTCCAAACCATCTTTTGGAAACTTTACGCATGGCATTATGCTGGTTATCTAAACTGCTATCATAAACCAATACCCAATCCCCATCTTGTATGGTTCCTGGTCTCAGTCTATGTCTTTTGTCAAACCGTTTCTTGTTTTGTATCCTTGCTGCCCTTAACTTTGCAATTGTTGCCTCTATGTCTTCTGACTTTCTTTTCAACTGTCTAATGCATAAGGCCAACAACTCCTCTCGATTCAACTCCTCCTCCCAAGGTAACACACTCCATGTGACTGTCATCTCTTCTATCGACATGATAGATTTTTGACCATACATCAACTCTACAGGCATATATCCTGTAACAGCACTATGAGTTGTTCTGTCGGCCCACAAAGCATAAGGGAGCAATCATGGCCACTCATTTACCTTCTCTCTACATGCTTTTCCGAATGCCTTCACAATAGGTGGATGACCTCTTTTACTTTTTCCATTTCCTTCAGGGTTATAGGCTGAAGTTAAAGCACGCTTTATCCCCAGCCGTGCAAAGAAATCATGAGCTTCATCTGCATCCAGCTCATCCCTATCTGCTGTAATTTTTCCCACACAGCCATATCGACAAAAGATCTCTTCTAAGAGAAAAGTACATACGGCCTTTGTCATCTTAGTACGCAGAGCTCTCCCTTCCACTTGATTAGTCAAGTCTTCACAAGCAAACACAAGATACCTCATTTTTCAAAGACCTGTAGGCATTCTGACCAAATCCACCACCCACTTAAAATGAAGAGACAATGGATATGTGGGTTGCAATCCATCCCGATGTCTCATAGTTGAATACATTCGACATGTCATACATGTTTCCACAAAGCGAGCAACATCCTTATACATACCCTGCCACCAATATCTTTCTTTGATCTTTGTAAAAGTACCTCAAACACCTCTATGACCAGCCCACAAGCTTTCATGAAATTCTTGCATTACTTTTACTTGTGAAGCTCTGTCACCCAAAACTCGCAATGGCATACCCTATTTCTTTTTAGCATGTTTCCATAAGTGTCTATCTTTTGCCAAAAATCCATAGGCTTTCCTCTTGATCTTCTTAAACTCCTCATCTGACCATTCATCTCTCTTTGTTAATGTACTAAGATATTGACCAATTCTCAGCCACTCTCCTGCATATTTGTCTTCCAAAAACACTTCTACACAAGATGCAAAACATCTAAAGTGTCTTCTCTTTGTTGTCCAAGCTTTTGTTAATGCTATAGGAACACCTTGCATTGCTAAATTCACTCTTGCAACATCATTTTTAGCCATAAGAAAGTCATCTTCTTCCTCCTCATCCATCATCCCATCTTCATTCTCATAGCGTGCTCGCGATAACATGTCTACCACTGGGTTATCTCTTCCTACAATATGTTGAAATTCAGGGTTCAAAGATTTGACGTATGCAATCCACTGGATCATAGCAATGTCCGGAGTAGCACAACTAGTAATCATACCCAATACCGGTAAACAATCATTTTCAATGACTACACGAGCACCCATAAAATACTCCTTATCACATTTAAGGGCTGTCACAATTCCCCATAATTCTCTTTTAACCTGTGGATATCTTCTCTGTCGTTCAGTCAATACTTTAGCACCAAAGCAAATTGCATATCTTTGTCCTTCCTCATCATCTTGCCCAATTGCCCATCCAATCCCGATTGGGCTTGTATCAAGAGTAATAATGATAGGCTTTCCATGTGAATAGTCAACCTTTCTCAATGTAGGAGCAAATTTTAAGAGTTGCTTCAATTTCTTCATTGCTTTCTGATGCTTCCTTTCCCAATGAAATTTTTAACCTTTCCTTAGAAGTTGATAAAGAGCATTGGCTACATGTGCAAAGTGAGGAATCCATATCAAATAGAACACACATGCACCCAAGAATCTATGCACCTCTGATACATTCGTGCATACATCTCACATTCTATCAATCCCATCTATTTTTGCTGGTGATGGCCTTCGCCCATAAGGCCCACACATATGCCCAACAATCAAAACCTCTTCAAATCCAAAGACAGACTTTTGTCCAGAAAGAGTTAAATGCACCTCTTCTAGACGTGTCAAAATTCTCTCACAATCCACAATACGGTTTGCAACAAACTATCTACATCCATGAGCATCCATCTCTTCATTCTTTTTATCCACTGCACACCCTTTGATTGGAACATCATCCAAGAAGGGCATAGTCAACTGTGGTATAAAATCCATGAGTACCCTATTCATAGCATTTGTCATGTGTGCCATTGAGTTTGTTGCACCCTATGGGAGAGTACACATCCGTACTAACATTCTTGTTGGGCACAGTAAACCAACGATTTGAGTACAAGGTTGAAGAAGGATCCAAGATCTTCATGCGAATCTTTTCATTTAGCAAATCCATCACCTTTGGCAAGTAAGCTTTAGGCATTGGAATAGGCCTCAAGTTCCATGGTACATGTGGCACAGTAAATATGGCCATAGAAGAGACAACATTTGGATCCACACAACCTATTTCACTTGGTTGAAATGCAAATGCCTTCCCATGTCTAGCCAACATCTGCATAAAATAGTTTCTCTCAGGAGGCAAAAGAAACCCTTCTGCACCAACTTTCAATTCTTGTAATGTTTCAGATGTAAACTGATGACCTATATCTTTAGGATCCCGTAAGCTTGGCTGCCTTGACACTTTTTCATACATACCCTCACTCTCTGGTGGAAGTGGCAAAGCAATTGGTTTCACCTTTTTGTCAACTGTCTTATACTTTGTCTCCACAAGTGCTTTAGCCCATTGTAATCCTTCTTGCTGAGCAAACAATGCTATAACATCATACATATCCAAAGAACATACTGGCAACACTCTGTTTTCAGCCTCATTTTTGCATGTATAGTTTCTGAAATTTCAGCCGTAGTGTCAATAATATTCAGCCCATAAAAGATGCCTGAAATGCCATCATTTTCAGCTAATAGCCCCAATGATCTCAGTTTCTTAATAGCCCATTTCATAGATATGCATTCAACCCTACAAATAGCTTCCATAGGCTTAAACCAACATGAACTGTTTGATGTAAACTGAGAATTACCAATAGTAAATACATGCTTCATTTCATCAAGAGGCGAGTACACCCTCTGAACAGCACTACTATAGCCCCACATTATTACAATAGTGCTTAATGAAAATCCAGGTCTTTGAATTCCCTTGCATTTGGAACCAAAGGAGACTCTCGAAGCGTATCATGATTTCTAGGATGATTAACACAAATAGTAAGAAATTGGACTGCTTTCCTCCCATCTTTGCTTCTGACTCTTGCATAAGCAAAACCATCATCAAATACCTTTGTTTCCATATGCACTCCTATAATATAGGGCTATCCCAAAATCACTGCATATGAGGAATTATCTTGCACAAAGAAGTGTTGCTCTTCCTATACATCACCAATTGTCACTTTTACATTAGGACATGCAGCGTAGAGCTCCCCTAAAGAATTATTTGCAGCCCTCATACACCAACCATGATCAATGTCCACAAGCCATGCACCATTTTCATACAATCCCCACTCAATGACATTTATCTCAGACCCATGGTTAAGTAAAGCAACACAAGGATTTTCACGCTCTCCTATTTTCACTACCGTTTCAGTGGTAGCTCTAGCCCAATGATTTCTTGTATATTGACTTCGAGGAATAAATCCTAGAGTCTCTGCTCCATATTGTTGCATTTGCCTTACTCCACCATGCATATTGCTACTAGACAATGCATTTTCAGCCACTTTCTTCTCTTTTCCGCATGCTGTCCACCACTAATTAGTAGCATCCTGCATAGATAATCAAGTACTTACTTCATGCTCATATTTAGCCCAAATACCCAACAAACCAGTTTCCTCTTCAAATTGCAGCAATGCACTAGTAGTATCACCAAGAAACTGACGCTTCCTTATAATTATGTCAATGATCTCATCATGAAATTCTCTCTTGGCAATGCCAAGCACCTCTCCCAAGGTAAATTCCACCCGAATGTTTAAGATCCATTCTTCAAAAACCTTCTTAAGATCTATGACTGTCTCAATGTTAGATTGCAACTTATATCCTGGCTGCTTGCCCTTCTTTTTGCCCTCTTATTTGTTATCTTGTTTTTGCTTCTGACTTACCTCTTCCATAACATGCTCGGGAGGTGGCTGATTTGCAGCTTTAGGCTGATCCACACTTCTTCTTGTCATTCTTTTAGATGTCCCTGCAATATCTTCATCTCTTTTTCGTTTTTCTTCCACAAGTACATCTGTGTTTTGTACCTTTTCTAAATATGCATACACTGAATATGCATCTACCGATGATTCCCAACCAGTTATGCCACGAATGTCTTGCCCTACATGAGACATTTCACTATCAGTGACCTTTCTCTTTTCAGCTGCATGTAAAGCATGTGTCCATATTTCAGCCTTTGGACCAACCATCACTTGGCTTTTCATTCTATCCAACTGTAGACCAAAAGTAGAAGCATGTACTGTCGCATAAGCATTTTGGACAGCCAATTCTTCCAACAACTTTTGCATACCTCCCTTTCCAAAATTCAAAGTGAGAGGCAATCCCATTTCTTGTGCATGGATCTTGCCATCTTTCCAAAAGATAAGTTGTCGTGCCAAGGCCTCCTGATAGGCAGCACAATCCTTTCTCTCGTCCTGCAAACTGTCACACCACATACATCTTTTTCCAGGCTTAGGGGCTGCTGCCTGTCCCCTTTCCTCTTGTCCTTTTTCATTCAATTTTGCAACCTTCAATTGAAGATCCCACATCCCTTTGACCAATTCATCTAAGACATCTTCCCTAAAACAAAAGGAAAAATAGCAGGTACACTGTTTACCATATTTACCGCAGCACAGAGGAGCGGGAAAATGGAAAAAAGTCAAAAAGGAAAATAGCAAAAAAGGCGCAGGATAAAAGAAGGAAAAGCCGCCCTGGAAATTTAAATGCTCGGGCACGACCCCCGAAAAGTCTCAGTGTCGCCCCGAGACAGCAAAAGAGTAAAAGGCGCACCATTAAAATGTGGAAGCGTTCCCGAATCCTTGTAAAAGAGCGGCAGGCTCGCTCTTGTGAAAAGTGTACGCATTAGTTGGGAATAGGATAAATTAGAATGGTGGAAGGGAAAAGGGGATGACCGCCCAAAAAGGATTTAGGGCTTTGTATATAAAGTTGAAAAGTGAATGAGAAGCTCATTCTTTTGGTGTGTGGCACAAGGAGTCTTCTTCTTCCTCTCTCCTTCTCTCTTCTTGCTTGTGTGTGTGCTTGAGTGAGGGAGTGTGAGAGTGTGAGGGAGTGAGTGTGTGGGAGTGAGGGATCAAGAGGGTGAAGCTCTTCACCATCTCCTCTTCTCTTCTTCTCTTCTCTTCTCTTCTCTTCTCTTCTCTTCTCTTCTCTTCTCTTGCATGCGCAGCTATGGAGGATGGAGCTTGGAGATGGAGGAGGCTTGAGGATGCTTGAGCTAGCATCAAGAATCGTGGAGCTACCGAGGTGTGCGAGGGAGGAGGCTACTCACATCGGCATCAAGGTAAGCTCACTACACTCGTAGGATCGACGGCGCATCGGCTAGGTGAGAGATAGCCATTAGAGCTCATTTGGAATGCTTGAAACAATAAGCGGTCCGTGGGTCTTGGCGGTTGAGTGAAACCTCCCACATTTTGGTTCCGTTTTCCGGGACCAATGGATTCAAGCTTGAGCACTTGCGCGCCTCATATCAAGCATCGAAGTAGGGGATTCATCCCCGAAACGGAGCTTGAGATAGGTAGGAAGTTTGGGTGTTTTTTATCTTCAAAACAAGTAAGTATTTTGGGATATTTTTGTTGTTTGATGATTGGAAAACATGGAGAAATTAGTTTAGTTTTTGCTTTCGATTTTTGTTGCGTTTAGAGTAGGCTAACATTAGGAAATTGCACCCGAAAGGCATAGGGTTTGCTACTGTAAAATAGGGAGAAATTTGGGGAAAACAGGTGGAAAATGGAGAAAATGCTCATTTGAATATGTAGGAATCGCAAGGAGAGTGATCGGTAACATCCAGGTAATGTCCAGTAGGGATATAAGTTCGTGGAGGGCAAGGAAATCCTCATTTGCAACCAACTGAGAGTGAGAGAGAGAGAGAGAGAGCTTGGGTGACCCATTTCGATTGATCAGTGCGAGGAGTTACGTTGCTATCGGCGATCCCCAGGTATATAGATCTCTTCCCCATCACTCCAGCATCATTCATGTCGAATCTTGTAGCCTACAATAATCAATACCGTAAGATTTTGGACGATTTTGTGCTCGAAAGTGTGTTCGGGTCGACGGAATCGGACACCCGATTCAGTGTCCGATTCTCAGAATCGGACGTTCCCCGATCGGACCAACCCGTCCGATTTTGGGAATCGGACCACTCGGACCACTCGGACACTCGAACACTCGGACCAATCCCGTCCAATCGGACTCTTCGTCCAATCGAGAAAATAGGACCCACCGAGTAGGGCACGTTAGCAATCGGACCACCCACCTGGTCTAATCTGACCACTTGTCTGATTTTTGAAAATCGAACTCTTGACCCCCTGTCCGATTCTGAGAATCGAATAGCTCAAACTCGGATCCACCTAGTCCGATTTCGAGAATCGGACCATTGGTAAATCGGACCACTGGTAAAGCGGATGTCCGATTCTCAGAATCGGACGCACCCTTAGGTAGAAAAAAGAAAATTGACCCCCATGATTGACTGAAAGCGCAACCCGCCCTAGGACAACATAGCGAGCACCTTGTAGGCAGTTCCCGATGTAGGAGTCACAACCAAGGGACAAGGGGATGGTGCTGGAGCACTCCCCATCAACCAGGCGTGTTGAGAACGAAAATCCAATCGTAGGGCCTGTGATTGACCCCCTAGTGAATAGCAAGAAGCAGCACAGACCCCAGAATCTGCTAGAACAGCCAAGACTTGAGCAACAAAGCTTATCAGGCCCGAGACGAGACAAGAGGGCATAAGCATATAATTGTTTGCCGCACTCACATTGAATTCTGCACTTGAAGTGCACATAAGAAAGCTGAAAGCCTGATTGACCACAAGTGCACGAGAAACGACACACACTGAGTGAACATAAATTGAGGACTATATTCAATAAGTCAAGGAACTCACCCAGATAAAACCACTCAAGGAACCCACGAGCAGGAGAGAACCAAGACATAGACAAACTATCAAAGAGCAAAGTAGGACCAAGCAAGGAGTGCAAACAACGAGGATCTGTCAAGTCTATTCAACCTGATCGACAGCATAGTGGAGCGCAAGAGCTCGATCATGACGGAATAGAGCTCCGACCATCAGTCTTATGAGGAGCTCAATTTGAACGTATTCCCAGATGCTATTCGGCAGAGCTGGTGAGCAGTTACGACACGCACGCCCGGTACGAGCACCGCGATAGGACAACAGACACAATTATTGCAGATCTAGAAGAGGAGAGAAGGCTAGCCCACAAGCCATTGCAGGGCATAGCCGAGTACAATAGGGATCAGCAAGCTAGGAGCCAAAGGAAAAGCATGGAGCTGCATGAGGTGCAGCGAGTGCTAAACCTAGCTGGCTGAAACCGAACGGACCATGAGAGAGCACTAGAGGGAGACTTGACATTGAGCGAGCTTCTCAAAAACGGCTGCTCGATAATACAGCAACAGAGCAGAGTGCCACCGCACTAGCAATGTCATTTCTCTCGCAGGATTAGGGGCGAACCGAGGCTCAAAGAACCAGGCCAAAATACTGATTGTTGCCAAACAACTCGATAAGTACCAGCCTATGATGACCCATACAGCTTTGTTGAGGAGTTTGAGCAAGTCTGCGAAGCCAACGGGCTCAACGACCAAACTCAATGCTCGCAAGCATTCGGCCTTTGCCTAGGCGACAAGGGTACGACGTGGTATATGAGCCTAGATGCTGTAGAGCGAGCCAATTTCAATGACCTCAAGGATCTCTTCGTCAAGAGATTCACCGAGCCCGGATACTCCGATAACCTGCTAGTACTCTTGATGAACATAAAGCAGAAAGAGAAGGAGGACATCCGGGACTACGTGACCCATGTGAGGAGTCTCTTTAAGAGAATCCCTCTGGGTGAGCGACCAACTACAAGAGCAATTTTGACTATATTCATCAGCGAAATTCGAGACGAGGAGTTATATAAGGCTTTGGCAGGAAACTCAAGCTTGCAGCGGGATGCGGTGGCTAGAGTATTTGAGGAAGCCATTAGAATCGATGATCAGTTGAAGGAGTGGAACTCTAGGAGCTCAAATCTAGAGAAGGCCAATTCACGAAGCTCAGAAAGAGCGTCAGCCTCTAGTGAGCGATCAATCCCATCATCCCAAGATAAGGGGAAAGTCACTGAGACAGACCAAGGCTTGGCTGATGTCAAGATGGAATTAGCCAAGTTGCAAGACATGTTGAGACGACCAATGCGCCCGCACGTCCAATGCGTGTACTGTGGCAGAAACCACTTGCCGGCCGAGTGTCAAGACCCTAGGTCAAGACCTTGTGCTAATTGCGGTAGGTTTCGGCCATGATGTCGCGCATTGTAGATTACCAAGAAGACTTCCACTACAAGATATAGACCTTATACCGACGTTTAAAGTGACGAAAATACAAACAACAAAATTTGCCCCCATTATCGCAAAAAGCGTCGTTATTAACGATGCCATAGAAACGTCGCTATTGGCATCGCTATTGACGTAACCAGTAAGTTTGCGACACGTATAGCGACGGCAATAGCGACGCGAGCAGTAAATTTGCGACGGTAATAGCGACGGTAACAGGGATAAAAAAAATTTTGTGACAGGGCAGCAAGCTGCCTTGCCACATATAGCACTGTGTGCTGTATGAGAGCCATACAAAATAACTTCCATTCACTGAAGAGGAGCTGACAAAGTATGGGAATCAGTGTTGAGACACGTGGATTTAGCTAGTTCACGTTCAAACATACCCTGAATTTAGACGATGCCATCCTGGAAGAGCTGACAGTGAAGGAGTTGGTGGATAAATGCAACATCTGAAAGTGTGGAAAAGGTCGGACAGGTTGTAGATTACAGCATGTGCGCTAAATTTTTAAGGATCTTTGATGAAGGTTGCACTACTGTATACAAAGCGCTTGTAAACAAAAAGAATGTATACTGAAATCATAAAACAGATACATGAAATAAATATAAGATCGCATAAAAAGCGATTGGTACAATCATGACAGGATATCACTAATACATAGAAAATATCTACATAGATCAGGCGACTAAAAAATAAAGGTGTGTGAGCTCCAAGGATCCAAGGGCGAGCTACAAATCCTCGTCCCCTGAAAGCTCGTCCCACCACAAAGGAGCATCGAACGGATTCTACAGAAAAATGAAACAACACATCAATCCACCATACAATAATGCATTCAAATATCTCATGGTAACTGTGGACAAGAAAGATGAGTGACTTACAGGGCCGCCACGTCTATACAATCGGTCGATCAATGCATTGAGACCGTGCCTCTCTGCATATCGAGTCTCAAGGCCTTGCGGATCGCGATTTGTAATGGAGTGCTGCAAAGAAAACAAAATGCTAACTGTTAGAAACATGATTGTCAGTACAAAGAATATTTCAAAAAAACAAACAAGCAAAACAAAAGAAAAACTTACAAAGTCCTCCAAATATGTCCTGTGGCCGCTACTCCCAAGATGATGGACCACTCCGGCCTCGAGTCATGCCCTCGCCGCCTCGTGCTGCTGACTCCAACGTCCTGGAGAATCTATAGCCTCCTCTCTTAGTCGGCGCTAGTTGTCTGCATCTAACCACTCAGGCTTTCCAGCCCCACTCTTGATTGCCTTGCGTGCGTCGGATAGTCTATGTGACATGTATGCACGCATGCAATCCATCATCCATCCCGTAGAGAATCTATCTACTGCGGCTGGCACCGGAAACTCCTCGTGCAAGGATGTTACTATGTAGTCCTTGCTCCCCTCCAGTATGTTCTTCCAATGATCCAGGACGTTGTGCCAAAAAACTTGTTGGCACAACTCTCTCATGCGAGCCATCACCCTCCTCCCCTCATCATTCATGATGATGGCTCCTGACCTACTATCGACCAGATATCCATAACCCCTAGGAGTCTGCCTAAGATGGGTCCTCTCCCATCTGCGTCCACGCTCCTGGGCATATGCAAGAGACCCCTCTACATCCGGTATACCGACGGGAGTAACCTCTCTCGGAGTGGCATCCAAAGGGGTGCCACCTACTACTGATGGCTGCGCAAAAGCTGGAGTAACTGGAGTAGACGTCCCCACAGGTGTGACAAATCCTGGAGGTGATGCAGCTCCAGCTGAACGACGAGACGGAGACACCACATCCGTGTCTCCACAATAGCATCCCCTTGATCCTGATGCAGTCCCTCCCTCTGGCCCAAGTCGTGAGCGTCGAGATCGTTTGCTCGAAGCCAAAGCATCCGATCGTGCTGAAGCAGATCTAGCAGAGCGCCCTGACGAAGAATGAGACAGCTCCTGGTCTGCCATCTCTCTGAATCTCGCGAGCTGGTCTGGAGACATGCATGCGAAGATGTCCTGCAACTCCTCATTGCTCATCCCTCGACTCATTCTGAAAATGTCACCTACACAGATAAAAAATGGTGTTAGAATAATCAATTTAAATTATACAAAGCACAGTAATATAAATCATTTTTAAAAAATCCCTCTTAAAATGCATATCTTATGTACCTTTATAAGAGATTGGTCAACGAATTGAGTAAGTGGATGCTCCAAGTATGAAGTATCCTATGGTCCCATGTTAATCTCCTGACACAACTCTGTATACACTGGAAGGTCGATAGACATGTCACCACAAAAGAATGATTCCGCCTCATTCTCAAAAAATTCTTGGACTCCTGTATTTCCATCATTGTTAGCCGATGCTGGCTCCAAGCTTTCGACGGCCTCCATCCCTTGTAATATCGACCCCTCTATTTGCATATTATCTTCACCTATGCTCGGAACATCGCTTTGATCATATACTCTCGCACTTCGAGGAGTTGAAGGTATAACATACCACCATCAAGGTTATCGGGGGTTTGGATAGAAGATTACCTGTTCACAAACACGTACAAAGCGAGTTCAAACCATTGTGACATAAACCATGTCGTATTACAATTAGCAAGCAAATGTCTCCATATACCTGTTCACAATGGGCCAGCAACACAAAGGTGTCGCGCAAATCCGTCCATTTTTTTTCGGAATCTATTTCAAGAAATCCCGATGGACCTCGTCGAACTGTTGCTTCAACTCCTCCAAGTACCACTTTGAACCACTGCACATCGAATAGTATCATGGAGAAGCTACGGTAATCCACCGTAATAATACTTTGCAAGTTCCCAAAATACTCCATCTCATCCACAACCGTGTTCGGATCCGTTGCTCATCGTCGGTTCTCTTGCTCGAACCTTGCCATGACACCACAGTCCATTGTGAAGCGCATTTTGTCAATACGCTCCACGCGAAAATGCCGTCCGTGTGACCATGCTGCACTATATATTTTGTACTGTACATTGAAACACTCAAATTAGATGTCGCATATAAAATTTAGATACGACAGATTCTAAACCCCTCATCACCTTTGGACTACATCCCCTCGAGAATTCCCACTCCTCCATTGAGACCTCTGTCCCTTCGCTGGATGCTATGGTCAAGGCTCCATGCAACCATCGTGTTGACATAAACCGCGGCATCTCCTCCATGCCGTCGGGATATCAAATCGGTCGATGAGGCGTACTACGTCAGAATTCAGCTCACTCTTCCTCTTGATCTTGCCTTGCAATTTGGTACTTGGCGAGCCACGTCTCCATGGAGGCACAGTGCAACATACAAAAGCGATTCACCTTTTCTTCCATTGAGGCATCCATTCTTTTTTCTACCCCATTTCCAACCACCACATCTCCAGTCAGTCTATCATTATCCTTCAGCGTCCATAGCATTTCATTGTCTGGTTCCATCGTTGGTAGCCATTGTGAAATATGCACTAACGCCTCTGACACCAACCAACCTTCGGCCATGCTACCTTCTGGCCGAGCTCGTTGTCGCACAAAGCCTTTTAGGGTTTTCATGAAGCGCTCCAGGAAGAACATCCATCGCGTATGGACAGGTCGAGCAATCTCCACTTCATCCACAAGATGCACAAGAAGGTGGATTTGTATCGTGAGCATGCTAGTGGGCAGGTATTTCTCAAAGAGACAGACCGTCTCTACTGCTCCCCACCTCGCGGATTCAATAGAGGATGTCTTAATCTCTTTCTGTGAGATCCATTGCAGCAAATTCAACAACTTGTAAATGGCCCCGCGAATTTCTGGAGTAAGGCATCCTACGATCGCGATCGGTAGGACAAACTGCCACAAATGAGAAAGCATTATGAATAATGGCCACTTTTCAAATTGCAAAATGCCCACGCTAATTACAATCCATTTGTAGCACAAACCTGATATATCTTATGCCAATCATGGGATTTTAGCCCCGACAATTGGTCATCTTTAGAAAATGGGGACCTGAGAGAACGCATCATACCCATCAGAGTGCAGATAGACTTGATTACTTGCTTCACAATGCGCTCTTCTTTAGTGGACAAAACCCAAGGAGTGCGAGGAAGCTGCACATAACCATCAGCACTCAACTGCGGCTAAAGCGCCTCCATCTTACCTACCTCCTTCAAATCCATTCGTGCCCCTATAGTGTCTCTCTTTCCTGTGATGTGGTCCCATAGCAAGCTGCCCACATTCTTGAAAATATGCATGGGATCCAACAAGTGGTTGACCTGTAAGTGGGTCCAATATAGCAACTCGTAGAAAATTGAGAACCATCGCATTCCATTTGGATGTGATTTCGGGTTGACCATTTTCAGCTCATACCAGCTTACGGCGTTCATATGTGTTGGAGGTCGTCCAAGGAAACCTTCCCTGAGTTCATGATTCTCCGGCAAGAAAGCGACGTGTCCTTGATATACCATCTTCTTCATGGTTCGTGACCTTCGGGAGTCTAACTGTGGCCCACACAATGGACATGCATGATAACCTGAGGTAACCAGACCTGTAAGGACACCACGACCTAGTGAATACTTGATTGAATGAGATAAAATATAGATATTACAAGCGAGAACGGAGGCCTGCTCACCTGAGCACTCTCCCAATCCTGGAAAGTCATGCATCGTCCACATGAGAATGGCTCGAATGTTGGCTGACCGCCGACCATCACTCCTGCTCATATCTTGCACAGTGACCCCCTCCTCCCACAAAATCTTAAGCTCATCGACTAATGGATGAAGATACACATCCATATTTTTTACTTTGTAGTGGCTTGGGACGAGCAAGCTAAGGATGAGATGTCATTTCTTCGTAGAAAGCCATGGAGGGATGTTGTAGTTGACCAGGACTATAGGCCACACACTGTAAGAAGTTGAGCACAAACCAAATGGGTTCACACCATCCATTGCGAGACCGAGCCAAAGATTCCTTGGCTCTCGCGCAAAGCCTGGGAAGGTAGAGTCAATGTGGCTCCATGCACACGAATCCGCTGATATTCGTTGAACTCCATCCGTGGACCTATTCTGCACATGGCATGTTGTCAAGCTTGCCATGCCGGATGTACGAAACATGTGGTTTATGCGGGGGATGAGCGAAAAGTGTCTGAGAACTTTTTGAGGGATGGTTTGCCCTTGCAAGTCCTATCGATACCTATGAGCACCACACTTTGGACATGTCTCCATAGTCTTGTATTCTTCTCAAAACAGTATGCAATTGTTGATACATGCATGGATGTTATTGTAGTCCATGCCAAGCTTCCGTAAAATGTGTCGTGCATCATCACGAGACTCAGGCATGGTATTTTTAGGTGGAAATATATGATATTTCAATAACCTGAAAAAAATCATAAAACACCTTGAAAAAGCACAAATATTTGTAATAATAGTGTCAAGAAAAAAAATCAATGAAGCCTATGTGCAAGGTACCTGAATAACTCGGTCACACTCGTATCGCTCCACCCGTATTTTGCTTGCACGCTTAAGAGTGCAAGCAATGTCTTCAACCGAGATACTCGGCACCCATCATATAATGGTATGGATGCTTCCTCTCTAAGCGGATCAGATGTCTCGATATCCATGGGAATCAATGCATCGATCATTGCCTCCATCTCAGGCTCCAAGATTGTAGGTAGGTCTGGAAGGTTGTTTGTCTCCTCTGGCATTGACGGTATAGATTGGCCTTGCGAGTGGTGGATTGGCTCCTGCACTCCATCCATTGCACGCCCACGAACTCTTCTAATTGGCCGCAAAGGGTGCCCTCCCCCTTGGGACGAGACCTCACCTCCCTGGATAGAAAATTTGCCAACAAAACCCAATCTTATTGTGTATGGTTTTCAATTAGCTTGTGAGTACAATGCATGATTAATATTAACTTCAAATTACCGTTTGCTGAAAATCCGCAATCGCCTGATCAATGATCTCAGATTGAAACTCGCCAAATCGTCGTACGTGTTCTATAGACAATCGGTGTTTTCGTCTAATTGCCAACTTGCATTGAGAGCAAGGACATGGGACACGTTGATTAAGATACGCCTCGCGATCTTGAACAATAAGACCTTCTTCGTTTTCCATCTTATCTGCATTACAACAAACGAGGCTCAAATGGATAGCTTTATGGAGATGTATGTCAAGTTGCAAGTTGACCATAAGCTCTTGCTTGAGAGGTTTTAGCCTCTGGAAGAGCTTGAGAAGCAAATTTTGTAAAACATTGAGGTTGATATTGATGCATCCATGGTGTTGAAATCTAAACTTCAAGATATAAGAAGTGCTTTACTGATTGATGTAAAGAATGCATTGGACATAGTAGTTGAGAGATTTATTGATATTATATCTCAATCATATACCATGCTCAAGGATCTGTTTGTCCCGATAGATAATTATTCGTTATTGTTAAAAAAAAAGCATTGGTTCATAAGGTTCATGAGTCGAAGACTAAATGTGTGGACTTGACTAAAAGATTGGATAATGCCTTAGATGCTAAAAGGAAAAGTGATGAATATGTTACTTCATCATTGCAACAAAAAGATTGGTGACAAGGATGCTATGATTAATGAAGTTCTTCACGAGGTGAATATAGAGTTGAAGGGGATGGAACACGATTCTTCTTTGGAATTTAATGGTGATAATTCAATTATTGAGGTGTCTTCTTGTACAACCATTATATCTTATATACCTAGCTACGGTCTCTAGGTTATGTACTTTGAGTATCTTAGAGGGGCTCTACTAGGATTACTTATACAACTGTACTAGAGGGCTTTGAGTATAAGTAATCCATTTATGAGCATCATTGAGGATCTCTTAGTCTAATAATAAATCAGTCTCAATAAAAAGCATCTTAGAAATGTGGTTTTTTTGTCCTAGGTCCATGTATTAAAATTAATGCCATCTATGAAATTTATCATCTATAGTAATAAAATTTGTTTCAATAAATTCTACTCATAGTCATAACATTTGAAGAAAATATCCTATGCTCAATTTAAGGGATTCTTCTTCTATAGCAATACTTTTGGGTTCATTTTGATGAAGTACCATAATGACCATTAGCTAGGGTATCATTTTCTTTTAGTCCTTCCGTTGACTAGTTGGCATGATTTCTAATTTGTTATGCCTATAAAGTTAATACAAAAACAATGGATTATGCATATCACAATTAGATCCCCTACTTGGACATTATGAAGGATATGACCAATTTTAAGCCATCTTAAAGAGTCACCAATGTACGTGGCCCATGGCAAAGCACATTGCATACTATTATCGATAAGTCTATTATCATGCATCTTAAATCTCCTAATTAGACTTTATAAAGTGTATGACTAATTTTCAGCCCTCTTAAGGAGTCGATGTAATGGTACCCATTAAAAAATCAAAGTGGATACCATTACCATAATCATGGATATGTTATCGTTCCAATATATGTTATCTTTCTCTTTCTCTCCCTTTCTCTCCCTCTCCCTCTCTTTCTCTCGCATTTCCTCTCCCTCTCACAATATATCCTAACACTCTCCAAAAGCAAAAGGGAGAGGGAGAGAGAGAATGCACTCTCCCTCCCTCTCCCTCTCCCTCTCTTTCTCTTTCTCTCCCTCTCTCATTTCCTCCCCCTCCATCTCCCTCTGCCTCTTCCTCTCTTTCTCTTTCTCTCCCTCTCTCTCCCTCTCCCTCTCCCTCTCTTTCTCTCTCATTTCCTCTCCTAAACAAGCAAAAAAGAAAGTGATTTAAACCTTTAACAAGCAAAAGGGAGAGGGAGAGAGAGAATCCACTCTCCCTCCCTCTCCCTCTCCCTCTCCCTCTCTTTCTCTTTCTCTTTCTCTTCCTCTCTCATTTCCTCCCCCTCCCTCTCCCTCTCCCTCTCTTTCTCTTTCTCTCCCTCTCTCTCCCTCTCCCTCTCCCTCTCTTTCTCTCTTTCTCTCTCATTTCCTCTCCTAAACAAGCAAAAAAGAAAGTGATTTAAACATTAAACAAGCGAAAGGGAGAGGGAGAGAGAGAATGCACTCTCCCTCCCTCTCCCTCTCCCTCTCTTTCTCTTTCTCTCCCTCTCTCTTTTCCTCCCCCTCCCCCTCCCTCTCCCTCTCCCTCTCTTTCTCTTTCTGTCCCTCTCTCTCCCTCTCCCTCTCCCTCTCTTTCTCTCTCATTTCCTCTCCTAAACAAGCAAAAAAGAAAGTGATTTAAACCTTAAACAAGAAAAAGGGAGAGAGAGAGAGAGAGAGAATGCACTCCCTCTCCCTCTCCCTCTCTTTCACTTTCTCTCCCTCTCTCATTTCCTCCCCCTTCCTCTCCCTCTCCCTCTCTTTCTCTTTCTCTCCCTCTCCCTCTCTTTCTCTCTCATTTCCTCTCCTAAACAAGCAAAAGAGAAAGTGATTTAAACCTTAAACAAACAAAAAAAAGAGAGAGGGAGACTCACCGATGAGATATGGCGAGTGTGGGGTGGCTCCTCTTTGTGATGAAGCCTCCTCCTCTCCTTCGCAAACAACGGCGGCGGTAGCGGCGGCGGCGGCGGTGGCAAGTCTTCTTCCTCTCCTTCTCTCACGATGGTCGCTCTCTCCCTCGCTCTCGCTCTCAAAACACAAAACATGAAAATGCAAAATAAAGCCGCACTCGGTTTTGGCCCGCTTTTTTCCCTGTGGAGCGTCGCTATTTGCATCGCAAAAGCGATGTGAATAGCGATGCAAATAGCGACGCAAATAGCAACACCAATAGCGACGCAAATAGTGACGCCGATACGCGCCGTTGCTAATTGCCGTTGCTACCAGCTCAAATCCTTGTAGTGTTCCATACTCGCAACCCTACGGCCAGCCTTACCTAACAAACAGGCTGCAGCCATTCTTCGGAAGGGGAGCCCCATTGGCTCTTCCTACACCTAACGATATGAAACCAGCCATCCCTAGAATGGACATAAACCCTACAGGCATTCCTAGACCACCTGGTCCTTACGTGACCCATCCACCGAGCGACACTCCAGTCCACTACGTAGAGGAGCCAAATGAGGAAGAGACCTACATATACCCTTACATCTCACACGACGACGAGAGCAACACGGTCCTCATGGATTATAGACCCGTGCCGGTGATGGCGTTAGGAAGGGGACAAGGTAGAGGCCTAGGAGGGCAGACACAGGATCCAGTCACCTGTTGGACTTGTGGACACCCCGGTCACGTCTCATCATGCTGCCCTGAAAGAGAGCAGCAAAACAGAGACAAGGCTGACCAAAGGTGCGCAGAGTGCGAAATCACCCATCTCTTCATAGACTGCCCAAAGTGACAGCCAACTTCTAGCTCAGCCAATGCGCCATCTATCCCATTGGGGCTGTTTGGTGTCAAAACCTCGATGGGGAGGCCACACCTATCCCATTGCAGGTCATGACCCCATCCCAAACGAAGTAGGCCGGCATCTCTCTGCCAGGACCTAGCAATCTTGACACAACCTTGATAGGGAAGAAAAGCTGCAGCCGGAAAAAGAAGAGATTGGAAGCTAAGGTCGCACTAAAAACCGAGAGTGCTACGACTCTGCTTGCTCGAAAGAAGGTTTCAGATGCAGAGGCGGAGACTTCAGCCCCTAAGACGGCCAAAAAGGGAAGCGCTAAGGTAGGGGAATACCCACATCCAAAGCGACAGTTAGAGGCCATAGAAAAGGTGAAGGAATGGGGGAAGGAGGCTCAAGATCATATCAAGGACGTTGAGCCCATCATAGAGGACGAGATCGATGATCTCTGCAATGTGAGCATGCCAATATCACCTCCTCAACCAAGTTCGAGGGACACAGCTGCACCATAAGCAGTGCCGCTAAGACCAAGCCTTGATGCTACATGGCCATAGATCAGTCACGGCCATTGGCCAGGACAATCCAGGTTAGGGGAGAGACGAGCACACAACGATCTCCTGACCACGCTAGTGACCACCCCTGTAACACTTTGCCTAGGAGATCTACTTAGGCAGCATCCTACCCTATGACAAGATCTTAAGCAGTGGGTCGAAGGGTCACGAGAGCAGGTCATGGCAGACCCTCAAGACCATGATGCTGAAACGCAAATACTGAGTTTGACGCTGCACTCTATGCCTAAATCCTTACACGTCAATGCCTTCTGGGAAGGTTCTGAGATCACGCAATCTTACCGGTCCTAGCCCTAGGCGACAAAACAAGAAAGGGAATCGTAGACATGGGAGCTGGGGTTAGTGTGCTTAGCCACGCAGTGCTTCAGACTTGGGGAAACCCGCCTGTCGAAACTGCTAGGTTTAATGTCACAGTAGCAAACAGTATGAGAGTAAAGCCATTCGGGGTACTTAAGAACTGGCCAGTAAAGATTGCAGGCATCCAGTTCTCTGTTGACTTTATAGTCATGAAGGGAGTGGACTACGATATCCTATTAGGCCGACCCTACATGCGCAATGCTAGAGTCATCGAAGATTGGGGTAACGGCTTGATCTTTCTTGGAAACAGAACGGATGCCGTAAGGATAGAGATGGATACTTGGAAGACCTCATTGGTCGACCTAGATGCCATCTCTACTATGCTCAAGGGTAACACTCGGGTCAAGGAGTCCTATGGACCCTTGACCAAGTATATCCCATGCCCAGAGGATGAGCGGAATGGGATGCATGTTCTTGCTACAATCGACCTGCCATTCTCAAACCAGGAGGCGTATGAGCAAACTATGAAAACGGTCGGCAATCCTAGCAACACACTCTCTGTACCAGTCTGCATGGTGGCAAGAACCCTTCGAGGAAAGCCTAAGCCTGTCGACCTCCAAGTCCCAACTAACAAAAGGGAACTCCAGGAGATGTTGGAATACTTGAAAAATAAGCTAGCTGGTAGTGCAGCTGCAAACTTCAAAACACTCCAGGATCTCCTAGGTGAATCCAAGTGGCAATGGACCAGAGTGCATGACTTAAACCTCATGTATAACTAGGCCCTACTCCTTGACCAACGACAAGAGGTGTACCAAGCCCTAGGAGATGACGAGCAGTCTGATGAAGGGGATTCTAATGACAAATACGAAGACTGCTAATCCTTAAGTGATGGAACTGAGGTTGAAGAAGATACCGTAAAATACGACACTGAAGGACAAGAAATAGAGCAAATACGAGTAGACTCCAAGCCGCAGAAAAGAAATATCTTTAGGATAGAGCAAGGGATCATGCGCATGGAATGTGATCATGCTTGGTTGGAACACATAGGAGCCATAGACCTTGAGCAAGCAGGCCTAGCCCAACTAGGAATGACATCAGTACTTAGGACTGAATCACCATCTGAACTGCGGCCACCAGGGGAGACCACCTCTTCTAGCGAAGACGGAGGTTTTGACTTTGAATTGGAAGTTAGTTTGGATAGTGATCCAGAGATCCCTAAGCCGCCCACAACCAGATGTACCAAGGGGGACTTACCTGTCCACCTGAGACGCAGACGGTTAAGGCAGGAAAAGGCAAAGCAACCCAAGGATACACGAACAAAAGAATAGCGAAAGCTGCAAGACCTCCCTAAACGCTGCACGAAATTCAAAAAAGGGGATAGGGTAGTAGTTCTGTTAGGTGCCAAACGTCAAGGGCAGACGAGCGAACCAATCGAGGGACCAGCCAAAGTCAAGGAGGTAGACTTAGCCCAGGAAGGGGAAACACCCCGACCAGTACTCATTGCCGATGACTTGACTGATGAAGAAGAAACAAGTCTTGTTGCTCTCTTACGAGAGTACATAGACATGTTTGCCTGGTCCTTAGAGGAGCTTAAGGGGGTAGATCCAAGTGTAGTGACTCACAACATACCCATGACGCCAAACGCGACACCGGTCAAGCAGCGACCATATCCTATGAATCCAAAACACGCTCATGTTTTCAAAGAGGAAATTGACAAGCTGATGAGAGCTAGATTCATTTACGAAATTGAGCACACAGACTGGGTATCGCCCTTATTGTGATGAAGAAGAATGAAAAAATCCGAGTGTGCATCAATTACAAGAAGGTGAACGCTGCTACGAAGAGGGATAAATATCCATTGCCGTACACTGAGCACATGCTTGAGAGGGTGGCAGGCAAGGAAGCCTACAGTTTTCTAGACAGCTTCTCAGGGTACAACCAGGTGCAAGTGCATCCTGCGGACAGGCACAAGACCACCTTTGCCAATGAGTGGGGCGTCTTTGCATACATAGTCATGCCCTTCGGGTTGACCAACGCCCCTGCCACTTTCCAACGTCTCATGTGCACCATCTTTAAGGACATGCTTCGCAAGGAGTTAGAAGTCTTTGTTGACGATCTCTGTGTCCATTTGACTTGGATCGGCCGAACACTTAGACAAGCTCCATGCAGTCTTTGAGCGGTGTCACTTGTATCGTCTCTCCTTGAACCCCTTAAAGTGCTAGTTTTGGGTTAAGCACGGATGCATCTTAGAGCACGTGGTGTCAAAGAACGGCATTGCCACTGATTTCTCGAAGGTCAGGGTTATTGTTGACCTTCCACCTCCAATTAACTACAAGGGAGTTCAATGCTTCTTAGGCCATACGAGGTATTATCGGCGGTTTGTATTGAACTATGCGTTGATCTCCAAACCATTATACAAGCTGCTGATCGTCTTCGAATGGACCGAGGCATGCCAACAAGCGTATGAAGAATTGAAAAAAGCTCTCACAACAGCACCAATCCTACGAGCCCCAGATTGGACCATTACCTTCCACGTGCACATCGACGCTTCTAAGTTTGCTGTGGGGGCAGTGTTGTGCCAACTTGGCAAACACAACTTAGATTATCCAGTGAGCTTTGCTAGCAGACAACTCACTGAGATGGAAATGAACTACTCGACAACAGAAAGAGAGGAATTAGCCATGGTGTTTGCTGTGAAGAAATTTCGGCATTATCTTTTGGCCACACCCTTTATCTTCTTCATGGACCATCAAGCCTTGCTCTACCTCGTAAACAAACCTTGTGCTACAGGACACATAGCTCGATGGCTCCTTCTACTTCTAGAGTTCGATTTCTCTGTGGTAGTATGAAAGGGAAGACAACATTACATGGCTAATCATATATCACGCATCCCCACGGGAGAAGCCGCGGGACAAGGTATCGTCGATGAATTACCCGATGCCCATCTATTTCACCTGTCTAGCGAGAGAGAGTTATTCAAGGCTGATCTAACGCCATTTTGGGCAGATGACATAGTCCAAGTGCTTGAGCATGGACTGCTTGAGCGACCAATAGAAAAAGCCCGACTTAGGCACTTAATCCTTAAGGTCCAGCCCTATCAGCTGATTGCAGGCCAACTCTATAGGCTGGGGCAAGACAGATTGTTGCGTAGATGCATATGTGAGCATGAGATGCACAATGTGCTCTTGGAGGCACACAGCGGCATTGCGGGAGGACACTTTAGCAGAGACATGATAGCACGGAAGGTACTACAGTCTCAACTATGGTGGCCCACACTTTTTCGCGACGCAGCATAATTCGTCAAGCATTGTGATGAGTGCCAATAGACAAAAGTCCTGATTCGCAAGGATCAAATGGAGTTGACCCCAATTATTGTTCGACAACCCTTCGAAAAATGGGGAATCAGCTTCATAGGACCCATCAGGCCTGCAGTGCAATACTCACAAGCCAAGTACATCATTGTAGCCACGGATTACCTCACAAAATGGGCAAAGGCAAGAGCCACACGTAAAAACAACGCTAGGATGACTGCCAAGTTTTTATGGGAGCAAGTGATCTCACGATTCGGCTGCCCCATAGAACTGATCAATGACCAAGGCACGCACTTCATGAATGAAGTGATAGCGCACCTCGTGTCCACCTTTCTCATTATCCATCGCAAATCTCACCATACTACCCTCAGGCGAATGGCCAGGCAGAATCAACTAATAAGATTCTTGTCAATGTCCACTAAAGTAGTCTCAGCCTCACGCAGCGACTAGGACAACAAACTGATGGTAGCTTTGTGGGCCTACCGCACAGCTTGTAAAACCAGAGCCACTACAATGTCTCTTCATAGCTCACTATTGTCACAGTCACTCTAGTCTTCTTTTCAGTCTTCAACAGCTACTTCTTCCATTTGTTTTAGCTCTTTTGAACTTAGATTCATCCTTTCCAAAAGTTAGAAAACTTTCCCAAAGTCACATATACATTCTACAGAACACTTACAGAAGATCTACAAAACAGTACAGTACAAGACTAGAGCAGATACAGAACAGTTACAAAGCAGAGACAGAGGCTCTACAGAAGGTTTAAAGAGGATTACAGAAGGTCATCAGAATCTCATAACTCATACTAAAACCATTACAAACTATAAAAAACTATTTAATAAGCTTCCAAAAGATCTCAATCTTCATCAATCATCAATCCATGCTTCATACAGAAGAAAAACAGAACAAAACAAAAGCTATACAGAAGGTATACAGAACCAATCAGAACCTCAACAGAACCTATCAGAGTTTCATATCTCTACTAAGAATCATCATGAACTTTCAAAACATAATCAATATCATCCAAAACACTCTCAAACCCTTCCATTAACAACCATATATCACTCTAAATCCATCAAAAATCAATCATTTAGACCTCAAAAACAACAAAAATCGGTAAAAAATTCACCCTTTTTCCACTCTCAACATATCCCCACACTTAGAAAGGAAGTGTCCTCGCGACCTAAGGAAAAGAAGAATATAAGTTCACTAAAGAGCTCAATTTTGATCTTCCATAGGATCTTTAACAATCTCTCCAAACCACGACCCCAACTTATCACTTGTATCTTTAGGAAAAAAACTACTAAAGAAAAACATCATTATTCATTAACACAAATGATAATCATTTAAAAGTCATAACAAATTTGTAAAGGATATAAGAGGTTCTTCTTCAACTTTCCACCATAGGCTTTCCATCCATTATCAATAGTTCGAAAAGAGCTCTCAAAGAAATTATTCAACCAGCATGAACTCATCACATCCAAATTATTACAACACACACAAACACTAACACAACCATCTGGATGACATCTCCAAAAATAGAGATATATATATCATTAAGAATCATCCAAAATACATTGCAAAGGCATCAATGAAGGTGAACCTTTTGAAGGCTTGGTGGTTTTGAAAATGATCCATAGAGAAGGACTCATCCATAAATGTCTTGGGAGGATTTTGAAAGAACTGCAGGCAGCACATTCTTTCTAGCAAAACAAGATATCTGCTAGGTAGACATAAAGCATGAAAATATAGGATATCCAACTGTTGGGAATCAATGTTCACATTGACATTCATACAAAGCTTTGGAATGGCCTTTTGATCGTTATGGGAATGCCTATGCATATATGACAGATACCAAGCAAAATGAGCTGTCAATCTCATTGAAGGATCTAGAGATTGTGAATATTGGTGAGCAAAATGGAGGTAATTCTGGTATGCTTGACTAGCAGTAGTCCAGTCCCCTGGAATTAATGGCCAGTTAATCCGTGGTCCTATAAGAGAATCAGTCGAGCTCCATTCTCTTCTTCTTGGAATCTGCTGATCAAATCCATTGTACTCACTAACCAAATGAGGGGGTTCAGAAATAGAAGTGACATGAGATGGAAGTGGAGTAAGTAAAAGAGGATGAAGAGAGGGGTAGGAAAAATCATAAAAGGAAGAATAAGCTAAAGAAGGAGTGGCTGAAAATTTAAGTGAATCAGTTAAGAAATGTATCAATTTATAAACAGGAAAACTAGAAGGTATATGGATAGATGTAGAAGGGCATGGTGGAGAAGGGGAAAATACTCGATTTTCGATGAAAGAACAATAGATAAATATAGGAATTTGAGGAAAACCTTGAGGTTGGAAAAGAAGAGGTAAGATAGCTGTTGAATTGGTTTGATAAAGGGAAAGATAAGTATCATAGCGATGAGCCATTTGTTGATAGTACAATAGGCTAGGAATAGAGGGACCTAAAACATATCTTCTCTGATAGGCATCAAAAAATGATGAATCAAATGGATGGTTTTTGGAAAGATAAACTAGGAGGTCCACCCTCAGTTGGTTAGTGCTCTGAATATAAGTAGAAGTTGTATTCTGACGTTGATTTAGAACCACATAATCAATCATTGAATGCCATGAATTGTAAGGGCAAGTAGCCAGTTTTGAAAAATAACACTGGAACAAGTCATCTATCTGCAACTCCAAATAGTTGACATACAAAGCAGCTTGCAAAACCACATCCCCCACATACTAGGCCAGATCTACATCATCTGAAATCAATAGATCACCTCATAGATAGATGTAAGACATCAACATGGTATCCGCTGTCACAGAATCTTCAAAGACCATACGGACCACTTCTATCACCAGCAAATCAGAAGACCAAGCCCTACTCCAACCATCCTCTGGAAGAGGAGGATCCATCCTTGAAAGCTTCATATAGAAGGCCAACTTCTGCAACTGATAGTGGACAAAGAAAGAATGGTCCGGAGGAACATACTCCTGAAAAAGCTCAAATGTAGACTATAACAAATCCATCCAAGACTGCAATCTTTCCACTTTATCTTGAAACAATGGACACAATGTGGCCTGTCTCTGGAGAACTGCCAAGTCCTGCTGAGAGATAGAAGGAATAATAGGAACATTGGGGCTTGGAGGAATGGACCATGACTATTCCAGTTGGTCTTGCAACTACTTAATGTGGAAAGCTTGTGATTCCATTGTATTATGAGCAATCTACAAAGCTGACAATTTTGCATCTAAAAGAGTCTGAAAATTTGAGCTTCTTTGGACATTCTCTCTTTCTCGTCCGAGATTCTAGTGACCTCTGACTGAGCTTCTGTTAACTGAATCTTCAAAGAAGATATTTCTTCTCTCTAGGTCTCAATCATGTGGGTCTACTTCTCCATCTGCTTAAACAGATCAACAAGTGTGTCTTTAGTAGAGGCTAACTCTGTGGTTGCCTTATGCAACTGGTCTTTGGACTACATCAATTCTTCATAGAAAGAAACATGTTGAACACACTGAAAGTTCAATCGAACTCTGGATGTCATTACAAAGGAATGGAATGGCATCTCCTGATACTAAACTGTTTAGTGAAGGGACTGATATTTCCAAAGAACCCTCTCTATGTGCCCTGAATAAATTGTTACATGTGAGGTAAGCAGGGAGGTCACTGCCAGATATAGCAGGAATTGTGACTGAAGGAATGACTGAGGGAGTTTTATCTACCACACACTTCGAGCGCTTCCACTGAATGACCAATGGAGGAGGGAAATCAAGATCCTCTATGTCAATAGGTTCTAATTCTTTTGAAGGTAGTAGGGGAGGAACTCGATCAGATAGAGGAGGTGGTAGCACATCCTTCTTAAGGCCTAGTATGTCAAGAAAGCATATAAGTAGGAACCATAAGTGACATTTGTGACATTTCCTCTGGTTACCTGACAAAATGTTGGTCCATCTTCGTAAGTAGATAACTAATCCAATCAATAGCCATCCCTTTTAACACCATCCTGGAAGTTGTGAAGAGCTCTTTGGACAAATAACGGGATGGTGTTTTGGTAGGCATAAACCTGTCTTGGAGGAATTGGCAGACTAACTTCCAAAGAGGATCAGTGATGATCATGGAAAAAGATACTCCTGAAGTGTTTATCACTTTCTTGACATCCAGAATCTCTTTGGTTTGCTTCCATAACAGCTTGATAATCTCATCATTGGAGAATAATTGTCTGCTGTAACAAAGCGCTCTCCTTTGTAGGGAAGAGACAAAGCCTTCCCTAACCCTTGAGGTGTCAACACCATGGAAGCACCATGAACCAGGTCCGACTTCTTACTATATGATGCAAGAAACTCATCACACAGGGATGGATCATCTGGAATTAATGGGAGTGAAGCAGCCATGAAAGTTGCAAGTCCTGCTTTCACTATAGGCTTAAAAGCTAGTAGGGAAAAATAATCCCTACTGATCAACGGGACATACTGGATAGGAGGAGGAGCGTGAGGCGCCATTCAGATGGAAAACACACACACCACAACACAGAAAATCACAAAGAATTCCTGCAAAACAAGCAAAATAGCTATAAAAAAGAAATCAATCAAAAGAAGCACACACATATAGACGTAACTAACCAATTTACCACCCCAAACAACCCACATCCTAGAAAAAATTCGGCATGATCTCTACACATATGCGATCGAAAACTTTATGCGATGCAATATGCAGGCACCCAAAACCCCGTATCAGGCAAGAAAGAGAAAAAAACTACAAACCGCACCCGTAATCGTAGCACATAAGCAAATCATAATACCATAAAAATCTAATCAGGACCTAAATATAACTTTGACCAACAATTTCAATTAAGAGGACTTTACGTGCCCATCCCACGAAGCATGTTTATTAAAAAGGGAAAAAAAGTGTAGTGAGCGGAAATGGTTTTAATGAAGGGTTCATTTTAAGAAATTATTAACAATGGGTGACATTTTATTAAGTTATAAACCTTAATAAGAAAACATCGGTTCTTTCTTAAAATTTTAATTACAATTTATTAGGGTGAAACAATGCTTTAACGAAACCCGGACTTTGATTCCCAGACTGGGGTCTCTAAACGCAAATTTATTAATTAGAAATTAATGGTGATGTGGAGCTTTTTTTGCCAGCGCGTGTTTTTTTTGTGACGACTGGTTCATTTTTATTAAAAATTAAGGTGCCTCTTAAGCACGCGTAGCGCGTGCAAAGTGAAAGACTCGTTGATTTTAAATTATTAAAAATCGTGTGTTTAGCGCGAGTGCGCGTGAAAAAGTGGGTGAATATAGTTCATTTTAGTAATTAACTGTGGTTAAGGGATAATGAAAATAAATAAAGCTAAAAAAATAAATACCTGGTAGGGGTGTGTATGCAATAGATTGAAGGCGCACTGAGTAGTCCCCAAATGCAAGGAATCCAGTCAAAAAAACAAACACCACTGACTCAAAAAAATAAAGCGCATTAGTGTTTTTATATTATTTTGATTTTTTTTGTTTCTATTTTTTTTAAAAGTTGTATTTTAGAAGTGTTTGTATTTTGTATATGGTTTGGTTTTATTTGTTTCATTTTTAATAATTAAAAAAAGGATATAGGACACATGAATATATTGTAAAGTGTAAGAGTGGAATTTCAACAATCTAATAAGTGTCAACAATGTGTTGTACTTTATCCATGATTTTTTAGCTGATTTTTGGAATTTAAAATGAATTTTCATGAGGTGAAGTATTTAACTTAGGGTTTTGACTTCAAATAATAATTTGGTCATTTATGAAAGCATTTCCAATTGAGAAATTATTGGCAAAAGGGGCAAGAGGATTTGTGGAATTTTTTTGGGAGTATTTTTAATTTTTTACCAATTTTTTATGCATTTTACTCATTTTGCATGTATTTTTGAAAGAATTTTAAAGATTTGATTTTTTTACAATTTATTTTCTTGAATTCCCACTTAAAAAACATTCCAAATGATTTCAGCAATATGGAAAAAATTTTAGGAAATTATTTGTATTTTTTTGGATTTTAAATGAATTTTTGATGTTTTTAGGTGTTTTATGTGTATTTTTATGTGTTTTATATATTTTTCGGGTTGTGAAAATTAAAAGGTGGTACCCGAGCCACGTGTGTACAGCAGAGGATGACTCCGTGTGAACGGCTGACTGCAACACTCCACCGCACGGACGAATCGGAAGTGCGTCCTCGCACGTGAATGCCCGCTAGCAGCTCACGAACACGTGCGCGCGTGACAGAGGAACAAAGGAGGAAGAGGGGCAAAGGGGCAGAAACGGGGGCTAACACGGGAAAATGATGGTTAGAAGAAGGGTAATTTGGTTAGGGTAGTAACTTGAGTTAAGTATATGAGTGGAGTAACCTAAGTGAATTAGGTTAAGTTAGTAACCTAAGTGAATTAGGTTAAGTTAGTATGTTAAGTCAATTAGATTAAGTTTGTCTTAAGTCAATGAGATTAAGTTAGTGTGTTAAGTCAATGAGATTTAGTGTGTTAAGTCAATGAGTTAGTGGAGACTAACCAAGGGAGGAGGAAATGGAAGAAATGTGTGGGGGCAGCGGCAGAAAAGGAGAGGAGGTGGGCGGAGGTGGAGAAGAGAAGGGAAAGAGGAGGCAGGAGGCAAGTGGAGGTGGGAGAGGCGGAGGTGGAGAAGAGGAGGAGAGGAGGACACAGCGGGGTGGAAGGGGGGGAGGAGGAGGAGAGGAGGACACAGCAGGGCGGAAGGGGGGGAGGAAGAGGAGAGAAGGAAGCAGGAGCGAAGGAGGAGAGGGACGTTAGGGCGCGAAGGAGGAGAGGGACCTCAGGCCGCGACACATGCGAAAAGGAAGGAGGGAGCGAGACGTCAGGTAACCGTTTGATGTTTTTTTTTTTAATTTCGTTTTTTTTTTAAAATTACCGTGTGTTGGTGGTTTTGTTTAGTGTGTGTGGTTTTTGTTTTTGTGTTTTGTATGTGTGTTTTTTTTAAAAAAAATGTTTCAATGTGGGTTGTGTGTTTTGTTTTTTTTTTTAAAGAATTTTTTGGGGTTGATGTGTGTGTGTTTTTTATGTTTTTAATGTTGTTTCTTGTTTTGGTTTTTTTGTTTTGTTTTTGTTGGGTTTTTTTGGTTTTTGGTTTTTGGTTTATTATTTGTTTTCTTTTTTTTTTTTGTTAAGATAAATTGGTTATGGGTGTAAAAAAGGAACGCACCCTCGCCCCGCGCACATGCGCGGGGCGGGAGTAAAAAAATTTGCATCAGCAGGATTACACGGGGCAAGGACAGCGATGTGCGAGGCACTGAGGTCAGGGGGCGTCTCGAGGTGCGTAAAACCAAAAACAGGCATGTTCACGCGCGATACGAGAAACGCGGCCACACGGTAAAAAAGAAGAAAAATTAATAAAACTCAAACCGGATGTTGGATCGAAAAATCATAAAAAGGAAAAATGTGCCGAGAGACGAGGGGAAAATGAGAGAAAAATGCAACACGCTTTTCGGGGAAAAATCAGGGTGTTCACATGGAAAAAACACAAAAAAAAGCTTGAAAATACTTACGTGTATTAATATCGAAAAATCGGCGCATTGGAACGAAGTTCAAAAAGAAGGAAAAATGTGCAAAATAATGTGTCCAATAATTTTATTATGGAAAAACATAGTTCTGATCAAGGTAGGACATGTTCACATGGGAAAAACCCTAAAAACCGACCAAAAAATAGACTCAAAAATTAATATGAGAAGAACCGTGCACCGGAATAGAAGACAATAAACAAGAAAAATGTCCAAAAGAAAGGGATTCACAGGGCTGGTGCATCAAAACTCAGTTTGGGGAAAATTAGGAGGGGTTCACATGGGAAAAACACAAAAAACGCACTCGAAAACACTCAGAAAAATTAATAACTAAAAATCCAGTAGTCAAAAGAGGGGGGGGGGAGAAAAAAGGAAAAAGTGGGGGAAAGGCTGGCAGACACGACTGCCTAGTTAAACTGGAATTCCGGTGAAAAGAGGGCAAGTTCACATGGAAAAATGTAAAAAATAGGTACGAAAACGGCCCGAAAACCCACAAAAAGTAATAACGAATAAACCGTGAATCGGAATGACAGGGAGTAAAAAGGAAAACTATCAAGAGAAATGGGTAGGGTAGGACTGGCACCTCAGATCAGTATTCCGAAGCAATAAAGATGCGTTCACATGAAAAATCGATCAATTTACAAGAATTGCTTTATAAATTAATAACTTGAGAACCGTTTGTTGGAATGGGAGTTGTTAAAAATGAAAAATGGGGTAGTTTAAAAGGAAAAACACAGATGTAAGGTTGGATGTGAGTCTCACTGTGAACGTAGGGTACGTTCGCATGGAAAAATCGCAAAACAAAGGATAAAGGCAAACGGTCAAGGAACAGCTCCAGGGAGAGGGTGAAATAGAATGGAAGAGTGGGGAAGGGACCCCATCAGGGTAAAATGAAGTCATGGCGTAGATGCATGATCATAGCAAGGTATATGCATGGGGGTATGCAACATAAACGTGCAGGGATGCGTCCCCACACTTAAAACCTTAGCAGGAAGGGTAAATTGAACAACAAGGACCTAGTACCACATATTAGACCAACCACAAACGTCCCCACACTTAAGACATGACCTTCACTAAAAAGCAGAAGGTGTAGGGTTAGAAAAATTTGGCCCATATTGCCGAGGAGGAATGTCGACTATCGAGGTTGCGTCTTGTATCGTTGTCGGCTACTGCAGGATGTAACAGGTGTCTTCACAGCACATGTTCTTCGTGTCAGGGACCACACGGTAGCACCCAGGGAAGTAGCTGATTGAAGGAATCACTGGAAATTCGTCGATGGCGAGGGATATTGCACTTAACTCATGATCATGCAAATGGATTGAAAGAACAGTCACTCACCCCATTACTAACATCACTCGAGAAAATAATGATGAAACCTAGAGCTCACACCCAGTTTAGGAATTGACAAGGGGGTGATGTAGAAAGAGTATGCCAGGGTACACAATTGATGGTGCATCAGTGCGTCCAACCCCTCTGGCATAGGTGCAAGTAGGAAGGCCATGGAGCCTTGTAGTGCAGTGTACAGAACAAAATGACATGTCCTGTGCTGATAGGAGAGACCCAGCTCGTGGGTGCATAGGGAAACAGAAACGTTCCTGACTCCAATGGTCATAACATCCCTCAACCCTTACCTCTCGATAATTGATTGAAGAAACACCAGTCACACTCAATCCACCCCCTGTCTCATGCTCTGTTGAAAGATACAGAGGGCAGGCCATTCTTGAATCCCATTGATATAATCCTCATCGTCACTTGTGCAGAGGGTGTATGCCTTGTGTGCATTTGATAGTGCAACTGTGCATCCCGCCCTGTGCCGGCATATAGTGCAAGAAGGAAGGCCAGGGAGCCTTATGGTGCAGTGCATAGGAACAGATCGTGCATTGTTCATTGAGAGGCCCATCCCGTGCATGCAATACTCCATTCACACATCTCACCTCTCATTTGATTTAAAGGGAAAGACTGGTCACTCACCCCACCCTCTGTCTCACGCTCTGATAGATATAGAGGGCAGCCCATACTCAAGTCCCCATCTTGTTAGGATGAAAACTCATAGCACTCAAGGGATTGGTGATGAAGATCGTGTTGGCTATTGTTGTCATCAGGATCTTGAAGATGAGGCGTACCCAGGGAGGCAGCCAACAAGTCTCGTACTTCAATAATTTGTAAGAAAAGTCATTTGTTAAGAAGGGCAGACAAACTGATATTGCAGAGACAACGCACCAAGGGAGGTGGCTTCGAATTACTTGTTGGAAAGGTTCTGCTGATAAGTCAACTATCCTGAACTGTGGGGTGTTACAACCTTTTCCACAGTCAGCTTCTTGCCCAAGGGTGTTTCCACCTTTTCTTGGAACGAGGCCTGTTATGACAGGGAATTTCTTCCTTTTCTCCCATAACAGTTTTGTTTTTTTTTCTTTTTCTTTTTTTTTCATTTTCTTTTATTTTCCTTTTTTTTCTTTTCATTAAGAAAGAAAATGGTAGAAATACCATGTGTCAGGACCAACCTCGCCACCGTTGTTGGATCAAACGATAAGAGAACAAAGTCGGGTTGAGATGTATCTACAAGGGGTTAGCAGAAGGAGACCGCCTCATGAGGAGAATCATAAGGGCTATCAGAAGCACGACAAGAAGAACAATGCGACACCCAAAAGAGGAAGGGTAAGTTGACTGTGATTGTTAAGATCCCTAGGGAGGGAAGTACTTTTTCATATGATAGCCATTGATCAGGAAGGGATCATCAAAGGCATCAACGGTCTGCACCTAAACAGAGCCGTTAGGATTGATAGCAAGTACCTTGTATGGGCCCATCCACCGTTGTTGAAGCTTGCCAGGAAACTTGCCAAATCTCGAATCATAGGCTAGGACAAGATCACCTTCTTTGAACTCCTTGTGCTTAATAAGACTGTCATGATAGGCCTTGCGTCATGCTTGAGTGGTTTCCATGCATTGTAGGGCCATCCGCCGTATCTCATCCAAGCATTCCAAGTACAAGAGGCGGCATTGCAGTGACTCATCATCTCCCACAAGCGTTCTTTAACTGCCACTTGCAAAGAGGGCAATTCCAGCTCAACAGGGAAGACGACTTCTGTACCATACACTAGCTGGAAAGGGGTTTGTCATGTAGCTGCCTTATGGGAAATTTTGTATGCCCAGAGGGCCTCTGTAAGTTGATTCTCCCAGTTGCGACAATGTGCGGCAATCGTTCTTGTCAGAATCGAGTAGAGGATGCGATTGGTGACTTAAACCTAGCCGTTGCCTATGAGGTAATAGGGAGTGGACTTACGATGGTGGATCTTATACAGCTCCATCAGCTCCTCCATCATTTTGTTAAGGAAATGAGTACCTCAATCACTTACCAGCTCAAGAGGACTGCCAAAATAGGTGACAATATTCTTATACATGAACAAGGCTACGTTGTTACCATCGTCCCATTTGAGAGCTTTAGCTTAACACCACATTGTGACATAATCTGTACATACTAAGATGTATCTGTTCTGCTTCCGTCTCGTAGGTGGATCAATGGGATCCACAAAGTCAATCCCCCACTATGCAGCAATCGTTCTTGTCAGAATCGAGCAGAGGATGTGATTGGTGACTTAAACCTAGCCGTTGCCTCTGGGGTAATAGGGAGTGGACTTACGATGGCAGATCTTATACAGCTCCGTCAGCTCCTTCATCATTTTATTAAGGAAATGAGTACCTCGGTCACTTACTAGCTCAAGGGGACTGCCAAAACAGGTGACAATATTCTTATACATGAACAAGGCTATGATGTTACCATCGTCCCATTTGAGAGCTTTAGCTTCACACCACTTTGTGACATAATCCGTACATACTAAGATGTATCTGTTCTGCTTCCGTCTGGTAGGTGGATCAATGGGATCCTCAAAATCAATCCCCCACTTCTCGAATGGATTTAGGGGAAGAATGGGTTGCAGTGGCATGGCACTTGTTTTGGTGGGTTTTCCCATTCGCTAACAAGCATCACATCTCTTACAGTAGTCATATGCATCCTTGTGGAGGGTTGGCCACCAGTATCCTACTAACAGAGCCTTCCTGGCTGTCGCTTCTCCTGTGAAGTGTCCACCACATGGTTCATCATGGCATGCTTTCAATACTATGCCGATTTCATCCCTTGCAACACATCTTTGCAATACTTCATCTTTGCCTCTCTTGTAGAGTGCATCGTTGAGCAAAGTATAGGGGGCTGATTCTAACAGAAGCTTTTTCTTCTCACGGCTTGAGATGCCAGGAGGATACTATTGAGTTGCTAGGAGGTTGGCTATGTTTGCATACGAGGGAGTAACTGTTTCAACTAGAAATAGGGAAGCATCAGGAAGGTCAGGATCATCATGTTCCTCTTCTTGTGTTTGAGGGATCCGTGATAGATGATCAGCTAGGACATGGGAACGGCCAAGCTTAGTGACCACTTCAAAATCAAACTCCTGGAATAGGAGCAACCATCTCATCAGTCATCCTTTAACATATGCTTTGTTCATCAGGAAGGATAGGGCTTCATGATCCACGTAGAACTTGAAATGCATTGACAATAGATAGTGTCGAAACTTCTCTAGTGCAAAATCCATTGCCAAGCATTCAAGCTCTGTCACTGTGTAGTTCCATTCTCTATCAGTGACCTTCCAGCTTGCATAATAAATGGGTTGATCTAATTTAGAAGGGCCCTTTTGACATAGGACATCACCTAGCCCTTCAACTGATGCATCTTTATGCACATGGAACTCCTTCGTCCAATCAGGAGGTTGTAAAATAGATGCTTGGATAAGACACTGTTTTAAGGTATTAAAGGCCTCTTCATAGTCATCAATCCAAAGGAAATCCACATCTTTCCTTAGGAGCTTGTGCAGAGGGGCTGCCTTGGTTGCAAAATGTGCAATAAATCTTCTGTAATAGCCCACATGGCCAAGAAATCCTCTCAATTGCTTAAGGTTTGTTGGTGCTATTAAAGCGAAAATCTTCTCAATCTTTTCCAGATCTATTGTAATCCCTTGTGCAGAGACAATATGTCCCAGAAGAACTCTTAATGAGACGCCAAAGATACATTTGTCAGGGTAGAGAGAAATCCCATACTCTCGGCATCTGTCAAAACATTGCTCTAGGTGTCCCCAGTGCTCTCGGATCAAACTATAGACACAAAAGTCATGAAGATACACCTCAATGAAATCATGCAAATGATTATGAAAGGCAGCCATCATTACTCATTGGAAGATAGCAGCAGCATTATAGAGCCCAAATGGCATCACTCTATAGGCATAGGTTCCCCATTCTGTGGTGAAGGTTGTTTTGGATTGGTCCTCTTCTGCGATTTGGACTTGGTTATATCCACTGAATCCATCCAAGAGGGAATAGAGCTCATGGCTTGCCACTGTGTCCAACAGTTGGTCTATAAAAGGGATAGGAAAATGATCCTTCTTCGTCTTTGAATTGAGCTTTCGAAAGTCCACACATAATCGAAGTTTCCTGTTCTTCTTGAGTACTACCACAATGGGCGAAACCCATTCACTGTTAGCCACGGGATAAATGAACTTTGCTTCAAGAAGTTTCAATAATTCAGCCTTCACCAGTGCAGAATAATTAGGATTCATATGCCTTTGTCTTTGCCTTACAGGTTTGGCATCGGGCTCTAGGTCAATGTGATATTGGCATACTGTGGGATCAATCCCCTTTAGATCTTTGTACGACCAAGTAAACACGTCTAAGTTCTCTTTGAGTAGGTCTCGCAAGACCACTAATTCTTCTTCTGGAAGATTGAGACCCACTTTTAGATGACATTCAGTATTGTCAGTATCCAAGAATGTTACTTGTTTTTAACCTTCCACTTCACGGATAAATGTCCCACGGATTGCTTCTGGATAGAGGTCTGACTCTTTCAAGGGAGTAGTGTCCTCATCTGATGTTCCACTAGAACTAGTGTCCTCCTTCTGAACAGATGACTCATTTGTCTGTTGAGGTTTCTGGAAGGGTATCAGAGCTTTGTTTGCTTCTGTGTGAGGGGTGATTTCTTCTGGACTTAGGTATTCATCTTTAGAGGATGCATCCAGGAATGTCACATAGCACGAACCTTCTAGAGGCCGTGGCTCTGAGGGCTTTGGCTTCTGTTGGTAGGGGGCATCATCATCGTCTTTTCTCTGGACTAAACGGCCAGGATGACAGGAGCCACTGGTGAACTTAATTTTTATGCCTTTAATCCATTGCTTATACAGATTCTGCATACTTTGTGGTCCATTGATCAACCCGAATGGAACCATGGTCATTCCATCCAGCACCCTGGGATCTTTGGCCTCTGAGGTCTCTGTAGGGACATCAACAAGATCATCCTCTATCAGAGGAAATTCTTCATCTCCACTTTCATAACCTGCTTCGTTTTCTTCCTCATCATTTTCATCCTCTTCCTCTGGAGGCTCTGTCTCTGCTTTTGTAGAGGCTCTGTAGGAGAAGAACAGATCTTCTGCCTCTGCATCTGCTTTTGCTTCTGCTTCTGTTTCTGTTTTTGTTACAGTCACTATCTCTGTGATTGACTCTGCTTTTGCCTCTGTCTCTGTGACTGTCTCTGTATCTGTGGACTGCTCGGTATCTGTTTTGTCTCTGTTCTGTCTCTTGGACTGTCTTGTAATGGGGAGAACATTACATCCATGCTTCTATTTCACTGTCAGAGGTGATTTCAGAAGTTAATTCTAGTTGAGGCAGGAGGTATTCTCCCATGGACAAGGATTTTACTTCCCTTGGTAGTTGGCTTATAGTGCCCACTGTTAGGGATTGTGCCTCTGTTTTCTTAGGAAAGATCTGCTTAACAGCCTCTTCGTCTCCTGATGTACCATCTATTACCTCATTGAAGGAGTCAGTTATGACTTCAATGGATGTGGATCCATTGCCTTTTTTGGATCCATACAACTTCAACACCACTTTGTTGGGTCCTCTACTGCCTAGGGTTAGGGTTCCTTTGAACCAGTCCGTCCTGTCTCTTGCTTCAAAACTTGGGGGGGTCACTCTTGAATATATGTATATATAACGTGAGTTCAAAATAAGGGGTTTTTAAAATACAATTTTTATACATTTTTAACATACAGAAGGGTGTCATATAAAGGGGTTAATTACAGATTGAATAGAAAAGTGTTGTGTTTTATTCACAAAAATTCACAGATTAGGATATTTATAAATAGGCCATGAGCGCACGTTATATAGAGAATATATATATATAGTGAACCCCCCGAGCTTCAAAAAGCTAAGGTCTTCCCAATGGCAGAGGGTATGAGGTCCCATAAGAATTTCGCTTGACCACCAAATATGTCAGCCAATAATCTCTTCCTGCAAGGATTGTTTTTATGTATGGGAGGATGCCCAAAGGTTTGATTCTCCTTTGGTCTGCCAATCTGATAAGCCACTGTGTAGGTTGAATCCCTTGTAACCAAGTCCTTCATTGTCACATCCATCATTATGTTTATTGATGAGCCTCCGTCAATCAATGCATCTGAAATAAAGCATCCTTCTATCCACACACTAATCTCTGGGGTTCAAGGATCTAGGGAGGCGTTAGCCACATCTACTTCCTTTACAGGCTTTGGGGCCTTATTGGTCTTAGTCGCTGTTGAAGGAGTGATCCTTAGTCCATGTCTTCTTGTCAAGAGGCTTTTGAATTTCTTTCGACAGCTGGGAGACGGCGTCAGTAATTGTCGAAATGTTAGGTTTGGTTTAAAAGTATCTAGATCTTTGACCAAGCCATAATCTTTGATAGGATCCACAGGCTTCTCCAGTCGACTGGGGAATGGGGCTACACCCATTTTCATCTTTCCTTTTTCTTCTAGTAATTGCAACATCGATACTTCCTGTGTTTTTGGAAGTGCTTCTGTGTCATCTATCTCCTAGACCTCTTTGGGACTGTCTTTGTGACGCTCTGTGGCACTACAGTGCTGTGTAGTGCACTGTTCTGTTCTGTATTACTCTGTCCCTTTGTTGGCAGGTTGAACTTCATAGTCTTGTGGGAAGGAGAGTTATTTTCATTCTGAACAACTAGTTCCTTCTTCTTGGTGCGCGTGACAGTAACAACTTCCAACTCTACCAAATTGGAGGCAGGCTCTTGTACCTTGTATTGGCTATCAGTGCCATTGGCCTTTATAGGGGCTGGGCTTGGGCAGTCCTTTGTAGTGTAGCCTTCTCCCTTGCATTGGCTGCATAAGGGATTCTAATCCACAGATCTTCTAGGGTTTGGACAATTCAGGGAGATATGACCCTTTTCTCCACACCTATAACATTCCACCTCTGATCTCTGACCACCACTAGACTGTCGTCCTCTGTAACTTTGAGAGGGAAACCTCCTTTCGGAGGGAAACCTCCTTGGACCAAAATTAGAACCAAATTCTCTAGGCTTTGGTCCAATATCTTGTGCTGTCATTTTGGATTCTAGCAAGTTGAATCTCGCATTTTCATCCTTCTGTCTTTGTTCATGCATCTCTTTTAGAGAGCAAATATCCTCTGTATGGTTCTTCCGCAAACAGTAGGAACAGAAGGCTGGAATGGTTGGTTTTCGGGTACATTCAATGGTCAAATATCCTGCTTGATGACACTTTCTGCACCATGTATTAGAGCGCATCACATCTCTTCCAACTTTCGTAGGGGTGGATATATTGGCAGTGTTCACCTTCAGCGTCTGTAGCTGCTCTGTAATCACATCCAGAAGCTCTTTCTTGATACTTGCAATTGAGTTGGATAAGTAGTCCTTCAGATTTTCACCTCCTGAAGTACTTGTAGTAGGGTTTTTTGAAGCTTCTGTAATTACTACATACACTGGTTGGGTCGATCTAGAGGGTCCTCTGTTTTGGTTCTGATTTAGAGCTTTTGTTGAGACTTGGGGTTGTTGATTCCAGTTGGTAGGATTCCACTGTTGTTGAGTCGCCATTGGAGGAACTGTTTGAGGCTATTGTTGTTGTGGTTGAACCATCATTTTGAGGCACTGTCGTCTGTAGTGACCACAATGGATTAGGTGCATTATACTACAGCATTGTTTGCATCTGGGGATAGGGGTAGAAAACTGTCCTTGGAACTGCATTTGGTGGGTATACCATTCCTGGCATGGGAGGAGGTAAGGCTCCTCTTCCTGGAGTCATTGAAAGCCTTGCTTCAACTTCATCATACAATCTTGCACCTTCCACTGCAGCTTGCAGATTGACTGGTCTTCTCAATTCCACGAACTTGCAAACTTCTAGTTGTAGGCCTCTGAGGAACACTCCTTTCTGGATTCCTTCGTCCAAATGATGGTTAGTCCATCTCTTCAGGATGGATTCCATTTGCGAGACATAAGCTTCTACTCTTTCTCCAGAGGACTGACTTAGGTTCATGAACTCCTCTCGCATCCGCTCTTCAAAACCTTCACGCCTGAATTTAGTGAGAAATGCCAACTTTAGGTCGTCCCAAGTGCCAAAAGTTTCTCTTGCTTGTCTCTCATACCACTGAAATGACGTGCCCTTGAAAGTGGCGAGGAATGTTGCTAACCAATGCTCAAGGGTTTTGACATTGTTAGCCACACATGCTACCATAAATTCTGCTATATGAAGATCAAGGTCTTCATTGTACTCTCCCTTAAAAACTGGCAAATGGGACTACATTTGTTGGCCTGTCATCAATATTTCTAAGACAAATATGACTAGGAAGGGGACCTTGAGTTGCCATGGGAAAAATCTATGAAGAGTGCTTTTAGGGCGTCAAAGGAAGATTCTACTACGAGCTCGTTCTCAACTTTGATTTTTGCATTCTCACGTACCTTTGGACTCGTTCTAATGCTTGCCTCTTGATTGCGTAATTCATCAGGGGATTGGCTCCAACTAGTTGGTCTGTACTCAATAGGATAGTATCAAAGAGGGCCTCAGTCTCTAAGGGATTCTCTGGCCAATATCTCTTCTACTTCCTTCTTTTCAACATCTGTGAATTCGGCTTTCAAATCACTACAGAGGGGGAGATATTCCATTTTGAAAGTATCAAAACTCATTCTTCTTAGGATCGTTGTTGTGTCATTATAATAATGCCAGCTTATAAGGGTTTCAATAGTGTATGTTGTGAAAAACACTCTGTCTACCAACTTCCAGTGGGTTGCTAATTGGACAAACAGAAGATTGTCAGTGCACCAAGCATCCCACGTATCTTGTTGTTGAGTATCCACGAACAAATTCCAACTCTTTTCCTTCTTGTTTTCGTGAACCTCCACTGACCACGACTCTTGAAGCTTCCTCACAATCTCCCACTTGATGATGTCTGAAAACTTCTCAATGAGTACCAAATCTTCCATGGATGGTCATTCTCTCTCTTTTTGCTCTTTAGTTTGTTCCCAAACAATTTGCCACCAAGATGCAAGTTTCTGCAGCTTCAACAGGAAGAGGAAACAGTCCACCACATAGAGCATGCATCATGATGGTAATATGTTTCCGCCATTGAGGGATGAACTTCTTGTGGAAACTGGCTTTGATAATGAGAATCTCCAACTCTTCAGTGGAAGAAGGAACTTTGCAAACATCCATTGAATTCTCCTCTTCTTGGCAATGCCATTTTCTTTATTTTTAGCCTCTTCTGATGCTTGTTGATAGCAAGTTTCCCCGGTTGCGCACCAAAACATGGAGCCCCAAGAGAAACACCAAGGAAAAGGGGATTCTACTGCAAGAAAATCTATCTTGTAGCATCAACAAGCTTTTATTTCATTATTTTGATGATCAAAATAGAGAAAACAGCAAATCTTTACGCAGCATCGTAGTAGATATCTCCCACGGATTTGATAGAATCAATTATAATCTTCAACGTCTTCAAATAATCCATCAATATAACAATGAATATAAAATAATACTCCATTTTTGAATGGAAATCAATCACATAGTATTTATCTTCAATGTCTTCATAGTTCTCTCTCAATCTCTCATATACAGTTACACTGTTTTGATAGAATTGACTATCTCTGGCTCTCTCTCTCTCTCAATATAGTACATCATCTCCTCACTACAATAATCTCATAATGACTCTCAATAATCCTTATTAGGTCGTGGATGCACCTCCCAAGAGGTATGTCTGATGTGAAGAGGCACAAGAGCCACTACAGTGTCTCTTCATAGCTCACTACTGTCATTGTCACTCCAGTCTTCTTTTCAGTCTTCAACAGCTGCTTCTTCCATTTGTTTTAGCTCTTTTGAACTTAGATTCATCATTTCCAAAATTTAGAAAACTTTTCAAAAGTCACACATACATTCTACAGAACACTTACAAAAGATCTATAGAACAGTACAGTACAGGACTAGAGTAGATACAAAACAGTTACAAAGCAGAGACAGAGGCTCTACAGAAGGTTTACAGAGGGTTACAGAAGGTCATCAGAACCTCATAACTCATACTAAAACCATTCCAAACTATCAAAAACTATTTAATAAGCTTCCAAAAGATCTCAATCTTCATCAATCATCAATCCATGCTTCATACAGAAGAAAATTAGAACAAAACAGAAGCTATACAAAAGGTATACAAAACCAATCAGAACCTCAACAGAACCTATCAGAGCATCACAGAGCTTCATATCTCTACTAAAAATCATCATGAACTTCCAAAACATAATCAATATCATCCAAAACACTCTCAAACACTTCCATTAACAATCATACATCACTCTAAATCCATCAAAAATCAATCATTCTGACCTCAAAAACAACAAAAATCAGTCAAAAATTCAGTTTTTTTTCACTCTCAACAAGAAATAAACATAAGTTTTATCTACAAATAGATTATGTGTTGCATATACTATTGAGAAATGAATGAAACAGGTTGCTTGGTGTATTACTATCCACTTGTTATGAAAGGTTGCAGAAGACTTGCTTGTTTTTTTCGTATCATTTTTATGATAATGGTAGAGAAAAGTGAAAATCGCATCATTGATAAGCTAGATAAGAACAACTACCCTTCATGGAAGTTCCATGTGAAGAACTTCATCATCAAAAAGGGTCTTTGTGAGTTCACTTCAGGTAAAGAAATGGAGACAATGTTGACTATCCCTATGACTATAGATGATTTAAAGGCATGGAACGAATGGAATGCAAAAGACAAAAAGATGATGTATTGGCTATCAGGAATGGAGAAAGTTTACATGTAACTTCGATAATTTTTTAGAACATGTTTTTAGTAAATAGAAAGGCATGAAAGATTCAACTCAAGAAAGAGTTGAATACCTTGAAGAAAGGGAAATTTTTTGTCAATCAGTACGTTTTGAAGGTGAGGAGCATTGCAAATGCTTTAGCAACGATTGATGCAATGTTTGATGATAATGATGATTTGGTTTTACCTACTTTCAGTGGCCTTAATAATGAGAAGTCTTGCAAATCATTTGTCACTTTTGTATATATACGGAAGCCATTTTCAGATTTTGATTACTTGGTCTCTCTCATGATTATTGAAGAGATCAATATGTAGGGTGACTCATGTAAAAGAAATGGTGAATAGATCTAAGAATTTTTCTCAAGTTCAGAAAGGGGACGTGGCAGATCCTCTTTGAGAGGCCATGGTATGGAACGTTGTAGTGCTGCTGCACATCCGAGGTGTGGAATCCACCAAAAAGTTTCTGTGTGTGACATTTGGGTTTTGTGCATACCTAGTCGTTGTGTTTGCATTTTTCCTATATTTTTTTTGTACCTATTCGGGTAGTACCTGTATTTTCTTTAGCCTATGTGTGCATGATTGCGTGTGAATGTGTGTGTATTCAATCAAGGTCGAGAAACCCGCACTTTAGTGAGTGCAAAAGCCCTTGCTTGATCTAATTCAAATATGCTCTGTGTGAAAGGGGATAAATAATGATTGGAGAGAAGAAGCTTCTACAAGCTTCTAACAAAGCTTGAATAGAAACGAGCTTTTTCGGGACTAAAAGGAAGCTTTTACTGAATGCACTATTTTTGGAGGGACATACCGAGTAGACCGGAAAGCGGAGTTTAAGGGGGAAAAAGGATATTGTAGATCTATAAGATTTGGGGAAGCTTTGTGATAGAAAGGGGATTGGAGAAAAGCATCAAGGCAGGTCGTCAGGCAGTAGAGACAATCACAACAAGCTTTATGTTGGAGAGTTGATTTTCCAGAAGCAACCTGTAATTTGCTTCATACATTGCAGTGTGTGTGTGATTGGGAAGATCGTGACAAAAAAAATTGTGGAGATTAAGCAGGTCGTCAGAAGGCAACTCGAAAATCTGCAGAGTGGAAGACACTCAGACCAAGAGAGGGTGCCAGGTTCAAGAAGATGGCGTAGTTGTAGTGCAATCAACGCCGAGGCAGAGAGAAGTAACCTTATGATCTTAACGTAGAGGAATAGATGGACAGCAGTATCCCTTGGGCAGCTTCTACGAATAGGACCAAGGCTGGCCCGTCCTGGGGAGAATAACAACAGTCATCCTTGGGAGAATAACAGCAGTATGTTTGGAGGTTATAACTCTTCTATGAACTACAACTGGTACTCAAGCTTGGGAAATAGTATGTTCTCCCCATATGGTCTAATAGATATGGCATGGAAGGCTTTTATGTGGTACTATGGGGGAAAAACGAGGCCGCCACTCCCAATATGATGGACCACTCCGGCCTCGAGCCGTACCCTCGCTACCTCACGTTGCTGACTCCAACGTCCTGGAGAATTTGTAGCCTCCTCCCTCAGTTGGTGCCAATCGTCTGCATCTAACCACTCAGGCTTTGCAGCCCCACTCTTGATTGCCTTGCATGCATTGGATCGTCTGTGTGACATGTATGCATACATGCAATCCATCATCCAGCCCGTAGAGAATCTATCTACTGAGGCTGGAATTGGAAACTCCTCGTGCAAGGATGCTACTATGTAGTCCTTGCTCCCCTCCTGTATGTTCTTCCAATGATCCAAGATGTTGTGCCGAAAAACTTGTTGGTAGAACTCTCTCATGCAGGCCATCACCCTCCTCCCCTCATCATTCATGATGATGGCTCCTGACCTACCATCCACTAGATATCCATATCCCCCTAGAGTCTGCCTAAGATGGGTCCTCTCCCATCTGCGTCCATGCTCCTCGGCATATCCAAGAGACCCATGTGCATCCGGTATACCGACCGGGGTAATATCTCTCGGAGTGGCACCCACAGGGGTGCCACCTGTAGACGGCTGAGCAAAAGCCGGAGTAATTGGAGTAGACGTCCCCACAGGTGTGAAAAATCCTTGAGGTGACGCAGCTCCAGCTGAACGATGAGATGGAGACACCACGTCCGTGCCTCCACAGCATCTACTTGAGCCTGAGCCACGCTCCCTTTAGAACGGCCACGGGAGCGAGGAGTCGCACCTGTATCCTGTGTCGACCGTGGGCTCACTGCCTTTGTATCTCTACAGCATCCCCCTGACCCCGAAGCACTCCCTCCCTCTGGCCCAAGTCTGGAGCATCGAGCTCGTCTGCTCGAAGTCGAAGCATCCGATCGCGCTGAAGTAGATCTAGTAGAGTGCCCTGATGAAGACCGAGACAGCTCTTGGTCTGCCATATCTCTGAATCTTGCGATCAGGTTTGGAGACATGTGTGTAAAGATATCCTGTAACTCCTCATCTCTCATCTCTCGACTCAACCTGAAAATGTCATCTGCACAGACAAAAAATGATGTTAGAATAATCAATTTACATCGTACAAAGCACAGTAATATAAATCATTAAAAAAAATCTCACTTAAAATGCATATCTTATGTACCCTTATAAGCGATTGGTCAATGAATTGAGTAAGTGGATGCTCCAAGTATGAAGTATCCTATGGTCCCATGTTAATCTCTTGACACAACTCCGCATACATTGGAAGGTCGATAGACATGTCACCACAAAAGAATGAGTCTACCTCGTTCTCAAAGAATTCTTGGACTCTTGTATTTCCATCATTGTTAGCCGATGCTGGTTCCATTGAGGCATCAATTCTTTTTTCTACCCCATTTCCAACCACCACATCTCCAGTCAGTCTATCATCGTCCTTCAGCGACCATAGCATTTCATTGTCTAGATCCATCGTTGGTAGCCATTATGAAATATGCACTAGCACCTCAGACACCAACTAACCTTCAGCCATGCTACCTTCTGGCCGAGCTCGTTGTCGCACAAAGCCTTTCAGGGTTTTCATGCAGCGCTCCTAGAAGAACATCCATCGCGTATCGACAGGTCCAGCAATATCCACTTCATCTACAAGATGCACAAGAAGGTGGATTTGTATTGTGAGCATGCTGGTGGGCAGGTATTTCTCAAAGAGATAGATCGTCTCCACTGGTCCCCGCCTCGCGGACTTAATAGCAAGTGGTGGATTGGCTCCTGCACTCCATCCATCGCACGCCCACGTACTCTTCTAATTGGCCGCAAAGGGTGCACTCCTTGTTGGGATGGGATATCATCTCCCTGGATAGAAAATTTGCCAACGAGACCCAATCTTATTGTATATGGTATTCAATTAGCTTGCGAGTACAATGCATGATTGATATTAACTTCAAATTACCGTTTGCTAAAAATCCACAATCACCTGATCAATGATCTCAGATTGAAACTCGCCAAATTGTCATACGTGTTCTATAGACAATCGACGTTTTCATCTAATTGCCAGCTTGCATTGAGAGCAAGGACATGGGACACGCTGATTAAGATACGCCTTGCGATCTTCAACAACAGGACCTTCTTTGTTTCCATTTTGTCTACGTTACAACAAACAATTTGTTTTTGTTATCATTCTTTTCTTTTCTTAGATTGTTATCCTCTTCTTCCATCTCTCTCTTTTTCTATGACCTAGCATATAGTATCATAGAACACTAGTATTTAGTACCTAGTACTCAGTACCTAGCACATAATATCACAGCATCTTAGTATCTAGCACCTAGTACTCTAGTATCATAGTGCCAAGTACCCAGTACTATGATACTATGTAGCAGGTGCTAGGGTACCCTCTCTTTCTCTCTTTTCCTATTAGGTTTAATGATTTTTATCTTTTTTTCTCTCTCCTCTCTCTCTCATATTTATTTTTCTCTCTCCTCTCCATCTCATTTCCTTTTCACTCTCATTTTCCTTTCTCTCTTTCTCCCTCTCTCATTTCCTCTCCCTCTCTCACCCTTACCCTCTCTTTCTCTCTTTCTCTATTAGGTTTAATGATTTTTTCTCTTTTTCTCTCTCCTCTCCCTATCTCATTTTTTCTCTCTTCTCTCCCTCTCTCATTTCCCTTTCTCTCCTTCTCCCCCTCTCTCATTTCCTCTCCCTTCCTCACCCTAACCCTCTCTTTCTCTCTTTCCCTATTAGGTTTAATGAATTTTCTCTTTTTCTCTCTCCTCTCTCTCTCTCATTTCCTTTTCTCTCTCATCTCCCTCTCTCATTTCCCTTTCTCTCTTTCTCTCCCTCTCTCATTTCCTGTCCCTCCCTCACTCTGACCCTCTCTTTCTCTATTTCTCTATTAGATTTAGTGATTTTTTCTTTTTTTCTCTCTCCTCTCCCTCTCTCATTTCCTGTCCCTCCCTCACCTTGACTCTCTCTTTCTCTCTTTTCCCATTGGGTTTAATGATCTTTCTCTCTTTTTGTCTCTCCTCTCTCTCTCATTCCTATTTCTCTCTCCTCTCCCTCTCTCATTTCCCTTTCTTTCTTTCTCTCCCTCTCTCATTTCCTCTCCCTCCCTCACCCTCACCCTCTCTTTCTCTATTTTTCCATTAGGTTTAATGATCTTTCTCTCTTTTTCTCTCTCCTCTCTTTCTCAATTTTTCTTCTCTCTCCTCTCCCTCTCTCATTTCCTTTTCTCTCTTCCTCTCCCTGTCTCATTTCATCTCCCTGCCTCGCCTTCACCCTCTCTTTCTCTGTTTCCCTATTAGGTTTAATGATTTTTCTCTCTCCTCTCTCTCATTTTTTTTCTCTCTTCTCTCCCTCTCTCATTTACCTTTCTCTCTTTCTCTCCCTCTCTCATTTCTTGTCCCTCCCTTACCTTGACCCTCTCTTTTTCTCTTTCTCTATTAGATTTAATAATTTTTTTCTCTTTTTCTCTCTCCTCTCCCTCTCTCATTTCCCTTTCTTTCTTTCTCTCCATCTCTCATTTCCTCTCCCTCCCTCATGGTAACCCTCTCTTTCTCAAATTTTCCATTAGGTTTAATGATATTTCTCTCTTTTTCTCTCTCCTCTCTCTCTCATTTATTTTTCTCTCTCCTCTCCCTCTCTCTTCCTCTCCCTCTCTCATTTCCTCTCCCTCCCTCGCCCTCACCCTCACCCATACCCTCTCTTTCTCTCTTTGCCTATTATGTTTAACATCTTATCTCTTTTTCTCTCTCCTCTCATTCTCTCTCTTTTTCTCTCTCCTCTCTCTCTCTCATTTCCTTTTGCTCTCTTCCTCTCCTTCTCTCATTTCTTTTTCCTCCCTCTCCGTCTCTCATTTCCCTTTCTCTCTTTCTCCCCCTCTCTCATTTCCTCTCCTTCCCTCACCCTAACCCTCTCTTTTTTTCTTTCCCTATTAGGTTTAATGATTTTTCTCTTTCTCTCTCCTCTCTCTCATATTTTCTTTTCTCTCTCCTCTCCCTCTCTCATTTCCCTTTCTCTCTTTCTCTCCCTCTCTCATTTCCTGTCCCTCCCTCACCCGACCCTCTCTTTCTCTATTAAACTTAATGATTTTTTTATCTTTTTCTCTCTCCTCTTCCTCTTTCATTTCTTGTCCCTCGCTCACCCTGACTCTCTCTTTCTCTCTTTTCCCATTAGGTTTAATGATCTTTCTTTTTTTCTCTCTCCTCTCTCTCTCTCATTCCTTTTTCTCTCTCCTCTCCCTCATTTTCCTTTCTTTCTCTCCCTCTCTCATTTCTTTTCCCTCCCTCACCCTGACCCTCTCTTTCTCATTTTTTCCATTAGGTTTAATGATCTTTCTCTATTTTTCTCTCTCCTCTCTCTCTCAATTTTTTTCTCTCTCCTCTCCCTCTCTCATTTCCTTTTCTCTCTTCCTCTCCCTCTCTCATCTCTTCTCCCTCCCTCACCCTCACCCTCTCTTTCTCTCTTTCCCTATTAGGTTTAATGATTTTTCTCTCTTTTTCTCTCTCCTCTCCCTCTCTCATTTACCTTTCTCTCCCTCTGTCATTTCCTGTCCCTCCCTTACCCTGACCCTCTCTTTTTCTCTTTCTCTATTATATTTAATAATTTTTTCTCTTTTTCTCTCTCCTCTCCCTCTCTCATTTCCCTTTCTTTCTTTCTCTCCCTCTCTCATTTTCTCTCCCTCCCTCACCCTAACCCTCTCTTTCTCTATTTTTCCATTAGGTTTAATTATCTTTCTCCCTTTCTCTCTCTCCTCTCTCTCTCTCATTTCCTTTTCTCTCTTCCTCTCCCTCTCTCATTTCCTCTCCCTCCCTCACCCACACCCTCTCTTTCTCTCTTTGCCTATTATGTTTAACATCTTCTCTTTTTCTCTCTCCTCGCATTCTCTCTTTTTTCTCTCTCCTCTACCTCTCTCATTTCCTTTTGCTCTCTTCCTCTCCTTCTCTCATTTCTTCTCCCTCCCTCTCCCTCTCTCATTTCCCTATTATGTTTTCGTCTCCCCCCCCTCTCCCTCTCCCTCTCCCTCTCTCATTCCCTCTGCCTCTCCCTCTCTCATTTCCTCTCTCTCTTCCTCCCTCTCCCTCTCTCATTTCCTCCCCCTCCCTCTCCCATTTCCTCCCTCCCCCTCTCTTTAATTTCCCTCTCCCTCTCCCTCTCCCTCATTTCTTCTCCCTCTCTCATTATATACAAATTATACAAAAAATAAATGAAAAAGAGAGAGAATACACTCTCCCTTCCTCTCATTCTCTCATTTCATCCCCCTCCCTCTTCCATTTCCTCCCTCTCCCTCTCTTTCTCTCTCTCACCCTCCCTCTCCTTCTCCCTCTCTTTCTCTCTCTCTCTCTCTCCCTCCCCCTCCCTCTCCCTCTCCCTCTCTTTCTCTCTCATTTCCTCTCCCTCTCTCAATATATATACACAAATCATATAAACAAAAGTAAAAGAGAGAGAGGGTGCACTCTCCCTCCCTCTCCCTCTCTCATTTCCTCCCCATCCCTCTCCCTCTCCCTCTCCCTCTCCCTCTCCCTCTCTTTCTCTTTTTCTTTCTCTTTCTCTCCCCCTCTCTTTCTCTTTCTCTCCCTCCCTCTCCCTCTCCCTCTCTTTCTCTCTCATTTCCTCTCCTAAACAAGCAAAATAAGGAGAGAATTAAACCCTAAACAAGCAAAAGAAGGAGAGAATGGACTCAGCGTAAAGATACGGCGAGGGTTTGACAACTCCTCTTCACGACGAAGGGTCCTCCTCTCCTTCGCGAATGGCGGTGTCAAGCCTTCTTCCTCTCCCTCTCTCACTCTCTATGCAAAACAGCCGCTCTCTCTCTCTCTCTCTCTCTCTCTCTCAATGTCTCACGAAAATGCGCGAAATGAAACATGCTTGGGTTTCGACCTTTTTTTCCCCCCTATGGGGCGTTGCTATTTGAGTCGCAAATGCGACGCAAATACCGACACCGCTATTCCTAGATCTCTACCCGCCATCGCTAGACCTCTCTTTCCTTGTAGTGTGGGTATTATGGCAGGAAACCTTCACCTGCAAAGGTGGATGCTATAGGAAAGATCACAAAGCATTGTTCAACCACTTCAGAGGTACGAAGATTCATTGGAGCCTGTGTGTTTTACATGATTTGGATATCCCATTTTGCACACATAGCAGATTTTTATATCAAATGCTTCGAAAGGGGTAGAAAATTTATTGGGATGAGAGCCACACTAGACCCATGCGGAAATTGAAGAAGTTATTGCAGACTGCTTCTACTCTCAGGAAAGCGGATTATAATTGCGGGATGCCTATTGTATTGACAATTGACACTAGTCCCATTGGCATCAAGATGATGCAGATGGAAACAGGTACACTATTCGGTTTGGGGTGAAAGTCCTAAACAAGAGATAGAGGAGGTATCTGCAAATCAAGAGAGAATTACTGGGGATTGTTATAGCTCTCAAATGCGACAAGGAGTATTTTATTGGAGCCCCAGTTGTGGTAGAGATAGATTGCTTGCCACTGATAGGTATGATTACGAGTTGCTCTACTCCGGACATAGCTATGCTGAGATGGATCGCATACATCAAGTCATTAAATCCAGAATTTAAACAGATAGCAGGGAAGAATAATCCAGTGGTGGATATGCTGTCTAGAGCTAGATATGATGATGAGGAGACACTACTTGCAGAAGAGGATGATGCAAAAATTTCATCCACTATGGTTGATCATGTTTGCCATGTCTATGATATTGTGGCTTTCATAGAAGAACTAAATGTTGGAGATTGGTTGCAGATTGGCAAGTACCTTAGTACACTAAGCAAAAGAGATGAATGGATAGATGAAGAGTTCAAGAAGATCAGAAGAAAAGCCTATGGTTATTTTCTCAAAGACAGATTTCTTTGGAAGCACCCAAAGAAAAGAGGCAGATTACCCTTGCGGGTTGTCTGCGATAAAGAGACCTAGTTACAGGTGATGAGAGAGTTTCATGAGAGTCCTTGGACTGGTCATAGAGGAGTGTGGGCTACTTATGAGAAAATCAAGGAAAAATATTGGTGGAAAGGCATGTACAGAGATGTTTCTCGCTTTGTAGAGAGTTGCAGAGACTGTCAAATGTATTCCATAGTGCGTCGTCGAGATGAGCTTCACCCGACCTATCCGTTATGCATTCATTATAAGTGGGTAGTTTACTTGGTTACTATGCCAATGGGTCTATGGCAGATGAGATATATTGTATTGGCTAGAGAGGATCTTACCAATCATGTTGAGGGCAGACCTTTGAGAACAAAGACCACTAATGCGGTGTGTAAGTTTATTAGAAGAAATTTTCTGCAGGTATGGTTGTGTGGGTCAGATCACTGCAGATCGCGGTGAATTAGATGCAGATGAAGCTAGGGAGTTTTTCTCTCAACTAGAAATCAAGTTGGCTCTAACCACATCATACAATCCAGAGGGAAATGGAAAGAGTGAAAGAGAGTATCTGCCGATAGTGAAAGAATTAGCCAAAGCATGTAGAGGACGGATTGGAGAATGGCCGAGACTTCTACCATTTGCTTTGTGGGATGATCATACGACTCATAGTGTTACCACAGGATATATACTCGCACAGTTGATGTATGGCCAGAAATCGGTTATGTCGACTGAGACTTGCACTTTGACTTGGTTAGTTTTACCTTGGTAGGAGGATTTGACAAGAGAGGAGCTCTTAGCTCTCCGGATCCGGCAGTTGGAGAAAAAACCAGAGGATATTCAGCTAGCTATTGACAGGTTGAAGGTTGTTAGACTTAGAAATAAGGACAAGTTTGACAGCAGGCATCGCTTGCGGCCTAGAGTAATAGAAGAGGGAGACTGGGTATTAGTCTTTGATAGCAGCCTTGAAAATAAGCATACTGCACTTTGGAAGATGGTGAAAAGATGGTTTGGGCCGTACATAGTCAGACATGTCTTTGACAATGCAACATATGAGCTGATAGAATTGGATGGGATAGTGCTTAGAGTGCCCATTGCAGGAAAAAGAATCAAGAAAAGAGATGAGGAGGATTATGCATTGGAAGAATTTGCAAGAGAAGAGCAACGAGAAGAAACTCCAGTAGAAGAGATGAGGAGGATTATTATGCATTGGAAGAATTTACAAGAGAAGAGCAACGAGAAGAAACTCCAGTAGAAGAGACATATGATATGACAGACAACCTTGCTAATATACAAGAAATAGACGACGAAGAGATTGATCTGTTCATGGATCTTGATGACAATGATCATGGGTAGTTGGACCATCCGGAGGATGCACAGGATCAGAGGGGGTGGATGTCGTGCTACTACGCATCCGAGGTGTGGAATCCACCAAAAAGTTTGTGTGTGTGACATTCGTTGTCGTACTGCTGCGCATCCGAGGTGTGAAATCCACCAAAATGTTGTGTGTGTGACATTTGTTACTTTGTACATACTTAGTCGTTGTGTTTACATTTATTTTCTGCATGCGAGTATAGTGGAGAGAAGTTTGGAAGCATTTGGAATCGAGCTTGATTTTGGTGATCTTATTGAAATGGATACATAAATCCTATTATTGCTAGATATGTTGGATTGGAAATGAGATTAGTGGTCTGTGGGTGCCCCTTTGTGGTGATGAGGAGTATGCGCACCCTCGGTTTGTGCACTTGTCTATAACCTATATGTTCTATGTTTGTTTGGTCTCTACACAGGCAGATTACAATAGTCCATGTCTTGCATCCATGATGTACATATATAAGTCCTATAGGGGAGAACAGAGGAAACATGAGCAACAGAAATAAGTCCAAATGATGTTGAGGCCTGGATGAAAGTGGCAGAGTTACTGGTATCTATTGATACAAGTGACACACTGGATGACCTCTCATGAGCTTATATTGCATTTAGATGGTACAAGTGGAGTTGCAGAAGACATTGGGCGACAATTGCTCACATATGGGCGCAGAAAACCTCTTCCTGAACTGTTTGCAAGAATAAATGACCGTTTCATTTATGACAAGGAATTGACTGGCAGAAAGTGTGATGGCCTTCAATACAAATTATAGTGATGCAGGGCGGATAGGGCCTGATTGAGGAGAGGTGGTATCACAACCACCAAGAGTGGGAGTGACTGGATTGCTTTTCCAGTGAAGAAAAAGGGCTGCTTTTATGAGTGCAATATATTGGGCTGAGGAGAAAAAGCGCAGGGGATGACTATTTTCAAATGGGCTTTTTGGGGGGGAAGAGGCTTAATTGAGGAGAAGAGAGGAAGAAAGCTACAAATTTTAAGCAGAGAATGGAATAGAGAGAAAACTGTGGGAAAAAGAGGAAAGTGTCGACTGAACAGAGGAGCTACGGAAGGAAAAAAAAAGGGGGATCTCTGCAAACTGGGAGGACGAAATCAGAGAGCTCTATGTCAACTTCTGGTCCTTCGTATACCATCACTTTGACTGCAAGTCACTTTTTGAATGCCTCTCTGAGCTTGTCGATGCCGAAGACCTCTTGAAACCTTTTTGACATCACTCTCTATATAGTTGATCATTATGTCGAAGACGGAGAGGTGGAGAGATTGAATGTGGAACTGGCGTCCAGTTCGCAACCAGTGTGAGTTCGGGGGCTTTAAGGCTGATGAAGCAGGAGACCTCAACTGTGACTGAAGATCGATTGACTGATCGATTGCATCATCCTTCACAACGCCTTCACCTCGTGGACGAAGCCATGCCATTTTGACACCTTCTGGAAGCTGAAAACCAGGACGAAAGCTGAAGAAGGAGGTCTAAGCTCCAAAAAATCTACACAGGGTGTCGAGTCGAAGGGAAGTAGAAGAAAAAGTTGATCATAAGGAAGACGATCAATCGGAGGGGATCTCTGCAACTTCGAAGGGAACTACGGAAGGGAAAAGGGAGATTTTTCACCAATTACCCGTCACATTCAACTTACTGCAATCTGCAACAACATTACCATACCTGCTGCAGGCGTCTATGATGTGTCGCGCTGACACTTTGTTATCGTACTGCACTTGCGAGTGTAAGGGTTTGTAGGTCCAGATCCATGACAGTTGTAGTAGGAGCGTTCTACTGTGGAACAGGGGATGCGGTTTGCACTTAGGGTGCCGTAGCTGATGTATCTGGAGGTGCCAACGAGGATGCGACAGTTGATCTTGGAGTCCATGAGGAATTCATCATCGGGCTGTAATGATTGACCTTCTGAGGTGGATGTCTGCATCAGAAGGTGGTGAATCAAGCTGATTAGGGACGTGTCGATGCCCTGTTATATTTATAAGCATAATAAAACAACTATTATGCAGAGAAGGGGAACTTTTGTGGCAATAAGCTCTTTGAAAACAATCATATGTGTAGACGGATAAGGTGCTGAAATAGAAGCAGGAAAGATTCTCAAGGATGTAAAAGTTAGAATGCAGAATTACATGACTGGTTAGGTGGGAAAAGTTTAAACATATCAGACTGAAATTTTGGTATCTTGTAGAAAAGATGACATGACACATGCAGAAAATTCTATTAAGAAGAACAACTCTCTTATGCATTGCAATCTATGGACTGCATGGTCCAGTAAGGGCATAATGTCTCTTCTAGCATTGTATTTTGCCTTATACAGGGTTGTATAGGAAAGAAAGACCTGCTTACAGTTTGCTGGATGAAGATGCTCTTGTTGATATGTATGCTAAATGTGGGAGCCTAGAGAACGGATAAGTTGTCCAGTATAACCTGATCTTGCTTGATTGATCTCCTATCCTGGAATTAGTCAAGGACCTCTGTGGTCACGACTTTGCTTCTGAAAACCCTTCGACATCTTTAGTGAACCCGACGTGAAAGCATCGCATAAATTTCAGGATGGGAGATACTTCAGCATCATTTTCAGCCTCTTCTACAATTCCTGCTTCGTCCTCTACTGCAGCTCCATCATTGACAGTTGCTTCAAGTACTTCAACGAATGATCTAAAGCAGATTCTGTAGAATATGTCTATGTATATGCAGCTTCAAAATCAGTAGACACAATTCTATATGCAGCAGCGGTAGCAATTGAATCAACAACAGTTGTCTCAGCAAAGGCAACTATATTCGGAGCAGGAAAATGCAATCAGCGCGACTAAGGCGATTGAAGCAGTTGAGAATGAGAAGAAGCTATTTGATGGCCATAATGTTTCAGCATATTTGAAGACATATGAGATCAAGATGGGGTTTTTTGGAGTTTCAGCTGGACTTATGAGTAAGTATTTCCTTCCTCTTGTCACACCCGCCTTGAGGGCAAAAGTGACTGATCTTTTTATTCAAAGTTCGCATTGGCAAGATTTTAAGAAGGCCCTGAAAGAAGAATATTTCCTTGAGGACTTTGGGATGGCTACGCGGCGGTCATTCCGTGAGTGGGTCTACATGCCAAACAAAGGTCTAGCTGCTTCAGAGTTGATTCGAGAATTTATAAGAGAGGTATAGTCAGCTTGATGCCATTGAACAAAGAGCATTGGATGTTGAGAAAGTTGAACTTTTCTTGCAAGCTGCAGATCCTGCTCTTCAGGAAGAATTAGGAGAACTTCTTGAGGATCGCACGAAGCCTATGGGTCTTAAAAGCGGATTGGCAAGATGCCCAGGATGCAGTCTCGACTTTGACCAAGAGGAGGATATGGAAGACCCGCCTATAGAATGGATCTATGACATCGACGTCGTCTTCTGCTCCTATGCCTGCTTCTATCCTTGTTATTTCTTCTCCTCCTCAGCCAGTTTCTTGGCCTATGCCAGTGCCTACTGTTTGTACTCCTCCTATTCCTCCTGCTCCAAGACCGATGCCGGCTCCTTCTGCTCCAAAACCATCCACTCCGTCGGTGCTTTCCTCTCTTGATGATATAATCAAAGGCATAACGGATTTGACACTGGAGTCAGTTAAAGCAGAATTGGTGGGAAAATTGAAAGAGCAGTTTGCTTCGACTCCGCCTACTATTTCTTCTAGTGCTCCTACTGCACCTAGGAGTGCTCCTAGTGCACCTAGGAGAGATCGAAGATGTATTTGGTGTGATAGTACGGACCATCAGCATTGCAGGGATTGTGAATCTTTTTAGGATGCAAGGAGGAAGAATTTGGTATTTTGGGGACAAGTTGGTAAGATTTGGTTGACTGAAACAGGAGCTCTGCTTGCTACCAACTTTGGGAAAGGCGGAATGAAGAAGCTAGTGGATGACATGGCTGCGCGTACTTCTTATGTGGCAGCTAGAGGAGATGCTTCTGCATATGGAGTCCAGATTGAGAAAGGATCAGAGCATCAGTCAGCATTATGGACTTATGCTATGGAGACAACAAACAAGGGAAAAATTTAGCAAACTGTTTTGACTAGTGCAGGCTCTAGTATCAGATCTGAGACAGGTTGGGATTCGCTTGTTGACATGTATACTATTTATGCCTACTTGGCTAAGTCTCAGGGAGCAGAAGTACTTGTTGAGGAGAAGCGTAAGAGGGATGAAGAAAATCCAAGTGCAGCTAAAAAGACTAGAGGGGGTGAGTTTGTTACTCCACCTACTGTAGGACCGTCTTTGAGACCAGGGCAAGAACGACAGATGGAAGATGCTCAAAAGAAAGAAAAGAGGCAAGATCCTAGAGAGAGAAAGCAGCCATGGTTTAGATTGATGTCCGATATTGAGACATCTACAGACATGAAGAAAATGTTTAATGATAAGATACTTGGCGGTGAGGTGACTTTTACTATTTCTAAGGTTTTGGGCATCTCGAAAAAAGAGTTTCAAGATCAGTTCCAAGAGGTCTTGAAGAGGAAAAGACATGCACTGCCTACTACTGATACACAGGGAGTTTTGATTGGGGAGTTGGATGAGGATGAGGATGAGGTTATGGTTGAGAATGCTTCTATTTTTCCACAAATAGAGAAGAGGATTCAGCCTATGCATTATGTTGAAACTGATGAGCCTGTCTTGATACCGCGTAGTCACTTTTTGCGGAGTCATTGGGCTAGGGCAACTACAGAAACGATGGTAAAAATTGGAGAGAAACAGGTGCCTTATGTTGCTTTGGTGGATCATGGTTCAGAGATTAATCTCATAGTTCGTGGAGTTTATGAAAGTAATAGATGGCCTATGGATGTAGAGCATGGGTGGCGTATGAGAGCCGCCAACAACACTACAGGTGATTTGTATGCTGCCTGTCCCAGTGTGTTTCTATTGGAGATGTAGAGGAGGATTTCCATTTCTTTGTGCAGGATTCATGCTCTTATCCCATAATTCTTGGATAGCCATTCATCACAGAGATGTGTTGAGATATCGAGCTCCACTCGTGATATGCCAGGGTGACCATTGTGCATTTATGTCACCGACGTGTCAGTTGTTGCAGATGCGGTTGGTACACCGCCCATGAATAATAGTTAGATGACAGTTATCCTTATCTACTCTAGTTCGTGGCTCAGTTATTATGCCACCTTAGTTGAGTTTGGTTTGAGACCCACATATAGGGTTCTTCTATTTCTTTGTATGAGAGTTCTTTTGGCTTACACAAGACTAAGAAGAGGAGAACTGTTTTCAGCCTCCACCTGTGTGTGTATTCCCCCATTGTGCAAGCAAGAAAGCTACAAGTGAGACTCCTTCCTTCTCTCCCACAATCTTGACAAGATGCGCATGGAAACAAAGGTAATGGATGATGGATCTGCTTATGCACGGATTCGCAGTAAAGATGGCATGAGAGCAGTTCAGTTTATGACTGTGTGTGTGAACCATGTTAGAAACAGGGATACTCTTAGAGATGCACCTTTGCCCACTGTGAGGGATTCGGGTTTTCATTAGGTACTGCTGTTTCGCGAGACGACAGTGGTACAGAGCACAGGAGATTGGAGTTCTCGCCTCCTGGCAGCAGTGTTTTCTCCTCCAGTTTTGTTGGGATTTCAGCAAACAATTCGATGAGGTATCAGAAGACTTCTAAGTTGCCTAGAGCTGCCAGGAAGTACATATGCAGGAAGGAGAAAAATTTGAAAAATGCAGGTATTTTAGAGGATGATGAGCATATAGATGGGATGTATGATAGTATGATTTGTGCAGATACAATGATAGAGATGGAAAATATGCTGAAAACTGATATGCAAAGTTATCACAGTAATGTATTAGTGCAATCCGTGGACATGTTTCATGAAATTGCAGATTTTGTGCACAGATAGAGTCAGAGGTTGAGGTGACTCAGCAAAAAGTATTGAGTGCTGAAGAAATTCAGCAAACAGAGTTTCCAGCTGATTATGATCAGCTTACAGAGACACAGAGGGCTGAAAACTTTCAGCCAACAGAGTTTATTGCTGAAATATTTCAGCATCGAGAGTTTAGGGCTGTTCCTATGCAGTCCATAGAGTAAAGGGCTGAGGATATTCAGCCCACTTGAGTGCAGAATTGCTGATTTATAGCAAGATTTGAGTAATGCAGAGGATTATAATGAAGCCAGGGTTGACACGAAATACAAGACTGTGGATAAGAAGGTGAAGCCGATAGCTGTACCGCTTCCACCTGACAGTGATCAGCAAATAGAGAGGGCTGCCAAACAGCCAATTTTGAGGAATCCAGAGCATATAGGCCATAAATTTTCAGAGAGACTCTTGCTGAATTGAAAATTGGAAATGGTGATTTCTTGCTACCCATAGAGAAGCAATGCTTTCAAGAGATGCTTGAGTGACATGGAAGGGGGTTTTCTTTTTTTCCGCATGAGATTGGATGTGTGAATCTAGATATTGTTGCTCCTATGGTGATCTTTACTATTCCTCATATTCCATGGAACCTTCGACCTATTCCAGTGCCTAAGGCACACCTGCCAAAGCTGATTGACTTGTTGAATGAGAAAATCAGGATGGAAATCCTAGAGCCTTCATCTGCACCATACTCAAATAGGTGGTTTACGATTCCAAAGAAGAATGGTACTCTCCGATTTATACAGGACATGCAGCCAGTAAATAGAGTTACTATCAGGAATGTTGGTATAGGTCCAGTTGTGGATGAGTTTGCAGAAGCATTTGCTGGACGTGCCATCTATTCTTTAGGTGATTTGTATTCAGGATATGATCAGTTTCAGCTGGCTTTGGAAAGCAGGGACATAACCACTATGAGAACTCCTATTGGGCTTATCAGGATGTGTACCTTGCCTCAAGGTGCCACTAATTTTGTTGCGCATATGATGAATGCCATGCATAAGGTCCTTCGTGATTACATACCTCAGCTTACTATGCCTTTCTTGGATGATGTGCCCATTAAGAGGTGTGCAGAAGAAGAGAAGAATGAGAGTCTAAATGAGCAGGGATGAAGATACTTTGTGGCTGATCATATTTCAGCTTGTGAGAAGATTTTGACCAGGTTAGAAGAAGTGAACTTGACACTATCAGGGCAAAAATCTGTTTTTGGAGTAAATGAGGTTGTCATTGTTGGACATATGTGTGGGTATTATGGCAGGAAACCCTCACCTGAGAAGGTGGATGCTATAGGCAAGATTACGGAGTATTGTTCTACCACTTCAGAGGTACGCAGATTCATTGGAGCTTGTGTGTTTTACATGATTTGGATACCCCATTTTGCATACATAGCAAATTGTTTATATCAGCTGCTTTGAAAGGGGCAGAAATTCTATTGGGATGAGAGCCACACTAGAGCCATGTGGAAATTGAAGAAGTTATTGCAGATTGCTCCTACTCTCAGGAAAGCGGATTATAATTGTGGAAGGCCTATTGTATTGACAGTTGACACTAGTCCAATTGGCATAGGTTGGGCTGTGGATCAAGATGATGCAGATGGAAACAAGTATGCTATTCGGTTTGGGGTGAAAGTCCTAAACGAGAGACAGAGGAGATATCCGCAAATCAAGAGGGAATTACTGGGGATTGTTACGGCTCTCAAATGTGACAAGGAGTACTTTATTGGAGCCTCAGTTGTGGTAGAGACAGATTGCTTGCCATTGATAGGTATGATTACGAGTTGCTCTACTCCGGATATAGATATGCTGAGATGGATTGCATACATCAAGTCATTAAATCCAGAATTTAAACACATAGCACGAAAGGATAATCCAGATATGCTGTCTAGAGCCAGATATGGTGATGAGAAGACACTACTTGCAGAAGAGGATGATGCAGAAATTTCAGCCGCTATGGTTGATCATGTTTTCCATGTTTATGATATTGTGGCTTTCATAGAAGAACTCTATGTTGGAGATTGGTTGCAGATTGGCAAGTACCTTAGTACACTAAGCAAAAGAGATGAATGGACAGATGAAGAGTTCAAGAAGATCAGAAGAAAAGCCTATGGTTATTTTCTCAAGGATGGATTTGTTTGGAAGCATCCGAAGAAAAGAGGTGGATTACCTTTGCGGGTTGTCTGCGATAGAGAGACACAGTTATAGGTGATGAGGGAGTTTCATGAGAGTCCTTGGGCTGGTCATAGAGGAGTGTGGGCTACTTATGAGAAAATCAAGGGATGTTTCTCACTTTGTAGAGACTTGCAGAGACTGCCAGATGTATTCGGTAGTGCGTCATCGAGATGAGCTTCATCCGACCTATCTGCTATGCATTCATTATAAGTGGGTAGTTGATTTGGTTACTATGCCTATGGGTCTATGGTAGATGAGGTATATTGTTTTGGCTAGAGAGGATATTACCAATCATGTTGAGGGCAGATCTTTGAGAATGAAGACCACTAGTGCAGTGTGTAAGTTCTTATTGGAAGAAATTTTCTGCATGTATGGCTGTGTGGGTAAGATCACTGTGGATTACGATGAATTGGATGCAGATGAAGCTAGGGAGTTTTTCTCTCAACTATGAATCAAGTTAGCTCTAACCACAGCATACAATCCAGAGGGAAATGGGAAGAGTGAAAGAGGGCATCCGCCGATAGTGAAAGCATTAGGCAAAGCATGCAGAGGGCGGATTGGAGAATGGCCAAGACTTCTACCATTTGCTTTGTGGGCTGATCGTACGACTCACAGTGTTACCATAGGATATATGCCCGTAGAGTTGATGTATGGTCAGAAACCGGTTATGCCGACTGAGACTTGTGCTTTGACTTGGTTAGTTTTACCTTGGCAGGAGGATTTGACGAGAGAGGAGCTCTTAGCTCTTTGGATTCGGCAGTTGGAGAGAAGACTAGAGGATATTCAGCTAGCTATTGACAGGTTGAAGGTTGCTAGACTAAGAAATAAGGACAGATTTGACAGTAGGCATTGCTTGCGGCCTAGAGCAATAAAAGAGGGAGAGTGGGTATTAGTCTTTGATAGCAGCCCTAAAAATCAGCATACTGCACTTTGGAAGATGGTGAAAAGATGGTTTGGGCCATACATAGTCAGACATGTCTTTGACAATGCAACATATGAGTTGACAGAATTGGATGGGACAGTGCTTAGAGTGCCTATTGCAGGAAAAAGAATCAAGGTTTTCAAGAAAAGAGATGATGAGGATTATGCATTGGAAGAATTTGCAAGAGAAGAACAATGAGAAGAAACTTCAATAGAAGAGACAGATGATATGACAGATAATCTTGTTGATATACCGAAAATACACAATGAAGAGATTGATCTGTTGGTGGATCTTGATGATAATGATGATGGGTAGTTGGCCCATCCGGAGGATGCGCAGGATTAGAGGGGGTGGATGTCGTACTGCTGCGCATCCGAGGTGTGAAATCCACCAAAATGTTGTGTGTGTGACATTTTTTACTTTGTACATACTTAGTCATTGTGTTTACATTTATTTTCTGCATGCGAGTATAGTGGAGAGAAGTTTGGAAGCATTTGGAATCGAGCTTGATTTTGGTGATGTTACTGAAATGGATACATAAATCCTATTATTGCTAGATATGTTGGATTGGAAATGAGATTAGTGGTGTGTGGGTGCCCCTTTGTGATGAGGAGTATGCGCACCCTCGGTTTTTGCACTTGTCTATAACCTGTATGTTCTATGTTTGTTTGGTCTCTACACATGCATATTACAATAGTCCATGTCTTGCATCCATGATGTACAGCCTGAGAATTGTGAATGCCTTAAGGCTATGGGACATATATAAGTCCTACAGGGGAGAACAGAGGAAACATGAGCAGCAGAAATAAGTCCAAATGATGTTGAGGCCTGGATGAAAATGGCAGAGTTACTGGTATCTACTGATACAAGTGACACACTGGATGACCTCTCATGAGCTTATTATTGCATTTAGATGGTACAAGTGGAGTTGCAGAAGACATTGGGCGACAGTTGCTCACATATGGGCGCAGAAAACCTCTTCCTGAATTGTTTGCAAGAATAAATGACCGTTTCATTTATGACAAGGAATTGACTGGCAGAAAGTGTGATGGCCTTCAATACAAATTATAGTGATGTAGGGCGGATAGGGCCTGATCGAGGAGAGGTGGTATCACAACCACCAAGAGTGGGAGTGACTGGATTGCTTTTCCAGTGAAGAAAAAGGGCTACTTTTATGAGTGAAATATATTGGGCTGAGGAGAAAAAGCGCAAGGGATGACTATTTTCAAATGGGCTTTTTGGGGGGAAGAGGCTTAATTGAGAAGAAGAGAGGGAGAAAGCTACGAATTTCAAGTAGAGAATGGAATAGAGAGAAAACTGTGGGAAAAAGAGGAAAGTGTCGACTGAACAGAGGAGCTACGGAAGGAAAAAAAAAGGGGGATCTCTGCAACTGGGAGGACGAAATCAGAGAGCTCTATGTCAACTTCTGGTCCTTCGTATGCCATCGCTTTGACTACAAGTCACTTTATGAATGCCTCTCTAAGCTTGTTGATGCCGATGACCTCTTGAAACCTTTTCTAACATCACTCTCTGTATAGCTGATCATTATGTCGAAGACGGAGAGGTGGAGAGATTGAATGTGGAACTGGCGTCCGGTTCGCAACCAGTGTGAGTTCGGGGGCTTTAAGGCTGATGAAGCAGGAGACCTAAGCTGTGATTGACTGAAGATCGATTGACTGATCGATTGCATCATCCTTCACAACGCCTTCACCTCATGGACGAAGCCATGCCATTCTGACACCTTCTGGAAGCTGAAAACCAGGACGAAAGCTGAAGAAGGAGGTCTAAGCTCCAAAAAAGCTACATAGGGTGTCGAGTGGAAGGGAAGCAGAAGAAAAAGTTGATCATAAGGAAGACGATCAATTGGAGGGGATCTCTGCAACTTCGAAGGGAACTACGGAAGGGAAAAGGGAGATTTTTCGCCAATTACCCATCACATTCAACTTACTGCAATCTGCAACAACATTACCACACCTGCTGCAGGCGTCTACGATGTGTCGCGGTGACACTTTGTTATCATACTGCACCTGCGAGTGTAAGGGTTTGTAGGTCTAGATCCACGGCAGTTGTAGTAGGAGCGTTCCGCTGTGGAACAGGGGATGCGGTTTGCACTTAGGGCACCGTAGCTGATGTATCTGGAGGTGCCAGCGAGGATGCGACGGTTGATTTCGGAGTCCATGAGGAATTCATCATCGGGCTGCAATGACTGACCTTCTGAGGTGGATGTCTGCATCAGAAGATGGTGAATCAAGCTGATTAGGGACGTGTCCATGCCTTGTTATATTTATAAGCGTAATAAAACAACTATTATGTAGAGAAGGGGAACTTTTGTGGCAATAAGCTCTTTGAAAACAATCATATGTGTAGACGGATAAGGTGCTGAAACAGAAGCAGGAAAGATTCTCAAGGATGTAAAAGTCAGATTGTAGAATTACATGACTGGTTAGGTGGGAAAAGTTTAAACATATCAAACTGAAATTACGGTGTCTTGCAGAAAAGATGACATGACACATGCAGGAAATTCTGTTAAGAAGAACAACTCTCTTATGCATTGCAATCTATGGACTGCATGGTCCAACAAGGGCATAATGTCTCTTCTAGCATTGTATTTTGCCTTATACAGGGTTGTATAGGAAAGAAAGACCTGCTTACAGTTTGCTGGATGAAGATGCTCTTGTTGATATGTATGCTAAATGTGGGAGCCTAGAGAACGGATAAGTTGTCCAGTATAACCTGATCTTGCTTGATTGATCTTCTATCCTGGAATTAGTCAAGGACCTCTGTGGTCGCGACTTTGCTTCTGAAAACCCTTCGACATCGTGTTTTGTGCATACCTAGTCGTTGTGTTTGCATTTTTCCTATATTTTTTTGTATCTATTCAGGTACTACCCATATTTTCTCTAGCCTATGTGTGCATGGTTGCGTGTGAATGTGTGTGTATTCAATCAAGGTCGAGAAACCCGCACTTTAGTGAGTGCAAAAGCCCTTGCTTGATCTAATTCAAATATGCTCTGTGTGAAAGGGGATAAATAATGATTGGAGAGAAGAAGATTCTACAAGCTTCTAACAAAGCTTGAATATAAATGAGCTTTTTCGGGACTAAAAGGAAGCGTTTACTGAATGCACTGTTTTTGGGGGGACATACCGAGCATAAAAGAAAGCAGGGTTTAAGGGCGGAAAAGGATATTGTAGATCTATAACCTTTGGGGAAGCTTTGTGATAGAAAGGGGATTGGAGAAAAGCATCAAGGCAGGTCATCAGGCAGTAGAGACAATCACAAGTCAAGCTTTATGTTGGAGAGCTAATTTTCCAGGATCAAGTTGTAATTTGCTTCATACATTGCAGTGTGTGTGTGATTGGGAAGATCGTGACAACAAATTTGTGGAGATTAAGCAGGTTGTTAGAAGGCAACTCGAAAATCTACGGAGTGGAAGACACTCAGACCAAGAGAGAGTGCGAGGTTCAAGAAGACAACGTAGCTGTATCGCAATCAACACCGAGGCAGAGAGAAGTAACCTTATGATCTTAATGTAGAGGAATAGATGGATAGCAGTATCCCTTGGGCAGCTTCTGCGAATAAGACCAAGATCCGCCCGTCCTGGGGAGGATAACAACAGTCATCCTTGGGAGAATAACAATAGTATGTTTGGAGGTTATAACTCTTATATGAACTACAACCGGTACTCGAGCTTGGGAAATAGTATGTTCTCCCCATATGGTGCTAATAGATATGGCATGGGGGGCTTTCTCTTGTGTGGTACTGTGGGGGAAGAACGGGGATTGATGGGCTCCACTTGCTTTTAGCTACATGACAGGATGAACAGTGGAAGATACTTCTGAAGGTAACAATTGCCAATAGCATGCTCTATGTGCAAATAGGTAACGATGATCTAGCATCGTTGTGGGGAAAAAAGGAGGAGGCTTGACACTGGACAAGCAGCATCAATTGATTGAAGACTGGTTGCGGGCACAGAAGCTAATTATTGCTACTTTGACCAGATCAGAGGGAGACTCAAAGATTACTGGAAGGTCGCCTGCAAAATGGAAAGAAGGCGCAAAGTTTTTGGGACAGTAATTTCCATTGTCGTCTCTTGGATGAGAAAAAGACGGGATCTACATCGATATTCACTTATTCATTACTCATAGAAATCAGAGCTTTGAACAAAGGGGAATACTCTTGAGTTTGAAGCAGTGTATTAAACCTTGAAGACTCTTAAAACTCTGCAAAGTGATTTCAAAGAGGATACTCTTGTTGGAAGATACTAGCAGTTGGATTAGTAGATTTTCTTGCCTTGATCATTTATTGGAGTTCAAAACATTCTCTTGAAGACTGGGTGACTTATTTGAAGCTCTTGTATTCTGATATAGATCTTGATGTGGTTTTCTGGAGAGGATTGACTCTTGATCATTATATTTGTAATCCATCTTGCTGCTTGTACTTGAACCAAAATTGTAATACACTTAAACCTTGTCATCAAAGTCTCGTCTTGTAACTGTCTCAATCTGATCTTCCATCTTGGAATTTCTCAAGGACCTTTGTGGTCGTGACTTTATTTTTGAAAACCCTTTGACAACGTGCTACTGATAATCAACAAAATAAATAAATCAAGAATTTAGTAAAATACAGGTTTCAGGAGACTGTGGAAACTTTAGAGGCAGGGGAAGCTCTAAAGGAAGAGGTGGATGGTAGAACAAAGATTCTGGAAATTCTAGTATTGTTTGCCATTATTGTAGCAAAACGTGTCATATATCAGCCCATTGTTACGCTAAGAAGGATTATACCTGCAATGGTAAATTATAGCAAGGAAACTATGCATCGTCCTCAGAACAGAATAATGACAAAAATGAGCATTTTTTGTTATGTAACATATGATGAATGCTATTGCAAGAAAGGGGACACACAATGATGGATGGTATGTTGATTCAAGTGCATCTAATCATATGACTAGTCATGTTGAATGGTTTGGAGAGATACACGACTTACAAAATCCAGGTTTTGTGCAAATAGGTGATGATTCATACCACCCAATTTTACACATTGGAAAGGTTCCCTTGTCCTTGCATGATGGCTAGACAAAGATTCTTTTAGATGTATTACATGTACCATCAATCACAAAGATTTTAGTGTATGCTGGCTAAATGGTAGAGCAAGCATTACATGTTTGATTTAATAGAAAATGTTGTGTTATAAAAGACTTTAATGATAAGTGCAGGTTGGTCACAAAAGAAAGTAGAGTTGGTTGCATGCTCACTTTAGATATTGAAATTCCTGCAATGAATTTTGTTATGTATGCTAAATGAAAAGGAGTGGTTACAGATATTGAAAGATAGCATAAAGGCATTGAGCATGCATAAATGTATTGAGCATACATAAACATATTGAGCATGCAAATGTGCAAAGGCCAAAGGATTGGTTATAGAGTTGTCGAATTTCAAAACGTGTGTGAAGCAAGTAAGTTTGGTAAGCAGACAAGACAACCCTTTTCACATGATAGAGATGTAAGCAAAAATATACTTGATATTGTACATACACATGTTTGGGGATCTATATAGAATGTATCTCTTGGTGGCAGCAAATACTTTGTCACATTTATTGATGATCATTCAAGGAAGCTATGGGTATATTTCATGAAGGAAAAAAGTGATGTATTTGAGTACTTCAAATATTGTAAGGAATCTATTGAAACAAAAACAAGCTTGAAGCTTAAGTACTTGAGATCAGATGGAGGGAAGACTACCTCTTTAATGAGTTTAGTGGCTTTTTGCAGTCTCTTGGGATAAAGAGATAGTTTACTTGTAGATATATCCCATAGCAAAATGGGATTGCAAAAAGAAAAAATAATTATATTGTAAAATTTGCATGGGCATTAATGGTGTGGCTAAAAAGAATATGCCAAAACATTTTTATTCTAAAGTTGTTCATACTCTTGTCTATATTATGAACAAAACTATCACATCTTGCAGTTCATGGGACGACCCCTAAAAATTTATTTATAGGAAAAAATCTTGATGTATCACACTTGAAAGTGTTTAGCTATATTGCATATGTTCATGTGTCACATGAGCTCTAGATGAAGCTTGATCCAAAGACTGAAAAATATATTTATATTGGATACTTTTTTGAGTAGAAAGGGTATCATTGTTATAATCCTATTCAGGGGTGAGTTCAAAGTGAGCAGAGATATTATTCACTACAAGATATAAGCCTCATATAGACGTTCAAAGCGACAAATATTCATTAAAAAAATTACCCATGTGGTCGCTAAAAGCATCGGTATAAACATATCTACAAAATCGTTGCAAAAGTTGTCGCTATATGCATTGCTATTTGTGTCGCTATATGAGTTGCTGTTTGCATCGCATTTGCGATGCATATATCGATGTAAATGGTGACGGTTTGCGACAGCAATTGCGACACGTGCAGAGAAATCAATGATGCTAATAGCCATGATTATAGAGGAAAAGAATTTTGTGGCAGTGTAGCAAGCACTATATAATATTTTGCAAAGCAATTACATGTTGGGTACGCAATGGTCATCCCACATGTACAATCTATTGATGAGTGCAGTGAGATCGTGTCTCTCTGCATATCGAGTCTCCAAACCTATGGGATCGCGGTTTGTTATGGAGTGCTACAGTACTTGGTAAAGTAAGTTATGATCTCAATCTACTACTCCAAGGTCTATCAATAGAACCATAACTAGGAAACTCTTGCTATCAGTGAATTTCTGTGCGACTACTGATCTAGTTTCTACATAGCCAGACTTTCATACTCATCAATCCCAACTACATTCTACACATTATTATACTAGCTACTCATTTAATGAAAACAACATCCATACTTACTCTTAGCTCATGTATAAGTGGTTTATAAAATCTATATTTCTTCTGCTCAAGAGAATATCCCAAAAATATACATTTTCTCCTTTGGAATCCAATTCACTATCCAACTCATTAGGAATTTGAACATAACAAATACATCCTAAAACTTTTAGATGGGACATATTTGGCTTTCTACATGTAAACTTCTCTTTGGGTATTATACCATATACAACAACAACTATGGGTATTTTTTTCATAATGTATATACTAATAGAAAATGCTTCAACTTGATAATCACAAGACAAGTTTCTTTCTAACATCAATGCATGAGCCACCTCTACAGTATGCTTGTTTTTCCACTTAGCAACTCCATTCTGTTGTATAGTATATCTACTTATATACTTTTTTGTAATAATTCAAAAAACTCATTAGAGAGATATTCTTTCCCTCCATCTAACAAGAGGTATTTAATATGTAACCCCATCTTCTGTTGTTGAGGGCTCAATTGACTTGTTTATATTTACTTTGTTGTCCAACTACCTACAGAGTAGATGGCATAGTTATAGCACTAGTCGATTAGTATAGTCAATTATGCATTGTTTGACTTAGTAGGACACTTTTTGTTGTATCTTATCTATACATTGTGTACATTGTATTGTTATATTATCGTGCTTCACTTAAATCTTTATACTAATTATACTAACATCATTTTTTGTCTATGTAGGTTATCTTTGATAATACTTGGAGAGCAAGATGAGTCAAGGGATGAGCGACAAGGAGTTGCAAGCAATATTCACACATATGTCTCCAGATAAGATGGCTCAATTTAGAGATATGGCAGACTAGAAGCTATCTCGAATAACATCGGGCTATTTTGTGAGATCTACTAATTTGGTACGCTCTAACACTTTGGTTTCCAGTAGACAAGATTGATGCTCTAGATTGGGCCCAAATGGAGGGAGTGGTTCTAGGGGGTGCTCTAGAGATATAGATTTTGTGACCCTACAGTCGGTTCTAGATAGAGGTGCTACTCCTTGTACATGTTCTAGAGAGGGTGTCTTAGGTGGGTGTTGTGGAGGCATCGATGTAATGTCTCCATCTCGTTGTTTTGGTGGATACTTGTCACCTCGATGATTTGTCACACTTGTGGAGACATGTACTACAATGACTTCGGGTTTTGCTCACAATCCCCACATGGCATCCCTATGGGTGCTACTTCAAGAGATACTATCTTTGTGGGTACGCCAAATATATAGGGGTCTCCTAGTTATGCCCAAAAGTACGGTGGTAGGTTGGAGAGGACACACCCTTGGCGTATCCTAGAGGGGTATAAATACCTCGTAGATGATAGGACATGTCCTGTGATAATGAATGATCAAGAGTGGAGGGTGATGTCTCGCATGAGAGAGTTGTGCCAACAAGTTTTTAGGCACAACATCTTGGACCATTGAAAAAATATACCCGAGCGAAGCAAGGACTATATAGTGTCATCCTTGCACGAGGAGTTTTTTGTACCTATCACCACAGGGAGGTTTTCCACTAGGTGGATGGAGTGTATGCGTGCATACATGTCACGTAGATGATGACGTACGCAAGGCACTCAATAGTGGTGCCTCAAAGCCCAAGTGGCTAGACACAGATGATTAGTGGAGACTTAGGGGCGAGTCTATAGATTCTCCAGGACTTTGGTGACAATAGAAAGGGCACAATTTGAGGCAGGGATTGTGCATTATGTGGGGAATGGCAACCACAGGACTTATTTGGAGGACCTCATAATTTTTTCTTTTTTTCTTCTCGCTTTCTTAATTGCAATATCACTTGTACTAACAATCCTGTTTCTAACAATTGTATTATATTTTCTTTGCAGAGTACTCCATCACAAACAATGATCCCACCAATTTGGGGACTTGATATGCAGACGGATATGGTCTCACTGCACTCATCGATAGACTATATGTGCACAATGGCCCAGTAAGTTAACCATCTTTCTTGTCTATAGTTACTATTTTTTTAAAGTGCATTATCTATGGTGGGCTGATGTGTAGTTGTTTATTTTGCATAGTTTGTTTGATGCTCCTTTTTGTCAGGACAAGTTTTTTGATGGCGAGTATCTATAGCTCATGCTTGGATTCATGGAGCGCACACCCTCTTTTTTCTGGTCTTGTGATCTATGCAAGTATCTTTCATATACTATTTCTTAGATGTACTTATTATCCTTTGTATTAAAAAAAACATATCTTGTGATAATTACATATAGAATTTCATGTTTGTTTTGACTCTCCTCTCTCTCCATGATTCCGTATAATGTCATGAGTTTTCATCACTAGTCTTGTACTTATTCTATGAATTATCAATGTTGTGGGTTCAAGTAGTTTTTGTTGTTGCCTTGATGACAATTGTGTACCCAATATGTAGTTTCTTTGTAGAATATTATAGAGCACATAGTGCTATATGTGGCAAGTAGCTTGGTGCCCTATCACAAGTATTAGGGTCACTAATTTCTTTGCACACGTCACTATTGCCATCGTCACTATGTACATCGCAAACCATCACTATCTATATCGCTATTTGTGTCGCTATTAGTGATGCAAATAGTGACAGTTTCTGCGACAATTTTGTAGAGATGTTTATATCAATGCTTTATGACGTGGATAATTTTTCTTATGAACATTTGCATCGCTTCGAACATCGGTATGAAGCATGTATCTTGTAGTGAAATCCAATCATAATGTGATAAGAGTGAAACCAATCTTCATGAGGGATCATATGAAAAGAAGCCCCTAAATCTATCAACTAACACTAAATATATCATGACAAAGCCATTATTTTCTTGTCTTGCATTTTATCATTTTTCTTTTACTTGCAATTGTCTTCATGCATTTTATGGCACTATGGACAAATATAACCTGCTTTTCCATAATAATGACAAGTAAAACCAGACTTATGGCCACAGGACTTACTAGGAGACTATCCAGGTGTCTTAGATTTAGACCTTTGAGAGTCCATGCCATGGGCAATTCCATCCTGCCAACCTCTAATAGTCAATGCATGTGATGTACGGAAAGCATCTATATTCTTTCTGTTCAGCTCTTCTATCAAGAGAACACTCTCAACATCTTGCAATTCTAGCCTATCCTTAGAACATAGAGCCATAAGAAACGTGTCCCACAACTTACGTAGGGTACCAACAAGTAGAAATAAAAGATGCAAAAAATCCTTGAACTCAATCTCCTGCAAAGCTACATGGATGAGGATGGATGAAACTTATTTAAATGTACAAACATAGAAGTCCCTTCCTTCATACAAAGGTCCATTAACTATTTTCGACAATACATTTGAGATACATGACTCTTCTTGTCATAAAGATTCTTAATTTGTCTCCAAAGCTCACATGCAGTTTAGTTTTCAGTCACAATATTGTAGTGAACATTCATAGAGAGTGATAAAATGATTGTGGACTTGCATAGCTCATCCAGTTCCTCCCAATCCGCACCCGCATTTTTGAGTGGTCTAACTTGCAACTTCTATACTAAAACTTGCCATATCCGAGTCTTCCAATAACTGTAGTTGGTTCCATCCAAATTCTCAATATTGAAGATAGCATTGTCATAAGAACTATTAGCCATAATGAGACTAAGCAAGTGCACAAAAGGAAAAAATAGATTGTTGTAATATCCTACAAATGAGCCCCAAAACCACTACGAAATCAAGCGAAATATAATAAATACTACCAAAGTAATGAGTTGCCCCAAAATTGTAAGCAAAAGACTATCAAGACAAGGTAATTGCTCTCATAAACAGTGCAGAGAGATGCAATTGCAACATGCTAAAGTAAAGTATAGTAGTAAGAAGTCAAAGCCAAGTATGAGCTATCACTAATAAACTGAATACTGTAACTCTCAAGCATATCTTGTGCAATGCGGAGTATATATGAAAAACTAGTAGCCATCAAATATGTGATCAATACCCAAACCTATCAATCTTAGAGTGTCAGTTTGGATTACATCCAATGGCATAACAATCATGCATGTACACTACAACAAAAAGGCCTCATACACGCACATTTAGACGCGATTTTTGAATATAGAGAAATTCTTACGGGCGGGTCTATCCGCCCATCTATTTGCGTGTCTACCATTTCGCGTCTATAATCGCATGTATCAACGAATTTACACGCACAAATAGATGCGCAATAGACGCACATATACACGCGCATATAGACACGTTGGTAGACGCGCTTTTACAAGCACTGATAGACATGAACGGAAAACAAAAAATGTCATTTTTTTAAAAAAAGATATTTAATTTATTTTTTAAATTTGAATTATGAAGCACGTGTATAAGCGCGTGTAGTCTGCGTTATAGACGCGTGAATAAACTCGAATTATTTGCAATTTAGACGCACTGATAGACGCGCAAAACAGAACTGGAAAAAAAAAACCAGAGGCTCTCTGGTTTTTTTTTTCCCCCTCCCATACATCAGATTGTGTATTTGGGAAAAAGACAATGTATCTTACGGGCATGAGAATTGAAAATAAAAGTCCATGTATTCATTATATATCAAAGCATTTACAAGGGAAGTTTAAGTGCTTGCGACCTAAAGCGTGGCCGCAAGCAGTAGGCTCAAAGAGATATCATACATATACAAGAAAAGAAGGCCTCATGAGTAGGTATGGTGCTCCTCTACGAATCTGAAGAGAAAACATCTTCGCTAGTACCACCATGGCTACTAGCATCGCTATCCCCCTCCTCGCTATGCTCCACATCCGGGTTCGCCTACACACACAAAAGATCAGGGTTGCTTAGATAGACAAGGTGGAGAAAAAGTTATAATTAGTTATACTTTTAATAGGAAAGTAAGAAAAACATACCTCCTCTGGCTGTCGAATCCTCATGGCCCGGTTGTATTGGTCCTCAGTGATGAGACCCTCCTCATAAAAGTGAAGCCATGTTGCTACGTGGTTATGGCCTTGATGGTAACCTACCTCTCTAGGAGTAGGTGTCCTACCAACGATGGTAGTCTGCAAAACATTTAGAGATATACAAACAATTATGAGTCACAATATATTAGACTAAAATATATAAAGAATTGAAAGAAATATAAATTTTAAAAAACTAGAAATCAAAATATATTTACAAACTCTGCCTCCCACAACTCTCTGCCGCCCGATCCGTAATGCGACGATCCCATTGTTTCCATTTGGATTCGTCGCGCCTCTGCGTGCTGGCGACTCTTCACTTTCTCAGCTGCTTTCTTCTTGGCTTTCTTCCACTCTATGCGGTGACACATAGATGGTTGGCTATAGGCTCCACGCCCCTCCTCCAGCCTCTGCAGTGAGTCCCTGGCCCGTGTCATGAGGTGGGATCTTTTGTTGTGAAGCATATCCCTCACTTTTGTACGTCCCCAATCATTCGAGAATCGCTGACCCTCAGGATTTGGGTACCTCCTATGGACTGCCCTCAACACCTCCTGCCACAAGCCGCTTTTCTGATTTTTGAAGGCAATGAAACAATCTTTATACATCACATGCACGACGCTCCTCATGTATGCCATTACATCCCTTCCCTCATCATCATGAAAGATGCCACCAGCATCTGTAACTCTATAGTACTGGCATACAACCTCCTCTACGTGATCTACTGGTGAGGGTGATCGCTCGCCACCTCCTAGGAAACCCCCACACAAGCCTCGTCCTCCCCCTCGACTCTCCCTCCTCCCTCTCTGTCGACTACCCTCTGTCTCGCTGGACGCACGAGCTTCTGCAGATGCACGTGCTTCTGCAGATGCTTGTGCTTCAACCAATGCACGTGGAGCACGTGGAGTACCTGCAAATGGAGTACCTGCATATGGAGTACCTGTATGTGGAGTACCTACATGTGGAGTCTGGGAAGTAGTGCCAGGCAAAGATGCCAGAGGCATCCCAGACATGATAGTGAACACCTCATCCGCTATGGGAGAGCAGCCAAGGTGTCTGGTCATCTCTCCCATGAAGTCTTCCCTACTAGGAAAACCTCCAAAAAATGCATTGACCCCCCAAAGGAGGCCAATGTATCATTCATGCGATCCACATTTGGGGCCAATGTATCATTCATGCGATCCACATCTGGGGCCAATGTATCATTCATGCGATCCACATCTGGGTCATTGCTAGATGAACCAGGATACGACATCTGTAAAAAAAAACATAGGAAAAAGACAAATTTATTTGCATACAAAAAATCATATATTACCTATATTTTCAAAGAGCTTTCTTTAGACATTGAGCATAATACTTAAGTGCTAATGCTTCTCTTAAACAAGAAAACTGATAAACACAAACATGGGATTGGTCACATTCATCATTGCAAAAATATATTGTTTATTATCAGAACTGGGAGACCTGGCGTATGTATCCCCGCGTCTAAATTGCAGGTTAGACGCGCCCTCAGACGCGCTCCAGAGTGAACATTCTGTCCAGTGCGTCTATCTGCACATCTAAGATGCAGCACAGATGCGCTGTCAGATGCGCATCCCAGGTCAATGCGTGTGTATAATCGCATGTAGACTGCAGGTCAACCTTCTATGCAGCGCGTGTATCATCGTGTGTACACTGCAGAGCACACGCACCAGCACACGCGCTCTAAGACGCGCCCTCAGGTGCTCTGAGAGGAAACATTTTGCGCATCTATATCTGCGTCTACACTGAGAGGAGGAAATTAATATATCTCAAGAAGAGTGGGAATACGCACGAGGTTGCTTATCAAAGGTGAGACATACTATCAATTAATTTGTTTCTATAAGTTTTATTTTATATAAATAATTGACATGTTTAATCTTTTATCTTTTACTACTAGTGCACATTATTCAATGCACTTTGGTGTGAGGGTAAACATCTTCGAACTCAACGTATAGATGAAAAGAGAAATACCCAAGATTGTGGTGTCCTTGCTTACTTCGAGGATGCCAATGGTACCATGGAAGGTTATTGTGGCTTGATCCAAGATATTCTGAAGCTTGACTTCAGACGATTCTTTATATATGTAGTGGATGTGAAGTGGTTTAAAGAAGTGGTAACAAATGGTGAGCATTGCATAATCAGACGTTATCCAAGTGGCTTTGTAATCATTGACTCTACAAAATTTCACCAAAACAAGAATGACACATTAGTACTACCTCAACAATGCGAGTAGGTATATATGCAAAGGCTAAATTTTTTATATGTATACATGTGATACATATACACAATATAATAAGTACTTAAGTTTTTTGCTTTTGTTTTTCAAATACAAGTTGTGTATCATCCAATGGTAAACAATAACCGATGGTGGTATGTCATCCCTATATCTAATCGTTCAAAACCAATATATGGTAATATTACTTACATGGAGATAGCAGATGATCACAATCCAACAATTAATGATGATGTGCATGATGACACCATAATGGATGATATGCGTGATATAGTACAAGATGAACCTCAGGAGGATGTTCAAGGAAACGCAGAAGAAGACAATAATGTGATTGTCGATGATATTGATGAAGTTATTGAGCAATATAGCAACACATCTGATAGTGGGATAGACTTATTTGTTTCGTTACCTCTTGGTAACATAGACCTAGAAGTAGATAGTTTAGCAAGGGCTGATCTCATTGAAGATGAGATGGATCATTCACTGTAACACACTTAATTTGCTTATTGATTCAATGTGTATTCCTAATTCTATGCTTTTTATCATGCGCACACGTGCATACTCAAGAATCAATAGTCAATTTTAAAGCTAAATTGAATTTTCCATAATAAAAAGGAAGTATCTTTTATCATCTTCAAGTACGTAGAGAAATTACGAGATACATATTGCAATGCTTGCTACTAATTGTAAGGTTTCTGTTGCTTGCCGCTAATTACTTATATCAGGCTTGTCAACTGGAGGAACTGCCATTCATTAGAAAGCAATGAAAAAGTAATTATTAACTCTATTTTTTTAATTCAATGATTCAATGTGTATTCTTAAATCTATTGTTTTTATCATGCGCACATGTGCATGCTCAAGAATCAATTTCAGGTGGTTAAATAATTATTAACTTTGGTTTTTTAATTATGTGAATTGCTAATTTTAGGTGGTTAAATAATTGTGCGTCTGCTGGCACGTCTATATTAGCGTCTATTTGCGCGGATATATAGATGCAAAATTCGCGTCTATTTACACACACGTTTACACGCACTTATAGACGTTCTGATAGACGCGCCTGACTTTGCGCGTCTAACATGCGCATCTATGCCTCGTTTCTGTTGTAGTGGTAGTAGGTCTCACAAGTAACAAAATAGACTTGTCAAACAACAACTACTGGATCAAGAGTAACACAAGCTCAATATATAGCCATGCAAGGTATATGCATCATTGACAACAATCTAACAGAGGTAGATACTAACCCAAATACAAATGTTAGATTAGCCCACTAGGCATCCACTGCATACACACATCATGAAGACAACATATACATGAAGTGAACATCCCATTGTTTCACTATAAGGAGCTCAAGTTCAATTACAATCCAATGTGCAATATAACATCCAATGTCAAGTAATAAGAGACTCAATACATAATGCCAAATAGCTCCCATTGAAGTGAAAGTTGAATGCCAACTGAGCAACAAGCTCAATACATCAAGTGAATAGCATCCAGGCATTCAAGATAAATGTAGCACAGGTCACAAGCATCAAACTTAGTAAGGAGCTTCAAGTCCATAAATGTAGCATCCAATGAAAGGAATAATTACTAATGTTGAATCATCCAAGCTCCAATCTCTACTTAAGAGTATGTCATAAACATGTCCATGGGCATACATGACAACCAAAGTGTTGATACATCCAATATGTGCTATTGGAGTAGCTTCAAAGGCTGGAGTAGAAGCACACAATTAGAAGTAAGAGCTATGGTGGAAGGAGCAAGAACTGAGCAAGAGTGAGAGAGACACAAGATGGTGGGAGCTCCAATTGTTACAATTTGTGATAGGCCTTCCCTTAATCAAATGTCACTAAAAGAATAAATAATGAAGTGATAGTTATGGGCACTTGCCACCTACAATATACAGGTGTGCGGGCATCTCTCCCCTTTAATTTGGTGCCTTCATCTCTCCCATCCATTTTATCTACTCTTCACACATAGTTATATCTATGTGCTCTATATACTCCCCTCTCTCCCTCCTCTAATTTAACCCTTTTCCGACGCTTTATGTCATGGTTATATTGGCTTATATGTTCTTCATCAAACTTCTCAACCTGTCTAAATAGGTTGCCATGGCCATGTAGCTCACCTACGAAATCAGCTTTCTCATCATCTTATCCTCCATCGATCGAACTATGATCATGTCTTAAGTTTAGCATTTACCTCTCCAAAAAATAGACCAAGGAGATCATCTCGTCCTCTTCTAATTGCCAAATTTCTAGCATGAGAAATTTTATTTACACCTCTAGAAGTGTCATATACAATGTCCTCTAAAGCCCTCTATAAGGGTTGTAGACAAAGCTCGCTCCAAAGCTCCTCTTATACTCTTCTAAGTTGTGACTTTTCGTTGGTCTAAGAGCATGTTATTGTGGACATAAAAGAGTTAAGATCACATATTCTATGGTGTGCATAGACTTTTGAATTTTCATGTGGCTTAGGAAAACAAAATTCTAGTACTCCTATCCATGGTTGCAATATACAAGGCATTCGTGAGGTTTACGAATTTAGTTTCTTTGTCATGGAAAAAACCTCACAACATCCTCGACACACACATGCGTGTGTGCACATGCTCACACACGTAAAAAAAGACCTCTCTCTCTCTCTCTCTCTCTCTCTCTCTCTCTCTCTCTGTAGTGGACTCGCTCTCGCTCTTTCTCTTGTATCAGCCATTTGTAGTGGAGACAAATAGGCCCGAGACACACACAGACACGCACGCGCATGCACATAGACGCACACACTTAAACGTGCAGAGAGAGCCTTCTGAGAGGACAATGTGCGGTGGTCGCAGCGGTCGACGACAATTAGTTGGTTTACGAGTAGTAGCAAGGATGATGTTACAAAATATAGTATCTAGATATGATGCTGGTGAGACGAATGTGAGGGGGTGGGAAGGTACGGTCTTCGCCGCATTAATATGACAACCATGCGAACTAGGAGGCGAGTTGGTAGTCAGTACCACTAGCCATATTATGACAAGCTACGTCGGGGACGAAAGGGATGGGGGTGCTTGATGCTTTTGCTGAGGACGTGAAAGCGGTTGGCACGCATGGTATGATGAGAGGTAGACGATGCGGCTGCGCTAGAGGACGCAGTGGCACAGAAGATGTAGCAGTCCGACGTGAAGGTGCAAACTAGCTGTAATCATGAGGCATATAGCAACAATTGATGTTAAAAGGTCAGACCAAATATGCATGCGTGTTGATCTATGCATAAGAAACATGCATATATATATATCAGTGGACATATTCAGAACGACTGATATAGCGATGCAATATTCTGCTTACCTCACTCGTGTCGCTGCTGTCATCTTGTGCGCCAACCAAAGCGTAGACACCGTCGGTGGTGGATCCACAACCGCCGATTGACAAGACCTGTGACAGCCAAGTTATGCCCTGTGAGCTTAGGCACAACATTACTTACTCTGGAAGCCATATAATGGCCCATTACATTTGCTTATGCAAAGTAGCTGTACTTGGAGATCTTCCTTTTGCGTTTCGTGTGAGCTGCCATTGGTGACACTGGCAAAGAAGTCGAGGCTTCTGGTGTCATCCAATTGTTGGCAGAGAGTGACAAAAGAGTGGGTGAAAGAAGCTCAAGCACACCTACAGAATGCAAAGCTTGTTACATGGAGGATTAGATTAATGAGCTCTCTAGCATGAGTCCACTAGTCTCCCCTACGCACTTGAGATGAAGAGGCACATCAATACCCCAAGTAGCACCATACAAGTAGAATGTAGATGCCACACACAAATGAACTACCTAAGAGCATTGGCAGAAAGACCTTGAGTTAGAGGAAGAGGAAATGTTTGAAGATTTGCTGATGACACTGATATCAACTCATGTAACCTTGCCATTAGGAGAATTGCTTAGGACAAAAACCCATGCTATGGCAAGTATTGAAGCAGTGGGAGCGTCTGACTTGCCAGACCATGATGCAGAGAGGGATATACCATGCTTAACCCCATGTTATGGCAAGTATTGAAGCAGTGGGAGCGATCGACTTGCCAAACCATGATGCACACAATCTTACCTATTATTGCATTAGGTGATGCCACATGGAAAGGAATTATGGACACAGGAGCAGGAGTCAGTGTACTAAGCCACGCAGTGTACAAGCTTGGGGAAACCCACCAGTGGAAATTGCATGATTTAATGTTACATTAGTGAATGGAATGAAAGTCAAACCATTTGGCATACTAAAATATTGGCTTCGAAAGATAGCTAGAATCTAATTCTCGATTAACTCCATAGTCATAAAGGGAGTGGACTAGGATATTCTATTCAGTAGGCCATAGATATGAAATACTAAAGTGATAGAGGATTGGGATAATGGCCTGATATTCTTGGGCAACAAATAGAGATGGACACTTAGGGCTCTTAGAGTCGATGTCAGTACCTTGGATGATGCTTGGATTGTCATTTGAACATAGGAGTTCAGATTTTCTTTGTCAAGTGCCTTGGCTACAGTAGTCTTGAGCACTGGTATCCTTGTTCTGTTCATGAAGGCATTGTATCTCTAACTCAAGAATAGAGCATGTACCATCTTAGCTTGAAATTTGATAATGGGCTCAAGTATGTTTGCTACGTTGATTCCCTCATTCATATACACTTGTTTCTTATTCATCCCTAGCATGCTATACATGTCTCACTTTGGGCTCTTTTCTAGCTTGACTATTAACCCTAGAGCTTTCTCAACCAACTTTGGGCTAAGAACAACTTCCACACTCTTGGTTACATCCCCTTGTTTGATCATCATTGTACCATTGTTCTCCTTTGACATCTAAGAAATTCTATGCATTTGCGATTATCTATTTTCTAGCTGACCTTCTCAAGGTACTTGGATAGATTGCATTGCTCGACAATCTACATGGGTGTGCCGTCAATTGCCACAAGTTTTTCTAGGTTGTGTATGCTTCCGTATTGTAGCTGGTTGAAAACCTATATCTCCATGGTTAAGTGATATTTGTTCTATTCTTCCTGGAAAATGAGAGCCCTACCATTTGCATTCCTATTATAACACAATAGCTCACAATGAGTTCTCTTTGAAGGATAATTTTTGCTTAAAAAGTGAAGTGGCTAGAAGGAAACATTATCAATAGTGAAATGTATCAGCCAAGGAATGAAAATTTTTCATATCAATCAATCCATAAATTCCACACAAGAAGTTCATGAAGAAATTTCCACTAAATGAAAATTTAATTCATTCTTCTCTTTGCAGTTCAATCATATTTCGATTCATATTCACCATTCACCTTACTCCCTCCTCACTTGGAATGATGAGAATCCTGTCTAGGATTGGAGAATGATATGGTTAGGGAGATTGGTATGCTCTTGATATGCTCTAGTGTATTAAAAGCCAATTGTAGAAGTTTGGGTTATACTCCAATGTACCATGGTGGTCCATGTCTTGTGGGTGAATGGCCACATGTATGATATAGGTCAGTACACCAGTCAAGAGATCACTTGAGTTCATTATGCTAGCAGCATGAAGTTTTTATTCTATTAGGATCATGTCTAAGTATGGATGAAACATAACCTTATCTTCTAGTGGTATGTTTTGTGTCATGGCCAGTACTCTAGATGAAGTTGGGGCCATGTAACAGGGGTCATATTTAAAAGCCTTGATGGCATGTCTGTGCTCTATATTCGTCATAGTTTGACAATCCTCCTATTCCCATTGGATGCGGACACTGTACCATTTCCGTAGGAAATTGGATTCGGATTCAGCTAGCTTTTCTATCTCATCCAGTTTACCATCGGGTGACATTCAAACTCTACTTTTCTTGAAGGATGTGATAAACCATTAGTTTAAGGCTTATTCTCGGGAGATTTCTATGGCAATCAACTATTTTGCAATCGTGGGAGTTTTTATGAATATGAATTCAAATTCCTCTCAAGGACAAGGCAAAGAGCGTATGCCATTTTCTATTTGTTCATTAAACATATATATGTGCAAGCATTCATAGCTTCTAGAAAACATTGTAAAAGTTGAGGTCCAATCATTTGATACATGTCATAATTCATCTCCCATGTTCATGGCCATATTGGATGCCAATTCGAGAATGGATTGGTGTTAATAAGATGGTTTAAGGCCTATGGGTCATTGGGATTCAACTTGACTAGACTGCTTAACTATAATTACCTCTGCTATGTCAAGGTGGTCATTAGAGTGTTTATTATCTATTGCCTATGATTGAGCTTGTGGTTTAGGGGACGTGTGGTTCTCTGTTTGTATTGCGGGTGGTGCATTGCAGGTATTAGGGCTAGGCCTATTCGTAGTGGGTTTTTAACTTTTGGTCAATAGACCCATTGAGTGTTCATGGGTTGAGCATCTTTTTTCTTGCTCTGGTTTTTACCTTCTACTAGCTTATGAGTACGTAAATGTTGATTGGGGGTTATGGTGGATGGGCATGTGTGCCATTCGTAGATTTAGGCAACTACACTAGGGTATTACTATCATAGAAGCCTTGGACATACAATAGGGCTTTTAGCACCCATCGCAATTTGTTCCTTTTTCTTGTTCATGTAATGCCAACTTTTTATTTTAGGTTGAGTGTATGGGAGATGAGAGCTATGAGATCTTGCAAATCTGTCCTTGGTAGGCTCTGCGATTTATGTTTGGGGATCCATTTGGTTAATTGGGTTTTAGATTTGGTTGGGGCTTCTATGTATTGCGAGTATTTCACACTAGGTGTCTATGGACGTTCACTATCCCCTCCTTAGGGTTGACATTGGGTTTAACTACCAATGGCGCTATAGGCTTTGGCGAAGCCAAGGTACCCTTGTTGTTGAAAGCCGTGACTATCCTAACATTTCCTATGACAAGGTGGATTCACTGAGAGTTGTAGTCAACATTGCTATGAGTTTTTTCTTGAATGTGTGACCCAAAAGTGATTCCTCGCCAATACCTTTTTTGTTAGGTAGTACATAAAAGATGATTAGGAGGTTCTCAATCTCGATAGAAACCATTACCTTGAAATTTTCTAGTATTGGATTGGACTGCCTTCCAAATGGACTGAGTTTGGCATCTGTCGATTGCACTTGGGACTGACCAATGAGGGTCCAATTATCATATATGAGGATGTTGTTGTGAGCATCATGAAATACTGTAGGCCACTACAATTGAGACTGGAGAACCTTATGTGTTGTAGTGTCCCCATTAAAGTGTCCTCCAACAATTCCCACCACGAGCTTCTAGAAGCACATCATGGATCTCATGCTCAAAGACAGACCTCCTGAATAGTCCATCCTATCCTAATCAATAGAGTTGGCTAGAAATCAATTGATAGGGTTGAATATTTAGAATGAGATGTTTTAGTCTAGCCTTTTCAATTGGACGGTCAAGTAATCCATGTTCTACGATGTGGACTATGTCATCTATCCAATAAGATGTAAGGTATGCTCTAAAAAAATATCTTTCGCTAGACATTCTAAGTAGATGTACATCTGGTAGGTCATCTACAATGCCTTGTCTAGCTGCTTCGGCTATCATTATGTGAGACATATGGTTCGCCATGTAATCACAAGATTTGTTCATAAGATAAAACAATGCTTGATGATCAATAAAAAAAGTAAAGGGTAAAGCTAAAAGGAAATGTACAAATATCATAATAGAAAATACCATAGCTAGCCCTTCCCTCTTTGTTATGAAGTAGTTCATTTCCATGTCAATGAGTTGTTTACTTGCAAAGCTCAGTGGGTAATCCAAGTTATGCTATCAACACCATATTAGAGAGTTTGGGAATCTTCCAAGTCCCACTTTCAAATAAGGGGTAAATATTTAGCCATTTGGCTAAATGTTGAGCCATGCTTTAAAGTGGGACTTGGAAAGAAAAAAAATATAGTAATTAGGGTAGACTCCATTTTAAAGTAAGGGGACAAGATATGATAATGTTGCCAAATATTAACTATATTGGAAATTCTGAAACTATATGAGAATTTCTAAATTTCCTAATGTCTCTCCAAATTGGCACAAAACTACTCCCACTGTGAACTTTGATGCATCAATGTGCGTTGGCATACCTTAGTCCACTCAAATACAATCAACATCTTATAAAGTGGTCATGCAATGAGTGCATAATTCAACGCAAACCATCGATAGTATCTCATGTGGCCAAGGAACCACTAAACTCCCTTATAGTTGATTTTGGTGGTGGTAAATCGACAATCATTGCAACTTTGAAAAAGTCGGTAGCAATTTCATTTTTCGAGACCATGTGTCTAAGGATACATCCATTCTTAAGCCGAAACTAGCTTTTTAAGGCGTTCAATGTGAGAGACCGTATTGTCTATACTATTCAAAGATGAGCCGGAGTTTGTCTAGGTGCTCCTTCCAATTGGAATGAGCACACAAATCATCCATGAATACTTCTAGCTACTTTCTAAGCATGTCTTTGAAAATTGCAAACACAAGACATTGAAAGGAAGCAAGCATATTAGTCAGCCCGGATGGCATGACTATGCAGGAAAAAACATCCCATTCTATTGCGAATGTTGTTTTATGCCTGTCATCTAGGTATACTTGCACTTGGTTATAGATGGAGAAGCATGTGCTCAATGTATGATAATGTACGATAATGGATAATTATCTCTTTTTGTTGCTTTGTTAAACTTTTTTTAATTCACACATACTCGAATCTTCCCATTCTTGCCACTCTCTCAAGCATGTGGTCAATGCAGGCTTCCTTTCTTGCCACTCTCTCAAGCATGCGCTCAATGTACGATAATGAATAATTGTCTCTCTTTGTTGCTTTGTTAAACTTTTTGTAATTCACACATACTCGAATCTTCCCATTCTTCTTCAAGACAATTACTATAGATAATACCTAGTCCATATACTTAGTCCCATAAATGAATCCAGCATTCAATATCTTGTCTATTTCTTTGTTATCAGCATGAGCATGCTTTGGATTCATTGCATATGGTATTTTTTTAACTGGTGTTATATTGGGGGTCTTAGGAATGTTGTGAGTCACAATACCCACACTGATACCTTTTGGCTTTCATATCTACATACTCTCGTAAGAGATTAATGAGATTGGCCTCCTCTTGTTCAAGTAAGTCATCCACTACGTACATGGGTCGAGATGTGTCCTCTTCCCTCGCCAAATTAACTTTCTTAACTTTAACGGGTTCTTCAATGGGTTCACTAACCTATCTTGCTCATTTGGCTCCTACTAATAGTTGCCCTTCTTATACTTAGTAAAGTGCTAGGATAACTCATGTGGTTTATTTTTTTGTTCAACTTCTGAGGACTTGGACCGTTTCCTTCTCTCTTCCTTGAGCCGCTTACACCTCAAATGGACCCCAAGGTCCCCTTTGGTGCATTTGTTCTTAATTGATCATGCCATTTCTGAATCACCCTCAGAGCTAACCTTTGACTCAGAGTCAAACTCACTGCCTTCACTAAAAGGAGTTTCCTTTGACGGTCATAGATTTGAGATTAATTCCACTTTAAGCACTGGTGTAGTGCCTAATTGAACTAATCCAACTTGCTCATAGTCCACTATGTCCAGATCCTCTAACTAGATACGATAACAATTTACCTTGATGACTCCTCTTTCCACTCTAACAGCAATGGCCTCTCGCGGTTTAGAGCCTACTCTTATCTACTCAATCACTCATCCATTGCTGTCATACTCTATGGTCTTGGATTCTTCCTCACTTTTCTTACCATTGAAATAGTAGTCTTCATACTCTTCATCTAAATCCTCATGCTTAGACCATTCATCATTCCCATGGTTCCCATTCGTAGGACTTTTCTCATCCGCAATGAGGACCTAGTTGTACCATAGATTTAGGTCATGCAACTTAGTCCATTACCACTCCAACTTCTGTTTGAGATTTTTAAGAGGTTCAAAGTTTGAAGCTAGGTTACTAGCTAGCTCTCCCATCAAGTAATCAAGAATGTTATGGAGTTCAAGTTTATTAGTTGGTATAAGGTAGGTAATAGGCATTGGTCAGCTGATGAAACTCTTGGCTATCATGTAGAGAGATACTAATGATGTGGCATCATTCTTGGTTAAATTAGAAGCTCTGACTCCATTGGGTTTACTAATTAATTCCACAACTTCCCTATAGTCATCCTCATCATTTGAGAATGGCAAGTTGAGGGTTCCAATACATGCATCCAATCACAGTCATCCTTAAGGCAAGGAATGTACTTGGTTAAAGGTCCATGTTCACAGTTTCCTTGTGAGTCACCCTTTAGTATTGTAGAGATAGCATCAAGGTCAAATGGTGAGGAGAGGCTAAACAAAGACTAGTGGTAGAGGGTAAAGGAAATGCCCCCATGCATGCAATACCATGAGTCATGGTGGCTACCACAACTACCCCAACATAAGGAGCCATAGAAGTAGTTGTCAATGAAAGTAACATGATGACATGGGTGTAGTACCTACCAGGAAAAGTGCATGAGCTAGCACAGACAACATCAAAAGGGGCCCCAATGGTAGGACCCAAGAGACTAGCAATAGTGCAACCAATGCAAAATCTTGCCAAGGTCCTAAGGTGCCACACCTTGAGGTAGCAATCACTTCCATGCCATCTGTATAGTGCACAACATAGAGGAGTATGATGAGCTAGTGAAAGAACTCTAGAGTTAATGTGAGATAATGAATGAGGAGAGAAAAGATGTACTTGTCGAGCTAGAAATGGAAAAGGATGCTTTTGCAACCTTTTGACTAGAAAAGACAAGGAAAATGAAAATATTGACTAGGGAAGTGATGGCACTAAAAGAAGCCTTGAAGCCAAGATAGGGTTACAAGAATCTACAAGACATGTACAAGGAAGAAAGGAAAAGCCACATGGTGTTAGAGTAATTATTTGCCTTTAACTCCAAAGAAAACAAATGCCTAGAGTTAGAAAACAAGGAGTTGAAATGGTAGAGGGATGAGTTGAGACTAGAGCTGGAGGCCACAAAGATGAAAAGAGATAAAGAGGCTATAAAGAAGATAGTAGACCTGCAAAATCAACTCCAGGCAACACTCCATGAGCATGGCATCTTAAAGGAGTAGGTGGAATGCCAAGGCCAACACAAAGAAAAGATACTTGTAATATGGAAAGAGCAAGAGTAGATGGTAATCATCCTCTCATGAGAGTAAAACCAAAGTCTTAAACAAATGAAAGAGAAAGCTAAATGATAGAATTAAAAAAAGGATGCTAGAATCAAGGATTTACCAAGGCACCTGGGCGCTATTAGAAAAAGTGAGCGCATAATGTTGAGATGGTAGCCTTAACATGTGCAAATATTAATGATGGACCACCTAGCTCGATGGATCAATGCATCTATACTTAGCATGTTGGTGGTTATTATGATCCTCACATGGCCACTGACTTGTCACGTATTATATTTAGTTTGTTGCATCTACTTACAACTGGCATAGTTATAATACCAATCGATTAGTATAGTCAATCATGCAATGTTTGACTTAGTAGCCCACTTTTCTTTATATTGTATCTTATCTATAATTTGTGTACATTGTATTGTGTGTAAAAGAATAAGAAGAAACTATCTAGCAAAGGTTTTGGCCTCCGTATTCCTTTTTATGTTCTTAAGTGAGCTTTCTCTTATATGTATAGTGTGTGTTTGGCATAGCAGCTCAAGCAAGTCCCCCCACATGTGATTCTTGACATGATATTAGAGCAGTGCCAATGAGAGAGGTTGGTTTTGAAGGCTAAAGTGAAGGAGAAGAAGCAAGGATTTGAGCAAGCAAGAAATTTGTAAGAAGCTCTTATATTCTTCCATTCTTTCTCTTGGATAGTGCATGTGGTGTAGTCATCAAAACCAAGGCAGAGTGAAAATCTAAGATTTCTATGAGATTTGGCCTGCAAGCAGAGCATTTCAAATGCATCCTTTGAGACTTTTCTGCTACATTTTTGCACATCTACATTTCAGGCCCCATTTTAGAGCCGCAAAATTGCGAACATCAGTTTTGGGGTATACTACGATTTTGGTTGTATCGATTGAAAGTGATTCACAGGTTGCAAATTTCAAATTTGTAATTTTTAAGGTGTTTGCCAAGAAGTAAACATAAGTTTTATCTACAGAGAGATTACATGTTACATGTACTATTGAGCAATCAGTGAAAAAGGTTGCTTGGTGCATTATTATGCACTTGTTGTAAAAGGTTGCAAAAGACTTGCTTGTTTTTTTGTATCATTTTTATGATAATGGTAGAGAGTAATGGAAATCCCATCATTGATAAGCTAGACAAGAATAACTACCCTTCATAGAAGTTCTATGTGAGGAACTTCCTCATTGAAAAGGGTCTTTATGAGTTCGCTTCAGGTAAAGGAAAGGAGCCAATATTGAGTATCCCTCCAACTACAAATGAATCAAAGGCATGGAAAGGATGGAATGAAAAATACAAAAAGATAATGTATTGGCTATCTTTAGTCATCGATAATATTATGCTAAGACATATCAGGAATGAAAAAAGTTCACATGTAACTTGGATAATTTTTTAGAACATATTTTCAGTAAATATAAAGGCACAAAAGATTCAACTCAAGAAAGAGTTGAATACTTTGAAGAAAGGAAAAATGTTTGTCAATGAGTATGTTTTGAAAGTGAGGAGCATTGCAAATGCTTTAGCAACGATTTGTGCAATGTTTAATGATGATGATTTGGTTTCATCTACTTTAGGTAGCCTTAATAATGAGAAGTCTTGGAAATCATTTGCCACTTCTGTATATGTATGGAAGCCATTTCCAAATTTTTATAAGTTGGTCTCTCATGATTACTAAAGAGATCAATATGTAGGGTAACTCATTTGAAAGAAATGGTAAATAGATCTATGTATTTTACTCAAGTTCAGGAAGGGAACGTGGCAGATCCTCTTTGAGAGGCCGTGGTATGGAATGTGCTAGTGATAATCAACAAAAAGGTTGAATCAAAAATTTGGTAAAATACAAATTTCAAGAGGCTGTGGAAACTTTAGAGATAGGTGGAGCTCTGGAGGAAGAGGTGGATGGCAGAACAAAGATTCTGGAAATTCTACCATTGTTTGCAATTATTCTGGCAAAACATGTAATATTGCAGCCCATTGTTATACTATGAAAGATTATATCTGCAATGGTAAATTACAGCAAGGAAACTATGCATCGTCCTCACAACATAATAATGACAAAAATGAGCATATGTTTGTTATGCAGCATATGATGAATGCTATTAACACAATATTAGTGAGTTTGGAAATCTCCCAATTTCTATTTTTCGAATACTAAAAAGTTGGCACTCGAATCATATGCCCATAAGTTTCTCAAAACCATATAATGTGACCTATCATTGGAAAGAACTTGAAAAATTGAATCTATTGATCTATAGAACGCTCGATTTGGAGTTATAGTGCTCAAGTTACGACAAATTCAAAGATTTGACCACGGGTCCCAAACTTATGGGAAATTCCCTTATCCTTGCATGATGGCTAAACAGAGATTCTATTAGATGTATTACATGTGCCATCAATCACAAAGAATTTAGTGTATACTGGCCAAATGATAAAGCAAGGATTACAAATTTAATTTAATGCAAAAGGTTGTTTTGTAAAAGACTTTAATGATAAGTATAGGTTGTCACAAAAGGAAGTAGAGTTGACCCTATGTTTACTTTAAATGTTGGAATTCCTGCAATGTATGCTAAAGGAAAAGTAGTGGTTACAGATATTGAAATATAGCATAAACGCATTGAGCATACATAAATGTATTGAGCATGCACAAATGTATTGAACATGAAAATATGCAAAGGCTGAAATTAATGTGGTCCAAAGGATTGGTTATAGGGTTGCCTGCTTTTAGAGTTGCAGAATGTCATAAAGTATGTGAAGAAGGCAAATTAGGTAAGCAGACAAGACAACCCTTTTTTCATGATAGAGATGTGCACAAAAATATACTTGATATTGTACATACAAATGTTTGGGGGTCTATATAGAATGTGTCCCTTGATGGTAGCAAATAATTTATCACATTTATTGATGATTATTCAAGGAAGCTATAGGTATATTTCATGAAGGAAAAATTGATGTATTTGAGCACTTTAAAACTTTCAAGGCATCTGTTGAAAGAGAAACAAGCTTGAAAGTTAAGTACTTGAGATCAGATGGAGGAAAGAGTACCTCTCTAATGAGTTTAGTGGCTTCTTGAGGTCTCATGGGATAAAGAGATAGTTTACTTGCAGGTATATCCCATAGCAAAATGGGATTGTAAAAATAAAAAATAGGCATATTGCAAAAGTTGCATGGGCATTGATGGTGGCTAAAAAGAATATACCAAAACAATTTTATTCTAAAGCTGTTCATACTCCTATCTATATTATGAACAAAACTCCCACAACTACAGTTCATGGTATGACCCCAAAAAATGCTTTATAGGAAAAAAGCTCAATGTATCACACTTGAAAGTGTTTGGCTGTATTGCATATGTTCGTGTCACATGAGCTATGGAAGAAGCTTGATCTAAAGACTCAAAAATATATTTATACTGGATATCCTTTCAAATAGAAAGGGTATCATTGTTATAACCCTATTCATAGGTGAGTTCAAAGTGAACAGAGATGTTACTCACTACAAGATATAAGCCTCATATCAATGTTCAAAGTGACACAAATATTCAAAGTTACTAAGAGGATCAATATAAACATCTCTACAAAATTGTCACTATTTGTGTCACTATATGCGTCGCAGTTGTGACACATATAGTGACACAAATACCCACAGTTTGCGACGGCAATAGTGACTCGTGCAGAGAAATCAATGACATGTATAGCGACGGTTAGATATGAAAACAAAATTGTGGTAGGGCAACTTGCTTCCTTGCCACATATAGCACCATGTGCTATATAATATTCTGCAAAGCAATTACATGTTAGGTATGCAATGGTCGTCAAGACAAGTGTAAAAACTATTTGAACTCACAAGATTGATAATTCATAAAATAAGTACAAGACTAGTGATGACAACTCATGACATTGTATGGAACCATTGAGAGAGAGGAGAGTCAAAACAAACATGAAATTCTATATATAATTATCGCAATATGCGATTTTATACAAATGATGATAAGTACATCTAAGGAATAGTACATGGAAGATTCCTACACAGATCATAAGCCGAAAAAAGAAGAGGGTGTACGCTCCATGAATCCAAGCATGAGCTATTGATCCTTGCCATCCGAAAGCTCATCCCGACGCACAAGAGCATTGAACAAACTCTACAAAATGAACTACACATCCACCCACCATGCATAATACATTTAAAATAAATAGTGACTACGGACAAGAAATACTACAAGGATACAGAGGCATAGCGATGGCGCTTTCCGATGCAAAATAGCGACACAAATAGGGATGATACTTAGACCCGAAAAATGCAGGCTGAAACCTGAGCACATACCATGAGATGGGAAACCACTCAGACATACATTAATTTTTGGATGGATGAAAACTTTACATGCGTTAATTTTGTTGAGTTACAAGAGAAGGAATCCCTTCTCAAACAATTTAAGAAAGAAAAAAAGAATGATAACAAAAACAAATTGTTTGTCATAACATAGACCAAATGGAAAATGATGAAGATCGTGATGTTCAAGATCGCGAGGCGTATCTTAATCAGCGTGTTCCATGTCCTTGCTCTCAATGTAAGCTAGCAATTTGACAAAAACGTCGATTGTTTATAGAACACGTACGACACTTTGGAGAGTTTCAATCTGAGATCATTGATTAGGTGATCTTAGATTTTGAGAAAACCATAAGAAATGTGTATATCAATCATGCATTGTATTCGCAAGATAATTGAATACCATATACAAAAACATTGGGTGTGGCTGGCAAATTTTCTATCCAAGGAGGTGACATTTCGTCCCAAGGAGGATTGCACCCTTTGCGGCCTGTTAGAAGAGTTCATAGGCATGCGATGGATGGAGTACGTGAGCCAATCCACCACTTGGAAGGTACTATCCAATCTAGACTGTCAATACTAGAGGAGAGAGGCAGCCTTCCAGACTTACCTAAAATCTTGGAGCCTGAGATGGAGGCAATGATCGATGAATTGATGCCCATGGATGTTGAGACTTCTGATCTGCTTAGAGAGAAAGCATCCATACCATTATATGATGGGTGTGGAGTATCTCGCCTGAAGACAATGCTTGCACTTCTAAGTGTGCAAGCAAAATACGGGTGGAGCGATGCGAGTGTGATCAAGTTGTTCAGGTACCTTGTACGTACGCTTTGTTGATTTCTTTTCGGAACTATCATTAAAACATTTGTGCTTTTTCAAGGTATTTAATGATTTTTTTCAGGCTACTGAAGTATCATATATTATCACTTGCAAATACCATGCCTGAATCTCGTAATGTTGCATGACATGTTTTACGAAATCTTGGCATGGACTACAATAGCATCCATGCATGTTTCAACGATTGCATACTGTTTTGAGAAGAATACGAGACTATGGAGACATGTGCAAAGTGTGGTTCTCATAGGTATCGACAGGACTTGTAAGAGCAAACTGTCCCTCAAAAAATTCTTAGACACTTTTCGCTTATCCCCCGCATAAACCACATGTTTCGTGCATCTGGCAGCATGGCGAGCTTGACAACGTGGCATGTGTAGAATAGGTCCATAGATGGAGTTCAACGAATATCAATGCATTCATGTGCATGGAGCCACATTGACTCTACCTTCCTAGGCTTTGCCCGAGACCTAAGGAATCTTTGGCTTGGTCTTGCTATGGATGGCATGAACCCATTGGGTTTGCGCTCAACTTCTTACAGTGTGTGGCCTATAGTCCTTATCAACTACAATATCCCTCCATGGCTTTCTATGAAGAAAGGACATTGCATCCTTAGCTTACTTGTTCTTGATCGCTACAAAGTCAAAAATATGGACGTGTATCTTCATCCATTAGTCGATGAGCTTAAGATTTTGTGGGAGAAGGGGGTCACCATGCAAGATATGAGGGAGTGCGATGGTCAACGGTCTGCCAATATTCGAGCCATTCTCATGTGGACCATCCATGACTTTTTGGGATTCGGAGAGTGCTCAGGTAAGTAGGTTTCCGTTCTCATTGGTAATATCTATCATATCTCATTCAAGTTTGTATTCACTAGATAGAGGTGTTGGGACAGGACTAGTTACCTCAGGTTATCATGCATGTCCATTGTGTGGGCCACAGTTAGACTCTCGAAGGTCATGACCCATGAAGAAGATGGTATATCAAGGAAATGCTGCTTTCTTGCCAGAGGGTTGTGAACTCAAGGAAGGTTTTCTTGGATGATCTCTACCACGTATGAATGCCCAAAGCTGGTATGAGCTGAAAATGGTCCACACGGAGTCACATCCAAACAAAATGCGACGGTTCTCAGTTTTCTACGAGTTGCCATATTGGACCTACTTCTAGATCAACCACTTGTTGGATCCCATGCATATTTTCAAGAACGTGGGCATCTTGCTATGGGACCACATCATAGGAAAGAGAGTCACTGTAAGGGCACGAATGAATTTGAAGGAGGTAGGCAAGATGGAGGCGCTTTGGCCGTAGTGGAGTGCTGATAGTTGCTTGTAGCTACCTCGTGCTCCTTTGGTTTTGTCCACTAAAGAAGAGCGCATTGTGAAGCAAATAGTCAAGTCTATCCGCACTCCGACGGGTATAATGCATTCTCTCAGGTTCGTGTTTTCCAAAGACGACCAACTATCAAGGCTAAAATCCCATGATTGGCATAAGATATGTCAGGTTTATACTATGAATGGATTGTAAGTTGCATGCGTATTGAGATAGATTGCACCACATTAATCTCCTCAATCTTGATGTTAGACTTGCAAGGCACAATGATCTAGTCATTATTCTTGTGTTGTACTTTATCATTTTCCTTTTCCTTGCACCTGTCTTCATGCATTTTATGACACTATGGTCGAATATAACATGATTTTCCACAATAATGACAAGTAAAATTGGACTTACGGCCATAGAAATTACTATGAGACTATCCACGTGCCTTAGATTGAAACCTTTGAGAGTCCCTACCATGGGCAATTCCATCCTGCCAACCTCTCATAGTCCATGCATGTGATGTACAAAAAGCATCTATATTCTTCCTTTTTACCTCTTCTATCAAGAGGAACTCTAAACATCTTGCAATTCCAAGCTATCCTTAGCACATAGACCCATGAAAAGTGTCCCACAACTTAGGTAGAGTACCAAGTAGAAATAAAAGATGTAAAAAATCCTTAAACTCAATCTCTTGCAAAGCTACATGGATGATGATGCAGTGAACCTCACTTAAATGTGCAAACATAGAAGTCTCTTCCTTTATGCAAATGTCCATCAACTATTTTTACCAATACATTTGAGCTACAGGACTCTTCTTCTCATAAAGATTCTTAATTTGTGTCCAAATCTCATATCACTTTTCTTTTCAGTTACAACATTATAGTGAACCTGCATAGAGGGTGATAAAATGATTGTGGACTTGCATAACTCATTTAGTTCCTCCCAATCCACACCAACATTTTTTAGTGATCTAACTTGCAACTTCTATATTAAAACTTGCCATATCGGAGTCTTCCAATAGCTATAGTTGGTCCCATCCAAATTCTTGTTAACAATCACAGACAGAGACAAGAGTGAAGAAGCAACAGTCAGAGCAGAGTGCTCTCTCACTTTCATTATCATTCCACACACTACTTAGTGAATGTACAACCTAAGGTCACAAAGGACCATTCACACCAAAGCAGTTAAGTCCTAAGCACCGACTTATTTAATGTCCACATAGTGTGGTACAGCTGGACAACTTAAGTGTCGCATATGGTCATACCAAAGATAGTAGATCGAGCTTGAAGTCTTAACACTCCCCCTCAAGCTCAGGAGAGCATCTGCACACCAAGCAGCTGTTTAAAAACACTGGAATTATCTTTACCCAAGGACTTGGTAAACATATCTACAACTTGCTCATCAGTCTTTACATGCATGAGATCAACTCATCCTACAAGAACCATCTCTCTGATGAAGTGGTAGTGTATCTCTATGTGTTTCGTTCTGGCATGATATACTAGATTCATGGCCAAGAGTACACTACTTAGATTGTCGCATAGTAACTTCACTGGAGCATCTACCTGTATATCCAAATCAGCCATAAGCTTGAGCAGCCATGAAATCTTGCATGCTGCCAATGCAGCACCCTTGTACTCTGCCTCAGTACTCGACAAAGCAACCGTAGGCTGCTTCTTGCTACTCTAGCTAATCATGTCGCTACCAAATCCAAAAGCATATCCACTCGTAGATCTACAGTCATATGAGCATCCTGCCCAATCTGTATCCGTGTATCCAATGAGTTTCAAGGGCTTATCTCTGACATAAAATAGCCCATACTCTACAGTGGACTTAACATATCTCATAATGCGTCTAACTACATCCAAGTGCGGCTTTCTGGGCTTTTGCATAAACTGGCTTATGAGCCCTATAGCATAGCTCAAGTCAGGCCTAGTGATGGTCAAGTAAATCAGACTACCAACCATCTGCCTATACATAGTCACATCCTCTACTTCAGCTCCAGTGCTCATGTCTAGCTTGACATTCTGATCAAGAGGTGTATCCAATGGTTTGCATTCAGCCATGCCATACTTCTTCAGCATTTCCATGGCATAGTGCTTCTGCATCAGCCATAAACCATTTTCAGCCTTGATCACCTCAATACCCAAAAATTACTTCAATTCACCTAGATCTTTCATGTCAAATTCAGATTTCAACATCTGCATAACATGCTGTATCCCCAAATCATCATCACTTGTGATTATCAGGTCATCAACATAGATAACCAGCACTACCAAGCCTTTGTCTGTCTTTTTCATAAACAAACCGTGATCAACCCTACCAACAGCAAATCCCAAGCTCTGTAAGTAATTACTGATCCTTGCATGCTAGGCTCTTGGAGCCTATTTCAACCCATACAATACTTTTTTCAGCTTACATACATAATGCTGAAAATCAAGGTGAACATACCCTTCAGGTTGAACCATATAAACAACACTACCATCAACATAGATAACCAACACTACCAAGCCTTTGTCTGTCTTTTTCGTAAACAGACCGTGATCAACCCTACCAACAGCAAATCCCAAGCTCTGTAAGTAATTACTGATCCTTGCATGCCAGGCTCTTAGAGCCTATTTCAGCCCATACAATACTTTTTTCAGCTTACATACATAATGCTGAAAATCAGGGTGAACATACCCTTCGGGTTGAACCATATAAACATCCTTTGCTAAGTCACCATTAAGAAGTGCATTCTTAACGTCCATCTACTGCAATTTCTAGCCTTTAACAACAGCCAAAGCAATCACAGTGTGTATGGTTTCCATCTTGGTAGCAGGATTGAATGTTTCCTCATAATCAAGTCCATATTGTTGGGCATACCCCTTTGCGACCAGCCTGGCTTTGTATCTCTCCACACTGCCATCTGACTTGCATTTGATTTTGTAAACCCATTTGCAACCAATGGTCTTTTTCCCTTTAGACAGTGGTAGAAGTTCCCATGTCTTATTTTTAGCCAAGGCATTCATTTCTTCGTCCATAGCTGCACACCAGTTCTCATCTTTCACTGGTTCAGCATATGTACCTGGTTCTTTGATCTCCATCACTTTTGTCATGTAAGCATAATGCTTTGCAGAGTAGCCACTATATGTCAACCTATCAACAGGGTATCTGACAGTTTGCGAGCGTCTAGGCTGTGGTGCACTGCTCGATTCTCCTCTCTCATGAGGCGGAATGTACATGCTCTACCTCGTGCAAGGAGTATAGACAGTCGGAATACCAAGTTCACTGCCTAAAGTATTAGCAGACTCATAGCCAGAAGTCATTCTACCAGGTGTCCTCATACCAAACGCATCCTCAATAGCTTTCTCTTTTCCTTTGCTATCCAAGACATCATATCTCCCCCTCACTGACATACTGGTGTCAGTGGATGATGAGCTCCTCAATCTCCCTATCCATGGGGATACTGTTTGACTACTAGGTCCTATCATAGCAGTGCTCTGCTGCAAATCAACTGTAGATACATGAGTGGAAGACATATCCAATGGCACTGTAGCCGGTGATACATATCAAGAACCCATCTCATAAAAAATAACATCCCTGCTCACCAAAGTCTCCTTGGTAGAGGGATCATAGCATTTGTATGCCTTCTTCTCCTGCGAATATCCAATGAAAACACACTTATGCGCTTTTGGATCTAGCTTCTTCCTTTTCTCATCTGGAATGTGCACATAATCAAGACAGCCAAAGACTTTCATGTGACTTACATCCGGCTTATATCCATACAGCCTCTCAAACGGTGTCATCTCATGAAAACCTGCAGTGGGAGTCCGATTCAAGATATACATGGCTGCCATAACAGCCTCAGCCCAATAATAGAGCGACATCTTCTTCTCATTCATCATGGCACGAGTAGCTTCCATCAAGACCCTATTCTTTCTTTCAGCTACCCCATTCTGTTGAGGAGTGTAGCTCCAGGTAAGCTGCCTATGTATGCCATTTTCAGCCAGAAAATTGTCAAACTCATTTGACACATACTCCCCACCACTATCTGATCTCAAGTAAGAGATATAGAAGTCAAATTCCTTTTCAACTTGCTTTTTAAACTGTTGAAAAATAGCAAACACCTCATCCTTTGTTTTCAGGATATACACCCAAGTATGGCGACTGTAATCATCAATGAATGTCACATAATACTTCGAGCCTCCCATAGATGCATTATGGGCTAGCCCCCAAACATCAGAGTGTACTAACTACAATAGATGCGTACTCTCCCTTAGATGCCTGACAAATGGCAACCTGGATTGCTTACCAAACTGGCAAGCATCGCATATATGATCAATATCTGAGTATTGGAACTTGGGTAAACCTGTAACGAGCTCTTTTTTCTGCATAATTTGCAGCCTTTGTAAATTTACATGCCCCACTCTCTTATGCCAAATTTTCAAATCTCTGATAGTGCCAAAACCATGAGCAAACATAGTTGAATTCAGCTCTGGCAAAGTAGCATCAAGAGTAAACATTCTGCCATTCCTATGACCGCGAGCTATCAACTTGCATCCATTTCCAAACTCTTCAATAAAGCAGCCATGCTTATTGAATCTAACCTACAAGTTCTGATCCGTCATCTGATTGACAGACAGTAAGTTCTTCGTAATCGAAAACATGCAATACATCATGTAAATTTTTCTTTCTGCCATCATGAACCACAAGAGGCACTTTGCCTTTATGCTCAATGCTATGCTGCGTGTCATCACCTGTGCAGACATAGCCATGTTTTTCAGCCACCATATCAGTAAACCAATCACCATGAGGGGTCATATGGTTTGATGCCCCTGAATCAATATACCAAACTGCATCATCAGTGCATTTTTTAGTAGCCCTGTCTTTTACATACTGCATGGCAAATAGTCTATCACCTGAGAAATCATCAACCTGACTAGACATAGCAAAATGTCCATGTTGTTTGCCCTTCTGATTGCCCTGCTTCTTCCAGCAGTCCTTGGCAATATGCCCATACTTCCCGCAGTAGTGACAATCCTTATTCCTATTGGGATTGTCAGATGGGTGCTGCTGCCAGGAGCCTCTGCCTCTAGGGCTAGATCTTCCCCTGCCTCTAAAGTTTCCACCACCTCTTGCATTCGATACCTGCTGGTTTTTATTGCCATAGGATGCATTCTGCTGGCCTCCTCTGCCAGATCCATAGCCTCTATCACAGCCGCCACAGCCGCGTTGATTGGAATAGAAAACTGCATTCTTGTTTTTAGAACTACTTGACCCTATAGCCAAGTGACTGGCTCTCGCCCAACACTCAAATAAGCACAAAACCAGGGTACCAAGCAGCAAAGTATATGCTTGGAGCTTTGCTCCTCACCATGAAACATGCAAAAACGCCTCTCTTGCCATGAATACACACACACAAAAGACTCAAGACACACCCTCACCAATCAAGAAACAAGATCAGGAGGCTCCTCCTCTTCCTCTACACACTCAAGATCCATAGTTGCAGTACAAAGGTAGAGCAAGAAGAAGGATGGACAAAGAGCGTTTGGAAAAGAGAGAAGTTAAAGAGACACCACAATCTACCATGCTCCAACCTCCTCAACCACTTTTTCCCAAGAACCCCAATTGCACTCTTTTGAACCTTTATTAAATCAAATATTTTGACCATACAAAAGCAAAGGTTGAAGCCCTTATGTGTTGCATGCATTCTAGGCAAGATTCCTAAGGTTTTAAAATAAAGGAAAATGCAATGGCTTTTATAGCTCCAAGCCAAGCATTTACAACACATAAAAATATATCAATGAAGTACAACTTAGATGCAATAGTACAAATATTTTTGATAAAGTGAATATCTTGTCGATGTAGAGCCTCAAATCTTTTAGCCTTTTTGTTGACAAAATTGGAGGCTATCATTCCTCCCACACTTAAATTGGTGAGCTCCCATGAACCAAAGAACCATGGTAAACTTCCATTTGAAGCTTCAAGAAACACTGCCACATTTTTTTATTCTTTCACACTTCCGTGGATCTTTTGTCCACTTCTTCAACAACCACTATCTCTTGTCTTTGACTTCTCTCTTTTACTTCAACCAACAATGAATGATAAGGAAGAAATACCATGCAACTTTGTTGTTGGAACAAACACCATCCTCGTGAGGGAAAAATAGGGAAATCCCACCACTTCAACACCAAAAAGGTGTAAAACCCGCAAATGATCACCTTGAAGCACTCCCACTCTTAAGATTTATCTTTGATGTTCTCCCACCCATATGACTTCAAGCTTGGCTTATTTTGACAAAGGAATATAAAATAGGGCTTGGGTTCTATGCAAATCTTGTTTTTGTGACATTGCATATGAAAGAGATCTTAAGAAACCATAATGTAATGTTAGGATTTTTTTAAAACACAAAAAGAAAGTATTATCTTCATTTTGGAGGTCATGAGGACGGGATGTGACGAGAAGTATGGAGGAAAGAAGGCAGATTGTTGATGCATTATATGGAAGGAAAGAAGAGGCACTGGTTAGAACAAGGCACAGAGGGCACGCAGTTTGGACACCAACATTTTTGCTTCTTCTTCGTCTTCTTATTCATTCATCATCTTCTTTTTTTCTTCCTATTGCTCTTTTGATCTGCAAATAGGAACACGTCGCCATTCATCATGATCTTTTTCTTCTTCCTTGTTGTCCGGAAACTTCAGAGTAGTGCTCTCGAGACTATCATTATATATATATAATCCAACCAAATCTCCATAGACGTGGACCTCCATGCCATTCATCCGGAGGATGGACTGCCCATACTGATCCTGCGTAGATGAATTGCCATTTTGCTGGTCTGAGATCAGTGATTCGTGGCCACCACCAATGCCATAAGAGGCATCTTTTGTCAGACGAGGATCGCTAGGCAACTACACATAGCCCACTGGAATGCTTTCTTCCATGGGGTGTCCTTCCTCTTCTGGTGTGCAGAAGACAGGGGCTGCGCCATCGTTCACATGCCCTAGACATGCACACAGAATAGAAGGCATGCCATCTGCTGTTATCCCATCTTTATTCTTCTTATTACTTTCCTCTAATCTTGAAAAATATAACATATGAGAACAAATCTACATACAACTCCCTTCTCTTCAAAGATCTTGAAAACTTGCTCTTTACTTCACAGAATCCATGGCTAGCCCAGTCCCGGGAATGGAACCAAAAATGACTGCCTCTCACCCAACACTCAAATAAGCACAAAACCAGGGTACCAAGTAGCAAAGTATATGCTTGGAGCTTTGCTCCTCACCATGAAACCTGCAAACACGCCTCTCTTGCCATGAATACATACACACAAAAGACTCAAGACACACCCTCACCAATCAAGAAACAAGATCAGGAGGCTCCTCCTCTTCCTCTACACACTCAAGATCCATAGTTGTAGTACAAAGGTAGAGCAAGAAGAAGGATGGACAAAGAGCGTTTGGAAAAGAGGGAAGAGAGAAGTTAAAGAGGCACCACAATCTACCGTGCTCCAAACTCCTCAACCACTTTTTCCCAAGAACCCCAATTACACCCTTTTGAACTTTTATTAAATCAAATATTTTGACCATACAAAAGCAAAGGTTGAAGCCCTTATGTGTTGCATGCATTCTAGGCAAGATTCCTAAGGTTTTAAAATAAAGGAAAATGCAATGGCTTTTATAGCTCCAAGCCAAGCATTTACAACACATAAAAATATATCAATGAAGTACAACTTAGATGCAATAGCACAAATATTTTTGATAAAGTGAATAACTTGTCGATGTAGAGCCCCAAATCTTTTAGCCTTTTTGGTGACAAAATTGGAGGCTATCACCAAGCCAAGTTTAACCTCCTCATGGATAAGCAACGCAACCAGCTCATTAAAATCAGGCATTTCAGCCCTCACATACACAAAAGTGTCAAAAGACTTATACTCAGGTCCCAAGCCATTCAAAGTCACAGCAACCATATCTTCATCTTCAACCTGTGAACCAATAGATTCCAGCTAATCCACAATGGTCTTAACCTCCGTGACATAATCCTATATAGATCTGCTCTTTCTCTCCATGTTGTTGAACTTCTGCTTCAACTGTATCTTCGTGGCACTTGTGGTTGTGCCATAGTACTTGACCAAAATATCACATGCATTCTTAGGAGAGCTACAGTTCATAATCTGCATTACCATGGCATCTGATATACATAGAGACAACTAGTGCAACACCCTACAAGCTCTTTCTGTCCAAGCTCAGTGTAGTTGTCTCTGATTAGTAGCCGTAGGTCACTCTAGGAGCTCAAGTTCAGCTTCTGCTCCAGTCACCAACTCCTAGTAGCCTTTCCTATTAAGAAGTTCTCCATGCGGAACTTCCATATGGCATAATTGTTACTGTCAAGCCGACTATTTGGGTTATGTTGTCAGTCCTTTCTGCATTAGCCATATTGTACCAGACAATATCTAGTCATTGCCTAACTTCCTGCAAGCCAACAAGTCACTCTGACCAACTTCAGTCCTTGACTGTTTATGACAGTTTTCTGCAACTATTCTCTACAAAAAAATAGGGTATTTCAGCCCTTTACAACCTCAAAAACATCCACAAACATGTGGTATAACCCATAGGTACATCAGTCACACAGTACATAGACTTTGCAGGTACTGTAACTCTGTGTCATGCAAGCTTATTGCAGTAAAGAGAATACGCAGTCTAAAACCTGCAATTTTTCAATAACCAGTAGTGAATTTACTATCAAAAACCACTTTAAAACATGTTGTACATGCTCCAAACTTTCCCAGACATTTGCTAGTATATGTAGGCATTTAGACATAGTCATACGGGCACAAAACATTGCATATCTAGCAAGTACAGGTGACATAAATCTGCTCACAGATTGTATACAGCCAATAAACTGTCAAAAAAATATGTATTTCAGCCCAAGAAATTCTCAAGCCACTTCATACATATGCCACTGTGTGTAGGGATCAATATATAACCATACGGGCATTCGCAGACTCTTTGTCTTCAAGAAGTAATGTCAAAAAGTACATAGACTGTTTATGACCAGCCAATACACTGTCAAAGCATTTGTTCTCTGATTCAGATTTTAGTTTTTAAGAGCCTTCAATGCTCATCTCAATGCTCATAGCATTCAATAATCATATCCCGTACCATACAACTCCCTATAGGTAACAAAAGGCATGTATTTCTTCAAGTCAATGAGTGTATGTTGATGACAGTTTTATGACAATTTTCAGCCTGTCATAAAATTTTAGATCTGAATATTTTATCAATAAAATACAACCCAAATGCATCAAACTCAGTATATATGCTTCTCGAATGAACCCTCACTTCAGTAGAGCTCAAAATGCTCATCAAATGGCTTCAATGCTTCAAAGAGTGATCAGTGTATGCTGCCCTGTTTCAATTTACAGCAAATTGTCTTCAATTTCAGATCTGTACTATTCCAACTCATTTATCAACTCCAGACCAAGCATTGACATGTCAGATCATTAATATGTCTTCCCAAGCAAGCATACAAGCTCTGGATCACTCAAGTAGCGATTTATGTCTTCACTAGGCAGTAGGACATCCTTCATTTACAGCAGGCACAAACACGCCATCAACACGACAGTTTACAGCAGCAGATCATCTCCTTCTATATGCTCAACCAAGTCTCTTGAAGGCTCTAATCAAGCTTTAAGCACTGCCATGAACCATAGAACCCGAAATGGCAAAATGCATACCTTCACATATACAATGGCAGCCTGTACAATGACAACCTACTTTTCTTCAACCATTGCCCTGAGTCTTCAGGCTGTAGGTCTTTCTCATAGCTTCATGCCTTCAAGAGCCCATCCATGATGGCTCTGATACCATGTTAATAATTAGAGACAGATACAAGAGTGAAGAAGCAACAGTCAGAGCAGAGTGCTCTCTCACTTTCATTATCATTCCACACACTACTTAGTGCATGTACAACCTAAGGTCACAAAGGACCATTCACACCAAAGTAGTTAAGTCCTAAGCATCGACTTATTTAATGTCCGCATAGTGTGGTACAGTTGGACAACTTAAGTGTCGGGTATGGTCATACCAAAGATAGTAGATCGAGCTTGAAGTCTTAACAGTTCTCAATATTGAAGATAGCATTGTCATATGAACTAATATCCATAATGAGACTAAGCAAGTGCACAAAAGGGAAAAATAGGCTGTTGTAATATCCTACAAATGAGCCCCAAAGCCACTACTAGATCAAGAAAAATATAATAGATACTACCAAAGTAATGAGTTGTCCAAAAATTGTAAGCAAAAGACTATCAAGACAAGGTAATTACTCTCATAAACAGTGCAGTAAGTTGCAATTACAACATGCTAAAATAAAGTAAAGCAATAAGAAATCAAAGCCAAGTATGAGCTATCACTAACTTAAATTGCAAACCGTAAATCTCAAGCATGTCATTCGCAATGCGGAGTATATACAAACAACTAGTAACCAACAAACATGTGACCAATACCCAAATCTATCAATCTGAGTGTTAGACCGGATTACATCCAATGGCATAACAATCATGCATGTAGTAAGTCTCACAAGTAACAAAAGAGACCTGTTAAACACACAATTGATTGAGCAAGAGTAACATAAGCTCAATATATAGCCATGCTAGGTGTGCATCACTGACAACGATCTAACAAAGGTAGGTACTAACCCAAAGACAAATGTTAGATTAGACCATTAGGCATCCACTACATACATACAACATGAAGAGAGCATATGCATGAAGTAAACATCCCACTGTTTCACTATAAGGAGCTGAAGATCAACTACAATTCAATGCATAATATAACATCCAATGTCAAGTAAGTGACTCAATACATAATGCCAAATAGCTCCCAGTGAAGCAAAAGGTGAATGCCAACTGAGCAACAAGCTCAATACATCGAGTGAATAGCATCCAGACATCCAAGATAAATGTAGCATAGGTCACAAGTATCAAACCCAATAAGGAGCTTCAAGCCCATAAATGTAGCATCCAATGAAAGGAATGACTACTAATGTCAAAGCATCCGAGCTCCAATCTTAGCTTAAGAGTATGTCATAAACATGTCCATGGGCATACATGACAACTAGAGTGTAGATACATTCAATATGTGCTATTCGAGTAGCGTAAAAGCCTTGAGTGGAAGCACACTAGCAAAAGCAAGAGCTATGGTGGAAGGAGTAAGAGAGTAAGAGCGAGAGAGACACAAGATGGTGGGAGCTCCAATTGTTACAATTTGTGACGGGCCTTCCCCTATTCAAATGTCACTAAAATAATAAAGAATGAAGTGATAGTTATGGGCACTTGCCACCTACAATATACAAGTGTGCAGGCACTGTCAGTGTAACTAATGTAGGAGCAATTAGGCAAAGTCACCTTTACCCCCAACACTTGCCAATATTTACATTTTCTCTTCAATCTGAAGTAGCCCTCATATATTGTCTTTCTTCTCTTTCAATAATTTCATTCTTCTCTATCTTCTCCCCCCTTTAATCTGGTGCCTTTTTCTCTCCCCTCCATTGTTGAGATATCGACCTCCACTCGTGATATACCAGGGTGACCGTTGTGCATTTATGTCACCGACTTGTTAGCTGCAGATGCAGTTGGTACACCGCCCATGAATAATAGCTAGATGACAGCTATCCTTATCTACTCTAGTTTGTGGCTCAGTTAGTATGCAACCTTAGTTAGTTGAGTTTGGTTTGAGACCCAAATATAGGGTTCTTCTATTTCCCTGTATGAGAGTTCTTTTTTGGCTTACACAACTAAAAAGAGGAAAACTGTTTTCAGCCTCCACCTGTGTGTGTACTCCCCCATTGTGCAAGTGAGAAAGCTACAAGTGGGACTCCTTTCTTCTCTCCCATAATCTTGACATGGTATCAGAGCCTGGTTCGTGGTAAGGAGCTCAAGAAAGCAAACCAAGTTCGCGGTGTTCTGGTAAGGGGACTAGTGTTGCTTTCATTTTTCAAGTTTGGGAGCAAGTCTCTACAGGTAGCACAGCCAAAAAGTGCAAGAGTACATTGTCTCAGATTGAGACGCCCTTCGCAGTGTAGCAAGAGGGCAGTATATACTGCGGTCAAGGGCTTTAGCCCTTGGTTGCCCTGTTTTTTTGATTTGAGGCCATTTCGGGGCCTGTTTTGGAGGCGGAAGTTTTCTGCACGCACTCAGGAAAAGGTCCTGTTTTTTGCTGTGCAACCACTGTTCTATAGGTTGGTGAAAAATTACCGCAGAAATTGCATCATATCCCTGTGCGCAGAGACATTGGGAGTTACAGAATCATCCTTGTTGCCTGTTGATGTAGAATCGTCACTAGGAAGTGACTGTGTGGTCAAATACCACTTTCGTCAGTTTTTCAGATTTGCCCTTGTGAGGTTGAAGCTGTGTTTTTTGCAGTGACAGAATTTTTTGCAGTGTTCTGTAATGGCGTCTGATTCTGTTTCACAGATTGTCACTGAAAATCTTGACAAGAATAACTTCCAAGCATGGAAGTTTAGAATGACGAATTTCCTTATGGGAAAAGGATATTGGGAAAAGGTATCCTGTGGATAGGCTAAAATATGATAGATTTACAGCCATTCACTATGCCTATATAGTCAAAGTGATACAGGAACCAGAACCCACTTCTTTTGAGCAAGCCATGGGAAAAGAAAAATGGGAGAAAGCCATGGATGAAGAAATGGATGCCTTGGAAGAAAATGCTACATGGGAATTGGTACCTTTACCTAAAGATAAGAATTCAATTGGTTGTAAGTGGGTTTATAAGGTGAAGCACAATGTAGATGGTTCTATGAATAGATACAAGGCAAGATTAGTAGTAAAGGGTTATGCACAAACATATGGCATTGATTATGAAAAAACATTCAGTCCAGTTGCAAGGATGGCAACCGTAAGAGCGGTCATTGCTATGGCTGCATCAAAGGGATGGTCTTTACATTAGATGGATATAAAGAATGCCTTCTTGCATGGTGATTTGCAAGAAGAGGTCTATATGAAGCAGCCACCAGGTTATGTGCATGCTGTTCATCTTGAGTTTGTTTGCAGGTTAAAGAAAGCCTTGTATGGCCTGAAGCAAGCACCTAGAGCATGGTCTGACAAGATAGGACAATATCTTGTCACTATTTGCTTTTAGATTTCCAAGGCAGATTTCTCACTTTATGTGAGAAAAACAGAGAAAGGTATTATGCTGCTTGTCATTTATGTTGATGATTTGATTATCAAAGGTGATAGCGATGAAGATATCCTTCATGTGAAAATGCTATTGAAGCAGAAGTTTGAGATGAAGGATTTGGGAGAGCTACGTTATTTCTTGGGCATTGAGGTGATTAGATCACCAAGTGGGATACAGCTCTTGCAGAGGCAGTATGGATTGAACATGCTATCCAAATATGGGATGACAGGCTATAAGCCTATTTCAGTTCCTTTGGAGCAGAATGTGAAGCTGAGCACAAATGCAGGTGAGCTTCTCGAAGACCCTACTATGTACAGATGCATAGTAGGAAGTTTGATTTATATGACTATTACCAGGCCAGATTTGAGCTATGCTGTTGGATTGGTAAGTCAGTTTATGCAAGCTCCAAGGAAACCGCATTTGGATGCAGGTAGACGCATACTCAGGTATGTGATGTCCACATTGCAATACGGACTATTTTATGAGAGTAGGGTTCAGATACAGTTGCATGGATACACTGGTGCTGATTGGGCTGGTAGTATTTCTGATAGACGATCTACCAGTGGATATGTGTTTTCTTTTGGGAGTGCTGCAGTCACTTGGAGCAGCAAGAAACAACCTACAGTTGCCTTCTCGAGCACAAAGGCTGAGTACAGGGGTGCAGCAATGGCTGCATGTGAGGTAGCTTGGTTGCATAAGCTACTTTATGATATGCATCAGCCTACAGATGGGCCAGTTATCATTTATTGTGATAACATGAGCAGTATACACTTGGAAAATAACCCAGTCTATCATGCTAGAACAAAGCACATTGAGATGCATTATCACTATGTGTGGGAGAGGGTTTTACTAGGTCTTATTGATCTAGTTTATGTCAGCACAGAGGATCAGGTAGCTGACATATTCACGAAGGCATTGGGTGCAGAGAAGCTGCGCAAGTTCAGAGACCTGCTTGGTGTGTAGGAATTGGGATTGAGCTCGAGGGGGAGTGTTGAGATGTCGAGCTCCACTCGTGATATGCTAGGGTGACTGTTGTGCATTTATGTCACCGACTTGTTAACTTTTTTCTCTGTGAATTTAAAAGTCAATATGCGCAGTTGGATGCCAATGAGCAGTAATCATTGGAGAGTGAGAAAATTGATTTATTTTTGAAGGTTGCAAATCCTATCTTGTAGGAAAAGCTAATTGATCATTTAAAAGATACCTCTTCTGAAACACGGCTAGGCTAATGTAACTAAAGCAGTGAATATATTTGTAAAGAGAGAGTGGATGAAATTAAGATGGGGGACAAGCACCTCACCTGCCAGTGCTCAAAAGGGGGTTGAAATTGTAGCCAAGGTGCTTGTAGCTATGGTGGAACAACAAGCTATACCTGTTGGTCTAGCTCTTAAAGGTAATACTTTGGATGAATTAATCAAAGGCATGCATGATTTCAAGCTAAATTTGACACAAATCTATGGAAAGGTTAAAATTTTGGATGTCAAGGTAGAAGAGAAGGCTCGGGCAATATCCCAAAGACCATTGAAAGAAGGATACAAGAGGAGATGCATTTGGTGTGACAGTTTACAACATGAAAAGCGAGAATGTACAACCTACTGTGAAGCGAAAGCAAAAAAGTTAGTCTTTTGGAAAGATGGTAAAATACATGCAACAAAAATTGGTCTTCCAATAGAGCTGAATTTTGAAAATGGTAGCATGTAGAAGAGGTTGGAAGATATGGCTACAAGGACATCATTTGTTGCCATAGATGCAGCCACATATGGGCTGAGAATTGAAAGGATTGTTCCATGTAGCTTGCAAAGCGCTTTACTAGAGCCTCAAATAACCATAAATAATAGTGAATGATAGCAAATGTAAAGATTCAAAGCTCCAATCTCAGCTCAAAAGCAATCTGAAAGCATAACCAAGCATGTAACATGAGTCATAAGCATCAGTATATCAACCCAAGTACTCGGTAAGCACCCGAGAGCAATAGGCATATGCTTTCACTAATAAAATACCATTGAGCCTTTATTATTATAGTACTAAAAAAACAGCTACAAAACTTAGCAAAAGAGTGGTGGAATCACTCCCATAGCATTCAAATACATTGGCATAACATCCCCAAATGATCTGGCATCAAATAAATATTCCAGGAATCATAACTTTTTAACCTGTTGAAACAAAACGAGGCAAAAAGAAGGCTTAATAAGAAGCATAAGAAGACAGCCCAAGGTAAAAAGAAGACCAAGAAGCATGGGAAATTTTTTAAAATCATGAATTGGGCATATAAGAGATAAATCACATTTTTATTCTTTGTAAAAGAGAGAAATCACATAAGAGATAATTTAGATTTCAGACGATTTAAGAACATTAGTTAGATCAATGGTATCGTATGTTTTATTAGTAGGATACATTAAGACTGAGGAAATAGGAAAAAATAAAGAAAATATAAGTTTATTAACAAGAGGAAGCAAGGAAGCAAGGAAAGAAAAGAAAAGAGATTTTTAATACCTTAGAAAGAAAACAGAGAGTAAGGGAGAAAAGAGAGAGAGCATTAAAAGAAGGGAAAGGGGGGGAAGAGCTCATTTTTTCATATGAGAGATTGAGAGAAGGAGAAGCATGTCAAGATAGAGCAGTAGGTCAAGAGAGAAATAATAGTAGAAATTGTTTGTATCATCACTCTTGATGATTCGAGATAAGCTTGAAACCTTCCCTGCTGATTGAGGAATAAGGACAAGATCATAGCTAGGTAGAGATATGATTTTGTGAGTCATTCATCATTGATTTTTGTCATTCGTCCGCTGTGTTTTAAAAAAAAATCTTGGATGATGCCTCAAGCCTCAAATGGTCGACTAAGTGGCCCCTTCTTGGACAATCAAATCTCTTTTGTCCTCTCAGAAAACTTTCACTCAGGCTTGTACAATCCCATTCAAACAACTGAGTTGGCCCATTCTAACAGCTCTCAGTGGGATGCTTGGACATCCAAATTATCCACTTGGATGCACCCTCTCAAACTCAAATCGGCACCCCCTATCTGAGTCAAACCCAATCACTCAGATAGGAAAAATTCACCACTTGCATGTCCAAGTGTGGGATTTGGACAAATAGAACATGTAAATCACACATCCAAATTTGTAGACAACCTAAACCAAAACACATTTCTAGGGGCTATCTAGACCCCCCAAATATAGCAAAGATTGTGAGCTAATTACGGGGTGATCCTAGTTGGCTCCTATTCCTAGAAATGTGACCATAGAGCTGATCAATACTAGGCTTTATCCTAACAAGCCCATTATGTGACCAAACTAGTCCACCACTTGCAGTTTACCTCCCAATAGAGACACTATTTGACTACTTGGATGGACCACACATCAGGACCTCATAGAGGATCAAAATTGACTGCCAGTTGTGATCACAACTCCCAACAAAGAGCTCAAACCATATGGAATTGATTGGCAAGTTGTGTGTGTGAATGATTGTATTGAAGGATGCACATTGCATTGTAGGCACTTACGTGCATGAGAAAAGTTGAAAGCCTGATTATACACAACTCACCTTGCATTGCACCTTCCAAGTGTGTGGGTAAGCGTAAAATTACAAAATGATTTAATTAACAAGCAACACACTAAAGGGAAATCAAGCTAAGAGACAAACCCACCAGTCGGACTTCCAAACCCTTGGGACCATGGAAACAAACTTTAAAAAACCAACATTAAGAATTAAACGGTCTCAAACCACATGATAACTGAGTGAAGAAATCAATGGTCCACAATTAGAGACACATCCTTCGGCTAACCTAATCACCCTCACTGACAACTTAATGGTTCAAGAGATTGCCAACATGGCAGATGATAGCATGAACATGCACAACCAAGACCTTGAGCTAGGAGATTTTCTAGTTGACATCATACAATAACTCATATCACGAATACGAATGTCAAACGAAAATAGCACATCGCATGGGAGATCCATAGATGAAATTATAGACAAACTCAAGGAGGAGAGTAGGCTAGAAAGAGTTGTCGTGCAACACAAAGCTAGCTACAACCAAGAGCAATGTGCTCAACGGCTGCATGAGGAGATAGATCTCAATGAGGTCCAACAAGTCCTAGCCATCGAAGGTAAACACAAAGTAGGAAGAAATGCCAATAAGGAGAGAGTATTAGAATTGAATCTTACATTGAGTGAGATTCTCTCATGAAGCAACTGTTAAATAACATTGTCATAGAGAAAAATAGAGCAACCCTAGCAATTGCATTGCTAGTTGGATGAGGAATCACCCCAAATGCTAGAAGCTAGACCAAGATACAACTTGAGAATTTCCAGGTAGGTAATGATCCTTACAACTTTGTTGAACAATTTGAGCAAGTGTGTGAAGCAAACAACCTCATGGGCCTCACTCAATGTACACAAGCTTTTGGACTCTATCTAGCAGACAAACTTGGTTTACTAGCCTAGACAATGTTGAGTGCAACAACTTCAATAGCCTAAAGGATCTTTTCATTAAGAGATTTTTCAAATCTGGATACTTAGACAATCTCATTGTCAGGCTGATGAATGTCATCCAAAAATACAAGGAGAAAATCTGAGACTATGTCACTCACGTGAGAAGTCTCTACAAGAGGATTCCATCGACAAAGCAGCCCACTGAGAGAGTAGTATCCACTATGTTTATCAATGGAATATAAAATGAAGAACTCTATAAGGCCTTAGCTAGTAACTTGAACTACAAAGGGACATGTTAGCCAAGGTCTTTGAAGAGGCAATATACGTGGACAATGTGCTGAGTGAGACAAGCTCAAGAATCACACTACAAGAGAACACCACTTCTAGGAACACCAAGAGAAACACATCCCTTAGTGAGCGATCAAGGCATAGCATGCAATACGAGGGAAAAAACATCAACCAAATCCAACAGATAGCTAACTTGAAGTTAGAGTTGGCCAACCTACAAGAGATGTTGAGAAGGCCAATGCAACCCCACTTGCAATGTGTGCATTGTGGTAGGAACCATCTTCCAACTGAATGTCCCAATCCTAGACCATGTCCTTGTACTAAATATGGTAGATTTGGACATAATGCGATACACTAACAATTGCCATGAAGGCTCCCATATTCACAACCCTATACCCAGCCCTACTATCCAAAGAATAGGTAGCCCAACGTTGTAAGAGAAGCTCCATTAGCTCTACCAACACCCAATGACTTGAAGCCAGTTGCCCCTAGGATTGACATCAATCCCATGGGAATCCCTAGCCCACCTAGAGCTATAGTGACCCAACCTTCACATACATTTCATCGAAAGACATATGGGTTCATACTGACCAAAGAGAAATGGATTGTGGATGTGGAGACAAAAACATATGCTCCTAAGATAGTGGAAAAGGAAAGTGCCAAGTTTCGAGGATACCCCAACCCAAAACACAAATTAGAAATTTTGGACAAAGTCAAAGAGCGGGTGAAGGAAGCTCAAGCACACCTACAGGATGCAAAACCTGTCACATGGAGAATGAGATTACTGAGCTCTCTAGCTTGAGTCCACTAGTCTCCCCTACGCAGTTGAGATCAAGAGGCACATCAATACTCTAGGTAGCACCATACAAGTAGAATGTAGATGCCACATACAAATGAGCTACCCAAGAGCATTCACAGAAAGGCCTTGAGTTAGAGGAAAAAGAAAAGCTTGGATATTTGCTTATGACACTGATATTAGCTCATGTAACCTTGCCATTAGGAGAATTTCTTAGGCAAAACCCCATGCAATGGCAAGTATTGAAGCAATGTGAGCGACTGACTTGCCAGACCATGATGCAAAGATGCATATACCATGCTTAACCCTGAACCCATTTTCTAAATCTCTACAAGTAAATGCCTTTTAGGAGGGTACGGAAATGCACACAATTTTACATGGTATTTGCATTAGGTGATGCAATATGGAAATGAATTATTGACATAGGAGCATGAATCAGTGTACTTACCCACACAGTTCTACAAGCTTGGGGAAACCCACCAATGGAAATTGCATGATTCAATGTTACACTAGTGAATGGAATGAAAGTCAGACCATTTGGAGTGCTAAAATATTGGCCTCTAAATATAGCAAGAATCCAATTATCGATTAACTCCATAGTCATAAAGGGAGTGGACTATGATATTCTATTAGGTACGCCATACATGTGAAATACTCAAGTGATAGAGGATTGGGATAATCACCTGATATTCTTGGGCAACAAAATAGAAGTTGTTCAAGTAGAGATGGACACTTGGAAAACCTCACCAGTTGACCTTGATTCTATCTCTACAATATTAAAAGGTGACTCACAAGGAAAATGTGAACATGGACCTTTAACTAAGTATATTCCTTGCCCTAAGGATGAGAGTGATTGGATCCATGTATTGGAACCATCAACTTAATTGCCATTCTCAAATGATGAGGATGACTATAGGCAATGACTATAAGGAAGTTGTAGAAGTAATTAGTAAACCCAATGGAGTTAGAGCTTCTAATTTACCCAAGAATGATGCCACATCATTAGTATCTCTCTGCATGATAGCCAAGAGTTTCATTAGCCAACCAATGCCTATTACCTACCATATAGCAACTAATAAAATTAACTCCATAGAATTCTTGGGTACTTGATGAGAGAGCTATCTAGTAACCTAGCTTCAAAATTTGAACTTGTTAAGAATCTCATAGAGAATTTGGAGTGGCAATGGACTAAGTTGCACAATCTAAATCTATGGTACAACTAGGTCCTCATTGCAAAATGAGAAAAGCCCTATGAATGCAAACCATGTGAAGGATGAATGGTCTAAGCATGAGGATTCGGATGAAGAATATGAAAACTCCTATTTCAATGGTGAGGAAAGTGATGAAGAAGCCAAGACTATGGAGTATGACACAAATGGATGAGTGATTGAGTAGATAAGAGTAGACTCTAAACCCTGAGAGGGTAGTTAGAGTGGAAAGAGGAGTCATTAAGGTAAATTGTAATCGTATGTGGTTAGAGCATCTTGACACAGTGGACTATGAGCAAGTTGGATTAGTTCAATTAGGCACTACACCACTACTTAAAGTGGAATCAATCTTAGATATATGACCACCAAAGGAAACTCCTTCTTTTAGTGAAGGCTATGAGTTCAACTCTTAGTCAAAGGTCAGCTCTGAGAGTGATTGAGAAATCGCATGATCACCTAAGACCAAATGCATCAAAGGGGACCTTCGGGTCCATTTGAGGTGTAAGCAGCTCAAGGAAGAGAGAAGGAAACGGTCCAAGTCCTCAGAAGTTGAACAAAAAAAGAAACCACATGACTTACCCAAGCACTTCACTAAGTATAAAAAGGGCAACCACGTAGTGGTATTAGTAGGAGCCAAATGAGCAAGATAGGTTAGTGAACCCATTGAAGGACCCGTTAAAGTTAAGAAAGTTAACTTCGAAAGGGAAGAGGACACGTTGTCATCGCGTTAAGAGTTGAAGGTCTACTACTGGGGCTTTTAGTGCAGAAGAAGAGTTTAGGATTCAAGATTTGGGAAGGGAAAATTGATTGGGGTTTAATAAGATCCGGGATTTAGAAATGATTTAGGTACGGAAGAAGAGTTCAAGCCTTTTCACTATGTACTTAGCATACATGAACAGAAGGAATAAGACTAACTTGATTACATCAAATGCCTCTGGATACATACATCATATCATAAAGGATATTTTCAGATTCTCAATTCATTTATAAATGTCAAATGCAAGCTCTAATGGCATTTATTTCAAGTACATAGATGGATTTCAATTCTTTGGTTCAAGTATATTGTTGATAGATTCAAATGCATCCAAGATTTGGGCCAAAGATACATGAAATGAATTGAAAAAGTATAATTTTAGCTTCAGAATTGTTTTAAAACAGAAAATTCCAGCCCATAATCAAGTTCAAAATGAGTGCATAAACTCAAGAGGAAGCACTTCTAATCATTCATGAACAATGTCCTGAAGAAAAGAGGTCATTTCCTTCCATTACAACCATAAAAATCCCATTTTTGCTCATAAAAATGGACCATAACAGTGGGCTGCCCTGTTTATGACTGGTTATTTCAGCCCATAACAGCCCATAAGTCTTCAATATCCTCACCCTTTGCTTGCCCCAAAGTCACTCAAGTACTTGGGTACAAGTTGGGCTTCATTGGACCAAGAATAAGATAAACAAAATGAGAGAAGTCGTGCATAAGAGCAGGCTGAATACTCTTCTCTCATATTTCCCTCTTTTATAGATTTTTTCAGCATGCATTTTCGTCAGACCAAAGAGGCAGAGAAGTGGAGCTCTCACCATGTTTACATCTTCAGTAGTTGGGCCTGTTGATCTTCAGTTTGCATGCTCCATTTCATGCACCATAGCTCCAGCTCTCTCCAGTTTTCCTCAGACAGTGCAGCCCGCATTTTGCGCCGAAAAATGCGGGCTGCTCCCTGCTCAGTCCCTGGTCACTTTTTGACCAGCCTAGGTCACTTGCTGGTCACTTAAGTCTGTTACTCCTGGTCCCATGTGGACCTAGTGGACTTTTGGCAGTTTTTGGCATCTTTCTTGGGTTCTGACCATATTTTTGTACCTGAATTAATGTGATTTATCGTGTAGACTATCAATTCCTTCCAGATGACCAAGTTGTAGGTTCCCATAGACTTATTTTTCATAAATATACATGGTATAACTGAAAATTATATGCTAAATACAAAAGAACTTGTATAACTAAGGTGGTTATTGGATAACAATGTCTGAATTTTGTATGCAAATTTCTCATATAACTTCCAGTGAAGCTCTTCTTTGTTCATAAGAATCCCATGATCTATATTATGAACAGCAAACTCTCTGACATTCACCCCCTCCTAACCTGCACATCCTCTGGCATGTGCCATTTCATAAGATTACAGGTCAAGGAGGGTCTTCTTCTTCATCTTCATTCTCTAAGTCTTTTTCTTCCTTCATGTCTTCAAGTAGAGGGCTTATATTTAAGTCATCAAATTCATAAGTTGAAGATTCTCTTCGTTTGAAGAGTTTGATTCGTTTTCCAGCTATTGGAATCTTTATCATGGTCTCATCCATTTCAACCAAAGAGTAAGTAGCATTATTATGTACTACTTTTACAACATATAGTCCAAACCATCGCTTGGCTAACTTTCTATGGGCACTATATTGATTGTCCAAGCTGCTATCATAGATAAGAACCCAATCATTCTCTTGAATAGTACTTGGACGGAGTCGATGATGCTTGTCAAACCTTTTCTTATTCTTTAGTCTTGCTGTTTTTAGCCTTTCGATGGTTGTTTTGACATCTTTTGGCCTTCTTTCAAGTTGCCTTATGTGTAAAGATAGCAATTCTTCTCTATTCATGCCTTCATCCCAAGGCAAGATACTCCATGTGACAATGGATTCCTCAATAGGCATAACGGGTGGCTGTCCATACATGAGTTCAGCTGGCATATATCCTATCACTGCACTATGGGTAGTTCTATCAGCCCATAATGCGAATGGTAGCATTTTAGGCCATTCCCTCAACTTCCCTTTGCATGATTTTGCTAAGGCTTTAAGAACTGGTTGATGGCCTCTTTCACTCTTACCATTGCCTTCAGGATTGTAGGCTAAAGTAAGAGATAGCTTAATTCCCAATTGAGCAAAGAAATGGCGAGCCTCATCGGCATCCAATTCCCCTCTATCAGCAGTTACTTTAGGAACACATCCATACCTGCAAAATACTTCTTCAAGTAGAAATCTACAAACAGCATGAGTGGACTTTGTTGTCAAGGCCTTACCTTCCACTTCATTTGTGAGTTCTTCTCTAGCAAGTACTAGATATCTCATGTTCCAAATTCCTATAGGCATGGTTACTAAATCAACAACCCATCTATAATGAATGGATAAAGGATAGGTAGGTTGAAGCCCATCTCTATGCTTTACCATAGAATACATTTGACAAGCATGACAAGACTCAACAAAATGCTCAATGTCTTTATACATGTTTTGCCACCAAAATTTCTCTTTTATTTTAGCAAAAGTGCCCCATATGCCTCTATGACCAGCCAATAGGCTTTCATGGAATTCTTGCATGACCCGTCTTTGTGTCTTTTTATCTCCTAAGACACGAACAGGCGCACTTCCTTTCTTTTTCACATGCCTCCAAAGGTAACCATCTTTAAGAAAAAAACCATAGGCTTTTCTCTTAATTCTCTTGAACTCTTCATTAGTCCAACCTTCCTTCTTTGTCATAGTACTCAAAAATTGGCCAATTTTTAGCCAATCATTTGCATAATATTCTTCTTTAAAGTGTGAACAAACCATAACAAAACATGGAATATGCTGTTTACTAGCTGTCCATTGTCCTTCTTTGGTTGATTCATCCTTCCTTGCTGATGTAAAAGTTGTTTTAACAGCTGAACCTGTTGTTCTTGCTGTAATTTTTGTTGTACCTGCATTAACAGCATCATTTATAAACTCTGATTCTTCTTCATCCATCATTTCTTCTTCATCCATATATCTGGCACGTGAAAGCATGTCAGCAACTAGATTATCTCTACCTGCAATATGTTTCAAATCAGGATTTAAGGATTTAATATAGGCTATCCATCTTAGCATGGCTATTTCAGGAGTGGAACAGTTGGCGATCATGCCCAATAGTGGAAGGCAATGTGTCTCAACTATAACATGTGCACCCATGAAGTACTCCCTGTCACATTTTAATGCAGTTACTACTCCCCAAAGCTCTCTTTTAATTTGATCATACCTTCTTTGTCGTTCATTGAGAACCTTTGCTCCAAAACGGATTACATATCTGTTGCCTTCAAGGTTGTCTTGTCCAACTGCCCATCCTATTCCAGTGGGACTTGTGTCCACTGTGAGCATAATGGGCTGTCCATTAGAGTAGTTAGCCCTCTTTAAAGTGGGGGCTGAAATGAGCATTTTCTTGAGTTTCCGAATAGCCTGAGTGTGTTCTTTTGTCCATAGAAACCTTTGGCCCTTTCTTAGAAGCTGATAAAGACTTTCAGCAACATGGGCAAAATGTGGAATCCAAATAAGGTAGAACACACATGCACCAAGAAATCTTCTCACCTCTGATACATTTGTACATTCTTCTTGCATTTTTCCGATAGCATCTATTTTGGATGGAGAAGGCTTTCGGCCATATGGACCACACATATGTCCGACCACAAGGACTTCTTCGATTCCAAAAACAAATTTAGCTCCTGAAAGAGTAAGATGGACTTCTTCCAATTTAGACAAGATTTGAGCACAATCATTAATATGATTAGAGACAAACTTTCAACATCCAAGTTCATTGAGTTCTTCATTTTTCTCATGAACTTCACATCCTTTGATTGGAACATCATCAAGAAAAGGAAGAGTCAATTGAGGAATATAATCCCTCAATACTTTATGCATAGCATTCATCATGTGAGCTACTGAATTTGTAGCCCCTTGAGGTAGAGTACACATGCGGACTAGGCCAAGAGGCATCTTCATTGTAGTAATGTCATGGCTTTCCAAAGCAAGCTGAAATTGGTCGTAGCCTGAATATAAGTCTCCCATGGAATAGATTGCCCTACCTGCAAAAGCTTCAGCAAACTCATCCACAATTGGTCATGATCCAACATTTCTAATAGTGACTTTATTGACGGGTTGTAAATCTTGAATGAATCGTAAAGATCCATTCTTCTTAGGTACGGTAAACCAACGGTTGGAATATGGAGCTGAAGATGGCTCCAATATTCGCATTTTAATCTTTTCATTTAAAAGTTCCAATAACTTAGGCAAATGAGCCCTTGGAACTGGAATTGGTTTAAGATTCCAAGGCACATGTGAGACCGTAAAAATTACCATTGGTGCCACAATGCTGGATCCACACAGCCGATTTCATGTGGCTGAAATGAAAAAGCTTTACCATGGTTCTTTAACATCTGCATGAAGATTTGCTTTTCAGCCCCGGCAAGAGAAAAGAGTCTTCACCAGTTTTCAGCTTTTGTAGACTTTCTTCTGTAAACTAGTGACCAATATCTTTAGGATCACGAAGGCTTGGTTGTTTGGATACCCTTTCTGCCAGTCCTTCGCTTTCAGGTGGTAGAGGAGTAGCTACCGGCTTGACCTTCTTAACAACTGTTTTATACTTTGTTTCTACTCTTGCTTCATCCTTGTTTGGCTGTCCAAAAGCTTCATAATCTGCAAATTCTTGAATTATGTCATACATATCTAATGTACATACCTGTATGGACTGATTTTCAGCTTGATTTTCAGCATGAACGGCTGTATAAATTTCAGCCATTGTATCATTATAATTCAGCCCATAAAATAGTCCTGAAATTTCTTCATCTTTAGGTAAAACATCAATTTGCTTCAGCTCTTGCCCCATATGACTTAAATACTTTCTTTCAGCCCTGTTCATGGCTGAAAACTGTTTATAACAACCCACTCCATTGGCTGAAAAAACCTGCAAATCAGCTTTTGACCTTGCCTCCTTCATATGTGGAGGCAATTTTTTGCGACATGATGCACTGCCATAGCCTCCACTTATAGCAGCGCTACTCAAAAACCCTTAAATTCTCGGGCATTAGGAGGAACAGGATGATCTCTCAATCGATCCCTATTCTGATGGTGATTAACACAGACAGTTAGGAATTGAACAGCTTTATCATTATCCTTGCTTCTTATCATGATGAACCATCATCAAGAGCCTTTGTCTCTAAACGAGACTCGAAAATAAATGGTTGTCCAAGAATGATAGGATAACTGCAAGAATCTTGAATAAAGAAATGAAATGAATCTTTTACATTACCAATAGTAACTTGTACATAAGGACAAGCTGCATAAAGATCGCCAGAAGAGTTATTGACTGCCTTCATGCGCCATCCTAGGTCCACATCAATGGGCCATCCACCATTCTCATAGAGACTTCTTGACATAACATTAATTTCCGAACCATGGTCTATAAGGGCAATGCATGGAGTTTCTTTCTCACCGATTTTAACAACAGTTTCAGTAGTCGCCCTTGCCCAATGGGTACGGGAATAGTGACTACTAGGAAGAAAGTGAGTTTCACTTTCTTCTTGCATATTGTGAAGAAGAGTCTCTTTCTTATGCATGGGCTGCACTTTAGATTGAGAAGTTTCCACCATTATGGCTTCTTCAGCTTCTGCTTCATAAATGTCTTCATCTTTGGCTTCTATGGCTGCAATCAATTCTTTGATTGCCTCCAACCGAATCCCTTGAGTTTTCAGCTTCTCTTCATCCTGCAAATATACATGAAGTACTTGCAAAAAAGCATGTACAGATTCTTCAGTCTCTTCACCAACATATTGTCTTTTTCATTTAATTACATCAATTATTACATCATGAAATCCTCGTTTTGCAATACCGAGAATTTCATATAATGTAAATTCAATTCTACTTCCAAGAATTCTTTCTTCTAGGATCCGTTTAAGATCCGTTGCGGTCTCTATGTCAGACTGCAACTTGTAACTGGGATGTTTGCTTTTTCTTTTTCCTTCTGTCTTCTTTGCTTGAGGGGCATCTCACATGTCAAATTCTGGTGGCGGCGGATTTTCATCAGCCTTCTTTGGTCTGGTTTACTTCTTGTTATGCATTTAGTCGATCCTGAAGAAGGACCGGCAACATCTTCATCTCTTCTTCTCTTTTCTTCTATCATGGCTTCTTGATTATTAATTTCAGCTAACCGGGAAAAAGCTGAAAATGAATCCACAGGCTCGGACCATCCAGTTCTCCCTCGAATACATTGACTGGCAGTGGTTAAATCATCCTTAGTTGACTTGCCTTGCTCCATGCGTTCCAAGGCCTGCGTCCACACTTTAGATTTTGCATTAATTTTACATGCTTTAACAATTTCATTAGTTGGCTCAATTTGCAACCCATAAGTTGCAGCATCAACAGCTACATAGGCTGTTCTTGTTGCCAAATCCTCCAATATTTTCTTCATGCCACCGTTACCAAAGCTTCGCTCAAGAGGAAGCCCGGTTTCGGTTGCATGAATTTTACCATCCTTCCAAAAGACTAATTTTTGTGCTTCAGCTTCACGGAATGCACCGCACTCCCTCTTGTCATGCTAAAGGCTATCACACCAAATGCAGCGTCTTTTGAAGCCTTCTCGTGTAGGCCTTCCGACCCCTTTCTTCTACTTTTACATCAAGCCTTTCTACTTTAGAATTAATTTCTGTTAAATTAAGATGGAGATCTCGCATGCTTTTAATTAGCTCATCCATGACATCCTTCTTTGGAGAAGGAACAGTAGAATTTCTTGATTGCTCGGTCATAGAGACAGGAGGACGAGAAACTGGAACAGGCTCCTTCATAGATTCAGTTGTTGGGGGGGTTGATCCCCATCTTAGATGCAATCGCTCTCTTCGAGCAATCATATTAACTGCTTCAGTGACATCACTCCAAGCAGTCTTCAATCCCGACTCAGAGTCAGGGTCTTCAAGTCGGTCAGTCAAGAATCTGCAGCCTTTAAAAATAATTCAATCTTTTGACTTTCCATACCTTGTTGGTCATCAGGATCTAGTTGGGCAAATTTGCTTTCAAATTCTCAATGAAGAGCAGTAGCGATTAGACCCTTGTTGGGCCTTTCGACCCATTCGGTGAAGACTTTCTTTGTCATAAGGCCAGAGTCTTCAAGGAAAAATTCTTCTCGAAGAGCCTTCTTGAACACAGTCCATCTAGCATCTTTTTGGAAAAGACCATGAATTCGGTCTTGGAGACCATGCACAGCCAGGCGAGCAAAGTAACGGCTCCATGCATGTTGAGGAACTCCAAAGAAGACCATCTTGTCAGTGTAGAGGCGGATAAAAGAGGACACATTTTGTCCATTAAATTGCTTGAGCTCATGCCCAACTGCTTCTAAGGCCTTAATGGTAGCAACATCAATCTGCTCTTCTTCTTGTCTCCATTGTTGTTGCAATTGCAACTGATGCTGAAATTGCAATTGTTGTTGTTGGCTCTCTTGCATTAGACGAACCAACTGTTGTAAAGCATCGCCTCCCGAACTTGATGATTCTCCCATTGGACTTCTTCTTCCGCAGCGGACCTTCACGTTGGGTTCACCACTGTCGTCGCATTAAGAGTTGAAGGTCTACCATCGGGGCTTTTAGTACAGAAGAAGAGTTTAGGATTCAAGATTCGAGAAGGGAAAATGGATTGGGGTTTAATAAGATCCGGGATTTAGAAATGATTTAGGTACGGAAGAAGAGTTCAAGCCTTTTCACTATGTACTTAGCATACATGAACAGAAGGAATAAGACTAACTTGATTACATCAAATGCCTCTGGATACATACATCATATCATAAAGGATATTTTCAGATTCTCAATTCATTTATAAATGTCAAATGCAAGCTCTAATGGCATATATTTCAAGTACATAGATGGATTTCAATTCTTTGGTTCAAGTATATTGTTGATAGATTCAAATGCATCCAAGATTTGGGCCAAAGATACATGAAATGAATTGAAAAAGTATACTTTTAGCTTCAGCCTTGTTTTAAAACAGAAAATTCCAGCCCGTAATCAAGTTCAAAATGAGTGCATAAACTCAAGAGGAAGCACTTCTAATCATTCATGAACAATGTCCTGAAGAAAAGAGGTCATTTCCTTCCATTACAACCATAAAAATCCCATTTTTGCTCATAAAAATGGACCATAACAGTGGGCTGCCCTGTTTATGACTGGTTATTTCAGCCCATAACAGCCCATAAGTCTTCAATATCCTCACCCTTTGCTTGCCCCAAAGTCACTCAAGTACTTGGGTACAAGTCGGGCTTCATTGGACCAAGAATAAGGTAAACAAAATGAGAGAAGTCGTGCATAAGAGCAAGCTAAATACTCTTCTCTCATATTTCCCTCTTTTATAGACTATTTCAGCATGCATTTTTGTCAGACCAAAGAGGCAGAGAAGTGGATCTCTCACCATTTTTACATCTTCAGTAGTTGGGCCTGTTGATTTTCAGTTTGCATGCTCCATTTCATGCACCATAGCTCCAGCTCTCTCTAGTTTGCCTCAGACAGTGCAGCCCGCATTTTGTGTCGAAAAACGCGGGCTGCTCCCTGCTCAGTTCCCTGGTCACTTTTTGACCAGCCTAGGTCACTTGCTGGTCACTTAAGTCTGTTACTCCTGGTCCCATGTGGACCTAGTGGACTTTTGGCAGTTTTTGGCATCTTTCTTGGGTTCTGACCATATTTTTGTACCTGAATTAATGTGATTTATCGTGCAGACTGTCAATTACTTCCAGATGACCAAGTTGTAGGTTCCCATAGACTTCTTTTTCATAAATATACATGGTATAACTGAAAATTATATGCTAAATACAAAAGAACTTGTTTAACTAAGGTGGTTATTGGATAACAATGTCTGAATTTTGTATGCAAATTTCTCATATAACTTCCAGTGAAGCTCTTTTGTGTTCATAAGAATCCCATGATCTATATTATGAACAACAAACTCTTTGACAACGTCTCAACCCATGTACATAGTTGATGGATTAATTGAACAAGAGGAGGCCAATCTCATTCATCTCTTACGAGAGTATGTAGATATATTCACTTGGTCCTTAGAAGAGCTAAAAGGAATCAATCTGAGTATTGTGACTCACAACATTCCTATGACCCCTAATATAGCAACGGCTAAACAAAGACCATATGCAATGAATCCAAAGCATGCTCATGCTGTGAAGAAATAAATAGACAAGTTATTCAATGTTGCATTCATTTATGAGACTGAGCATATGGGCTATGTATTATCTATAATAATTGTCTTGTAGAAGAATGCAAAGATTCGAGTATGTGTGAAGTACAAAAACTTCAACACACCAACAAAGAGAGAGAATTATCCATTATCATACATTGAGCACATGCTTGAGAGAGTGGCAAGAAAGGAAGCCTACAATTTCTTGGATGGCTTCTCCATCTATAACCAAGTACAAGTATACCTAGATGACATGCATAAAACAACATTCGCAATAGAATGGGGTGTGTTTGCCTGCATAGTCATGCCATTTGGGCTGAGTAATATGCTTGCTACCTTTCAATGTCTTGTGTGTGAAATTTTCAAGGACATTCTTAGAAAGTAGCTAGAAGTATTCGTGCATGATTTGTGTGTTCATTCCATTTGGGAGGAGCACCTAGACAAACTACACATAGTCTTTGAATATTATAGACAACACGGTCTCTCACATTGAACCCCTTAAAATGCTAGTTCTGGCTAAAGCATGGATGTATCCTAAGACATGTGGTCTCCAAAAATGCGATTGATACCAACTTTTTAAAAGTTACAGTGATTTTTGATTTACCACCACCAAAACCAAGTAGAAGGGAGTTTTGTGCTTCCTTGGGCACATGGGATACTATCAATATTTTGTGTTGAATTATGCACTCATTACACGACCACTTTACAAGATGTTGATTGTATTTGAGTGGACTAAGGAGTGCCAATGCAGATTGATGCATCAAAGTTCAACGTGGGAGTAGTTTTGTGCCAATCTGGCGAAACACTATATTAGGAAATTTAGAAATTCTCATATAGTTTGGGAATTTTCAATATAGTTAGTATTTGGCCACATGATCAAATCTTGTCACCTTACTTGAAAGTGGAGTCTACCCTAATTACTATATAGGTTGTCTTTCCAAGTTTCACTTTAAAGCATGGGTTAAAATTTAGCCAAATGGCTAAATCTTTGCCCCTTATTTGAAAGTGGGACTTGGAAGATTCCCAAACTCTCTAATATGGTGTTGAGAGCATAACTCCCAGTGAACTTTGCAAGCAAACAACTCATTGACATGGAAATGAACTACTCCATAATAAAAAGGGGGAAGGGCTATGGTATTTGCGATTACAAATTTCAACATTACCTTTTAGATTTACACTCTACTTTTTTAATGGATCATCAAGCATTGTTTTTTAATGGATCATCAAGCATTGCTTTATCTTATGAACAAACCCTACGCAACAAGCTTCATTACTCAATGTTTAATCCTACAATTAGATTTTGATTTCTCGCTGGTAGTACGTAATGGCAAGGAGCATTACATGGTGGACCACATGTCTCACATAATGACATGGGAAGTAGCTAGACAAGGCATTGTAGATGACCTACCCGATGCACATCTACTTAGAATGTCTAGCGAAACATATTTGTTTAGAGTAGACTTACACCTTATTGGACATATGACATAGTCCACATCCTAGAACATGGATTACCTGAATGTCCAATTGAGAAGGCTAGACTAAAACATCTTATTTTAAAGAATTAAACCTATTAATCGATTTCCAGCCAACTCTATCAATTAGGATAGGTTGGACTCTTGAGGAGGTGTGTCTCTGAGCATGAGATGCATGATGTAATGGAGGACACTTCAATGGAGACATTATAGCATGTAAGGTGCTCCAGTCTCAATTGTAGTGGCCGACAATATCTCACGATGTTGACAACAACATCCTCATATATGATCATTGGACCCTCATTGGTCAGTCCCAAGTGCAAATGATAGATGCCAAACTCAGCCCATTTGGGAGGCAATTCTATCCACTACTAGAAAAGTGCAAGATCTAGGGTTACTGTACAAGCCAGAAAAGAACCCAAAGAGAGACATGTATAGCATGCTAGGGATGAATAAGAAACAAGTGTATATCAATGATGGAATCAACGTAGAAAACATCCCTAAGCCCATTGTCAAATTGCAAGCTAAGATGGTACACTCTCTATTCTTGAGCCAGAGGTACAATGCACTCGTGAACACAATAAGGATACCAATGCTCAAGAGTATTTTAGCCAAGGTACTAGAAAAAGGAAATATGAACTCCTTTGTTTGAGAATAACAATCCAAGCATCATCCAAGGTACTAGCACCAGCTCCAGGATCACCTCTGAGCATGAGAAGCATGATGTGCTTCTAGAAGCTTGTGGTGGGAATGGCTGGAGAATACTTCAATAAGCACAATAAAACATTTAAGGTGCTTGAGTCTCAATTGTAGTGACCTATAGTATTTCATGATGCTGACAAAAACATCCTCATATATGATCATTGGACCCTCATTGGTCAATCCCAAGTGGAACAGATGCCAAACTTGGCCCATTCGGGAGAGGTAGTCTATCCACTACTAGAAAATTTCAAGGTAATGGTTTCTATCGAGAGACTAAGAGCCTCCTAATCATCTTTTATGTACTACCTAACAAAAAAGGTATTGGTGAGGAATCTCTTTCAAGTCATGCTTTCAAGAAAGAAACTCATAGCAATGTTGACTACAACTCTCACCGTATCCACCTTGCCATAGGCAATGTTAGGATAGTCACGGCTTTCAGCAAAACAAGGGTACCATGGCTTTGCCAATGCCTATAGCACCATTGGTAGTTAAACACAATGTCAACCCTAAGGAGGGGATAATGAGCTTGCATAGACACCCAATGTGAAATACGCGTACAACATGTAGAATCTCCAACCAAAGCTACAATCCAATTAACCAAGTGGGTCCCCAAACATAAATCGCAGCCTACAAAGGACACATTTCCAAGATCTCATAGCTCTCATATTCCATACACTTGACCTAAAAGAAAAAGCCGGCGTTACATGAATAGGCAAATGACCAAATTGCAATGGTTTCCAAAAGCCCTATTGAATGTCTAAGGCTTCTACGATAGCAATACCACGTTGTAGTTGCCTAAATCTAAAAATGGCACACATGCCCATCCACCATAACCCCAAACCAACATATACATACCCATAAGCTAGTGGGAGGTAAAAACCAGAGCGAGGAAAGAGATGCTGAAGCCATGAACACTTAATGTGTCTATTGGCCAAAAGTCAGACCCACTACAGATAGGCCTAGCCCTAATACCTGCAATGCACCATGTGAAACACAAAGAGAGAACCACATGTCCCTTGAACCACAAGCTCAATCATAGGTGAGAGATAACAACCACTCTAATGACCACCTCATAGTGGAGGTAAATATAGTTAAGTAGTCTAGTTGAGTCAAAACCCCAACCACCCAAAGGCCTTAAGCCATCTTATCATCACTGATCCATTCTCGAATCGGCATCCGATATGGCCATGAACATGGGAGATGACTTAATGACATGTATCAAATAATTGGACTCGTCTTTTACAATGTTTGCCAAAAGCTATGAATGCTTGGACATAGGCATCCTTGACAAACAAAGAGCAAATGGCGCATGCTCTTTGCCTTGTCCTTGGGAGGAATTTGAATTCATATTCATAAAAATTCCCATGATTGCAAAATAGTTGATTGCCACCTAGCTAGATGGATCAACACATCTATACTTAGCACATTGGTGGTCATTATGATCCTCACAAGGCCATTGACTTGTCAATTATTATATTTAGTTTATTGCATCTACCTACAATTGGCATAGTTATAGTACCAATCAATTAGTATACTCAATTATGCAATGTTTGACTTAGTAGACCACTTTCCTTTATATTATATCTTATCTATAATTTGTGTACATTGTATTGTGTGTGAAGAAGAAGAAGAAAATAGAAAGAAAATTTTTTGGCCTCCATCTCCCTTTTTGTGTTCTTAAGTGAGCTTTCTCTTATATGTATAGTGTGTGTTTGGCGTAGTAGCTAAAGAAAGTCCCCCCCACCGCATGATTCTTGACATGATATTAGAGCGGTGCCACTGAGAGAGGTTGGTTTTGAAGGCTAAAGGGAAGGAGAAGAAGCAAGGATTTGAGCAAGCAAGCAATTGGTAAGAAGCTCTCATATTCTTCCACTCTTTCTCTTGGATAGTGCATGTGGTGGAGGCATTAAAACCAAGGCAGAGTGAAAATCTAGGACTGCTGTGATATTTTGTGTGCAAGCAGAGCACTATATATTTTACAAATGCATCCTTTTAGAATTTTCTGCTACTTTTTTGGGCATCTGTATTTCAAGCCCCATTTTAGAGCTGCAAGATTGTAGACATCAGTTTTAGGGTATACTGCGATTTCGGTTGTATGGATGGAAAGTGGGTGCACAGGTTGCTAATTTCAAATTTGTAATTTTTTAGGTGTTTGCCAAGAAGTGGATCCCCAAGAGAGGCAACAAGGAAAAGGGGATTCTACTACAAGAAAATCTATCTTGTAACATCAACAAGCTTTTATTTCATTCTTTTAATGATCAAAACAGAGAAAATAACAAATCTTCACGCAGCATCATAGTAGATATCTCCCATGTATTTGATAGAATCAATCATAATCTTCAACATCTTCATAGAATCCATCAATATAACAATGAATATAAAAGAATACACAATTTTTGAATGGAAATCAATCACATAGTATTCATCTTCAATGTCTTCATAGTTCTCTCTCAATCTCTCATATACAGTTACACTGTTTTGATAGAATTGACTATCTCTGGCTCTCTCTCTCTCTCTCTCTCTCTCTCTCTCTCTCTCTCTCTCTCTCTCTCTCTCTCTCTCTCTCTCTCTCTCTCTCTCTCCCAATAGCACATCATCTCCTCACTACAATACTCCCATAATGACTCTCAATAATCCTTCTTAGGCTTTGGATGCACCTCCCAAGAGGTATGTCTGATGTGAAGAGGCACCAAAGCCACTACAGTGTCTCTTTAGCTCACTACTGTCACTGTCACTCCAGTCTTCTTTTCAGTCTTCAGCAACAACTGCTTCTTCCATTTGTTTTAGCTCTTTTAAACTTAGATTCATCCTTTCAAAAAGTTAGAAAACTTTCCCAAAGTCACACATACATTCTACATAACACTTACAAAAGATCTACAGAACAATACAGTACATGACCAGAGCAGACACATAACAATTACAGAGCAGATACAGAGGCTCTACAGAAGGTTTACAAAGGGTTACAGAAGGTCATCAGAACCTCATAACTCATACTAAAACCATTCCAAACTATCAAAAACTATTTAATAAGCTTCCAAAAGATCTCAATCTTAATCAATCATCAATCCATGCTTCATACAGAAGAAAATCAGAACAAAAAAAAAGCTATACAGAAGGTATACAGAACCAATCAAAACCTTAACAAAACCTATCTTAGCATCACAGAGCTTCATATCTCTACTAAGAACCATCGTGAACTTCCAAAACATAATCAATATCATCCAAAAAACTCTCAAACACTTCCATTAACAACCATACATCACTCTAAATCCATAACAAATCAATCATTCAGACCTCAAAAATAACAAAAATCAGTCAAAAATTCAGTATTTTTCCACTCTCAACATATCCCCACACTTAAAAAGGAAGAGTCCTTGAAACCTAAGGAAAAGAAGAATATAAGTTCACTAAAGAGCTCAATTTTGATCTTTCGTAGGATCTTCAACAATCTCTCCAAACCACGACCCCAACTTATCACCTATATCTTTAGAAAAAAAACTACTAAAGGAAAACATCGTTATTCATTAACACATCTGATAATCATTTAAAAGTCATAACAAATTTGTAAAGGATATAAGAGATTATTCTTCAGCTTTCCACCATAGGCTTTCCATCCGCCATCAATAGTTCGAAAAGAGCTCTCGAACAAATTATTCAACCAGCACGAACTCATCACATACAAATTATTACAACAAACACAAACACAGACACAACCATCTGAATGAAACCTCCAAAAAGAGAGATATATATATCATTAAGAATCATCCAAAATACATTGCAAAGGAATCAATGAAGGTGATCCCTTTTGAAGGCTTAGTGGTTTTGAAAATGATCCATGGAGAAGGACTCATCCACAAATGTCTTGGGAGGATTTTGAAAGAACTGCAGGCAACACATCCTTTCTAGCAAAACAAGGTATCTGCTAGGTAGACATAGGGCATGAAAATATAGGACATCTAGCTATTGAGAATCAATGTTCACATTGACATTCATACAAAGCTTTTGAATGGCCTTTTGATCGTTATTGAAATGCCTATGCATATATGCTAGATACCTAGCAAAATGAACTGTCAATCTCACTGAAGGATCTAGAGATTGTGAATATTGGTGAGCAAAATGGAGGTAATTCTGGTATGCTTGACTAGCAATAGTCTAGTCCCCTAGAATTAATGGCTAGTTAATCTGTGGTCTTGTAAGAGAATCAGTCGAGCTCCATCCTCTTCTTCTTGGAATCTGCTGATCAAATCCGTCGTACTCATTAACCAACTGAGGGGGTTGAGAAATAGAAGTGACAGGAGATGGAAGTGGAATAAGTAAAAGAGGATGAAGAGAGGGGTAGGCAAAATCATAAAAGGAGGAATAAGCTAAAGAAAGAGTGGCTGAAAATTTAAGTGAATCAGTTAGGAAAGGTATCAATTGATAAACAAGAAAAGTAGAAGGTATATGGATAGATGGAGAAGGGCATGGTGGAGAAGGGGAAAATACTCGATCTTCGATGAAAGAGCAATAGGTAAATATAGGAATTTGAGGAAAACCTTGAGGTTGGAAAAGAAGAGGTAAGATAGCTGCTGAATTGGTTTGATAAAGGGAAAGATAAGTATCATAGTGATGAGCCATTTGTTGATAGTACAATAGGCTAGGAATAGAGGGACCTAAAATCGATATTCTCTGGCAGGCATTAAAAAAGGATGAATCAAATGGATGGTTTTTGGAAAGATAAGCTAGGAGATCCACCCTCAGTTGGTTAGTGCTCTGCACATAAGTAGAAGCTGTATTCTGACGTTGATTCAGGACCACAAAATCAATCATTGAATGCCATGAGTTGTCAGGGCAAGTAGCCACTTTTGAAGAATAACACAGGAACATGTCATCTATTTGCAACTCCAAATAGTTGACATACAAAACAGCTTGCAAAACCACATCCCCCCACATACCAGGCCAGATCTACATCATCTGAAATAAATAGATCACCTTGTAGATACATGTAAGACAGCAACATGGTATCCGTCATCAAAGAATCTTCAAAGACCATACGGACCACTTCTGTCAGCAAATCAAAAGACCAAGCCCCACTCCAACCATATTCTAGAAGAGGAAGATCGATCCTTGAAAGCTTCATATAGAAGGCTAACTTCTACAACTGATAGTGGACAAAGAAAGAATGATCCAGAGGAACATACTCCTGAAATTTTTCAAATGTAGACCATAACAAATCCATCCTGGACTGCAATCTTTCCACTTTATCTTGAAACAATGGACACAATGTGGCTTGTCTCTAGAGAACTGCCAAGTCCTGCTGAGAGATAGAAGGAATAATAGGAACATTGGGGCTTGGAGGAATGGACCGTGACTGTGCCAGTTGGTCTTGCAACTACTTAATCTGGGAAGCTTATGATTCCACTGTATTATGAGCAGTCTATAAAGCTGACAATTTTGCATCTAAAAGAGTCTGAAACTCTTGAGCTTCTTTGGACATTCTATCTTTCTCCTTCGAGACTCTAGTGACCTCTGATTGAGCTTCTGTTAACTGAATCTTCAAAGAAGATATTTCTTCTCTCTGGGTCTCAATCATGTGGGTCTGCTGCTCCATCTGCTTAAACAGATCAACAAGTGTGTCTTTAGCAAAGACTAACTCTGTGGTTGCCTTATGCAACTGGTCTTTGACTGCATCAATTCTTCATAGAAAGAAACATACAGCTGTTGAACATAAGCTGTCACACTGAAAGTTCAATCCAACTCTGGATGTCATTACAAAGGAATGGAATGGCATCTCCTGACACTAAACTGTTTAGTAAAGGGACTGATATTTTCAAAGAACCCTCTCTATGTGCCTTGAATAAATTGTTACATGTGAGGTAAGCAAGGAGGCCACTGCTAGATGTAGCAGGAATTGTGACTGAAGGAATGATTGAGGGAGTTTTATTTGCCACATGCTTCAAGCGCTTCCGCTGAATGACCAATGGAGGATGGAAATCAAGATCCTCTATGTCAATAGGTTCCGACTCTTCTGAAGGTGGTGGGGGAGGAACTGGATCAGAGGGAGGAGGTGGTAGCACACCCTTCTTAAGGCCTGAGTATGTCAAGAAAGCATATAAGTAGGAACCATAAGTGACATTTGTGACATTTCCTCTGTCAAGATTGTGGGAGAGAAGGAAGGAGTCTCACTTGTAGCTTTCTTGATTGCACAATGGGGGAAGACACACAAGGGTGGAGGCTGAAAACAGTTTTCCTCTTCTTAGTTGTGTAAGCCAAACGAACACTCTTACAAAGAAATAGAAGAACCCTATATGGGTCTCAAAACCAAACTCAACTAACTAAGGTGGCATACTAACTGAGCCACAAACTAGAGTAGATAAGGATAGCTATCATGTAGCTATTATTCATCGGCGGTGTACCAACCGCGTCTGCAACAACTGACAAGTCGGTGACATAAGTACTCAACGGTCACCCTAGCGTATCACGAGTGGAGCTCGATATCTCAACACTCCCCCTCGAGCTCAATCCCAATTCCTGCACACAAGCAGGTCTCTGAACTTGCGCAGCTTCTCTGCGCCCAATGCCTTCGTGAATATGTCAGCTACCTGATCCTCTGTGTTGACATAAACTAGATCAATAAGACCTAGTAAAACCCTCTTCCACACATAGTGATAATGCACCTCAATGTGCTTTGTTCTAGCATGATAGAATGGGTTATTTGCCAAATGTATACTGCTCATGTTGTCACAATAAATGACAACCGGCCCATCTGTAGGCTGATGCATATCATAAAGTAGCTTATGCAACCAAGCTACCTCACATGCAGCCATTGCTGCACCCCTGTACTCGGCCTCTGTGCTCGACAAGGCAACTGTAGGCTGTTTCTTGCTGCTCCAAGTGACTGCAGCACTCCCAAAAGAGAACACATATCCACTGGTAGATCGTCTATCAGAAATGCTACCAGCCCAATCAGCATCAGTGTATCCATGCAACTGTATCTGAACCCCAGTCTCATAAAATAGTCCATACTGCAATGTGGACTTCACATACCTGAGTATGCGTCTAGCCGCATCCAAATGCGGTTTCCTTGGAGCCTGCATAAACTGACTTACCAATCCAACAACATAGCTCAAATCTGGCCTGGTAACAGTCATATAAATCAAACTTCCTACTATGCGTCTGTACATAGTAGGGTCTTCCAGAAGCTCACCTGCATCTGCGCTCAGCTTCACATTCTGCTCCAAAGGAACTGAAATAGACTTACAGCCTGTCATCCCATATTTGGACAGCATGTCCAATCCATACTGCCTCTGCAATAGCTGTATCCCACTTGGTGATCTAATCACCTCAATGCCCAAGAAATAACGCAGCTCTCCCAAATCCTTCATCTCAAACTTCTGCTTCAATAGCATTTTCACATGAAGGATATCTTCATCACTGTCACCTGTCATAATCAAATCATCAACATAAATGACAAGTAGCATAATACCTTTCTCTGTTTTTCTCACATAAAGTGAGAAATCTGCCTTGGAAATCTGAAAGCCAATAGTGATAAGATACTGTCCTATCTTGTCAGACCATGCTCTAGGTGCTTGCTTCAAGCCATACAAGGCTTTCTTTAACCTGCAAACAAACTCAGGATGAACATCATGCACATAACCTGGTGGCTGCTCCATATATACCTCTTCTTGCAAGTCACCGTGCAAGAAGGCATTCTTTACATCCATTTGATGTAAAGACCATTCCTTTGATGCAGCCATAGCAATGACTGCTCTTACGGTTGCCATCCTTGCAACCGGACTGAATGTTTCTTCATAGTCAATGCCATATGTTTGTGCATACCCCTTGACTACTAATCTTGCCTTGTATCTGTTCACAGAACCATCTGCATTGTGCTTCACTTTATAAACCCACTTACAGCCAATTGCATTCTTACCTTTAGGCAAAGGTACCAATGCCCATGTAGCATTTGCTTTCAAGGCATCCATTTCTTCATCCATGGCTTTCTCCCATTTTTCTTTTCCCATGGCTTGCTCAAAAGAAGTGGGTTCTGGTTCCTGTATCACCTTGACCATATATGCATAGTGAATGGCTATAAATCCATCATATTTCAGCCTATCCACAGGATACCTAACTCTGGTAGACCTGCGCAAAGTGGGTTCACTCCCAGGTGCTCTCAAAACATCCCTGGTCTTCCTTACTCCAGGTGTAACAATAGAAGGAATACCCAACTCATCATCAATGCTCTATTCTGAGCCACTAGATTCACCATCCACATAAGAGTGACCTGCATTCACATCAAACATGGGCTGATCAACCTTCTCTTTTCCTTTTCGTGATACCTGCATACCACTATCTGCATTACTTTGAGAAGATTCTCCTGATCTCAATCTGCCTGTCCATGGCGAAGAATGTGAACCACTGCTAGAGGACGCTCCAGGTCCACTAATATTTTGTGACTGCTGCTGTGAATTCTGTGCAGCATTACCATTTTGTGCATCTACATCATCAATCACATTTACTGGTTTATACTAGCTACTCATCTCATCAAAAACAATATCTTTGCTCACTGTAAATGTCAAGATTGTGGGAGAGAAGGAAGGAGTCTCGCTTGAAGCTTTCTTGCTTGCACAATGGGGGAAGACACACAAGGGTGGAGGCTGAAAACAGTTTTCCTCTTCTTAGTTGTGTAAGCCAAAAGAACTCAAGTACAAAGAAATAGAAGAACCCTCTATATGGGTCTCAAACCAAACTCAACTAACTAAGGTGGCATACTAACTGAGCCACGAACTAGAGTAGATAAGGATAGCTATCATGTAGCTATTATTCATGGGCGGTGTACCAACCGCATCTGCAACTAACACGTCGGTGACATAAATGCACAACGGTCACCCTGGCGTATCACGAGTGGAGCTCGATATCTCAACACTCCCCCTCGAGCTCAATCCTAATTCCTGCACACCAAGCAGGTCTCTGAACTTGCGCAACTTCTCTGCGCCCAATGCCTTCGTGAATATGTCAGCTACCTGATCCTCTGTGCTGACATAAACTAGATCAATAAGACCTAGTAAAACCCTCTCTCGCACATAGTGATAATGCACCTCAATGTGCTTTGTTCTAGCATGATAGACTGGGTTATTTGCCAACTGTATACTACTCATGTTGTCACAATAAATGACAACTGGCCCATCTGTAGACTGATGCATATCATAAAGTAGCTTATGCAACCAAGCTACCTCACATGCAGCCATTGCTGCACCCCTGTACTCGGCCTCTGTGCTCGACAAGGCAACTGTAGGCTGTTTCTTGCTGCTCCAAGTGACTGCAGCACTCCCAAAAGAGAATACATATCCACTGGTAGATCGTCTATCAGAAATACTACCAGCCCAATCAGCATCAGTGTATCCATGCAACTGTATCTAAACCCCAGTCTCATAAAATAGTCCACACTGCAATGTGGACTTCACATACCTAAGTATGCGTCTAGCCGCATCCAAATGTGGTTTCCTTGGAGCCTGCATAAACTGACTTACCAATCCAACAGCATAGCTCAAATCTGGCCTGGTAATAGTCATATAAATCAAACTTCCTACTATGCGTCTGTACATAGTAGGGTCTTCTAGAAGCTCACCTGCATCTGTGCTCAGCTTCACATTTTGCTCCAAAGGAACTGAAATAGGCTTACAGCCTGTCATCCCATATTTGGACAGCATGTCCAATCCATACTGCCTCTGCAATAGCTGTATCCCACTTGGTGATCTAATCACCTCAATGCCCAAGAAATAACGCAGCTCTCCCAAATCCTTCATCTCAAACTTCTGCTTCAATAGCATTTTCACATGAAGGATATCTTCATCACTGTCACCTGTCATAATCAAATCATCAACATAAATGACAAGCAGCATAATACCTTTCTCTGTTTTTCTCACATAAAGTGAGAAATCTGCCTTGGAAATCTGAAAGCCAATAGTGACAAGATACTGTCCTATCTTGTCAGACCATGCTCTAGGTGCTTGCTTCAAGCCATACAAGGCTTTCTTCAACCTGCAAACAAACTCAGGATGAACAGCATGCACATAACCTGGTGGCTGCTCCATATAGACCTCTTCTTGCAAATCACCATGCAAGAAGGCATTCTTTACATCCATCTGATGTAAAGACCATCCCTTTGATGCAGCCATAGCAATGACTGCTCTTACGGTTGCCATCCTTGCAACCGGACTAAATGTTTCTTCATAGTCAATGCCATATGTTTGTGCATACCCCTTGACTACTAATCTTGCCTTGTATCTGTTCACAGAACCATCAGCATTGTGCTTCACCTTATAAACCCACTTACAGCCAATTGCATTCTTACCTTTAGGCAAAGGTACTAACTCCCATGTAGCATTTGCTTCCAAGGCATCCATTTCTTCATCCATGGCTTTCTCCCATTTTTCTTTTCCCATGGCTTGCTCAAAAGAAGTGGGTTCTGGTTCCTGTATCACCTTGACCATATATGCATAGTGAATGGCTGTAAATCCATCATATTTCAGCCTATCCACAGGATACCTAGCTCTCGTAGACCTGCGCAAAGTAGGTTCACTCCCAGGTGCTCTCAAAACATCCCTGGTCTTCCTTACTCCAGGTGTAACAATAGAAGGAATACCCAACTCATCATCAATGCTCTGCTCTGAGCCACTGGATTCACCATCCACATAAGAGTGACCTGCATTCACATCAAACATGGGCTGATCAACTTTCTCTTTTCCTTTTCGTGATACCTGCATACCACTATCTGCATTGCTTTGAGAAGAATCTCCTGATCTCAATCTACCTGTCCATGGCGAAGAATGTGAACCACTGCTAGAGGACGCTCCAGGTCCACTAATATTTTGTGACTGCTGCTGTGAATTTTGTGCAGCATTACCATTTTGTGCATCTACATCATCAATCACATTTACTGGTTTATACCAGCTACTCATCTCATCAAAAACAACATCTCTGCTCACTGTAAACTTACGAGTAGAAGGGTTATAGCATCTATACCCTTTTTGCTGCAGAGAGTAACCAATAAAGATGCACTTCTCAGCTTTTGGATCCAACTTGGATCTCAGCTCATCTGGCACATGTACATAGGCAATGCAACCAAAAATTTTCAAATGAGAAATATCTGGTTTCCTACCAGTATACCTCTCCTCTGGAGTCATTCCATGTATTGCTGCAGTGGGAGTCCTGTTCATTATGTAGACTGCTGTAGCAACTACTTCAGCCCAATAAAAATCTGGCAAGTCTTTTTCATTGAGCATGGCACGAGATACCTCTCCAATATGCCTGTTTTTCCTTTCTGCAATTCCATTTTGTTGTGGGGTATAACTGCATGAATATTGCTGCTTTATGCCATGCTCCCGCAAGAACTTTGCAAACTCATTTGAGAGGTACTCTCCCCCTCCATCTGACCTCAGGCATTTTATTTGCAGACCTGTTTGTTTTTCAGCCATAGCTTTAAGGGTTTTGAAATGCCCAAAAACTTCACTTTTCTTTTTCATAAAATACACCCAAACTTTTCTGCTATAGTCATCAATAAAACTGACAAAATAATGACAGCCTCCAAGAGATGCAGCTTTAGTAGTCCACACATCAGAGTGGATTAAATCCAATGGCTTCTCACTCTCTTGAACATGTCTAGGAAATGGTTTCCTTGCATGTTTTCCAAACTGACAGGCTTCACATACCTTATGCATTTCTGCAACCTTGAATTTGGGCAATCCTGCAACAATATTTTGGGCCTGCATTGATTTAAGTCGCTGTACATTAACATGACCAATGCGTTTATGCCAGATATCAATATTTGCAACTACACCGGTCCCATGTGCAAACATTGCTGCACTCAATTCAGACATGTCTGCATCCAATGTAAACATTCTGCCCTTCTTCTTTCCTTTTGCTATCAAGCGACCTTTATTTTTCATATCCTCAACAAAGCATCCATGAGGATTAAATCTGACCTGCAAGCCCTGTTCAACCATTTGACCAACTGAAACCAAATTCTTGGTGATATTCGGGACATGAAATACATCGGACAGGTATTTCTTTTTCCCACCCTGCATAGACAAGGGAATTTTTCCAATCTGCACAATAGGATGTGCAGTATCATCACCAGTCTCCACAAATCCTGGTTTTTCCATTTTCTTTGCATCCTCCATCCATTCTGCATGACCTGTCATGTGGTTTGATGCACCTGAGTCAACATACCATACATCATTGCTTTCTTCTGCACTTGTCATAGAATTGTTCATGTGTTGCACCATGAACAAATGCTCATTTCTGTCATCACCCTGTCTACTAGAAGATGCATAATTCCCTTGTTGCAGTTTTCCATTCATGATGTCATTCTGCTTTTTATAGCAGTCTTTAGCCATATGACCCATTTTACCACAGTAGTAGCATTCAACATTACTGTTTGCATTTTGGCCTCTTTGCCATCCACCACGACCTCTTTGGCTCCCCCTGCCTCTAGAGTTACCACGTCCTCCTCCATAGGACTGGTTTTCTTGAGTTTGCCGCATATTCTGATTTCTGCCACGGCCTCCAAATCGGCCTCCTCTACCTCTGCCTCTACCTCTTCCAGCATTTGAGTAGAAGACAGCTTCTTTTGAAGTTCCTCCTGAAGAAGATGCACCACCATTTCTCTGTTCCTCAGAAATTAGAAGAGCAATCAACTCCTCAAAATCAGGAAATCTTTCACGAACTGAAATGGATGTCCGAAATTGTGCATAATCCTTTCCTAGACCATTCAAGGTCACGGAAACTAAATCATCATCTTCCACTGGCGACCCAATGGAAGCAAGTGCATCTGCAATCTTCTTCACCTTCATGTGGTAGTCGTTGATGCTCATACTTTCTCTTTGCACATTATGCAACTCTTGCTTGAGCTGCATTTTCCTGGCTTGCGTATTTGTGCTATACATTTTTGACAAAGTATCCCATGCCTCCTTTGGCGTACTTGCATCCTGAATATGCACAATCATAGAGTCTGAAATACTGATAGACAGCCAATACATAACTTTCCTGGCTCTCTCATGCCATGTTTTAAATGCCTGCATTTGTTGTTGATTGGGAACATCAGGAAGAACTGGTTCTTCTTCATTTCCTGCAACAAATTCCCAATATCCTTTTCCCATAAGGAAATTCGTCATTCTAAACTTCCATGCCTGGAAGTTGTTCTTGTCAAGCTTTTCAGTGACAATCTGTGAAAGAGAATCAGATGCCATTACAGAAGACTGCAAAAAATTCTGTCACTGCAGAAACCACAGCTTCAGCCTCACAAGGGCAAATCTGCAAAACTGGCGAAAGTGGTATTTGACCACACAGTCACTTCCTAGTGACGATTTTGCATAAACAGGAACCAAGGATGATTCTGAAACTCCCAATGTCTCTGCGCACAAGCATACGATGCAATTTCTACAGTAACTTTTCACCGACCTGTAGAACAGTGGTCGCACAGCATAAAACTGAGCCTTTTCTTGAGTGCGTGCAGAAAACTTCCGTCTGCAAAACAGGCCCCGAAATGGCCTCAAATCAAAAAAACAAGGTCGCCAAGGGCTAAAGCCCGTTCCCGCAGCATATACTGCCCTCTTGCTCACCGCGAAGGGCGTCTCAACCTGAGACAATGCACTCCTGCAATTTCTGGCTGTGCTACCTGCAGAGATCTGCTCCCAAAAAAGGAAATGAAAGCAACGCTGCTCCTCTTACCAGACCACCGCGAGCTTGGCTTGCTTTCTTGAGCTCCTTACCACGAACAAGGCTCTGATACCATGTCAAGATTGTGGGAGAGAAGGAAGGAGTCTCGCTTGAAGCTTTCTTGCTTGCACAATGGGGGAAGACACACAAGGGTGGAGGCTGAAAACAGTTTTCCTCTTCTTAGTTGTGTAAGCCAAAAGAACTCAAGTACAAAGAAATAGAAGAACCCTCTATATGGGTCTCAAACCAAACTCAACTAACTAAGGTGGCATACTAACTGAGCCACGAACTAGAGTAGATAAGGATAGCTATCATGTAGCTATTATTCATGGGCGGTGTACTAACCGCATCTGCAACTAACACGTCGGTGACATAAATGCACAACGGTCACCCTGGCGTATCACGAGTGGAGCTCGATATCTCAACAGTAAACTTACGAGTAGAAGGGTTATAGCATCTATACCCTTTTTGCTGCAGAGAGTAACCAATAAAGATGCACTTCTCAGCTTTTGGATCCAACTTGGATCTCAACTCATCTGGCACATGTACATAGGCAATGCAACAAAAAATTTTCAAATGAGAAATATCTGGTTTCCTACCAGTATACCTCTCCTCTGGAGTCATTCCATGTATTGCTGCAGTGGGAGTCCTGTTCATTATGTAGACTGCTGTAGCAACTGCTTCAGCCCAATAAAAATCTGGCAGGTCTTTTTCATTGAGCATGGCACGAGACACCTCTCCAATATGTCTGTTTTTTCTTTCTGCAATTCCATTTTGCTGTGGGGTATGACTGCATGAATATTGCTGCTTTATGCCATGCTCCTACAGGAACCTTGCAAACTCATTTGAGAGGTACTCTCCCCCTCCATCTGACCTTAGGCATTTTACTTGTAGGCCTGTTTCTTTTTCAACCATAGCTTTAAGAGTTTTGAAATGCCCAAAAACTTCACTTTTCTTTTTCATAAAATACACCCAAACTTTTCTGCTATAGTCATCAATAAAACTGACAAAATAATGACAGCCTCCAAGAGATGTAGCTTTAGTAGTCCACACATCAGAGTGGATTAATTCCAATGGCTTCTTACTCTCTTGAACATGTCTAGGAAATGGTTTCCTTGCCTGTTTTCCAAACTGACAGGCTTCACATACCTTATGCATTTCTGCAACCTTGAATTTAGGCAATCCTGCAACAATATTTTGGGCCTGCATTGATTTAAGTCGCTGTACATTAACATGACCAATGCGTTTATGCCAGATATCAATATCTGCAACTACACCGGTCCCATGTGCAAACATTGCTGCACTCAATTCAGACATGTCTGCATCCAATGTAAACATTCTGTCCTTCTTCTTTCCTTTTGCTATCAAGCGACCTTTATTTTTCATATCCTCAACAAAGCATCCATGAGGATTAAATCTGACCTGCAAGCCCTGCTCAACCATTTGACCAACAGAAACCAGATTCTTGGTGATATTCGGGACATGAAATACATCGGACAGGTATTTCTTTTTCCCATCCTGCATAGACAAAGGAATTTTTCCAATCTGCACAATAGGATGTGCAGTATCATCACCAGTCCCCACAAATCCTGGTTTTTCCATTTTCCTTGCATCCTCCATCCATTCTGCATGACCTGTCATGTGGTTTGATGCACCTGAGTCAACATACCATACATCATTGCTTTCTTCTGCACTTGTCACAGAATTGTTCATGTGCTGCACCATAAACAAATGCTCATTTCTGTCATCACCCTGTCTACTAGAAGATGCATAATTCCCTTGTTGTAGTTTTCCATTCATGATGTCATTCTGCTTTTTATAGCAGTCTTTAGCCATATGACCCATTTTACCACAGTAGTAGCATTCAACATTACTGTTTGCATTTTGGCCTCTTTGCCATCCACCACGACCTCTTTGGCTCCCCCTGCCTCTAGAGTTACCACGTCCTCCTCCATAGGACTGGTTTTCTTGAGTTTGCTGCATATTCTGATTTCTACCACAGCCTCCAAATCGGCCTCCTCTACCTCTGCCTCTACCTCTTTCAGCATTTGAGTAGAAGACAGCTTCTTTTGAAGTTCCTCCTGAAGAAGATGCACCATCATTTCTCTGCTCCTCAGAAATTAGAAGAGCAATCAACTCCTCAAAGTCAGGAAATCTTTCACGAACGGAAATGGATGTTCGAAACTGTGCATAATCCTTTCCTAGACCATTCAAGGTCACGGAAACTAAATCATCATCTTCCATTGGCGACCCAATGGAAGCAAGTGCATCTGCAATCTTCTTCACCTTCATGTGGTAGTCATTGATACTCATATTTTCTCTTTGCACATTATGCAACTCTTGCTTGAGCTGCATTTTCCTGGCTTGCGTATTTGTGCTATACATTTTTGACAAAGTATCCCATGCCTCCTTTGGCGTACTTGCATCCTGAATATGCACAATCATAGAGTCTGAAATACTGATAGACAGCCAGTACATAACTTTCCTGGCTCTCTCATGCCATGCTTTGAATGCCTGCATCTGCTGTTGATTGGGAACATCAGGAAGAACTGGTTCTTCTTCATTTCCTGCAACAAATTCCCAATATCCTTTTCCCATAAGGAAATTCATCATTCTAAACTTCCATGCCTGGAAGTTGTTCTTGTCAAGCTTTTCAGTGACAATCTGTGAAAAAGAATCAGATGCCATTATAGAATACTGCAAAAAATTCTGTCACTGCAAAAAACACAACTTCACTCTCACAAGGGCAAATCTGCAAAACTGGCGAAAGTGGTATTTGACCACACAGTCACTTCCTAGTGACGATTTTGCATAAACAGGAACCAAGGATGATTCTGAAACTCCCAATGTCTCTGCGCACAAGCATACGATGCAATTTCTACAGTAACTTTTCACCGACCTGTAGAACAGTGGTCGCACATCATAAAATAGGGTCTTTTCCTGAGTGCGTGCAGAAAACTTCTGCCTTCAAAACAGGCCCCGAAATGGCCTCAAATCAAAAAAACAAGGTCGCCAAGGGCTAAAGCCTACCCCCGCAGCATATACTGCCCTCTTGCTTCACCGCGAAGGGCGTCTCAACCTGAGACAATGCACTCTTGCAATTTCCGGCTGTGCTACATGCAGAGATCTGCTCCCAAAACAGAAAATGAAAGCAACACTGCTCCTCTTACCAGAACACCGCGAGCTTGGCTTGCTTTCTTGAGCTCCTTACCACGAACAAGGCTTTGATACCATGTCAAGATTGTGGGAGAGAAGGAAGGAGTCTCACTTGTAGCTTTCTTGATTGCACAATGGGGGAAGACACACAAGGGTGGAGGCTGAAAACAGTTTTCCTCTTCTTAGTTGTGTAAGCCAAAAGAACACTCTTACAAAGAAATAGAAGAACCCTATATGGGTCTCAAAACCAAACTCAACTAACTAAGGTGGCATACTAACTGAGCCACGAACTAGAGTAGATAAGGATAGCTATCATGTAGCTATTATTCATCGGCAGTGTACCAACCGCGTCTGCAACTGACAAGTCGGTGACATAAGTACTCAACGGTCACCCTGGCGTATCACGAGTGGAGCTCGATATCTCAACATCCTCTGGTTACTTTGACAAAATGTTGGTCCATCTTCGTAAGAGGTAAATATTCCAATTAATAGCCACCCCTTTTAACACTATGCTGGAAGCTGTGAAGAGCTCTTTGGACAAATAATGGAATGGCGTTTTGGCAGGCATAAACCTGTCTTGGAGGAATTGGTAGACTAACTTCCAAAGAGGATCAGTGAATGATCATGAAAAAAGATACTCCTGAAGTGTTTATCACTTTCTTGACATCCAGAATCTCTTTGATTTGCTTCTGTAACAACTTAATAATCTCATCATTGGAGAATAATTGTCTGGCTGTAACAAAGGGCTCTCCTTTGTAGGGAAGAGACAAAGCCTTCCCTAACCCTCGGGGTGTCAACACCATGGAAGCACCATGAACCAGACTCGACTTCTTACTGTATAATACAAGAAACTCATTACACAGGGATGGATCATCTGGAATCAATGGTAATGAAGCAACCACGAAAGTCGCAAGTCCTGCTTTCGCTATAGGCTCAAAAGCCACTAGGGAATAATAATTGATCAACAGGACATATTGGATAGGAGGAGCGTGAGGCGCCATTCAGATGGAAAACATACACACCACAACACAGACAATCACAAAGAATACCTACAAAATAACCAAAATAGCTATAAAAAAGAAATCAATCAAAAGAAGCACACACATATTGATGTAACTAACCAATTTACCACCCCAAACAATCCACATCCTAGAAAAAATTTGGCATGACCTCTAGACATATGCGACCGAAAACTTCATGCGATGCAACAAGCAGGCACCCAAAACCCCGTATCAAGCAAGAAAGAGAAAAAACTATAAACCGCACCCGTAATCGTAGCACATAAGCAAACCATAATACCATAAAAATCTAATCAGGACCTAAACATAACTTTGACAGACAATTTCAGCTACTAAGAGGACTTTGCGTGCCCATCACATGAAGCGTGTTTATTAAAAAGGGGGGAAAAGTGTAGTGAGGGAAAATGGTGTTAATGAAGGGTTCATTTTAAGAAATTATTAACAATGGGTGACATTTTATTAAGTTATAAACCTTAATAAGAAAACAACGGTTCTTTCTTAAAATTTTAATTACAATTTATTAGGGTGAAACGGTGCTTTAACGAAACCCGAACTTTGATTCCCAATTTGGGGTCTCTAAATGTAAATTCATTAATTAGAAATTAATGGTGATGTGGAGCGCTTTTTTGCCAACGCGTGCTTTTTTTGTGATGGCTGGTTCATTTTTATTAAAAATTAAGGTGTCTCTTAAGCGCACGTAGCGCATGCAAAGTGAACGGCTCGTTGATTTCAAATTATTAGAAACTATATGTTTAGCGCGAGTGCGCGTGAAAAAGTGAGTGAATATAGTTCATTTTAACAATTAACTATGGTTTAATGGATAATATAAATAAATAAAGCTAAAATAAATAAATACCTAATAGGGGTGTGTATGCAATAGACTGAAGGCGCACTGAGTAGTCCCCAAACGCAAGGAATCCAATAAAAAAAACAAACACCACTAACTCGAAAAAATAAAGTACCTTAGTGTTTTTGTGTTATTTTTTTTGTTTTTTTAAATAAAAAAACTTGTATTTTAGGTGTGTTTGTATTTAACACAATATTAACGAGTTTGGGAATCTCCCAATTCCCATTTTTTGAATACTAAAAAGGTGGCACCCGGATAACATGCCCATAAGTTTCTCAAAACCATATGATGTGACCTATCATTGAAAAGTGCTTGAAAAATGGAATCTATTGAGCTATAGAGCACTCGATTTGGAGTTATAGTGTTCAAGTTATGACAAATCCAAAGATTTGACCACATGTCCCAAACTTATGGGAAATTTCCATATTCCCCAATATGGTGTTATTTTGTATATGGTTTGGTTTTATTTGTTTTATTTATTTTTTAAAAATAATTTAAACAAGATATAGGACACATGAATATATTGTGAAGTGTAAGAAGGGAATTTCAGCAATCCAACAAGTGTCAACAATGTGTTGTAATTTATCCATGATTTTTCAGCTGATTTTTGAAATTTAAAATGAATTTTCATGAGATGAAGTATTAAATTTAGGGTTTTGACTTCAAATAATACTTTGGCCATTTATGGAAGCTTTTCCAATTGAGAAATTATTGGTAAAAGGGTCAGGGGGTTTGTGGAATTTTTTGGAATTTTTCTAGAAATATTTCTGAATTTTTATCAAATTTTAATGAATTTTACTCATTTTGCATGTATTTTTGAAAGAGTTTTGAAGTTTTGAATTTTTTGCAATTTATTTTCTTGAATTCCCGCTTTAAAAAATATTCCAAATGATTTCAGCAATGTGGGAAATTTTTTAGAAATTTTTTTGCACATTTTTTGAATTTTAAATGAATTTTGAAAGTTTTTAAGTGTTTTATGTGTATTTTTATGTGTTTTTATATATTTTTCGGGTTGTGAAAATTAAAAGGCGGTACCTGAGCTGCATGTGAATAGTGGAGGATGACTGCATGTGAACGGCTGAGTGCAACACACCACCGCACGGACTAATCAAAAGCACGCATCGTGCGTGAACGCTTGCTAGAAGCAGCTCATGAACACGTGCATGCACGACGGAGGAACAAAGGAGGAAGAGGGGCAAAGGGGCAAAAATGGGGGCTAACATAGGACAACGATGGTTAGAAGAAGGGTAATTTGGTTAGGGTAGTAACCTGAGTTAAGTATATGAGTGGAGTAACCTAAGTGAGTTAGGTTAAGTTAGTTACCTAAGTGAATTAGGTTAAGTTAGTATGTTAAGTCAATTAGATTAAGTTAGTGTGTTAAGTCAATGAGATTAAGTTAGTGTGTTAAGTCAATGAGTTAGTGGAGACTAACCAGGAGAGGAGGAAATGGAAGAAATGCGTGGGGGCAGCGGCAGAAAAGGAGAGGAGGAGAGGAGGCGGGCGGAGGTGGGAGAGGTGGAGGTGGAGAAGAGAAGGGAAAGAGGAGATGGGAGGTGGGTAGAGGTGGAGAAGAGAAGGATGAAAGGAGGACGAAGTGGGGCGGAAGGGGAGGAGGAGGAGGAGAGGAGGACGCAGCGGGGCGAAAGGGGGGGAGGAGGAAGCATGAGAGAAGGAGGAGAGGGACGTCAGGGCGCGAAGGAGGGGAGGGACCTCAGGCCGCGACACAGGTGAAAAGGAAGGAGGGAGCGAGACGTCAGGTAACCATTTGATGTTTTTTTAAAAAATATTTTTTTCATTTTTTATAAAAAAATTACCATGTGTTGGTGGTTTTGTTTAGTGTGTGTGGTTTTTGTTTTTGTGTTTTGTGTGTGTTTTTTTTTAAAATTGTTTTAATGTGGGTTGTGTTTTTTTAAAATATATATATATTTTTAAAAGAATTGTTCGGGATTGATGTTTGTGTGGGATTGATGTGTGTGTTTTTAAAAAGAATTGTTTGGGATTGATATTTTAAAAAGAATTGTTTGGGATTGATGTTTGTGTGGGATTGATGTGTGTGTTTTTAAAAAGAATTGTTTGGGATTGATATTTTAAAAAGAATTGTTTGGGATTGATGTGTGTGTGTGTTTTGTGTTTTTAATGTTGTTTCTTGTTTTGGTTTTTTTTTTTTGGTTTTTGTTGGTTTTTTTTGTGTTTTTTTTGTTTTTGGTTTTTTTTTTGTTTATATAAATTGGTTATGGGTGTAAAAAAGGAACACACCCCCGTCCTGTGCACATGCGTGGGACGGGAGTAAAAAAATTTGCATCGGCAGGATCAGACGGGGCAAGGATGGCGACACGCGAGGTACCGAGGTCATAGGGGCGTCCTGAAGCGCGTAAAACCAAAAACAGGTGTGTTCACGTACGACACGAGAAATGCGGCCACACGGCAAAAAGGAAGAAAATTAATAAAACTCAAACCGGACATCAGATCAAAAAATCGTGAAAAGGGAAAATGTGCCGGGAGATGAGGGGAAGATGAGAGAAAAATACAACACAGTTTTCGAGGCAAAATCAGGGTGTTCACATGGGAAAATCACAAAAAACGCCTGAAAATACTTACGTGTATTAATATCGGAAAATCCGCGGGTCGGAATGAAGTGCAGAAAGAAGGAAAAATGTGCAGAATAATGTGTTCAACAATTCTATTATGGCAAAACACAGTTCCGATCAAGATAGGACACGTTCACATGGGAAAATCCCAAAAACCGATCCGAAAATGAACTTGAAAATTAATATGAGAAGAATTGTGCATCGGAATAGAGGATAGTAAATAGGAAAAATGTCCGAAAGAAAGGGATTCAGAGGGCTGGTACATCAAAACTCAGTTTGGGGAAAATTAGGAGGGGTTCACATGGGAAAAACACAAAAAAGCACCCGAAATTAGTCAGAAAAATTAATAACTAAAAATCCAGCAGTCGAAAGAGGGGGGAGGAAAAAGAAAAAAGTGGGGGACAGGTTGGCAGGACCCGACTGTTAAGTTAAACTACAATTCCGGTGAAAAGAGAGCAAGTTCACATGGAAAAATGTGAAAAATAGGTACGAAAAGGGCCCGAAAATCCGCAAAAATTAATAACAGATAAACCGTGCATCGGAATGACAGGGAGTAAAAATGAAAAATGTCAGGAGAAATGGGTAGGGTAGGGTTGGCATCTCAAATCAATGTTTTGAAGCAATAAAGATGCGTTCACATGGAAAACCGACCAATTTATGGGAATTACTTTAAAAATTAATAACTTGAGAGCCGTTTGTTGGAACGGGATTTGGTAAAAAGGAAAAATGGGCAGTTCAAAAGGACAAACACAACTGTAAGGTTGGATGTGAGTCTTAGTGAACGTAGGGTATGTTTGCATTGAAAAATCACAAAACAAAGGATAAAGATAAACGGTCAAGGAAGAGCTCCGAGGATAAGGTGAAATGGAATGAAAGAGTGGGGAAGGGACCCCATCAGGGTAAAATGAAGTCATGGCATAGATACATGATCATAGCAAGGTATATGCATGGGGGTATGCAACATAGACGCGCAGGGACGCATCCCCACACTTAAAACCTTAGCAGGAAGGGTAAATCGAACAACAAGGACCTAGTATGATGCATCAGACCAACCACGAACGTCCCAACACTTAAGACATGACTGTTACTGAGAAAAAAAAGGTGAAGGGTTAGAAAAACTTGGCTCATATTGCCGAGGAGAAATGTCAACTATCGAGGTTGCATCTTATATCATTGTCGGCTGTAGGAGGTAACAGGTATCTTCACAGCACATGTTCTTCATGGCAGGGACCACGTGGCAGCACCCAGGGAGGTAGCTGGTTGAAGGAATCATAGGAAATTCGTCAATGACGAGGGATATTGCACTCAACTCACGATCACGCAAATGGATTGAAAGAACAATCACTCGCCCCATTACTAACACCACTCGAGGAAATAATGATGAAACCCAGAGCTCACACCCAATTTAGGAATCGACAAGAGGGTGGTGTAGAAAGAGTATGCGAGGGTGCACAATTGATAGTGCATCAATGCGTCCAATCCCTCTGGCATAGGTGCAAGTAGGAAGGCCAAGGGGCCTTGTAGTGCAGTGTACATAACAGAGTGACGTGTCCTATGCTGATGGCAGAGACCCAGCCTGTGGGTGCTTAGGAAAACAGAAACGTACCTGATTCCAATGTTCATAATGTCCCTCAACCCTTACCTCTCGATAATTGATTGAAGAAACACCAGTCACACTCAACCCACCCCCTGTCTCACGCTCTGTTGAAAGATACAAAGGGCAGCCCATTCATGAACCCCATTGATGTAATCCTCACCATCACTTGTGCAGAGGGTGTATGCCTTGTGCGCATTTGATGGTGCAACTGTGCATCCAGCCCTGTGCCGGCATACAATGCAAGAAGGAAGGCCAAGGAGTCTTATGGTGCAGTGTACAGGAACAGATCGTGCATTGTGCATTGAGAGGCCCATCCCGTGCGTGCAACACTCTGTTCACACATCTCACCTCTCATTTGATTTAAAGGGAAAGACTGGTCACTCACCCACCCTCTGTCTCACGCTTTGATAGATACAGAGGGCAGCCCATACTCACGTCCCCATCCTGTTAGGATGAAAGCTCACACCACTCAAGGGATTGGTGATGAAGATCATGTCGGTTGTTGTTGTCATCATGATCTTGAAGATGAGGCGTACCCAGGGAGACAACCAACAAGTCTGGTACTTCAATAATTTGTAAGAAAAGTCGTCTGTTAAGAAGGGCAGACTGACTAATATTGCAGAGACAGCGCACCAAGGGAGGTGGCTTCGAATTACTTGGTGGAAAGGTTTTGTTGATGAGTGAGCTATCTTGAACTGCGGGGTGTTACCACCTTTTCCACAGTCAGCTTCTCGCCCAAGGGTGTTTCCACCTTTTCTTGGAACGAGGCTTGTTATGACAGGGAATTTCTTCCTTTTCTCCCATAACAGTTTTGTTTTGTTTTTTTTTCTTTTTCTTTTCTTTTGCTTTTTTTTTGTTTTCCTTTTTTCTCTTTTCGTTAAGAAAGAAAATGGTAGAAATACCATGTGTCAGGACCAACCTCGCTACCATTGTTGGATCAGACAAGAAGAGAACAAAGTCGGGTTGAGATGTATCTGCGAGGGGTTAGCAGAATGAGACCGCCTCATGAGGAGAATCATAAGGGCTATCAGAAGCATGACAAGAAGGACAGTGCGACGCCCAAAAGAGAAAGGGTAGGTCAACTTTGATTGTCAAGATCCCTAGGGAGGGAAGTACTTTTTCAGCCAATAGCCATTGATCAAGAAGGGATCATCAGAGGCATCAACGGTCTGCATCTGAATAGAGCTGTTAGGATTGACAGCAAGTACCTTGTATGGGCCCATCCACCATTGTTGAAGCTTGCCAGGAAACTTGCCAAATCTCGAATCATAGGCTAGGACAAGATAACCTTCTTTGAACTCCTTGTGCTTGATGAAACTGTCATGATAGGCCTTGCGTCGTGCTTGAGTGGTTTCCATGCACTGTAGGGCCATCCGCCGTATCTCATCCAAGCATTCCAAGTGCAAGAGGCAGCATTGCAGTGACTCATCATCTCCCACAAGTGCAGTGACTCAACAGGGAAGATGGCTTCTGTACCATACACTAGCTGGAAAGGGGTCTATCCTGTAGTTGCCTTATGGGAAGTTCTATATGCCCAGAGGGCCTATATAAGTCGATTGTCCCAGTCGTGACGATATGCGGCAACTGTTCTTGTCAGAATCGAGCAGAGGATGCGATTGGTGACTTCAACTTGGACATTGGCTCTGGGGTAATAGGGAGTGGACTTACGATGGCGGATCTTATATAGCTCCGTCAGCTCCTCCATCATTTTGTTAAGGAAATGAGTACCTCTGTCATTTACTAGCTCAAGGGGACTGCCAAAATGGGTGATAATATTCTCGTACATGAACAGGGCTACGCTGTTACCATCGTCCCGTTTGAGAGCTTTAGCTTCACACAACTTTGTGACATAATCCGTACATACTAAGATGTATATGTTGTGCTTCCGTCTGGTAAGTAGATCAATGGGACCCACAAAATCAATCCCCCACTTCTCGAACGTCTTTAGGGGAAGAATGGGTTGCAGTGGCATGGCACTTGTTTTGGTGGGTTTCCCTATTCGTTGACAAGCATCACATCTCTTACAGTAGTCATATGCATCCTTGTGGAGGGTTGGCCACCAGTATCTTGCTAACAATGCCTTCTTGACTGTCACTTCTCCTGCGAAGTGTCCACCACATGGTTCGTCATGGCATGCTTTCAATACTATGCAGATTTCATCCCCTGCAACATATCTACGCAATACTTCATCTTTGCCTCTCTTGTACAGTGCACCGCCGAGCAAAGTGTAGGGAGCTGATTCTAACATAAGCTTTTTCTTCTCACGGCTTGAGATGCTAGGAGGATACTGTTGAGTTTCCAGGAGGTTGGCTATGTCTGTATACCAGGGAGTAACTGTTTCAACTAGAAACAGGGAAGCATCAGGAAGGTCAGGATCATCATGTTCCTCTTCTTCTGTTTGAGGGATCTATGATAGATGATCGACTAGGACATGGGAACGGCTAGGCTTAGTGACCACTTCAAAACCAAACTTCTGGAATAGGAGCAACCATCTCATCAGTCGTCCTTTAACATCTGCTTTGTTCATCAGGAAGGACATGGCTTCATGATCCACGTAGAACTTGAAATGCATTGACAAAAGATAGTGTCAAAACTTCTCTAGTGCAAACACCATTGCCAAGCATTTAAGCTATGTCATTGTGTAGTTCCGTTCCCTATCAGTGACCTTCCGACTTGCATAATAAATGGGTTGATCTAATTTAGAAGGGCCCTTTTGACATAGGACAGCACCTAGCCCTTCAACTGCCCTTCAACTGATGCATTTGTGTGCACATGAAACTCCTTCATCCAATCAGAAGGTTGTAAAATAGGTGCTTGGGTAAGGCACTATTTTAGGGTATTAAAGGCCTCTTCACAGTCATCAGTCCAAAGGAAATCCACATCTTTCCTTAGGAGCTTGTGCAGAGGGGCTGCCTTGGTTGCAAAATGTGCAATAAATCTTCTGTAATAGCCCACATGGCTAATAAATCCTCTCAATTGCTTAAGGTTTGTTGGTGCTGTTGAAGCGGCAATCTTCTCAATCTTTGCCGGATCTATTGCAATCCCTTGTACAGAGACAATATGTCCCAGAAGAACTCCTGATGAGACACCAAAGACACATTTGTCGGGGTTGAGAGAAATCCCATACTCTCGCATCTGTCAAAACATTGCTTTAGGTGTCCCCAGTGCTCTCGGATCAAACTATAGACACAAAAGTCATCAAGATACACTTCAATGAAATCATGCAAATGATTTTGGAAGGCAGCCATCATTTCGTTGGAAGGTGGTAGGAGCATTACATAGCCCAAATGGTATCACTCTATAGGCATAGGTCCCCCATTCTGTGGTGAAGGTTGTTTTGGATTGGTCCCCTTCTGCGATTTGGACTTGGTTATATCCGCTGAAATCATCCAAGAGGGAATAGAGCTCATGGCCTGCCACTGTGTCCAACACTTGGTCTGTAAAAGGGATAGGGAAATGATCCTTCTTCGTCTTCGAATTGAGCTTTCGAAAGTCCACACATATTCAAAGTTTCACGTTCTTCTTGGATACTACCACAATGGGCGAAACCGATTCACTGTTAGCCACGGGATAAATGAACTCTGCTTCAAGAAGTTTCAATAATTGAGCCCTCACTAGTGCAGAATAATTAGGATTCATACGCCTTTGTCTTTGCCTTATAGGTTTGGCATCGGGCTCTAGGTCAATGTAATGTTGGCATACTATGGGATCAATCCCCTTTAGGTTTTTGTACGACCAAGCAAACACATCTAAGTTCTCTTTGAGTAGGTCTTACAGGACCACTAATTCTTCTTCTAGAAGATTGAGACCCACTTTCAGGTGACGTTCAGTACCGTCAGTATCCAAGAATGTTACTTTTTTTTCACCTACCACTTCGCGGATAAATGTCCCACGGATTGCTTTGGGATAGAGGTCTGACTCTTTCAAGAAAGTAATGTCCTCGTCTGATGCTCCACTAGAACCAGTGTCCTCCTTCTGAACAGATGACTCATGTGTCTGTTGAGGGTGCTGGAAGGGTATCAGAGCTTTGTTTGCTTCTATGTGAGGGGTGATTTCTTTTGGACTTAGGTATTCATCTTCAGAGGATGTGTCCAGGAATGTCACATAGCACAGACCTTCTAGAGGCCGTGGCTCTAAGGGCTTTGGCTTCTATTGGCAGGGGGCATCATCATTGTCTTTTCTCTGGACTGAACGGTCAGGGCGACAGGAGCAAGTGGTGAACTTAATTTTTATGCCTTTAATCCATTGCTTATACAGATTCCGCATACTTTGTGGTCCATTGATCAACCCGAATGGAACCATGGTCATTGCATCCAGCATCCTAGGATATTCGGCCTCTGAGGTCTCCGTAGGGATATCAAAAAGATCATCCTCTATCAGAGAAAATTCTTCATCTGCACTTTCAGAACTTGCTTCGTTTTCTTCCTCATCATTTTCATCCTCTTCCTCTGGAGGCTCTATCTCTGCTTACTTCTGCTTCTGCTTCTATTTTTTTTTCTGTTACAGTCACTATCTCTGACTGACTCTGCTTCTGCCTTTGTCTCTGTATCTGTGACTGCTCTGTATCTGTTCTGTCTCTGTTCTGTCTCTGCGAACTGTCATGTAACAAGGAGAACCATACATCCATGCTTCTATTTCACTGTCAGAGGTGATTTTAGAAATTAATTCTAGTTGAGGCAAGAGGTATTCTCCCATGGACAAGGATTTTTCTTCCCTTGGTAGTTGTCTTACAGTGCCCACTGTTAGGGACGGTGCCTCTGTTTTCTTAGGAAAGATCTGCTTAATAGCCTCTTTGTCTCTTGATGTAGTATCTATTACCTCATTGGAGGAGTCAGTTATGACTTCGATGGATGTGGATCCATTGCCTTTTTGCGATCAATACAACTTCAACACCACTTTGTTGGATCCTCTACCTAGGGTTAGGGTTCCTTTGAACCAGTCCGTCCTGGCTCTTGCTTCAAAAAGCCAAGGTCTTCCCAATAGCAGAGGGTATGAGATCCCATAAGAATTTGGTTTGACCACCAATATATCAGCTAATAATCTCTTCTTGCAAGGGTTTTTTTTACATATGGGAGGATGCCCAAAGGTTTGATTATGCTTTGGTTTGCCAATTTGATAAGCCACTATGTAGGTTGAATCCCATGCAATCCTAAGTCCTTCATTGTCACATCCATCATTATATTTACTGATGAGCCTCCATCAATCAATGCATGTGAAATAAAGCATCCTTCTATCCACACACTAATCTCTGGGTTCCAGGATCCAGAAAGGCGTTAGCCACATCTACTTCCTTTACAGGCTCCGGGGCCTTATTGGTCTTAGTCACTATTGAAGGAGCGATCCTTAGTCCACGTCTTCTTGTCAAGATGCTTTTGAATTTCTTTCGACAGCTGGGAGACAGCATCAGTAACTGTCAAAATGTTAGGTTTGGTTTAAAAGTGTCTAGGTCTTTGACTAAGTCATAATATTTGATAGGATTCACAGGCTTCTCCAGCCGGCTGGGGAATGGGGCTATACCCATTTTCATATTTCTTTTTTCTTCTAGTAATTGCATCATCAACATTTCCTATGTTTTTAGAAGTGCTTCTATATCATCTATCTCCTCTTGGACCTCTGGTCCTGTCTCTGGGAGGACTGTCTCTGCGACGCTCTATGGCACTACAGTGCTCTGTACTACACCGTTCTGTTCTGTATTGCTCTATCCCTCTGTTGGTAGGTTGAACTTCATAGTCTTGGCAAGAGAGTTATTTTCATTCTGAACAACTAGTTCCTTCTTCTTGGTGCACGTGACAGTAGCAACTTCCAACTCTACCAAATTGGAGGCAGGCTCTTGTACCTTCTATTGGCTATCAGTGCCATTGGCCTTTACAGGGGCTGGGCTTGGACAGTCATTTGCAGTGTGGCCTTCTCCTTTGCATCGGCTGCATAAGGGCTTGTAATCCACAGATCGTCTAGGGTTTGGACAATTCGGGGAGATATGACCATTTTCTCCACACCTATAACATTCCACCTCTGATCTCTAACCACCGCCAGACTGTCGTCCTCTATAACTTTGAGAGGGAAACCACCTTGGACCAAAATTAGGACCAAATGGCTTTAGTCCAATATCTTCTGTTGTCATTTTAGATTCTAGCAAGTTGAATCTCGCATTTTCATCATTCTGTTTTCGTTCATGCATCTCTTTCAGAGAGCAAATATCCTCTGTATGGTTCTTCCAGAAACAGTAGGAATAGAAGACTCCAAGAATGGTTGGTTTTCGGGTACATTCAGTGGCTAAATGTCCCCCTTGATGACACTTTCCGCACCATGTATTAGAGTGCATCACATCTCTTCCAGCTCCTGCATGGGTGGATATATTGGCGGCCTTCATCTTCAGTGTCTATAGCTGCTCTGTAATCACATCTAGAAGCTCTTTCTTGATACTTGCAACTGAGTTGGATAAGTAGTCCTTCATATTTTCACCTCCTGAAGTACTTGTAGTAGGGTTTTATGAAGCTTCTGTAATTACTACATACACTGGTTGGGTCGATCCAGAGGGTCCTCTGTTTAGGTTCTGATTCAGAGCTCCTGTTGAGACTTGGGGTTTGTAATATTCCGCGTGAATTGCCTCAAATGAATATGATTTTGGATAAATATTTTTTTTAAATTTCCCCCCTATCCCTCCACCTGACTGACGAGCTGGAGGGGGAGGGAAATAGAAGGAGCCATTAAGCTCCTTGGTGGAGCTCGGGATGAGGGAGGGGAACATGCGTGATGACACGCAGGGAGGGAAGATCCCCCTCCCCTCCACTATTTAAACGAGGGGGCCGCCGGAGATTGGTGGCTAGAGCTAGGAGGAAGAGAGGAAGAAGGGTCGTAAGAGGCCGTCCCTCTGCTGCGTCGTGTCGCTGCCGATAGGGAGGAGTGGGGACACTGCCATCACTGTCGTTGAGGTTGAGGGGATTCCGGTCATAGCTGTTGTCCAGAGGGGGGGGCCGTGAGGCTGCTAACATCACCACCAAGAGGGAGGGAGGAGACGCCAAACTCCTGGCGGCTGCTGTGGAGCCAGGAGAGGTCGCCGCCATCTTCAGTTGCGGCCCACGCCGCCTGGCTAATTAGCCGCCAAGCTGGGCCGACAGCCTAGTCTCATCGATTCCTTTTTCCCCCCACGTGGCCTTCCTAAGCTTCCAGAAGGCCCTTGCAAGATTCCAAGGGGCCTTCTTAAGCCCCCTTGTCCCCCCCCCGGGGTTTAATCCCTCTAAAGCATTCATACCCTAAGTACTTGACTACTTTCCTTACTGTAGGGACAATAAATTCGTAAAGATAAGAAACTAGGGTTTGTCCCTAAGGTTCTTAAAAGAAGAAACCCTAGGCCTGACATACGTCAGCTTAAAGAATCTAAATAGATTACTCCATCACAGGACTTGCGCAGCAAGTACGAAATCATTTAGTCTTGTGATTGATTCACAAGGAGGAAGGGTAAAAACCCTCATCAAGGATGGCAGATCCCTTCGCAAGTTATCTTGCAGAAAGACGTATTTTTGGATATCCTTCTAAATAAGGAAAGTTGTAAACCGAAAACTAGCATATCTAAGGAACTTTAGGGTTAACCAAATTGGGTATGCCCTACACTGGAATGTAAAATATCTTGCCAATTTACAAGACACCTTGGGAACGAGTGCTGATACACTCAAAAAGGAAAGAACGCTTCCTTAGCAGTTTGCCAAACAATTGGGTTGATTAATGGAATTGTTTGTGCTTGTTAGAGATTTTAGGACTCTGTTTGAATTATGAATTACAAATTAAATGAGTACCTATACTTCAGGTTAAAGGCCTGAAGGGAGGGGCAGCTTCAGTTACCCCCGACTGCCTGCCTGACCCTAACCAAGGGGGTTGTTGACCGCGCCGGGAACGTGGAGCGAACCCGCCGCGAGAGGTCTCTCCGTTGAGTTCTACTTGGAGCAGGAGGAGGCTTGGGTGCCAGGGGGCTCTGGCCGTAAATCCCTCGCCTTCCAGGTCCTGCACAAGAGGCTAACGTGACTCGGGATTGGATCTCGAGGCCCGCATACTAGTTGACGGGCGGAAGCTTGGAATAGTAATCCCTGGGGATTACTGGATAGCCTTCGGGCAGATTATGGACAAGCCTACGGGTGGAAATCCTTGTATTTCAAAGATAAAATGATGAAATGTTAAAAGAACTTGCTTAATATTGTTTTTCTATGTCACGTGATAAGATTACGTGAAGGAACCAGTGCTTAACAGGGTTAATTAAAGAAGCTGATTGTTATATGTCAAATTAATGTGTTAGATAATTACATAACTAAAACAAACCGAGGAAAGTGCGGAGGATGGGCCATGGGTCCGTCCTATCGTTAGGTGGTCCCGGTTAGCTGGGAACTTTTCTCAAAAATCTCGAAGAACAGCGGGATGATCATCATCATCAAAACAAATAACGAGAACGATGATCTAGAGTTACGTCTTACCCGATTTACGCTGTTTTAGGGGAACGGAATGGGACTATGCCTTATGGCAGAGAGGTTGAGCTTTGCATCCCTCTCGTTTTCCATTCTCCTTGAACCAAGTGCAGCGTGAATCCGCTTCGGACCTGGCGTTTCTGCATAAAGTAGTTCGCTTGGGTCTGACGCTAGTTGCTGTTAGCTAATGACCAAACAAGAAAGACCTAATTTCGGTCGATCCTAAGTGGAAAACGGCCAGGATACTTCCGCTACGTGGCAGACGCGGGAAGACCTAGATCGCAAAACCCGTACATTCCATGGGAGTGCCGGGCGGAGTTTTCTAGACATCCTTTCCGATGGACTGCTAAGGCGTGTCCTGGATGATATTAGGGGATACGTTACAAGTTGGTATCAGAGCCGACCAACAATGGAATTGTTTTTATGAGATCTCAATAAAATGAAGTAAAGAAATTGTTGCTGTCCAAACATTTTCTCATCTTCAAATGCTGTCTGGCAGAACTATGAAGCATGGAACAAGTTTTTGGTATTTCGGGTCATGTTTATGACTGCAATGCATTCTCCCCTTTATAGACAAAGAATTGGGATGATGAACATCCTGGAGCAGATTTATAATCCATCACCTTTATACATAGAACGAAGATGGACGGGGTCTTCAGGAATCTACTATATAGCCGCCCACCGGTTTGCTTATCTACAGACTAACCTAAAGAGGATCAAGTGGTTGGAAGATTTGAAAGTCGTGAAGCTGTTCATTTTTGTGGAAGCTCACGTAAATTCGACTTTACATATTCAAGGTCGGAGGGTTGAAATGAACTCATATGTATATGAGGAAGTAACCCGTGTAATCCCAGCCGACAGGATTAAAGTGTTGGGCTGCCATGAGAAGTATGGATTCCAACGGAAAGGGTATCTTGAACTTCCAATGAACTATCGATTCCTAAAGATCCATGACCCAAAACCCTACTATTACACAGTTCCTGTAGACAAATGCAATACAACGTTGTTCTCCCCAAACTGAATGTAATGATTGGATTATCATCACACGAAACGTTGTATAAGGCTATGCCCATGTAAATACAAATAAAGACTTCTTTTATCAATATCTGGCTGTGCATAAGAGAAGTTAAAAAGTTAAGTAGCTACATTGTTTACGAGATAACTGAACTAAAAATGAAAGATAAGCTAACATCAATTATCATATAATAACGTTAAGAAAACTTTTATCCAGGCACAACCCCAGGTACAGGTACCAAATTCGCCCCCTACATCAAGTACTGCTGTGACCCAGGAGAAGAAGTTTCTCCTCAAGCAGATAAAGCCACCCGAGTTTGACGGGAGAGGCAGATTCGTCCAGTCTGATGCTGAAATTTGGATTGAATCTATGGAGGATTACTTTGAAGCAGCTGGTACTGCACCTACCAATCAGGCCATGCTCGCCAAGTTAAAACTCACCGGCGAAGCCAGACTTTGGTGGAAGCAATGGTGCAGGGATCAAGGGATTTCAGAGGGGTCCGCTATCTGGGAGAAGTTGAAGAAAGCCGTGCAGGGAAGATATTTACCACCTGCATATCGTACACAGAAAATGAATGAGTTCTACGAGCTAAAACAGCTAGGACTCACTCTTGATGCATACTACTCTAAATTCGTCTCACTTTTAAAGTATGCGCCACAGATGAACATGACGCAGCAGGTGTCCAAATTTTGTGCGGGCTTAAATCCACCCGTAAATACCCGTCTCGAATCTATGCGTCCATCAAATCTTCAGGATGCACTCATTCGAGCGGCGCCTATAATTCAGGAGGTGCAAGCTAGATGAAGGGGTAACAAAACTTGGTCCTATAGTGACCCGAACAGAGGAGCATTCAGACCTCAAATGAAGAGAGTTCAAGGTCACAATCAGGGACAAAGGAAAAAAGCAAGGACAAATAACGTCAACAACTTTGTTCCTACTCAAAATAATGGCCGAAACCTCCGTTGTTTCCACTGCAACGAACCCGGTCACTTCAAGAGGCAATGTCCCAAGCTCAGCGGGGGACATCGTCAAACGCCTTTCCAAGGTGCAGGCCACGGTCAAGGAGCCGCCACCCGTGGAAGAGGAAGAACTGCCTGCATTGCCAATAGGCAAAGATACGAAGAAGAAGAAGAAGAGGAAGATCCGATTATGGGAGCAGAATTCGAAAGAGCGACAGTCCATGCGACTTTACACAAGAAAGGGCCGAGTCGCCAATTCTCGGTGATTCAGGCACCGTCGGACTATCAAGGTAAAGGTTTCAAAACCTTGATTGATTGTGGCAGTACACATTCCTTTATCTCACCATCATGTGCAAAAAGATTAGGAATAGCCACAGTAGAAGCACTTACCCTGCTTGTGGAATTGGCAAACGGTCGTGAGGTAACTTGTACTAGGCAAACTGCTAAGGTGGAATTCTTTCTGGGAGGAAAGAAGACTTTAGTCAAATTCAGAGTCATGAATTTAGGTATCCATGAGTCTACTCGAGATGGATTGGCTTAAGCCTAATGACGCCCACATTCATTGTGGAAAGGGTCAAGTTTCCTTTCGAAATTCTGAAAGGGAATTTGTCACAACTCAAGGTGAGGCAGGAGTGCCAAGAATCCAATTAGCCAAAGTATCTCGGATCATAAAAGGAGTAAGAAAAGGATTACCTATTTACCTGATCAAACTCAACAAGTTAGATCAAAAGCAAGAGTTTAATGAAGGACCTTCTTGGCTAAAGGAATACGCTGACGTATTCCCTGAGGAATTGATTGAACTTCCGCCTCAAAGAGAAGTAGATCATGAGATTAGGCTAGTGCCTGGAGCTGCACCAATTGCAAAGAGACCTTATAGAATGTCCATATCGGAAGAAATTGAGTTGAAGGAACAACTCAAGCAACTGTTAGATCAGGGTTACATTCGGCCTAGCAACTCACCGTGGGGAGCTCCAGTACTATTCCAGAAAAAGAAAGATGGGACGCTTCGACTATGTATTGATTACCGAGGGTTGAATCAATCAACAGTCAAGAACAAGTATCCTATTCCTAGAATAGGTGAGCTTCTTGATCGTCTTCAAGGTGTAAAGATCTTCTCCAAGATTGATCTCAGGTCAGGTTACTATCAGATAAGGATCAAGGAAGAAGATATTCCAAAGACGGCCTTCAATACAAGATATGGGCACTTTGAGTTCCTGGTTATGTCATTAGGGCTTACAAACGCACCTGCCACCTTCAACAGATTAATGCAAGATATTTTTAGACCATATCTTGATGATTTCGTGCTTGTCTTCTTCGATGAAACTTTAGTCTATTCTAAACAGGAAGAAGATCATGAACCTCAACTTCGGATTGTCCTTGAGACAATGAGGTCTCATAAGCTGTATGCAAAAATGAAGAAGTGTGCATTCTTTAAGCGTCAGATTGAATATCTGGGATTCATAGTATCATCAGAAGGAATATCAGTAGACCCAGCCAAGGTCAGAGATATGCTTGAATGGCCAATACCAGTATCCGTCAAAGAAATACGTAGCTTTCTTGGATTGACAGGATGGTATAGGGTCTTCATCAAAAACTATGCTTTGATTGCAGCACCTCTTACAGATTTACTAAAGAAGCAGACTTCCATTACATGGTCAACTTCAGAACAAGATAGCTTCGACAAACTGAAGCAAAGTTTGGTATCAGCACCTATTCTAAAACTTCCTGACCTCAATAAGGAGTTCGAGGTAGTAACTGATGCTAGCATTCTTGCCTTGGGATGTGTACTTATGCAGGAAGGTCATCCAGTAGCATACTCTTCATGGAAATTGAAGAGTCATGAAAAGAATTATACCACACATGATCTGGAATTACTAGCTATCATCCATGCTCTAAAGCTTTGGAGACACTACCTGTTGGGTAACAAGTTTACTCTAGTAATCGATCATAAGAGTCTCAAATGGATTTTTACCCAGAACGAGCTCAACATGAGGCAATGTTGGTGGATTGAAGTATTGGAGGAATATGATTTTGAAATCAAGTACCGACTAGGGAAGGAGAATGTAGTTGCCGATGCACTCAGTCGCAAGGCATTCCTAAATTCCCTAATCTTGCAAAATCCATCAACGGCCAGATCTTTGGCTACAAAAGTATCTATGCCAAACAACCCTATACTTGAACTAGCTAGAGAGGAAGCATGCCATGATTTGGCCTACCAAACAATGATAAAGGAAATATCTACCAAGGAGCAGAATCAGAAGTTGCAAGCTAAGTATCAGGAATTTTCCATTGATAATGGACTTGTCTACTACAGAACAAGGCTGTGTATACCAGCAAGCCAGTCACTTAAGCAGAAGATATTATGGGAAGCTCATGATTCTCCTTTTGCAGGACATCCTGGCTATGCTAAGACTCTTAATGGAGTTAGGAAGAGCTATCATTGGGAGAGGCTTAAAGGTGACGTTCTCAAGTATGTCACTGAGTGTTTGTCTTGCCAACGTATCAAAGCCGAACATGTCATGATGCCAGGGAAACTGCAACCGCTTGACATTCCCCAAATGAAATGGGAATTCATCAGTATGGATTTTGTTGTGGGCTTACCCCAAGTCCAAGGAGGATACAATTCCATTATGGTTGTGGTTGACATGCTTACCAAGGTTGCACACCTGATTCCAGTCAAGACAAATTATAAAGCCTCCGACATTGCAAGATTGTTTATCAAGGAGATATTCAAGCTACATGGGTTACCTAGAAGAATCATTAGTGATCGAGATTCTCTCTTCACATCACACTTCTGGAGAGCTATCTTTGAAGCTATTGGGACTCAACTCTATTTTAGCACCGCCTACCATCCCCAAACGGATGGCCAAACAGAGCGAGTAAATCAAGTCATCGAGGATATGCTTAGGGCATACTGCTGTCGAGAGCCTAAGAGGTGGATTCAATACTTGCCTTTGGTTGAATTTGCCTACAATGCTTCTTACCAGCAGAGCATTCAAATGACCCCTTTCCAGGCATTGTATGGTCATGATTGTCGAAGTCCCCTAAACTTTTCTGATCCAACCCTAAGAGTTGAAGCTTCAAGACAAATGTTGGAGGACATGGATGATCAAATAAGGTCAATACGACAAGACATACAAGCGGCCAAGGATAGACAAAAGGCATACGCAGATTTGAAACGTCAAGATAGAGTCTTCGAAGAAGGAGACATGGTCTTCATTCGTGTATGCCCTAAAAAGAGTTCTCTATCCCTAGGAGAATGCAAGAAGCTAAGTCCAAGGTATTGTGGGCCGTACAAAATCCTCAAATGCCTAGGATCCAATGCTTATAGATTGCAACTCCCTGAGAACCTAAAGGTTCACAATGTATTCCATATCAGCCTATTGAAAAAATATGTACCCAACCCTAATCATGTACTTGATGACCAACAAATTGTAATGCCTAGTCAAGGAGTCCTTGAACTAAGGCCAGATAGATCTTAGATGTTAGGGAAAGACAGTTAAGATCTAGAACCCTGAGAGAATGCCTCGTCCAGTGGAAAGATTATCCTGAAGAGGATGCCACTTGGATAGATGAAAGCTCTCTCAACCATCAATATCCCCAGTTTATCTCGAGATGAGGACATCTCGATTCCTCTAAGGGGGAGAGAATGTAATATTCCACGTGAACTGCCTCAAATGAATATGATTTTGGATAAATAATTTTTTTTAATTTCCCCCCTATCCCTCCACCCGACTGACGAGCTGGAGGGGGAGGGAAATAGAAGGAGCCATTAAGCTCCTTGGTGGAGCTCCGGATGAGGGAGGGGAACATGCGTGATGACATGCAGGGAGGGAAGATCTCCCTCCCCTCCACTATTTAAACGAGGGGGCCGCCAGAGATCGGTGGCTGGAGCCAGGAGGAAGAGAGGAAGAAGGGTCGTAAGAGGCCGTCCCTCTGCTGTGTCGTGTCGCTGCCGATAGGGAGGAGTGGGGACACTGCCATCACTACCGTTGAGGTCGAGGGGATTCCGGTCATAACTGTTGTCCAGAGGGGGGGGGCGTGAGGCTGCTAACATCACCACCAAGAGGGAGGGAGGAGACGCCAAACTCCTGGCGGCTGCTGTGGAGCCAGGAGAGGTCACCGCCATCTTCAGTCGCAGCCCTCGCCGCCTGGCTAATTAGCCGCTAGGCTGGGCCGACAGCCCAGTCATCGATTCCTTTTTCCCCCCCCACGTGGCCTTCGTAAGCTTCCAGAAGGCCCTTAGAAGATTCCAAGAGGCCTTCTTAAGCCCCCTTGTCCCCCCCTCCCTCGGGTTTAATCCCTCTAAAGCCCTCCCCCCCCCCAGTTTTAAAACCCCCTAGGATTTTAAATTCCCTTTTCCCCTTAAGCCCCTCCCTTGACTTTGGGAACCTACACCCCCCGTGTTTTATTCCCCTAAACCTTATCACCCCCTTATAACCCTTTTTAACCCTTTTTCAACCCCCTCATAACTCTTTTCTTTTTTTTCCCACAACTCCCTAAGCTTTCCTCTTAATTCCCCGTATCCCCCTTATTATTTTTCCCCCCTAAACCTAAAAATCCAAATCATCATCATGGCCTCGGATGGTATCCCGTAAGGGAGAAATAGCCGTGAGATAAAAGATAGGGAGGGAAAGTAGAGGGAGTGAAAAGAAGGAGTGAAGGAGGAAGAGTGGGAAAAAGATAAAAGAAAGGGAAGGAAGGAGAATAAGTGCTTTCTATTCCTTCGACCCCAAGTCAAAATCCTCCAAGGGTTCCTGTGGTTGCAAAACCACACTCACCCATAAACTTTTTTGATCCAAAGAGACGGTGGAATTCCAGAAAAAAGAGAAAAAGGCTATCTCACATTCGAACTACGATGCTGCCGAAGAAAGTCCAAGGTGTAGCTACGGGAGGGTCATCTCCCGGTATCCATGTGGATATCTCACCCCAAAACCAGGTTTTTCTTCTTGGCTTTAATTCGGTTTTAAGTCGATCATGCAAAGAAAAATTGTTAAGGATAGGATATATTTGTTCGAGTTATTTGTAACGAAGGAGTTTAGCTTATGAATGACAATGTATAGAACTTAGTTTTCTTCAAATTGCATCAAGCATTATAAATTACGAGCAAGATTATCCATTTACTATAGTAGTATATTTTAGTTAAATCCTAAGGTGTAGAAATTATATCTTGCACCATTAGTCTTATTCTTTCGCAACGAATCGTTGTAAATGGTTAAATTCATGAAAGGTTTCTTTCGATGCTCAAATTACTAGGAAGTTATCTTTGCTAATTGCACATCTTAGCAAGGCAAATGTTGTTATTTGACATGAGTTCATCTGTAAGGAAAACAGAAGTTAAAATTAAGCTGTATTGATTGGAACGTAAATTGTCATAAGGATAGCAAAACCGTGACAAGACGATTAATGTTACATTCTGAAAGATAACTAAACCAATCTAAACATAGAAACATTCATACCCTAAGTACTTGACTACTTTCCTTACTGTAGGGACAATAAATTCGTAAAGATAAGAAACTAGGGTTTGTCCCTAAGGTTCTTAAAAGAAGAAACCCTAGGCCTGACATATGTCAGCTTAAAGAATCTAAATAGATTACTCCATCATAGGACTTGCGCAGCAAGTACGAAATCATTTAGTCTTGTGATTGATTCACAAGGAGGAAGGGTAAAAACCCTCATCAAGGATGGCAGATCCCTTCGCAAGTTATCTTGCAAAAAGACGTATTTTTGGATATCCTTCTAAATAAGGAAAGTTGTAAACCGAAAACTAGCATATCTAAGGAACTTTAGGGTTAACCAAATTGGGTATGCCCTACACCGGAATGTAAAAGATCTTGCCAATTTACAAGACACCTTGGGAACGAGTGCTGATACACTCAAAAAGGAAAGAACACTTCCTTAGCAGTTTGCCAAACAACTAGGTTGATTAATGGAATTGTTTGTGCTTGTTAGAGATTTTAGGGCTCTGTTTGAATTATGAATTACAAATTAAATGAGTACCTATACTTCAGGTTAAAGGCCTGAAGGGAGGGGCAGCTTTAGTTACCCCCGACTGCCTGCTTGACCCTAACCAAGGGGGTTGTTGACCGCGTCGGGAACGTGGAACGAACCCGTCGCGAGAGGTCTCTCCGTTGAGTTCTACTTGGAGCAGGAGGAGGCTTGGGTGCCAGGGGGGCTCTGGCCGTAAATCCCTCGCCTTCTGGGTCCTGCACAAGAGGCTAACGTGACTCGGGATTGGATCTCGAGGCCCGCATACTAGTTGACGGGCGGAAGCTTGGAATAGTAATCCCTCGGGATTACTAGATAGCCTTCGGGCGGATTATGGACAAGCCTACGGGCGGAACTCCTTGTATTTCAAAAATAAAATGATAAAATGTTAAAATAACTTTCTTGATATTGTTTTTCTATGTCACGTGATAAGATTACGTGAAGGAACCAGTGCTTAACAGGGTTAATTAAAGAAGCTGATTGTTATATGTCAAATTAATGTGTTAGATAATTACATAACTAAAACAAACCGAGGAAAGTGCGGAGGATGGGCCATGGGTCCGTCCTACGGTTGGGTGGTCCCGGTTAGCTGGGAACTTTTCTCAAAAATCTCGAAGAACAGCGGGATGATCATCATCATCAAAATGAATAACGAGAACGATGACCCAGAGTTACGTCTTACCCGATTTACGTTGTTTTAGGGGAACGGAATGGGACTATGCCTTATGGCAGAGAGGTTGAGCTTTGCATCCCTCTCGTTTCCCATTCTCCTTGAACCAAGTGCAGCGTGAATCCGCTTCGGACCTGGCGTTTCTGCATAAAGTAGTTCGCTCCGGTCTGACGCTAGTTGCTGTTAGCTAATGACCAAACAAGAAAACCCTAATTCCGGTCGATCCTAAGTGGGAAATGGCCAGGATACTTCCGCTACGTGGCAGACGCGGGAAGATCTAGATCGCAAAACCTGTACATTCCATGGGAGTGCTGGGCGGAGTTTTCTAGACATCCTTTCCGATGGACTGCTAAGGCGTGTCCTGGATGATACTAGGGGACATGTTACAGGGTTGTTGATTCCAGTTGGTAGGATTCCACTGTTGTTGAGTCACCATTGGAGGAACTGTTTGAGGCCACTGTTGTTGTGGTTGAACCATTATTTGAGGCACTATCGTCTGTGGTGACCACAGTGGATTAGATGCATTATATTGCGGCAATGTTTGCATTTGGGGATAGGGGTAGAGAACTGTCCCTGGAACTGCATTTGGTGGGTATACCATTCTTGGCATGGGAGGAGGTAAGGCTCCTCTTCCTGGAGTCATTGACAGCCTTGCTTCAACTTCCTCATACAATCTTGCACCTTTCACTGCAGCTTGTAGATTGACTGGTCTTCTCAATTCCACAAACTTGCAAACTTCTAATTGTAGGCCTCTGAGGAACACTCCTTTCTGGATTCCTTCGTCCAAATGATGGTTAGTCCATCTCTTCAAGATGGATTCCATTCGTGAGACATAAGCTTCTACTCTTTCTCCAGAGGATTGACTTAGGTTCATGAACTCCTCTCACATCCGCACTTCAAAACTTTCACGCCTGAATCTAGTGAGGAAGGCCAACTTCAGGTCGTCCCAAGTGCCAAAACTTCTTGCTTCTTGTCTCTCATACCACTGAAACGTCGCATCATTGAAAGTGGCGGGGAATATTGCTAACCAATGCTCAGGGGTTCTGGCATTGTTAGCCACATATGCTACCATAAATTGTGCTACATGAAGATCAGGGTCTTCATTGTACTCTCCCTTAAAAACTAGCAATGGGACTACATTTGCTGGCCTGTCCTCATCAATATTTCCAGGATGAATTTGAGTAGGAAGGGGACCTTGAGTCGCCATGGGGACTTCTATAAAGAGTGCTTTTAGGGCGTCAAAGGAAGCTTTTGTTGCGAGCTCGTTCTCAGCTTTGATTTTTACCTTCTCTCTTCTCACGTACCTCCGAACTCGTTCTAACACTTGCCTCTTGATTGCGTCATTCATCAGAGGGTTGGCTCCAATCAGTTGGTCTGTACTCAACAGGATAGTATCAGAGAGGGCTTGAGTCTCTAAGGGATTCTCTGGCCAACATCTCTTCTACTTTCTTCTTTTCAACATCTCTGAATTCGGCTTTCAAACCACTACAAAGGGGGAGATATTCCATTCTGAAAGTATCACAACTCATTCTTCTTAGGATTGTTGTTGTGTCATTATAATAATGCCAACTTCTGAGGGTTTCAACAGTTTATGTTGTGAAAAATACTCTTTCTACCAACTTCCAGTGGGTTGCTAATTGGACAAACAGAAGATTGTCAGTGCACCAAGCATCCCATGTATCTTGATGTTGAGCATCCACGAACAAATTCCAACTCTTTTCCTTGTTGTTTTCATGAACCCCACTGACCACGACTCCTGAAGCTTCCTCAGAATCTCCCACTTGATGATGTCTTGAAACTTCTCAATGAATACCAAATCTTCCATGGATGGTCATTCTCTCTGTTTCTGCTCTTCAGTTTGTTCCCAAACAATTTGCCACCAAGATGCAAGTTTCTGCTGATTCAACAGGAAGAGGAAACAATCCAACACATAGAGCATGCATTATGATGGTAATATGTTTCCGCTATTGTGGGGTGAACTTCTTGTAGAAAGTGGCTTTGATAATGAGAATCTCCAACTCTTCAATGGAAGAAGAAACTTTGCAAACATCCATTGAATTCTCCTCTTTTTGGCAATGCCATTTCCTTCTTTTTCAGCCTCTTTTGATGCTTGTTGATGGCAAGTTTCCTCGGCTGCGCACAAAAAACATGGAACCTACTACTGAGCAATCAATGAAAAATGTTGCTTGGTGTATTACTATCCACTTGTTATGAAAGGTTGCAGAAGACTTGCTTGCTATTTCGTATCATTTTTATGATAATGGTAGAGAAAAGTGGAAATCCCATCATTGATAAGCTAGATAAGAACAACTACCCTTCATGGAAGTTCCATGTGACAAACTTCCTCATCGAAAAGGGTATTTATGAGTTTACTTCAAGTAAAGAAAAGGAGACAATGTTGAGTATCCCTATGACTAGAGATGAATTAAAGGCATGGAACGAATGGAATGCAAAAGACAAAAAGATGATGTATTGGCTATCAGGAATGGAGAAAGTTCACATGCAACTTCGATAATTTTTTAGAATATGTTTTTAGTAAATAGAAAGGCATGAAAGATTCAACTCAAGAAAGAGTTGAATACCTTGAAGAAAGGAATTTTTTTTTTCAATCAGTATGTTTTGAAGGTGAGGAGCATTGCAAATGCTTTAGCAACGATTGATGCAATGTTTGATGATGATGATGATTTGGTTTTATCTACTTTCGGTGGCCTTAATAATGAGAAGTCTTGCAAATCATTTGCCACTTTTGTATATATACAGAATCCATTTTCAAATTTTGATTACTTGGTGTCTCTCATGATTATTGAAGAGATCAATATGTAGGGCGACTCATGTAAAAGAAATGGTGAATAGATCTAGGCATTTTTCTCAAGTTCAGAAAGGGACATGGTAGATTCTCTTTGAGAGGCCATGGTATAGAACGTGCTACTGATAATTTAAAAAAAAGTTAAATCAAGAATTTAGTAAAATACTGGTTTTAGGAGGCTGTGGAAACTTTAGAGGCAGGGGAAGCTCTAGAGGAAGAGGTGGATGGTAGAACAAAGATTTTGGAAATTCTAGTATTGTTTGCCATTATTGTAGCAAAACATGTCATATTGTAGCCCATTATTATGCTAAGAAGGATTATATATGCAATGGTAAATTATAGCAAGGAAACTATGCATCGTCCTCAGAACAGAATAATGACAAAAATGAGCATTTTTTGTTATGCAACATATGATGAATGCTATTGCAAGAAAGGGGACACACAATGATGGATGGTATGTTGATTCAAGTGCATCTAATCATATGACTAGTCATGTTGAATGGTTTGGAGAAATACACGACTTACAAAATCCAGGTTTTGTGCAGATAGGTGATGATTCATACCACCTAGTTTTATGCATTGGAACGGTTCCCTTGTCCTTGCATGATGGCTAGACAAGTATTCTTTTAGATGTATTACATGTGCCATTAATCACAAAGATTTTAGTGTATGCTGGCTAAATGATAGAGCAAGGGTTACATGTTTGATTTAATAGAAAATATTGTTTTATAAAATACTTTAATGATAAGTGCAGGTTGGTCACAAAAGAAAGTAGAGTTGGATGCATGTTCACTTTAGATGTTGGAATTCCTGCAATGAATTTTGTTATGTATGCTAATTGAAAAGGAGTGGTTACAGATATTGAAAGATAGCATAAAGGCATTGAGCATGCATAAATGTATTGAGCATGCATAAACGTATTGAGCATGCAAATGTGCAAAGACTGAAATTAATGTAGTCCAAAGGATTGGTTATAGAGTTGCCGAATTTCAAAAAGTGTGCGAAGCAAGTAAGTTTGGTAAGCAGACAAGACAACCCTTTTCGCATGATAGAGATGTGAGAAAAAATATACTTGATATTGTACATATAGATGTTTGGGGATCTATATAGAATGTATCTCTTGGTGGCAGCAAATACTTTGTCACATTTATTGATGATCATTCAAGGAGGCTATGGGTATATTTCATGAAGGAAAGTACTTCAAATATTTTAAGGAATCTGTTGAAACAGAAAAAAGCTTGAAGTTTAAGTACTTGAGATCAGATGGAGGGAAAACTACCTCTTTAATGAGTTTAGTGGCTTTTTGCAGTCTCTTGGGATAAAGAGATAGTTTACTTGTAGGTATATCCCATAGCAAAATGGGATTGCAAAAAGAAAAAAAAAGTATATTGCAAAATTTTCATGGGCATTAATGGTGTGGCTAAAAAGAATATGCCAAAATATTTTTATTCTAAAGTTGTTCATACTCTTGTCTATATTATGAACAAAACTACCACACCTTGCAGTTCATGGGAGAACCCCTAAAAAATTATTTATAGGCAAAAATCTTGATGTATCACACTTGAAAGTGTTTAGCTATATTGCATATGTTCATGTGTCACATGAGCTCTGGAAGAAGCTTGATCCAAAGATTGAAAAATATATTTATATTGGATACTCTTTTGAGTAGAAAGGGTATCATTGTTATAATCCTATTCACAGGTGAGTTCAAAGTGAGTAGAGATATTATTCACTACAAGATACATGCCTCTTATAGACGTTCAAAGCGACACAAATGTTCATAAAAAAAATTGCCCATGTGGTCGCTAAAAGCATCGGTATAAACATATCTACAAATTCATTGCAGAAATTGTCGCTATTTGTGTTGCTATATATGCGTTGCTGTTTGTGTTGCTATATGAGTCGCTATTTGCATCGCATTTGCGATGCATATATCGACGTAAATGGCGACGATTTGCAACAGCAATTGCGACATGTGCAGAGAAATTAATGATGCTAATAGCCATGATTATAGAGGAAAAACATTTTGTGGCAGGGTAGCAAGCACTATATAATATTGTGCAAAGCAATTACATGTTGGGTACGCAATGGTCGTCCCACGTGTACAATCTATTAACGAGTGTAGTGAGACCGTGTCTCTCTGCATATTGAGTCTCCAAACCTATGGGATCGCGGTTTGTTATGGAGTGCTACAAATAAAACACAATATAATCGATGAGTTCCCAACTTTATCTTTACATTTTCTTCATATCTTTGATGTACTTGGTAAAGTAAGTTATGATCTCAATCTACTACTCCAAGGTCTATTAATAGAACCATAACTAGGAAACTCTTGCTGTCAGTGAATTTCTGTGTGACTACTGATCTAGTTTCTACATAGCCAGACTTTCATACTCATCAATCCCAACTACATTCTACACATTACTATACCAGCTACTCATTTAATGAAAACAACATCCATACTTACTCTTAGCTCATGTATAAGTGGTTTATAAAATCTATATTTCTTCTGCTCAAGAGAATATCCCAAAAATATACATTTTCTCCTTTGGAATCCAATTCACTATGCAACTCATTAGGAATTTGAACATAACAAATACATCCTAAAACTTTTAGATGGGATATATTTGGCTTTCTACATGTAAACTTCTCTTTGGGTATTATACCATATACAACAACAACTACGGGTATTTTGTTCATAATGTATATACTAATAGCAACTACTTCAACTTGATAATCATGATACAAGTTTCTTTCTAACATCAACGCATGAGCCACCTCTGCAGTGTGCTTGTTTTTCCACTTAGCAACTCCATTTTGTTGTATAGTATATCTACTTATATATTATCTTTGTATAACATTTTTTTGTAATAATTCAAAAAACTCATTAGAGAGATATTCTTTCCCTCCATCTAACAAGAGGTATTTAATATGTAACCCCATCTTCTGTTGTTGAGGGCTCAATTAACTTGTTTATATTTACTTTGTTGTCCAACTACCTACAAAGTAGATGGCATAGTTATAGCACTAGTCGATTAGTATAGTCAATTATGCATTGTTTGACTTAGTAGGACACTTTGTTTTTTGTTGTATCTTATCTATACTTTGTATACATTGTGTTGTTTGTGGAGGAAGAAGAAGAAACCGTAAAGAAAATATTTAGAATTATATTTTAATTTGCATAATTAACTTCACTATTATATTATCGTGCTTTACTTAAATCTTTATATTGATTATACTAACATCATTTTTTGTCTATGTAGGTTACCTTTGACAATACTTGGAGAGCAAGATGAGTCGAGGAATGAGCGACAAGGAGTTGCAAGAGATATTCACACATATGTCTCCAGATAAGATAGCTCGATTTAGAGATATGGCAGACTAGAAGCTATATTGAATAACATCGGGCTATTTTGTGAGATCTACTTTGGTACGCTCTAACACTTTGGTTTCCAGTAGACGAGATTGATGCTCTAGATTGGGCCCAAATGGAGGGAGTGGCTCTAGGGGGTGCTCCAGAGATATAGATGTTGTGACCCCACAGTCGGTTCTAGATAGAGGTGCTACTCCTCGCTCTTGTACATGTTCTAGAGAGAGGGTGTCTTAGGTGCATGTTGTGGAGGCATCGATATAGTGTCTCCATCTCGTCGTTCTGGTGGATACTTGTCACCTCGATGATTTGTCACACTTGTGGAGACATGTACTACAATGACTTTGGGTTTTGCTCATGGTCCCCACATGGCATCCCTATGGGTGCTACTTCGAGAGATACTATCTCTGTGGGTATGCCAAATATATAGGGGTCTCCTAGTTGTGCCCAGGAGCACGGTCGTGGGTTGGAGAGGACACACCTTAGACGTACCCTAGAGGGGTATAAATACCTCGTAGATGATAGGACACGTCCTGTGATAATGAATGATCAGGAGAGGAGGGTGATGTCTCGCATGAGAGAGTTGTGCCAACAAGTTTTTAGGCACAACGTCTTGGACCATTGAAAAAATATACGCGAGCAAAGCAAGGACTGTATAGTTCCATCCTTGCACGAGGAGTTTTTTGTATGTATCACCGGAGAGAGGTTTTCCACTAGGTGGATGGAGTGTATGCGTGCATACATGTCACATAGACGATGATGTATGCAAGGCACTCAATAATGGTGCCTCAAAGCCCAAGTGGCTAGGCACAGATGATTAGTGGCGACTTAGGGAGAAGTCTATAGATTCTCCATGACTTTGGTGACAGTAGAAAGGGCACAATTTGAGGCAGGGATTGTGCATTATGTGGGGAATGGCAACCATAAGACTTATCTGGAGGACCTCGTAATTTTTTCTTTTGTTCTTCTCGCTTTCTTATTTGCAATATCACTTGTACTAACAATCGTGTTTCTAACAATTGTATTATATTTTCTTTGCAGAGTACTCCATCACAAATGACGATCCTACCGATTTGGAGACTTGATATGCAGACGGATATGGTCTCACTGCACTCATTGATAGACTATATGTGCATAATGGCCCAGTAAGTTAACCATATTTCTTGTCTATAGTTACTATTTTTTTAAAGTGCATTATCTATGGTGGGTTGATGTGTAGTTGTTTATTTTGCATAGTTTGTTTGATGCTCCTTTTGTCAGGACAAGTTTTTTGATGGCAAGGATCTATAGCTCATGCTTGGATTCATGGAGCACACACCCTCTTTTTTTTGGTCTTGTGATCTATGCAAGTATCTTTCATATACTATTCCTTAAATGTACTTATTATCCTTTGTATAAAAAAGATCATATCTTGTGATAATTACATATAGAATTTCATGTTTGTTTTGACTCTCCTCTCTCTCCATGATTCCATATAATGTCATGAGTTTTCATCACCAATCTTGTACTTATTTTATGAATTATCAATGTTGTGGATTCAAGTAGTTTTTGTTGTCGCCTTGATGACAATTGTGTATACCCAATATGTAATTTCTTTGTAGAATATTATAGAGCACATAGTGCTATATGTGACAAGTAGCTTGGTGCCCTATCACAAGTTCTTTTTCCTTTGTAACCATTGCTATTAGGGTCACTAATTTCTTTGCACACATTGCTATTGCCATCGTATGTACATCGCAGACCATCACTATCTACATCACTATTTGTGTTGCTATTAGTGACGCAAATAGTGACAATTTCTGCGAAAATTTTGTAGAGATGTTTATATCAATGCTTTATGACGTGGGAAATTTTTCTTATGAACATTTGCATCGCTTCGAACATCAGTATGAAGCATGTATCTTGTAGTGAAATCCAATCATAATGTGATAAGAGTGAAACCACTCTTCATGAGGGATCATATGAAAGGAAGCCCCTAAATCTATCAACTGACACTAAATATATCATGACAAAGCATTAGTCAATTGTGAAGTATCCAAGGAAGAGGCCACCAATGTAAGATCATGAGATAGATTGCACCACATTAATCTCCTCAATCTTGATGTCAGACTTGCAATGCACAATGATGTGGCCATTATTTTCTTCTATTGCATTTTATCCTTTTTCTTTTACTTGCAATTGTCTTCATGCATTTTATGGCACTATGGACAAATATAACTTGCTTTTCCATAATAATGACAAGTAAAACCAGACTTATGGCCACATGACTTACTAGGAGACTATCCAAGTGTCTTAGATTTAGACCTTTGAGAGTCCCTGCCATGGGCAATTCCATCCTGCCAACCTCTAATAGTCAATGCATGTGATGTATGGAAAGCATCTATATTCTTTCTATTCAGCTCTTCTATCAAGAGAACACTCTCAACATCTTGCAATTCTAGCCTATCCTTAGAGCATAGAGCCATAAGAAACGTGTCCCACAACTTACATAGAGTACCAACAAGTAGAAATAAAAGATGCAAAAAATCCCTGAACTCAATCTTCTGCAAAGCTACATGGATGATGATGGATGAAACTTATTTAAATGTACAAACATAGAAGTCCCTTCCTTCATACAAAGGTCCATCAACTATTTTCGCCAATACCTTTGAGATACATGACTCTTCTTGTCATAAAGATTCTTAATTTGTATCCAAAGCTCACATGCAGTTTACTTTTCAGTTACAATATTGTAGTGAACCTTCATAGAGAGTGATAAAATGATTGTGGACTTGCATAGCTCATCCAGTTCCTCCCAATCCACACCCGCATTTTTGAGTGGTCTAACTTGCAACTTCTATACTAAAACTTGCCATATCCGAGTCTTCCAATAACTGTAGTTGGTTCCATCCAAATTCTCAATATTGAAGATAGCATTGTCATAAGAACTATTAGCCATAATGAGACTAAGCAAGTGCACAAAAGGAAAAAATAGACTATTGTAATATCCTACAAATGAGCCCCAAAACCACTATAAAATCAAGCGAAATATAATGGATACTACCAAAGTAATGAGTTGTCCCAAAATTGTAAGCAAAAGACTGTCAAGACAATGCAATTGCTCTCATAAACAGTGCAGAGAGATGCAATTGCAACATGCTAAACTAAAGTATAGTAGTAAGAAGTCAAAGCCAAGTATGAGCTATCACTAATAAACTAAAAACTGTAACTCTCAAACATATATTGTGCAATGCGAAGTATATATGAACAACTAGTAGCCATCAAACATGTGATCAAACCCAAACCTATCAACCTTAGAGTGTCAGACCGGATTACATCCAATGGCATAACAATCGTGCATGTAGTAGGTCTCACAAGTAACAAAAGAGACTTGTCAAACAACAACTGATGGATCAAGAGTAACACAAGCTCTTTATATAGCCATGCCAGGTGTATGCATTATTGACAACAATTTGATAGAGGTAGATACTAACCTAGAGACAAATGTTAGATAAACCCACTAGGCATCCACTGCATACACACATCATGAAGACAACATATACATGAAGTGAACATCCCATTGTTTCACTATAAGGAGCTCAAGTAATTCAACTACAATCCAATGTGCAATATAACATCCAATGTCAAGTAAGAGACTCAATACATAATGCCAAATAGCTCCCATTGAAGTGAAAGTTGAATGCCAACTGAGCAACAAGCTCAATACATCAAGTGAATATAATCCAACTTAAGAGTATGTCATAAACATGTCCATGGGCATACATGACAACCAAAGTGTTGATACATCCAATATGTGCTATTGGAGTAGCTTCAAAGGCTGGAGTAGAAGCACACAATCAGAAATAAGAGCTATGGTGGAAGGAGCAAGAGAGCAAGAGTGAGAGAGACACGAGATGGTGGGAGCTCCAATTGTTATAATTTGTGATAGGCCTTCCCTTAATCAAATGTCACTAAAAGAATAAAGAATGAAGTGATAGTTATGGACACTTGCCACCTACAATATACAAGTGTGCGGGCATCTCTCCCCTTCAATTTGGGGCCTTCATCTCTCCCATCCATTTTATCTACTCTTTACAAATAGTTATATCTATGTGCTCTATATACTCCTCTCTCTCCCTCCTCTAGTTTAACCCTTTTTCGACCCTTTATGTCATGGTGATGGGACCTAAAATGGGCAGGCACTGGCTATAGCACTAGCTGGACCTCATGCTCATGACACACAAACACCCTCACGGCCTCGCGGACCAGGAGCGTCAATCTAATGCTAAAGGACAAACTGTCGTAGAGCTTAATTCCTGCGTTTAAAGTTTATAGTCCAATATTTCCCTTAAACTCCTTAGAGGGAGATCCCAAAGTACTTAGGCATAACGCCTCGTCACACACATATAGGAGACACTCCACCGACTAATAGTCGGAGCCCCACTGCAGCTCTCCTACATCTCAGGGATTGGCCCTTCGATGCGCTGCTAGACATATAACACATACCAGCACCAACTCCTCTCAAGGTACCAATATTTTACGTTCCAGGATGTACCATTCCTCACAACAATTTTCCTTTAGGACCCAACGACTAACCTACAGCTTAGGACATCCTCTCACTCTCATCGTTGGTCACAACCTAAGGAAGACAGGTGCCATGCATCTAGGAGGTTTTTCTGATACATTTTAATTATTATGCTTAATGCAAATCGTGTATGGCTATGTTTTCAGACAAAAGAAAAATAAGCATCGTGCATCGTGCATAAAGCATTCTTTCCATGAATTTCACTAACACGTACTGCGTTGAAAGGAGGCACCGAGCCATGTGCTCATGCTACCATCCTCTTTATTCAAATCGTTTCCTATTTGCCAAGTGTAATGCATAAATCAAATCTTTTCTTTATCTTTCAGTGTTTCAGCCCCTCTTCATCCATTTCTTAGCATTTTGCATCATTGACCGGTTAGATAGGGTTTCTATGCATTTTTCCCTTTTAAAAGAACAATAAATACACACAAAACATAGAAATGGGAACAAACCGAGGCCAACCTCATTCTTTGCCATCGTTATACATTGCACAAACATAGATATAATTTTCCCTAATTTTCCTCAGCTCATTTTTCATTTTTCCCTAATTTTAAACCCATTTTTTTCATTTTTAGGCATTTTATCCTATTTTTCTTCAATAAATAATGATTTAAAATGAAAATTGATTGTGGGCTGTGGCCCTTAGGTTCATTGATAACAAAAACTCAGATTTAGTTGGTGTGACATATCATATTTCTCGTTTATATGGCAAAAAACCCAATGTTACCCTTAAAACGCGTGTTTTTCATGCATTTTAACACTAATTCCGGCCATGTAGCCTTATATTTTGTGATTTTCAGAGCATAAACTGATCAAAATCATGGCAAACAATGTCATAAAGAACTTTCATCCCATATGAACAAGATTTCATAAAGCAAATATCATAAAAAGATCATTTTTCTTCATAAAAATAGCATTACCGCTTATTTTCAGGTCTCGGTTTCTTGGTCTTGATTACAAAACTGTTTTCTAGCATGCATTTAATGCTCAACATCTTCAAGAACAGCACCCTTCATGTCTTCATCCATCCGGAAGCAATCCAGTCTCATCCAGACAAGCTTTCCTCCACCATTCCTCATTGTCTTCTTCCACACAAGAATAGCCCCTTAAGGGAGAGAGGGAGGAGAGAGAAAGACTAAAATCAGAGATCTCCATCCAGGCCACCATTTGAGGAGTGAGAGGCGGCTATAGAGTCAGCATCCAGGAGGGAATCAAGGCCCATGATCATTTGTATGGGTTGTGTTGAGGTTGCATGATGCCTCCATCTCCATCAAGCGCATTTTTCGGCGCCTGATGGTGCCCTCTTCTCCCACATTTTCTTCTTCCTAAAAAATGCCACGATTTGATGCCACATTCAAATGTTACATGCCCCCCCCAAAGGTCATGACCACTTGCCAAATTTTTGTCCACCTTTTCAAATCTTGCCCATTTGTTGGCAATTTCCCCGTCCGGTGTCCAAATCGAGTGCTGTAAATTTCTGCGCGTCCGGCTTGACATCCCGCATTGGCCAGTAACTCCAGACAACCTGCCCGGCGGTCTGAAAAATTATCAAAAATCAACAAGTGTCGCTTGGGTGCCTTTTAAAGCACTTGACGCTTAAAATCGTCCTAGCTGGAGCCGCCGCCTTCGACGTTGAATATTTTTCCCTTGATATTCGTAATTTTTAGCTATTTTTAAGCACTTCTCGGTATCGAAACTCCGCTCTCATTGGCAACCATGGGATAGGGCGACTGAGCCCGTCGAATCCCACAACAGATCTGCCCAAAAACAACCAAAGGAAGCATCAAGCTGATACAAAAGAAATACATACTAAACACAACACAATGCTCACCCTACCCCTTGACAAAACCAAGGTATGAAATCCACAAGGAGTAGGCCTAGCATAATCTGATAGAAGGTCCAAAGCTAGTCACTAACCAACTACTCCAACACAGCCAAACTAAAAAGAATTAACAAAGAGGTTGCCCTAAGTGGTGGTCTGAACTACCTACCTAACTAAGGACAACACAACCAGGAACTCCTACTAGGCGAGGAATCCTATAGCCTGATCAAAAAGTATTTTCTTTCAGCACATTTCTTCTTTTAGGATTTTTATTTTATTGACCTACTCGATCATGTAAAAAGGAGGGAGCTGAGCATAGTGACCCAAGGAGAACAGGGCATCGGCCGCACAGGTCCTGTCTCGGTACCCAAGAACCTACCAAGCCCTCGCAAGGCGACACTTAATCCTTTTTTTGACGCTCACTTTTATTTTCGCTCCAACCTTCCTTAATTTCTTCTTTTCTAGCAAGAAGCCGCCCTTAGGAAGACAAGGCATCGGCCCCAGGTCTGACTCGTCCCCAGGAATCTACCAGGCCCTCGCAAGGCGATGATCAACTCCTCATAAATTTTCCTTTCTTTTCTTTTCGATTTGTATAGAGGTTAGAACCCCTTTTTACACACCTTTGTATACATTAAATTTCTTTTGGGATATTCAAGGTTTCTTTTCCTCTTTATTATCATCATTTTCTTCTTCGGCAGGCTTCTCTAACTGCCTCACAACTAACAAGAACTCCTAGAATGGCTGCCTAGCAGGCTAGCAGAACAGGGTCACTAGGACCACCTTCTAAAACAGGTCTTTTGATGCCTGACAATGTCTTTACAGGAGGCAACAACTACTCAGACCTCCCTCAAACATACTGAACCTAAACCTGGGACTTCATGCCTTGGACGCCGGTCCCCAACAAGGAAAGAAAAACAACTTACAAGCACATAGACATATATAGCACAAAAACCATAGTACTCATAAAGGAGAGATATCACCTGGATAGGGCCACGATAAGCGTCCACGCAACAAAAGGCTCCTTTCAAGCTCTTCTTCGAACCTGTCTAGCACAAAACTAAAACAAGAAACCAGTAACCGCACCTGCACTAAACAGACGACTAGCCCTATAGGCCTAATGAAATAAAGCACTTCACTACAAAACTTAATCGGCCCTCCTGGCCTAATGAAATAAAACATTCAAAACCTTGCAAAACGGGCCCTCTTGGCCTAACAGAATCAAACAGAATAACACCTACACATCCCTCCCTGAAAAAATCCAGATATACAATAATGGGCTCCTTCCCAAGGAGGGAAACATAGGGCTCGTAGCCCTAAACTAAATGCATAAGGTTATGACCCATCCCTCCTGCATATATAGCAAGAGGCGTACGCATAACATGTTGTCTAATCAACCTATGGGTCCAAGATAACAACGGTAGATTGGTCACGGCTACTCTTTGCATCACCCATATCAACCATCGTCTGCCATATATTGCATGCTCTGATAACATTCCCCACAAGCGACCGGGTCCTGTTTCATCATTGATAACAATATCCAAACTAGGACTACAATTGAAGAAAAAGTCTTCTTCATAGGCAAGATTTTCCAGTGAATCCGCAAACTGATTCCAGTAACGTGGAATCAGCTGAAAAGACACTCTCTCAAACTCTTCAAGTAGGGTCATAGCAGTCCGATGATACATACAAAGAATGGGATTTCGCACTGTGTACGTCCCATCTAACTGATTCAGGATCAACTGGGAATCCCCTTTTACTAACAACCGACAAATACCACCTTGCTTGGCAATATGCAGTCCCATAATCAAGGCTTTATACTCCACCATATTGTTAGTGAATCCTACCCCGAGATAAGTAGCTAACTTCATCGTAACTCTACGTCGGGGATCTCGGATTACTACTCCAACACTCCCTTTTTTATTAGGGCCCCTGGACGCTCCATCAAAATATAATGTATACGTCCACAATGGGTTTACACAGCTTGCCATCATGAACTCCTCTATTCGTAATTATGATAATCAAAGTTTAGCATGTTTAGAGGGTGAACTGACAGCTCCATCCCACCTTCTTCATTGAACTCAACAGGGATACTTGTCAATAGTCATAAGCAGTGATTGGCAGAAGACTTTGATCTCCCACACAAAGGTTCCGTCTTCGTGCTCAATCACTTTGTATCCTTTGCTCCACCAGATGAGTTTCCCCTGATGCTATCTCTACTCCAGATATGGGTGCTCCAAATAAGGAATTAACCGTCCCATCAACCAGCTTTAAAGCTCTTTTGCAGGTCTTAAATCATCCCCAGCGTGGACCTGCAATGCATTTTCTTTGTATCAGCATACTTAGAAATAATAAGGTTTAATCTTATTAAGATTAACCTTATTTTTAAACTCTACTCCCGAGCCTCACAATAAGAGTAGAGTTTAAAAATGCATTGCCGAGCCTCACAATAAGAGTAGACCTATTTTTTCCGAGCCTCACAATCTTGTAGGGACCATCCCATTTAGGTTCCAGCTTCCCTGGAAATAGCTCCCTACGCGCATCATAATAGAGGACTAATTGCCATTTTTTAAAGGTATATTTCTTCGCTTTAAGGTCATGCAATTGCTTCATCCGATGCTTGGCTACCTCCTGGTGTAGTAAGATCTGCAACTTCAGCTCATCCAGATAGGCTATGTCGTGAAACGTTTAAAAAGGGAATCCTCATCTCCCAAAGAGTGGTTAATTGCAAACAGTATGGTTGGCAACTCAATTTCAAGAGGTAACAGACACTCTTCTCCATAAACCAATTTAAATGGAGTATGGCCGGTAGCTCGCTTGAACGTTGTATTGTACGCCCATACTGCGACATACAACTTCCTGTCCCAGTCTCGTTTCTTCTCAGAGACTATCTTACACAAGATACCCACAAGCTGCTTATTAGTACTTTCCACCTGCCCATTTGCTTCCAGATTATAAGGAGTCGTTTTATTGTGCTTGATTTGCCAAGCCTCAGTCAAGCTTTTGATCACTTTGTTCAAAAAATGTGTTTCACAGTCCGACACTAATTCTTTCGGTGGACCAAAACGGCAGATAATCTGCTCTAAAAGGAAACTTGCAGTCTCTTTTGCATTGTCCTGCCTCGTCACCTGCGCTTCTGACCATTTTGTAAAATAATCAGTGGCCACTATAATATACCTCTTCTGGATAGTAGACGACGGGGTAATAGGACCCACAAAATCAATGCCCCACTTCTCAAATGGAAGGATAGCCATGATAGGCGTAAGTGGGCGTTTCCTATTCTCCCTACTCTCATGTCTTTGACAGGTATCACATCTCTTAACATACTCAAAGGAATCTTGGAAGATATACGGCCACCAATATCCAGCTCTTAACGCTTTCTGCACTGTCAACTGTCCAGCGAAGTGCCCTCCACATGCAGAGTCATGACACTCCTCCAAGATAAAAGGAATCTCGTCAGGCATCACACATCGGCGATAGATATCATCAACACCTTGCCGTTATAGCGTCCCTGCGATCAAGGAAAACTTCAAAGCCTGTTGTTTGATTTTCCTCTTTTCAGACTTTGATAAACCAGCTCCAGTCTCTCCTGTTGATAAATAGTGTGTAATAGTAGTATACCAAGATGGGATAGAAGCTGTATCAATTTTAAACATTTCCTCAATATCACTTCCTTCAGCCAAAATCTCTTTCGGCTCCCCAAAATCCACAAGGCATTCCACAATACCCTACAACCTCGGTGGCTTACTCTTAATCTCATAATCAAACTCCTGCAAAGTGATTAACCACTTTGCCAAACGATCAGGCGGCTGCAGCTTGTTCATAAGCAATCTAAGCCCTTCCGCCTTCGTATAGAACACTACCTTTTCATAGAGGATGTAGTGCTTGAATTTCTTAGTCCCAAAGACCATCACAAGACACAACTTCTCCATGTAGGTATAATTGATCTCTGAAATGCCCAATTTTAGACTAGCAAAAGCTATCGGATGATACCACTTTTCCTCCCAGATTTGGGCTAAATAGCAGCTTATACTATGCATGGTGGCTGCTGAAAATATGTAGAACACCTCGCCTCTTTTAGGTGCTTTTAAAACGGGTGCTTTTACTAGCTTCTGCTTCACATCCTCGAAAGATAACTTACAAGGGTTGCTCCACTCAAATGAACAACTAAAGGATAATAAGTTTGTTAATGGCAACATTCTTTCTGCTAATGCATTTATAAACCTCCGATAGTATCCTATTGATGACAGAAAGCTATGTACCTCTTTCGGAGTGCGTAGTGGACTCATAGCCACTATAACCTTGATCTTTTCAGGGTCAGTTGTGATTCCTACTGAACTGACCACATGGCCTAGCAATAGCCCATAAGGTACTCCAAAGACACACTTCCGTGGGTTAAGAGCGATACAAAATTGTCTGCAGCGCTCAAAGCACTTTCTCAAAATAATCAACATCCTTTCCCTTATAATGGCTGCCCCCAGATCATCAATAAATACTTTCAACTCATTTGGGAAAATGTCACCAAAGGTCTTGCCTGCTGTTCGTTGCCATGATCCAAGTGCATTGCACAAACCAAAGGCCATTACATGGTACACAAAAGTACCAAAGACAGTAATAAAAGTTGTTTTTAACTTGTCTTCCTCTGCAATTGCCACTTGGTTATATCCTGCAAAGAAATCCATGAATGAATATATCTCCCTACCTGCTAATTGATCCAAGATCTGATCAATAACTGGCAACGGGTAGTAATCCTTAACTATCTGCTTATTCAACTCTCTAAAATCCACACATAATCGGATCTGGTTATTTTTCTTCTTCCTGATAACAACTGGTGAACACCATTTTGTGTGTTGTACAGGAAAGATTAAACCAGCTTTCCTTAGCTTCTGCAACTCCTCAAACAACCCGTCCCTCAATTCAAAAGGCATACGCCTTACCTTCTGATGCACAGGATGACTGCCTTCTTTTACAGGAATAGTATGAACAGCCAGCCTGGGAGGAATGCCTCTCAGCTCATCATAACTCCAAGCAAAGATATTGTGGAATTCTTGAATCAAGGACACATAGTCCTCCCTTTCTGCTGAACTGAGCATGGAATCTAATTTAATTGGCCACGAATCATTCGGCGTGCCAAGGTCCAACTCAATCACATCTGCATCTCTTATCCTATCTTGCGGTTCTATCGGCTCATTTAGAGTTATCTAATAGATATCCTCTATAGTGGACCCCTCTTTAGATTCATCGCTAGATAATGTCTCACTACCAGATGGATCGTCTGCTATCTCTAATTCAGGAGAAGATAAAGGAGCTCTCTCACTTTGAGGAGACTCAGGATAAGCATAGACTATTACTCGATTAGCACCTCGACCTAGAACCACTCGGCCGGCGGGTATATCGACTTGACAGTCTGTTCGTAAGATCCAAGGCTTACCTAGCAAGACTCGATAGCTAGGACGTCTTGTAAATCTTATCATCCTAAAGTCCAAGAAACATTCTACACTTGCAACTGTAACATGGACCTTAGTAACACAACCTTTTGGTTGTCTTAGACTATCATCAGCCATTCTTAGAAGGGTGGAGCTGTCTTTTTAGATGCCTAAATCCAACCTCTCCATCAACTCTGAACTCATGATATTGATAGAGGATCTAGTGTCTACAATGGCATGTTCCACTAATATTCCATCCACATAAGCTGGAACCCTAGGGCAGTTCTTTTTAGCATGATCAAACCAATCTTCCCCTACTCGTGCTATGCCCAAAGGTTCTACAATATACCCAATATGCAGGATCTTCCTAAATTCCTTGCGTACTCTTGGAGATAATTTAATCAATTGCAAGAGGTTCACATCTGGTTTAACTTCGCAAAGAGAACTTGCTAAATCAAAGTCATGATAAGTAGCCAAAGCTCTCTTTTCTCACCAAACCATCCTCTCTTTTGGTCTTGGGACCGATTTTGGTGCTTCTTTCTTAGCTCTTGCCTTCTTTTTTAGCACTTCCTCATCCTTCTTAGGGTCACCTTTCCTGTCAACCGGCCTTAGCGGTCCCCCTTCCATGCTAGGATTCTGGACTTGCATCCCCTTATTCCCTTGTTTAGGGTTTCCCTCAGCCGGGTTTTGCATTATCTTTGTCAACCTCTTTAGCCTTTTGGCCTCTTGTCACGGCTCTTAAGTTAGAGGTTTCAGCATCATTGACTCGTACAACCTCAATAAGGCTGACTCCATTGCCTTGTGGCAACTCTTCTACAATTGTTTTTCCCCTCTACAATATTTGTCTTGGTGCATCATTCTGCTGCAAGTTATTTCCTTGCGCTCTATGATTCACTGGGCCCGGCTGTTTACTCCCTTGTTGGAGAGAACTAATCTTACTCCAACAGGTAGTAGCTAAGTGGCCCGACTTCCCACAAATGTCACATTTCACATTTGGACAGTTTCTGAGAAAGTGTGTCTTTACAACTGAATCTAGAGGGTCCACCCTCTTCAGGGTGTCGACTCCCTATCAGATTTTTTTGCTTCTTCAAGAAATTAACGTCGACAGCTATTTGTCAATATTTTTCAAAAATCATATCAGTATAATGCTTCATCATATCCTTGACTTCGTCAAGGATATTAGATGCACTCGACTCGTAGCCTCGATCGTCGACCCATCGTTCCATTGGCCTAAAAATCTAATTTGGCATTGGCTATTGACCCACAGGAACAACATTAGAATTTGAAACTTGGCCTCCAACATTTGGTGGAGCCAACTGACTTGCTATAGGCATAGTCACACTAGGAGGAGCCGGTAGTAAAGGTACATTCAAAACCACACTCCCTCTCCCAATAGGGTTAGTCATAGGCATCCCTTGACTTCCATTCATCAATGATGGATTGCTGCTAGGTACTAAACCCCCATCAACATTCATTCGAGAGGAGTAGGCCATTTGTAATTGTGCTTCTACTCCCTCTGCCCGCGTAATAGCGGTGTCTATATCTGCCAAGGCCACACTGCTAAATTGTACTTGGATATTAAAATCCAACCCATGCAAAAAGTATTGCAATTGGGCAGCCGGCGGAATGGGAATGTAAATTTGCAACTTACAAAATACTTCCTTCAACTTCTTGGCATATGCTTTCACATTCTCATGAGGGTCTTGGCGTATTACATTCAAGACCCGGAACCAATATTGGCCACCTCTTTCAGGGGCATATTCCGCTCGGAAAGCTGCATAGAATCGATCAATGATGGTTATGGTTCCAGACTCTATGCTGTGATACCATACCGCAGCCCTTCCTTTTAACGTCATATTGAAGAACATCATGAGATGTCCCTCCTCTTGGATGCGATAATTGAACATCAATCTTTGAAATTCACAAATGTGAAATTCTGCATCCTCTTCCGCTAACCCATTAAAAATGGGCAAGGGAACTCCTAAGGCTGGTAAGTCTGGCGTCCCTGTAGGAATCGCAATAGGTTGTGCCATGGTGACAATCGGATTAGAAATAGGAGCTTGAACGGGTGAATTCACCCCCCCACTTGAAGTGGGTAGACTTGGTGGAGGAGAGGAAGAACTTACGCTTCCTCCTGCACCTAACGGACTATGTAGAGAAGTTGGATTACTAAGACCACTGCCTCTTATACGTACTGGGCTACTCCTTTGAGGAGAATAACGACTTACTATCTCTAACCTCCGCCTAGCCCTCTCATCACGTTCTACTTTTTGGATTTTTGCTTGACGGTCCTTGTCAGAGGACATAAACCAACTTTCTTTTGGTCCCTAAAAACCCTAGATCCGAAAACCACAACTTATAAGCGGCTCCCGACAGAGGCACAACTGATGGGACCTAAAATGGGTCGGCACTGGCTATAGCACTCGCCGGACCTCATGCTCATGACACACAAACACCCTCACGGCCTCGCAAACCAGGAGCGTCAATCTAATGCTAAAGGACAAACTGCCCTAGAGCTTAATTCATGCGTTTAAAGTTTATAGTCCAACATTTCCCTTAAACTCCTTAGAGGGAGATCCCAAAGTACTTAGGCATAACGCCTCATCACACACATATAGGAGGCACTCCACCGACTAATAGTCGGAGCCCCACTGCAGCTCTCCTACATCTCAGGGATTGGCCCTTCGATGCGCTGCTAGACATATAACATATACGAGCACCAACTCCTCTCAAGGTACCAATATTTTACGTTCCAGGATGTACCATTCCTCACAACAATTTCCCTTTAGGACCCAACGACTAACCTATAGCTTAGGACATCCTCTCACGCTCATCGTTGGTCACAACCTAAGGAAGACAGGTGCCATGCATCTAGGAGGTTTTTCTGATACATTTTAATTATTATGCTTAATGCAAATCGTGTATGGCTATGCATTCAGACAAAAGAAAAATTAGCATCGTGCATTGTGCATAAAGCATTCTTTCCATGAATTTCACTAACGCGTACTATGTTGAAAGGAGGCACTGAGCCATGTGCTCATGATACCATCCTCTTTATTCAAATCATTTCCTATTTGCCAAGTGTAATGCATAAATCAAATATTTTCTTTATCTTTCAGTGTTTCAGCCCCTCTTCATCCAACTCTTAGCATTTTGCATCATTGACCGGTTAGATAGGGTTTCTATGCATTTTTTCCTTTTAAAAGAACGATAAATACGCACAAAACATAGAAACGGGGACAAACTGAGGCCAAACTCGTGCTTTGCCATCGTTATACATTGCACAAACATAGATATAATTTTCTCTAATTTTCCTCAGCCCATTTCCCAAATTTTCCTAATTTTAAATCTATTTTTTCAAATTTTAGGCATTTTTCCCTATTTTTCTTCAATAAATAATGATTTAAAATGAAAATTGATTGTGGGCTGTGGCCCTTAGGTTCATTGACAGCAAAAACTCAGATTTAGTTGGTGTGACATATCATATTTCTCATTTATATGGCAAAAAACCCAATTTTATCCTTAAAACGCGTGTTTTTCATGCATTTTAACACTAATTCTGGCCATGTAGCCTTATATTTTCTGATTTTCAGAGCATAAACTGATCAAACTCATGGCAAACAATGTCATAAAGAACTTTCATCCCATATGAACAAGATTTCATAAAGCAAATAGCATAAAGAGATCATTTTTCTTCATAAAAATAGCATTACCGTTTATTTTCAGGTCTCGGTTTCTTGGTCTTGATTACAAAACTGATTCCCAGCATGCATTTAATGCTCAACATCTTCAAGAACAACACCCTTCATGTCTTCATCCATCCGGAAGCAATCGAGTCTCATCCGGACAAGCTTTCCTCCACCATTCTTCATTGTCTTCTTCCACACAAGAATAGCCCCTTAAGGGAGAGAAAGGGAGGAGAGAGAAAGACTAAAATCAGAGATCTCCATCCAGGCCGCCATTTGATGAGCGAGAGGCGGCGATAGAGTCAGCATCCATGAGGGAATCAAGGCCCATGATCATTTGTATGGGTTGTGTTGAGGTTGCATGATGCCTCCATCTCCATCAAGCCCATTTTTCGGCGCCTAATGGCACCCTCTTCTCGCACGCTTTCTTCTTCCTAAAAAATGCCACGATTTGATGCCGCATTCAAATGTTACACGCCCCCCTCCCCCCAAAGGTCATGACCACTTGCCAAACTTTGGTCCACCTTTTCAAATCTTGCCCATTTGTTGGCCATTTCCCGCCATTTTCCCGTCCGGTGTCCAAATCGAGTGCTGTAAATTTATGAGCGTTCGGCTTGACATCCCGCATTGGCCAGTAACTCCTGACAACCCGCCCGACGGTCTGAAAAATTATCAAAAATCAACAAGTGTCGCTCGGGCGCCTTTAAAGCACTTGACGCTTAAAATCGTCCTAGCTGGAGCCGCCGCCTTCGACGTTGAATGTTTTTCCCTTGATATTCATAATTTTTAGCTATTTTTAAGCACTTCTCGGTATCAAAAGTCTGCCCTCACATGGTTATATTGGCCTATATCTTCTTCATCAAACTTCTCAACCTGTCTAAATACGTTGCCATGGCCATGTAGCTCACCTACGAAATCAGCTTTCTCATTTAGAGACAAATAGGCTCGAGACACACACAGACATGCATGCGCATGCACATAGACACACACACTTAAACATGCAGGGGATGTGAAAGTGGTTGGCAAGCATGGTATGATGAGAGGTAGATGATGCAGCTGTGCTAGAGGACGCAGTGGCATAGAAGATGTAGCAGCCAAGTTATGCCCTGTGAGCTTAGGCACATGATTACTTACTCTAGAAGGCGGGTTTAGAGAGGGAAGCCATATAATGGCCCATTACATTCGCCTATGCAAAGTACCTGTACTTCAAGATCTTCCTTTTGCATTTTGTGTGAGCTACCATTGGTGACGCTGGCAAAGAATTCGAGGCTTCTGGTGTCATCCAATTGTTGGCAGAGAGTGACCAAAGAGTGGGTGAAAGAAGCTCAAGCCCAGCTACAGGATGCAAAGCTTGTTACATGGAGGATGAGATTAATGAGCTCTCTAGCATGAGTCCACTAGTCTCCCTTATGCACTTGAGATGAAGAGGCACATCAATACCCCAAGTAGCACCATACAAGTAGAATGTAGATGCCACAGACAAATGAACTACCTAAGAGCATTGGCAGAAAGACCTTGAGTTAGAGGAAAAGGAAACGTTTGGAGATTTGCTGATGACACTAATATCAACTCATGTAACCTTGCCATTAGGAGAATTTCTTAGGACAAAAACCCATGCTATGGAAAGTATTGAAGTAGCGGGAGCAACCAACTTGCCAGACCATGATGTAGAGAGGGATATACCATGCTTAACCCCATGTTATAGCAACTATTGAATCAGTGGGAGCGATCGACTTGCCAGACCATGATACACACAATCTTACCTATTATTGCATTAGGTGATGCCACATGGAAAGTTATTATGGACACAAGAGTAGGAGTCAGTGTACTGAGCCATGCAGTTCCACAAGCTTAGGGAAACCCACCAGTGGAAATTGCACGATTTAATGTTACACTAGTGAATGGAATGAAAGTCAAACCATTTGGCGTGCTAAAATATTGGCTTCTAAAGATAGCTAGAATCCAATTCTCGATTAACTCCATAGTCATAAAGGAAGTGAACTACGATATTCTATTCAGTAGGCCATAGATATGAAATACTAGAGTGATAGAGGATTGGGATAATGGCCTAATATTCTTGGGCAACAAAATAGAAGTTGTTCGAGTAGAGATGGACACTTAGAAAACCTCACCATTTGACATTGATGCTATCTCTACAATACTAAAGGGTGACTCACAAGGAAACTGTGAACATGGACCTTTAACCAAGTACATTCCTTGCCCTAAGGATGAGTGTGATTGGATGCATGTATTGGAATCATCAACTTGCCATTCTCAAATGATGAGGATGACTAAAAGGTCAGACCAAATATGCATGCGTGTTGATCTATGCATAAGAAACATGCATATATATATATATATATCAGTGGACATATTCAGAATGACTGATATAGTGATGCAATATTCTGCTTACCTCACTTGTGTCACTGCTGTCATCTTGTGCGCCAACCAAAGCGTAGACACCATCGGTGGTGGATCCACAACCGCCGATTGACAAGACCTGTGACAGCCAAGTTATGCCCTGTGAGCTTAGGCACAACATTGTCGATTGACAAGACCTGTGACAGCCAAGTTATGCCCTGTGAGCTTAGGCACAACATTACTTACTCTGGAAGGCTGGGTTAGAGAGGGAAGCCATATAATGGCCCATTACATTCACCTATGCAAAGTACCTGTATTTGGAGATCTTCCTTTTGCGTTTTGTGTGAGCTGCCATTGGTGATGCTGGCAAAGATTCATCCAATTGTTGGTAGAGAGTGACCAAAGAGTGCGTGAAAGAAGCTCAAGCACACCTACAGGATGGAAATCTTGTTACATGGAAGATGAGATTAATGAGCTCTCTAGCATGAATCCACTAGTCTCCCCTACGCACTTGAGATGAAGAGGCACATCAATACCCCAAGTAGTACCATACAAGTAGAATGTAGATGCCATAGACAAATGAAATACCTAAGAGCATTGGCAGAAAGACCTTGAGTTAGAGGAAAAGGAAATGTTTGGAGATTTGCAGATGACACTCATATCAACTCATGTAACCTTGCTATTAGGAGAATTTCTTAGGACAAAAACCCATGCTATGGCAAGTATTGAAGCAGTGGGAGTGACCGACTTGCCAGACCATGATGCAGAGAGGGATATACCATGCTTATCCCCATGTTATAGCAACTATTGAAGTAGTGGGAGCGATCGACTTGCCAAACCATAATGCACACAATCTTACCTGTTATCGCATTAGGTGATGCCACATGTTATCGCATTAGGAGCAGGAATCAGTGTACTAAGCCATGCAGTTCCACAAGCTTGGGGAAACCCACTAGTGGAAATTGCATGATTTAATGTTACACTAGTGAATGGAATGAAAGTCAAACCATTTGGTGTGCTAAAATATTGGCTTCTAAAGATAGCTAGAATCCAATTCTCGATTAACTCCATAGTCATAAAGGAAGTGGACTACGATATTCTATTCAGTAGGCCATAGATATGAAATACTAGAGTGATAGAGGATTGGGATAATGGCCTAATATTCTTGGGCAACAAAATAGAAGTTGTTCGAGTAGAGATGGACACTTAGAAAACCTCACCATTTGACATTGATGCTATCTCTACAATACTAAAGGGTGACTCACAAGGAAACTGTGAACATGTACCTTTAACCAAGTACATTCCTTGCCCTAAGGATGAGTGTGATTGGATGCATGTATTGGAATCATCAACTTGCCATTCTCAAATGATGAGGATGACTATCAACAATGACTATAGGGAAGATGTAGAAGTAATAACCCAATGGAGTCACAACTTCTAACTTACCCAAGAATGATGCTACATCATTAGTATCTCTCTGCATGATGCCTAGGAGTTTCATCAGCCGACCAATGCCTATTACCTACCTTATACCAACTAATAAACTTGAGCTCCATAACATTCTTGAGTACTTGATGAGAGAGCTAGCTAGTAACCTAGCTTCAAACTTTGAACCTCTTAAAAATCTCATAGAGAAGTTGGAGTGGTAATGGACTAAGTTGCATGACCTAAATCTATGGTACAACTAGGTTCTCATTGTGGATGAGAAAAGTCCTACAAATGGGAACCATGGGAATGATGAATGGTCTAAGCATGAGGATTTAGATGAAGAGTATGAAGACTACTATTTCAATGGTAAGAAAAGTGAGGAAGAATCCGAGACCATAGAGTATGACAGCAATGGATGAGTGATTGAGTAGATAAGAGTAGACTCTAAACCCCGAGAGGCCAGTGCTTTTAGAGTGGAAAGAGGAGTTATCAAGGTAAATTGTTATCATATCTAGTTAGAGCATCTGGACATAGTGGACTATGAGCAAGTTGGATTAGTTCAATTAGGCGCTACACCAGTGCTTAAAGTGGAATTAATCTCAAATCTATGACCATCAAAGGAAACTCCTTCTTTTAGTGAAGGCTCTAAGTTCGACTCTGAGTCAAAGGTTAGCTCTGAGGGTGATTCAGAAATGGCATGATCAATTAAGACCAAATGCACCAAAGGGGACCTTGGGGTCCATTTGAGGTGTAAGCAGCTCAAGGAAGAGAGAAGGAAACGGTCCAAGTCCTCAGAAGTTGAATAAAAAAAGAAACCGCATGACTTACCCAGGCACTTAACTAAGTATAAGAAGGGCAACTATTAGTAGGAGCCAAATGAGCAAGACAGATTAGTGAACCCATTGAAGAACCCATTAAAGTTAAGAAAGTTAACTTGGCAAGGGAAGAGGACACGTCTCGACCCATGTACATAGCAGATGACTTATTTGAACAAGAGGAGGCCAATCTCATTAATCTCTTACGAGTATGTAGATATGAAAGCCAAAAGGTATCAGTCCGAGTATTGTGACTCACAACATTCCTAAGACCCCCAATATAACACCAGTTTAAAAAATACCATATGCAATGAATCCAAAGCATGCTCATGCTGATAACAAATAAATAGACAAGCTATTGAATGCTGGATTCATTTATGGGACTGAGCATATGGACTAGGTATTATCTATAGTAAAGATTATCCATTATCGTACATTGAGCACATGCTTGAGAGAGTGGCAAGAATGGGAAGATTCGAGTATGTGTGAATTAAAAAAAGTTTAACAAAGCAACAAAAAGAGACAATTATCCATTATCGTTCATTATCATACATTGAGCACATGCTTCTCCATCTATAACCAAGTGCAAGTATACCTAGATGACAGGCATAAAACAAGATTCGCAATAGAATGGGATGTTTTTGCTTGCATAGTCATGCCATCCGGGCTGACTAATACGCTTGCTTCCTTTCAATGTATTGTGTTTGCAATTTTCAAAGACATGCTTACAAAGTAGCTGGAAGTATTCATGGATGATTTGTGTGTTCATTCCAATTGGAAGGAGCACCTAGAAAAACTCCGGCTAGTCTTTGAATAGTATAGAAAATACGGTCTCTCACATTGAACGCCTTAAAAATCTAGTTTTGGCTTAAGCATGGATGTATCCTTAGACACATGTTCTTGAAAAATGAAATTACTACCGAATTTTTCAAAGTTACAATGATTGTCAATTTACCACCACCAAAATCAACTATAAGGGAGTTTAGTGGTTCCTTGGCCACATGAGATACTACCGATGGTTTGCATTGAATTATGCACTCATTGCATGACCACTTTATAAGATGTTGATTGTATTTGAGTGGACTAAGGTATGCCAATGCACATTGATGTAAGTTCACAGTGGGAGCAGTTTTGTGCCAATTTGGAGAGACATTAGAAAATTTAGAAATTCTCATATAATTTTGGAATTTCCAATATAATTAATATTTGGCTACATTATCATATCTTGTCCCCTTACTTTAAAGTGGATTCTACCCTAATTACTATATATTTTTTCTTTCCAAGTCCCACTTTAAAGCATGGGTCAACATTTAGCCAAATGGCTAAATCTTTACCCCTTATTTGAAAGTGGGACTTGGAAGATTCCCAAACTCTCTAATATGGTGTTGATAGCATAAATTGGATGACCCACTGAGCTTTGCAGGTAAACAACTCATTGACATGGAAATGAAATACTCCATAACAAAGAGGGAAGGACTAGCTATGGTGTTTGCTATTATGAAATTTGTACATTTCCTTTTAGCTTTACCCTTTACTTTTTTTATTGATCATCAAGCATTGTTTTAACTTATGAACAAACCTTGCGCAACAAGATTCATTACTCAATGGTTACTTCTACTATTAGAATTTGATTTCTCGATGGTAGTACGTAAGGGCAAAGAGCATTACATGGCGAACCATATGTCTCACATAATGATAGCCAAAGCAACTAGACAAGGCATTGTAGATGACCTACCAGATGTACATCGACTTAGAATGTCTAGCGAAAGATATTTGTTTAGAGCATATCTTACATCTTATTGGACAGACGTCATAGTCCACATCCTGGAACATGGATTATATGACCGTCAAATTGAAAAGGCTAGACTAAAACGTCTCATTCTAAATATTCAACCCTATCAATTGATTTCTAGCCAACTCTATTGATTAGGATAGGATGGACTATTGAGGAGGTCTGTCTCTGAGCATGAGATGCATGATGTGCTTCTAGAAGCTCATGGTGGGAATTGTTGGAGGACACTTTAATGGGGACACTACAACACGTAAGGTTCTCTAGTCTCAATTGTATTGGCCTACAGTATTTCACGATGGTGAACAACATCCTCATATATGATAATTGGACCTCCATTGGTCAGTCCCAAGTGTAACCGACAGATGCCAAACTCAGTCCATTTGGAAGGCAGTCCTATCCACTACTAGAAAAGTGCAAGGTAATGGTTTCTATCGAGATTGAGAGCCTCCTAATCATCTTTTATGTACTACCTAACAAAAAAGGTATTGGCAAGGAATCACTTTTGGGTCACACATTCAAGAAAAAACTCATAGCAATGTTGACTACAACTCTTAGTGAATCCACCTTGTCATAGGAAATGTTAGGATAGTCATGGCTTTCAACAACAAGGGTACCCTGGCTTCGCCAAAGCCTATAGCGCCATTGGTAGTTAAACCCAATGTCAACCCTAAGGAGGGGATAGTGAACGTCCATAGACACCTAGTGTGAAATACTCGCAATACGTAGAAGCCCCAACCAAATCTACAACCCAATTAACCAAATGGATCCCCAAACATAAATCACAGAGCCTACCAAGGACAGATTTGCAAGATCTCATAGCTCTCATCTCCCATACACTCAACCTAAAATAAAAAGCTGGCATTACATGAATAGGCAAAGGAACAAATTGCAATGGGTGCTAAAATCCCTATTGCATGTCCAAGGCTTCTATGATAGTAATACCCTAGTGTAGTTGCCTAAATCTATGAATGGCACACATGCCCATCCACCATAACCCCCAATCAACATTTACATACTCATAAGCTAGCAGGAGGTAAAAACCAGAGCGAGCAAAAAGATGCTCAACCCATGAACACTCAATGGGTCTATCGACCAAAAGTCAAAAACCCACTATGAATAGGCCTAGCCCTAATACGTGCAATGCACCACCTGCAACACAAATAGACAACCACACATCCCCTAAACCACAAGTTCAATCATAGGCGACAGATAACAAACACTCTAATCACCACCTTGACATAGCAGAGGTAATTATAGTTAAGCAGTCTAGTTGAGTTGAATCCCAATAACCCATAGGCCTTAAACCATCTTATCAACACCAATCCATTCTTGAATTGGCATCCAATATGGCCATGAACATGGGAGATTAATTAGTGACATGTATCAAATGATTGGACCTTAACTTTTACAATGTTTGCTAGAAGCTATGAATTTTTGCACATAGATATGTTTAATGAACAAATAGAAAATGGCCTATGCTCTTCGCCTTGTCCTTGAGAGGAATTTGAATTCATATTCATAAAAACTCCCACGATTGCAAAATATTTGATTGCCATAGAAATCTCCCGAGAATAAGCCTTAAACTAATGGTTAATCACATCCTTCAAGAAAAGTAGAGTTCGAATGTCACCTGATGGTAAACTGGATGAGATAGAAAAGCTAGCTGAATCTGAATCCAATTTCCTATGGAAATGGTACAGTATCCACATCCAATGGGAATATGAGGATTGTCGAACTATGACAAATGTAGAGCACAGACATGCCATCAAGGCTTTTAAATATGACCCCAGTTACGTGGCCCCAACTTCATCTAGAGTATTGGCCATGACACAAAACATACCACTAGAAGATAAGGTTATGTTTCCTCCATACTTAGATAGGATCCTAATAGAATAAAAACTTCATGCTGCTAGCATAATGAAATCAAGTGATCTCTTGATTGGTGTACTGACCTATATCATACATGTGGGGTGCATTTGCCCACAAGACATGGACCACGATGGTACATTGGAGTATAACCCAAACTTCTACAATTGACTTTTAATACACTAGAGCATATCAAGAACATACCAAACTTCCTAACCCTATCATTCTCCAATCTTAGACAGGATTCTCATCATTCCAAGTGAGGAGGGAGTAAGGTGAATGGTGAATATGAATCGAAATATGATTGAACTGCAAAGAGAAGAATGAATTAAATTTTCATTTAGTGGAAATTTCTTCATGAAGTTCTTGTGTGGAATGTATGGATTGATTGAAATGAAAAATTTTCATTCCTTGGCTAATACATTTCACTATTGATAATGTTTCCTTCTAGCCACTTCACTTTTTAAGCAAAAATTATCCTTCAAAGAGAACTCATTGTGAGCTATTGTGTTATAATAGGAATGCAAATGGTAGAGCATTTTCCAAGAAGAACAGAACAAATATCACTTAACCATAGAGATATAGGTTTTCAACCAGCTACAATATGGAAGCATACACAACCTAGAAAAACTTGTGGCAATTGACGGCACACCCAGGTAGATTGTCGAGCAATGCAATCTAGCCAAGTACCTTGAGAAGGTCAACTAGCAAATAGATCATGGCAAATGCATAGAATTTCTTAGATGTCAAAGGAGAACAATGGTACAATGATGATCAAACAAGGGGATGTAACCAAGAGTGTGGAAGTTGTTCTTACCCCAAAGTTGGTTGAGAAAGCTCTAGGCTTAATAGACAAGCCAGAAAAGAGCCCAAAGTGAGACATGTATAGCATGCTAGGGATGAATAAGAAACAAGTGTATATGAATAAGGGAATCAACGTAGCAAACATCCCTGAGCCCATTGTTGTCAAATTGCAAGCTAAGATGGTACATGCTCTATTCTTGAGCTAGAGATACAATGCCTTCATGAACAGAACAAGGATACCAGTGCTCAAGACTAGTATAGCCAAGGCACTTAATAAAGTAAATCTGAACTCCTATGTTCAAATGACAATCCAAGCATCATCCAAGGTACTGACATCGACTCTAAGAGCCACAAGCGAAGAGTCCCTAGCGACAAAGGATGAGTCATAAAGGAAAAAACTTGCATCCAATGCATGAAACATAGGTTTTGGAGTGCTAACAATCCTAATATAAGAGGTCGTGGGGAAGATGGATAGAGAAGAGAAAGGGGAGGAAACACCAGAACAATCACCAATCCATGAGCATCATCCACCCATTACAATGAGCCCTCATGTCTCTTTCTCTATAGGAGAACCTTGGGGAAGAAGAAGCTAACAGAGTTCAATAAGAAGAAGTAGAGAAAGAAGCTAAGAAGAGGGAAGTTGATTTCCAAACTCAACAACAAGAAACCTCAAGAAAGAGAATGGTTAGCAACAATGAGCAAGGTGAGCAAGTCTCAACACCATCCAATCAAAGAATGGTTAGCAACAATGAGTAAGGTGAGCAAGTCTCAACACCATCCAATCAAAGAGAGAGGCAAGGAATTATGCCAAGAATTCCCATCAGGAAGACAAGAACCACTAATGAAGAAAGCAGAGACTTGTAGAGGGCTAAAGAAGAGCCAAGGAAACTTGAAGAGGAATGTAAAAAGAAACAAGAGGAGGAGGAAGAAAGATTAAGACAAGTGGGGGAGGAGCTTATGGCCATTGCCATCAGAAGATTAGTAGAACAAACTTCTCAAACCCAAGAGCTAGCCATGATGAGCCGCCTGACACATGAAAATGTGTGTAAAACAAGTGCTATCGTAGAGGAGGCTAAACAAAGACTAGTGGTAGAGGGTAAAGGAAATGCCTCCATGCATGCAATACCATGAGTCATGGTGGCTACTACCACTACAAGATATAGGCCTTATACCGACGTTTAAAGCGACGAAAATGCAAATAATAAAATTTGCCCTCGTCGTTGCAAAAAGTGTCGTTATTGGCAATGCCATAGAACAGTCGGTATCACCGTCGCTATCAACGTCGGTATTGGCGTCGGTATCAGCATCGCATTTACCAACGCCAATACCGACGCTGATAGCGATGGTTTGCGACGTATATAACGACGCCAATAATGACGCGAGCAGTAAAATTTGCGACGCTAATAGCGATGGTAACAGGGATTTTTTTTTTGTGGCAGGGCAGCATTGTGTGCTTTATGAGAGCCATACAAAATAGTTTATGTACTACTGTGTGCAATGTGCTTGCAAATAAAAACAATGTATACTGAAATCATAAAACTGATACATGAAATAAATACATGATCGCATAATAAGTGATTGGTACAATCATGACAAGGTATCACTAATACATAGAAAATGTCTACATAGATCAGGCCACTCAAAAATAAAGGTGTGTGAGCTCCAGGGATCCAAGGGTGAGCTACATATCCTCGTCTCCCGAAAGCTCATCTCGTCGCAAAGGAGCATCAAACGGACTCTGTAGAAAAAGAAACAACACATCAGTTCACCATACAATAATGCATTCAAATATCTCATGGTAACTACAGACAAGAAAGATGAGTGACTCACAGGGCCGTCGCGTCTATACAATCGGTCGATCAATGAAGTGAGACCATGCCTCTTTGTATATCGAGTCTCAAGGCCAGTCAAATCGCGATTTATAATGGAGTGCTGCAAAGAAAACAAAATGCTAACTGTTAGAAACATGGTTGTCAGTATAAAGAATATTTCAAAAAAATAAACAAGCAAAACAAAAGAAAAACTTACAAAGTCCTCCAAATATGTCCTGTGGCCGCCACTCCCATGATGATGGACCACTCCGGCCTCGAGTCATACCCTCGTCGCCTCGCACTGTTGACTCCAACGTCCTAGAGAATCTGTAGCCTCCTCCCTCAGTCAATGCCACTCATCTACATCTAACCACTTAGGCTTTGCAGCCCCACTCTTGATTGCCTTGCGTGCGTCGGATCGTCTATGTGACATGTATGCACGCATGCAATTCATTATCCAACCCGTAGAGAATCTATCTACTGAGGCTGGAACCGAAAACTCCTCGTGCAAGGATGCTACTATGTAGTCCTTTCTCCCCTTTGTTATGTTCTTTCAATGATCCAAGATGTTGTGCCTAAAAACTTGTTGGCACAACTCTCTCATGCGAGCCATCACCCTCCTCCCCTCATCATTCATGATGATGGCTCCTGACCTACTATCGACTAGATATCCATAACCCCCTGGAGTCTGCCTAAGATGGGTCCTCTCCCATCTGCATCCACGCACCTGGGCATATCCAGGAGACCCCTGTGCATCCGGTGTACCGACCGGGGTAATATCTCTCGGAGTGGCACCTACAGGGGTGCCACTTGCTGACGGCTGAGCAAAAGTCGGAGTAATTGGAGTAGACATCCCCACAGGTGTAACAAATCCCTGAGGTGACACAGCTCCAGCTGAACGATGAGACAGAGACACCGCGTCCGTGCCTCCACAGCATCCACGTGAGCCTGAGCCACACTCCCTAGAAGGGCCACGAGAGCGAGGAGTCACACTTGTATCCTGTGTCGACCGTGGGCTCACTACCTCTCTATCTCTGCAGCATCCCTCTGATCTCGATGCACTCCCTCCCTCTGGCCCAAGTTATGAGCGTCGAGCTCGTCTGCTCGAAGCCGAAGCATCCGATCGCGCTGAAGTAGATCTAGCAGAGCGCCCTGATGAAGACCGAGACAGCTCCTGGTCTGCTATCTCTCTGAATCTCACGATCTGGTCTGGAGACATGTGTGTGAAGATGTCCTGTAACTCCTCATCGCTCATCCCTCGACTCATCCTGAAAATGTCACCTGCATAGATAAAAAATGATGTTAGAATAATCAATTTAAATCATATAAAGCACAGTAATATAAATCATTAAAAAAAAATCTCACTTAAAATGCATATCTTATGTACCCTTATAAGCAATTGGTCAACGAATTGAGTAAGTGGATGCTCCAAGTATGAAGTATTCTATGGTCCCATATTAATCTCCTGACTCAACTCTGCATACACTGGAAGGTCGATAGACATGTCACCACAAAAGAATGAGTCCATCTTGTTCTCAAAGAATTCTTGGATTCCTATATTTCCATCATTGTTAGCCAATGCTGGCTCCAAGCTTTCGACGGCCTCCACCCCTTGCAATATCGACCCCTCTATTTGCATATTATCTTCATCTATGCTTGGAACATCGCTTTGATCATATACTCTCACACTTCGGGGAGTTGAAGGTATAACATACCACCATCAAGGTTGTTGGGGGTTTGGATAGAAGATTACCTGTTCACAAACACGTACAAGAGAGTTCAAACCATTGTGACATAAACCATGTCGTAATACAATTAGCAAGAAAATGAGTCCATACACCTGTTCACAATGGGCCGGCAACACAAAGGTGTCGCACAAATCCATCCATTTTTTTTCGGAATCTATTTCGAGAAATCCAGATGGACCTTGTCAAACTGTTGCTCCAGCTCCTCCAAGTACCACTTTGAACCACTGCACATCGAATAGTATCATGGAGAAGCTACGGTAATACACCTAACAATACTTTACAAGTTTCCAAAATACTCCATCTCATCCACAACCATGCTTGGATCTGTTGCTCGTTGCTGGCTCTCTTGCTCGAACCTTGCCATGATATCACAGTCCATTGTGAAGCGCATTTTGTCAATACGCTCCACGTGAAAATGCCGTCTGTGTGACCACGCTGCACTATATATTTTGTATTGTACATTGAAACACTCAAATTAGATGTCGTATATAAAATTTAGATATGACAGATTCTAAACCCCTTATCACCTTTGGACTACATCTCCTCAAGAATTCCCACTCCTCCATTGAGACCTCTGTCCCTTCACGAGACGCTGCGGTCAAAGCTCCATGCAACCATAGCGTTGACATAAACCGTAGCATCTCCTCCGTGCCTTCGGGATATCAAATTGGTCGATGACGCGTACTACGTCGGAATTCAGCTTGCGCTTCCTCTCGATCTTGCCTAGCGATCTAGTACTTGGCGAGCCACGTCTCCATAGAGGCATGGTGCAACATACAAAAGTGATTCACCTTCTCTTCCATTGAGACATCCATTGTTTTTTCTACCCCATTTCCAACCACCACATCTCCACTCAGTCTATCATCGTCCTTCAGCGACCATAGCATTTCGTTGTCTGGTTCCACCGTTGGTAGCCATTGTGAAATATGTACTAGCGCCTCAGACACCAACCAACCTTCAACCATGCTACCTTCTGGCCGAGCTCGTTGTCGCATAAAGCCTTTCAGGGTTTTCATGAAGCACTCCAAGAAGAACATCCATCGCATATGGAAAGGTCCAATAATCTCCACTTCATCTAGAAGATGCACAAGAAGGTGGATTTGTATCGTGAACATGCTGGTGGGCAGGTATTTCTCAAAGAGATAGACCGTCTCCACTGCTCCCCGCCTCGCAGATTCAATAGAGGACATCTTAATCTCCTTCTGTGAGATCCATTGCACAAAAGTCGACAGCCTGTAAATGGCCCTGCGTATTTTTGGAGTAAGACATCCTGGGATCGTGATTGGTAGTACAAGCTGCCACAAATGGAAAAGCATTATGAATAATGGCTAGATTCCAAATAGCAAAATGCCCACGCTAATTACAATCCATTCTAGTACAAATCTGACATATCTTATGCCAGTCATGGGGTTTTAGCCCTAATAATTGGTCGTCTTTAGAAAATGCGGACCTGAGAGAACACATCATACCCGTCGGAGTGCGGATAGACTTGATTACTTGCTTCACAATGTGCTCTTCTTTAGTGGACAAAACCGAAGGAGTGCAAGGAAGCTGCACGCGACCATCAGCACTCGACTGCGGCCAAAGCATCTCCATCTTACCTACCTCCTTTAAATCCATTCATGTCCCTATAGTGTCTCTCTTTCCTGTGATGTGGTCCCATAACAAGCTGCCTACATTCTTGAAAATATGCATGGGATCCAACAAGTGGTTGTCCTGTAAGTGGGTCCAATATGCGTGGGATCCAAGAAGCTGCCTACATTCTTGAAAATATGCATGAGATCCAACAAGTGGTTGACCTGTAAGTGGGTCCAATATAGCAACTCGTAGAAAACTGAGAACCGCCGATTTCCATTTGGATGTGATTCCGCGTGGATCATTTTCAACTCGTACCAGCTTGCGGCATTCATACGTGTTGGAGGTCGTCCAAGAAAACCTTCCCTGAGTTCATAATCCTCTGGCAAGAGAGCAGCGTGTCCTTGATATACCATCTTCTTCATGGTTCGTGACCTTCGGGAGTCTAACAATGGCCCGCATAATGGACATGCATGATAACCTGAGGTAACCAGACTTGTTCCAACACCACAACCTAGTGAATACTTGCTTGAACGAGATAAAATATAGATATTACCAGTGAGAATGGAGGCCTGCTCACCTGAGCACTCTCCGAATCCCTGAAAGTCATGCATCGTTCACATGAGAATGGCTCGAATATTGGCTGACCGCGCTGACCATCGCGCCTGCTCATATCTTGCACGGTGACCCCCTCCTCCCACAAAATCTTAAGCTCATCGAATAATGGACGAAGATACACGTCCATATTTTTGACTTTGTAGCGGCCGGGGACAAGCAAGCTAAGGATAAGATGTCCTTTCTTTATAGAAAGCCATGGAGGGATATTGTACTTGACAAGGACTATAGGCCACACACTGTAAGAAGTTGAGCGCAGACCGAATGGGTTTACGCCATCCATTGCAAGACCGAGCCGTAGATTCTTTGGCCCTCGAGCAAAGCCTGGGAAGGTAAAGTCAATGTGGCTCCATGCTCATGAATCTGCTGATATTCGTTGAGCTCCATCCGTGGATCTATTTTGCGCATGCCACGTTGTCAAGCTCGCCATGCCGGACGTATGAAACATGTGGTTTATGCGGGGGATAAGCGGAAAGTGTTTGAGAACTTTTTGAGGGATGGTTTGCCCTTGCAAGTCCTGTCAATACCTGTGAGCACCACACTTTGTACATGTCTCCATAGTCTCATATTCTCCTCGAAACAGTATGCAATCCTTGATACATGCATGGATGTTATTGTAGTCCATGCCAAGCTTCCGTAAAACATGTCGTGCATCATCACGAGACTCAGGCATGGTATTTGTAGGTGGTAATATATGATATTTCAATAATCTGAAAAAAATCATAAAACACCTTGAAAAAGCATAAATGTTTGTAATAATAGTGTCAAAAAAAAAAAAAACAATGAAGCGTGTGTACAAGGTACCCGAACAACTCGGTCACACTCGTATCGCTCCACCTGTATTTTGCTTGCACACTTAAGAGTACAAGTAGTGTCTTTAGCCGAGATACTCGGCACCCATCATATAATGGTATGGATGCTTCCTCTCTAAGCAGATTAGAAGTCTCGACATCCATGGGAATCAATGCATCGATCATTGCCTCCATCTCAGGCTCCAAGATTGTAGGTAGGTCTGAAAGGTTACCTGTCTCCTCTGGCATTGACAGTATAGATTGGCCTTGTGAGTGGTGGATTGGCTCCTACACTCTATCCATTGCACGCCCACGTACTCTTCTAATTGGCCGCAAAGGGTGCACTCCCCCTTGGAACGAGACATCACCTCCCTGGATAGAAAATTTGCCAGCGAGACCCAATCTAATTGTATATTTAGTATCAATTAGCTTGCGAGTACAATGCATTTTAAACCTAATGGAAAAATAGACAAAGAGAGAGTCAAGGTGAGGGAGGGAGAGGAAATGAGAGAGGGAGAGAAAAAAAGAAAGGGAAATGAGACAGGGAGAGGAGAGAGACAAAAATGAGAGAGGGAGAGGAGAGAGAAAAAGAGAAAAAATTATTAAATCTAATAGAGAAAGAGAAAAAGAGAGGGTTAGGGTGAGGAAGGGACAGGAAATGAGAGAGGGAGAGGAGAGAGAAAAAATGTGAGAGAGAGAGGAGAGAGAAAAAGAGAGAAAAATCATTAAACCTAATAGGGAAAGAGAGAAAGAGAGGGTGAGGGCGAGGGAGGGAGAGGAAATGAGAGAGGAAGAAGAGAGAGAAAAAGGAAATGAGAGAGGGAGAGGAGAGAGAAAAAGGAATGAGAGAGGGCAAGGGAGGGAGAGAAATGAGAGAGAGAGGAGAGAGAAAAAGAGAGAGGGAGGGAGAGGAATGAGAGGGAGAGGAGAGAGAAAAGGAAATGAGAGAGAGAGAGAGAGAAGATAGAAAAAGAGAAAAATCATTAAACCTAATAGGGAAAGAGAGAAAGAGAGGGTGAGGGCGAGGGAGGGAGAGGGAGAGGAAATGAGAGAGGGAGAGGAAGAGAGAAAACGAAATATTATATGATCTTTCTCTCTTTTTCTCTCTCCTCTCTCTCATTTTTTCTCTCTCCTCTCCCTCTCTCATTTCCTCTCCCTCCCTCTCCCTCACCCTCACCCCCACCCTCTCTTTCTCTATTTACCTATTATGTTTAACATCTTATCTCTTTTTCTCTCTCCTCTCATTCTCTCATTTTCCTTTTGCTCTCTTCCTCTCCTCTCATTTCTTCTCCCTCCCTCTCCCTCTCTCATTTCCCTATTATGTTTTCGTCTCTCCCCCCTCTCCCTCTCCCTCTCTCATTCCCTCTCCCTCTCTCTCTCTCTCTTCCTCCCCCTCCCTCTCTCATTTCCTCTCCCCCTCCCTCTCCCTCTCTTTAATTTCCCTCTCTTTCTCCCTCTTCCTCTCCCTCATTTCTTCTCCCTCTCTCATTATATACAAATTATACAAAAAATAAATAAATAAGAGAGAGAATACACTCTCCCTTCCTCTCGTTCTCTCATTTCATCCCCCTCCCTCTTCCATTTCCTCCCTCTCCCTCTCCCTCTCGCTCGCTCTCCCTCTCCCTATCTTCCTCTCTCTCCCTCCCTTCCCTTCCCTCTCCCATTTCCTCCCTCTCCCTCTCCCTCTCCCTCTCTTTCTCTCTCATTTCCTCTCCCTCTCTCAATATATATACACAAATCATATAAGCAAAAGTAAAAGAGAGAGAGAATGCACTCTCCCTCCCTCTCCCTCTCTCATTTCCTCCCCATCCCTCTGCCTCTGCCTCTCCCTCTCCCTCTCTCTCTCCCTCTCCCTCTCTTTCTCTTTCTCTCCCTCTCTCATTTCCTTCCCCCTCCCCCTCCCCCTCCCTCTCTTTCTCTTTCTCTTTCTATCCCTCTCTTTCTCTCTCCCTCTCTCATTCCCTCTCCCTCTTCCTCTTTCATTTCCTCGCCCTCCCTCTCCCATTTCCTTCCTCTCCCTCTCTTTAATTTCCCTCTCTTTCTCCCTCTCCCTCTCCCTCATTTCTTCTCCCTCTCTCATTATATACAAATTATACAAAAAATAAACAAAAAAGAGAGAGAATACACTCTCCCTCCCTCTCGTTTTCTCATTTCATCCCCCTCCCTCTTCCATTTCCTCCCTCTCTCTCTCCCTCCCTCTCCCTCCCTCCCTCTCCCTCTCCCTCTCTTTCTCTCTCATTTCCTCTCCCTCTCTCAATATATATACACAAATTATATAAGAAAAAGTAAAAGAGAGAGAGAGAATGCACTCTCCCTCTCTCATTTCCCCCCCATCCCTCTCCCTCTCCCTCTCTTTCTCTTTCTCTCCCTCTCTCATTTCCTCCCCCTCCCTCTTCCTCTCTTTCTCTCTCTTTCTCTTTCTCTTTCTCTTTCTCTTTCTCTTTCTCTTTCTCTTTCTCTTTCTCTCCCCCTCTCTTTCTCTTTCTCTCCCTCCCTCTCCCTCTCCCTCTCTTTCTCTCTCATTTCCTCTCCTAAACAAGCAAAAGAAGGAGAGAATTAAATCCCAAACAAGCAAAAGAAGGAGAGAATGGACTCACCGATGAGATATGGCGAGGGTTTGGTGGCTCCTCTTCATGATGAAGGCTCCTCCTCTCCTTCATGAACAGCGGCGGCGATGGCGGCGGCAGCGGTAAGCCTTCTTCCTCTCTCTCTCTCACCCTATGCAAGATGGTTGCTCTCTCTCTCTCGCTCTCCCTCTCGAAACGTTCGACAAAAATGCATGAAATGAACCGCGCTCGGGTTTTGGCCTGATTTTTTTTCCCTGTATGATGCAAATAGCAACGCCACTATTCCTGTGTCGCTACGCGCTGTCGCTATACGTTACAATCCTTGTAGTGCACAACTACCCCAACATAAGGAGCCATAGAAGTAGTTGTCAATGAAAGTAACATGACGGCATGGGTGTAGTACCTACTAGGAAAAGTGCATGAGCTAGGATAGAATGTAGAATCTTGCCAAGGTCCTAAGGTGCCACACCTTGAGGTAGCAATCACTTCCATGTCATCTATATAGTGCACAACATAGAGGAGTATTATGAGCTACTAAAAGAGCTCTAGAGTTAATGTGAGAGAATAAATGAGGAGAGAAAAGATATGCTTGTCGAGCTAGAAATGGAAAAAGATGCTTTTGCATCCTTTTGACTAGAAAAGGCAAGGCAAATGACAATATTAACTAGGTAAGTGATGGCGCTAAAAGAATCCTTGAAGGCAAGACAGGGTGACAAGAATCTACAAGACATGTACAAGGAAGAAAGGAAAAGCCACATGGTGTTAGAGCAAGTATTTGCCTTTAACTCCAAAGAAAACAAATGGCTAGAGTTAGAAAACAAGGAGTTGAAATGGTAGAGGGATGAGTTGAGACTAGAGCTAGAGGCCACAAAGATGCAAAGAGATAAAGAGACTATAAAGAAGAAAGTAGACCTGCAAAATCAACTCCAGACAACACTCCATGAGCATTGCATCTTAAAGGAGTAGGTGGAATGCCAAGGCCAACACAAAGAAAAGATACTTGTAATATGGAAAGAGCAAGAGTAGATGGTAATCATTCTCTAACGAGAGTAAAACCAAAGTCTCAAACAAATGAAAGAGAAAGCTAAAGGATAGACATAAAGAAAGGATGCTAGAATCAAGGATTTACCAAGGTGCCTGGGCGCTATTAGAAAAAGCAAGCGCATAATGTTGAGATGGTAGCCTCAACATGTGCAAATATTAATGATGGACCACCTGTCTTGATGGATCAACACATCTATACTTAGCACGTTGGTGGTTATTATGATCCTCACATGGCCACTGACTTGTCACTTAATATATTTAGTTTGTTGCATCTACCTACAATTGACATAGTTATAGTACCAATTGATTAGTATAGTCAATCATGCAATGTTTAACTTAGTAGGCCACTTTTCTTTATATTGTATCTTATCTATAATTTGTGTACATTGTATTGTGTGTTGAAGAATAAGAAGAAACTAGCAAGAAAAGGTTTTGGCCTCCATCTTCCTTTTTGTGTTCTTAAGTGAGCTTTCTCTTATATGTATAGTGTGCGTTTAGTGTAGCAACTCAAGCAAGTCCCTCCATCGTGTGATTCTTGACATGATATTAGAGCAGTGCCAATGAAAGAGGTTGGTTTTGAAGGCTAAAGTGAAGGAGAAGAAGCAAGGATTTGAGCAAGCAAGAAATTGGTAAGAAGCTCTTATATTCTTCCACTCTTTCTCTTGGATAGTGTATGTGGTGTAGTCATCAAAACCAAGGCAGAGTGAAAATTTAAGATTTCTATAAGATTTGGTGTGCAAGCAGAGCATTCTATATTTTGTGAATGCATCCTTTGAGACTTTCTCGCTACATTTTTGGGCATCTACATTTCAGGCCCCATTTTAGAGCCGCAAGATTGAGGACATCAGTTTTGGGGTACACTGCGATTTTGGTTGTATCGATTGGAAGTGATTCACAGGTTGCAAATTTCAAATTTGTAATTTTTAAGGTGTTTGCCAAGAAGTAAAAATAAGTTTTATCTACAAAGAGATTACATGTTACATGTACTATTGAGCAATCAGTGAAAAAGGTTGCTTGGTGCATTACTATGCACTTGTTATGAAAGGTTGCAAAAGACTTGCTTGTTGTTTTGTATCATTTTTATGATAATGGTAGAGAGTAATGGAAATCCCATCATTGATAAACTAGACAAGAATAACTACCCTTCATAGAAGTTCTATGTAAGGAACTTCCTCATTGAAAAGGGTGTTTATGAGTTCGCTTCTTCAGGTAAAGGAAAGGAGCCAATGTTGAGTATCTCTCCAACTACAAATGAATCAAAGGCATGGAAAGGACGGAATGCAAAAGACAAAAAGATGATGTATTCACTATATTTAGACATTGATAATATTATGCTAAAACATATCAAGAATGCAAAAAGTTCACATGTAACTTGGATAATTTTTTAGAACATGTTTTCAATAAATATAAAGGTACGAAAGATTCAACTCAAGAAAGAGTAAATGTCTGTCAATGAATATGTTTTGAAAGTGAGGAGCATTGCAAATGCTTTAGCAACGATTGGTGCAATGTTTAATGATGATGATTTGGTTTCATCTACTTTCGGTGGCCTTAATAATGAGAAGTCTTGGAGATCATTTGCCACTTCTGTATATGTATGGAAGCCATTTCCAGATTTTTATAAGTTGGTCTTTCATGATTACTGAAGAGATCAATATGTAGGGTAACTCATGTGAAAGAAATAGTGAACAGATTTATGTATTTTACTCAAGTTCAGGAAGGGAACATGGCAGATCCTCTTTGAGAGGCTATGGTATGGAATGTGCTAGTGATAATCAACAAAAAGGTTAAATCAAGAATTTGGTAAAATACAAATTTCAAGAGGTTGTGGAAACTTTAGAGACAAGTGGAGCTCTAGAGGAAGAGGTGGATGGTAGAACAAAGATTCTGGAAATTCTAATATTGTGGGCAATTATTCTAGTAAAACATGTAAGATTGCAGCCCATTATTATACTACGAAAGATTATATGTAATATTTCCACGTACCATGTACGGTAAATATTAACTTGCCGCACGTCATACGAATCTCGTGCAAGGATTATCACTAGGCCAGCAGTTGAGCTATAGCTACACGCGGGGAATAGAGACATTCCATCGTCAAGAAAATAGGTCCGAGGGATTCGAACCGGCATAGCCGCGGGAAAACCCCCTCTTGGGAGGAGGATAAGGGGATAAAGGTAAGGTTATTACAAATTTTTTTATTACCCTCCCCAGTCGATGAGTGGCTGGGGGAAAGGGATGGGCTAGTGGAGCATGGGAAGGAAGGATGGGAGAGAGGCCATGCATCCGCCACGTGGGCAGACCCCTCTCTCCCAAGGACCTATAAGAACCCCCTCTAAGGGGAGACAGAAGCTGTGGGTATGCCGTGAAGGGGAGGTACGCTGCCGTGAGGGAGATGGCCGTGAGGGAGGTGGCCGTGTGGAAGGGGGAACATGGCGGAAGAAGGACGGTGTGGAAGAAGGGGACCGTGTGAAGGTGCCGTGTGAGGGAGATGGCCGTGAGAGGAGGACGTCGCCGTGTAGGAGTTGCCAGCCGCCAGTCCGCCACTCTGCCGCCCAGGTCGCCCAGCTCGCCGTGTCCAGCCGCCACGCCAGTCGCCACCCAGTCCGCCATGGTCCGCCGCCCGCCTGATCACGACTCCCTTCCCCCTCATCCACGTGCTGAAGTCAACCAGGAAGCTTCTTAGAAGCTTCCTCAAGAAGCTTCTAAGGGGGGGGCTTCTTAAGCCCCCTTCCCACTCACTCTTCTCCGTTAGTCTACACCCCCCCCCGGGAATTTGAAAAGAAGGAGGTGTCAAAACCCCCTTCCCACTACTTCTTCTCCAGGAGCCTATCCACACACACACGCCCCGGGAATTCGGAGGAGAAGGAGGTGACACGGGGAGGCCTCGTTAAGGCCTTTATTTTCCCGGATTTGAAGAATAGGAGGTGACAAAAGTCCTTCCCACTACGTTGTCCATCGGTCTATCCGCACACATCTCGGAACTTGAGGAAAGAGGAGGCGACGAACCTTCTCAACGATTTCCCATAAGCCTCTTGGCCGGATCTTGTAGAGAAGAAGAGGGGATCCGTAAACACCTTGCCACAGTATCCTTAATCCTCGGGATTCTAGAAGAATAAAAGAGGAAGACTATAAGGGTCCTTCCCCGCCAATTCCCCCAAAGCCGGTCCTTGGATTTTTTTGTGGAAGAAAAAGAACTCCAAAGGCCCATTCGCAAGAGCCTTTTTCCGCGGACATCATCAATCCTTCCTTAATCCGGAATTTCAAGGAGGACTAAAGCTCTCAAATCGCCACTGTCAAAGGGATCTCATAAGAACCCTAAGGCCCGCCAAGGCAAATTCCGCAAATCGGAACTTCGGTCAAGGAAGCCATATAACAAAGGGAGTTGCGCATACAAAGGAGGCGAGCCAAGGTCATAAGATTGCAAGCCAAGGCAAAAAGTTGAAGTCCACAAAGGCTAGCTGGAGATCGAATTCGCGATGGTCTCTAGGAAGATCACAAGGTGCGATGCGGAAGGCTCAACCCGAGCATACGTGGATATTTTCCGGAGTCCGCAAGTCCAGGTTTTATCTATTTGGATTCCACACAAAAGTATTGAATTATTCACGATAACTTCACGGATTAGAGGCACTCATGCATGTCAAATGCAACTAGTCAAGTTAAATGCAATTAGGACATGAATTGGCTATTTGAACATTATTAGAAATAGCTTAAGATATGGAAATTGATCATTGGTACGTTCAAAGGAATGACTGAAAAGAGCATAAGGTGTCTATGCATTTGTAGGACCTTATTAGCAAGTTTCCTTTTGTGCATTCTAATGTGACGAGCCGAGGACAACTGTTGCCTCATTACAAGGTTGAAGTTATTGAGGTACACCTTTTTACTAGGTATGGAAAGATTAATGGCATGTCACCTTTTTAGATAAATCTTCCTTGTAATGATTCATAAGGAAAAGTTATCACCCATAAGATGTTATTCGAAAAGGAAAGGTTAGGTGTTTGCCTTGAAGTAAATGACCAGACAATAAACTAAAGCGACATGGTCGCTGGAACCTACCACAGCTAAACACTAATGTATTGGAAGGGTATGACCCTGACCCTAAGAATGATAGGAATCTTGCCAAGTTGCAATTGACTTTGGATCGAATGCGGGTTGCATTCGGAGGAAAAGGAGTTACTCCTTGACAGTTGCCAGCCAAACGGCCATTGGAATTTGATTGTGTTTGTAAAAGTTAGAAAGGACTGTTTGCATTGTTTGCTCAATGAACTAAAGGATGAAAATATATCTAAAGCTTCAGGTTGGTGCCTGAGAGGCAGCTTCAGTTACCCCCGACTGCCTGCCTGACCCTAACCAAGGGGGTTGTGAACCGCGCCGGGAACGTGGACCGAACCCGCCGTGAGAGGTCTCTCCGTTGAGTTCTGCTTGGAGCAGGAGGACGCTTGGGTGCCAGGGGGGGCTCTGGCTGTAAATCCCTCGCCTTCCGGGCCCTGCACAAGAGACTAACGTGACTCGGGATTGGATCTCGAGGCCCGCATACTAGTCTACGGGCGGAAACTTGGGATAGTAATCACAGGAAGGATTACTGGATAGCCTTCGGGCGGATTATGAAAGCGCCTACGGGCGGAAATTCCTTGTATTTCAAAGATAAAAGGATATAATGATAATAAAGGAGTTGTTTGGCATTGTTTTCTTTATGTCCTATGATAAGATTACGTGAAGGAACCAGTGCATAACAGGGTTAATCAAGGAAGCTGTTTGTATATGTCAAACTAATGTGGTAGGTAATTACATAACTAAAACAAACCGAGGAAAGTGCGGAGGATGGACCATGGGTCTGTCCTATGGAAGGGTGGTCCCGGTTAGCCGGGAACTTTTCTCAAAGTCTTCAACGAACAGAGGATGATCGTCATCACCGAAACAAGTAACGAGGACGATGACCTAGAATTAACTATTACCCGATTTACGCTGTTTTAGGGGAACGGAATGGGACTATGCCTTATGGCAGAGAGGTCGAGCTTTGCATCCCTCTCGTTTTCCATTCTCCTTGAACCAAGTGCAGCTTGAATCCACTTCAGACCGGGCGTTTCTACGTAAAGTAGTTCATTCGGGTCTGGCGCTAGTGGTTGCTAGATAATGACCAAACAGGAAAACCCAAATTCAGGTCGATCCTAAGTGGGAACGGCCAGGATACTTCCGCTACGTGGCAGACGCGGGAAGACCTAGATCGCAAGTCCCGTAACATTCCATGGGAGTGCCGGGCGGAGCTTTCTAGACATCCTTCCCGATGGACTGCTAAGACGTGTCCGGGATGATTCTAGTGGACACGTTACATTATATCTAGGTAAATTACAGCAAGGAAACTATGCATTGTCCTCACAACATAATAATGACAAAAGTGAGCATATATTTGTTATGCAACATATGATGAATGCTATTAACACAATATTAGCGAGTTTGGAAATATCTCAATTTCTATTTTTCGAATATTAAAAATTTGACACTCAGATAACATGCCCATAAGTTTCTCAAAACCATATGATGTGATCTATCATTGGAAAGAACTTGAAAAATTGAATATATTGATCTATAGAGCGCTCGATTTGGAGTTATAGTACTCAAGTTACGACAAATTCAAAGATTTGACCATGGGTCCCAAACTTATGGGAAATTCCCTTATCCTTGCATGATGGCTAAAAAGAGATTCTATTAGATGTATTACATGTGCCATCAATGACAAAGAGTTTAGTGTACACTGGCCAAATGGTAAAGCAAGGATTACAGATTCGATTTAATACAAAAGGTTGTTCTGTAAAAGACTTGAATGATAAGTATAGGTTGTCACAAAAGGAAGTAGACTTTATGTGCAAAGGCTGAAATTAATGCAGTCCAAAGTATTGGTTATAGGATTGCCTACTTTAGAGTTGCAGCATGTCATAAAGTGTGTGAAGAAGGCCAATTAGGTAAGCAGACAAGACAACCCTTTTTTCATGATAAAGATGTGCACAAAAATATACTTGATATTGTACATACAAATGTTTGGGGGTCTATATAGAATGTATCCCTTGATGGTAGCAAATACTTTATCACATTTATTGATGATTATTCAAGGAAACTATAGGTATATTTCATGAAGGAAAAAAGTGATGTATTTGAGCACTTCAAAACTTTCAAGGCATCTATTGAAAGAGAAACAAGCTTGAAAGTTAAGTACTTGAGATCAGATGGATGAAAGAGTATCTCTCTAATGAGTTTAGTGGCTTCTTGAGGTCTCATGGGATAAAGAGATAGTTTACTTGCAGGTATATCCCATAGCAAAATGGAATTGTAAAAAGAAAATATAGGCATATTGCAAAAGTTGCACAAACATTGATGGTGGCTAAAAAGAATATGCCAAAACTGTTTTATTCTGAAGCTGTTCATACTCCTGTCTATATTATGAACAAAACTCCCACAACTACAGTTCATGGCATGACCCCAAAAAATTCTTTATAGGAAAAAAGCTCAATGTATCACACTTGAAAGTGTTTGGCTATATTGCATATGTTTGTGTCACATGAGCTATGGAAGAATCTTGATCTAAAGACTCAAAAATATATTTATACTGGATACCCTTTCAAATAGAAAGGGTATCATTGTTATAACCCTATTCACAGGTGAGTTCAAAGTGAGCAGAGATGTTACTCACTAAAAGATATAAGCCTCATATCAATGTTCAAAGTGACACAAATATTCAAAGTTACTAAAAATATCAATATAAATGTCTCTACAAAGCTCTCATTATTTGTCACTATATGCATCGCAGTTCTGATGCATATAGTGACACAAATACCCACAGTTTGCAACAGCAATAGCAACTTGTGTAGAGAAATCAATGACATGTATAGCGACGGTTACATATTTTAAAAAATTGTGGTAGGGCAACTTGCTGCCTTGCCACATATAGCACCATGTGCTATATAATATTCTGTAAAGCAGTTACATGTTAGGTATGCAATGGTCGTCAAGACAAGTGCAAAAACTACTTGAACTCACAAGAATGATAATTCATAAAATAAGTACAAGACTAGTGATGACAACTCATGATATTATATGGAACCATTGAGAGAGAGGAGAGTCAAAACAAACATGAAATTCTATATGTAATTATCGCAATATGTGATTTTATACAAAGGATGATAAGTACATCTAAGGAATAGTACATGGAAGATTCCTACACAGATCATAAGACAAAAAAAGAAGAGGGTCTACACTCCATGAATCCAAGCATGAGCTATTGATCCATCAGAAAGCTCATCCCGACGCATAAGAGCATCGAATGAACTCTGCAAAATGAACTACACATCCGTCCACCATGCATAATACATTTAAAACAAATAGTGACTATAGATAAGGAGCACTACAAGGATACGGAGGCATAGCGATGGCGCTTTCTGACGCAAAATAGCGGTGTCGCAAATAGCGACGCAAATAGTGGCGCAAATAGTGATGGTGCTCAGATCGAAAAATACAGGCCGAAACTTGAGCGCGTTATTTTGTGCGAACGAACGAAAGAGAGAGTGAACTCCATCTTGCATTTGAGAGGGAGAGGGAGAGAAAGAGAGAAAGAGGGAGAAGGAAAGCTTCTCACCACCACTGCCGCTATTTGTAAAGAAGAGAAGGAAGTGTATAGAGGACAAAGAGGAGCTGCCGAATTCATCCTTGCGCATTTGCAGTGAGTGCATTGTTCCTTCTTGCATTGCTTTTGTTTTTTCTCCTTTTCTTTTACTTGTTTTTGTTAAAAATCATGTGTATTGAGAGAGGGAGAGGAAATGAGAGGGAGAGAGGAAGAGAGAAAAGGAAAGAAGGAACAAGAGAGAGAGGGAGAAAACATTAAACATAATAGGAAAAGAGAGAAAGAGAGGGAGAGGGAGGGAGGAAGGGAGAGAGAGAGGGGGGAGGGAGAGGTTGTTGTTGTTTTATTTCTTCTTTTATTTTTTTCTTATTTGTTATTGTTGTGGTAGTGGTAGTGGTAGTGGTAGTGGTAGTGGTAGCGGTAGTGGTAGTTGTTGTTTAATTTCTTCTCTTCTTGTTTGTTGTTGTTGTGGTAGTCGTAGTAGTAGTAGTGGTAGTGGTAGTGATAGTAGTAGTTGTTGTTGTTTAATTTTTTCTCTTCTTGTTTGTTGTTGTTGTGGTAGTCATAGTTTTTTTCTTTTCTTGTTCATTTTTGTTTAGTTTTCTTGTTTGTTGTTGTTGTAGTAGTAGTAGTAGTAGTAGTAATAGTAGTAGTAGTAGTAGTAGTAGTACTAGTTTTTTCTTCTTTTCTTGTTTGTTGTTATAGTAGTGTAGTAGTTGTTGTTATTTTTTCTTATTTTCTTGTTTGTTGTTATTGTAGTAGTAGTTGTTGTTCTTGTTGTTTTTTCTTATTTTCTTGTTTATTGTAGTGGTAGTGGTAGTGGTAGTGGTAATGGTAGTGGTAGTGGTGGTGGTAGTGGTGGTGGTGGTGGCGGTGGTTTTCGTGTTGGTTTGTTGTTGTTGTTGTTGTTATTGTAGTAGTAGTTTTTTTTCTTTTCTTGTTTATTGTTATTAAGTTTTCTTGTTTGTTGTTGTTATTGTAGTAGTGGTAGTAGTAGTAGTTTTTTCTTCTTTTCTTCTTTGTTGTTGTTGCAGTAGTAGTAGTAGTTGTTGTTGTTGTCTTTTTTTCTTCTTCTTCTTCTTTTCTTGTTTATTGTAGTGGTAATAGTAGTAGTAGAGAGCGAGAGTTGTTATGGTAGTCGTAGTCGTGGTCGTAGTCATCGTAGTCATGATTGTAGTAGTAGTACTAGTAGTAGTAATAATAGTTTTCTTGTTTGTTATTGTTGTAGTAGTAGTATTTTTTTTTCTTTTCTTGTTTATTGTTGTTTAGTTTTCTTATTTGTTATTGCTGTTGTAGTTTTTTCTTCTCTCCTTGTTTGTTGTTATTGTAGTAGTAGTAGTTATTGTTTTTTCTTCTTTTCTTGTTTATTGTAGTGGTAGTGGTAGTGGTTTATTGTTGTGGTAGTCATAGTCGTAGTCGTAGTCGTAGTAGTTGTAGTCGTGGTTGTAGTAGTAGTGGTTTTCTTGTTTGTTGTTGTTGTTGTTTTTTCTTTTCTTTTCTTTTCTTTTCTAGTTTATTGTTGTTTAGTTTTTTTGTTTGTTATTGTTGTTGTAGTAGTGGTAGTAGTAGTAGTTTTTTCTTCCTTTCTTAAATTTTGTTGTTGTTGTAGTAGTAGTAGTAGTTGTTATTGTTGTTGTTTTTTTTCTTCTTTTCTTGTTTATTGTAGTGGTAGTGGTAGTGGTAGTAGTAGAGAGAGAGAGATATTTTGTTAAAGGAAATTGGTAGTAGAGAGAGAGAGAGAGAGATGTTTTGTTAAAGGAAATGAGAGAGGGAGAGGAAGAGAAAAAGAGAGAAAGATGAAAGGAGAGAAGAGAATGAATTGATAAAAAAACAAAAAGAGAGTGGTGGTTAGGTCTGGTCCAATACCATGAGACGGGAAACACTCCGACATACATTAATTTGTGGGTGGGTAAAAACTTTACATACGTTAATTTTTTTGAGTTACAACAGAAGGAATCCCTTCTCAAACAATTTAAGAAAGAAAAAAAGAATGATAACAAAAAAAATGTTTGTCATAACGTAGACCAAATGGAAAATGATGAAGGTCGTGATGTTCAAGATCACGAGAGACATATCTTAATCAGCGTGTTCCATGTACTTGTTTTCAATGTAAGCTGGCAATTAGATGAAAACAAGGATTGTCTATAGAACACGTACGACACTTCGGCGAGTTTCAATCTGAGATCATTGATCAAGCGATCTCAGATTTTGAGAAAATGGTAAGAAAAGTGTATATCAATCATGCATTGTATTCGCAAGCTAATTGAATACCATATACAAAAACATTGGGTGTGGCTGGGAATTTTCTATGCAGGGAGGTGACGTTTCGTCCCAAGGAGGAGTGCACCCTTTGCGGCCTGTTAGAAGAGTTCATGGGCATGTGATGGATGGAGTGTGTGAGCCAATTCACCACTTGGAAGGTACTATCCAATCTATATTGTCAATACTAGAGAAGAGAGGCAGCCTTTCAGACTTACCTACAATCTTGGAGCCTAAGATGGAGGCAATGATCGATGCATTGATGCACATGGATGTCAAGACTTCTGATCTGCTTAGAGAGGAAGCATCCATACCGTTATATGATGTGTGCCGAGTATCTCACCTGAAGACACTGCTTGCACTTCTAAGTGTGCAAGAAAAATACGGGTGGAGCGATGCAAGTGTGATCAAGTTGTTCAGATACCTTGTACATATGCTTTGTTGATTTCTTTTCGGAAGGTAGCATGGCGACAACGAGCTTGGTCAGAAGGTACCATGGTTGAAGGTTGGTTGGTGTCTGAGATGCTAGTGCATATTTAACAATGGCTACCAACGGTGGATTCAAGCAACAGTATGCTATGGTCGCTGAAGGACGATGATAGATTTCCCGGAGATGTGGTGGTTGGAAATGGGGTAGAAAAAAGAATGGATGCTGCAATGGAGGAGAAAGTGAATCACTTTTGTATGTTGCACCATGTCTCTATGGAGACGTGGCTCGCTAGGTACCAGCAAGCTAGGAAAGATCAAGAGGAAGTGTGATCTAAATTTTGATGTAGTACACGCCATCGACCAATTTGATATCTCGAGAGCATGGAGGAGATGCCGCGGTTTATGTCAACATGATGGTTGCATGGAGCTTTGACCGTAGCGTCTCACGAAGGGACGAAGGTCTCAACTGAGGAGTGGGAATTCTCGAGGTGATGACATATTTAGGGTTTGTCGTATCTATATTTTATATGCGACAACTAATTGAGTGTTTCAATGTATAGTACAAAATATATAGTGCAACGTGGTTGCAAGGATGGCATTTCCACGTGGAGCATATTGATAAAATGTGCTCCACAACAGATTCTAGTATCATGGCAAGTTTGGAGCAAGAGAGCCGATGACGAGCAACAAATCCAAACGCGGTTATAGATGAGATGGAGTATTTTGGAAACTTACAAAGTATTGTCACGATGGATTACCGTAGCTTCTCCATGATCCTATTCAATGTGCAGTGATTCAAAGTGGTACTTGAAGGAGCTGGAGCAACACTTCGACGAGGTCCATCTGGATTTCTAGAAATAGATTCCGAAAAAGAATGGACGGATTTGCGTGGCACATTTTTATTTTCGGCCCATTGTGAACAGGTACATGAACTCATGTGCTTTTTAATTGTATTACGACATGGTACATGTCACAATAGTTAAATCTCTCTTGTACGTGATTGTGACATGTAATTTTCTATCTAAACCCTCAACAACCTCGATGGTGGTACGTTATACCTTGAGCTCCCCGAACTGCAAGAGTATATGATCAAAATGATGTTCCAAGCATAGATGAGGACAATATGCAAATAGAGGGGTCGATATTGCAAGGGATGGAGGCCACTGGAAGCTTGGAGCATATAGAGGAGCCAGCATTAGGTAACAATGATGGAAATAAAAGAGTCCAAAAATTCTTTGAGAATGAGGTGGACTTATCCTTTTGTGGTGGCATGTCTATCAACCTTCCAGTGTATGCAGATTTGTGTCAGGAAATTGACATGGGACCATAGGGTACTTCATACTTGGAGCATCCACCTAGTCAATTCGTTGAAGAATCGCTTATAAGGGTACATAAGATATGTATTTTAAGTAAGATCATTTTTTAAAGATTTATATTACCATGCTTTGTATGATTTATATTGATTATGCTAACATCATTTTTTATCTGTGTGTAGGTGACCTTTGTGGATATTTAGATCATCACGATGAGTCAAGGGATGAGCAACGAGGAGCTACAGGAGATCTTTATGCTTATTTCTCTAAATCAGATGGCGAGATTCAGAGATATAGCGGACCAGGAGGAGCTATTTCGGACACCATCAGACCGCTCTATTAGATCTACTTCGGTGTGCTCTGATGCTTCAGTTTCTAGTAGACGAGGTTGACACTCCAGACCTGGGCCAGATGAAGGGACTAGTTCAGGGGGATGCTGCAGAGATCTAGATGCAGTGAGCCCATGGTTGGCTCGGGATACAGGTGCTACTTCGCACTCTCATGGCAGTTCGAGAGAACGTAGCTTAGGTGGTTGCTGTGGAGGAACCGACGCAGTGTCTCCGTCTCATCGTTCTGCTGGAGTTGCGTCACCTCTAGGATTCGTCACACCTGTGGGGACGTCTTCTCCAGTCACTTCGACTTTTTCTCAGCCGTCCGTAGGTGGCATCCCTATGGGTGCTACTCCAAGAGATATTACCCGATAGATACACTAGATGTACAGGGGGTCTCTTGGATATGCCCAGGAGCGTGATTGCAGGTGGGAGAGGACCCATCTTAGGCATACTCTAGAGAGGTATGCTACCTTATAGATGATAGGTCAGGAGCCATCATCATGAATGATGAGGGGAGGAGAGTGATGGCTCGCATGAGAGAGTTGTGCCAATAAGTTTTTCGGCACAACATCCTAGATCATTGGAAGAACATAGTAGAGGGGAGCAAGGAATACATAGTAGCATCCTTGCATGAGGAGTTTTCGGTACTAGCCGTAGCAGATAGGTTTTCTACGGGCTGGATGATGGAGTGCATGCGTGCATACATGTCACATAGAGGATCGAATGCATGCAAGGCACTCAAGAGTGGGGCTTCAAAGCGGAGTGACTAGACGCAGATGACTGGAACCGACTTAGGGAGAAGGCTACAGATTCTCCAGGACGTTGAAGACAGTAGCACGAGGCAGCAAGGGCACAATTAGAGGCTGGAGTGGTCCATCATCTTGGGAGTGGCAACCACATGACATATCTGGAGGACTTTATAAGTGTCTCTTTTGTTTTTCTTGCTTATTTTTTTGCAATATCCTTTGTACTGACAATCGTGTTTCTAACAGTTGTATTTTGTTTTCTTTGCAGCACTTCATTACAAATCGCGATCCCACTGGCCTTGAGACTCGATATGAAGAGAGGCACAGTCTCACTGCATTGATTTATCAATTGTATGGACGCGGTGGCCCTGTAAGTCACTCATCTTTCTTGTCTGTAGTTGCTATGTTTAATTAGAATGCATTATTGTATGGTGGACTAATGTATAGTTGTTTCTTTTTTTGCAGAGTCCATTCGATGCTCCTTTGCAGTGGGACAAGGTTTTGAATGGCGAGGATCTATAGCTCGCCCTTGGATCCCTGGAGCTCACATACCCTTCTTTTTTGGTCACGTGATCGATGTAAACATTTTCTATGTAGTAGTAATATATTGCCATGATTATACCGATCACTTTCATTATGTGATCATGTATTTATTTCATGTATCAGTGTTATGATTTAAGTACACTTTTCCTTTATTTACAGAGCATTGTACACATTACTGAAACTATTTTGTATGGCCCAAATAAAGCACGTGCTATATGTTCCACGATAGCTTGCTGCCTTGCCACAAATTTTTTTTCCCACCTATTATCGTCACTATTAGCATCGCAAATTTACTACACACGTCGCTATTAGCGTCGCAAAATGCGTCGCAAAGCGTCGTTATCAACATCGTTATTTGCATCGGTATCAACTGATAACGATGCTGATACCGACTGTTCTATGGTATCGCCAATAATGATGTTTTTTAAGACGACGGGGGATATTTTATTTATGAAAATTTTCATTGGTTTTAATGTCGGTATAAGGCCTATATCTTGTAGTGAAAGATGATTAACATACTAGGCTGCCGCGCATGTACAATCTATCAATGAGTGTAGTGAGACCATGTCTCTCTACATATCGAGTCTCCAAATCCATGGGATCGTGGTTTGTTATGGAGTGTTGCAAATAAAAGAGAATATATTAGATGAGTCCCCAATATTCTCTTTATCTTTACTTGACATCTCTAATGTACTTGGTAAAGTAAGCTATGATCTCAATCTACCACTCCAAGGTCTATCAATAGAACCATAACTAGGAGACTCTTGTTGTCATTGAATTTCTCTGACTATTGATGTAGTTTCTACATAGCTACAATTTCATGCTCATCAATCCCAACTACATTTTGCACATTACTATACCAGCTACTCATTTAATTAAAACAAGATCCATACTTAGTCTTAGCTCATGTATAAGTGGGTTATAACATCTATATTCCTTCTACTCTAGAGAATATCCCAAAAATATACATTTTTTTGCTTTGGGATCCAATTTACCATGCAAATCATTAGGAGTTTTTACGTAAGAAATACATCCAAATAACTTTAGATGGGACAGATTTGATTTTCTACTTGTAAACTTCTCTTTGGGTATTATACCATATATAACAAAAACTATAGGTATTTTGTTCATAATGTATATACTGGTAGCAACTACTTGAACTTGATAATAATGAGACAAGTTCCTTTCTAACATCAATGCATGAGCCACCTCTGCAATATGCTTATTTTTCCACTCACAACAACTCCATTTGTTACAGAGTATATCTACTTATATAGTGCCTTTGTATACCATTTTTTTGTAAGAATTCAAAAAACTCATTAGAGAGATATTGGCTTGCTTATATTTACTTTGTTGTACCAACTACCTGTAGAGTAGATGGCATAGTTATAGAACCAGTCAATTAGTATAGTCAATTATGCATTGTTTGACTTAGTAGGCCACTTTCCGTTATGTTGTATATTATCTATACTTTGTTTACATTGTATTATATGTGGAAGAAGAAAAAGAAATCAGCAAGAAAATGTTTAGGGTTATATTTTAATTTTCCTAATTTCTTTTAGAATTATATTATTGCGCTTTACTTAAATCTTTAAATTGATTATGCTAGCATCATTTTCTTTCTATGTAGGTTACCTTTGAAAATACTTGGAGAGAAAGATGATTCGAGGGATGAGCGACGAGGAGTTGCAAGAGATATTCACATATATGTCTCTAGATTAGATGGCTCAATTTAGAGATATGGTTGTGACCTCGCGGTCGCTTCTAGATAAAAGTGCTACTTCTCGCTCTTGTACAGGTTTCAAAGAGGGTGGGTTAGGTGGGTGTTGTGGAGGCACCGATGCAGTATCTCCATCTCGTCGTTCTGGTGGATACTTGTCACCTCCATGATTTGTCACACCTATATAGACATCTACTCCAGTGACTCTAGGTTTTGCTCAGCCGAGTGCACACATGGCACCCCTTTGGGTGCTACTCCAAGAGATACTATCACTGGGGGTATGCTAGATATACAAGGGTCTCCTAGTTATGCCTGGAAGCACCGTCGTAGATGGGAGAGGATACACCTTAGACATACCCTAAAGAGATATGAATACCTCCTAGATAACAAGAGAGGTGTTGTGATCATGAATGATCTGGAGAAGAGGGTGATGCCTCACATGAGAGAGTTGTGCCAACAACAAGTTTTTAGGCACAATGTCTTGGACCATTGGAAGAGTATACCCAAGGGAAGCAAGGGGCCTTTCATGAGGAGTTTCTGGTACCTATCATGGTGGAGAGGTTTTCCACTAGGTGGATGATGGAGTGTATACATGCGTACATGTCACATAGAGGATCACACGCACGCAAGGCACTCAATACTGGTGCCTCAAAGCTCGAGTGGCTAGAGCAGATGATTAGCAAAAACTCAGAGAGATGGCTATAGATTCTCCAAGACATTGGTGATACCAGTAGTTAGCCATGGCACGATTGGAGGCAAGGATTATGCATTATTTGGGGAGTGGCAATCACATGACTTATTTGGAGGACTTTGTAAATTTTTCTTTTGTTCTTATCGCTTTCTTATTTGCAATATCACTTGTACTAACAATTGTGTTTCTAACAATTGTATTCTATTTTCTTTGAAAAACACTTCATCACAAACCATGATCCCACCAGTTTGGAGACTCAATATGCAAAGAGATATGGTCTCACTACACTTACATCGATAGAATGTATGCGTGCGGCGGCTGAAGAAGTTAATCATCTTTCTTGTCTGTAGTCACTATTTTTAAAAAAATGCATTATGTATGGTGGACTGATGTGTAGTTGTTCATTTTGTAGAGTCCATTTGATGCTCCTTTGCGTCGGGATGAGCTTTTTGATGGCGAGGATCTGTACCTCATGCTTGGATTCATGGAGCACACACCCTCATCTTTTTTGGTCCTGTGATCTATGTAGGTATCTTCCATATACTATTCCTTAGATGCACTTATTATCCTTTGTATAAAATCCTATCTTACAATAATTACATGTAGAATTTCATGTTTGTTTTGTCTCTCCTCTCTCTCCATGGTTCCATGTCATGTCATGAGTTTTCATCACTAGTCTTATACTTATTCTATGAATTATCAGTGTTGTGGGTTCAAGTAGTTTTGTGCTTGTCTTGATAACCATTGTGTATCCAATATATAATTTCTTTGTAGAATATTATAGATTACATAGTGCTATTTGTGGCAAGGCAGCTTGGTGCCCTACCAAAATCTTCTTTTCTTTGTAACTGTCGCTATTAGGGTCGCTAATTTCTCTGCACATGTCGCTACTTCCGTCATCGCTATGTACATCACAAATCATCACTATCTGCAACGCTATTTATGCCGCTATTAGTGATGCAAATAGTGACAATTTCTGTGATGATTTGTAGACACGTTTATACCGACACTTTTAGCGACGATGTGGGTAATTTTTTAATGAATATTTGTGTCATTTGAACGTCAGTATGAGGCATGTATCTTGTAGTGAAATCCAATCATAATATGATAAAAGTGAAACCACTCTTTATGGGGGATCATATGAAAGGAAGCCCATAAATCTATCAACTAACACTAAATATATAATGATAGAGCATTAGTCAAGTGTGAAGCATCCAAGGAAGGGGCTATCGATATAAGATCGTGAGAAAGGTTACACCACATTAATCTCCTCAATCTTGATGTTAGACTTGCAAGGCACAATGATCTGGTCATTATTTTTGTGTTGCACTTTATCATTTTTCTTTTCCTTGCACTTGTCTTCATGTATTTTATGACACTATGGCCGAATATAACATGCTTTTCCACAATAATGACAAGTAAAACTAGACTTATGGCCATAGGAGTTACACCCACATTTTTTAGTGATCTAACTTGCAACTTCTATACTAAAACTTGCCATATCGGAGTTTTCCAATAGCTGTAGTTGGTCCCATCCAAATTCTCAATATTGAAGATAGCATTGTCATATGAACTAATATCCATAATGAGACTAAGCAAGTGCACAAAAGGGAAAAATAGGCTGTTGTAATTTCCTAAAAATGAGCCCCAAAACCACTACTAGATCAAGAAAAATATAATAGATACTACCAAAGTAATGAGTTGTCCAAAAATTGTAAGCAAAAGACTATCAAAACAAGGTAATTGCTCTCATAAACAGTGCAGTAAGTTGTAATTACAACATGCTAAAATAATGTAAAGCAATAAGAAATCAAAGCCAAGTATGAGCTATCACTAACTTAAATTGCAAACCATAAATCTCAAGCATATCATTCGAAATGCGGAGTATATACAAACAACTAGTAACCAACAAACATGTGACCAATACCCAAATCTATCAATCTTAGAGTGTCAGATCAGATTACATCCAATGGCAAAACAATCGTTGTAATATTTTCGCTCGAAATATTAAAGAACCTTGATCACCGCACGCCCACGCAAAAGCTGTGCAAAGTCATCTCCCGCAACGGAATAATGATAGTGACAAAGTCCTTAACCCGCATGCGCAACAATGAACCCATCCGTGTTGTGCAAAAGAAGCCGGGGTTTAAAACCCACAAGCCACACGAGAAACACCCTTTATGTAAAGGAAAATGGATAAATGATTAAAGTAGTGCAAATTTTTTTAATTAATTACCCCTCTCCTCAGTCGATGCATGGCAGGGAGAGAGGGAGTGTGTGGAGGAGTGAGTTAAGTGGAGAGAGGGAGGAGTGTGGTGTGGGGATGCATGAGGGAGGGAAGGCATGAAAGCCCTCCACGTGTGTGGATCTCCCCCCCCTTACACACTATATAACCTCCCCCTTAGATCTTGGGGGGAGGCACGAAGGGAGGGAAGAGGAGGCCGTGCTATCAGGGGAGTTGCCGCCATCGTCGTCGCCACGCCACCTCATGTGGCCACCTGCAACCGTGATGCTGCCGCCACTCCATCCCCATCATCATCGCCTTCATGATCAGCACCTTCATAGTCATCTCCCCCCCTCCAATCATTACCCCCCCTCCACGCTTTCTATAAGAAGTAGAAGCTTCTTAGAAGCTTCTTAAGATAAGTTCCCATAGGCCTTGTGGACGCGGCCTTTTCTCCGTTTCTTAAAATGCACATCTGTAAAGAGAATTGCTGCGCAAGGGGAAATTAGGCAGACTTTGAGGCTGATTTGCCAAAGCTTGGAGGAAGTTCATAAATCGCATAGAGGCAAGGACAATCCAGGGAGTCCAAATCCACTACATCAACGATGGCTCCAAAACAAAAGATGCAAGGCGCATGCGTGGAAGTTTCCAACCCAAGTTTAAGCATGGACATCCCTATGAGCCCTCAAGCCCAGGTTCTTAAAAAAATATTATGAATTAAAGCAATGCATTAGGCACATTAAATTTTCATGGGAAGAATGCATTTACGCATGTTTCTAATTCACATACTCTAGTTAAAATACATTTGGGAAATTATCTCCTTCAACGATCTACAAGAGTTAGTGCATGTCATGCGGATTGGGTTGCTTGCATTTCCAAGTTGCAAATCCTAAGCGCATATTGCTTAGGTTTAAAAGATGAAACTGTTAAAATGCATCTTTGATTGGCCACAGAAAAGAAAAGCGCATAAGGCATCTAGGTAGTAATTTGCTACTTGTAGATTCGTATGACATAATCGTTGTCGATGTTGTCCAAGTAATTGCATTGCATGGAAATTAAACCATGGACTTGCATGTTGCATGAGAAGATGCTTGTATTTTAAGACGGATCAAGTGCCATAGAATGGATTAAGTCAACATTAGTCTTATAATATTCGTCATCCATGAACTTCATTTATCGAGGTTGCATCTAGAAAAAGGTTGCATGTCATATTAAAGCCTGAAATTCAATCGCATTAAACAAAAGGTTCTAGGCAAAAACTCTTGATGTAAATCCATGTAGGTTTTATGCAAGTTATTCTCCAAATTGTCAATCTTCATGATTTTAGCAAGGAAAATAAATAGTTATTGCAAACCTTATCGTTGCATAGAAGTAATGAATCACATATTTACACGTAATGTGATGTCTTGCAACTATTTACTCCTTTAGAAAAAATTTAGCATCTCTAAGAAGAGATCGTTTCTTGTCGCAAGACAAGTAGACCGATTTGGCTAGATCACTTGTAAGGGTATAACCCTCAAGGTATTCTTAAAAGCATAAGTAGTTAGTACAACGAACACCTCAAAGTGCTAGCTAGGGTTAGTATGTTGGAAATTCTGCCTAGTATCGCACTTGGGACGCCAAGTCGAGACTTTCGAACTCAAAGGTCCTACCCACATTCATGAAATGTTGGATTAATTAGACGCTCATACAATAACGATCTAGGGTTTTACCCTAAGGATCGAACGACCTAATACTAAACATCCGATTGAGTTTAGAAACCCTAGGGCCAATCGTTGTTGGCCTAGTAAGGTTAGGGATTGGGTTGGGTCAAGAGGACTCCCAAACCCTACATCTTGACCAAACGTATTTCTTGACCAAGAAACGTCATTGATGGGAGAAATGATCCCACAGGTTAGGTGCGACGCCTGTGCAACAAGTTGTAACGTCGCATGGTTTTGTGTTAAATCACAAAGTAGAGGTACCACTCCTTAGAACAAGGTTGGCATGTTCTAGCACAAGTCTAACTTGCAAGAGGATTAGTAATCCTGCTACTGAGTTGCCAAGTTAGGGTAATAACGAACCAAGTTAGGGCGACGAAGTTGCCAAGGATTTATTGCCTTTAAGGAACCTAAGGTATTTGCTAATTTGGATTGACAGTATAAAAGGGTATGCAAACAAACCCTTGGGGATCTTGCGAAGTCGCAATTGATCCCGGATCGAATGCTTGATGCATTTGGAGAGAAGGATTTACTCCTTAGCAATTGGCCAGATACATGACCACTAGATTGTTTGTGTTTGTATAAGTTAGGAGCACTATTTGTATTGCTTTTCTCAATGAACCAAGGATGGAAAGATAATTAATGCTTCAGGTTGAAGGCTTGGAGGGAGAGGCAGCATCAGTTACCCTCGACTATCTGCCTGACCCTAACTAAGGGGGTTGTTAACGCAGTGCAAGAGGTCTCTCGGTTGGGTGCTACTTGGAGCAGGAGGACGCTTTGCCTGACCATAACCAAGGGGGTTGTTAGCGGCGCCTGGATCGTGGACCGGGATTGTGGACCGAACGCGCCGCAAGAGGTCTCTCGCTTGGGTGCTACTTGGAGCAGGAGGGCGCTTGGGTGCCAGGGGGCTCTCGCCGTAAATCCCTTGCCTTCCGGGTCTTGCACAAGAGGCTGATGTGACTCGGGATTGGATCTCGAGGCCCGCATACTAGTCTACAGGTGGAAACTTGGATTAGTAATCCTTGAGGATTGTTGGATTCCCTTCGGGCAGATTATGGATTGCCTTCGGGTGGAGTATGGATTAGCCTTCGAGCTGGATTATTATATGATGTATTCCAAAGATAAATAAGATAAATTGTTGAAAAGGAACTTGTTTAATACTGTTTTTCTATGTGCTAAGATTATGTGAAGGAACCGGTGTCTAATTGGCTAATTAAGGGATTTGTTTTTGAGTGTCAAACTAAATGTGGTAGGTAATTGGACAACTAAAGCAACCCTGAGGAAAGTGCGGTGTGGCCATGGGTCCTTTCTACGGATGGGTGGTCCCAGCTGGCTGGGAATTTTTCTTGAAGGAAATGAACATCAAGGAACATTGACCTAGAGTCTAGGTTACTAGAATCCCGATTTATGCTATTTTAGAGGAACGGAATGGGACTATGCCTTATGAGCAGAGAGGTCGAGCTTTGCATCTCTCTTGTTTCCCATTCTCCTTGAACCAAGTGCAACATGAATCCGCTTCGATCCTGGCGTTTCTGCTTAAAGTAGTTCTCCTGGGGTTCGACGCTAGCTACCGTTCTAGGAAATTGACCACTAGGAAAACTCAGATTCATGTCGGTCCTAAGTAGGAATGGCCGGAAATCTTCCGCTTTGTGGCAGACTTGGGAGGACCTAGATCGCAAACCCCGTGACATTCCATGGGAGTAATGGGCGGTGCTTTCTAGACTCTCTTCCTGATGGGCTACTAAGACGTGTCCTACGAGCGAACAGGTGGGCATGCTACAGTTGGTTATAGAGTGAACCAATGAAGGATCTCTCTTTTACAAGAAAAATTAATGAGGAAAGGTAGAGGAAATGTTACTGTTAATATCATTTCCTTACTTACTTATCAATGCTGACTTGGAGAGTCATGAAGCATGGAACAGATTCTTGGTGTTCCAAGTTATGTTTATGACCGCGATGCGTGCTTCGAATTATCGACCGAGGATCAATATGATGAATATCCTAGACCACATCTACAATCCTTCACCCCTGTACGTGGAACGAAGATGGACGGGTGATTCAAGGATCTATTACATAGCTGGCCACCGATTTGCGTACCTTCGATCCAACCTAAAGAGAATCAAGTGGTTGGAGGACCTGAAGATCGTGAAGCCGTTTATCTTTGTTGAGGCTCACACAAACACAACCCTACATGTCGGAGGTCCGAAGGTCAAGCAGAACACCTATGTGTACGAGGAAGTGACCCAAATAATCCCTGCCGACAGAATCAAGGTGTTGGGACATTACGAGAAGAATGGGTACCAAAGGAAAGGATACCCTAATCTTCCAATGACATATCGATTCCTGAAAATCCATGACCCCAATCCATACTATTACTCAATTCCCGTAGCTGAATGTAACACAATGTTATTCTCCTCAAATTGATGTATTAGCTTGTTGCATCTTCCCAAAAATAATTGTACTCCGAAAGGGCTATGCCCATATGAATGAAATAAGACTCTTTTTATCAATGATTTTCTTGACTGTGAGTATTGATAAAAAAGTTAAGTGATTAGGTCTCTTGGATTGGGCATGAAATGTAATGCGAGAAACGTTTAGCGAGTTGTTAATGTTAAGAATCTCAATGCCCAGGCAAAACCTCAGGTATAGATCCCTAGTCCCACCCCTACACCAAGTACGGTCGTGATTTAGGAGAAGAAGTTTCTTCTCAAGCAAATCAAGCCACCAGAATTTGACGGAAAGGGAAGGTCCATCCAAACTGATGCTGATATTTGGATTGAATCCATGGAGGATTACTTCAAAGCGGTAGGTACTGCACCCGCCAACCAAGCAATGCTTGCCAAGTTGAAGCTTACTAGTGAAGCAAGACTTTGGTGGAAGCAATGGTGCAGAGACTAAGGGATCTCGAAAGGGTCCATTACTTGGGAAAAGCTGAAAAGAGTTGTGTGAGGAAGATACTTACCACCTGCCTACTACATGCATAAGATGAACAAGTTCTATGAGCTAAAATAGCTTGGTTTATCTCTTGATGCATAGTACTCAAAGTTCATCTCTCTTTTGAAGTATGTGCCACAAATGGATATGACACAACAGGTGTTGAAGTTTTGTGCCTGGTTAAACCCACCTATAAACACCCGCCTCGAGTCAATGCGCCCAACAGACCTTCAGGATGCGCTCATTCAAGCTGCACCCATAATACAGAAAGTGCAGACTAGGCCAAGAAGAAACAAGACTTGGTCTTACAAGGATAAAAAAAAAGGAGTATATAGGTCCTAGGCGAAGATAGTTCAATGTCAAAACCAAGGACAAAGGAAGAAAGTGAGGACCAATAATGTCAATAATTTTGTTCCTACCCAAGGTAATGGTCGTAACCTCCGTTGCTTCCATTGCAATAAGCTCAGTCATTTCAAAAGGCAATGTCCCAAGCTTGGCGGAGGACAATGTCAAGGAACCACCCGTGGCCAAGGAGCCGCCACCCGGGGCAGAGGAAGAACCCCTGTGTTGCCAACAGGTAGATGTGTGAAGAAGAAGACCCGACCATGGAAGCAGACTTTGAGAGGGCAATAGTCCATGCTGCCCGTCACAAGAAAGGCCTGGATCGCCAGTTTTCGGTGATTCAGACACCATCGGATTATCAAGGTAAAGGCTTCAAAACCTTGATTGATTGTGGCAGTACATATTCCTTTATTTCACTAGCTTGTGTAAGAAGATTAGAAATAGCCACAATAGATGCACCTACCCTACTTGTGGAATTAGCAAATGGTCGTGAGGTCAGTTGTACCAAGCAAACTGCTAAGGTGGAATTCCTACTGGAAGGAAAATCGACTTCGGTCAGATTCAGGGTTATAAACCTAGGAATCCATGAGTGTTTGCTTGGAATGGATTGGCTTAAACCTAATGATGCCCACATTCACTATGGAAAGGGCCAAGTTTCCTTTCGGAACTCTAAAGGGAAATTGGTTACAACTCAAGGAGAGGCTGGAAAGCCGAAAATTCAATTTGCCAAAGCATCTCGGATAATAAAGGGAGTTAGAAAGGGGCTACCTGTCTATTTGATTAAGCTAAATAAGCTAGATCAGAATCAGGAGTCTATTGATGAACCTTCATGGCTAAAGAAGTACGCAGACATATTTCGTGAAGAGCTGACAGAACTTCCGCCTCAAAGGGAAGTAGATCATGAAATCAAGCTAGTGCCAAGAGCTGCACCAATTGCAAAGAGGCCATATAGAATGTCCATTCCGGAAGCCATTGAGTTGAAGGAGGAACTCAAGCAACTGTTAGACCAAGGCTACATCCATCCTAGCATTTCGCCATGGGGAGCTCCAATGTTGTTCTAGAAGAAGAAGGATGGAACACTTCGGCTATGTATTAACTACATAGGGCAGAATCAATCAACCATGAAGAACAAGTACCCTATTCCAAGGATAGATGAACTTCTTGACCGTCTTCAAGGTGCGAAGATCTTCTCCAAGATTGATATCAGGTCTGGATATTATCAGATTAGGATCAAGGAAGAAGATATCCCAAAGACGGCATTCAGCACAAGATATGGGCACTTTGAGTTCCTAGTCATGTCATTCGGGCCGACGAATGCACCTGCCACCTTCAATAGGTTAATTCATGATATCTTTAGACCATATCTTGATGACTTTGTACTCGTCTTCTTTGACGATACCTAAGTCTACTCCAAACACGAAGAAGATCATGAACCCTAGCTTTGCATTGTCCTAGAGACAATGAGGGCACACAAGCTTTATGCCAAAAAGAAGAAGTGTACATTCTTCAAGCGACAGATTGAATATCTGGGATTCATTGTATCTGCGGAAGGAATCTCATTGGATCCGGCCAAGGTCAGAGATGTTCTAGAATGGCCAATACCAACAACTGTCAAAGAAATACACAGTTTTCTTGGATTGACAGGATGGTACAGGGTCTTTATAAAAAACTATGCTTTGATTGCAGTGCCACCACTGACCGATCTACTGAAGAAGCAGACATCAATTGTATGGCCAACTGCTGAACAATCTAGCTTTGATAGACTAAAGCAAAGTTTGGTATCAGCACCTATCCTCAAACTTCCAGACCTTAGTAAGGAGTTTGAAGTGATAATTGATGCTAGCACACTTGCCTTAGGATGTGTGCTTATGCAAGAAGGTCATCATGTAGCATACTCTTCAAGAAAACTGAAAAGCCATGAGAAGAATTATGCTACCCACGATCTGGAGTTGTTAGTTGTCATCCATGCTCTCAAGATTTGGAGACACTACCTGTTGGGTAACAAGTTTACCCTAGTGACTGATCATAAAAGTCTCAAATGGATCTTTACCCAAAATGAGCTCAACATGAGGCAACGTTGATGGATTGAAGTGCTAGAGGAGTATGATTTTGAAATCAAATACCGGCTTGGAAAGGAGAATGTAGTTGTCGATGCACTCAGTTGTCGTAAGGCATTTCTGAATTCTCTAATCTTGCAAAATCCATCAACAGCTAGATCTCTAGCCACAAAGGTATCCATGCCAAACAACCCAATACTTGAGCTAGCTAGAGAAGAGGCATGCCATGATCCAACCTATCAGAAGTTGCTAAGGGAGATCCCTATTAAGGATCAAGACCCGAAGCTACATGCAAAGTATCTAGAATTCTCTATCAATAGTGGACTTGTCTACTATAGAACAAGATTATGTATACCGACAAGTCAGTCCCTCAAGCAGAAGATACTTTGGAAAGCTCATGACTCCCCTTTTTCAGGATATCCTGGCTATGCCAAGACTCTCAATGTAGCCAGATAAAGCTATTATTGGGAGAGGCTTAAAGGCGACGTTCTCAAATATGTCACAGAGTTTTTATTTTGTCAACGCATTAAGGCTGAACATGTCAAAATGCTAGGAAAATTGCAACCACTTGACATTCCTCAAATGAAATGGGAATTCATTAGTATGGACTTTGTTGTTGGCCTGCCCCAAGTTCAGGGAGGTTACAACTCCATTATGGTTGTGGTTGATATGCTTATGAAAGTTGCACATCTTATCCCTGTTAAGACAAACTATAAAGCCTTGAAAATCGCAATTATTTATCAAGGAGATATTCAAAGTGCATGGGTTACCCAGAAGAATCATTAGTGATCGTGACTCATTCTTCACATCACACTTCTGGAGGGCTATCTTCGAAGCTATTAGGACTCAAATCTGTTTCAGTACATCTTACCATCCCAAGCCGATGGCCAAACGGAGTGAGTCAACCAATTCATTAAGGATATGCTAAGGGCACAGTGTTGCCGTGAACCCAAAAAGTGGATCCAATATTTGCCACTGGTTGAGTTTGCCTACAATTCTTCCTACCAACAAAGCATTCAGATGACCCCGTTTGAAGCATTGTATGGACACGACTGTTGAAGTCCTTTAAACCTCTCGAATCCAACCTTAAGGGTTGAAGCTTCAAAGCAAATGCTGGAAGACATGGATGACCAAATGAAGTCAATAAGACAGGACATCCAAGCTGCCAAGGATAGACAGAAGGCATACGCGGATTTGAAACGTCAAGATAGAACCTTTGCTGAAGGAGATATGGTCTTCATTTGCATATGTCCAAAGAAGAGTTCCCTATCCTTGGGTGAATGCAAGAAGCTAAGTCCAAGGTATTTTGGACCTTACAAGATCATCAAGTGCCTAGGACCTAATTCTTACAGACTTCAACTCCTTCAGAACCTAAAGGTTCATAATGTATTCCATATCAGTCTATTGAAGAAGTATGTACCTAACCCTAGACATGTACTTGATGATCAACAAGTTGTAATGCCTAGCTAAGGAGTCCTTGAGCTACGGCCTGACAGGATCTTAGATGTTAGGGATAGGCATTAAAGATCCAGAACCTTGAGAGAATACCTCGTCTAGTGGAAAGATTATCTCGAGGAGGATGCCACTTGGATGGATGAAAGTGCTCTCAACCAACAATAACCCCAGTTCTTCTCGAGATGAGGACATCTAGATTCCTTTAAGGGGGAGAGAATGTAATATTTCTGCTCGAAATATTAAAGAACCTTGATCACCGCACGCTCGCGCAAAAGTTGTGCAAAGTTATCTCCCGCTACGGAATAATGATAGTGACAAAGTCCTTAACCCGCACGCGCAACAATGAACCCATCCGCGATGTGCAAAAGAGGCCGGGGTTTAAAACCCGGAAGCCACATCAGAAACACCCCTTACGTAAAGGAAAATGGATAAATGATTAAAGTAGTGCAATTTTTTTAAATTAATTACCCCTCCCCTCAATCGATGCATGGCAGGGGGAGAGGGAGTGTGTGGAGGAGTGAGTTAAGTGGAGAGAGGGAGGAGTGTGGTGTGGGGATGCATGAGGGAGGGAAGGCATGAAAGCCCTCCACGTGTGTGGATCTCCCCCCCCCTTACACACTATATAACCTCCCCCTTAGAGCTTGGGGGGAGGCACAAAGGGAGGGAAGAGGAGGCCGTGCTATCAGGGGAGCTGCCGCCATCGCCATCGCCACACCACGCTAGCCGTCTGCAGTCACGTTGCTATCGCCACTCCATCCCAATCATCATCGCCTTCATGATCAGCACCTTCGTCGTCATCTCCCCCCCTCCAATCATTACCCCCCTCCATGCTTTCTGTAAGAAGCAGAAGCTTCTTAAGATAAGCTCCCATAGGCCTTGTGCACGCGACCTTTTCTACATTTCTTAAAACCCACATCTGTCAAGGGAATTCCTAGGCGAGGGGAAAATAGGCAAACTTTGAGGCTGATTTGCCAAAGCTTGGAGGAAGTTCAGAAATCGCATAGAGGCAAGGACAAACCGCGGAGTCCAAATCCACTACATCAATGATGGCTCCAAAACAAAAGATGCAAGGTGCACACGCGGAAGGCTCCAACCCAAGTTTAAGTGTGGACATCCCTACGAGCCCTCAAGCCCACGTTCTTAAAAGAATGATTCTGCATTAAAGCAATGCATTAGGCACGTTGAATTTTCATGGGAAGAATGCATTTACGCATGTTTCTAATTCACGTTGTCTAGTTAAAATACATTTGGGAAATTATCTCCTTGAACGATTTACAAGAGTTAGTGCATGTCATGCGGATTGGGTTGCTTGCATTTCTAAGTTGCAAATCCTAAGCGCATATTGCTTAGGTTTAAAAGATGAAACTATTTAAATGCATCTTTGATTGGCCGCAGAAAAGAAAAGCGCATAAGATCATTGTCGTTGTTGTCCAAGTAATTGCATTGCATGGAAATTAAACCATGGACTTGCATGTTGCATGCGAAGATGCTTGTGTTTTAAGACGGATCAAGTGCCGTAGAATGGATTAAGTCAACATTAGTCTTATAATATTCGTCATGCATGAACTTCATTTATCGAGGTTGCATCTAGAAAAGAGTTGTATGTCATATTAAAGCCTGGAATTCAATGGAATTAAATGAAAGGTTGTAGGAAAAAACTCTTGATGTAAATCCATGTAGGTTTTACACAAGTTATTCTCCAAATTGTCAATCTTCATGATTTTAGCAAGGACAAGAAATAGTTATTGCAAACCTTATGGTTGCATAGAAGTAATGAATCACATATTTACATGTAATGTGACATCTTGCAACTATTTACACCTTTAGAACAATTTTAGCATCTCTAAGAAGAGAGTGTTTCTTGTCGCAAGACAAGTAGACCGATTTGGCTAGATCACTTGTAAGGGTATAACCCTCAAGGGATTCTTAAAAGCATAAGTAGTTAGTACAAGGAACACCTCAAAGTGCTAGCTAGGGTTAGCACGTTAGAAATTCTTCATAGTATCACACTTAGGATGCCAAGTCGACACTTTCGAACCCAAAGATCCTACCCACATTCACGGAATGTTGGGTTAATTGGACACTCATACAATAACGATCTAGGGTTTTACCCTAAGGATCGAATGACCTAATACTAAACATCCAATTGAGTTTAGAAATCCTAGGGCCAAATGTTATTGGCCTAGTAAGGTTAGGGATTGGGTTGGGTCAAGAGGACTCCCAAACCCTACATCTTGACCAAATGTATTTCTTGACCAAGAAACACCATTGATGGGAGAAATGATCCCACGAGTTAGGTGCGACGCCTGTGCAACAAGTTGCAACATCGCATGGTTTTGTGTTAAATCACAAAGTAGAGGTACCACTCCTTAGAACAAGGTTGGCAGGTTCTAGCGCAAGTCTAACTTGCAAGAGGATAAGTAATCCTGCTACTGAGTTGCTAATTTAGGATAGCGAGAAATTGACGAACCAAGTTAGGGTGACAAAGTTACCTAGGATTTACTATCTTTAAGGAACCTTGGTGTGCAGATCGGATGCAGAATGCTCACGTAGTGAATCCTGGAAGGTCCCCAAGAACAATGAACTCTACCTTTTTGCACAAAAAACCATGTAAAAGCATGCACGACAAGAGGCAAGAGACAAATTGGGTTCAATCTCCCCCATGCCTTGTGTGAGCGCTTCACAAAGCATGTATTTTATGTATATTTCAATCTTCATGCTCAATAATAGCCCAATTTACAAAAATATGACAAGCTTTTAGCTTTTGAGTTTGCTTTCTACAAAAATAGGAAATAAAGCTAATGGACGGTGCCCATAGAGTCTGGCACACCCAATCTCAATGTCCAAATAGAAATAACATATCCGTGCGCATAGGCGCATACAAAATAATAATAAATAATCGATTTCTCAATAGACATAACAAAATATAGGCGTGGCGCCTATCAAAATATAATACAAAGGTCGAATACTCGCTAAACTCCAATGCTTTCCTCCGCCACTGCTGCTATCTCTACACATCAACTGAAGCATTCACAATCGTTAGTAAAATAATACAATTAAACCGACAAAAGTGAATACTAGCAGTCTTCAGCTACATAAATAAATCAACTGGTTAGAAATAAATCCTAACCTTAATTTATTACGAGTGCGCACTCTAAACTCATAAACGTTTATTAATTTAATATGCATTTTGCGGAATCACCCACTATGGAATCACCCACGTACACACTAAATTAATGAAATGCCCGAAAAAGACAGGCATCCCCATCAACTTCTCGCACAAAGAATCCTCTTTGTGTATGAGCCCCGGTCATCTAAGTTTATGGAATCCACCGTAAAACCTCACGGAATCCACCGTGGCACGGAATCCACCGTGGAATATGCCTCCTGGCATCATACCCCCGGGGTGGGATAGCAATTGACCTCAATTGCTATTAGCTCAATGTGGAGCTAACAGAGTGGGAAAAGCATTTAAGTCTCTAGCGTGCATCCATTGTGCTTCCTCTACAGGATGGTTCTAAAATTTTACTAGATATCTAGAATACCTTCGGCCAGTTCTAGTGGTCATGTAGTCAGTGTCTATGATGGCTTCTGGTTCAAGTATTTCAGTCTCTTCCTCTAATAAAGGTGGGTTTTCATAAACAGGGTGGATAGGTAATTGGCCTCTAAATGGTCGCAATAAGCTAATGTGGAATGTATTGTGAATTTTCCAATGAGATGGTAATTCTAACTTGAATGCATTATCATTAATCTTGTGAATAATTCTAAATGGTCCATAGAATCTAGGAGCTAATTTGACAACTGGATGTCTATCTACACTTTGCAGTCTATGCTTTTCTATTCTAAGCCAAACATAATCATCAACTTTGAAATTCATGGCTTGTCTTTTCTTGTTAGCTTGTTTGGTATATGATTGTTGGGCTTTAGCAACCATATCTTTAACCTCATCAAAAATACTATTATGCATAGTAGCAATATCATCAGCACTCTGAATTCTATTAGACAAAGATGCAACAGGTGTAGATAATCTATATCCATAAATGATTTCAAAAGGTGCTTTCTTTGTAGATGTGTGCGGTGTATTGTTGTATGCAAACTGTAATAAATGCAAATGAGTATCCCATGTCTGAGGTTTAGAGATAGTATATGCACGTAAAAGATCTAGAATGGTGCTATTTGTGGCTTCTGTTTGTCCATTTGTTTCTGGATGAAATGCAGATGAGAAATCAATCTTTGTGCCTAGATTTGCAAACAGTGTAATCCAAAAATTATTACAAAATCTAGAATCTCGATCTGAAATAATCACTTTTGGCAATCCATGGTTAGTAAAAATAGTTTTCAAAAATAATTGTGCTGCTTGTGATGCTGTTAAAGTTTTCTTACATGCAATGAAATATGCTTGCTTACTAAATCTATCTACAATTGTCCAAATCATGTCATGGTTAGATTTAGTATTTGGTAAACCAGTAATGAAATCCATAGATATATGTTCCCAAGGTTTAGATGGAATAGACAAAGGCATTAGTAATCCATACTGTTTACCATGATGTCTCTTTATTCTTTGACAAATCAAACATTCAGAAATGAAATTAGATACATCTGCATCCATATGCGGCCAATAGAAATCTTCAGTTAACATGCGTAATGTAGATATGATACCTCTATGACCTTGATATGGGGGACAATGAATTTCATTCAAAACAAGAGATCGGAATGGAATAGTAACACACAGTCTCTTTTCAAAAAACATAAATCCATCATTATATGACAATGAATCAACAGGAATGAAATTATTTTGAACTAATTTTTGCCAATCAGAATGAAAAGTAATATCCTGGTGATATGTATCTTTCATAGCAATCAAAGAATCAAAAGATATGATAGAAATATTATGAATTGCAGGTCTTCTACTCAATGCATCAACAACTACATTTTCTTTTCCAGGTTGGTATTGAATGATAGGATGAAAACTTTGAATGAAGGAAGCCCATTTGATATGACGGTCAGAAATTTGGGGTTGGCTAAGTAGATGTCTAATGCTTTGCTGGTCAGTCTTTATCATGAATTCTGAACCCATTAAATAATGCTTCCACTGTTTTAATGCTTGTACAACTGCTAATAGTTCTTTGTCATAAGTGGAATATTTGAGCTCAGATGGTTTCAGCTTAGAACTAGAATATGCTATTGGATGATTGTCTTGCATTAATACGGCTCCTATTCCTGATCCGCTAGCATCGGTCACAACTAGAAAGAATGGTCTATTAAAGTCAGGCAATTGTAGAACAGGGGCATTAGTTAATGCACGCTTCAGTAAGTCAAAGGATTTCTGCTGAGTTTCAGTCCATTGATAAACAATTCCTTTCTTAAGAAGTTTTGTTAATGGTAAAGCAAGTAATGAAAAATTACGTACAAACTTCCTATAGAAACTAGCAAGACCAAGGAATGAGCGTAATTCATGTACATTTTTAGGAATAGGCCAATGCAATATTGCATCAATTTTCTTAGGATCAACTTTAATTCCTTCTTTTGATACAATATGTCCTAAATATTCTATTTCTGTCTTAAAGAATTCACTCTTTTCAGGATTTGCAAACAATTGATTTTCTTTCAGTAATTGAAAAACTAATGATAAATGCTCATAATGCTCTTTTTCACTTTGACTAAACACCAAAATATCATCAAAGAAAACAATCACACAATACTGATATTTCAGAAAGATACGGTTCATCATTCTACTGAAAGTGGCTGGTGCATTAGTCAATCCGAATGGCATGACTAAGAATTCGTAATGGCTAAACTGTGTCCTGAATGCGGTCTTAAATATGTCGGATTTATCTAGCCTCACCTGATGATATCCAGACTTAAGGTCAATTTTACTAAATATAGAAGATCCTTGCAGTTTGTCCATAAGGTCATCAACTCTAGGTATAGGATACCTATTCTTTACAGTGATCTTATTTAATGCTCGGTATTCAATACACATACGATAAGTATTATTCTTTTTCTTGACTAAGAGTACAGGTGCACCGAATGGAGAACTGCTAGGTCGAATTAAGCCTCTATTTAGTAATTCTTCAACTTGACTCTGGATTTCTTTTTGCTCTATTTGATTGTGCCTATATGGTGCTTTGCAAGGTGGTTGTGTGCCAGGTATCAAATCAATCTTATGGTCTTCTGGACGTGAATGTGGTAAACCTGGTGGTAGGTCTTCTGCAAAACAATCCTTAAAATATGCAAGAAATTCCTTATGCCTAGGGTGCATATGATTTTCCTTTGCGTGCAATTCATTCACCCAAATGAGATATGATTTAGTATTCTTGCGTAGTGCACGTTTTGCTTGAGTATGCGAAAGCAGTGGAAAAATATTAGATGCATGCATACCATATAATGTAATAGATTTTCCTTGAAAATTAATATTCATTGTATGTGTGGAATAATCTATATTTGGATTATGCTGGTGTCTCCAAGGCATTCCTAAAATAATGTCACTTGACTGTAATGGGACAACTAAGAAATTTCTTCTTTCAATATATGAACCAATTTGAATTTCTAAATCTTGTACTTCTTGTGTGCCATTGTACCTAATGCCTAAAAATGCAGCTTTTATGCGATAATGCGTAGGTACAGTCTGTAATTTCAATTCCTTTACCAATTTTGCTGAAATAAAGTCATGAGTACTACTGTCATCATGCAAAATAGTTCTTTCCTTTCCATGCACCATACATTTCATAGTCAATAATGAATGTGGAGTAGGCATACCTGGTAAAGTGTCGGAAGTAGTAGTAGGATCATCCTCATCTTCAGTGAAATCCGGCATATCCTCATGCTCGTCTTCGTCCATGGCTCCAAGATAGTTGATATGTGCTGGTGGCTTCTTTGAATGACAATTTGCTGCGAGATGCTCTGGCTGGTGACACTTATAGCATACTATTGGCTTGGCTTTGGTTACATTATTTGCAATGGCTGGAAGTCTGGGTACATTTGGATTTGCTTGTGGAATAGGCTTTGGATTTGGATTGACAGTGGATGGTAATGCAGGTGGTTTAGCCCAATTCTTGCGGAAAGATGGTGATGAGAAACGACCTGGATTAAACCTTCTAAAATTGGAATTGAATTGTTTAGTTCCATAATTACCGTTGGCTTGGAATTGCTGTGGTCGTCTGTCTCTTCCGCGTAACTTGTCTTCAGTGTCGTGAGCTAAGGAGATGGCGTCTTCAAGGGTAGCAGGCTTGAACATGTTCACTTCAGCGTAGTAATGTCCAAGAAGTCCAGACATATACTTCCGCTTATGTGTCGTCTCTGGTACGTCTTCAAGCATGCGTAGCTGTAGGAGTGCATTCCAAAAACGCTCTGTATACTGTGGAATAGGCTCACGATCCCGTTGTTGAAGTAAATCCCATTGCTTGATAGCCTTCTCATGAAATTGCGGTGGAAGGAAATTCTGCATGAACTTCTTCTTGAAATCTTCCCAAGTAGCAGGACATTCTATGCTCTTGCGGACTACAGTCCACCATAGTGATGCTCTGTCTATCAGATGATTAGTAACACACTTGATTTTATCTTTTTCTGGATAAGTTTCCTCATGGAAATAGTCATCAAACTGGCTAATGAATGATAAAACAGTCTTTTCTTCTCGTATGCCATTGAAAGTGCGAAATTTGAAACTTCGTTTACTTATCTTGGATTCCTTGTGAATGGTTTGTGCTTCAAGAGTGGCGTCGATGGTACGGCGAATCAAATCTTCAGCTTGAGGTTCTTCTTTGTCGGTGGACGCTCTTTGTAGTTTTGTCAATTGCGCTTGCAATGCTTGCCTAGCCCTTCGCTCTTCTTCCAATTGTAGCATGATTAGATCCAGCTTTTGTTCCATGGTAGGCTCAGGTAAGTCGTCTTCAGCCATAGGATCATCCATATGTGGAGTCGTCATCCTGTAAAACTCAATAAACCTTTCTCACTCAAAATCAGGTTAGTGGGATGAGCGTAGCTCAAATTCGGGGTTACAAGGCTATGTATTTTTGGGTATTTTTTCTCAATTTTCAGAAAATCTGCAATATTTCCGTCTTTGTTTGCTGAAAGTACTTCAACAAACTTGTAGATAGGTAGAACACCTTGCCACGAACAACTTTCCAGTTCAGAGTTTTTGGATAGGAACAAGTCTTCTATGAGTTTTGAGCACTAGTCGATTCAGATTCCAGTTGACTAGTCTGACTTGCAGAGTTGCAGACTTAGCAGACTTACAGAGTTGCAGACTTGCAGAACTTAGGCCGACTTGATGAACTTGCAGAACTTGATTCCACGTGACTTACAGAACTTGACTTTTGTAGTGCAGGACCTGGAGTTTGTGGACTTGTTTGCCTTGTTTGACTTGAGTAACTTGGCTTGACTTAAGGAAGTTAAGCTTAATAGCTTAATGAATGAACAAGCGGCGTCTGATTTCGTGGGGAGGGGGGCATTTTTCACGTTGCGAAAATTTCGGGCCTCCTCCAGATCAGTCGATTGATTTACTTGTTGCTAACCAAGCTTCATAAGCTTTCTCTTAAGCTTTTTGAAAGAAATAATTAGAAGAATAATGAAGCTTATCTCTGGTTTTTCCACGACTTGATGAAGGAGATGGATGCGTGGTCCTCCGCCTGCAGAGCCTGGTCCTTCGCGATCTGACAGTAGAAACAGGGGTTCTTGATCGCCAGAAGTCTGCCTGTATCGATGGTTCGCGATGAGATTGATTGTAGAGCCCGATCGTTCCTCGAGCTCCGCCTTCGCCCGAGATTGGTAGCGATTGGAAGCTCTTGATCTCTGCTCCGCTCTGATACCACTGGTGCACAGTTCGAACGCAGAATGCTCACGTAGTGAATCTCGGAAGGTCCCCAAGAACAATGAACTCTACCTTTTTGCACAAAAAACCATGTAAAAGCATGCACGACAAGAGGCAAGAGACAAATTGGGTTCAATCTCCCCCATGCCTTGTGTGAGCGCTTCACAAAGCATGTATTTTATGTATATTTCAATCTTCATGCTTAATAATAGCCCAATTTACAAAAATATGACAAGCTTTTAGCTTTTGAGTTTGCTTTCGACAAAAATAGGAAATAAAGCTAATGGACGGTGCCCATAGAGTCTGGCACGCCCAATCTCAATGTCCAAATAGAAATAACATATCCGTGCACATAGGCGCATACAAAATAATAATAAATAATCGATATCTCAATAGACATAACAAAATATAGGCGTGGCGCCTATCAAAATATAATCCAAAGGTCGAATACTCGCTAAACTCCAATGCTTTCCTCTGCCACTGCTGCTATCTCTACACATCAACTGAAGCATTCACAATCGTTAGTAAAATAATACAATTAAACCGACAAAAGTGAATACCTAGCAGTCTTCAGCTACATAAATAAATCAACTGGTTAGAAATAAATCCTAACCTTAATTTATTACGAGTGCGCACTCTAAACTCATAAACGTTTATTAATTTAATATGCATTTTGCGGAATCACCCATGTACACACTAAATTAATGAAATGCCCGAAAAGGACAGGCGTCCCCATCAACTTCTCGCACAAAGAATCCTCTTTCTGTATGAGCCCCGGTCATCTAAGTTTACGGAATCCACCGTAAAACCTCACGGAATCCACCGTGGCATGGAATCCACCGTGGAATATGCCTCCTGGCATCAAACCTAAGGTATTTGCTAATTTGGGTCGACAGGGTGTAAACCCTAACCCAAGGATAAAAGGATAAACAAACAACCCTTGGGGATCTTACCAAGTCGCAATTGATCCCCGATCGAATGCTAGATGCATTGGGAGAGAAGGATTCACTCCTTAGCAGTTGGCCAAATAAACGATCACTGGATTGTTTGTGTTTGTATAAGTTAGGAGTACTATTTTTATTGCTTTGCTCAATGAACTAAGGATGTAAAGATAATTAATGCTTCAGGTTGAAGGCCTAGAGGGAGAGGTAGCATTAGTTACCCTCGACTGTCTGCTTGACCCTAACCAAGGGGGTTGTTAGCCGCGCCGGGAACGTGGACTGAACCACCAGCGAGAGGTCTCTTCGTTGGGTGCTACTTGGAGCACGAGGATGCTTGGGTGCCACGGGGGGCTCTGGCCTATAAATCCCTTGCCTTCCGGGTTCTGCACAAGAGGCCGACGTGACTTGGGATTGGATCTCGAGGCCCGCATACTAGTCTACAGGCTGAAACTTGGATTAGTAATCCCTGAGGATTACTGGATTACTTTCGAGCGGATTATGGATTGCCTTCGGGTGGATTATGGATTAGCCTTTGGGCTGGATTATTATATGATGTAATCCAAAGATAAAAAAGATCGATTTTTGAAAAGGAACTTGTTTGACACTGTTTTTCTACGTCAAGTGCTAAGATTACGTGAAGGAACTGGTTTCTAATTGGCTAATTAAGGGAGCTATTTTTGCATGTCAAACTAAATGTGGTAGGTAATTAGACAACTAAAGAAACCCTGAGGAAAGTGCGGTCCCGGGAACTTTTCTCGAAGGAAATGAATAGCAAGGAACGTTGACCTAGAGTCTAAGTTACTAGAATCCTGATTTATGTTGTTTTAGGGGAACGGAATGGGACTATGCCTTATGGGTAGAGAGGTCAAGCTTTGCATCCCTCTCGTTTCCCATTCTGCTTGAACCAAGTGCAGCATGAATCCGCTTCGACCTTGATGTTTCTGCGTAAAGTAGTTCGCCTGGGGTTCGATGCTAGCTACCATTCTAGGAAATTGACCACTAGGAAAACCCTGATTCAGGTCGGTCCTAAGTGGGAATGGCCGGAATGCTTCCGCTTCGTGGCAAAATCGAGAGGACCTAGATCGCAAACCCCATGACATTCCGTGGGAGTGCCGTGTGATGCTTTCTAGACTCTCTTCCTGATGGGCTGCTAAGACGTGTCCTATGAGCGAACAGGTGGGCACGTTACAATCATGCATGTAGTAAGTCTCACAAGTAACAAAAGAGACCTGTTAAACACACAATTGATTGAGCAAGAGTAACGTAAGCTCAATATATAGCCATGCTAGGTATGCATCACCGACAACGATCTAACAAAGATAGGTACTGACCCAAATACAAATGTTAGATTAGACCACTAGGCATCCACTACATACATACAACATGAAGAGATCATATGCATGAAGTAAACATCCCACTGTTTCACTATAAGGAGCTCAAGATCAACTACAATTCAATGCATAATATAACATCCAATGTCAAGTGACTCAATACATAATGCCAAATAGCTCCCATTGAAGCAAAAGTTGAATGCCAACTAAGCAACAAGCTCAATACATCAAGTGAATAGCATCCAAACATCCAAGATAAATGTAGCATAGGTCACAAAGCCCATAAATGTAGCATCCAATGAAAGGAATGACTACTAATGTCAAAGCATCCAAGCTCCAATCTTAACTTAAGAGTATGCCATAAGCATGTCCATGGGCATACATGACAACTAGAGTGTAGATACATCCAATATGTGCTATTCTACTAGATTCGAAGCCTTGAGTGGAAGCACACTAGCAAAAGCAAGAGCTATGGTGGAAGGAGTAAGAGAGCAAGAGCGAGAGAGACACAAGATGGTGGGAACTCCAATTGTTATAATTTGTGACGGGCCTTCCCCTATTCAAATGCCATTAAAATAATAAAGAATGAAGTGATAGTTATGGGAACTTGCCACCTACAATATACAAGTGTGCAGGCACTGTCAGTGTAACTAATGTAGGAGCAATTAGGCAAAGTCACCTTTACCCCCAACACTTGCCAATATTTACATTCTCTCTTCAATCTAAAGTAGCCCTCATATATTGTTTTTCTTCTCTTTCAATAATTTCATTCTTCTCTATCTTCTCCCCCCTTCAATTTGGTGCTTTCGTCTCTCCCCTCCATTTTATCTACTCTCTTCACAAACAATTATATCTATGTGCTCTATATACTCCCCTCTCTCCCTTCTCTAGTTTTATGCTTTTCCCACCCTTTATGTCATGGTTATATCGGCCTATGTCTTCTTCATCAAACTTCCCAACCTGTCTAAATAGGTCGCCATGGCCATGTAGCTCACTTACCAAATCAGCTTTGTCATCATCTTATCCTCCTCTAATCGAACTATTATCATGTCTTAAGTTTGGCATCTACCTCTTCAAAAACTAGACCAAGGAGATCATCTCATCCTCTTCCAAATTGCCAATCTCCTAGATTGAGAAATTTGATTTACACCTTTGGAAGTGTCACATACAAAGTCCTCTAAAGTCCTCTATAAGGGTTGTAGACAAAGCTCACTCCAAAGCTCTTCTTATACTTTTTTATGTTGTAACTTTTCCTTGGTCTAAGAGCATGTTATAGTGGACATAAAAGAGTTAAGATCATGTATTCTATGGTGTGCATAGACTTTTGAATTTTCATGGCTTATGAAAACAAAATTCTAGTGTTCCTTCTATCCATGGTTGCAATGTATAATGTATTCCTGAGGTTTATGAATTTATTTTCTTAGTGATATGGAAAAAACCTCACAACATCCTCTGCACACACACGCATATGCACATGCTCACACACATAATAACACATCTCTCTCTCTCTCTCTCTCTCTCACACACACACACACACACACACACACACACACACACACACACACACACACACACACACACACACACCTGCCATTTGTAGTGGACTCGCTATCGCTCTTTCTCTTGTATCAGTCATTTGTAGTGGAGACAAATAGGCCCGAGACACACAGACATGCATGCGCATGCACATAGACACACACACTTAAACCTGCAGAGAGAGCCTTCTTTAATGAGAGGATAGAGTGCTAATGTAGCAAGTAAAGCCTAATTCATAAATAGATAAACTTTTATGGTGGGGAAAGATCGGTAGTCGCAGCGGTCGACGACAATTAGTTGGCTTACGAGCAGTAGTGAGGATGCTGTTAAAAAATATCCACCTTGCCATAGGCAATGTCAGGATAGTCCCAACTTTTAGCAACAATGGTACCATGGCTCCGCCAAAGCCTATAGTGCCATTGGTAGTTAAACCCAACGTCAACCCTAAGGAGGGGAAAGTGAACTTCCAGAGGCACCTAGTGTGAAATACTCGCAACATGTAGAAGCCCCAATGAAAGGTACAATCCAATTAAGAAAATGGGTCCCCAAACATAAATCACAGCCTACCAAGGGCACATCTACAAGATCTCATAGCTCTCATATCCCATACACTTGACCTAAAATAAAAAGTTGGTGTTACACGAATAGGCAAAGGACCTAATTGGGATGAGTGCCAAAAGCCCTATTGCATGTCCAAGGCTTCTATGATAGCAATACTCTGGTGTAGTTACCTAAATCTACAAATGGCGTACATGCCCATCTGCCATAACCCCCAACTAGCATTTATGTACCCATAATCTAGTTAGGAGGTAAAAATTAGAGCGAGAAAAAAGATGCTCAATCTATGAACACTCAATGATTCTATCAGTCAAAAGTAAAAACCTACTACCGATAGGCCTAGTCCTAATACCTGCAATGCACCACCCACAACACAAATAGAGAACCACATGTCCCCTGAACCACAAGCTCAATCATAGGTGGCAAATAACAAACACTCTAATGACCACCTCATAGAGGAGGTAATTATAGTTAAGCAGTCTAGTCGAGTCAAACCCCAATGACCCATAGGCCTTAAACCGCCTTATCAACACCGATCCATTATTGAATTGGCATCCAGTATGGCCTTAAACATGGGAGATGAGTTAGTGACATGTATCAAATGATTGGACTCAACTTTTATGATGTTTGTTGTAAGCTATGAATGCTTGGACATAGACATGCTTAACGAACAAATAGCAAATGGCATATGCTCTTTTCCTTGTCCTTGAGAGAAATTGGAATTCATATTCAAAAAAACTCCCACGATTGCAAAATAGTTGATTCCCATGATTTCAAAATAGTTTCTAGCATAATGAGCTCAAGAGATATCTTGACTGATGTACTAACCTATATCACACATGTGGGCATTTTCTCACAAGATATGGACCACCATGGTACATTGGAGTATAACCCAAACTTCTACAATTGGCTTTTGAAACACTAGAGCATATCAAGAGTGTAGCAAACTCCCTTACCCTTTCATTCTCCAATCCTAGAAAGGATTCTTATAATTCCAAGTGGTGAGGGAGTAGGGTGAATGGTGAATATGAGTTGAAATATGATTGAACTCCAAAGAGAAGAATGAATTGAATTTTTATTTAGTGAAAATTTCTTCACAAAGTTCTTGTATGGAATGCATGGATTGATTGATATAAAAAAATTGCATTCCTTGGCTGATACATTTCACTATTGAAAATGTTTCATTCTAACCACTTCACTTTTTAAGCAAAAATTATCCTTCAAAGAGAACTCACTGTGAGCTATTGTGTTATAATAGGAATGGAAATGGTAGGGATCCCATTTTCTAGGAAGAACAGAACAAATATCACTTAACCATGGAGATATAGGTTTACAACTAGCTACAATACGGAAGCATACACAACCTACAAAAACTTGCAGCAATTGAGGATGTAACTAGGCAGATTGTCGAGCAATGCAATCTAGCCATTTCTCAAATGTCTAAGAAAAATAGTGGTACAGTTACGATCAAAAAAGGGGATGTAACCAAGAGTATGGAAGTTGTTCTTAGCCTGAATTTGATTGAGAAAGCTCTAGGGTTAATAGAGAAGCCAAAAAAGAGCCCAAAGAGAGACATGTATAGCATCCTAGGAATGAAAAAAAAAACAAGTGTGTATGAATGATGGAATCAGCGTAGAAAACATCCCTAAGCCCATTTTTAGATTGCAAACTAAGATGGTACTTGCTTTATTCTTGAGCCAGAGGTACAATGGACTCATGAATAGAATAGGGATACCACTACTCAAGAGTATTGTAGCCAAGGCACTTGACAAAGTAAATATAAATTCCTATGTTCAAATTGTTGCGATATCGAGCTCCACTCGTGATACGCCAGGGTGACCGTTGTGTATTTATGTCACCGACTTGTCAGTTGCAGATGCAGTTGGTACACCGCCCATGAATAATAGCTACATGATAGCTATCCTTATCTACTCTAGTTCGTGGCTCAGTTAGTATGCCACCTTAGTTAGTTGAGTTTGGTTTGAGACCTATATATAGGGTTCTTCTATTTCTTTGTACTAGAGTTCTTTTGGCTTACACAACTAAGAAGAGAAAAACTGTTTTCAGCCTCCACCCTTGTGTGTCTTCCCCCATTGTGCAAGCAAGAAAGCTTCAAGCAAGACTCCTTCCTTCTCTCCCACAATCTTGACATGGTATCAGAGCCTTGTTCGTGGTAAGGAGCTCAAGAAAGCAAGCCAAGCTCGCGGTGTTCTGGTAAGAGGAGCAGTGTTGCTTTCATATTCTGTTTTGGGAGCAGATCTCTGCAGGTAGCACAGCCGGAAATTGCAGGAGTGCATTGTCTCAGGTTGAGACGCCCTTCGCGGTGAAGCAAGAGGGCAGTATATGCTGCGGGAAAGAGCTTCAGCTCTTGGCGACCCTGTTTTTTTTATTTGAGGCCATTTCGGGGCCTGTTTTGAAGGCGGAAGTTTTCTGCACGCACTCAGGAAAAGGCCATGTTTTATGCTGTGCGACCACTGTTCTATAGGTCGGTGAAAAGTTACCACAGAGATTGCATCGTATGCTTGTGTGCAGAGACATTGGGAGTTACAGAATCATCCCTGTTGCCTGTTGATGCAAAATCGTCACTAGGAAGTGACTGTGTGGTCAAATACCACTTTCGCCAGTTTTGCAGATTTGCCCTTGTGAGGGTGAAGCTGTGTTTTTTGCAGTGACAGAATTTTTTGCAGTATTCTGTAATGGCATCTGATTCTCTCTCACAGATTGTCACTGAAAAGCTTGACAAGAACAACTTCCAAGCATGGAAGTTTAGAATGACAAATTTCCTTATGGGAAAAGGATATTGGGAATTTGTTGCAGGAAATGAAGAAGAACCAGTTCTTCCTGATGTTCCCAATCAACAGCAAATGCAGGCATTCAAATCATGGCATGAGAGAGCCAGGAAAGTTATGTACTGGCTGTCTATCAGTATTTCAGACTCTATGATTGTGCATATTCAGGATGCAAGTACGCCAAAGGAGGCATGGGATACTCTGTCAAAGATGTATAGCACAAATACGCAAGCCAGGAAAATGCAGCTCAAGCAAGAGTTGCACAATGTGCAAAGAGAAAATATGAGCATCAATGACTACCACATGAAAGTGAAGAAGATTGCAGATGCACTTGCTTTCATTGGGTCGCCAGTGGAAGATGATGATTTAGTTTCTGTGACCTTGAATGGTCTAGGAAAGGATTATGCACAGTTTCGGACATCCATTTCAGTTCGTGAAAGATTTCCTGATTTTGAGGAGTTGATTGCTCTTCTAATTTCTGAGGAGCAGAGAAATGGTGGTGCATCTTCTTCAGGAGGAACTTCGAAAGAAGCTGTCTTCTACTCAAATGCTGGAAGAGGTAGAGGCAGAGGTAGAGGAGGCCGATTTGGAGGCCGTGGTAGAAATCAGAATATGCAGCAAACTCAAGAAAACCAGTCCTATGGAGGAGGACGTGGTAACTCTAGAGGCAGGGGGAGCCAAAGAGGTCGTGGTGGATGGCAAAGAGGCCAAAATGCAAACAGTAATGTTGAATGCTACTACTGTGGTAAAATGGGTCATATGGCTAAAGACTGCTATAAAAAGAAAAATGACATCATGAATGGAAAACTGCAACAAGGGAATTATGCATCTTCTAGCAGACAGGGTGATGACAGAAATGAGCATTTGTTCATGGTGCAGCACATGAACAATTCTGTGACAAGTGCAGAAGAAAGCAATGATGTATGGTATGTTGACTCAGGTGCATCAAACCACATGACAGGTCATGCAGAATGGATGGAGGATGCAAGGAAAATGGAAAAACCAGGATTTGTGGAGACTGGTGATGATACTGCACATCCTATTGTGCAGATTGGAAAAATTCCTTTGTCTATGCAGGATGGCAAAAAGAAATACCTGTCCGATGTATTTCATGTCCCGAATATCACCAAGAATCTGGTTTCTGTCGGTCAAATGGTTGAGCAGGGCTTGCAGGTCAGATTTAATCCTCATGGATGCTTTGTTGAGGATATGAAAAATAAAGGTCGCTTGATAGCAAAAGGAAAGAAGAAGGGAAGAATGTTTACGTTGGATGCAGACATGTCTGAATTGAGTGCAGCAATGTTTGCACATGGGACCGGTGTAGTTGCAGATATTGATATCTGGCATAAACGCATTGGTCATGTTAATGTACAGCGACTTAAATCAATGCAGGCCCAAAATATTGTTGCAGGATTGCCAAAATTCAAGGTTGCAGAAATGCATAAGGTATGTGAAGCCTGTCAGTTTGGAAAACAGGCAAGGAAACCATTTCCTAGACATGTTCAAGAGAGTGAGAAGCCATTGGAATTAATCCACTCTGATGTGTGGACTACTAAAGCTGCATCTCTTGGAGGCTGTCATTATTTTGTCACCTTTATTGATGACTATAGCAGAAAAGTTTGGGTGTATTTTATGAAAAAGAAAAGTGAAGTTTTTGGGCATTTCAAAACTCTTAAAGCTATGGTTGAAAAAGAAACAGGCCTGCAAGTAAAATGCCTAAGGTCAGATGGAGGGGGAGAGTACCTCTCAAATGAGTTTGCAAAGTTCTTGCAGGAGCATGGTATAAAGCAGCAATATTCATGCAGTTATACCCCACAACAAAATGGAATTGGAGAAAGGAAAAACAGGCATATTGGAGAAGTATCTCGTGCCATGCTCAATGAAAAAGACTTGCCAGATTTTTATTGGGCTGAAGCAGTTGCTACAGCAGTCTACATAATGAACAGGACTCCCACTGCAGCAATACATGGAATGACTCCAGAGGAGAGGTATACTGGTAGGAAACCAGATATTTCTCATTTGAAAATTTTTGGTTGCATTGCCTATGTACATGTGCCAGATGAGCTGAGATCCAAGTTGGATCCAAAAGCTGAGAAGTGCATCTTTATTGGTTACTCTCTGCAGCAAAAAGGGTATAGATGCTATAACCCTTCTACTCGTAAGTTTACAGTGAGCAGAGATGTTGTTTTTGATGAGATGAGTAGCTGGTATAAACCAGTAAATGTGATTGACGATGTAGATGCACAAAATGGTAATGCTGCACAGAATTCACAACAGCAGTCACAAAATATTAGTGGACCTGGAGCGTCCTCTAGCAGTGGTTCACATTCTTCGCCATGGACAGGCAGATTGAGATCAGGAGAATCTTCTAAAGGCAGTGCAAATAGTGGTATGCAGGTATCACGTAAAGGAAAAGAGAAGGTAGATCAGCCCATGTTTGATGTGAATGCAGGTCACTCTTATGTGGATGGTGAATCCAGTGGCTCAGAACAGAGCATTGATGATGAGTTGGGTATTCCTTCTATTGTTACACCTAGAGTAAGGAAGACCAGGGATGTTTTGAGAGCACCTGGGAGTGAACCTACTTTGCGCAGGTCTACGAGAGCTAGGTATCCTGTGGATAGGCTGAAATATGATGGATTTACAGCCATTCACTATGCATATATGGTTAAAGTGATACAAGAACCAGAACCCACTTCTTTTGAACAAGCCATGGGAAAAGAAAAATGGGAGAAAGCCATGGATGAAGAAATGGATGCCTTGGAAGCAAACGCTACATGGGAATTGGTACCTTTGCCTAAAGGTAAGAATGCAATTGGCTGTAAGTGGGTTTATAAGGTGAAGCACAATGCAGATGGTTCTGTGAACAGATACAAGGCAAGATTAGTAGTCAAGGGGTATGCACAAACCTACGGCATTGACTATGAAGAAACATTCAGTCCGGTTGCAAGGATGGCAACCGTAAGAGCAGTCATTGCTATGGCGGCATCAAAGGGATGGTCTTTACATCAGATGGATGTAAAGAATGCCTTCTTGCATGGTGATTTGCAAGAAGAGGTCTATATGGAGCAGCCACCAGGTTATGTGCATGCTGTTCATCCTGAGTTTGTTTGCAGGTTGAAGAAAGCCTTGTATGGCTTGAAGCAAGCACCTAGAGCATGGTCTGACAAGATAGGGCAGTATCTTGTCACTATTGGCTTTCAGATTTCCAAGGCAGATTTCTCACTTTATGTGAGAAAAATAGAGAAAGGTATTATGCTACTTGTCATTTATGTTGATGATTTGATTATGACAGGTGACAGTGATGAAGATATCCTTCATGTGAAAATGCTATTAAAGCAGAAGTTTGAGATGAAGGATTTGGGAGAGCTGCGTTATTTCTTGGGCATTGAGGTGATTAGATCACCAAGTGGGATACAGCTCTTGCAGAGGCAGTATGGATTGGACATGCTGTCCAAATATGGGATGACAGGCTGTAAGCCTATTTCAGTTCCTTTGGAGCAGAATGTGAAGCTGAGCACAGATGCAGGTGAGCTTCTGGAAGACCCTACTATGTACAGACGCATAGTAGGAAGCTTGATTTATATGACTATTACCAGGCCAGATTTGAGCTATGCTGTTGGATTGGTAAGTCAGTTTATGCAGGCTCCAAGGAAACCGCATTTGGATGCGGCTAGACGCATACTCAGGTATGTGAAGTCCACATTGCAGTATGGACTATTTTATGAGACTGGGGTTCAGATACAGTTGCATGGATACACTGATGCTGATTGGGCTGGTAGTATTTCTGATAGACGATCTACCAGTGGATATGTGTTCTCTTTTGGGAGTGCTGCAGTCACTTGGAGCAGCAAGAAACAGCCTACAGTTGCCTTGTCGAGCACAGAGGCCGAGTACAGGGGTGCAGCAATGGCTGCATGTGAGGTAGCTTGGTTGCATAAGCTACTTTATGATATGCATCAGTCTAAAAATGGGCCAGTTGTCATTTATTGTGACAACATGAGTAGTATACACTTGGCAAATAACCCAGTCTATCATGCTAGAACAAAGCACATTGAGGTACATTATCACTATGTGCGAGAGAGGGTTTTACTAGGTCTTATTGATCTAGTTTATGTCAGCACAGAGGATCAGGTAGCTGACATATTCACGAAGGCATTGGGCGCAGAGAAGCTGCGCAAGTTCAGAGACCTGCTTGGTGTGCAGGAATTGGGATTGAGCTCGAGGGGGAGTGTTGAGATATCGAGCTCCACTCGTGATACGCCAGGGTGACCGTTGTGTATTTATGTCACCGACTTGTCAGTTGCAGATGCAGTTGGTACACCGCCCATGAATAATAGCTACATGATAGCTATCCTTATCTACTCTAGTTCGTGGCTCAGTTAGTATGCCACCTTAGTTAGTTGAGTTTGGTTTGAGACCCATATATAGGGTTCTTCTATTTCTTTGTAGTAGAGTTCTTTTGGCTTACACAACTAAGAAGAGAAAAACTGTTTTCAGCCTCCACCCTTGTGTGTCTTCCCCCATTGTGCAAGCAAGAAAGCTTCAAGCGAGACTCCTTCCTTCTCTCCCACAATCTTGACACAAATGACAATCCAAGCATCATCCAAGGTACTAGCATAAGCTCTAATATCCATGAGCAAAGAATCCCTAGTGACAAAGACTGATTCAGAAAGGGAAAAACTTGCATCCAAGGTATGAAAGATAGGTTTTGGGGTGCTAAAAATCCCAATATAAGAGGCCGTAGGGAGGATGGACATAGAAGAGAAAGGGGAGGAAACACCAGAACAATCACCAATCTATGAGAATCATCCACCCATTACAATGAGTCCTCTTGTCTCTTTCTCTACAGGGGAACCTTGGGAAAGAAGAAGCTAACAGAGTTTAGCAAGAAGAAGTAGAGCAAACAGCTAAGAAGAGAGAGGTTGATTGTCAAACTCAACAATAAGAAACCTCAACGGAGAGAATGGTTAGCAACAACAAGTAGGGGGAGCAAGGTTCAACACCATCCAGTCAAAGAGAGAGGCAAGGAATTATGCCAAGGATTCCCATTAGGAAGGTTAGAACCACTAATGAAGAAAGCAAAGACTTGTAGGGGGCTAACGAAGAGTCAAGGAAACTTGACGAGGAATGTAAAAAGAAACAAAAGGAGGAGGAAGAAAGGTTAAGACAAGTGGATGAGGAGCATGTGGCCATAGCCATCAAAATATCAGTAGAACAAAACTCTCAATCCTAGAGCTAGACATGATGAGCCCGACACATGAAAATGTCCCTAGAACAAGTGCTACCACAAAGGAGGCTAAACAAAGACTAGTGGTAGAGGGTACGGGAAAGGCCCCCATGCATGCAATACCATCATTCATGGTGGCTACCACAACTACCCCAACACAAGGAGCCATAGAAATAGTTTTCAATGAAAGTAACATGATGACATGGGTGCAATACCTACTAGGCAAAGTGCATGAGCTAGAACAAACAACATCAAAAGGGGCCCCAATGGTAGGAGCCAAGAGACTAGTAGTAGAGCAACCAATGCAGAATCGTGCCAAGGTCCCAAGGTGCCACACCTTGAGGTAGCAATCACTTTCGTGCCATATGTATAGTGCACAACCTAGAGGAGTATAATGAGCTAGTGAAAGGGCTCCAAAGTTAGTGTGAGAGATTGAATAAGGAGAGAAAATATGTACTTGTTGAGCTAGAAATGGAAAATGATACTTTTGCAGTCTTTTGAATAGAAAAGACAATGCAAATGACGATATTCTTTAGGGAAGTGATGGCACTAAAAGAAGCCTTGAAGGCAAGATAGGGTGACAATAATGTAAAAGACCTGTACAAGGAAGAAAGGAAAAGCCACATGGCATTAGAGCAATTATGTGCCTTTGACTCCAAATAAAACAAACACCTAGAGTTAGAAAACAAGGAGTTGAAATGGTAGAGGCATGAGTTGAGACTAGAGTTATAGGCCACAAAGATGCAAAGAGATAAAGAGGCTATAAAGAAGATATAAGAGCTACAAAATCAACTCTAGGCAACACTCCATGAGCATGACATCTTAAAGGAGTATAGGTGGAATGCCAAGGCCAAAACAAAGAGAAGATGCTTCTAATAAGAAAAGAGCAAGAGTATATGGTAATCATCTTTCTCACGAGATTAAAACCAAAGTCTCGAACAAATGAAAGAGAAAGCTAAAGGATAGACATAAAGAAATGATACTAGAATCAAAGATTTAGGAAGGCGCATGGGCGTTATCAGAAAAGCGAGCGCATAATGTTGAGATCGTAAGCTCAACATGTGCAAATATTGATGATGGACCGCCTAGCTAGATGGATCAACACATCTATACTTAGCATGTTGGTGGTTATTATGATCCTGAGATGGCCACTGACTTGTCACTTATTATATTTAGTTTGTTGCATGTACCTATAAGTGGCATAGTTATAGCACCAATCAACTAGTATAGTCAATTATACAATGTTTGCCTTAGTAGGCCACTTTCTTTTATATTATATCTTATCCATAATTTGTGTACATTGTAATTTGTGTGGAAGAAGAAGAAGAAACTAGCAAGAAAACATTTTTGTCTCCATCTCCCTTTTTGTGTTATTAAGTGAGCTTTTTCTTATATGTATAGTGTGTGTTTGGCATAGTAGCTCAAGCAAGTCCCGGCACCATGTGATTTTTGACATGATATTAGAGTGGTGCCACTGAGAGAGGTTGGTTTTCAAGGCTAAAGTGAAGGAGAAGAAATCAGGATTCGAGCAAGCAAGAAATCAGTAAGAAGCTCTCATATTCTTCGACTCTTTCTCTTGGATAGTGCCTGTGGTGGAGGCATCAGAACCAAGACAGAGTAAAAATTTAAGATTACTGTGAGATTTGGTGTGGGAGAAAAGCACTGTATATTTTGCAAATGTATCCTTTTAGACTTTCTCATTGCTTTTTTGGACATTCATATTTTAGGCCCCATTTTAGAACCACAAGATTGTGGACATTAGTTTTGGGCTATACTACGATTTTGGTTGTATCGATCGAAAGTGGGTGCATAGGTTGTAGATTTGAAAATTTTAATTTTTAAGGTGTTTTTCAAGAAGTAAACATAAGTTTTATCTGCAAATAGATTACAGGTTGCATGTACTATTGAGCAATCAGTGAAAAAGGTTGCTTGGTGTATTACTATGCACTTGTTGTGAAAGGTTGCAACAGACTTGCTTGTTTTGTATCATTAATTTTATGATAATGGTAGAGAACATTGGAAATCCCATCATTGATAAGCTGGACAAGGAAAACTGCCCTTTATAGAAGTTTCATGTGACGAGCTTCCTCATTGAAAATGGTCTTTGTGAGTTCGTTTCAAGTAAAGGAAAGGAGGCAATGTTGAGTATCCCTCTGACTATAAATGAATTAAAGGCATGGAAAGAATGGAATGCAAAAGAAAAAAAGATGATGTATTGGCTATCTTTAGTCATTGATAATATTATGCTAGGACATATTAGGAATGCAAAAAGTTCACATGTAACTTGTACAATTTTTGAGAACATGATTTTAGTAAGTATAAATGCATGAAAGATTCAACTTAAGAAAGAGTTTAATACTTTGAATAAAGGAAAAATGTTTATCAATGAGTATGTTTTGAAGGTGAGGAGCATTGCAAATGCTTTAGCAGCGATTGATGCAATGTTTGATGATGACAATTTGGTTTCATCTACTTTGGTTTGCCTTATTAATGAGAAGTCTTGGAAATGATTTGCCACTTCTGTATATGTACGGAAGCCATTTTCAGATTTTGATGTATAGTCACTGTATATCTTGGAAATCACAAAAGGAAGTAGAGTTGGCTGCATGTTCACTTTAGATGTTGGAATTCCTACAATGATTGTTGCTATGTATGCTAAAGGAAAAGGAGTGGTTGCAGATATTGAAATATAGCATAAATGCATTGAGGATACATAAATGTATTGAGCATGCATAAATGTATTGAGAATGCAAATGTGCAAAGGCTGAAACTAAAGTAGTCCAAAGGATTGCTTATAGGATTGCCTGCTTTTAGAGTTGCAGAATGTCATAAAGTGTGTGAAGAAGGCCAGTTTGGTAAGCAGACAAGACAACCATTTGCACATGATAGAGATGTGAGAAAAAATATACTTGATACTGTACATACAGATTTTTGGGGGTCTATATAGAATGTATCACTTGGTGGCAGCAAATACTTTGACACTTTTATTGATGATTATTCAAGGAATTTATGGGTATATTTCATGAAGGTAAAAATTGATGTGCGCACTTCAAATATTTCAAGGCCTCTCTTGAAACAAAAACAAACTTGAAAGTTAGGTACTCGAGATGAGATGGAGGGGAGAGTGCCTCTCTAATGAGTTTACTGGCTTCTTGAGGTCTCATGGGATAAAGAGATAGTTTACTTGCAGGTATATCCCACAACAAAATGGGATTGCAAAAAGAAAAAATAGGCATTTTATAAAAGTTGCACGGGCATTGATGGTGGCTGAAAAAAATATGCCAAAACATTTTTATTCTGAAGTTGTTCATACTCTTGTCTATATTATGAACAAAACTCCCACGGCTACAGCTCATTGGGATGACCCTGAAAAATGCTTTATAGGTAAAAAGCCTAATGTATGACAATTGAAAGTGTTTGGTTGTATTGCATATGTTCATGTGTCACATGAAATTTGGAAGGAGCTTGATCCAAAGACTCAAAAATATATTTATATTGGATACTCTTTTGAGTAGAATGGGTATCGTTGTTAAAACCTTATTGACAGGTGAGTCCAAAGTGAATTCACTACAAGATACACCTCATATCCATGTTCAAAGCGACATAATTTTTCAAAAAAAAAAAGCCCAATCATCACTAAAAGCATAGTATAAATGTCTCTACAAGATGGTCACAGAAACCATCGCTATTTGTGTCACTGCGTGCGTCACATTTGTGACACATATAGCGACACAAATAGCGACGGTTTGCGATGGAAATAGTGGCGCGTACAAAGAAATGAATGACACTGATAACGAAAATTACAGGTGAAAAAAATTATGGCAGGGCAACTTGCTGCCCTATCATATATAGCACCATGTGTTGTATAATATTTTGCAAAGCACCTCTTTGTTGGGTACGCAATGGTCATCAAGATGAGCACAAAAAGTACTTGAACCCATGAGACTAATAGTTCATAGAATAAGTACAAGACTAATGTTGACGACTCATGACATTAAATGGAACCATGGAGAGAGAGAAGGGTCAAAACAAACATGAAATCCTATCTGTGATTATCACAGTATGTGATTTTATAAAAAGGATGATAAGTACATCTAAGGAATAGTACGTTGTCATGCCACTATGCACACACATTGTGAAAAACTCTAGAGTGTGGCTTTCATATTGATCTAGAGAGCCAATGCCATATTAGTCATTAATGTTAGTGTTCTAGTGTGGATGGTTCAAAAATACAAGATTTTTGGACAAGTTTAGCCAATTTTTGATAATTTAGATATTATCTCTTGTTAAAATCCAAAAATTGTAGACAACTTCTAGAATAGGATCAATCACAACCTAGAAAGATCCCAGGGGTTTCGTAAGCTGAGTTGCTTGTTTACCCTTTATCCTTGGGTTAGGGTTTATACCCTACTAACCCAAATTGTCAATACCTTAGGTTTCCTGATAATAAGGTCAATAATTCCTGGGCAACCTCGTCGCCCTAACTTGATTGGTCAATTGCTTGCTAGGCAATTCATAATTACCCTAACCTGACAAATCAGCCTCAAAGAAGGGTGATGTAGTAGGATGACTACTCATCCTCTTGCAAATTAGACTTGTACTTAGAACTCGCCAACCTTATCCTAAGGAGTTGCAATACTACTTTGTGATTTAGACACAAAACTATGCGACGTTGCAACTTGTTGCATGAGACAAGTGTCGCACCTTACTTATGGGATTATTTCTCCCATCATGCGGTATTCCTTGGTCAAGAATACCTTTGGTCAAGATGTAGGGTTTGGGAGTCCCCTTGACCCAATCCAACCCTAACCCTACTAGGCCGATAACACTTTGGCCCTAGGGTTCCTAAATTCATACTGAAGTCTAGTATTTGGTCAATTGATCCTTAGGGTGAGAACCCTCGATCATTCTTGCATGGGCATTAAGATAACCCTAACATTCCGTGAATGTGGGTAGGACCTTTGGGGATAAAAAATATTAGGTTGGCAACCCAAGTGTGATACTAGGCAGAATTTTAACGTAACTTAACCCTACCTAGCACTTTGAGGTGATCATCATACGTAAACTAATCGTATCTTTATAAATTTTCATGTGAGCTACTCAACTAAAAGCGGATCGCTTAGTTGATCCATCCAACCTGCGAGTAAAGATGATCGTCACTTTAAAGATGCAAATACATTCTTTTAAATTTGTAAGTACTTTCCCCTAAAAGATGTAAATGACTGGAGAATAGGTGAGATGCATCATTTCATGCGAGTATGCAACTTCAAACCATAGACCTTTTACTTTTATGCACTTAGAGATCATTCTTTTCCTTGCCCTAAACTATAATGATTGACATTCAAAGCTAACTCGTATAAACCCTATGTTGATGCAATGAAAATCAAAGCTTTAATATTTTTAATGAAGATGCTTTCAAACTTTGACAAGAGATCTCCATGCATGAGCGTATGCCATGAGTCGCTCCTTCTTTTTATTACTTAACCCGACCTAAAATGTAACCATCTTTGCATGCAATTTGCAAAGTTCATAATTTCCTTTCCATGCTTTGCAACTATTTGGACATCATTCAATGGGCATCTAAGATTATCTCAATCGCAAGACACAACCAAGAATTAATTACATAAATGTGTTACAAGTTATATGTCCTATCATTTGTGAGGTGCAACAAGATGCCTTTGCATAATTCCGTCTTTTTACTTATACATCATGCATTCAGGATTGCAACTTGACCATGGAAGTGCAAGCAATTTCAAATGCACGACATGTGACTAAATCTTGTAAATCGGTGAGCAAATAAATTTCCCAATGTGTTTAAACTTGCCTATGAGACTTAAACATGCTTAATGCATTCTTTTCATGCGGGACTATTTAATGAAACCTGGGCATTAGGACACTGGGCGTTGTCCACTCGCGTGCTCGAGGTGGAAGCTCCCATGTATGCTCCTCTTGCCTTTTTTTAGGAGCCATGGACACAGTAATTTCATTTCAGCAACTCACCCTTGGGTCACTTTCGCATATCGGATCCTCTTTGTCTGAGATCCTATCTTCCATGCAGGACACGGCCCTTGCAGATATGGTTTTAAGAAGAACCGGGGAAGGCACACGTAAACAAGGCTTATGGAAGCCTTAATGGAAGCTTCTAATTAGAAGCTTCCAAGCTTTTGTCTCAGAGAATGACATGGAGAGAGAATGATTGGAGAGGATGATGAGGAGGGAGGTGAAGATGATGACGATGTTGATGATGATGATGATTATGATGATGATGGTGGTGAGGACGATGGCAATGGCCAAGCGGTGGCGTGATGGCAACGTGGTGGCGACAGGCAGCATCACGACGTCCTCTCTCTCACTCCCCTTTAGCTTGGGGGGGTTCTTATAGGTTGTGAAGGGGGGGGATAGCCACACACATGGCTAGTTTGCATGCTCCCCTCCCTCATTCTTCTCCAACACCTACTCAAGCTCCTCTCACACTCCCTCTCCCTCGCCATGCAATGGCTAAAGGGGAGGGGGTTTTAAAAAAATTTGCTCTAAATTATCCATTATCCCTTTTGCTTTTCCCGTGAAGATGTAGGGTGGAGTTTGCTAGTGTACGTGGAGGGAGTACTTAGCCCAAAATTTTATCATTGCGGGAGATTATTTTGAACTGCTTTTGTGCGTGATTTTTGGGTCTTTAATATTTCGTAGTGGAAATCTAACATTCTCTCCCCCTTAGAGGAATCGAGATGTCCTCATCTCGAGAAGATTGGGGGTATTGTTGGTTGAGAGTACTTTCATCCATCCAAGTAGCATCCTCTTCGGGGTAATCTTTCCACTGATTGGATGAAGTATACTCTCAAGGTTCTGGATCTCAAATGCCTCTCCCTAACATCTAAGATCCTATTAGGCCGTAGCTCAAGGACTCCTTGGCTAGGCATTACAACTTGTTGATCATCAAGCATGCGACTAGGGTTAGGCACATACTTCTTCAATACACTGATATGGAATACATTATGAACTTTTAGGTTCTTGGGGAGTTGAAGTCTGTTAGCATTAGGCCCTAGGCACTTGAGAATCTTGTAGGGTTCACAATACTGTGGACTTAGCTTTTTGCATTCACCCAAGGATAGGGAACTCTTCTTTGGGTGTACGCGAATGAAGACCATATCACCTTCAGCAAAGGATCTATCTTGATGTTTCAAGTCCGCATAAGTCTTATGTCTGTCCTTGGCAGCTTGGATGTCCTGTCTTATTGACTTGATTTGGTCATCCATGTCTTCTAGCATCTACTTTGAAGCTTCAACTCTCAAGGTTGGATCCGAAAAGCTCAAAGGGGTACGACAATCGTGCCCATACAATGCTTGAAAAGGGGTCATCTGAATGCTTTGTTGGTAAGAAGCATTGTAGGCAAACTAAACCAGTGGGGTAAATATTGAATCCACTTTTTGGGTTGGCGACAACAGTGTGCCCTAAGCATAACTTCAATGACTTGGTTGACTCGTTCCGTTTGACCATCGGTTTGGGGATGGTAGGCTGTACTGAAACAGAATTGAGTCCCAATGGCCTCGAAGGTAGCTCTCCAGAAGTGTGATGTGAAGAGAGCGTCACGATAACTTTATGATTCTTCTGGGTAACCCATGCAGTTTGAATATTTCCTTGATGAACAACCTTGTGATGTCTGAGGCTTTATAGTTTGTCTTAACAGGGATAAGATGTGCAACCTTGGTAAGCATATCTACCACAACCATAAGGGAGTTGTACCCTCCCCTGAACTTGGGACAGGCCAACAACAAAATCCATACTAATGAATTCCCATTTCATTTGGGGAATGTCAAGTGGTTGCGATTTCCCTGGCATTTTGACATGTTCGATCTTAATGCGTTGACAAGACAAACATTCAGTGACATATTTGAGAACGTCGCTTTTGAGCCTATCCCAATAATAGCTCTTTCTGACCGCATTGAGGGTCTTGGCATAGCTGGGATGTCCTGAGAAAGGGGAGTCATGGGCTTCCCAAAGTATCTTCTTCTTGAGTAACTGGCTTGCCGGTATACATAATCTCGTTCTATAGTAGACAAGTCCACTACTGATAGAGAATTCTTGATACTTTGCCTGTAGTTTCGGGTCTTGATCTTTGATGGGGATCTCCCTTAGAAATTTCTGATAGGTTGGGTCATGGCATGCCTCTTCTCTAGCTACCTCAAGAATTGGGTTGTTTGTCATGGATACCTTTGTTGCTAGAGATCTTTCTGTTGATGGATCTTGAAAAATTAGAGAATTCAGAAATGCCTTGCAACTGAGTGCATCGGCAACTACATTCTCCTTTCCAGGCCGGTATTTGATTTCAAAATCATATTCTTCCAGCACTTCAATCCATCGTCGTTGCCTCATATTGAGCTCATTCTGGGTGAAAATCCACTTAAGGCTCTTGTGGTCCGTCACTAGGGTAAATTTGTTACCCAGCAATAAGTAGTGTCTCCAACCAAAGTTTGAGAGCATGGATGATAGCCAACAGTTCCAGATTATGGGTAGCATAGTTTCTCTCATGGCTCTTCAGTTTCCTTGAAGAGTATGCTATGGGATGACCTTCCCTTTCCATCGAATTCTGGTGGTTTGATTTGTTTGAGAAGAAACTTCTTCTCCTGAATTACGGCCGTACTTCGTGTAGGGGTCGGACTAGGAATCTGCACTTGAGGTTGTGCCTGGGCATTAAGATTCTTTACATTAAAAACTTGCTAAGCATTTCTCACATTACATTACATGCCCAAATCAGCTTTTTGCCAAGTGACCTAATCACTTAACTCCTTTACCAACACTCACAGCCAAGACAGATAGTGATAAAAAATCTTATTCATTCATGTGGGCATAGCCCTTTCGAGTATAATTATTTTTGGGAAGATAGTACAAGCTGATACATTAATTTGGGGAGAATAAGATTGTGTTACATTCAGCTATGGGAACTGAGTAATAACATGGATTGGGGTCATTGATTGTGTTACATTTAGCTACGGGAACTGAGAAGCTCAAGACTCACACTATAAGAGAGCACCACTTCTAGGAACACCAAGAGAAACACATCCCTTAATGAGAGATCAAGGCATAGCATACAATACAAGGGAAAAAAAATCGACCAAATCCAACAGATAGCTGACGTGAAGTTAGAATTGGCCAAGCTACAAGAGATGTTGAGAAGGCCAATGCAACCCCACTTGCAGTGTGTGCATTGTGGTAGGAACCATCTTCCAACTGAATGTTCCAACCCTAGACCATGCCCTTGTACTAAATATGGTAGATTTGGACATAATGCGATACATTAACAATTTCCATGAAGACTCCCATATTCACAACCCTATACCCAGCCCTACTATCCAGAGAATAGATAGCCCAACGTTGTAAGAGAAGCTCCATTAGCTCTACCAGCACCCAATGACTTGAAGCCAGTTGCCCCTAGGATTGACGTCAATCCCATGGGAATCCCTAGCCCACCTAGAGCTATAGTGACCCAACCTTCACATACATTTCATTGAGACATAGGTACAGGTGGCCTAAGGGTTTACATACCCTTCATAAAAGACATGCAGGTTCACACTGACCAAAGAGAAATGGATTGTGGATGTGGAGAAAAAAACATATGCTCCTAAGATAGTGGAAAAGGAAAGTGCCAAGTTTCGAGGATACCCCAATCCAAAATATGAATTAGAAATTTTGGACAAAGTCAAAGAGTGAGTGAAGGAAGTTGAAGCACACCTACTGGACGCAAAACCTGTCACATGGAGGATGAGATTACTGAGCTCTCTAGCTTGAGTCCACTAGTCTCCCCTACGCAGTTGAGATCAAGAGGCACATCAATACTCCAGGTAGCACCATACAAGTAGAATGTAGATGCCACAGAAAAATGAATTACCCAAGAGCATTCATAGAAAGGCCTTGAGTTAGAGGAAAAGGAAAAGCTTGGATATTTGCTTATGACACTGATATTAGCTCATGTAACCTTGCCATTAGGAGAATTCCTTAGGCAAAAACCCATTCTATGGCAAGTATTGAAGCAATGGGAGCGTCTAATATTCCCGCTCAAAAATATTACTAAACTTGACTCCCTGCACACCGCATAATACTAGTGCAAGGTTATCACCTGCATCGTAATTACTGGCAGCTTAATTTGTACCATGCACGCACAAAGATGAGGCCTTCGCATTGTGAAATCAAGCCCGGGGGTTCAAGACTGCATAATCGCAGGGAAACACCCTTTTGGAAGGGGGAAAAATTGATAATGATGCAAATTAAGCAAAAATATTTAATTCCCTCAACCGATGCATGGCTGGAGGGAAGGGAATGGGAGAAGGAGGTGATGTGGTGAAGTTGGTGTATGGGGGGAGAGCCATGCACCAACCATGTGGTGGCTTCCCTCTCCCCCCCTTAAGCTATAAAAACCCCCCCTTAGCTTTGGATTGGGGGGAGGAGGAGCCCGTGATGCTGTAGTGCTTCACGATCGAGGAGAGGAAGAAGATGTTGATGCCACCGCCATGAAGCTCGCTGCCCTGCCATGCCTAGTCCGCCGACTGCTGCTCGTACTCCTGCCACCAAGTCGCCAGCAAATCCCCCCTTTTGTTGTCGACTTCCACACATTATTGACCTCCACGTTTCTTCTGAAAGCTCTTTAGAAGCTTATTGGGAAGCTTCTAAGGGTGGCTTTCCCTAAACCCCCATTCCCACAAGCCTTCTTGTAAAGCCCCATTCCCACAAGCCTTCCCATAAGCCCAAAGTCCACAAGCCCCCAGCTTCTTAAAGATCCCCAATTCGGTGAAGGAATCTCTTGCGTACAAGGGAGAAGAAAAATCTTGAGGCTGTTTGGAGAACACGTAGAAGCAACGGTAATCTACGAAGTTCAAGTCCTCAACGATGGCTCCCAAGAAGTCGCAAGGTGCACCTACGGGAGGTTCTTCCCCTAACATTCACGTGGACATCACTGTGGATCCACAAACCCAGGTTCCACGAATTTATTTTCCACATAAAGAAATGCTTTAAAGAACTTATGCATATTTCTAATTCACCTAGCATAGAGATAATGCATTTCTCGATTATCATTAGTTCAAGTAATAGTGATAAAATTACATTTGATAAATTATCTCTTTGAACGATAGATAAGGAATGGTGCATGTTACACAATTGGATCATTTGCATTTCCAGAGTTGTCCGTCTTAGGAGACTAGCTGCATGTTGCTATTTTGGTGTATTTCCAAAGTAATGAGTCTAAACGCCTATTACTTAGTGCAAAGGAATGAAATTGTTAAGTGCATTTTTGACAGGACATGGAAGGAATAAGCGTATGTCGCATTTTAGGCAATACCTTCCTTGTAATGATTCATGAGGAAAAGTCATTAACACCTGTAGGATGTATCAGAAAAGAAATAGCAGAGCACGAAAATGATTCTATGGACTTGCATGTGGCATGTGCTTGCAAAATGGAATAAGCCAACACTAGTCCTACAATATTTACTTTGCATGAACTTCATTAACTACATTGTAGTTAGGAAAGGATTACATGTTGCACATTTGTCATGCGTAAATTTCAATTCATCGAGTGGCATTTAGAAAGGATTGCGTGGCTTATCAAAGTATGAAACTCAAATGCTAGACAAAAAGGTTGTAGGCATGATTCTTTGATGTAAGTCCTAGTGGGTCCTATGAAAGTTATTATGCAAATTATCATGCGTTTTAACTTTTAGCAAGAAAAGATAGGGTTATTGCGAATCTAGTGGTACGTAGAAGCAATGAATCGCATGTTTACATGTATTGTGACATTTTGCAACTATTTTTCTCCTTTAGATCAAGTTTATCATCTCTAGGAAAGGCTCGTCCTTGTCGCAAGACAAGTAGATTGAATTATCTAAATTACTTAACCTGCAAGGGATTCGTATAGGCATGGTTCAATCGATACAATATATATCCCAAGTGCTAACTAGGGTTTAGCACGTTAAGGATTTGGCCTAGTTTCGCACAGCTTGTTGCCAAGTCGAAACCCTCAAACCCAAAGGTCCTACCCACATTCATGCAATGTTTGGGTCAATTGGACATTGATGCAAATAACGATCTAGGGTCTCTACCCTAAGGATCGACTACTTAATGTTAAAACTCGGTTTCAGTTTGGAATCCCTAGTTGTTGGCCTAGTGCAATTAGGATTGGGTTGGGTAAGAAGACACCCTAAACCCTGTTTCTTGTCTAAACATAATTCCTTGACCCGGAAATGCCATTCAATGGGTGAAATGATCCCATGGAATAGATGCGACACTTGTGCAACAAGTTGCAACGTCGCATGGCCTTGTGGTTTGATCACAAGAGAGTTTTGCCATTCCTTGGAATGAGGTTGGCAGGTTCTTGCGCAAGTTTAACTTGCAAGAGGATGAGTACTCATCTTGTTACATCACTTGTCTTGGGGAAAATTGCCAAGTTAAGGGGAGTTAAGTATTTTCTTGAAAGCAAAGGATCAAGTAAGTAAGAGCGACATGGTCACCAAAACTTACTGTTAATTTATGAAACCTAAGGTGTTGGTTAAGTTGGGTTGATGGGGTATGACCCTAACCCAAGGACAAAAGGGTGAACAAATAGACCCTTAGGGATCTTGCCAAGTTGCAGTTGATCTCAGATCGAATGCTGGATGCATTCGGAGATAAGGATTCATTCCTTAGCAATTGGCCACATAAACAACCATGGGATTGATTGTGTTTGTAATAGTTTAGGAGCATTTTTTGTATTGTTTGCTCAAGGAACTAAAAGATGAAAAGTTAAATAATGCTTCAGGTTGAAGGCCTGAAGGGAGAGGCAGCATTAGTTACCCCCGACTGTGTGCCTGACCCTAACCAAGGGGGTTGTTAGCCGCGTCAGGAATGTGGACCAAACTCGCTGCGAGAGGTCTCTCCGTTGGGCGCTACTTAGAGTAGGAGGAAGCTTGGGTGCTATGGGGGGCTTTGGCCGTAAATCCCTTGCCTTTCGGGCCCTGCACAAGAGGCCAACGTGACTCGGAATTGGATCTCGAGGTCCGCATACTAGTCTACAGGCAGAATCTTGGATTAGTAATCCCCGTGGATTGCTAGACAGCCTTCAGGCAAATTATTGATTGCCTTCGAGCGGATTATGGATTAGCCTATGGGCTGGACTTTATTGATGTACTCCAAAGATAAATAAGATAACCTGTTGAAAAGGAACTTGTTTGACATGGTTTTTCTATGTCAAGTGCTAAGATTATGCGAAGGAAACAATGTCTAACGGGCTAATTAATGAAGTTTCTTTATGCATGTCCAACTAAATGTGGTAGGTAATTAGACAACTAAAGCAACCCTAAGGAAAGTGCGCTAGATGTGGCCATGGGTCCGTCCTACGGATGGGTGGTCCCGGTTGGATGGGAACTTTTCTCAAAGGAATGAATAGCAAGGGCGTTGACCTAGAGTTCAGGTTACTAGAATCCCGATTTATGCTGTTTTAGGGGAACGGAATGGAACTATGCCTTATGGGCAGAGAGGTCGAGCCTTGCATCCCTCTCATTTCCCATTCTCCTTGAACCAAGTGCAGCATGAATCTGCTTCGTCCCTGGCATTTCTGCGTAAAGTATTTCGCTTGGGGTTTGATGCTAGCTGCTGTTTAAGAAAGTGACCATTAGGGGAAACCCTGATTGAGGTCGGCTCTAAGTAGGAACAGCCAGAATACTTCCACTACGTGGCAGATGCGGGAAGTCCTAGATCACAAACCTCGTAACATTCCATGGGAGTGCCAAGTGGAGCTTTCTAGACTCTCTTTTTGATGGACTGCTAAGACGTGTCCTGAAAGGGATTAGGTGGACACGTTACAGTTGTTAGCAGAGCGAAGCAACGAAGGATCTGTCTTTATAAGAAAATTGAATAAGAAGAAGTAAAGAAAATGTTGCTGTTAAGAACATTTCCTTACTTATCGATGCTACCTTGCAGAGTTATGAAGCATGGAACAGATTCATGGTGTTCCAAGTCATGTTTATGACCAGGATGCATGCCTCAGATTATCGATGAAGGATCGATATGATGAACATCCTAGACTACATTTACAATCCATCACCTCTATACATGGAACGGAGATGGACAGGTAACTTAGGAATCTATTATATAGCTGCCCACGGATCTGCGTACCTTCAAACCAACACTAAAGAGAATCAAGTGGTTGGAGGACCTGAAGATAGTGAAGTTGTTCATTTTTGTTGAGGCTCATGTAAACACAACTTTACATGTCAAAGGTCGGAAGGTCGAGCTGAACACATATGTGTACAAGGAAGTGACTCGCATAATCCCCGCCGACAGGATCAAGGTGTTGGGACGCTATGAGAAGAATGGGTACCAAAGGAAAGGATACCCTAATCTTCCAATGGCATATTGATTCCTGAAGATCCATGACCCAAATCCATACTACTACCTAGTTCCCGTAGCTAAATGTAACACAACCTTATTCTCCTCGAATTAATGTATCAATTTGCTCTACCATCCCAAGAAATATTGTACTCCGAAAGGGCTATGCCCATATGAATGAAGTAAGACTTCTTTTTATCAATGATTGTCTTGTCTATGAGTATTGATAAAAAGTTAAGTGGTTAGGTTTCTTGGTTGAAAGCTGAATTGGGTATGAAATATAATAGTAATGATTAGCGAGTTGTTAACATTAAGAATCCTCTACTGAAGTACAACCCTAGGTACAGGTTCCTAGTCCAAACCCTACACCAAGTACGCCCGTGATTCAGGAGAAGAAGTTTCTTGTCAAATAGATCAAGCCGCCAAAATTTGACGGGAAAGGAAGGACTATCCAAGATGATGCTGAGATTTGGATAGAGTCCATGGAAGATTACTTTGAAGTGGCCGGTACCGCACCCGCCAACTAGGCAATGCTTGCCAAGCTGAAGCTCACCGGCGAAGCCAAACTTTGGTGGAAGCAATGGTGCAGAGACTAAGGAATCGCGAAAGGGTTTGTTACCTGGGAAAAGCTGAAAAAAGCTGTGCAAGGAAGATACTTACCACCTGCATACCGCACGTAGAAGATGAATGAGTTCTATGAGCTAAAACAGTTGGGTCTGACTGTCTGACTCTTGACGCATACTACTCAAAGTTCGCCTCTCTTCTGAAATATGCGCCACAAATGGATATGACACAACAAGTGTCAAAATTTTGTGCCGGTTTAAACCCACCTGTAAAGACCCGCCTTGAATCAATGCACCCAACAGACCTTCAAGATGCACTCATTCAAGCTGCGCCCATAGTTCAGGAAGTGCAGGCCATGCCAAGAAGTAACAAGACTTGGTCTTATAATGATCAGAACAAAGGAGTATATAGGTCCCAAGCAAAGAGAGTTCAAGGTCAAAACCGGGGACAAAGGAAGAAAGTAAGGACCAACAATGTCAATAACTTTGTTCCAACCCAAGGTAATGGCCGCAACCTCCATTGCTTCCATTGCAACAAGCCCGATCATTTCAAAAGGCAATGTCCCAAACTTGGTGGAGGACAACATCAAGGACCTTTCCAAGAAACCGCCTGTGGCCAAGGAGCGGCCACCCAAGGCAGAGGAAGAACCGCATGTGTTGCCAATAGGGAAATGTATGAAGAAAAAGACCCGACAATGGAAGCTGACTTTGAGAGGGCAGCCGTTCATGCCCCCCTTCACAAGAAAGGCCCGAATCGCCAGTTTTTGGTGATTTAGACACCATCGGACTATCAAGGTAAAAGCTTCAAAACCTTGATTGATTGTGGCAGTACGCATTCCTTTATCTCACCAGCTTGTGCAAGAAGATTAGGAATAGCCACAATAGAAGCACCTACCTTGCTTGTGGAATTAGCAAATGTTCATGAGGTCACTTGTACTAGGCAAACTGCTAATGTGGAATTCTTTCTGGGAGGAAAGTCAACTTCGGTTAGATTCAGGGTCATGAACCTAGGTATCCATGAGTGTTTTCTTGGAATGGATTGGCTTAAACCTAATGACGCCCACATTCATTGTTAAAAGGGACACGTTTCCTTTCATAATTCTGAAGGGGAATTGGTCACAACTCAAGGAGAGGCTAGAAAGCCGAAAATTCAATTGGTCAAGGCATCTCAGATTATAAAGGGAGTTAGAAAGGGACTACCTGTCTACTTGATTAAGCTTAACAAGCTAGATCAGAATTAGGAGTCTAGTGAAGAACCTTCATGGCTAAAGGAGTATGTAGATGTATTTCCTGAGGAGTTGACAGAACTTCCGTCTCAAAGGAAAGTTGATCATGAAATTAAGCTAGTGCCGGGAACTGCGCCAATTGCAAAGAGGCCTTATAGAATGTCCATCCTAGAAGAAATTGAGCTGAAGGAACAACTCAAGCAACTGTTAGATCAAGGCTACATCCGTCCCAGCAGTTCGCCATGGGGAGCTCCAGTGATGTTCCAGAAGAAGAAGGATGGAATGCTTCGGTTGTATATTGATTACAGAGAGTTGAATCAATCAACAATTAAGAATAAGTACCCTGTTCCTAGAATAGATGAACTTCTTGACCGTCTTCAAGGTGCGAAGATCTTCTCCAAGATTGATCTCAGGTCTAGATACTATCAGATAAGGATCAAGGAAGAAGATATCCCAAAGACGACATTCAACACAAGATATGGGCACTTTGAGTTCCTAATCATGTCATTCAAGCTAACGAATGCACCTGCCACCTTCAACAGGTTAATGTAGGATATCTTTAGGCCATATCTTGATGACTTCGTACTCGTCTTCTTCGATGATACCTTAGTCTACTCCAAACAAGAAGAAGATCATGAACCCCAGCTTCGCATTGTCCTTGAGACAATGAGGGCACACAAGCTTTATGCCAAAATGAAGAAGTGTGCATTCTTCAAGCATTAGATTGAATATCTGGGATTTATCGTATTAGTGGAAGGAATCTCAGTGGATCCGGCCAAAGTCAGAGATGTTCTATAATGGCCAATACCAACAACTACCAAAGAAATACACAGTTTTCTTGGATTGATAGGATGGTATAGGGTCTTTATAAAAAACTATGCTTTGATTGCAACACCTTTGACCGATCTACTGGAGAAGCAAACATTGATTGCATGGTCAACTGCTGAACAATCTAGATTTGATAGATTAAAGCAAAGTTTGGTATCAACACCCATCCTGAAACTTCTGGACCTCAGTAAGGAGTTTGAAGTAGTAACTGATGCTAGCACGCTTGCCTTAGGATGTGTACTTATGCAAGAAGGTCATCCTGTAGCATACTCTTCAAGAAAACTGAAGAGCCATGAGAAGAATTATGCTACCCATGATTTAGAACTGTTAGCTATCATCCATGCTCTAAAGCTTTGGAGACACTGCTTGTTGGGTAACAAGTTTATTCTAGTGAGACGGGATCATAAAATTCTCAAGTGGATCTTTACTCAGAACGAGCTCAACATGAGGCAACATAGATGGATTGAAGTGCTGGAGGAGTATGATTTTGAAATCAAATACCGGCCTGGAAAGGAGAATGTAGTTGTCGATGCACTTAGTCGCAAGGCATTCCTTAATTCTCTAATCTTGCAAAATCCATCAACAACTAGATCTCTAGCCACAAGGAAGCTTCTAAGGGTGGCTTTCCCTAAGCCCCCATTCCCACAAGCCTTCTCTTAAAGCCCCATTCCCACAAGCCTTCCCATAAGCCCAAAGTCCACAAGCCCTCGGCTTTTTAAAGATCCCTGATTCGGTGAAGGAATCTCCTACGTACGAGGGGGAAGGAAAATCTTGAGGCTATTCGGAGAACACGTAGAAGCAACGGTAATCCACGGAGTTCAAGTCCTCAATGATAGCTCCCAAGAAGTCGCAAGGCGCGCCTACGGGAGGTTCTTCCCCTAACATTCACATGGACATCACCGCGGATCCACAAACCCAGGTTCCACGAATTTATTTTCCACATAAAGAAATGCTTCAAAGCACTTATGCATGTTTCTAATTCACCTAGCATAGGGATAATACATTTCTCGATTATCATTAGTTCAAGTAATAGTGATAAAAGTACATTTGATAAATTATTTCTTTGAACGATAGATAAGGAATGATGCATGTCACACAATTGGATCATTTGCATTCCCAGAATTGTCCGTCTTAGGAGATTAGGTGCATGTTGCTATTTTGGTGCATTTCCAAAGTAATGAGTCTAAACGCCTATTACTTAGGGCAAAGGAATGAAATTGTTAAGTGCATTTTTAACTGGACATGGAAGGAATAAGTGTATGTCGCATTTTAGGCAATACCTTCCTTGTAATGATTCATGAGGAAAAGTCATTAACACCCATAGGATGTTATCCGAAAAGAAATAGCAGAGCACGAAAATGATTCTATGGACTTGCATGTGGCATGTGCTTGTAAAATGGAATAAGCCAACACTAGTCCTACAATATTCACTTTGCATAAACTTCATTAACTACGTTGTAGTTAGGAAAGGGTTGCATGTTGCACATTCGTCGTGCATAAATTTCAATTCATCGAGTGGCATTTAGAAAGGATTGCATGGCTTATCAAAGCATGGAACTCAAATGCCTAGACAAAAAGGTTGTAGGCATGATTCTTTGATGTAAGTCCTAGTAGGTCCTATGAAATTTATTATGCAAATTATCATGCGTTTTGACTTTTAGCAAGAAAAGATAGGGTTATTGTGAATCTAGTGGTACGTAGAAGCAATGAATCACATGTTTACATGTATTGTGACATTTTGCAACTATTTTTCTCCTTTAGATCAAGTTTATCATCTCTAGGAAAGGATCGATCTTGTCGCAAGATAAGTAGATCAAATTATCTAAATCACTTAACCTGCAAGAGATTCGTATAGGCATGGTTCAGTCGATATGATAAATACCCCAAGTGCTAACTAGGGTTTAGCACGTTAAGGATTTGGCCTATTTTTGCACTTGTTGCCAAAGGTCCTACCCACATTCACGCAATGTTTGGTTCAATTGGACGCTCATGCAAATAACGATCTAGGGTCTCTGCCCTAAGGATCGACTAACTTAATATTAAAACTCGGTTTGAGTTTGGAATCCCTAGGACTAAATGTTGTCGGCCTAGTGCAATTAGGATTGGGTTGGGTAAGAAGACACCCTAAACCCTATTTCTTGTCTAAACATAATTCCTTGACCAGGAAACGCCCTTCAATGGGTGAAATGATTCCATGGAATAGATGCGACACTTGTGCAACAAGTTGCAGTGTCGCATGGCCTTGTGGTTTGATCACAAGAGAGGTTTGCCATTCCTTGGAATGAGGTTGGAAGGTTCTTGCGCAAGTTTAACTTGCAAGAGGATGAGTAGTCATCCTGTTACATCACCTTTCTTGGGGAAAATTACCAAGTTAAGGGGAGTTAAGTATTTGCTTGGAAGCAAAGGATCAAGCAAGTTAGAGCGACATGGTCACTAGGACTTACTGTTAATTTATGAAACCTAAGGTGTTGGTTAAGTTGGGTTGACGGGGTATGACCCTAACCCAAAGACAAAAGGGTGAACAAATAGACCCTTGGGGATCTTGCCAAGTTGCAGTTGATCCCAGATCAAATGATGGATGCATTCGGAGATAAGAATTCACTCCTTAGCAGTTGGCCAAATAAACGACCACGGGATTGATTGTGCTTGTAACAGTTTAGGAGCACTGTTTGCATTGTTTGCTCAAGGAACTAAAAGATGAAAAGTTAATTAATGCTTTAGGTTGAAGGCCTGAAGGGAGAGGTAGCATCAATTACCCCCGACTATCTGCCTGATCCTAAGCAAGGGGGTTGTTAACGGCACCGGGAATGTGGACCAAACCTGCCGCGAGAGGTTTCTCTGTTGGGCGCTACTTGGAGCAAGAGGACGCTTGCGTGCCAGGGGGGCTCTGGCTGTAAATCCCTTGCCTTCCGGTCCCTGCACAAGAGGCCAACGTGACTCAGGATTGGATCTTGAGGCCCACATACTAGTTTACGGGCAGAATCTTGGATTAGTAATCCCCGTGGATTGCTAGATAGCCTTCGGGCGGATTATGGATTAGCCTATGGGCTGGACTTTATGGATGTACTCCAAAGATAAATAAGATAACCTGTTGAAAAGGAACTTGTTTGACATTGTTTTTCTATGTCAAGTACTAAGATTACATGAAGGAACTAGTGTCTAACTGGCTAATTAAGGTAGCTGCTTGATGCATGTCCAACTAAATGTGGTAGGTAATTAGACAACTAAAGCAACCCTGAGGAAAGTGCGGTGGATGTGGCCATGGGTCCGTCCTACGGATGGGTGGTCTTGGTTGGTCGAGAAGTTTTCTCAAACAAAATGGACAGCAAGGAGCTCTTCTCAAAAGGAAATGAATAGCAAGGGCATTGACCTAGAGTTTAGGTTACTAGAATCCCGATTCATGGTGTTTTAGGGGAACAGAATGGGACTATGTCTTATGGGCAAAGAGGTCGAGCCTTGCATCCCTCTCGTTTCCCATTCTCCTTGAACCAAGTACAGCATGAATCCGCTTCATCCCTGGCATTTCTGCATAAATTACTTCGCCTGGGGTTCGACCCTAGCTGGCGTTTAGGAAATTGCCCATTAGGGAAAACCCTGATTCAGGTCGGTCCTAAGTGGGAATGGCCGGAATACTTCCGCTACGTGGCAGACGCGGGAAGTCCTAGATCGCAAACCCCGTAACATTCCATGGGAGTGCCGGGCAGAGCTTTCTAGACTCTCTTTTCGATGGACTGCTAAGACGTGTCATGAAAGGAAATAGGTGGACACGTTACAGAGGGACTTGATTGCTAGACCATGATGCAAAGTTGTATATACCATGCTTAATCCTGAACCCATTTTCTAAATCTCTAGAAGTAAATGCCTTTTAGGAGGGTATGGAAATGCACACAATCTTACCTGTTATTTGCATTAGGTGATGCAATATGGAAATGAATTATTGACATAGGAGCAGGAGTCAGTATACTTAGCCACGCAGTTCTACAAGCTTGGGGAAACCCACCAGTGCAAATTGCACGATTCCATGTTACACTAGTGAATGGAATGAAAGTCATACCATTTGGAGTGCTAAAATATTGGCCTCTAAAGATAGCAAGAATCCAATTCTTGATTAACTCCATAGTCATAAATGGAGTGGACTACGATATTCTATTAGGTAGGCCATAGATGTGAAATACTCAAGTGATAGAGGATTGGGATAATCACCTGATATTCTTGGGCAACAAAATAGAAGTTGTTCAAGTAGAGATGGACACTTGGAAAACCTCACCAATTGACCTTGATTATATCTCTACAATACTAAAAGGTGACTCACAAGCAAAGTGTGAACATGGACCTTTAACTAAGGATATTCCTTGCCCTAAGGATGAGAGTGATTGGATCCATGTATTGGAACCATCAACTTAATTTCCATTCTCAAATGATGAGGATGACTATAGGCAACGACTATAGGGAAGTTGTAGAAGTAATTAGTAAACCCAATGGAGTCAAAGCTTCTAATTTACCCAAGAATGATGCCACATCATTAGTATCTCTCTGCATGATAGCCAAGAGTTTCATTAGACAACCAATGCCTATTACCTACCCTATACCAACTAATAAAATTGACTCCATAGAATTCTTGGGTACTTGATGAGAGAGCTAGCTAGTAACCTAGCTTCAAACTTTGAACCTGTTAAGAATCTCATAGAGAAATTGGAGTGGCAATGGACTAAGTTGCACAACCTAAATCTATGGTACAACTAGGTCCTCATTGCAAGATGAGAAAAGCCCTATGAATGCAAAGCATGGGAAGGATGAATGGTTTAAGCATGAGGATTCGGATGAAGAGTATGAAAACTCCTATTTCAATGGTGAGGAAACTGAGGAAGAAGTCGAGACCATAGAGTATGACACAGATGGATGAGTGATTGAGTAGATAAGAGTAGAATCTAAACCTTGAGAGGCTAGTGCTTTTAGAGTGGAAAGAGGAGTCATCAAGGTAAATTGTAATCGTATATGGTTAGAGCATCTTGACATAGTGGACTATGAGCAAGTTGGATTAGTTCAATTAGGCACTACACCACTACTTAAAGTGGAATCAATCTCAGATATATGACTACCAAAGGAAACTACTTCTTTTAGTGAAGACTGTGAGTTCAACTCTCAGTCAAAGGTCAGCTTTGAGAGTGATTGAGAAATCGCATGATCACCTAAGACCAAACGCATCAAAGGGGACCTTCGAGTCCATTTGAGTTGTAAGTAGCTCAAGGAAGAGAGAAGGAAACGGTCCAAGTTCTCAGAAGTTGAACAAAAAAAGAAACCACATGACTTACCCAAGCACTTCACTAAGTATAAAAAGGGCAACCACGTAGTGGTATTAGTAGGAGCCAAATGAGCAAGATAGGTTAGTGAACCCATTGAAGGACCCGTTAAAGTTAAGAAAGTTAGCTTGGCAAGGGAAGAGGACACATCTCGACCCATGTACATAGTTGATGACTTAATTGAACAAGAGGAGGCCAATCTCATTCATCTCTTACGAGAGTATGTAGATATATTCACTTGGTCCTTAGAAGAGCTAAAAGGAATCAATCTGAGTATTGTGACTTACAACATTCCTATGACCCCTAATATAGCAACGGCTAAACAAAGACCATATGCAATGAATCCAAAGCATGCTCATGCTGTGAAGATAGAAATAGACAAGTTATTCAATGTTTCATTCATTTATGAGACTGAGCATATGGGCTATGTATTATCTATAATAGTTGTCTTGCATAAGAATGCAAAGATTCGAGTATGTGTGAAGTAAAAAAACTTCAACACACCAACAAAGAGAGACAATTATCCATTATCGTACATTGAGCACATGCTTGAGAGAGTGGCAAGAAAGGAAGCCTACAATTTCTTGGATGGCTTTTCCATTTATAACCAAGTACAAGTATACCTAGATGACAGGCATGAAACAATATCCACAATAGAATAGGGTGTGTTTGCCTGCATAGTCATGCCATTTGGGCTGAGTAATATGCTTGCTACCTTTCAATGTCTTGTGTGTGAAATTTTCAAGGACATGCTTAAAAAGTAGCTAGAAGTATTCGTACATGATTTGTGTGTTCATTCCAATTGGGAGGAGCACCTAGACAAACTACACATAGTCTTTGAATATTATAGACAACATGGTCTCTCACACTGAACCCCTTAAAATGCTAGTTCTGGCTAAAGCATGGATGTATCCTAAGACACACGATCTCAAAAAATGTCATTGATACCAACTTTTTCAAAGTTACAATGATTGTCGATTTACAACCACCAAAACCAAGTACAAGGGAGTTTTGTACTTCCTTGGGCACATGTGATACTATCGATATTTTGTGTTGAATTATGCACTCATTGCACGACCACTTTACAAGATGTTGATTGTATTTGAGTGGACTAAGGAGTGCCAATTCAGATTGATGCATCAAAGTTCAGCGCGGGAGCAGTTTTGTGCCAATCTAGAGAAACATTATATTAGGAAATTTAGAAATTCCCATATAGTTTGGGAATTTTCAATATAGTTAATATTTGGCCACATGATCAAATCTTTGTCACCTTACTTGAAAGTAGAGTCTACCCTAATTACTATATAGGTTGTCTTTCCAAGTTTCACTTTAAAGCATGGGTTAAAATTTAGCCAAATGGATAAATACTTGCCCCCTTGTTTGAAAGTGGGACTTGGAAGATTCCCAAACTCTCTGATATGGTGTTGAGAGCATAACTTGGATTACCCAATGAGCTATGCAAGCAAACAACTCATTGACATGGAAATGAACTACTCCATAATAAAAAGGGGGAAGGGCTATGGTGTTTGCTATTACAAATTTCAACATTACCTTTTAGCTTTACACTCTACTTTTTTTATGGATCATCAAGCATTGTTTTATCTTATGAACAAACCCTACGTAACAAGATTCATTACTCAATGGATACTCCTACTATTAGAATTTGATTTCTTGGTGGTAGTATGTAATGGCAAAGAGCACTACATGGCGGACCACATGTCTCACATAATGACATGAGAAGTAGCTAGACAAGGCCTTGTAGATGACCTACCCGATGCACATCTACTTAGAATGTCTAGCGAAACATATTTGTTTAGAGTAGACCTTAAACCTTATTGGACATATGACATAGTCCACATCCTAGAATATAGATTACCTAAATGTCCAATTGAGAAGGCTAGACTAAAACATCTTATTCTAAATAATTAAACCTATTAATCAATTTCCAGCCAACTCTATTGATTAGGATAGGTTGGACTATTGAGGAGGTGTGTCTCTGAGCATGAGATGCATGATGTAATGGAGAACACTTCAATGGGGACACTATAGCACGTAAGGTGCTTCAGTCTCAATTGTAGTGGCCGACAATATCTCACGATGTTGACAACAACATCCTCATATATGATCATTGGACCCTCATTGGTCAGTCCCAAGTGCAACTGATAGATGCCAAACTCAGCCCATTTGGGAGGCAATTCTATCCACTACTAGAAAAGTGCAAGGTCTAGGGTTACTAGACAAGCCAGAAAAGAACCCAAAGAGAGACATGTATAGCATACTAGGGATGAATAAGAAACAAGTGTATATCAATGATGGAATCAACGTAGCAAACATCCCTGAGCCCATTGTCAGATTGCAAGCTAAGATGGTACATTCTCTATTCTTGAGCCAGAGGTACAATGCACTCGTGAACACAATAAGGATACCAATGCTCAAGAGTATTTTAGCCAAGGCACTGGAAAAATGAAATATGAACTCCTTTTTTTGAGAACGCCAATCCAAGCATCATCCAAGGTACTAGCATAAGCTCTAGGATCACCTCTAAGCATGAGAAGCATGACGTGCTTCTAGAAGCTTGTGCTGGGAATTGTTGGAGGACACTTCAATGGGCACAGTAAAACATGTAAGGTGCTCCAATCTCAATTGTAGTGGCCTATAGTATTTCACAATGCTGACAAAAACATCCTCATATATGATCATTGGACCCTCATTGGTAAATCCCAAGTGCAACTGACAGATGCCAAACTTGGCCCATTCAGGAGAGGTAGTCTATCCACTACTAGAAAACTTCAAGGTAATGGTTTCTATCGAGAGACTGAGAGCCTCCTAATCATATTTTATGTACTACCTAACAAAAAAGGTATTGGTGAGGAATCTCTTTCAGGTCATGCTTTCAAGAAAGAAACTCATAGCAATGTTGACTACAACTCTCACCGTATCCACCTTGCCATAGGCAATGTTAGGATAGTCACGGCTTTCAACAACAAGGGTACCATGGCTTTGCCAATGCCTATAGCACCATTGGTAGTTAAACCCAATGTCAACCCTAAGGAGGGGATAGTGAACTTACATAGACACCCAGTGTGAAATATGCATGCAACACGTAGAATCTCCAACCAAATCTACAATCCAATTAACCAAGTGGGTCCCCAAACATAAATCGCACCCTACAAAGGACACATCTCCAATATCTCATAGCTCTCATATTCCATACACTTGACCTAAAAGAAAAAGCTGGCATTACATGAATAGGCAAATGACCAAATTGCAATGGTTTCCAAATTCCCTATCGAATGTCTAAGGCTTCTATGATACCAATACCACGATGTAGTTGCCTAAATCTAAGAATGGCACACATGCCCATCCACCATAACCCCAAACCAACATATACATACCCATAAGCTAGTAGGAGATAAAAACCAGAGCAAAGAGATGCTGAAGCCATGAACACTTAATGTGTCTATTGGCCAAAAGTCAAACCCACTACAGATAGGCCTAGCCCTAATACTTGCAATGCACCATGTGAAACACCTACAGAGAACCACATGTCCCTTGAACCACAAGCTCAATCATAGGCAAGAGATAACAACCACTCTAATGACCACCTCATAGCGGAGGTAAATATAGTTAAGTAGTGTAACATTCTAAATTCTATCTTTCGCATGAACCCCCTTTTAAGTAATGGGGATAACGATATAACATTTTCTTAAGGATAATGCAAATTTTTTTTATTATTCCCCTCCCCAGCCGACTGTTTTGCTGGAAGGGGAGGGGAATAGAAATGACGTGGAAGCTCCTCGGTGGAGCTCGCAGAGTGATACGGCCATGCACGCTGACACGAAGGAGAGGGAGGATCCCCCTCCCCCCCTATTTAACTAGAAGGGGATCGCTGCCATGAAGACGAGGTAGAGAGGAATGAGGGCTGCCAAATACCGTGTTGTCGCCCTGCAATAGTGGAAGGAGGGAGGGATAAGCCGAGGCGTCACCACTCTAACCAAACGAGGGCTATCCTCCCAACGCCACCGCCTGCAGCCGCAGGCCTCGCTGCCTGATCAACACGCCGTTGTCGCCGTCGGATGGATAAATACCCCCCCACGTAACCTTCTGGAAGCATAGAAGATTCCAAAGGGGGGGCCTTCTTAGCCCCCTTTCCCCTTGCCTTAAAACCCACATCCGCCCCCTTCCCCCCGTGCTTAAACCCTTAAGCCCCCTTTAACTTGGAACCACACCCCCCCTCCAGTTTTTAACCCTCTATAAGCCCTTTTCCTTGGGCTTTGTAAGCCCTTTCCCCCCAAAGGAACTAAGACCTTAAAGGTCTTATTATCCCCCCCCCCCCCCCCCCCCCCCGCCCCCCATGTTTTTAATTTTCATTTAGCCCTTTCTCATTGACCTGGAAATCATCCCTCTCCCCGTTTTTAAGCTCTATAAGCCCTTATGCTCTCGAAAAATGGAATTGCTACTGACTTTTTCAAAGTTACAATGATTGTCGATTTACTACCACTAAAATCAACTGTAAGGGAGTTTAGTGCTTCCTTGGCCACATGAGATACTATCGATGGTTTGTGTTGAATTATGGACTCATTGCATGACCACTTTATAAGTTGTTGATTGTATTTGAGTGGACTAAGGTGTGCCAACGCACATTGATGCATCAAAGTTCACAGTGGGAGCAGTCTTGTGCCAATTTGGAGAGACATTAGGAAATTTAGAAATTCTCATATAGTTTGGGAATTTCCAATATAGTTAATATTTGGCCATATTATCATATCTTGTCCCCTTACTTTAAAGTGGAGTCTACCTTAATTACTATATATTTTTTCTTTCCAAGTCCCACTTTAAATCATGGGTCAACATTTAGCCAAATGGCTAAATCTTTACCCTTATTTGAAAGTGGGACTTGGAAGATTCCCAAACTCTCTAATATGGTGTTGATAGCATAACTTGTTTGGCTAAATCTTTACCCTTATTTGAAAGTGGGACTTGGAAGATTCCCAAACTCTCTAATATGGTGTTGATAGCATAACTTGGATTACCCACTGAGCTTTGCAAGTAAACAACTCATTGACATGGAAATGAACTACTCCATAACAAAGAGGGAAGGGCTAGCTATGGTGTTTGCTATTATGAAAATTTTACATTACCTTTTAGCTTTACCCTTTACTTTTTTTATTGATCATCAAGCATTGTTTTATCTTATGAACAAACTTTCCACAACAAGATTCATTACTCAATGGTTACTTCTAGTATTAGAATTTGATTTCTTGGTGGTAGTACGTAAGGGCAAAGGGCATTTCATGGCGAACCATATGTCTTACATAATGATAGTTGAAGTAGCTAGACAAGGCATTGTAGATGACCTACTAGATGTACATCTACTTAGAATGTCTAGCGAAAGATATTTTTTTAGAGCACACCTTGTATCTTATTGGACAGACGACATAGTCCACATCCTAGAATATGGATTACCCGACCGTCCAATTGAGAAGGCTAGACTAAAATGTCTCATTCTAAATATTCAACCCTATCAATTGATTTCCAGCCAATTCTATTGGTTAGGATAGGATGGACTATTGAGGAGGTCTGCCTTTGAGCATGAGATGAATGATGTGCTTCTAGAAGCTCATGGTGGGAATTGCTGGAGGACACTTTAATGGGGAGACTACAACACATAAGGTTCTCCAGTCTCAATTGTAGTGGCCTACAGTATTTCATGATGTTGACAACAACATCCTTTTATATGATCATTGGATCCTCATTGGTCACTCCGAAGTGCAATCGACTGATGCCAATCTCAGTCCATTTGGAAGGCAGTCCTATCCACTACTAGAAAAGTGCAAGGCAATGGTTTCTATCGAGATTGAGAGCATCCTAATCATCTTTTATGTACTACCTAACAAAAAAGGTATTGGCGAGGAATCACTTTTGGGTCACACATTCAAGAAACAAACTCATAGCAATGTAGACTACAACTCTCAGTGAATCCACATTGCCATAGGAAATGTTAGGATAGTCACAACTTTCAACAACAAGGGTACCTTGGCTTCGCCAAAGCCTATAGTGCCATTGGTATTTAAACCCAATGTCAACCCTAAGAAGGGGATAGTGAACGTCCATAGACACCTAGTGTGAAATACTCGCAATACGTAGAATCCTCAACCAAATCTACAACCCAATTAACCAAATGGATCCCCAGATGTAAATCGCATAGCCTACCAAGGACAGATTTTGCAAGATCTCATAGCTCTCATCTCCCATACACTCAACCTAAAATAAAAAGTTGGCATTACACGAATAGACAAAGGACCAAATTGCGATGGGTGCTAAAATCCCTATTGCATGTCCAAGGCTTCTATGATAGTAATACCGTGGTGTAGTTGCCTAAATCTATGAATGGCACACGTGCCCATCCACCATAACCCCCAATCAACATTTACGTACCCATAAGCTAGTAGGAGGTAAAAACCAGAGTGAGCAAAAAGATGCTCAACCCATGAACACTCAATGGGTCTATCAGTGAAAAGTCAAAAACCCACTACGAATAGGCCTAGCCCTAATACCTTCAATGCACCACCCGCAACGCAAATAGAGAACCACACGTTCCCTAAACCACGTCAATCATAGGCGACAGATAACAAACACTCTAAAGACCCATAGTTAAGCAGTCTAGTCGAGTTGAATCCCAATGACCCATAGGTCTTAAACCATCTTATCAACACCAATCCATTCTCAAATTGGCATCCAATATGGACATGAACATGGGTGATGACTTAGTGACATGTATCAAATGATTGGAACTCATTTTTTACGATGTTTGCTAGAAGCTATGAATGCTTGCACATAGACATGTTTAATGAACAAATAGAAAATGGCCTACGCTCTTTGCCTTGTCCTTGAGAGGAATTTGAATTCATATTCATAAAAACTCCCACGATTGCAAAATATTTTATTGCCATAGAAATCTCTTGAGAATAAGCCTTAAACCAATGCTTAATCACATCCTTCAAGAAAAGTAGAGTTCGAATGTCACCCAATGGTAAACTAGATGGACTACAAAAGCTAGCTGAATCCGAATCCAATTTCCTACGGAAATGGTACACTCTCCACATCCAATGGGAATAGGAGGATTGTCAAACTATGACAAATGTAGAGCACATACATGCCATCAAGACTTTCAAATATGACCCCAGTTACGTGGCCCCAACTTGATCTAGAGTATTGGCCATGACACAAAATATACCATTAGAAGATAAGGTTATGTTTCATCCATACTTAGATAGGATCCTAATAGAATAAAAACTTCATGTTGCTAGCATAATGAACTCAAGTGATCTCTTGACTGGTGTACTGACCTATATCATACATGTGGGCACTTGGCCACAAGACATGGACCACCATGGTACTTTGGAGTATAACCCAAACTTCTACAATTGGCTTTTAAAACACTAGAGCATTTCAAGAGCATACCAGACTCCCTTACGGTTTCATTCTCCAATCCTAGAAAGGATTGGCATATTTTTAAGTGGGGAGGGAGTAAGGTGAATGGTGAATATGAATTGAAATATGATTGAACTTCAAAGAGAAGAATGAATTGAATTTTCATTAAGCAAAAATTTCTTCAAGCAGTTCTTGTGTGGAATGTATGGATTGATTGATATGAAAATTTTTCATTCCTTGGCTGATACATTTCACTATTGATAATGTTTCCTTCTAACCACTTCACTTTTTAAGCAAAAATTATCCTTCAAAGAGAACTAGGGTTAATAGAAAAGCCAGAAAGGAGCCCAAAGTGAGACATGTATAGCATGCTAGGGATGAATAAGAAACAAGTGTATATGAATGAGGGAATCAACGTAGCAAACATCCCTGAGCCCATTGTCAGATTGTAAGCTAAGATGGTACATGCTCTATTCTTGAGCTAGAGGTACAATGCCTTCATGAACAAAAGAAGGATACCAGTGCTCAAGAGTATTGTAGCCAAGGCACTTGACAAAGTAAATCTAAACTCCTGTGTTCAAACAACAATCCAAGCATTATCCAAGGTACTGGCATTGACTCTGAGAGCCATAGGCGAAGAGTCCCTAGCGACAAAGGCCGAGTCATAAAGGAAAAAACTTGCATCCAATGCATAAAATATAGGTTTTGAAGTGCTAACAATCCTAATATAAGAGGCCATGGGGAAGATGGATAGAGAAGAGAAAGGCAAGAAAACACCACAAAAATCACCAATCCATGAGCATCATCCACCCATTACAATGAGCCCTCGTGTCTCTTTCTCTATAGGAGAACCTTGGGAAAGAAGAAGCAAATAGAGTTCAGTAAGAGAAAGTAGAGCAAGCAGCTAAGAAGAGTGAAGTTGATTGCCAAACTCAACAACAAGAAACCTCATGCAAGAGAATGGTTAGCAACAATGAGCAAGGTGAGCAAGTCTCAACACCATCCAATCAAAGAGAGCGGCAAGGAATTATGCCAAGAATTCCCATAAGGAAGACAAGAACCACTAATGAAGAAAGCAGAGACTTGTAGATGGCTGAAGAAGAGTTAAGGAAACTTGAAGAGGAATGTAAAAAGAAACAAGAGGAGGAGGAAGAAAGGTTAAGACAAGTGGAGGAGGAGCTTGTGGCCATGGCCATCAGAAGATTAGTAGAACAAACTTCTCCATCCCAACAGCTAGCCATGATGAGCTGCCTGACACATGAAAATGTGCGTAAAACAAGTGCTATCGCAGAGGAGGCTAAACAAAGACTAGTGGTAGAGGGTAAAGGAAATGCCCCCATGCATGCAATACCATGAGTCATAGTGGCTACCACAACTACCCCAACATAAGGAGCCATAGAAGTAGTTGTCAATGAAAGTGTAAAATATTACACGGCGCAGCGAACAGAATCTGAGAAAGAGATAGAGAGTACACAACAGATAAGAGAAGAATCAGTAAATTCTTTAACTTCAAACAACTGATACAAAGATGGCTCTGTCCACCCGTGCGCTTCCACTGTGTGAAGCTTAGATGGCGATCTAGACAGAAGATAGGTGAAGAGCTTAAGGCTAGCTGGAACAACAACTCTGACTGGGTGAAAGATGAGTGAGAGATGGCTACGAAGGGGTTTAGCTTTTATAGCCCGCGAAGGTCGTTAGGTCGGCCTGTTGACCAACCTACCATATGAGCCTCCACTAGATGGCCAGGGAATATTCCCTTTAGCATCGGACCGGGGGCAGCACCAGACCCCCGACAATAGGGGCCCCTTTTAACTCCCTTACACCGCAACTCGATGCAATGCGCCTCGAGTTGCTACCAGCTTAACCACTCCATCTAACCCAAAGATTAGACCCACAACAGTCGACTTTTTACCATCCGGTCACATAGACCTCATCTGATATACAAGTTAGGACTCAACCAATGTCCGGGCTCACATTTGGCTTCTCCTCATAATGGGGGCCTTACAACTTTGAGCACCATGGATCATTGGTAGCACCTAATGAGGGTGGGGCATTGATCATATCTAATACCCCCCCTCAATGTCCACCCATAGGTGAACTATCTCCTAGGCCCAATGCCGAGTCTCTGAAGATGAACTTGAAGCAGATCCTTCGTAAGTGCTTTGGTGAAGATATCTACTCCATTCTCCTCTGTTGGACAGTAGACCAATTCCACTATCCCATCCTCCATCAAATCACGCACATAGTGATACTAGATCTCTATATGTTTGGTGCGTGCATGAAACACTGGATTTTTGGCAATGGCGATGCAACTCTGATTGTCACATCTCAGCACAGTTGGTTCTTCATCCTGCACTCCCATATGCCATAGAATCCTTCTCAACCATACGGCCTCACATGCAGCAAAACAAGCTGCCTTGTACTCTACTTCGGTAGAAGACAATGCCACTGTTGGTTGCTTCTTACTAATCCAAGAGAAAATTCCTGAACCCAAAGAGAAACAATAACCAGAAACTAACTTCCTGGAATCACTGTCTCCTGCCCAATCTGAGTCACAGTTTGTTGAGAGAGAGAGAGAGTACGAGAGAGATACACAAGACATGCTCCCAAAGAATGATTCATATTGATGTAGAGTTAGTATATATAGGTGAGACCCAAGTTAAGTGAGAGATGATATATATAGTTGTAACATCCCCACTCAAACAAAGGTCTTTGGCTGCGAGTGAAAAAACCCTTGGGGAGAACAAGGGAAAAACCCGAGCCCCTACACATACCTACGATACAAAAATGATTTACTATAAAGTTTTCTTGAATACAATGATACATGCCTCAATCAGTGAGACAAGAACTTGGAACAATACCAAGTGCATGTCTTAATGATCTAAAGCGAGCTTCACTAAGAGCTTTTGTGAAGATGTCTGCAACCATTTGATCACTGGGACAATCCTCCACCATAATGGAACCTTTCTTGACTTCATGTCGAACATAATGATAATGAATAGCAATATGCTTTGATTTACTATGTTGTATATAGTCTTTGATAAGACTAATGGCACTTTGGTTATCGCATCGAAGAGGTGTACTAGATGATGAAGGATGTCCCAAATCTGCAAGTAGTTGTCGAAGCCAAACTAGCTCGCGAGCTGCTAATGATGCAGTAACATATTCGGCTTTAGTTGTAGAAACCGCAACACATCGTTGTTTCTTGCTGGACCAAGAAACCAAACATCCATTTACAAAGAAACAATTCCCACTTGTAGATCGCATGGATAAGTGTGAACTTGCCCAATCAGCGTCTGTATATCCAATAAGGTCAAGAGAAGTTGAAGAAGATAAAGAAGAATCCTCTCGATGATGATAAATAAGACCAAATTCCTTAGTACCCTTGAGGTACTTAAGAATACGTTTTGCAGCACTCCAATGAATAGTGGAAGGGGAAGAAAGATACTGTCCCAAAAAGTTAGCTGCAAATAAAATATATGGTCTTGTGTTTAAACCAATAAATTGAAGACAACCAACAAGATTAGCAAAAGGTTGATGAATGGCTGATTCTTCATTGCGTGTTGTAGATGTACCCTTGGTAGAGCTTGAAAGAATGGGAGTATTGGCAAAGTGCGCATTTGTCAACCCAAACTTCTTAACAATATCATTAATAAACTTTGTCTGGCGAAGAAGAAGAATGCCTTGTTGTCGGCACAGTTCCCACAAGAGAAGTTCCGAAACTGTATGTGATACCATAGTCAAGAGTTTTCTTCAAGTATCTGAGCACCCGCATCCCAGCCTTCCAATGACTCTCATGAGGTTTGTTTGAGAACCTGCTCAAAACACCAACAGCAAAAGTGATATCTGGTCTGGTGTTACACAAGTAGATCAGACTGCCGACCAGCCTCCTATACCTCCCAATGTCTACTAGTGCTGATGTATCCTCGACGGATAACTTTGCATTCACCTCCATAGGTGTAGCTATCTCCTTGCACTCAGTCATGCCAAATGCCTTCAAGATCTCCCATGCATACTTCTTCTGAGAGATGAAGATCTTTCCTGGCTCTTGCCAGACTTCAATCCCCAAACAATAGTGCAGCAAGCCTAAGTCTGTCATTTCAAACTCAGAAATCAAAGCCTTTCGAGTTTGATTGATCATATCTTCATAGTCACCTGTAATAAGAAGGTAATCCACATATAGAACAATCACTACAGACTTTTTACCATCCCTGTAAACATACAATTTAGCATCTGAGGCACATCTTTTGAAGTTTAGGTTTAAAAAAAACCTATCTATCCGCTGGTACCATGCTCTGGGGGACTTGTTTCAGCCCATACAATGCCTTCTTCAGCTTATACACTTTGTTCTCAGAATGGGGGGCCTCAAACCTTGGTGGCTGAGCCACGTACACCTCCTCCTTGAGGTCACCATTTAAGAACGCTGACTTAACATCCATTTGGTACACTGGCCACTTCTTGTGGGCAGCCACTGCAAGTACCGTGTGAATAGTGGTCATTCTGGCAGTTGGGGCAAATGACTCTTGAAAATCAAACCCTTCAACTTGTGAAAATCCTTAGGCAACCAGTCTAGCTTTGTACTTTTCTAAGGTACCATCAGCCTTGTACTTTACCTTCCAGATCCACTTGGTGCCAATAATCTTCCGCTTTGCTGGTCGATCCACTAGCTCCCAAGTGTCAGTTTTGAATCCTTGTTTGGTTTCGTGTTTCATACTGACTCCTTAGTATATTCCAAGCCTCTGACGCTTTGGTTGTATGCTGAATCAAAGTCAGAACACTGTTAGAACAACTTGTAACTAAGGCACACAATGCATCTGCATTCCTTCGTTTCCAAGCTCGTAGAAGATCTGCATTCGAAGGAATCATCACACTAGGATGTAATGGGTCGGGGGTAGGCTGTGGTTCTGCGTCAGTCCCCAGCACAGTCTCCAGAAGCTCATAAGAATCAAGGATAGTTGTAATTTTGAACTTCCACAAGGTGTAGTTTGTACCATCTAACTTGCCTTCGCTGAAGGTTGGTGGACGAATCCTCAGTGTTTGAATAGTCCGTACAGTAGCACCACCTCCTCCACCACTTCCTGATGCGCCAGAACCGCTTCCCGGAGTCGACATAGTTTCTCTTTGCTGTTGAAGCCTTTGCCTCTTGCACACTCTCTGATCTCTAGAGCCCCCTGGGCTCTGATTCCATGTAAAATATTACATGGCGTAGTGAACACAATCTGAGAAAGAGATAGAGAGTACACAATAGATAAGAGGAGAATCACTAAATTCTTTAACTTCAAACAACTGATACAAAGATGGCTCTGTCCACCCGTGCGCTCCGACTGTGTGTAGTTTAGATGGCGATCTAGACAGAAGATAGGTGAAGAGCTTAAGGCTAGATGGAACAACAACTCTGACTGGGTGAAAGATGAGTGAGAGATGGCTGCGAAGGGGTTTTGCTTTTATAGCCCGTGAAGGTCGTTAGGTCGGCCTACTGACCGACCTACCATATGATCCCCTTTTCACTCCCTTACACCGCAACTCGATGCAATGCGCCTCGAGTTGCTACCAACTCCGTCTAACCCAAAGATTAGACCCACAACAGTCACCTTTTTGCCATCTGGTCACATAGACCTCATCTGATATACAAGTCAGGACGACTCAACCAATGTCCGGGCTCACATTTGGCTTCTCCTCATAATGGGGGCCTTACAACTTTGAGCACCATGGATCATTGGTAGCACCTAATGAGGGTGGGGCATTGATCATATCTAACAGCAAGTAACATGACGGCATGGGTGTAGTACCTACTAAGCAAAGTGCATGAGCTAGCACATACAACATCAAAAGGGGCCCCAATGGTAGGACCCAAGAGACTAGCAATAGTGCAACCAATGCAGAATCTTGCCAAGGTCTTGGTAAGAAGCTCTCATATTCTTATGGCACTCTTTCTCTTGGTTAGTGCATGTGGTGTAGATATCAAAACCAAGGTAGAGTGAAAATCTAAGATTGCTATGAGATTTGGTCTACAAGCAGAGCACTGTATATTTTGCAAATGCATCCTTTGAGAGTTTCTTGCTACATTTTTTGGCATCTACATTTCAGGCCCCATTTTAGAGCCGCAAGATTACGGACATCAGTTTTAGGGTATACTACGATTTTGGCTGTATCAATTGAAAGTGGTTCACAGGTTGCAAATTTAAAATTTTTAATTTTTAAGGTGTTTGCCAAGAAGTAAACATAAGTTTTATCTACAATTACATCTTACATGTACTATCGAGCAATCAGTGAAAAAGGTTGCTTGGTGCATTACTTTGCACTTGTTGTGGAAGATTACAAAAGAGTTGCTTGTTGTTTTGTATCATTTTTATGATAATGGTAAAGAATAATGGAAATCCCATCATTGATAAGCTAGACAAGAATAACTACCCTTCATAGAAGTTCTATGTGAGGAACTTTCTCATTGAAAAGGGTCTTTATGAGTTCACTTCAGGTAAAGGAAAGGAGCCAATGTTGAGTATCCCTCCAACTACACATGAATCAAAGGTATGGAAAGAACAGAATGCAAAAGACAAAAAGATGATGTATTGGCTATCTTTAGTCATTGATAATATAATGCTAAGATATATCAGGAATGCAAAAATTTCACATGCAACTTGGATAATTTATGAGAACACGTTTTCAGTAAATATAAAGGCACGAAAGATTCAACTCAAGAAAGAGTTGAATACTTTGAAGAAAGAAAAAATGTTTGTCAATGAGTATGTTTTGAATGTGAGGAGCATTGCAAATGCTTTAGCAATGATTGATGCAATGTTTAATGATGATGATTTGGTTTCATCTACTTTGGGTGGCCTTAATAATGAGAAGTCTTGAAAATCATTTGCCACTTCTGTATATGTATGGAAGCCATTTCCAGATTTTTATATGTTGGTCTCTTATGATTACTGAAGAGATCAATGTGTAGGGTGACTCATTTGAAAAAAATGGTGAACAGATCTAAGTATTTTACTCAAGTTCAAGAAGAAAACGTGGCAAATCCTCTTTGAGAGGCCATGGTATGGAATGTGCTAGTGATAATCAACAAAAAGGTTAAATCAAAAATTTGGTAAAATACAAATTTCAAGAGGCTGTGGAAACTTTAGAGACAAGTGGAGCTCTAGAGGAAGAGGTGGATGGCAGAAAAAAGATTCAGGAAATTCTAGTATTATTTGCAATTATTCTGGAAAAACATGTAATAGTGCAACCCATTGTTATACTACAAAAGATTATATTTGTAATGGTAAATTACAGTAAGGAAACTATGCATCGTCCTCACAACATAAAAATGACAAAAATGAGCATATGTTTGTTATGCAACATATGATGATTAGCACAATATTAGTGAGTTTGGGAATCTCCCAATTTCTATTTTTCGAATACTAAAAAGTTGGCACTCGGATAACATGCCCATAAGTTTCTCAAAACCATATGATGTGATCTATCATTGGAGAGCACTTGAAAAATTGAATATATTGATCTATATAGTGCTCGATTTGGAGTTATAGTGCTCAAGTTACGACAAATTCAAAGATTTGACCACGGGTCCCAAACTTATGGGAAACTCCCTTGTCCTTGCATGATGGCTAGACAGAGATTCTATTAGATATATTACATGTGCCATCAATCACAAAGAATTTAGTGTACGCTCGCCAAATGGTAAAGCAAGGGTTACAGATTCGATTTAATACAAAAGGTTGTTTTGTAAAAGACTTTAATGATAAGTATAGGTTGGTTACAAAAGGAAGTAGAGTTGATCCTATGTTTACTTTAGATGTTGGAATTCTTGCAATCATAGGATCGAATGTTGCTATGTATGCTAAAGGAAAAGCAGCGGTCACTACAAGATATAGACCTTATAGCGACGTTTAAAGTGAGGAAAATACAAACAACAAAATTTTTCCCCGTCGTCGCAAAAAGCGTCGTTATTGACGACGCCATAGAATCGTCGCTATATTCGTCGCTATATGCGTCGCATATAGCGATGCATATAGCGACGGTTGCACAGTATTTGCGACGCTCATAGCGATGCCAATAGCGACGTGTGCAGTAAATTTGCGACGCAAATAGCGACGGTAACACAGGAAAAAAAAAATTTGTGGCAGGGCAGATATAGCACTGTGTGCTGTATGAGAGCCATACAAAATAGTTTCTGCACTGCTGCATACAAAGCATTTGCAAACAAAAAGAATGTATACTGAAATCATAAAACTGATACATGAAATAAATACATGATATCGCATAAAATGCGATTGGTACAATCATGAAACGATATCACTAATACATAGAAAATTTCTACATAGATCGGGCGACTAAAAACTAAAGGTGTGTGAGCTCTAAGGATCCAAGGGTGAGCTACAAATCCTCGTCCCCCGAAAGCTTGTCCCGCTGCAAAGGAGCATCAAACGGATTCTGCAGAAAAAGAAACAACATATCAATCCACCATACAATAATGCATTTAAATATCTCATGGTAACTACGGACAAGAAAGATGAGTGACTTATAGGGCCGCCGCGTCTATACAATCGGTCGATCAATGCCCTGAAACCGTGCCTCTCTGCATATCGAGTCTCAAGGCCTTGCGGATCGCGATTTGTAACGGAGTGCTGCAAAGAAAACAAAATGCTAATTGTTATAAACATGATTGTCAGTACAAAGAATATCTCAAAAAAACAAATAAGCAAAACAAAAGAGAAACTTACAAAGTCCTCCAAATATGTCCTATGGCCGCCACTCCCAAGATGATGTACCGATCCGGCCTCGATTTGTGCCCTCGCCGCCTCCCGCTGCTGACTCCAACATCCTGGCGAATTTGTAGCCTCCTCCCTCAGTCGGCACCAGTCGTCTGTATCTAACCACTCGGGCTTTGGAGTCCCACTCTTGATTGCCTTGCGTGCGTCGGATCGTCTATGTGACATGTATGCACACATGCAATCCATCATCCAGCGTGTAGAGAATCTATCCACTGTGACTGGCACGGGAACTCCTCGTGCAAGGATGCTACTATGTAGTCCTTGCTCCCCTCCGGTATGTTCCTCCAATGATCCAGGACGTTGTGCCGAAAAACTTGTTGCCACAACTCTCTCATGCGAGCCATCACCCTCCTCCCCTCATCATTCATGATGATGGCTCCTGACCTGCCATCCACTAGGTATCCATAACCCCTAGGAGTATGCCTAAGATGGGCCCTCTCCCATCTCCGTCCATGCTCCTGGGCATATTGTAAAAGTCCGCGTGGGAATTAATAGATCGGGCTTTTTAATTTTATTTTTTTTAAATTATTTATTTCCCCCCCTTATCCCTCCAACCGACTGACGAGCTGGAGGGGGAGGGGAATAGAAGGAGTTCTGAAGCTCCTTGGTGGAGCTTGTGGAGGGAGGGAGGGCATGCGTGTCGACACGCAGGAGGAGAAGATCCCCCTCCCTCCACTATTTAAACGAGGAGAGGGGCCCAGGGGTCGAAGAACGGATAAGGCTGGGGGGGGAGCCGTGAGAAGAACCAAACGCCGCTGCCGGAGATCATGTCGCTGTGAGAAAGAGGGGAAGAGACGCTGTTGCTGGCCACCAGGGAAGTAGATAGGAGTCGCCGTCAAGGGAGGGAGGAGCCGCCTCCAATTCTCCGTCAGGACGGACGGCCATAACCACCCCTCCAAAGCTTCTGGAAGCTTGGAAGCTTCCAAAGGGGGGGGCTCTTTAAACCCCCTTCCTATACCCTACTACCCCCTTTGTTTTTTTTCCCCGGGTTTAAAATCCCTTAAGCCCCCTTTCATTTTCCCCTCCCGCGTGCTAAAACCCTTTCCCCTGGATTTCAAAAACTTTCACCCCCTCCTTGTACGGTATGAAGCCCTTTTAACCCCCATATCTAAAACCCCTTTCCATGGGTATTAGAACCCCCTCTGCCGGGTTTTAAAAATCCCTTAAGTCCCCTTTCACCCTCGTACTAAAGCCCTTTCCTTTCACTTGGAGTCACTTTCCCCCATAAGCACAAAGGCCTTAAGGGTCTTATTACTTCTTTACCTGTGTATAATCCCTAAAAGACCTATCCCCTTGGCTTTGGAATCACCCCCTTCCTGTGGCCTCTTAAAACCACTTCTCCCATGATTACCCCTTAAGCCTTTACCTTGGCATCAAAAACCTTTCACCCTCCCCCATGTGTAAGCCCCCATAAGCCCTTTTTCTCCAAGTTGACCTAAGGGTCCTTAGACCCTTATAATCTTTACGGCTATTATTTTTCCTTAAAGCTCTCCTACACCTTGTGTCTTCTCCACACTTTGTTATTTCCGTTCGTGCGAGCTTACAAAGGCCATTAAGCCTTCCCCATGGCTTCAATGGGTCTTAGTTGTAAAAGTTTTTAACAATACCTTTTCAATTCCCGAATTCAAGGAGGGAACCTTCCAAAAGCTACTTTGACGAACGGTGCAAGGAGCGACGGTGGAGTTCTAAGGAGAAGTTGTAAAGCTGCTTCCACGTTCGATGGACCACACTTGCGATGCCTCCTAAGAAAGTCCAAGGCGTAGCCGCGGGAGGGTCATCTCCCGGTATCCATGTGGATATCTCACCTCAAAGCCAGGTTTTCTTCTTGATGTTAATTCGGGTTTTAGTCAATCATGTAAATAAAAATTGTTAAGGAAATATATATATTTGTTCAAATTAATTCTAACGAAGGAGTTAGCTTATGAATGACAATGTATACAAATTAGCTTTCTTCAAATTGCATCAAGCATTATAAAATAATAGGCAATACTATCCATTTACTATAGTATTATAGTCCTAAAATGAAGAAATTATATCTTGCTCCATTAGTCTTATTCCTTTCGCAACGAATCATGGCAAAATGGCTAAATTCATGAAAGGTTTCTTTCGATGCTCAAATTACTAGAGAGTTATCTTTGCTAGTTGCACATCTTAGCAAGGCAACTGTTGTTATTTGGCATGAGTTCATCTTTAAAGAAAACGGAAGTTAAATGTTAGAAATTAACAAGTATAAAAATTAGACATACGAAATCATTTGGAAAGAAAATGTAATGGGGAATTGCTAGATGACACTCTATTAACACTTTTCCCCTGCAAATTGAGGACTTGGAACAAATAAAATGTGTATTCACCAATTCCTTAGCTAGGCCTTTGTCCCAAGGAGTATCGTCACTCTTTGTATCATCATGGCATTATGCTATATGCCAAATTAAACTGTATTGATTGAGAAAGTAATCAAAGATAGTAAAACCGTGACAAGACGAGTAAGATTACCTTCCAAAAGCTGACCAAACCAATCTTTCCAAAAGATAACCGGACCAATCTAAACATAGAAACATTCATACCCTAAAACACTGGACTACTTACCTTACCGCAAGGACAATAAATTCATAAAGATAAGAAATTAGGGTTCGTCCCTAAGGTTCTTAAATGAAGAAACCCTAGGCCTGACATACGTCAGATTAAGGAGTCTAAACAGATTATTCCATCGCCGAACTTACGCAACATGTATGAAATCATTTTGTGATCAATTCACAAAGAGAAAAGGGAAAAACCCTCTCCAAAGACGGCAAATCCTTACGCAAGTTATCTTGCAAAAAGACGTAGTTTTTGGATATCCTTCAAAATAAAGAAAGTTGAAAAATGGAAACTAGCATATCTAAGTTACCTTAGGGTTAACCAAGTTGGGTATACCCTACACTCGAATATAAGGGATCTTGCCAAGTTTACAAGACATCTTGAGAACGACTGCTGATACACTCAAAAAGGAAAGAACACTTCCTTAGCAATTTGCCATACAACTGGGTTGATTAATGAAAATGTTTGTGCTTGCTAAAGATTTTAGGGCTCTGTTTGAATTATGAATTATAAATTAAACAAGTACCTATACTTCAGGTTAAAGGCTTGAAGGGAGAGGCAGCTTCAGTTACCCCCGACTGCCTACCTGACCCTAACCAAGGGGGTTGTTGACCGCGCTGGGAACGTGGACCGAACCCACCGCGAGAGGTCTCTCCATTGAGTTCTACTTGGAGCAAGAGGACGCTTGGGTGCCAGGGGGGGCTCTGGCCGTAAATTCCTCGCCTTCCGGGTCCTGCACAAGAGGCTAACGTGACTCGGGATTGGATCTCGAGGCCCGCATACTAGTTTACGGGCGGAAGCTTGGAATAGTGATCCCTGGAGATTACTGGTTAGCCTTCAGGGCAGATTATGGACAAGCCTACAGGCGGAACTTCTTATAATTCAAAGATAAAATGATGAGATGTTAAAAGAACTTGCTTGATATTGTTTTTATATGTCACGTGATAAGATTACGTGAAGGAACCAGTGCTGAACAAGATTAATTAAAGAAGCTGATTGTTATATGTCAAATTAATGTGTTAGATAATTACATAACTAAAACAAACCAAGGAAAGTGTGGAGGATGGACCTTGGTCCGTCCTACGGTTGGGTGGTCCCGGTTAGTCGGGAACTTTTCTCATAAATCTCGAAAGACAGCGGAATGATCATCATCATCAAAAAGAATAACGAGAACGATGACCTAGAGTTACGTCTTACCCGATTTACGTTGTTTTAGGGGAACAGAATGGGACTATGCCTTATGGCAGAGAGGTTGAGCTTTGCATCCCTCTCGTTTCCCATTCTCCTTGAACCAAGTGCAGCGTGAATCCGCTTCGGACCTGGCGTTTCTGCGTAAAGTAGTTCGCTCGGGTCTGATGCTAGTTGCTGTTAGCTAGTGACCCATTAGGAAGACCCTAATTCAGGTCGATCCTAAGTGGGAACGGCCAGGATACTTGCGCTACGTGGTAGACGCGGGAAGAACTAGATCACAAAACCCGTAACATTCCATGGGAATGTCGGGTGGAGCTTTCTAGACATCCTTTCCGATGGACTGCTAAGACGTGTCCTGGATGATACTAGGGGACACGTTACAGTTGGTATCATAGCCGACTAACAACGGAATTGTTTTTATGAGATCTCAATAAAATGAAATAAAGAAATTGTTGCTGTCCAAACAATTCCTCATCTTCAATGCTGTCTTGCAGAACTATGAAGAGTGGAACAAGTTTTTGGTGTTTTGGGTCATGTTTATGACTGCAATGCATTCTCCGCTTTATAGACAAAGAATTGGGATGATGAACGTCCTGGAGCAGATTTATAATCCATCACCTTTATACATAGAACGAAGATGGACGGGGTCTTCAGGAATCTACTACATAGCTGCCCACCGGTTCGCTTATCTACAGACCAACCTAAAGAGGATCAAGTGGTTGGAAGACTTGAAAGTCGTGAAGTTGTTCATTTTTGTGGAAGCTCACGTAAATTCGACTTTACATATTCAAGGTCAGAGGGTTGAAATGAACTCATATGTATATGAGGAAGTAACCCGTGTAATCCCAGCCGACAGGATTAAAGTGTTGGGCCGCCATGAGAAGTATGGATTCCAACGAAAAGGGTATCCCGAACTTCCAATGAATTATTGATTCCTAAAGATCCATGACCCAAAACCTTACTATTACACAGTTCTTGAAGACAAATGCAATACAACGTTGTTCTCCCCAAACTAAATGTAATGATTGAATTATCATCACACGAGACGTTGTATAAGGCTACGCCCATGTAAATATAAATAAGGACTTCTTTTATCAATATCTGGCTGTGCATCAGGGTTGTTAAAAAGTTAAGTAGCCTCATGATTTACGAGATAACTGAACTAAAGATAAGCTAACGTCAATTATCATATAATCACGTTAAGAAAACTTTTATCCAGGCACAACCCCAGGTACAGGTTCCAAATTCGCCCCCTACATCAAGTACTGCTGTGACCCAGGAGAAGAAGTTCCTCCTCAAGCAGATAAAGCCACCCGAGTTTGACGGGAGGGGCAGATTCGTCCAATCTGATGCTGAAATTTGGATTGAGTCTGTGGAAGATTACTTTGAAGCAGCTGGTACTGCACCTACCAATCAGGCCATGCTCGCCAAGTTAAAACTCACCGGCAAAGCTAGACTATGGTGGAAACAATGGTACAGGGATCAAGGGACTTCAGAGGGGTCCGTTACCTGGGAGAAGTTAAAGAAAGCCGTGCAGGGGAGATATTTGCTACCTGCATATCGTACACAGAAGATGAATGAGTTCTACGAGCTAAAACAGCTAGGACTCACCCTTGACGCATACTACTCTAAATTTGCCTCACTTTTAAAGTATGCACCACAAATGGACATGACGCAGCAGGTGTCCAAATTTTGTGCGGGCTTAAATCCACCCGTAAATACCCGTCTCGAATCAATGCGTCCATCAGATCTTCAGGATGCACTCATTCGAGCGGCGCCTATAATTCAGGAGGTGCAAGCTAGACCAAGGGGTAACAAAACTTGGTCCTATATTGACCCGAATAGAGGAGCATTCAGACCTCAAGTGAAGAGAGTTCAAGGTCACAATCAGGGACAAGGGAAGAAAGCAAGGACAAATAACGTCAACGACTTTGTTCCTACTCAAAGTAATGGCCGAAAACTCCGATGTTTCCACTGCAACGAACCCGGTCACTTCAAGAGGCAATGTCCCAAGCTCAGCAGGGGACATCGTCAAACACCTTTCCAAGGTGCAGGCTGCGGTCAAGGAGCCGCCACCCTTGGAAGAGGAAGAACTGCCTGCATTACCAATAGGCAAAAATGCGAAGCAGAAGAAGAGGAAGATCCGACTATGGAAGCAGAATTTGAAAGAGCGACAGTCCATGCCGCTTTACACAAGAAAGGGCCGAATCGCCAGTTCTCGGTGATTCAAACACCGTCGGACTATCAAGGTAAAGGTTTCAAAACCTTGATTGATTGTGGCAGTACACATTCCTTTATATCTCCAGCATGTGCAAAAAGATTAGAAATAGCCACAGTAGAAGCACCTACCCTGCTTGTGGAATTGGCAAACGGTCGTGAGGTAACTTGTACTAGGCAAAATGCTAAGGAAGAATTCTTTCTGGGAGAAAAGAAAACCTTAGTCAAATTTCGAGTCATGAATTTAGGTATCCATGAGTGTCTACTTGGGATGGATTGGCTTAAGCCTAATGACGCCCACATCCACTGTGGAAAGGGTCAAGTTTCCTTTCGAAACTCTGAAAGGGAGTTTGTCACAACTCAAGGTGAGGTAGGAGTGCCAAGAGTCCAGTTAGCCAAAGTATCGCAGATCATAAAAGGAGTCAGAAAAGGATTACCCGTTTACCTGATCAAACTCAACAAGTTAGATCAAAAGCAAGAGTCTCATGAAGGACCTTCTTGGCTAAAGGAATACGCTGACGTATTCCCTGAAGAATTGATTGAACTTCCGCCTCCAAGAGAAGTTGATCATGAAATTAGGCTAGTGCCTGGAGCTGCGCCAATTGCAAAGAGACCTTATAGAATGTCCATACCGGAAGCTATTGAGTTGAAGGAACAACTCAAGCAACTGTTGGATCAGGGTTACATCCGGCCTAGCAACTCACCGTGGGGAGCTCCAGTACTATTCCAGAAAAAGAAAGATGGGACACTTCGACTATGTATTGATTACCGAGGGTTGAATCAATCAACAGTCAAGAACAAGTATCCTATTCCTAGAATAGATGAGCTTCTGGATCGCCTTCAAGGTGCAAAGATCTTCTCCAAAATTGATCTCAGGTCAGGTTACTATCAAATAAGGATTAAGGAAGAAGATATTCCAAAAACGGCCTTCAATACAAGATATGGGCACTTTGAGTTCTTGGTTATGTCATTCGGGATTACAAATGCACCTGCCACCTTCAATAGATTAATGCAAGATATTTTTAGACCATATCTTGATGATTTCGTGCTTGTCTTCTTCGATGACACTTTAGTCTATTCTAAATAGGAAGAAGATCATGAACCTCAACTACGGATTGTCCTTGAGACAATGAGGTCTCATAAGCTGTATGCAAAAATGAAGAAGTGTGCATTCTTCAAACGTCAGATTGAATATCTAGGATTCATAGTATCATCAGAGGGAATATCAGTAGACCCAACCAAAGTCAAGGATGTGCTTGAATGGCCAATACCAGTATCCGTCAAAGAAATACGTAGCTTTCCTGGCTTGACAGGATGGTATAGGGTCTTTATCAAAAACTATGCTTTGATTGCAGCACCTCTTACAGACTTACTAAAGAAGCAGACTTCTATTACATGGTCAACTCCTGAACAAAATAGCTTCGACAAATTGAAGCAAAGTTTGGTATCAGCACCTATTCTAAAACTTCCTGACCTCAATAAGGAGTTCGAGGTAGTAACTGATGCCAGCATTCTTTCCTTGGGGTGTGTACTTATGCAGGAAGGTCATCCAGTAGCATACTCTTCAAGGAAATTGAAGAGTCATGAAAAGAATTATGCCACGCATGATCTGGAATTATTAGCTGTCATCCATGCTCTAAAGCTTTGGAGACACTACCTGTTGGGTAACAAGTTTACTCTAGTAACCGATCATAAGAGTCTCAAATGGATTTTTACCCAGAACGAGCTCAACATGAGGCAACGTCGGTGGATTGAAGTATTGGAGGAGTATGATTTTGAAATCAAGTACTGACCAGGGAAAGAGAATGTAGTTGCTGATGCACTCAGTCGCAATGCATTCCTAAATTCCCTAATCTTGCAGAATCCATCAACGGCCAGATCTCTGGCTACAAAGGTATCTATGCCAAGCAACCCTATACCGGAACTAGCTAGAGAGGAAGCATGCCATGATTTGGCCTACCAAACAATGATAAAAGAAATATCTACCAAGGAGCAGAATCTGAAGTTACAAGCTAAGTATCAGGAATTTTCCATTGATAATGGACTTGTCTACTACAAAACAAGGCTGTGTATACCAACAAGTCAGTCACTTAAGCAGAAGATATTATGGGAAGCTCATGATTCCCCTTTCGCAGGACATCCTGGCTATGCAAAAACTCTTAATGCAGTTAGGAAGAGCTACCATTGGGAGAGGCTCAAAGGTGACATTCTCAAATATGTCACTGAATGTTTGTCTTGCCAACGTATCAAGGCCGAACATGTCATGATGCCAGGGAAACTGCAACCGCTTGACATTCCCCAAATGAAATGGGAATTCATCAGTATGGATTTTGTTGTGGGCTTACCCCAAGTCCAAGGAGGATACAATTCCATTATGGTTGTGGTTGACATGCTTACCAAGATTGCACACCTAATTCCAGTAAAGACAAACTATAAAGCCTCTGACATTGCAAGATTGTTTATCAAGGAAATATTCAAGCTACATGGGTTACCTAACAGAATCATTAGTGATCGAGATTCTCTCTTCACTTCACACTTCTGGAGAGCTATCTTTGAAGCTATTGGGACTCAACTCTATTTTAGCACCGCCTACCATCCCCAAACAGATGGACAAACAGAGCGAGTGAATCAAATCATTGAGGATATGCTTAGGGCATACTGCTGTCGAGAGCCGAAGAGGTGGATTCAATACTTGCCATTAGTTGAATTTTCCTACAATGCTTCTTACCAGCAGAGCATTCAAATGACCCCTTTCCAGGCATTGTATGGTCATGATTGTCGAAGTCCCCTAAACTTTTCTGATCCAACCCTAAGAGTTGAAGCTTCAAGACAAATGTTGGAGGACATGGATGATCAAATAAGGTCAATAAGACAAGACATAGAAGCAGCCAAGGATAGACAAAAGGCATATGCAGATTTGAAACGTCAAGAAAGAGTCTTCAAAGAAGGAGACATGGTCTTCATTCGAGTACGCCCTAAAAAGAGTTCTCTATCCCTAGGAGAATGCAAGAAGCTAAGTCCAAGGTATTGTGGGCCGTATAAAATCCTCAAATGCCTAGGACCCAATGCTTATAAATTGCAACTCCCTGAGAACCTAAAGGTTCATAATGTATTCCATATCAGTCTATTAAAAAAATATGTACCCAATCCTAATCATGTACTTAATGACCAACAAATTGTAATGCCTAGCCAAGGAGTCCTTGAACTAAGGCCAGAAAGGATCTTAGATGTTAGGGAAAGACAGTTAAGATCTAGAACCTTGAAAGAATACCTTGTCCAGTCGAAAGATTATCCCCAAGAGGATGCCACTTGGGTAGATGAAGGCACTCTCAACCATCAATATCCCCAGTTTATCTCGAGATGAGGACATCTCGATTCCTCCAAGGGGGAGAGAATGTAAAAGTCCGCGTGGGAATTAATAGATCGGGCTTTTGAATTTTTTTTTAAATATTATTTATTTCCCCCCCTTATCCCTCCAACCGACTGACGAGCTGGAGGGGGAGGGGAATAGAAGGAGTTTTGAAGCTCCTTGGTGGAGCTTGTGGAGGGAGGGAGGGCATGCGTGTCGACACGCAGGAGGAGAAGATCCCCCTCCCTCCACTATTTAAACGAGGAGAGGGGAGGGGCCGAAGAACGGATAAGGCTGGGGGGGGGCCGTGAGAAGAACCAAATGCCGCTGCCGGAGATCATGTCGCTGTGAGAAAGAGGGGAAGAGACGCTGTTGCTAGCCGCCAAGGAAGTAGATAGGAGTCGCCGTCAAGGGAGGGAGGAGCTGCCTCCAATTCTCCGTCAGGACGGACGGCCATAACCACCCCCCCAAAGCTTCTGGAAGCTTGGAAGCTTCCAAAGGGGGGGGCCTCTTTAAACCCCCTTCCTATACCCTACTACCCTCTTTGTTTTTTTTCCCCGGGTTTAAAATCCCTTAAGCCCCCTTTCATTTTCCCCTCCCCCATGCTAAAACCCTTTCCCCTAGATTTCAAAAACTTTCACCCCCTCCTTGTACGGTATGAAGCCCTTTTAACCCCCATATCTAAAACCCCTTTCCATGGGTATTAGAACCCCCTCTGCCGGGTTTTAAAAATCCCTTAAGTCCCCTTTCACCCTCGTACTAAAGCCCTTTCCTTTCACTTGGAGTCACTTTCCCCCACAAGCACAAAGGCCTTAAGGGTCTTATTACTTCTTTACCTGTGTATAATCCCTAAAAGACCTATCCCCTTGGCTTTGGAATCACCCCCTTCCTGTGGCCTCTTAAAACCACTTCTCCCGTGATTACCCCTTAAGCCTTTACCTTGGCATCAAAAACCTTTCACCCTCCCCCATGTGTAAGCCCCCATAAGCCCTTTTTCTCCAAGTTGACCTAAGGGTCCTTAGACCCTTATAATCTTTACGGCTATTATTTTTCCTTAAAGCTCTCCTACACCTTGTGTCTTCTCCACACCTTGTTATTTCCGTTCGTGCGAGCTTACAAAGGCCATTAAGCCTTCCCCATGGCTTCAATGGGTCTTAGTTGTAAAAGTTTTTAACAATACCTTTTCAATTCCCGAATTCAAGGAGGGAACCTTCCAAAAACTACTTTGACGAACGGTGCAAGGAGCAACGGTGGAGTTCTAAGGAGAAGTTGTAAAGCTGCTTCCACGTTTGACGGACCACACTTGTGATGCCTCCTAAGAAAGTCCAAGGCGTAGCCGCGGGAGGGTCATCTCCCGGTATCCATGTGGATATCTCACCTCAAAGCCAGGTTTTCTTCTTGATGTTAATTCGGGTTTTAGTCAATCATGCAAAGAAAAATTGTTAAGGAAATATATATATTTGTTCAAATTAATTCTAACGAAGGAGTTAGCTTATGAATGACAATGTATACAAATTAGCTTTCTTCAAATTGCATCAAGCATTATAAAATAATAGGCAATACTATCCATTTACTATAGTATTATAGTCCTAAAATGAAGAAATTATATCTTGCTCCATTAGTCTTATTCCTTTCGCAACGAATCATGGCAAAATGGCTAAATTCATGAAAGGTTTCTTTCGATGCTCAAATTACTAGAGAGTTATCTTTGCTAGTTGCACATCTTAGCAAGGCAACTGTTGTTATTTGGCATGAGTTCATCTTTAAAGAAAACGGAAGTTAAATGTTAGAAATTAACAAGTATAAAAATTAGACATACGAAATCATTTGGAAAGAAAATGTAATGGGGAATTGCTGGATGACACTCTATTAACACTTTTCCCCTGCAAATTGAGGACTTGGAACAAATAAAGTGTGTATTCACCAATTCCTTAGCTAGGCCTTTGTCCCAAGGAGTATCGTCACTCTTTGTATCATCATGGCATTATGCTATATGCCAAATTAAACTGTATTGATTGAGAAAGTAATCAAAGATAGTAAAACCGTGACAAGACGAGTAAGATTACCTTCCAAAAGCTGACCAAACCAATCTTTCCAAAAGATAACCGGACCAATCTAAACATAGAAACATTCATACCCTAAAACACTGGACTACTTACCTTACCACAAGGACAATAAATTCATAAAGATAAGAAATTAGGGTTCGTCCCTAAGGTTCTTAAATGAAGAAACCCTAGGCCTGACATACGTCAGATTAAGGAGTCTAAACAGATTATTCCATCGCTGGACTTGCGCAACATGTATGAAATCATTTTGTGATCAATTCACAAAGAGAAAAGGGAAAAACCCTCTCCAAAGACGGCAGATCCTTACGCAAGTTATCTTGCAAAAAGACGTAGTTTTTGGATATCCTTCAAAATAAAGAAAGTTGAAAAATGGAAACTAGCATATCTAAGGTACCTTAGGGTTAACCAAGTTGGGTATACCCTACACCCGAATATAAGGGATCTTGCCAAGTTTACAAGACATCTTGAGAACGACTACTGATACACTCAAAAAGGAAAGAACACTTCCTTAGCAGTTTGCCATACAACTGGGTTGATTAATGGAAATGTTTGTGCTTGTTAAAGATTTTAGGGCTCTGTTTGAATTATGAATTATAAATTAAACAAGTACCTATACTTCAGGTTAAAGGCTTGAAGGGAGAGGCAGCTTCAGTTACCCCCGACTGCCTACCTGACCCTAACCAAGGGGGTTGTTGACCGCGCCGGGAACGTGGACCGAACCCACCGCGAGAGGTCTCTCCGTTGAGTTCTACTTGGAGCAAGAGGACGCTTGGGTGCCAGGGGAGCTCTGGCCGTAAATTCCTTGCCTTCCGGGTCCTGCACAAGAGGCTAACGTGACTCGGGATTGGATCTCGAGGCCCGCATACTAGTTTACGGGCGGAAGCTTGGAATAGTGATCCCTGGAGATTACTGGTTAGCCTTCAGGGCAGATTATGGACAAGCCTACAGGCGGAACTTCTTATAATTCAAAGATAAAATGATGAGATATTAAAAGAACTTGCTTGATATTGTTTTTATATGTCACGTGATAAGATTACGTAAAGGAACCAATGCTTAACAAGATTAATTAAAGAAGCTGATTGTTATATGTCAAATTAATGTGTTAAATAATTACATAACTAAAATAAACCAAGGAAAGTGTGAAGGATGGACCATGGGTCCGTCCTACGGTTGGGTGGTCCCGGTTAGCCGGGAAGTTTTCTCATAAATCTCGAAAGACAGTGGAATGATCATCATCATAAAAAAGAATAACGAGAACGATGACCTAGAGTTACGTCTTACCCGATTTACATTGTTTTAGGGGAACGGAATGGGACTATGCCTTATGGCAGAGAGGTTGAGCTTTGCATCCCTCTCGTTTCCCATTCTCCTTGAACCAAGTGCAGCGTGAATCCGCTTCGGACCTGGCGTTTCTGCGTAAAGTAGTTCGCTCGGGTCTGATGCTAGTTGCTGTTAGCTAGTGACCCATTAGGAAGACCCTAATTCAGGTCGATCCTAAGTGGGAACGGCCAGGATACTTGCGCTACGTGGTAGACGCGGGAAGAACTAGATCACAAAACCCGTAACATTCCATGGGAATGTCGGGTGGAGCTTTCTAGACATCCTTTCCGATGGACTGCTAAGACGTGTCCTGGATGATACTAGGGGACACGTTACAGTTGGTATCATAGCCGACTAACAACGGAATTGTTTTTATGAGATCTCAATAAAATGAAATAAAGAAATTGTTGCTGTCCAAACAATTCCTCATCTTCAATGCTGTCTTGCAGAACTATGAAGAGTGGAACAAGTTTTTGGTGTTTTGGGTCATGTTTATGACTGCAATGCATTCTCCGCTTTATAGACAAAGAATTGGGATGATGAACGTCCTGGAGCAGATTTATAATCCATCACCTTTATACATAGAACGAAGATGGACGGGGTCTTCAGGAATCTACTACATAGCTGCCCACCGGTTCGCTTATCTACAGACCAACCTAAAGAGGATCAAGTGGTTGGAAGACTTGAAAGTCGTGAAGTTGTTCATTTTTGTGGAAGCTCACGTAAATTCGACTTTACATATTCAAGGTCAGAGGGTTGAAATGAACTCATATGTATATGAGGAAGTAACCCGTGTAATCCCAGCCGACAGGATTAAAGTGTTGGGCCGCCATGAGAAGTATGGATTCCAACGAAAAGGGTATCCCGAACTTCCAATGAATTATTGATTCCTAAAGATCCATGACCCAAAACCTTACTATTACACAGTTCTTGAAGACAAATGCAATACAACGTTGTTCTCCCCAAACTAAATGTAATGATTGAATTATCATCACACGAGACGTTGTATAAGGCTACGCCCATGTAAATATAAATAAGGACTTCTTTTATCAATATCTGGCTGTGCATCAGGGTTGTTAAAAAGTTAAGTAGCCTCATGATTTACGAGATAACTGAACTAAAGATAAGCTAACGTCAATTATCATATAATCACGTTAAGAAAACTTTTATCCAGGCACAACCCCAGGTACAGGTTCCAAATTCGCCCCCTACATCAAGTACTGCTGTGACCCAGGAGAAGAAGTTCCTCCTCAAGCAGATAAAGCCACCCGAGTTTGACGGGAGGGGCAGATTCGTCCAATCTGATGCTGAAATTTGGATTGAGTCTGTGGAAGATTACTTTGAAGCAGCTGGTACTGCACCTACCAATCAGGCCATGCTCGCCAAGTTAAAACTCACCGGCAAAGCTAGACTATGGTGGAAACAATGGTACAGGGATCAAGGGACTTCAGAGGGGTCCGTTACCTGGGAGAAGTTAAAGAAAGCCGTGCAGGGGAGATATTTGCTACCTGCATATCGTACACAGAAGATGAATGAGTTCTACGAGCTAAAACAGCTAGGACTCACCCTTGACGCATACTACTCTAAATTTGCCTCACTTTTAAAGTATGCACCACAAATGGACATGACGCAGCAGGTGTCCAAATTTTGTGCGGGCTTAAATCCACCCGTAAATACCCGTCTCGAATCAATGCGTCCATCAGATCTTCAGGATGCACTCATTCGAGCGGCGCCTATAATTCAGGAGGTGCAAGCTAGACCAAGGGGTAACAAAACTTGGTCCTATATTGACCCGAATAGAGGAGCATTCAGACCTCAAGTGAAGAGAGTTCAAGGTCACAATCAGGGACAAGGGAAGAAAGCAAGGACAAATAACGTCAACGACTTTGTTCCTACTCAAAGTAATGGCCGAAAACTCCGATGTTTCCACTGCAACGAACCCGGTCACTTCAAGAGGCAATGTCCCAAGCTCAGCAGGGGACATCGTCAAACACCTTTCCAAGGTGCAGGCTGCGGTCAAGGAGCCGCCACCCTTGGAAGAGGAAGAACTGCCTGCATTACCAATAGGCAAAAATGCGAAGCAGAAGAAGAGGAAGATCCGACTATGGAAGCAGAATTTGAAAGAGCGACAGTCCATGCCGCTTTACACAAGAAAGGGCCGAATCGCCAGTTCTCGGTGATTCAAACACCGTCGGACTATCAAGGTAAAGGTTTCAAAACCTTGATTGATTGTGGCAGTACACATTCCTTTATATCTCCAGCATGTGCAAAAAGATTAGAAATAGCCACAGTAGAAGCACCTACCCTGCTTGTGGAATTGGCAAACGGTCGTGAGGTAACTTGTACTAGGCAAAATGCTAAGGAAGAATTCTTTCTGGGAGAAAAGAAAACCTTAGTCAAATTTCGAGTCATGAATTTAGGTATCCATGAGTGTCTACTTGGGATGGATTGGCTTAAGCCTAATGACGCCCACATCCACTGTGGAAAGGGTCAAGTTTCCTTTCGAAACTCTGAAAGGGAGTTTGTCACAACTCAAGGTGAGGTAGGAGTGCCAAGAGTCCAGTTAGCCAAAGTATCGCAGATCATAAAAGGAGTCAGAAAAGGATTACCCGTTTACCTGATCAAACTCAACAAGTTAGATCAAAAGCAAGAGTCTCATGAAGGACCTTCTTGGCTAAAGGAATACGCTGACGTATTCCCTGAAGAATTGATTGAACTTCCGCCTCCAAGAGAAGTTGATCATGAAATTAGGCTAGTGCCTGGAGCTGCGCCAATTGCAAAGAGACCTTATAGAATGTCCATACCGGAAGCTATTGAGTTGAAGGAACAACTCAAGCAACTGTTGGATCAGGGTTACATCCGGCCTAGCAACTCACCGTGGGGAGCTCCAGTACTATTCCAGAAAAAGAAAGATGGGACACTTCGACTATGTATTGATTACCGAGGGTTGAATCAATCAACAGTCAAGAACAAGTATCCTATTCCTAGAATAGATGAGCTTCTGGATCGCCTTCAAGGTGCAAAGATCTTCTCCAAAATTGATCTCAGGTCAGGTTACTATCAAATAAGGATTAAGGAAGAAGATATTCCAAAAACGGCCTTCAATACAAGATATGGGCACTTTGAGTTCTTGGTTATGTCATTCGGGATTACAAATGCACCTGCCACCTTCAATAGATTAATGCAAGATATTTTTAGACCATATCTTGATGATTTCGTGCTTGTCTTCTTCGATGACACTTTAGTCTATTCTAAATAGGAAGAAGATCATGAACCTCAACTACGGATTGTCCTTGAGACAATGAGGTCTCATAAGCTGTATGCAAAAATGAAGAAGTGTGCATTCTTCAAACGTCAGATTGAATATCTAGGATTCATAGTATCATCAGAGGGAATATCAGTAGACCCAACCAAAGTCAAGGATGTGCTTGAATGGCCAATACCAGTATCCGTCAAAGAAATACGTAGCTTTCCTGGCTTGACAGGATGGTATAGGGTCTTTATCAAAAACTATGCTTTGATTGCAGCACCTCTTACAGACTTACTAAAGAAGCAGACTTCTATTACATGGTCAACTCCTGAACAAAATAGCTTCGACAAATTGAAGCAAAGTTTGGTATCAGCACCTATTCTAAAACTTCCTGACCTCAATAAGGAGTTCGAGGTAGTAACTGATGCCAGCATTCTTTCCTTGGGGTGTGTACTTATGCAGGAAGGTCATCCAGTAGCATACTCTTCAAGGAAATTGAAGAGTCATGAAAAGAATTATGCCACGCATGATCTGGAATTATTAGCTGTCATCCATGCTCTAAAGCTTTGGAGACACTACCTGTTGGGTAACAAGTTTACTCTAGTAACCGATCATAAGAGTCTCAAATGGATTTTTACCCAGAACGAGCTCAACATGAGGCAACGTCGGTGGATTGAAGTATTGGAGGAGTATGATTTTGAAATCAAGTACTGACCAGGGAAAGAGAATGTAGTTGCTGATGCACTCAGTCGCAATGCATTCCTAAATTCCCTAATCTTGCAGAATCCATCAACGGCCAGATCTCTGGCTACAAAGGTATCTATGCCAAGCAACCCTATACCGGAACTAGCTAGAGAGGAAGCATGCCATGATTTGGCCTACCAAACAATGATAAAAGAAATATCTACCAAGGAGCAGAATCTGAAGTTACAAGCTAAGTATCAGGAATTTTCCATTGATAATGGACTTGTCTACTACAAAACAAGGCTGTGTATACCAACAAGTCAGTCACTTAAGCAGAAGATATTATGGGAAGCTCATGATTCCCCTTTCGCAGGACATCCTGGCTATGCAAAAACTCTTAATGCAGTTAGGAAGAGCTACCATTGGGAGAGGCTCAAAGGTGACATTCTCAAATATGTCACTGAATGTTTGTCTTGCCAACGTATCAAGGCCGAACATGTCATGATGCCAGGGAAACTGCAACCGCTTGACATTCCCCAAATGAAATGGGAATTCATCAGTATGGATTTTGTTGTGGGCTTACCCCAAGTCCAAGGAGGATACAATTCCATTATGGTTGTGGTTGACATGCTTACCAAGATTGCACACCTAATTCCAGTAAAGACAAACTATAAAGCCTCTGACATTGCAAGATTGTTTATCAAGGAAATATTCAAGCTACATGGGTTACCTAACAGAATCATTAGTGATCGAGATTCTCTCTTCACTTCACACTTCTGGAGAGCTATCTTTGAAGCTATTGGGACTCAACTCTATTTTAGCACCGCCTACCATCCCCAAACAGATGGACAAACAGAGCGAGTGAATCAAATCATTGAGGATATGCTTAGGGCATACTGCTGTCGAGAGCCGAAGAGGTGGATTCAATACTTGCCATTAGTTGAATTTTCCTACAATGCTTCTTACCAGCAGAGCATTCAAATGACCCCTTTCCAGGCATTGTATGGTCATGATTGTCGAAGTCCCCTAAACTTTTCTGATCCAACCCTAAGAGTTGAAGCTTCAAGACAAATGTTGGAGGACATGGATGATCAAATAAGGTCAATAAGACAAGACATAGAAGCAGCCAAGGATAGACAAAAGGCATATGCAGATTTGAAACGTCAAGAAAGAGTCTTCAAAGAAGGAGACATGGTCTTCATTCGAGTACGCCCTAAAAAGAGTTCTCTATCCCTAGGAGAATGCAAGAAGCTAAGTCCAAGGTATTGTGGGCCGTATAAAATCCTCAAATGCCTAGGACCCAATGCTTATAAATTGCAACTCCCTGAGAACCTAAAGGTTCATAATGTATTCCATATCAGTCTATTAAAAAAATATGTACCCAATCCTAATCATGTACTTAATGACCAACAAATTGTAATGCCTAGCCAAGGAGTCCTTGAACTAAGGCCAGAAAGGATCTTAGATGTTAGGGAAAGACAGTTAAGATCTAGAACCTTGAAAGAATACCTTGTCCAGTCGAAAGATTATCCCCAAGAGGATGCCACTTGGGTAGATGAAGGCACTCTCAACCATCAATATCCCCAGTTTATCTCGAGATGAGGACATCTCGATTCCTCCAAGGGGGAGAGAATGTAAAAGTCCGCGTGGGAATTAATAGATCGGGCTTTTGAATTTTTTTTTAAATATTATTTATTTCCCCCCCTTATCCCTCCAACCGACTGACGAGCTGGAGGGGGAGGGGAATAGAAGGAGTTTTGAAGCTCCTTGGTGGAGCTTGTGGAGGGAGGGAGGGCATGCGTGTCGACACGCAGGAGGAGAAGATCCCCCTCCCTCCACTATTTAAACGAGGAGAGGGGAGGGGCCGAAGAACGGATAAGGCTGGGGGGGGGCCGTGAGAAGAACCAAATGCCGCTGCCGGAGATCATGTCGCTGTGAGAAAGAGGGGAAGAGACGCTGTTGCTAGCCGCCAAGGAAGTAGATAGGAGTCGCCGTCAAGGGAGGGAGGAGCTGCCTCCAATTCTCCGTCAGGACGGACGGCCATAACCACCCCCCCAAAGCTTCTGGAAGCTTGGAAGCTTCCAAAGGGGGGGGCCTCTTTAAACCCCCTTCCTATACCCTACTACCCTCTTTGTTTTTTTTCCCCGGGTTTAAAATCCCTTAAGCCCCCTTTCATTTTCCCCTCCCCCATGCTAAAACCCTTTCCCCTAGATTTCAAAAACTTTCACCCCCTCCTTGTACGGTATGAAGCCCTTTTAACCCCCATATCTAAAACCCCTTTCCATGGGTATTAGAACCCCCTCTGCCGGGTTTTAAAAATCCCTTAAGTCCCCTTTCACCCTCGTACTAAAGCCCTTTCCTTTCACTTGGAGTCACTTTCCCCCACAAGCACAAAGGCCTTAAGGGTCTTATTACTTCTTTACCTGTGTATAATCCCTAAAAGACCTATCCCCTTGGCTTTGGAATCACCCCCTTCCTGTGGCCTCTTAAAACCACTTCTCCCGTGATTACCCCTTAAGCCTTTACCTTGGCATCAAAAACCTTTCACCCTCCCCCATGTGTAAGCCCCCATAAGCCCTTTTTCTCCAAGTTGACCTAAGGGTCCTTAGACCCTTATAATCTTTACGGCTATTATTTTTCCTTAAAGCTCTCCTACACCTTGTGTCTTCTCCACACCTTGTTATTTCCGTTCGTGCGAGCTTACAAAGGCCATTAAGCCTTCCCCATGGCTTCAATGGGTCTTAGTTGTAAAAGTTTTTAACAATACCTTTTCAATTCCCGAATTCAAGGAGGGAACCTTCCAAAAACTACTTTGACGAACGGTGCAAGGAGCAACGGTGGAGTTCTAAGGAGAAGTTGTAAAGCTGCTTCCACGTTTGACGGACCACACTTGTGATGCCTCCTAAGAAAGTCCAAGGCGTAGCCGCGGGAGGGTCATCTCCCGGTATCCATGTGGATATCTCACCTCAAAGCCAGGTTTTCTTCTTGATGTTAATTCGGGTTTTAGTCAATCATGCAAAGAAAAATTGTTAAGGAAATATATATATTTGTTCAAATTAATTCTAACGAAGGAGTTAGCTTATGAATGACAATGTATACAAATTAGCTTTCTTCAAATTGCATCAAGCATTATAAAATAATAGGCAATACTATCCATTTACTATAGTATTATAGTCCTAAAATGAAGAAATTATATCTTGCTCCATTAGTCTTATTCCTTTCGCAACGAATCATGGCAAAATGGCTAAATTCATGAAAGGTTTCTTTCGATGCTCAAATTACTAGAGAGTTATCTTTGCTAGTTGCACATCTTAGCAAGGCAACTGTTGTTATTTGGCATGAGTTCATCTTTAAAGAAAACGGAAGTTAAATGTTAGAAATTAACAAGTATAAAAATTAGACATACGAAATCATTTGGAAAGAAAATGTAATGGGGAATTGCTGGATGACACTCTATTAACACTTTTCCCCTGCAAATTGAGGACTTGGAACAAATAAAGTGTGTATTCACCAATTCCTTAGCTAGGCCTTTGTCCCAAGGAGTATCGTCACTCTTTGTATCATCATGGCATTATGCTATATGCCAAATTAAACTGTATTGATTGAGAAAGTAATCAAAGATAGTAAAACCGTGACAAGACGAGTAAGATTACCTTCCAAAAGCTGACCAAACCAATCTTTCCAAAAGATAACCGGACCAATCTAAACATAGAAACATTCATACCCTAAAACACTGGACTACTTACCTTACCACAAGGACAATAAATTCATAAAGATAAGAAATTAGGGTTCGTCCCTAAGGTTCTTAAATGAAGAAACCCTAGGCCTGACATACGTCAGATTAAGGAGTCTAAACAGATTATTCCATCGCTGGACTTGCGCAACATGTATGAAATCATTTTGTGATCAATTCACAAAGAGAAAAGGGAAAAACCCTCTCCAAAGACGGCAGATCCTTACGCAAGTTATCTTGCAAAAAGACGTAGTTTTTGGATATCCTTCAAAATAAAGAAAGTTGAAAAATGGAAACTAGCATATCTAAGGTACCTTAGGGTTAACCAAGTTGGGTATACCCTACACCCGAATATAAGGGATCTTGCCAAGTTTACAAGACATCTTGAGAACGACTACTGATACACTCAAAAAGGAAAGAACACTTCCTTAGCAGTTTGCCATACAACTGGGTTGATTAATGGAAATGTTTGTGCTTGTTAAAGATTTTAGGGCTCTGTTTGAATTATGAATTATAAATTAAACAAGTACCTATACTTCAGGTTAAAGGCTTGAAGGGAGAGGCAGCTTCAGTTACCCCCGACTGCCTACCTGACCCTAACCAAGGGGGTTGTTGACCGCGCCGGGAACGTGGACCGAACCCACCGCGAGAGGTCTCTCCGTTGAGTTCTACTTGGAGCAAGAGGACGCTTGGGTGCCAGGGGAGCTCTGGCCGTAAATTCCTTGCCTTCCGGGTCCTGCACAAGAGGCTAACGTGACTCGGGATTGGATCTCGAGGCCCGCATACTAGTTTACGGGCGGAAGCTTGGAATAGTGATCCCTGGAGATTACTGGTTAGCCTTCAGGGCAGATTATGGACAAGCCTACAGGCGGAACTTCTTATAATTCAAAGATAAAATGATGAGATATTAAAAGAACTTGCTTGATATTGTTTTTATATGTCACGTGATAAGATTACGTAAAGGAACCAATGCTTAACAAGATTAATTAAAGAAGCTGATTGTTATATGTCAAATTAATGTGTTAAATAATTACATAACTAAAATAAACCAAGGAAAGTGTGAAGGATGGACCATGGGTCCGTCCTACGGTTGGGTGGTCCCGGTTAGCCGGGAAGTTTTCTCATAAATCTCGAAAGACAGTGGAATGATCATCATCATAAAAAAGAATAATGAGAACGATGACCTAGAGTTACGTCTTACCCGATTTACATTGTTTTAGGGGAACGGAATGGGACTATGCCTTATGGCAGAGAGGTTGAGCTTTGCATCCCTCTCGTTTCCCATTCTCCTTGAACCAAGTGCAGCGTGAATCCGCTTCGGACCTGGCGTTTCTGCGTAAAGTAGTTCGCTCGGGTCTGACGCTAGTTGCTGTTAGCTAGTGACCCATTAGGAAAACCTAATTCCGGTCTATCCTAAGTGGGAACGGCCAGGATACTTCTGCTACGTGGCAGACGCGGGAAGAACTAGATCACAAAACCCGTAACATTCCATGGGAATGTCGGGTGGAGCTTTCTAGACATCCTTTCCGATCGACTGCTAAGACGTGGCCTGGATGATACTAGGGGACACGTTACACATATCCAGGAGACCCCTACACATCCGGTGTACCGACGGGGGTACCCTCTCCCGGAGTGCCACTCAAAGGGGTGCCACCAAAGGGGGTGCCACCAAAAGGAGTGCCACCAAAAGGCGTGCCATCTGCCGACGACTGCGCAAAAGCCGGAGTAACTGGAGTGGAAGTCCCCACAGGTGTGACAAATCCTGGAGGTGACGCAACTCCAGCTGAACGACGAGACGGAGACACCACATCTGTGTCTCCACAGCAGCACCCCCCTGATCCTCCTGCAGTCGCAGTCCCTCCCTCTGGCCCAAGTCGCGAGCGTCTAGATCGTCTGCTCGAAGCTGAAGCATCTGATCACGCTGAAGCTGATCTAGCAGAGCGCCCTGAAGAAGAACGAGACAGCTCCTGATCTGCCATCTCTCTGAATCTCGCGAGCTGATCTGGAGACATGCGTGCCATCATGTCCTGAAACTCCTCATCGCTCATCCCTCGACTCATCCTGAAAATGTCGATACCTGCACAGATAAAAAATGATGTTAGAATAATCAATTTAAACTATACAAAGCACATTAATATAAATCATTTTTTAAAAATCCCTCTTAAAATGCGTATCTTATCTACCTTTATGGAAGATCTAAACAACGAATTGAGTAATACAATTCTCCAAGAATGAAGTATTCTATGGTCCCATGTTAATTTCCTGACACAACTCTGCATACACTGGAAGGTCGATAGACATGTCACCACAAAAGAACGAGTCTGCCTCGTTCTCAAAAAATTCTACGACTTCTGTATTTCCATCATTGTTAGCCGATGCGGGCTCCAAGCTTGCGGTGGCCTCCACCCCTTGTAATATCGATCCCTCTATTTGCATATTTTCTTCATCTATGCCTAGAACATCGCTTTGATCATATACTCTCGTACCTCGAGGAATTGAAGGTATAACATACCACCATCAAGGTTGTCGGGGGTTTGGATAGAAGATTACCTATTCACAAACACTTACAAAGCGACTTCAAACCATTGTGACATAAACCATGTCGTATTACAATTAGCAAGCAAATGACTATTTGTACCTGTTCACAATGGGCCAGCAACACAAAGGTGTCACGTAAATCCATCCATTTTTTTTCAGAATCTATTTCAAGAAATCCAGATGGACCTCGTCGAACTGTTGCTCCAGCTCCTCCAAGTACCACTTTGAACCACTGCACATCGAATAGTATCATGGAGAAGCTACGGTAATCCACCGTAATAATACTTTGCAAGTTTCCAAAATACTCCATCTCATCCACAACCGTGTTCGGATCCGCTGCTCGTCGCCGGCTCTCTTGCTCAAACCTTGCCATGACACCACAGTCCATTGTGGAGTGCATTTGGTCAATACGCTCCACCCGAAAATGCCGTCCGCGCGACCACGCTGCACTATATATTTTGTACTGCACATTGAAACACTCAAATTAGATGTAGCAAGCAAATTTACCCTCGAGAACTCCCACTCCTCCATTGAGACCTCTGTCCCTTCGCTGGATGCTGCGGTCAAGGCTCCATGCAACCATCGTGTTGACATAAACCGTGGCATCTCCTCTATGCCTTCGGGATATCGAATCGGTCGGTGATGCGTACTGCGTCGGAATTCAGCTCGCGGTTCCTCTCGATCTTGCCTTACAATCTGGTACTTGGCGATCCACGTCTCCATGGACGCATGGTGCAACATACAAAAGCGATTCACCTTCTCTTCCATTGAGGCATCCATTCTTTTTTCTACCCCATTTCCAACCACCACATCTCCAGTCAGCCTATCATCGTCCTTCAACGTCCATAGCATTTCATTGTCTGGTTCCACTGTTGGTAGCCATTGTGAGATATGCACTAACGCCTCTGACACCAACTAACCTTCCGCCATGCTACCTTCCGGACGAGCTCGTTGTCGCACAAAGCCTTTCAGGGTTTTCATGAAGCGCTCCAAGAAGAACATCCATCGTGTATGGACAGGTCCAACAATCTCCACTTCGTCCATAAGATGCACAAGAAGGTGAACTTGTATCGTGAGCATGCTAGTGGGCAAGCATTTCTCGAAGAGACAGACCGTCTCAACTGCTCCCCGCCTTGTGGATTCAATAGAGGACGTCTTAATCTCTTTCTGTGAGATCCATTGCACCAAAGTCGACAACTTGTAAATGGCCCCGCGAATTTCTGGAGTAAGGCATCCCAAGATCGCGATCGGTAGGACAAACTACCACAAATGAGAAAGCATTGAGAATAATGGTCACTTTTCAAATTTCAAAATGTCCACGCTAATTAAAATCCATTATGTTCACAAACCTGACATATCTTATGCCAATCATGGGATTTTAGCCCAGACATTTGGTCATCTTTAGAAAATGCGGACCTGAGAGAACGCATCATACCCGTCGGAGTGCGGATAGACTTGATTACTTGCTTCACAATGCGCCCTTCCCCTCCCTCTCCCTCTCCCTCTCCCTCTCTTTCTCTTTTTCTCCCTCTCTCTCTCTATCTCTCTTTTCCTTTCCCTCCCTCTCCCTCTTGTTCTCTTTCTCTCCCTCTCTCATTTCCTTCCCCTCCCTCTCCCTCTCCCTCTCCCTCTCCCTCTCTCTCATTTCCTTCCCCTTCCTCTCCCTCTCGCTCTCTTTCTATCCCTCTCCCATTTCCTTCCCCTTCCTCTCCCTCTCGCTCTCTTTCTCTCTCATTTCCTCTCCTAAACAAGCAAAAAATAAAGTGATTCAAACATTAAACAAGCAAAAGGGAGAGGGAGAGAGAGAATGCACTCTCCCCCTCCTTCTCCCTCTCTTTCTCTTTCTCTCCCTCTCTTATTTCCTTCCCCTCCCTCTCCCTCTCCCTCTCCCTCTATTTCTCTTTCTTTTTCTCTTTCTCTTTCTCTTTCTTTCCCTCTCCCTCTCCCTCTCGTTCTCTTTCTCTCCCTCTCGTTCTCTTTCTCTCCCTCTCTCATTTCCTTCCCCTCCCTCTCCCTCTCCCTCTCCCTCTCCCTCTCCCTCTCTTTCTCTTTTTCTCCCTCTCCCTCTCTATCTCTCTTTTCCTTCCCCTCCCTCTCCCTCTCCCTCTCCCTCTCTTTCTCTCTTTCTCTCACCCTCACCCTCTCCCTCTCCCTCTCGTTCTCTTTCTCTCCCTCTCTCATTTCCTTCCCCTCCCTCTCCCTCTCCCTCTCCCTCTCTTTCTCTTTTTCTCCCTCTCCCTCTCTATCTCTCTTTTCCTTCCCCTCCCTCTCCCTCTTGTTCTCTTTCTCTCCCTCTCTCATTTCCTTCCCCTCCCTCTCCCTCTCCCTCTCCCTCTCTTTCTCTTTTTCTCCCTCTCCCTCTCTATCTCTCTTTCTCTCTCATTTACTAAACAAGCAAAAAATAAAGTGATTTAAACATCCTCCAAGCAAAAGGGAGAGGGAGAGATACAATGCACTCTCCCTCTCTTTCTCTTTCTATCCCTTTCTCATTTCCTTCCCCTTCCTCTCCCTCTTGCTCTCTTTCTCTCTTATTTCCTCTCCTAAACAAGAAAAAAAAAAGTGATTCAAACATTAAACAAGCAAAAGGGAGAGGGAGAGAGAGAATGCACTCTCCCCCTCCTTCTCCCTCTCTTTCTCTTTCTCTCCCTCTCTTATTTCCTTCCCCTCCCTCTCCCTCTCCCTCTATTTGTCTTTCTCTTTCTCTTTCTCTTTCTTTCCCTCTCCCTCTCCCTCTCCCTCTCCCTCTCTTTCTCTCTTACTCTCTCGTTTCCTCTCTTCAACAAGCAAAAAAGAAAGTAATTTAAACATTCAACAAGCAAAAGGGAGAGAGAGAGAGAATGCACTCTCCCTCTCTTTCTCTCCCTCTCCCTCTCCCTCTCTTTCTCCCTCTCTTTCTCTCCCTCTCCCTCTCTCTCCCTCTCCCTCTCCTTCTCTTTCATTTCCTCTCCTAAACAAGCAAAAGAGAACGATTTAAACCTTCAACAAACAAAAGAAAGAGAGAGGGAGACTCATCAATGAGATATGGCGAGCGTGGGCGGCTTCTCTTTGCAACAAGGGCTCCTCCTCTCCTTCGCGAACAATGGCGGTGGCGGCGGCGGCGGCGGCAGCGGCGGCGGCGGCAAGTCTCTTCCTCTTCTTCTCTCACAAAGCCTTCGCTCTCTCCCTCGCTCTCGCTCTCAAAAGGCGAAGAAAAGAAAATGAAAACGGCGCTTTGGTTTCAGCCACGCTTTTTTTCCCTGCGGCATCGCTATTGGCGTCGCTATTTGCGTCGCAAATGCGACACAAATAGCGACGCCAGTTGCGATGCCAATAGCGACACCAATAGCGATGCCGCTATCCACCGTCGCTAATCGGCGTCGCTACTAGCTCAAATCCTTGTAGTGGGTTACAGATATTGAAATATAGCATAAATACATTGAGCATACATAAATGTATTGAGCATGCATAAATGTATTGAATATATAAATGTGCAAAGGCTGAAATTAATGCAGTCCAAAGGATTGGTTATAGGGTTGCCTACTTTTAGAGTTGTAGAATGTCATAAAGTATGTGAAAAAGGCCAATTAGGTAAGCAGACAAGACAACTCTTTTTTCATGATAGAGATGTGCGTAAAAATATACTTGATATTGTACATATAAATTTTTGGGGATCTATATAGAATGTATCCCTTGATGGTAGCAAATACTTTATCACATTTATTGATGATTATTCAAGGAAGCCATAGGTATATTTCATGAAGGAAAAAAGTGATGTATTTTAGCACTTCAAAACTTTCAAGGCATCTGTGGAAAGAGAAACAAGCTTGAAAGTTAAGTACTTGAGATTAAATGGAGGAAAGAGTACCCTTCTAATGAGTTTAGTGGCTTCTTGAGGTCTCATGGGATAAAGAGATAGTTTACTTGCAGGTATATCCCATAGCAAAATGGGATTGTAAAAAGAAAAAATAGGCATATTGCAAAAGTTGCATGGGCATTCATAGTGGCTAAAAAGAATATGCCAAAACAGTTTTATTCTAAAGCTGTTCATACTCTTGTCTATATTATGAAAAAAACTCCCACAGCTATGCTTTATAGGCAAAAAGCTCAATGTATCACACTTGAAAGTGTTTGGATGTATTGCATATGTTCATGTGTTATATGAGCTATGGAAGAAGCTTGATCCAAAGACTCAAAAATATATTTATATTGGATACCCTTTCAAGTAGAAAGGGTATCATTGTTATAATCCTATTCACAGGTGAGTTCAAAGTGAGTAGAGTTGTTACTCACTACAAGATATAAGCCTCATATCAATATTCAACGTGACACAAATATTCAAAGTTACTAAAAGCACCAATATAAACATCTCTACAAAACTGTCACTATTTGTGCCACTATATGCATCGCAGTTGTGATGCATATAGTGACACAAATACCCACAGTTTGCGACGGCAATAGCGACGCATGCAAAGAAATCAATGACACTGATAACGATGGTTACATATTTTTTAAAAAATGTGGCAAGGCAACTTGCTTCCTTGCCACATATAGTACCATGTGCTATATAATATTCTGCAAAGCAATTACATATTAGGTACGCAATGGTCGTCAAGACAAGTGTAAAAACTACTTGAACTCACAAGATTGATAATTCATAAAATAAGTACAAGACTAGTGATGATAACTCATGATATTATATGGAACCATTGAGAGAGAGGAGAGTCAAAACAAACATGAAATTCTATATATAATTATCGCAATATGTGATTTTATACAAAGGATGATAAGTATATCTAAGGAATAGTACATGGAAGATTCCTACACAGATCATAAGACGAAAAAAGAAGAGGATGTACGCTCCATGAATCCAAGCATGAGCTATAGATCTTGCCATTAGAAAGCTCATCCCGATGCACAGGAGCATCGAACGAACTCTGCAAAATGAACTACACATCCGTCCACCATGCATAATACATTTAAAATAAATAGTGACTATGGACAAGAAACACTTCAAGGATATGGAGGCATAGCGACGGCGCTTTCCGACGCAAAATAGTGGCATCACAAATAGCAACGTAAAAAGTGACGCAAATAGCGACAGTGCTCAGACCGAAAAACATAGGCCGAAACCCGACACTACAACAAAAAGGCCTCATAGATACACATTTAGATGCGATTTTTGAATACAGAGAAATTCTTACGGGTGCGTCTATCCGCCTGTCTATTTGCGCGTCTACCATTGCGCCACAAGCAGAAGGCTCAAAGAGATATCATACATATACAAGAAAAGAAGGCCTCATGAGGAGGTATGGTGCTCCTCTATGAATCTGAAGAGGAAACATCTTCGCTAGTACCACCATGGCTACTAGCGTCGCTATCCCCCTCCTCGCTATGCTCCACATCCGGGTTTGCCTACACACACAAAAGATCAGGGTTGCTTACATAGACAAGGTGGAGAAAAAGTTATAATTAGATATACTTTTAATAGGAAAGTAAGAAAAACATACCTCCTCTGGCTGTCGAATCCTCATGGCCCGGTTGTATTGGTCCTCAGTGATGAGACCCTCCTCATAAAAGTGAAGCCATGTCGCTGTGCGGTTATGGCCTCGATGGTAACCTACCTCTTTAGAAGTAGATGTCCTACCAACGATGGTAGTCTGCAAAACATTTAGAGATATACAAACAATTATGAGTCACAATATATTAGACTAAAATATATAAAAAATTGAAAGAAATATAAATTTAAAAAAACTAGAAATTAAAATATACTTACAAACTCGGCCTCCCACGACTCTTTGCCGCCCGATCCATAATGCGACGATCCCATGGTTTTCATTTGGATCCGCCATGCCTCTGCGTGCTGGCGACTCTTTACTTTCTCAGCTACTTTCTTCTTGGCTTTCTTCCACTCTATACGGTGGCACATAGGTGGTTGGCTATAGGCTCCACGCCCCTCCTCCAGCCTCCGCAGTGAGTCCCTGGCCCGTGTCATGAGGTGGGATCTTTTGTTGTGAAGCATATCCCTCACTTTTGTACGTCCCCAATCATCCGAGAATCGCTAACCCTCAGGATTTGGGTACCTCCTATGGACTGCCATCAACACCTCCTACCACAAGCCGCTTTTCTGATTTTTGAACGCAATGAAACAATCTTTAAACGTCGCATGCACGACGCTCCTCATGTATGCCATTATATCCCTTCCCTCATCATCATGAAAGATGCCACTAGCATCTGTAACTCTATAGTACTAGCGTACAACCTCCTCTAGGTGATCTACTGGTGAGGGTGATCGCTCGCCACCTCCTAGGCAACCCCCACACAAGCCTCGTCCTCCCCCTCGACTCTCCCTCCTCCCTCTCTGTCGACTACCCTCTGCCTCGCTGGACGCACGAGCTACTGCAGATGCACATGCTTCTGTAAATGCTTGTGCTTCAGCCGATGCATGTGGAGCACGTGGAGTACCTGCATATGGAGTACCTGCATATGGAGTACCTGCATGTGGAGTACCTGCATGTGGATTCTGGGAAGTAGTGCCAGGCAAAGACGCCAGAGGCGTCCCAGACATGACACTGAACACCTCGTCCACTGTGGGAGAGCAGCCAAGGTGTCTGGTCATCTCTCCTATGAAGTCTTTCCTACTAGGAAAACCTCCAAAAAATGCATTGACCCCCTTGCCAAAGGAGGCCAATGTATCATTCATGCGATCCACATCCGGGTCATTGCTAGATGAACTAGGATACGACATCTGCAAAAAAAACACAGGAAAAAGACAAATTTATTTGCATACAAAAAATCATATATTACCTACATTTTCAAAGAGCTTTCTTTAGACATTGAGCATAACACTTAAGTGCTAATCCTTCTCTTAAACAGGAAAACTGATAAACACAAACATGGGATTGGTCACATTCATCATTGCAAAAATATATTGTTTACTGTTAGAATTGGGAAACCTGGCGCGTGTATCCCCACGTCTAAATTGCAGGTTAGACGCGCCCTCAGATGCGCCCCAGAGTGAACCTTCTATCCAGCGCGTCTATCTGCACATCTAAGATGCAGCACAGACGCGCATTCTAGGTCAATGCACATGTATAATCGCGTGTAGACTGCAGGTCAACCTTCTGTGCAGTGCGTGTATCATCACGTGTACACTGTAGAGCACACGTGCCAGCACACGCGCACTAAGACGCGCTCTCGGATGCTTTGAGAGGAAACATTTTTCGCGTCTATGTCTGCATCTACACTGAGATGTAGACGCGCTATCAGATGCGCTCGGTCGGCTGATTTTAGGCCGATGACTGCCATTGATGATTTACAAAATACAATACATAATGGAATCACAAATCCTAAATACACAGACAGAGCAGAGAGAGGAAGAGAGAAACAAAGAGAGAGAGAGAGAGAGAGAGAGAGAGAGAGAGACTCACCTTGGGTGTTTGGTGTGGCGGGTGGTGGCGCTTCTTCCTTCTCCTTCTTCCTTTCCTTGGTAAGTTACCCTCCCTTGATACTTGCTTGCTGCTTCTTCTTGTTCTCCTCTTTCTTGTTCTCTCTTTCTTCCTCTCCTTGGCTTTCCTTTTTCCCTTCTTGTGTGTTTGAAATGAAAGAAGAGGTGAGTCATGAGAAGGTGAGGTATGAAGAGACTGCATGTCGGCTAAATTCAAGCTTCAGAACCGCAAAAAACGCAAGAAAGAAAAGGCGCAGTTTGAAAAGAAATGATTTAAGTATGGTTTGAATTTTGGCATGTGCGTCTATTTTTGTGTGTATATGTGCGTCTATTGTTCAGATAGACGCGAGTATAGACGCGAATATAGACGCGAAAATAGCCAATATAGACGCATAGTTAAACGCGGATATAGACGCGCATTTGGGCCTTATCATAATTTTTTGTTTTTAAGATAAGTTTTGATAGTGAATTCTTATCATAAGTTTTAATGTATTTATGATGATTTTTGCGTATTTAAAATTGAGATCTTATGTAAACATATGAATAACAAATATTTTGATGTTGTCATGAATTAGGTTTAATCATGTCAACGTTGTCATCACCTAGTGCGGTGCAAGCTGATGAGTCAATGAGCACATCCTCAAGTGAGGATGAAACATTGTGTATTCATAATCGAGATGCATGGCTACGACGAAAAATTAAATGCATTTGTGATCGTTGTCGAGGGTGTATTTTTCGAGCACGTTGAATTGCAATGTCACACCTCAGCTTGTATGGAGAATGGGACCGAGAAAAATCACCGGTATTCATTGTTTTTTTTACCACTAAGATTGCATGTCTATGTTACGGGAATTATATATCAACGTACATGAAACTCCCTTTTGTGGTTGAGCAAGATGCAGTGCCACATCCTCAGATGCTCCCTCCCGGGTGTCGAGAGGTTGCAAAACGTCGATGCGAGGAGGTAGAGTCTTCAAGAAGAGTAGACTGATGACCATGATAGTAGCCCTCATGAAATGCCCCATCAAGTCATAGAGGATGAGATTTTGGACAACATGGTACACCATCTATTTTCGCAACCGGTTCAGGGATAAGGTCACTCTATGAAGCCAGATGATCCACTATATGTAGCATCATCTACTCCATTGTATGAAGGTTATACGTACTCCGTTCTTCGTGCGTCCCTCGAGATACTTAACTTGCAAACAATTTATGGATGGAGTAATGTCAGTTTGAATGCGTTATTGAAGTAGGTATCAATTCAGTTTGGCTTATGAATCATAATATTAATTGTTCTATTTTGAAATCAGACAGAAATATATGTTGGTGGTTTTTTAACTCACTTTTAAAAATATATGTAGGTTATTATCACAAATGCTTCCAAAAGGAAACAAATTGCCAACTAAGAGAGAGAAAGCAAGACATTACTTGACATCTCTGGGAGGCCTCAATTATGTCAAGATCCATGCATGTGTCAATGATTGTGTCTTATTTCGTGGGACTCATGAGTTCGCACGAGAGTGTCCTGTTTGTGGCGAATCAAGATATGAAGTGGACATGATGTCAATGGATGTGCCTCGTAAGGTTTTGCGACATTTTTTGATTGTTCCACGTATAAAACTTATGTTCAAGTGTAAGTCTATTGGAAAGCTCATGTCATGGTATGCTAGTCATCGTTCAAGTGATGGAAAATGGAGGATACTTGCAGACACACCGGCATAGCAACATATAGATAATTTGTGGCCCGTTTTCAAAGAAGAGCCAAGAAATTTGAGATTTGGTTTAGGTATGGATGGAATCAATCCATTTGGCATCAAAAGCACATCATACAGTGTATGGCCAGTGGTATTGGTGAACTATAATATTCCTCCATCCATGGCAATTAAAAAGAGACATGTAATGTTGTCCCTTCTGATTCCTGGAAAGCACAAGGTAAAAAACATGGACATTTACTTAGAGCCTTTCATTGAAGAGTTAGAAATGTTATGGGAAGGTATTGAGGTGTAAGATACAAGTGCATCTGCATCCTCTAAAGATTTCACATTGAAGGCCATGTTGTTGTGGACCATGCACGACTTTTAAGGATACGGAGAGTGTTCAGGTACATGTATATAACTCTATATTTAAAATTCAAGACTTGAATCAATTGCATTTTATTAATTCACTTGTTTTTTAAGGTTTAACCACGTCAGGATATCATGCATGTCATATTTGTGGTCCCTCTCTAGTTTCCTCTAGGCCGGCACGTTTAAAGAAGGTTATCTACGACAATCATCATCGATTTCTTCCTATTGACCATCCCAAATATGTTCTCCCTACTAATGGAATGACTCTAAAATCTCTAACCATTCGAGATTGGAAGGAGAGATGGATTAATGCCGACAGCCACCCTCCACTCGGCATGAGTCGGTAAGAAGTGCATTTCTCTCGATTGACTTTAAAGTATTTAGCATGATGAATCGTTTACATAATATATTGTTTGTTTGTTAGGTTCTCTATATTTTTTCGTCTTCCGTACTGGACTGAACTCAAGATCAATCACCTATTGGACCCCATGCACATATTCAAAAATGTCGTATCTACATTATGGGATCACTTGATAGGGGCTCGTGATTCAGTTAATGTAAGGGAGGATTTACGTAACATTGGTCGCATGAGACGAGCCTGGCCACGCATTGGACCCAGAGGAAAGATTGAGCTACCCCATGCACCTTGGATATTGTCAAAGAACGAGGAAAAAATAATGAAGGAACAAATATATAGCTTTTGAACATCCACAAGATGTATGAGGTGTCTCAAGGGAGCCTTCATAAAGAAAAAGAAAAGAGGTGTGGAGCAACTATCTGGTTTGAAGTCCCATGATTGGCACAAAATGATTCAAGTAAGGGTATCTCTAACCATGAATATAGTAATTAGTGGAGTAACTATGTGTAAACTTTGGGGTATGATGACTTTTTCCTCAACTAATCATTTGATCTATGAATATTGTTTACATTCAGTTCGTACTTCCTACTAGCATATCCCATTGTGTATCCAAAGATGTACGTGATATCATTTACAAGATGGGAGAGCTTGTGAGGTGTGTATACATTGTATTTTTTCATTATATATCTTTGAATTTCTACACAAAAATAAACAAGCACATCATACATCTTGACAGATAAGTGAGCTCGAAGGAAATTGATCCAAACACATTGCAAGATGCTCGAGTATTATCTATTGAGGTGGTTTGTTTGGTGGAGGAAATTTTTCCTCGATCCATTTTAACTACTCAATTACATTTACTCATACATTTGATTGATGAGATCTCACTTTGTGGGGCAGTTCATGTAAGGTGGATGTTTCTTCTTGAGCGCTTCATGAAAACCTTGAAAGATTTAGTGAGGCAAAAAGCACGGCCTGAGGGAAGCATGGCTGAGGGTTGGTTAGTGCAATCATCCCTTGTTTATATATCTGAATATCTTGTTGAAGTGGATCCCTCTCAACCACGACTATGGAAAGATGATAAAAGCTTGAGGGTAACCTATATAGTACCTCAAGGAAAAGGAATGAGTAAAGTGCTAACAAAAGAATAACTTCGTAAGTTAAATAGTTTTTGTGTGCTCAATAGTGATGTAATGAGCAAATGGATGATACTATATAATGAAGCAAGGGCAAGAAGAAAAAGAAAAAGACAAGAATTTCGCACTAGATATGGACGTAATGTCTCATTTTCAGATCATCTAAATGCGCTCCCACGTCATATTGATATAGATTGGTTACATGAGGAAATGGAGAGAATGGAAAAAGAGGAGAAAATTAATATATCTCAAGAAGAGTGGGAATACGCACGAGGTTGCTTATCAAAGGTGAGACATACTATCAATTAATTTGTTTCTATAAGTTTTATTCTATATAAATAATTGACATGTTTGATCTTTTATCTTTTACTACTAGTGCATATTATTCAATGCACTTTGGTGTGAGGGTAAACATCTTTGAACTCAACGTATAGATGAAAAGAGAAATACCCAAGATTGTGGTGTCCTTGCTCACTTCGAGGATGCCAATGGTACCATGGAAGGTTATTGTGGCTTGATCCAAGATATTCTGAAGCTTGACTTCAGACGATTCTTTATATATGTACTGGATGTGAAGTGGTTTAAAGAAGTGATAACAAATGGTGAGCATTGCATAATCAGACGTCATCCAAGTGGTTTTGTAATCATTGACTCTACAAAATTTCACCAAAACAAGAATAACACATTAGTACTACCTCAACAATGTAAGCAGGTATATATGCAAAGGCTAATTTTTTTATATGTATACATGTGATAGATATACACAATATAATAAGTACTTAAGTTTTTTGCTTTTGTTTTTCAAAAACAGGTTGTGTATCATCCAATGGTAAATAATAACCGATGGTGGTATGTCATCCCTATATCTAATCGTTCAAAACCAATATATGGTAATATTAGCGATATGGAGATAGCAGATGACAATCCAACAATTAATGATGATGTGCATGATGACACCATAATGGATGATATGCGTGATATAGTACAAGATGAACCTCGCGAGGATGTTCAAGGAAATGCAGAAGAAGACAATAATGTGATTGTCGATGATATTGATGAAGTTATTGAGCAACATAGCAACACATCTGATAGTGGGATAGACTTATTTATTTCGTTACCTCTTGGTAACATAGACCTAGAAGTAGATAGTTTAGCAAGGGCTGATCTCATTGAAGATGAGATGGATCATTCACTGTAACATACTTAATTTGCTTATTGATTCAATGTGTATTCCTAATTCTATGGTTTTTATCATGCGCACACATGCATACTCAAGAATCAATAGTCAATTTTAAAGCAAAATTGAATTTTCCATAATAAAAAGGAAGTATCTTTTATCATCTTCAAGTACGTAGAGAAATTACGAGATACATATTGCAATGCTTGCTACTAATTGTAAGGTTTTTGTCGCTTGCCGCTAATTACTTATATCAGGCTTGTCAACTCGAGGAACTGCCATTCATTAGAGAGCAATGAAAAAGTAATTATTAACTCTATTTTTTTAATTCAATGATTCAATGTGTATTCTTAATTCTATGGTTTTTATCATGTGCACATGTGCATGCTCAAGAATCAATTTCAGGTGGTTAAATAATTATTAACTTTGGTTTTTTAATTATGTGAATTGCTAATTTTAGGTGGTTAAATAATTATGTCTGTTGGCGCGTCTATATTAGCGTCTATTTGCGCGGATATATAGATGCAAAATTTGCGTCTATTTACACGCATGTTTATACGCACTTATAGACACGCCTGACTTTGCGCATCTAACATACGCATCTATGCCTCGTTTCTGTTGTAGTGTGCGTGCTTACACCATTTCAAAACCACATACATGGAATACATATCTACATTTACATCAGTTTGCATATAATAACACACCACATACAGCTACAAAGAAAGCACCATTTGAAATTATTTATGGATATCGATTGCCTACACCTATTACATCATTATCAAACAAAATTCAAACTACTGATGATTTTGCTAACATCCATGCTACTATTTTTTATGAAGTTAAAGATATGATTGCCAAAGCCTAGCAATCATACACAAAACAAGCAAACAAGAAAAGAAAAGCTATGAGTTTTAAAGTTGATGATTATGTTTGGTTACGAATTGAAAAATGCTGATTACAACGTGTAGATAAACACCCCGTTGTCAAATTAGCACCTAGATTTTATGGTCCATTCAAGATCATACACAAAATCAACGACAATGCATTTAAACTAGAATTACCATAACATTGGAAAATCCACAACACCTTCCATATCAGTTTATTACGACCCTTTAGAGGACAACTACATGTAAACCCTGTCTATGAAAACCCTCCTTTGCTAGACGACGAAACTGAAATCCTTGAGCCTGAAACTATTATAGATACTGACTTTATGACCACTAGAATTGGCCATAGATATTCTAGATATTTGGTCAAGTTTAAAAATCATCCTGTTGAAGAGGCCCAATGGATGCACACTAGAGACCTAAGTTCTTTCCCCACACTGCTAGCTTCACATTGAGCTAATAGCAATTGAGGATAATTGCTATCCCACCCCAGGGGTATAATGCCAGGAGGCATATTATTCCACGGTGGATTCCGTGAGGTTTTCCGATGGATACAGTTAAAATTTTATTACCGGGGCTCATACACAAGGTGAATTCTTTGTGTGAAAAGTCGATGGGGACGCCTATCCTTTTTGGGCATTTTGTTAATTTAAAGTGTAAGTGGGTGATTCCGCAAAATACATATTTAAATTAATAAATGTTTATGAGTTTAGAGTGCGCACTCGTAATAAATTAACCAATTTATTTTTGTAGCTGAAGACTGCTAGGTATTCACTTTTGTTGATTTAATTGTATTATTTGTCTAATAATTGTGAATGCTTCAGTTGATGTGTAGAGGCGCAAGCAGCGATGGCATTGGGAAGCATTGGAGGATAGCGTGTATTCAAATTATCATCAATTTTTGATAGACGCGTATCTTAGGCATGGCATCCATATTTTGACGCGCTTATTTATTAAAGTGCGGGATATTTATTTATTATTTTTGTATGCACATGGGTGCACGATTTAAATATTTGTATTGGACATTGTATTTGGGTACCACCTGACTTCTTGGGCGCCCAATAGCTTTAATTCTTTAGTGGCACAAAAGTAAACACAAAAGCTAAAGTGTGCTAATTGTAAATTGGGCTATTTTTTGAGCTTGAAGATGAATAATATATAAAATACATACTTTGTGGAGCGCTCACACAAGGTGGGGGGAGATTGCACCCAATTAGTCTCTTGTTTCATGTCGTGCAAGCTTTCTTCATTGTTTTTTGTGCAAAAAGTAGAGTTCTTTTGTTCTTGGGGACCTTTTGACACTCACTACGCGCGCATACGACGTCTAATCTGTGCATCAGCTACATACCATTTACATGTTGTAATTATTGTAATAAAGAATTATCGTTGTTGAGATCGTTGCATCTTTTTGCTTTCACATGGGAATACTGGATTGGTCACTTGTGGTGGGTGTTTCTCCACAATCAACAACGGACCATAGGTTTACCTACATGAGGTAGAGCCGCATCTGAAACTCCAACTCTAGCTGTCAGAGTCTGTCAACATGCCCATCTTGTAGGAGCAAGAAGAGAGCAAGGCGGATTGAGTGGTGGCTACAAGTTATCGAGACATGATGGTAGATAGTGTCCAAATAACTATTATCTAGTCTGAAAGAAAGAGAAAGGTAGAAATGAAGTATGTGCACTAGAGTAGGATATTAGTATGCTTTGATGTCATGTGAGAAAATAGAGAGAAAGAATGCAAGAGTGCAAGAAAGCAAATGTCTTGATTGCAAGCTTAATCCTTGTATTGTATTCACAAATGTTGTTTATATATAAAGTGCCTCATAAAGAGGTCAATGTGATAGATAAGAGGTAAATGTGGTAGATGTATGGTAGCTAGAAAAGGTACATGCGAGAGATAGATGTTACATGATAAGAGGATTATAAATAATAAGTGGTAGAAAAGATAAGATTGATAGATAAGGCTTAGTTGGCTTTTGCAGTCTTACACATGATGAGACCTTTGGGTTCTCTTCTAATATCTTTGACCTTGATCTAGTATTTAAATAGTTAGCTACCTCCATCACTTATGATATTACAAGCTACATCCTTTGTAGCATTATACAAGCATTCATAAATTATGGTCTTAAAGTTCATTTTGGCCTTTGCTAGACATTAATAAATCAACTCATCTCATGTTCTCTCTATCTCTCTCACATAAGACATCTACAAGTAGCCCTAACAATTAAGAAATCATGCCCTACATTGTTCACTTCTCTTCATCAAACACACACACACACACACACACACACACTCTCTCTCTCTCTCTCTCAAAACTAAACCGTGAAGTCATATATATTAGGTTTTTCCTATGTGTGAATAGTGTGTAGAAGAGAGTGCGTACAAGAGAAGCAGGAAAACGGAAACATGTAATAATGCATACGGAAAGAGAAAGTTTTGGCTTCAGATAAGATTTTACAATGTAAGAATGTGCATCGCACTACGTCCTTCAGTGTGCGTCCCGCTCGGACGTTTGGCTAACAGCGGATTACTAGAGAACAAAGAAGAATGGACAAGGATGGGAGACGGCGGCATCGTTTGCTTTCTTCGCGATGGAGCCATGTACCACAAAGACGGATTACTAGAGAAAAAACAAGTAAGAAAGGACAACTACAGGAAATGAAACTAATAAACAGGCCGGGAGACGGCGCACGATTTAGATGCTGCGCCAGCTGGTCTGATCTCCCAAAGGGGCCCAAATCAGAGCTCAACTAGCTGATCAGATTATGTATATAGAGCGGTCATGGCCATCTGATAAGCAGATGATCAGGTCATAAGCCGCCACATCCGGTGTAGCCAGCGTACCGCCGTATAAGCTAATATATAGTTACATCAATACATTCACGCTAATATCTCCTCTCGCTGGGCAGTATAATTGGCAAGGATGGGCCGCGGTTCCAAGGCGTTTGACGAGGTTAACGCAGAACAACTGCATATAATACCATTCGTTAGATCATATGCTAAGGGCTTGGTTCTGAACACGACGATGATGATCGTCATCATCTGCATGTCGTCGGCCGCTGCTGGCGCTGGGCCCGCTGCGGAACAGAAGGGCAGTAGGGGTATCACCTTTGGCGGCGGCGCCCTTCCACCTTTCTCGTTGGGTGGCAGTCGAGGCGGCGGCCAAGGTGGTGGCGCAGGCGCTGGTCACGACGGTGATGCAGGAGCCCCCTTAGGCGACTTGCCTATAACCAGTGCACCACCACCCCAGCGGCAGCCGTCGACCGGGGGCGATGTGCCGTCCCCGCCAGTTGGCAGCGGAAGCGAAAGTCCTCGAGGTGGAAGTGGACGTGGAAGCGGAAGCGGAAGTCCTGGAGGTGGAAGCGGCGGCGGTAGCGATGAGCAGCTAGCCATGCAAGAGGCCACCTCTCTTTTAGGCAGCACCGACATAGAGCTCAGCGGCACCGTGTCTGCCGATGACATGGTCGCTCTCTGCCAGCAATTGGACGACACCGGAAGCCTGGACTTCTCTGCCAGCGTCACCAGCAGCAGCTCACAGGAAACGCAAAAGGAAGATCTCCAGGTACCGCTACTTTGCATAGGCGAATGTAATTGGCCATTATATGGCTTCCCTCCCTAACTCCGCGTTCCACAGTAAGTAATGCTGTGCCTAAGCTCACAGGGCATAACTTGGCTGTCACAGGTCTTGTCAATTGGCGGTTGTGGATCCACCGCCGACGGTGTCCAGGCTTTGGTTGCCGCACAAGATGACAGCAGCGACACGAGTGCGGTAAGCAGATTATTGCATCGCCATATCAGTCGTTCTGAATATGCCCCTTGATATATATATATGCATGTTTCTTATGCATGGATCAATATGCATGCATATTTGGTCTGGCCTTTTAATATCAATTCTTGTTATATGCCTCATGATCACAGCTAGTCTGCACCTCCGCGTCGGACTGCTACGTCTTCCGTGCCACCTCGTCCTCTAGCGCAGCGGCATCGTCCGCCTCTCATCATACCATGCGTGCCAGCAGCTTTCACGTCCTCGGCAAAAGCATCAAGCACCCCCATCCCTTTAGTCCCCGACGTACCATTGCCAAACGCGACCATCACCCCTAATCAGGGGACGTGCTTGTCATAATATAGTTAGTGGTACTAACTATCAACTCGCCTCCTCGCATGGTTGTCATAATGCGGCGAAGACTACGCCTTCCCACCCCCTCACATTCGTCTCAGCAGCATCATATCTAGGAAGTTGAAGGAACTATATTTTGTAACAGCATCCTTGCTACTGCTCGTAACCCAACTAATTGTCGTCGACCGCTCCGACCACCAGTCTTTCCCCACCCAGACAAGTTTATCTATTTATAAATTAGGCTTTACTTGATAATATTAGCACACTGTCCTCTCATTAAAGAGGCTCTCTCTGCACGTTTAAGTGTGTGTGTGTCTATGTGCATGCGCGTGCGTGTCTGTGTGTCTCGGGCCTATTTGTCTCCACTACAAATGGCTGATACAAGAGAAAGAGCGAGAGCGAGTCCACTACAAATGGCTGGTGAGAGAGAGAGAGATGTGTGTTTTTACGTGTGTGACCATGTGCACATGCGCGTGTGTACGGAGGATGTTGTGAGGTTATTTCCATGACTAAGAAAGTAAATTCATAAACCTCAGGAATACCTTGTATATTCCAAGCATGGATAGGAGGAGCGCTAGAATTTTGTTTTCCTAAGCCATGAAAATTCAAAAGTCTATGCACACCATAGAATACATTATATTAGCTCTTTTATGTCCACAATAACATGCTCTTAGACCAAGGAAAAGTCACAACATAGGTGAGTATAAGAGGAGCTTTGGAGCGAGCTTTGTCTACAACCCTTTTAGAGGCCTTTAGAGGACATTGTATGTGACACTTCTAGAGGGGTAAATCAAATTTCTCATGCTAGAAAGTTGGCAATTTGGAAGAGGACGAGATGATCTCCTTGGTCTGTTTTTTGGAGAGGTAGATGTCAAACTTAAGACATAATCATAGTTCGACCAGTGGAGGATAAGATAATGAGAAAGCTGATTGCTAGGTGAGCTACATGGCCATGGCGACCTATTGAGACAATTTGAGAAGTTTGAGAAGAAGATATAGGCCAATATAACCATGACATAAAGGGTGGGAAAAGCATTAAACTAGAGAAGGGAGAGAGGGGAGTATATATAGCACATAGATATAACTGTTTGTGAAGAGTAGATAAAATGGAGGGGAGAGACCAAGGCACCAAATTGAAGGGGGGAGAAGATAGAGAAGAAGGAAATTATTGAAAGAGAAGAAAAACAATATATGAGGGCTACTTCAGATTGAAGACTAGGGAATGCAAATATTGGTAAATGTTGCAGGTAAAGGTGACTTTGCCTAACTGCTCCTACATTAGTTACACTGACAGTGCCCACACACTTTTATATTGTAGGTGGCAAGTGCCCATAACTATCACTTCATTCTTTATTCTTTCAGTGACATTTGTATAAGTGACACTTTTATACTGTAGGTCACAAATTGTAACAATTGGAGCTCACACCATCTTGTGTCTCTCTCGCTCTTGCTCTCTTGCTCCTTCAACCATAGCTCTTGCTTTTGCTTGTGTGCTTCCAGTCCAGGCTTTGAAGCTACTCGATTAGCACATATTGGATGTATTGACACTTTGGTTGTCATGTATGCCCATGGACATGTTTATGACATACTCTTAAGTTGAGATTGGAGCTTCGATGGTTCGACATTAGTAGTCATTCCTCTCATTGGATGCTACATTTATGGGCTTGAAGCTCCTTACTGGTTTTGATTGTTGTGACCTATGCCACATTTATCCACTTGATGTATTGAGCTTGTTGCTTAGTTGGCATTCAACTTTCACTTCATTGGGAGCTATTTGGCATTATGTATTGAGTCACTTACTTGACATTGGATGTTACATTGCGCATTGGATTGTATTTGATCTTGAGCTCCTTATAGTGAAACAATGGGATGTTCACTTCATGTGTATGCTCTCTTCATGCTGTATATATGTAGTGGATGCCTAGTGGGCTAATCTAGCATTTGTCTTTGGGTTGGTACCTACCTCTGTTAGATCATTGTCAGTGATGCACACCTGGCATGGCTATATATTGAGCTTATATTACTCTCACGTAATCAATTGTGTGTTTGACAGGTCTCTTTCGTTACCTGTGAGACTTACTACATGCATGATTGCTATGCCATTGGATGCAATCCAGTCTTACACTCTAAGGTTGATAGGTTTTGGTATTGGTCACATGTTTGATGTCTACTAGTAGTTCGTATATACTCCGCATTGTGTACGATATGCTTGAGATTTATGGTTTGCATTTTAAGTCAATGATAGCTCATACTTGGCTTTGATTTCTTAGTGATGTACTTTATTGTAGCATGTTGTAATTGCATCTCTCTACATTGTTTATGAGAGCAATTACCTTGTCCTAACAATCTTTTGCTTACGATTTGTGGACAACTCATTACTTTGGTCGTATCTATTATATTTCACTTGATTTAGCAGTGGTTTTGGGTCTCATTTGTAGGATATTATAACAACCTATTTTTTCCTTTTATGCACTTGCTTAGTCTCATCATGGCTGATAGTTCTTATGACAATGCTATCTTCAATATTGAGAATTTGGATGGGACCAACTACAGCTGTTGAAAGACTTCGATATGGCAAGTTTTAGTATAGAAGTTGCAATTAGAGCACTCAAAAATGTGGGTGCGGATTGGGAGGAACTGGATGAGCTATGAAAGTCCACAATAATTTTATCACTCTCTATGCAGGTTCACTACAATGTTGTAACTGAAAAGTAAAGGGAATATGAGCTTTGGACACAAATTAAGAATCTTTATGAAAAGAAGAGTCATGTATCTCAAATGTATTGGCGAAAATAGTTGATGGACCTTTGCATGAAGGAAGGGACTTCTATGTTTGCACATTTAAATGAGTTTCACTCCATCATCATCCATATACACTACAATAGAAACGAGGCATAGACGCACACGTTAGACGCGCAAAGTCGGGCGCGTCTATCAGAGCATCTATAAATGCGTGTAAACATGCGTGTAAATAGACGCGAATTTTGCGTCTATATATCCACGCAAATAGACGCTAATATAGACATGCTATCAGACGCACAATTATTTAACCACCTAAAATTAGCAATTCACATTATTGAAAAACCAAAGTTAATAATTATTTAACCACCTGAAATTGATTCTTGAGCATGCACATGTGCGCATGATAAAAACCATAGAATTAAGAATACACGTTGAATCATTGAATTAAAAAAATAGAGTTAATAATTACTTTTTCATTGCTCTCTAATGAATGGCAGTTCCTCCAGTTGACAAGCCTGATATAAGTAATTAGCGGCAAGCGACAGAAATCTTACAATTAGTAGCAAGCATTGCAATATATGTATCTCGTAATTTCTCTATGTACTTGAAGATGATAAAAGATACTTCCTTTTTATTATGGACAATTCAATGCTTGCTTTAAATTGACTATTGATTCTTGAATATGCACGTGTGCGCATGACAAAAAACATAGAATTAGGAATACACATATATTGAATCAATAAGCAAATTAAGTATGTTACAGTGAATGATCCATCTCATCTTCAATGAGATCAGCCCTTGCTAAACTATCTACTTCTAGGTCTATGTTACCAAGAGGTAACGAAACAAATAAGTCTATTCCACTATCAAATGTGTTGCTATGTTGCACAATAACTTCATCAATATCATCGACAATCATATTATTGTCTTCTTCTGCGTTTCCTTGAACATCATCGCAAGGTTCATCTTGTACTATATCATGCATATCATCCATTATGGTATCATCATGCACATCATCCTTATTTGTTGGATTGTCATCTGTTATCTCCATGTCGGTAATATTACCATATATTGGTTTTGAACGATTAGATATAGGGATGACATACCACTATCGGTTATTGTTTACCATTGGATGATACACAACCTGTATTTGAAAAACAAAAGCAAAAAACTTAAGTACTTATTATATTGTGTATATGTATCACATGTATACATATAAAAAAATTAGCCTTTGCATATATACCTGCTCGCATTGTTGAGCTAGTACTAATGTGTCATTCTTGTTTTGGTGAAATTTTGTAGAGTCAATGATTACAAAACCACTTGGATGACGTCTGATTGTGCAATGCTCACCATTTGTTACCACTTCTTTAAACCACTTCACATCTAGTACATATATAAAGAATCATCTGAAGTAAAGCTTCAGAATATCTTGGATCAAGCCACAATAACCTTCCATGGTACCATTGGCAGCCTTGAAGTGAGCAAGGACACCACAATCTTGGGTATTTCTCTTTTCATCTATACGTTGAGTTCGAAGATGTTTACCCTCACACCAAAGTGCATTGAATAATGTGCACTAGTAGTAAAAGATAAAAGATCAAACATGTCAATTATTTATATAAAATAAAACTTATAGAAACAAATTAATTGATAGTATGTCTCACATTTGATAAGCAACCTCGTGCGTATTCCCACTCTTCTTGAGATATATTAATTTCCTCCTCTTTTTCCATTCTCTTCATTTCCTCATGTAACCAATCTATGTCAATATGACGTGGAAGCGCATTTAGATGATCTGGAAATGAGACATTACGTCCATATCTAGTGCAAAATTCTTGTCTTTCGCTTTTTCTTCTTGCCCTTGCTTCATTATATAGTGCCACCCATTTGCTCATAACATCACTATTGAGCACAAAAAAACTATTTAACTTACGAAGTTCTTCTTTTGTTAGAACTTTACTCATTCCTTTTCCTTGAGGTACTACAGAGGTCATCCTCAAGTCTTCATCATCTTTCCATAGTCGTGGTTGAGAGGGATCCACTTCAGCAAGATATTCAGAGATATAAATAAGGGATGATTGCACTAACCAACCCTCATCCATGCTTCCCTCAAGCCGTGCTTTTTGCCTTACAAAATCTTTCAAGGTTTTCATGAAGTGCTCAAGAAAAAACATCCACCTTACATGAACTGCCCCACAAAGTGCGATCTCATCAATCAAATATACGAGTAAATGTAATTGAGTAGTCAATATGGATCGAGGAAATTTTTCCTCCACCAAAAAAACCACCTCAATAGATAATACTCGAGCATCTTGCAATGTGTTTGGATCAATTTCCTTCGAGCTCACGTATCTGTCAAGATGTATTTGAGAATTGTTTATTTTTGTGTAGAAATTCAAAGATATATAATGAAAAAATACAATGTATACACACCTCACAAGCTCTCCCATCTTGTAAATGATATCACGTACATCTTTGGAGGCACAATGGGATATGCTAGTAGGAAGTACAAACTGAATGTAAACAATATTCATAGATGCAAATTGTCAGTAGAGGAAAAAGTCATCATATCCCAAAGTTTACACATAGCTATGCCACTAATTACTATATTCATGGTTAGAGATACCCTTACTTGAATCATTTTGTGCCAATTGTGGGACTTCAAACCAGATAGTTGCTCCACACCTCTTTTCTTTTTCTTTATGAAGGCTCCCTTGAGACATCTCATACATCCTGTGGGTGTTCGAAAGCTATATATTTGTTCCTTCACAATTTTTTCCTCATTCTTTGACAATATCCAAGGTGCATGGGGTAGCTCAATCTTTCCTCTAGGTCCAATGCGTGCCCAGGCTCGTCTCATGCGACCAATGTTACGTAAATCCTCCCTTACATTAAGTGAATCGCGAGCCCCTATCAAGTGATCCCATAATGTAGATACAACATTTTTGAATATGTGCATGGGGTCCAATAGGTGATTGATCTTGAGTTCATCCAATACGGAAGACAAAAGAATATAGAGAACCTAACAAACAAACAATATATTATGTAAACAATTCATCATGCTAAATACTTTAAAGTCAATCGAGAGAAATGCACTTCTTACCAACTCATGCCATGTGGAGGGTGGCTGTCGGCATTAATCCATCTCTCCTTTCAATCTCGAATGGTTAGAGATTGTGGAGTCATTCCATTAGTAGGGAGAACATATTTGGGATGGTCAATAGGAAGAAATCGATGATAAATCATGATAAAAACAAAACAAAACCCTAAACTTATCTTAAAAACAAAACATCATGATAAATCCCAAATGCGCGTCTAAATCCGCGTCTATTTTCGCATCTACAATCGCACGCACATATACACACGAAAATAGACGCACACGTCAAAATTCAAAGCATATTTAAATCATTTCTTTTCAAACTGCGCCTTTCCTTTCCTATGTTTTTTGTAGTTCTGAAGCTTGAGTTTAGCCGACATGCAGTCTCTTCATGCCTCACCTAGTCTCTTCATACCTCACCTCCTCACGACTCACCTCTTCTTTCATTTCAAACACACAAGAAGGGAAAAAGGAAAGCCAAGGAGAGGAAGAAAGAGAGACCAAGAAAGAGGAGAACAAGAAGAAGCAACAAGCAAACAAGCATCAAGGGAGGGTAACTTACCAAGGAGAGGAAGAAGGAGAAGGAGAAGCACCACCATCCGCCACACCAAACACCCAAGGTGAGTCTGACGCACTGGATAGAAGATGAACAGCAATGTTATGTCAAAGGCTTAAAAAATACAATGTTATGTCAAAGGCTTAAAAACTGCAATGTTATACTTTTATACACATTAAAAACTGCAAGGTCCTATTGTGTGACATCACCTAGAGCAGAATCTTGTTGCGTGGTATTGATTAACTCCTAAATAGAAGTCTAGTTAGATCTAAAAGTGACAAATTAGGAAATGGTATACTTTTATACACATTTATACAAACATTACATTCTTTACATAAAGTGAGATTGAAACTTGTGTATTCTACATGTGGATCTCGTGAATTAGAGCCCTCACCTAGGCATATAGGCCTCAATGTGCCCTCTAGTCTATGGATAGTCACCTCCACCCCTCATCATGAGTTGCTTGTACTGCACAATATCCTCCTATGTTTTTTGTATGCAAATAAATTTATCTTTTTCCTGTGTTTTTTTTGCAGATGTCGTATCCTGGTTCATCTAGCAATGACCTAGATGTGGATCATATGAATGATACATTGGCCTCCTTTGACAGGGAGTCAATGCATTTTTTGGAGGTTTTCCTAGTAGGGAAGACTTCATGGGAGAGATGACCAGACACCTTGGCCGCTCTCCCACAGCGGAGGAGGTGTTCAGTGTCATGTCTAGGACGCCTCTAGCGTCTTTACCTAGCACTACTTCCCAGACTCCACATGCAGGTACTCCACATACAGGTACTCCATATGCAGGTACTCCATATGCAGGTACTCCACATACAGGTACTCCATATGTAAGTACTCCATATGTAGGTACTCCATTTGCAGGTACTCCACGTGCTCCACGTGCATCGGCTAAAGCACAAGCATCTGTAGAAGCACGTGCATCTGCAGAAGCTCGTGCGTCCAGCGAGGCAGAGGGCAGTCGACAGAGAGGGAGGAGGGAGAGTCGAGGGGGAGGACGAGGGCTGTGTGGGGGTTGCCTAGGGGGTGGCGAGCGATCACCCTCACCAGTAGATCATGTAGAGGAGGTTGTACGCCATTACTATAGAGTTACAGATGCCGGTGGCATCTTTCATGATGATGAGGGAAGGGATGTAATGGCGTACATGAGGAGCGTCGTGCATGCGACGTATAAAGATTGTTTCATTGCCTTCAAAAATCAGAAAAGCGATTTGTGGCAGGAGGTGTTGAGGGCAAACCATAGGAGGTACCCAAATCCTAAGGGTCAGCGATTCTCCGATGATTGGGGACGTATAAAAGTGAGGGATATACTTCACAACAAAAGATCCCACCTCATGACACGGGCCAGGGACTCACTGCGGAGGCTGGAGGAGGGGCATGGAGCCTACAGCCAACCACCTATGTGCCACCGCGTAGAGTGGAAGAAAGTCAAGAAGAAAGCAGCTAAGAAAGTGAAGAGTCGCCAGCACGCAGAGGCGTGACGGATCCAAATGGAAACCATGGGATCATCGCATTACGGATCAGGTGACAGAGAGTCGTGGGAGGCAGAGTTTATAAGTATATTTTGATTTCTAGTTTTTTTTAATATATATTTTTTAAATTCTTTATATATTTTAGTCTAATATATTGTGACATCTAATTGTTTGTATATCTCTAAGTGTTTTACAGACTACCATCGTTGGTAGGACACCTACCCCTAGAGAGGTAGGTTACCATCGAGGCCATAACCGCGTAGCGACATGGATTCACTTTTATGAGGAGGGTCTCATCACTGAGGACCAATACAATCGGGCCATGAGAATTCGAGAGCCAGAGGAGGTTTGTTTTTCTTACTTTCCTATTAAAAGTATAACTAATTATAACTTTTTCTCCACCTTGTATATGTAAGCAACCATGCTCTATTGTGTGTGTAGGCGAACCCGGATGTGGAGCACAGCGAGGAGGGGGATAGCGATGCTAGTAGCCATGGTGGTACTAGCGAGGATGTTTCCTCTTTAGATTCGTAGAGGAGCACCATACCTCCTCATGAGGCCTTCTTTTCTTGTATATGTATGATATCTCTTTGAGCCTACTACTTGCGGCCACGCTTTAGGTCGCAAGCACTCAAAACTTCCCTTGTAAATGCTTTGATATATAATGAATACATAGACTTTCACTTTCAATTCTCATGCCCGTAAGAGACATTTTTTTTTTTCCCAAATATACAATCTGATGTATGGGAGGGGGAAAAAAAAACCAGAGAGCATGTGGTTGCTCTCTGGTTTCTTTTTTCCAGTTCTGTTTTGTGCGTCTATCACCTCGTAAAATTGCAGGTAATTCGTGTTTATTCGCGTGTCTATAATGCAGACTACACGCGCTGAATAATTCAAATTAAAAAAGGAAATGAAATATCTTTTTTTTAAAAGGACATTTTTTGTTTTCCATTCGCGTCTATCAGTGCTTGTAAAAGCGCGTCTAAAAGTGTGTCTTTATGTGCGTGTATATGTACGTCTATTGTGCGTCTATTTGTGCGTGTAAAGTCGTCGATACATGCGATTATAGACGCGGAATGATAGATGCACAAATAGACGGGCGGATAGACGTGCCCGTAATTTTTTCTCTGTATTCAAAAATCACGTCTAAATGTGCGTGTATGAGGCTTTTTTGTTGTAGTGATAGCTTTGTAGAAGATTGAATTCAAGGATTTTTTGCATGTTTTATTTCAACTTGGTACTCTACCTAAGTTGTTGTGGGAGACTTTTCTTATGGCTCTATGTGGTAATAGGCTGGAATTGCAAAATGTTGAGAGTGTCCTCTTGATAGAAGAGGTGAACATAAAGAATATAGATGTTTTCTTCTATACATCACATGCATTGACTATGAGAGGTTGGCAGGATTGAATTGCCCATGGTAGGGACTCTCAAAGGTCTCAATCTAAGACACATGGATAGTCTTGTAGTAAGTCCCGCGGCCATAAGTCTAATTTTACTTGTCATTATTGTGGAAAAGTAGGTTATATTTGGCCATAGTGCTATAAAATGCATAAAAACAAGTGCAAGGAAAAGGAAAAGGATAAAGTGCAAGACAAGAATAATGACCACATCATTGTGCCTTACATGTCTAACATCAAGATTGAGGAGATTAATGTGATGCAACCTACCTGATGATCTTATATTGGTAGCCTCTTCCTTTGATGCTTCAAAATTGACTAATGCTTTGTCATGATATATTTATTATTAGTTGATAGATTTAGGGGCTTCCTTTCATATGATCCCTCATGACGAGTACGTTCACTCTTATCATATTATGATTTCACTACAAGATACATGCCTCATACCAACGTTCAAACCGATGTAAATGATCATCGAAAAATTTTCTAACGTTGTCACTAGAAATGTCGGTATAAACGTCTCTACAAAATTGTCGCACAAACCGTCTCTATTTGTATCACTAATAGTGACACAAATAGCAACGCACATAGTGACTATTTGTGACATGCATAGCAACGATGGCAATAGCGACACGTGCAGAGAAATTAGCAATGGCTACAGAGGGGAAAAAATTTCTAGTAGGGCACCAAGTTTCCATGCCACATATAGCACCATGTGCTCTATAATATTCAACAAAGGAATTACATATTGGGTACACAATGGCCATCAAGATGAGTGCAAAAATTACTTGAATCCACGAGGCTAATAATTCATAGAATAAGTACAAGACTAGTGATGAAAACTCATGACATTACATGGAACCATGGAGAGAGAGGAGAGATTAAAAAAACATGAAATTCTACTTGTAATTATCACAAGATATGATTTTATACAAAGGATAATAAGTATATCTCAGGAATAGTATATGGAAGATGCTTACATAGATTGTAGGATTAGAAAAAAATAGATTTGTGTCAAATTCAGCCTCAACTCATGTATGCCTTTGATTAATTCATCCATAGCATCACGTTTAAGAGGGGAACCAACAGGCATAACCGGTTGTTCTGCCATAGATAAATGCACATGGGCTACAATTTCAACCTCCTTCTGACCATTGATAGGTGTGGTGAGTGTCCCCCATCTTAATTTCATCCACTCTCTCTTTACCAACATATGCATTGCTTCAATTACATTAGCCCAATCTGATTTCATCCATGTTTCAGAAGAGGCATCTTCTAAACGATCAGTCACCTTCTCCTACAAGATAACATCTGCAGTCTTCAGATACAAATCAAATTTCTAATTTTCCAATGATTGCTCCTCCTCGACATCCAATTGTGCATACCAACTTTTAAATTCATGGAGCAAGGCTATAGCAGCCAACCCTTTATTGGGATTTTCAATCCAATCTCTAAATGTATTTTTAGTTACCAATCTTGCATCTTTCAAGAAAAACTCTTCTCTCAAAGCTTTCTTAAAAGCTACCCAATAAACATCTCTTATGTAACTCATCAATCCGATCATTTAATGCATGCATGGCCAAATGGGAGAAATACCGAGTCCATGCATACTGTGGTACCCCATGAAACAACATCTTTTCTTCATACAATCCGATGAAGGCCAAACATTTTGACCTTTCAACCACTTCAATTCTTGTCCCAGTGCCTGCAATGCATTCACAACTAAGGATCTAATTCTTTCTTCTTCCTACCGAGTTTGCATCTGTTGTTGTAACAATAATTGTTGCTATTGTTGTTGCTGCAACAAAAAAATCATCTATTGTAAAGCATAACCACCACTTGAACCAGCAAAATCCCCCATCTTTACACACCTACGCTATCGACTTTCATGTTAGGTTTACCACTGTCGGAGCATTTGGGGTCAAAAATCTATGGTGGGTGTAAGAGACAGCACGGTGAAGGGAGATTCAGGGAGAGGAGTAGGCGAAAGAGAAGGGGTTCAAAGAAATAAAAGATGTAGAAGAATACTCACAGAGGTGAAGCCTACCAGTTTAATTCTGCATTATGAGAACATAAATCTCTTGTAGACAAAAACGAGCAAAAAATAATACCTTCCTCTATGTTGCTTAGATTGCAAATTTGATGCTTCCATTGGCTCTGAAAGGGAGATAAAATACCAACACACCTTCAACACACCTGGCCAGAATTCAGCTAGATCACTTCTTCTTCATCCCCCATTTTGTCGTGCTGTTTACTACCTAAAAACTGCAATCACACGTCGCGCGATTTTGCCAATTCTTATTTTTACATAAAATCCTCCCAAAATGGTTGAAAGCTACATGCTTTCTTTTACATGTCATCCTATTCTAGAAGTTGGCTACAATTTTTGGATTTTTACAAGAGATAATATTAAAAATATCAAAATTTGGCCAAACTTGTCCAAAAATCTAGTATTTTTGAACCATCCACACTATGAAAACTAATATTAATGACTAATATGGCATTGGCTCTCTAGATCAATAAGAAAGCCACACTCTAGAGTTTTTCACACTATGTGTGCATAGCAACACGACAACATACTATTCCTTAGATGTACTTATCATCATTTGTATAAAATCGCATATTGCGATAATTTCAGATAGAATTTCATGTTTGTTTTGACTCTTTTGTCTATCCATGGTTCCATTTAATGTCATGAGTTGTCATCACTAGTCTTGTACTTATTCTATGAATTATCAGTCTTGTGGGTTTTTGGCCTTGTCTTGACGACCATTACGTATCCAATTGCTTTGTAGAATACTATATAGTACATGGTGCTATGTGTGGCAAGGTAGCAAGTTGGCCTACCACAATTTTTTTTCATCTGTAACCGTCACTATTAATGTCATTGATTTCTCTACACATGTCGCTATTGCCATCGCAAACTATTGCTATTTGTGTTGCTATATGTGTCACAAATGTGATGCATATAACGACACAAATAGCGATGGTTTTTGCAACGATTTGTAGATACGCTCATACTAATGATTTTAGTGACCATGGGGGCAATTTTTTTAATGAACATTTGTGTCACTTTGAACGTCGATATGAGGCTTGTATCTTGTAGTGAATAAAATCTCTACTCACTTTGAACTCACCTGTGAATAGTGTTATAACAAAGATATGTTTTCTACTCAAAAGAGTATCCAATATAAATATATATTTCAGTTTTTTTATCAAGCTTCTTCCAAAGATCATGTGACACATGAACATATGCAATACAGCCAAACACTTTCAAGTGTGATACATCAGGATTTTTGCCTATAAAGTATTTTTCGGGGTCATCCCATGAATTGCAATTGTGGGAGTTTTATTCATAATATAGACAGCAGGTTGAACAACTTTATAATAAAAATGTTATGGCATATTCTTTTTAGCCACTATCAATGCATGTGCAACTTCTGTAATATGCTTATTTTTTCTTTTTCCAATTGCATTTTTCTATGGGATATACCTCCAAGTAAACTCTCTTTATCCCATGAGCCCTCAAGAAGCCACTAAACTCATTAGAGAGGTACTCTCCCCTCCATCCGATCTTGGATACTTAACTTTCAACCTTGTTTCTGTTTCAACACACACCTTGAAAGATTTGAAGTGGTCAAATACATCACTTTTTTCCCTCATAAAAATCATCAATAAATGTGACAAAGTATTTGTTGCCACCAAGGGATGCATTCTATGTAGACCCCTAAACATTTGTATGTATTATATCAGGTATATTTTTTCTCACATCTCTATCATGCAAAAAGGGTTGTCATGTCTGCTTACCAAACCGGCCTGCTTCACACACTTTATGACATTCCGCAACTCTTAAAGCAAGAAACCCTATAACCAATCCTTTGGACTACATTAATTTCAGCCTTTGCATATTTGCATGCTCACTACATTTATGTATACTCAATGCGTTTATGCTATATTTCAATATCTGCTACTCCTTTTTCGTTTAGCATACACATCAACATTCCTTGCAGGAATTCCAACATCTAAAGTGAACATGCGGCCAACTCTACTTCTGTAACGTGTCCACTTGTATCTTCAGGACACGTCTTAGCAGTCCATCGGAAAGGATGTCTAGAAAGCTCCGCCGGGCACTCCCATGGAATGTTACGGGGTTTGCAATCTAGGGCTTTCCGTGTCTGCCATACGGAAGTATTCCGGCCGTTCCCACTTAGGATCCTCCTAAATTAGGGTTTTCCTTATTGGTCATTTCCTAATGACAACTAGCACTACAACAGAAACGAGGCATAGATGCGCATGTTAGACACGCAAAGTCGAGCGCGTCTATCATAGCATCTATAAGCGCGTGTAAATGTGCGTGTAAATAGACGCGACTTTTGCGTCTATATATTTGTGCAAATAGATACGCTTATACACACAAAAATAGACGCACACGTCAAAATTCAAATCATACTTAAATCATTTCTTTTCAAACTACGCCTTTCCTTTCCTACGTTTTTTGCGGTTCTGAAGCTTGAGTTTAGCCAACATGCAGTCTCTTCATGCCTCACCAACTCATGACTCACCTCTTCTTTCATTTCAAACACACAAGGGAAAAAGGAAAGCCAAGGAGAGGAAGAAAGAACGTGTATTTAGGATTTGTGTATTTAGGATTTGTGATTCCATTATGTATTGCATTTTGTAAATCAATGATGGTGGTCGTCTACCAAAATCAGCCGACCAAGCGCATCTGATAGCACGTCTACATCTCAGTGTAGATGTAGATATAGACACGAAAAATGTTTCTCTGGGGGCGCGTCTTTGAGCGCGTGTGAGGGTGCGTGTGCTCTGCAGTGTACACGCGAGGATACACGCGTTGACAGACGCCCACAGAGACGCAGGTATAGACGCACACAGAGACACAAGTATAGACGCTGTATATAATATGTTTTATCTACATTGGGTAATATGATTTTTCTTGTGTAGATGTGGAATCCTGGATCCTCTAGTACCCCATTCAACAAGGAGCAATTCATGGGGGAGATGACCAATTATCTTGATCACCCTCCCACTCTGCAGATGAGGATTTCAGTGTGATGTCTAGGACACCTATCACATCTTTGCCTACACAGGGATCAGCTAAGGTACATGGATCGGCCGAAGCACGTACATCTGCAGAGGCACGTGTATCGAGTGAGGTAGAGGGTAGTGCACGTCGAGGGAGGAGGGAGAGTGGTGCGGGAGGACGAGGAGGTCAAGGGCTTTGTGGGGGTTGCCTAGGTGGTGGCTCTCGATCACCCTCACCGGAAAATGAGAGAGATGAGCCTCCATAAATGTACTACTCTATCACTGATGTTGGTGGTATCTTGTATGACTTCGAGGGGAGGAAAGTGATAGCATACTTGAGGAGTGTCGTGTATGCCACATACAAAGATTGCATGATTCCCTTCAAGCACCAAAAAAATGGTTTGTGGCAAGAGGTGCTGCGGGTAGTACATATAAGGTACCCTAAATCTCGAGAATTCACGATTCTCAGATGATTGGGGACGGTCAAAGGTGAGAGATGCGCTTCATAACAAGAGGTCTCACCTTATGACGCGTGCCAAGGAGTCATTGCGGAGATAAGAGCAGGGGCGCCCTCGATATGGCCAACCACCCAATTGCCACCGCAAGGAGTGGAAAGAGGCCAAGAAGAGAGCAACGGAGAAAATGACAAGTTGCCAGCATGCAGAGGCGCGACGTATCTAGATGGCAACCATGGGATCGTCGCATTATGGATCGGGTGGCAGGGAGTCATGGGAGGCTGAGTTTGTAAGTATTATTTGATTTTTTAAAAAAATTAAATATTGTAATTTGTTTCACTTCATTATGTAGTGTGTTTTAATACGTTGTATGTTCAAATTGTTTTGTAGTTCCATATCGTTGGTAGGATGCCTACTCCTAGAGAGTTAGGCTACCATCGAGGTCATAACCAGGCGTCCACTTAGCAGCATTTCTACGAGGAGGGACTCATCACGGAGGAGCAATATAATCGCGCCATGAGGATTCCACCACCAGAAGAGGTATGTTTTATTTTTTACATGAAAAGTATAGATAACTCTAATTTATTGTTTATAATGGTATTTATATACTTTAATCCTTTGTGTAGGCGAACCCTGATGTAGTTGAGGATAGCGAAGGGGGGACTAGCAGTAGCGGTGGTGGCAACGGCAATGGCACAGGTAGTGGTGGTGGTAGCGATGATGATGCCTCTTTTGAGGAGATATAGAGGAGCCCCATGCATGCATGTCTCCCCTTGGCTTGTAATTTTCATTTTTGATATGTATTACTTTCAGCTACTAGTGCTTGCGACCATGACATCACAAGCATTAGAACTCATAATGTAAAAATGTTTCATCTATATGTATGAAATTTCGTGTGCTACATATATTGTTTTGTTTTCAGTATCCAATCTTCGAAATAATCTTTCTCTGTTTTCCCTAAGTATACAATTTGATGTTGATGGGGGGAAAAAAACTAGAGAGCATGTGGCTTTGCACATGCTCTCTGATTTTTTTTTCATACCTCTGTTTTGCGCGTCTATCAGCGCGTCTAAATTGCAGGATAAATGCTCGTCTATTCTCGTTAAAAACTTTCAGAGTAAACGCGGTTTTAGACGTGTAGATACGCGTGTGTATAGACGCACAATATGAATATATCCACTTTTTTATAAATATGATTATATATTTATGTAGCGCGTTTATACGCGCGTCTATAGGCGCATTTATACGCGCGTGTAACTCTGATCATAAGCGCGCTTTTAGACGCGAATTTGTAGACGCGAAAATAGAAACGTTAATAAACGCGCCCAACATTTTTTTTCACAATTCAAATATTGCGTCTACAAGTGCGTCTATGGAGCCTTTTTGTTGTAGTGTAGCGTCGGACCCAAGCGAACAACTTTACGCAGAAACGCCAGGTCCGAAGCAGATTCATGCTGTACTTGGTTCAAGGAGAATGGAAAATGAGAGGGATGCAAAGCTCAACCTCTCTGCCATAAGGCATAGTCCCATTTTGTTCCCCTAAAACAGCGTAAATCGGGATCAGTCATAACTTTAGGTCAACGCATTTGTTGTTCGTGTTCTTCGATGATCTTCTGGCTGTCCATCATGATTCGAGAAAAGTTCCCGACCAACCGGGACAACCCATCTATAGGATGGACCTATGGCCACATCCTCTGCACTTTCCTCGAGTTGTTTTAGTTATTTAATTACCTAGCACATTTACTTGGACATGTAACAATCAGCTTCTTTAATTAACTCGTTAAGCACTGGTTCTTTCATGTAATCATATCACTTGACATAGGAAAACAATGTCAAACAAATTCCTTATTAACAGGTTATCATATTTATCTTTGAAATACAAAAGTACAGCCCATAGGCTTATCCACAATCTGCCCGAAGGCTATCCAGCAATCCACAGGGATTACCAATCCAAGTTTCCACTCGTAGACTAATATGCAGGCCTCGAGATCAAATCCCGAGTCGCGTTAGCCTCTTGTGCAAGGCCCGAAAGGCAAGGGATTTATGGCCAGAGCCCCCTCTAGCACCCAAGCATCCTCCTGCTCCAAGTAGCACTCAATGGAGAGACCTCTCGCGGCGGGTTCGGTCCACTTTCCCGGCGCGGTTAACAACCCCCTTAGTTAGTGTCAGACAGGCAGTCGGGGGTAACTGAAGCTGCCTCCCCCTTCAGGCCTTCAACCTGAAGTATTAGATATCCATTTATCTTTTAATTCATTGATCATACAAAGCCAAACAATGCTCTTAAGTCTGTAACAAGCACAAACATTTCCATTAATCTTTTTTGTTGGCAAACTGTTAAGGAATGAATCCTTCCTTTCCAATGTGTCCAGCACTCGATCCAGGATGGCTTGCAACTTGGCAAGATCCCCTATATCCTGGATTAGGGCGTACCCTATTAACCCAACTTGATCAAACCTTAAGTTCATAGGTTATTTCAGTTTATCGGCTCGTCTTTAGCTTCCAAACAATTTTCTTTACTCAAGAAGATGCTATATTAGGATGATTATTCATCCTCTTGCAAGATAACTTGCGTAAGGGCCTGCCAACCTCATTGCGAGAATTTGGCCATTCCCTTGTGATCCAATCACAAAATCATATGACTCCGCACATGCTGCGCTAGTGTTGCATCGAACTATGAGACTTATTCTACTCATTGAATGGAGTCACGAAACAATCTGTTCCTGATTACATTAGGCTGACGCCGTTAGTCCTAGGGTTCCAAGTTCCATCTTGTAAGATTCTTAGGGACAAACCCTAGCTCACTTTCCAAATATGTTTCACTGTCCCTACATTTCGGTGAATGTGGGCAAGTATTTAGGATATAGGAGTTTCAGTTTTAGCAATACGTAACTATTAGGTTACGTATTAATTCCTAGTGAATTTTTTGGAATTTAACTCATTCTAAATGAGTACTCTGGGGTTTAGGTGTTTAGGTTTGTGCCAATTTGTTTAACTCTTGAAGATAGTTACATTAACATTTCACAAACACATGACTCGTTGTCTATGCGTAAATTGATTTTTCAACCTTAACTTATCGATTAAGGTCAGGCATAGGTTAGGTTAATTCACCTAATCTTCCTATAACTTGCGAACAAAATTCATGCTAAACAAGCAACCTTCTACTTGATAGTTTATGCAGTTGACAAACGATAATTGCCTAGTGTTATGCATCGTAAGAATCATTTCATGCCTTGCACTTTCCTAAGGATTCCTAGCACTTTCCATGATGATCCAATTTGCGAAGAGGATATGGGTTAATAATGCGATATGCAGTTCATACTTCCATGTTTAAATGAGGTATACTATTTTAATTCTGTTCTATAACAATGGACATTAATCCAATTTTAATTCATTACACTGCATAAAGCTATTTACTATTTATGCGGCCTTTATTTTGCTTGTTTTATTGAAAATATTAATGATTAAATTTCTCCGTCGTGAGCTGATTTTTCTAAAGCATTTAAGATGAAAAATGCATCCTATTTCCAACAATTATCCCTTTGCACGATTGAGTTATAACGATACCAAATAAAAATGATGAAGGAAAACCTGGACTTGGGGTGAGATGTCCACGCGGATGCTAGGAGACGACCCTCCTGTGGCTGCGCCTTGGGATTTCTTAGGAGGCATCGCGAATGCCGTCTTTCTGTCATGGATGCAGCTTTACAACTCTTTTTTTTTTTAAATTCCACCGTGGCTCCCTTTTTCGATAACTTGCACCGTCCGTTGAAAGCAGGTTTAGAAGGCTTCCTTCTTGAAGTAGGGATTTCGAAAAGGGGGTGTTTTAGAATCTTTCACGAATAAGGCCCATTAAAGCCATGGGGAATGCTTAATGGCCTTAAAAAGACTCACACGAACGGGGGGAAAAAAGGTGTAAAACAAAAGGGAGTATAAGGGTCCTTAGGGAGGAAATTTCGTGGATGGGTGTTATATGCAAGGGCACATGAAGGCTTTGAAATTCTCGGGGGGGGGGGGGGGGGGGGGGGGGGGTAGGGGTTGTTTTGACAATCCCTTACGAACCTCGGCTAGGAGGGAGAAGAAAAAAGGACATGAAAGGCCTAAGGGGTTTTAAAACACGGTGAAGGAAAAGGCCCTTTGGGGTAACCTTTTATGGGGGGGGAAAGGCCCTAAGGGAGCCTTAGAGAGGAATTTTTAAGGGGGTAAACAAGAGGGTATAGAAAGGGCCTAAGGAGCCCTAAGGGGAAATTTCCAAGGGGGGGAAAAGTAACCTTAAAGGAAAAACCTTTTGGAAGGGAAAAAAAACCTAAGGGAGCCCTTAGAGAGATTTATGAACACGGGGTGACAAGGGACCTTTAAGGTCAAAGCTTTTTGGGGGGGAAAGGGGGCTTTATAAAGCCCTAAGGAGGGGAATTTTAAGGGGGGGGAAAAGTGGCCTTAAAGGCTATAGGACAGGGGCTCAAAGGGCCTTAGAGGAAAAATTGGAGGGGGGGGTTAGTCCAAAGGCCCACAGGAAGGGGACCTAAGGTAGCACAACCTTGGAAGTTTCCAAGGCTTCCTGGAAAGCCATGTGGGGGGGGAAGAAATGATTCCCCTAGGCGAATACCAACGGCGGCCAGGGAAGGCACGTGGGGGGGGGGGTGGGGGGAAACAGCATATTCGGCGGCATGCTGGCGGCGGCTGCTGGACTGGCACAGCAGCTCATGGCTCCCCAGGGCGGACTAGCGTAGATTAGGCGGCTCCTCCTTGGCACATGTGATGATGGGCCTCTCCTCCGCTCGATGAAATGGTCACTCTCCTACAGAGCATTAATGGCAGCGCCTCCTCCCACAAAGCCTTCTCTCTCCCACTCGCAGTATATCCCTATACAACATCGTCCCCCTTCAATATATATAGGGGAGGGGATAAGATCCTCCCTCCCCACGCATGGATGGGCATGCCCCATTGCCTAGGAAAGCTCCAGCAACTTGCTATTCCCCTCTTCCTCTAGCTCGACAGTCGGCTGGAGGAGAGGGGAAATAATTTAAAAAAAATTGCTTAAACAAAAGAATTTTCCAATTCATTTATCCTCTATTGAGGTAGTTCACGCGTGCTTGCGCCTTCAGGATATTACATTCTCTCCCCCTTGGAGGAATCGAGATGTCCTCATCTCGAGATAAACTGGGGATATTGATGGTTGAGACTGCCTTCATCTATCCAAGTGGCATCCTCTTCGGTATAATCTTTCTACTGAACAAGGCATTCTCTCAAGGTTCTGGATCTCAATTGTCTCTCCCTAACATCTAAGATCCTGTCAGGCCTTAGTTCAAGGACTCCTTGACTAGGCATTACAACTTGTTGGTCATCAAGTACATGCTTAGGATTAGGTATATACTTCTTCAATAGGTTGATATGGAATACATTATGAACCTTTAGGTTCTCAGGAAGTTGCAGTTTATAAGCATTAGGTCCTAGGCATTTATGGATCTTGTAAGGTCCACAATACCTTGGACTTAGCTTTTTCCAATCTCCTAAGGATAGGGAACTCTTCTTAGGGCGTACGTGAATGAAGACCATGTCTCCTTCTTTGAAGACTCTCTCTTGACGTTTCAAATCCGCGTAGGCCTTCTGTCTATCCTTGGCAGCTTGGATGTCTTGTCTTATTGACTTTATTTTGTCATCCATCTCTTCCAACATCTGCCTTGAAGCTTCAACCCTTAAGGTTGGATCTGAGAAGTTTAGGGGACTTCGACAGTCATGACTATACAATGCTTGGAAAGGGGTCATCTGAATGCTTTGTTGGTAAGAAGCATTGTAGGCAAATTCAACCAAAGGCAAGTATTGAATCCACCTCTTCGGCTCACGATAGCAGTATGCCCTAAGCATATCCTCGATGACTTGATTTACTCGCTCTATTTGGCTATCCATTTGGGGGTGGTAAGCGGTGCTAAAGCAGAGTTGAGTCCCAATGGCTTCAAAGATAGCTCTCCAGAAGTGTGATGTGAAGAGAGAATCACGATCACTAATGATTCTTCTTGGTAGCCCATGTAGCTTGAATATCTCCTTGATAAACAATCTTGCAATGTCTGAGGCTTTATAGTTTGTCCTTATTGGAATAAGGTATGCAACCTTAGTAAGCATGTCAACCACAACCATGATGGAGTTGTATCCTCCCTGAACTTGGGGTAGGCCAACAACAAAATCCATACTGATGAATTCCCATTTTATTTGGGGAATGTCAAGCGGTTGTAGCTTCCTTGGCATCTTGACATGTTCGGTTTTGATATGTTGACAAGACAAACAGTCGGTGACGTATTTGAGAACATCACCTTTAAGCCTCTCCCAATGGTAGCTTTTCCTAACTATATTGAGAGTCTTGGCATAGCCAAGATGTCCTGAGAAAGGAAATCATGAGCTTCCCACAATATCTTCTGCTTAAGTGACTAGCTTGCTGGTATACATAGCCTTGTTCTATAGTAGACAAGTCCACTATTAATAGAGAATTCATGATACTTAGCCTACAACTTTTGGTTCTCATCCTTGATAGAGATCTCCCTTAGCATTGTTTGGTAGTCCGGATCATGGCATGCATCCTCTCTAGCTAACTCAAGTATAGGATTGTTTGGCATAGATACTTTTTGTAGCTAGAGATTTGGCTGTTGATGGATTTTGCAAGATTAGGGAATTAAGGAATGCCTTGCGACTAAGTGCATCGGCAACTACATTCTCTTTTCTTGGTCGGTACTTGATTTCAAAGTCATACTCCTCCAACACTTCAATCCACCGACGTTGCCTCATGTTGAGCTCATTCTGGGTAAAGATCCATTTGAGACTCTTATGGTTAGTTACTAGAGTAAACTTATTACCAATAGATAGTGTCTCCAAAGCTTTAGAGCATGGATGACAGCTAGCAATTCCAGGTCATGAGTAGCATAATTCTTCTCATGACTCTTCAATTTCCTTGAAGAGTATGCTACAGGATGACCTTCCTGCATGAGCACACATCCCAAGGTAAGTGTGCTAGCATCAGTTACTACCTCGAACTCCTTATTGAGGTTTGGAAGTTTTAGGATAGATGCTGATACCAAACTTTGCTTCAATCTGTCGAAGCTATTTTGTTCCGGAGTTGACTATGCAATGGAAGTTTGCTTCTTTAGTAAGTTCGTTAGAGGTGCTGCAATCAAAGCATAGTTTTTTATGAAGACCCTATACCATCCTGTCAATCCAAGAAAGCTGCGTATTTCTTTGACAGATGTTGGTATTAGCCATTCTAGCACATCTCTGACCTTGGCTGGGTTCACTGAGATTCCTTCCGTTGATACGATGAAACCCAGATATTCAATCTAACATTTGAAAAATGCGCACTTCTTTATCTTAGCATACAGTTTATGTGCCGTCATTGTCTCAAGGACAATCCGAAGTTGGGGTTCATGATCTTCTTCCTGTTTAGAATAGACTAAAGTGTCGTTGAAGAAGACAAGCACGAAATCATCATGATATGGCCTAAAGATATCCTGCATTAACCTGTTGAAGGTGGCAGGTGCATTCGTAAGTCCAAATGACATAACTAGGAATTCAAAGTGCCCATATCTTGTATTGAAGGCTGTCTTGGGGATATCTTCTTCCTTGATCCATATCTGATAGTAACCTGACCTAAGGTCAATCTTGGAGAAGATCATTGCACCCTGAAGACGATCAAGAAGCTCATCTATTTTGGGAATAGGGTACTTGTTCTTGACTGTTGATTGATTCAATCCTCGGTAATCAATACATAGTGGAAGTGTTCCATCTTTCTTTTTCTGGAACAGTACTAGAGCTCCCCATGGTGAGCTGTTAGGACGGATGTAGCCCTGTTCTAGAAGTTGCTTGAGTTGTTCCTTTAGCTCAATTGCTTTAGGTATGGACATTCTATAAGGTCTCTTTGCAATTCATGCAGCTCTTGGTACTAGCTTAATCTCATGATCCACTTCTCTTTGAGGCGGGAGTTCTGTCAACTCTTCACAGAATACGTCCGCATATTCCTTTAGCCAAGAAGGTCCTTCACTAGACTCTTGCTTCTGATCTAACTTGTTGAGTTTGATCAAGTAGACAGGTAATCCTTTCCTGACTCCTTTTATGATCCGAGATGCTTTGGCCAGTTGGATTTTTGGCACTCTAGCCTCACCTTGAGTTTTGACTAATTTCCTTTCAGAGTTCCGAAAGGAAACTTGACCCTTTCCACAATGAATGTGGGCGTCATTAGGCTTAAGCCAATCCATTCCGAGTAGGTACTCATGGATACCTAAATTCATGACTCTGAATTTGACCGAAGTATTCTTTCCTCCCAGAAAGAATTCCACCTTAGCAGTTCGCCTGGTACAAGTAACCTCATGACCATTTGCCAATTCCACAAGCAAGGTAGGTGCTTCTACTGTGGCTATTCCTAATCTTTTTGCACAAGCTGGTGAGATAAAGGAATGTGTACTGCCACAATCAATCAAGGTCTTGAAACTTTTACCCTTGATAGTTCGACGGTGTCTGAATCACCGAGAACTGGCGATTCGGGCCTTTCTTGTGTAGAACAGCATGGATTGTTGCCCTTTCAAACTCTGCTTCCATGGTTTGATCTTCTTCTTCTTCTTCTTTGCACATTTGCCTATTGGCAACGCAGGCGATTCTTCCTCTGCCTCAGGTAGTGGCTCCTTGACCACGGCCCATTCCTTGGAAAGGTGCTTGGCGATGTCCTCCTCCAAGTTTGGGACATTTCCTCTTGAAGTGACCGGGTTCGTTGCAGTGGAAACAACGGAGGTTCGGCCATTGCTTTGAGTAGGAACAAAGTTGTTGACATTATTAGTCCTTGCTTTCTTTCTTTGTCCCTGATTATGACCTTGAACTCTCTTCATTTGATGTGTGAATGCTCCTCTGTTCAGGTCATTATAAGACCAAGTTTTGTTACCCCTTACTCTAGCCTGCACCTCCTGAATTATAGGCGCAGCTTGAATGAGAGCGTCCTGAAGATCTGATGGATGTATAGATTCGAGACAGGTATTTACTAGTGGATTTAAACCAGCACAAAATTTGGACACCTCCTGTGTCATGTCCATCTGTGGTGCATACTTAAGAAGTGAGATGAATTTAGAGTAGTATGCGTCAAGAGTGAGCCCCAGTTGTTTTAGCTCATAGAACTTATTCATTTTATGCGTGCGATATGCAGGTGGTAAGTATCTTCCCTGCACATCTTTCTTCAGCTTCTCCCAGGTAACGGATCCCTCCGTGATCCCTTGATCCCTGCACCATTGCTTCCACCAAATCCTAGCTTCACCGGTGAGCTTTAGCTTGCAAGGCATAGCCTGATTGGCGGGTGCAGTACCGGCTGCTTTGAAGTAATCCTCCATGGATTCAATCCAAATTTCAGCATCTGCTTGGACGAACCTGCCTCTCCTGTTAAATTCGGGCGGCTTAATCTGCTTGAGAAGAAACTTCTTCTTCTAGATTATAGTAGTACTGGATGTAGGAGGAAAACTAGGAACCTATACCTAGAGTTGTGTCTGGATAAAGGTTTCTTAATGTTATTGATTTATATTACATCTTCAATTCCGCTATCACCCAAGCAATCTAACCACTTAAATTTTTATCAATTCTCATGCGCAATCAGACATTGATAAAAAGAAGTCTTATTGGTATTTATATGGGCATAGCTCTTTCGGAATACAACATTTCTGGCGAAGATAAGCGAACTGTTACATTTAATTTGGGGAGAACAACGTTGTATTACATCTATCTACAGGAACTGTATAATAGTATGGTTTCGGGTCATGGATCTTCAGGAATCGATAAGTCATTGGAAGTTCAAGGTATCCTTTCCTTTGGAACCCATTCTTCTCATGGCACCCCAACACTTTAATCATGTCGGCGGGGATCACACGGGTTACTTCCTCATACACATATGAGTTCATCTCAACCTTTCCACCTCGAATATGTAAAGTTGAGTTTACATGAGCTTCCACAAAAATGAACAGCTTCACGACTTTCAAGTCTTCCAACCACTTGATCCTTTTTAGGTTGGTTTGTAGGTAAGCAAACCGGTGGATGGCTATATAGTAGATTCCTGAGGCACCCGTCCATTTTCATTCCATGTACAAAGGTGATGGATTATAGATTTGCTCCAGGATGTTCATCATCTCAACCCTTTGTCGATAATGTGGAGAATGCATTGCAGTCATAAACATGATTCGAAAGACTAAGAACTTGTTCCACGTTCGTAATTTTGGAAGACAGCATTGGAAGTAAGGAAATGTTTGGAACAGCAACATTTGCTTCACTTCATCTTATTAATATTTCATAAAAACAATTCCATTCGTTGATTGGCTCTGATACCAACTGTAACGTGTCCACTTGTATCTTCAGGACACGTCTTAGCAGACCACCGGACAGGATGTCTAGAAAGCTCCGCCCGACACTCCCATGGAATGTTACGAGGTTTGCGATCTAGGGCTTTCCGCGTCTGCCACGTAGCGGAAGTATTTCGGCGGTTCCCACTTAGCATCGACCTGAATTAGGGTTTTCCTTATTGGTCATTTCCTAACGGAAACTAGCGTCGGACCCAAGCGAACTACTTTACGCAGAAACGCCAGGTCCGAAGCAGATTCACGCATCACTTGGTTCAAGGAGAATGGGAAACGAGAGGGATGCAAAGCTCAACCTCTCTGCCATAAGGCATAGTCCCATTCCGTTCCCCTAAAACAGCATAAATCGGGATCACTCATAACTCTAAGTCAACGCATTTGTTATTCGTGTTCTTTGACAATCTTCTAGCTATCCATCGTGATTCCAGAAAAGTTCTCGGCCAACCGGGACCATCCATCCGTAGGACGGACCTATGGCCACATCCTCTGTACTTTTCTCAATTTGTTTTAGTTATTTAATTACCTAGCATCTTTAGTTGGACATGTAACAATCAGCTTCTTTAATTAACCCGTTAGGCACTGGTTCTTTCACGTAATCATATCACTTGACATAGAAAAACAATGTCAAATAAGTTTCTTATTAATAGGTTATCATATTTATCTTTGAAATACAAAAGTCCAGCCCGTAGGCTTATCCACAATCCGCCCGAAGGCTATCCAACAATCCACAGGGATTAGCAATCCAAGTTTTCGCCCGTAGACTAGTATATGGGCCTCGAGATCCAATCCCGAGTCACGTTAGCCTCTTGTGCAAGGCTGGGAAGGTGATGGATTTACGGCCAGAGTCCCCTCTAGCACCCAAGCATCCTCCTGCTCCAAGTAGCGCTCAACAGAGAGACCTTTCGCGGTGGGTTCGGTCCACTTTCTCGGCACGGTTAACAACCCCCTTGGTTAGGGTTAGGCAGGCAGTTGGGGGTAATTGAAGCTGCCTCTCCCTTCAGGCCTTCAACCTAAAGTATTAGATATCCATTTATCTTTTAATTCATTGATCATACAAAGCCAAACAATGCTCTTAAGTCTGTAACAAGCACAAACATTTCCATTGGTTATTTTTGTTGGCAAATTGCTAAGTAATGAATCCTTCCTTTCGAATGCGTCCAGCACTCCTTCTGAGATGGCTTGCAACTTGGCAAGATCCCCTATATCCTGGGTTAGGACGTACGCTATTAACCCAACTTGATCAAACCTTAAATTCATAGGTTATTTCAGTTTATCGGCTCGTCTTTAGCTTCCAAACAATTTTATTTACTCAAGAAGATGCTATATTAGGATGATTATTCATCCTCTTGCAAGATAACTTGCGTAAGGACCTGCCAACCTCATTGCGAGAATTTGGCCATTCCCTTGTCATCCAATCACAAGATCATATGACTCCGCACTTGCTACACTAGTGTCCCATCGAACTATGAGATTTATTCTACTCATTGAACGGAGTCAGGAAACAATCTGTTCCTAATTACATTAGGCTGACGTCGTTAGTCCTAGGGTTCCAAGTTCCATCTTGTAAGATTCTTAGGGACAAACCCTAGCTCACTTTCCAAATATGTTTCACTGTCCCTACATTTTGGTGAATGTGGGCAAGTATTTAGGGTATAGGAGTTTCAATTTTAGCAATACGTAACGATTAGGTTACATATTAATTCCTAGTGAATTTCTTGGAATTTAACTCATTCTAAACGAGTACTCCGGGGTTTAGGTGTTTAGGTTTGCACTAATTTGTTTAACTCTTGAAGATAGTTACGTTAACATTTCACAAAAACATGACTCGTCTACGCGTAAATTGATTTTTCAACCTTAACTTATCGATTAAGGTCAGGCATAGGTTAGGTTAATTCAACTAATCTTTCTATAACTTGCGAACAAAATTCATGCTAAACAAGCAACCTTCTACTTGATAATTTATGCAGTTGACAAATGATAATTGCCTAGTGTTATGCATCGTAAGAATCATTTCATGCCTTACACTTTCCTAAGGATTCCTAGCACTTTCCATGATGATTCAATTTGTGAAGAGGATATGGGTTAATAATGCGATATGCAGTTTATACTTCCATGTTTAAATGAGGTATACTATTTTAATTCCTTTCTATAACAATGGACATTAATCCAATTTTAATTCATTGCAATGCATAAAGCTATTTACTATTTATACGGCCTTTATTTTGCTTGTTTTATTGAAAATATTAATGACTAAATTCCTCCGTTTTGAGCTAATTTTTCTAAAGCATTTAAGATGAAAAATGCATCCTATTTCCAACAATTATCCCTTTGCTGAAGGAAAACCTGGACTTGGGGTGAGATGTCCACGTGGATGTTAGGAGACGACCCTCCTGTGGCTGCGCCTTGGGCTTTCTTAGGAGGCATCGCGAATGCCGTCTTTCTGTCATGGATGCAGCTTTACAACTCTTTTTTTTTGAAATTCCACCGTGGCTCCCTTTTTCAATAACTTGCATTGTCCGTCGAAAGCAGTTTTTGAAGGCTTCCTTCTTGAAGTAGGGATTTCGAAAAGGGGGTGTTTCAGAATCTTTAGCGAATAAGGCCCATTAAAGCCATGGGGAAGGCTTAATGGCCTTAAAAAGACTCACACAAACAGGGGGAAAAAAGGTGTAAAACAAAAGGGAGTATAAGGGTCCTTAGGGAGGAAATTTCGTGGATGGTGTTATATGCAAGGGCATATGAAGGCTTTGAAATTCTCGGGGGGGGGGGGGGGGGGGGGGGGGGGAGGGGTAGTTTTGACAATCCCTTACGAACCTCGGCTAGGAGGGAGAAAAAAAAAGGACATGAAAGGCCTAAGGGGTTTTAAAATACGGGGAAGGAAAAGACCCTTTGGGGTAACCTTTTATGGGGGGGAAAAGGCCCTAAGGGAGCCTTAAAGAGGAGTTTTTAAGGGGGTAAACAAGAGGGTATAGAAAGGGCCTAAAGAGCCCTAAGGGGGAATTTCCAAGGGGGGGGAAGATTAGCCTTAAAGGATAAACCTTTTGGAAGGGAAAGAAAAACCTAAGGGAGCCCTTAGAGAGATTTATGAACATGGGGTGGCAAGGAACCTTTAATGTCAAAGCTTTTTAGGGGGGGAAAGGGGGCTTTATAAAGCCCTAAGGAGGGGAATTTTAAGGGGGGAAAAAAGTGGCCTTAAAGGCTATAGGACAGGGGCTCAAGGGCCCTTAGGGGAAAAATTAGAGAGGGGGGGTAGTCCAAAGGCCCACAGAAAGGGAGCCTAAGGTAGCACAACCTTGGAAGTTTCCAAGGCTTCCTGGAAAGCCACGTGGGGAGGGAAGAAATGATTCCCCCAGGCGAATACCAACGGCGGCTAGGGAAGGCACGTGGGGGGGAAAACAGCCGATTCGGCGGCGTGTCGGCGATGACTACTGACTGGCGCAACAGCTCACGGCTCCCTAGGGAGGACTGGCGTAGATCAGGCAGCTCCTCGTTAGCACAAGCGATGATGGGCCCCTCCTTCGCTCGATGAAACGGTCACTCTCCTACAGGGCATTAATGGCAGCGCCTCCTACCACAGAGCCTTCTCTCTCCCACTTGCAGTATCTCCCCATATAGCATCGTCCCCCTTCAATATATATAGAGGAGGGATAAGATCCTCCCTCCCCAAGCGTCGATGGGCATGCCCCATTGCCTAGGCAAGCTCTAGCAAGGAGCTTGCCTCACTTGCTATTCCCCTCTTCCTCCATCTCGACAGTCGGATGGAGGAGAGGGGAAATAATTTAAAAAAAATTGCTTAAAAAAAGAATTTTCCAATTCATTTATCCTCTATTGAGGCAGTTCACGCATGCTTGCGCCTTCGGGATATTACAACTTCCTTTTGTGATTTCCAAGATATATAGTGAGTATACATCAAAATTTGAAAGTGACTTCCGTACATATATAGACGTGGTAAATAATTTCCAAGACGTCTCATTATTAAGGCCACCCAAAGTAGATGAAGCCAAATCATCATCATCAAACATTGCATCAATCATTGCTAAAGCATTTGCAATGCTCCTCCTTGTGACAGTTTGCAGCATGAGAGAAAGGATTGTGCTACCTATCAGGAGGCCTTGGCACGACAGCTTATCTTTTGGAAAGATGGCAAGATTCATGCACAAGAAATAGGATTGCCTCTTGCTTTGAATTTTGGAAAGGGAGGTATGCAAAAGTTGTTGGAAGACTTGGCTGTCCGAAATGCTTATGCGGCGGTACATGCTTCTACTTTTGGTCTACAGTTGGATAGAATGCATGGCCAAGTGATGGTTGGTCCAAAGACTAAAATATGGACACATGCTTTACATGCAGCTGAAAAGAGAAAGGTCACTGATAGTGAAATGTCTCATGCAGGGCAAGACATTCGTGGCATAACTAGTTGGGAATCACTGGTAGATGCATATTCGATGTATGCATATTTAGCAAAGGTACAAAACACGGATGTACTTGTGGAAGAAAAACAAAAAAGAGATAAAGATATTGCAGGGACATCTAAAAGAATGACAATAAGAAGTGTGGATCAGCCTAAAGGTGCAAATAAGCCACCTCCCGAGCATGTTATGTAAGAGGCTAGTCAGAAGCAAAAACAGGATAACAAACAAGAGGGCAAGCAGCTAGGATATAAGTTGCAATCTGACATTGAGACAACCACAGATCTTAAGAAGGTTCTTGAAAAATGAATCTTAAACAATCGGGTGGAATTTACCTTGGGAGAGGTGCTTGGCATTTCCAAACGAGAATTTCATGATGAGATCATTGACATAATTAAAAGGAAGTGTGAGTTTCTTGGTGATACCCCTAGTGCATTGCTACAATTTGAAGAGGAAACTAGTTTCTTGGGTATTCAGGCTGAATATGAGCATGAAGTAAGTACTGGATTATCTATGCAGGATGCTACTAATCAGTGGTGGATAGCATGTGGAAAAGAGAAGAAAGTGGCTGAAAATGCATTGTCTTGTAGCAATATGCATGGTGGAGTAAGGCAAATGCAACAATATGGAGAGAAGAGGCTCTAGGATTTATTCCTCGAAGTCACTACACAAGAAATCATTGGACTAGAGCTACCACTGAAATGGTAGTGAAAATAGGGGAGCATGAAACTCCTTGTGTTGCTTTACTTGACCATGGGTCTGAGATAAATGTCATTGAGCATGGATTGTATGAAAATGGTGCATGGCCTGTGGACAATAATCATGGTTGGCGTATGAGGGCTGCAACTAATTCTTCAGAGGAGCTCTATGCTGCATGTCCTAATGTAAAAGTGACAATTGGTGATGTACAGGAAGAGCAACACTTCTTTATGCAAGATAATTCCTCATATGTAGTGATTTTGGGACAACCCTATATTACAGGTGTGCTTATGGAAACAAAGGTGCTTGATGATGGTTTTGCTTATGCAAGAGTCAGAAGCAAGGATGGGAGAAAAGCAGTCCAATTTCTTACTATTTGTGTTAATCATCCTAGAAATCGTGATATGCTTCGAGAGTCTCCTTTGGTTCCAAATGCAAGGGAATTCAAAGACTTGTATTTTCATTAAGAACTACTGTAATGCGGGGCTAAGTAGTGCTATTCAGAGGGTGTACTTGCCTCTTGATGAAATGAAGCATGTATTTACTATTGGTAATTCTCAGTTTACAGCAAATAGTTCATGTTGGTTTAAGCCTATGGAAGCTATGTGTAGGGCTGAATGCATATCTATGAAACAAGCTATTAAGAAACTAAGAGTATTGGGGTTGTTAGCTAAAAATGATGGCATTTCAGACATCTTTTATGGGCTGAATATTATTGACACTATGGCTGAAATTTCAGCAACTATACATGCTGAAAATAAGGTTGAAAACAAAGTGTTGTCAGTATGTTCTTTGGATATGTATGATGTTATAGCATTGTTTTCTCAGCAGGAAGGATTACAATGGGTTGAAGCACTTGTGGAGACAAAGTATAAGATAGTTGACAAAAAAGGTGAAACCAATTGCTTTGCCACTTCCACTAGAGAGTGAGGGTATGTATGAAAAAGTGTCAAGGCAGCCAAGCTTATGGGATCCTAAAGATATAGGTCATTAGTTTACATTTGAAACATTACAGGAATTGAAAGTTGGTGCAGAAGGGCTTCTTTTGCATGCTGAGAGAAACTGCTTTATGCAAATGTTGACTAGACATGGGAAGGCATTTGCATTTCAGCCAAGTGAAATAGGTTGTGTGGATCCAAATGTTGTCTCTCCTATGGTCATATTTGCTGTGCCACATGTACCATGGAACTTGAGGCCTATTCCAGTGCCTAAAGCTTACTTGCCAAAGCTGATGGATTTGCTAAATGAAAAGATTCGCATGAAAATATTGGAACCTTCTTTAGCCCTATACTCAAATCGTTGGTTTACTGTGCCCAAAAAGAATGGGACTTTGAGATTTATTAAAGACATGCAATCGGTCAATAAAGTGACCATACGAAATGTGGGTGTAGGTCCTGTGGTTGATGAATTTGTAGAGGCTTTTGCAGGCAGAGCGATCTATTCTTTGGGTGATCTTTACTCGAGGTATAATCAGTTTCAGCTTGCAATTGAAAGCAGGGATATCACAACCATAAAGACTCCTTTGGGGTTAGTACAGATGTGTACTCTCCCACAGGGTGCAACAAACTCAATTTCACACATGATAATGCTATGAATAGGGTACTCAGGGATTCTATACCACAATTGACTATGCTCTTCTTGGATAATGTTCCAATCAAAGGGTGTGAAGTGGATGAAAAGAATGAAGAGATGGATGCTCATGGATATAGACAGTTTGTTGCAGACCATATTGTGGATTGTGAGAGGATTTTGACACGTCTAGAAGAGGTGCATTTAACTCTTTTTGGAAAAAAGTCTGTCTTTGGAGTTGAAGAAGTTTTGATTGTTGGGCATATGTGTGGGCTTTATGGGCGAAGGCCATCACCAGCAAAAATAGATGGGATTGATAGAATGCAAGATGTATGCATGAATGTATCAGAGGTACGTAGATTCTTGGGTGCATGTGTGTTCTATTTGATATGGATTCCTCACTTTGCACATGTAGCCAATGCTCTTTATCAGCTTCTAAGGAAAGGTCAGAAATTTCATTGGGAAAGGAAGCATCAGAAAGCAATGAAGAAATTGAAGCAACTCTTAAAATCTTCTCCAACGTTGAGAAAGGCTGACTATTCACATGGAAAGCCTATCATTATTACTGTTGATACAAGCCCAATTGGGATTGGATGGGAAATTGGGCAAGATGATGAGGAAGGGGAAAGGTATGCAATTCGCTTTGGTGCTAAAGTATTGACTGAACAACAGAGAAGACATCCACATGTTAAAAGAGAATTATGGGGAATTGTGACAGCCCTTAAATGTGATAAGGAGTATTTTATGGGTGATCATGTAGTCATTGAGACTGATTGTTTACCAGTATTGGGTATGATTACTAGTTGTGCTAACCCAGACATTTCTATGCTTCAATGGATTGCATACATCAAATCTTTGAACCCTGAATTTCAGCATATTGCAGGAAGAGATAACCCAGTGGTTGGCAGACATGTTATCTCGAGCACGCTATGAGAATGAAGATGGGATGATGGATGAGGAAGAAGAAGATGACTTTCTTATGGCTGAAAATGATGACGCAAGAGTGAATTTAGTAATTTTAAGTGTCGTTACAGCATTAACAAAAGCTTGGATAACAAAGAGAAGACACTTTCGATATTTTTCATTTTGTGTAGAAGTGTTTTTGAAAGACAAATATGCAGGAGAGTGGCTGAGAATTGGTCAATATCTCAGTATATTAACAAAGAGAGATGAATGGTCAGATGAGGAGTTTAAGAAGATCAAGAGGAAAGCCTATGGATTTTTCTTAAAAGTTGTATACTTATGGAAACATGCTAAAAAGAAACAGGGTATGCCATTGCGAGTTTTGGGTAACAGAGCTTCACAAGTAAAAGTAATGCAAGAATTTCATGAAAGCTTATGGGCTGGTCATAGAGGTGTTTGGGGTACTTTTACAAAAATCAAAGAAAGACATTGGTGGCAGGGTATGTATAAGGATGTTTCTCACTTTGTGGAAACATGTACAACATGTCAAATGCATTCAACTGTGAGACGTCAGGATGGATTGCAACCCACATATCCATTGTCTCTTCATTTTAAGTGGGTGGTGGATTTGGCCACAATGCCTATAGGTCTTTGGCAAATGAGGTTTCTTATGCTTGTTCGTGAAGACTTGACTAATCAAGTGGAAGGGAAAGCTCTACGTACTAAGACGACAAATGCCGTATGTACTTTTCTCTTAGAAGAGATCTTTTGTCGATATGGCTATGTGGAAAAAATTACAGCAGATAGGGGTGAGCTGGATGCAGATGAAGCTCATGATTTCTTTGCATGGTTGGGGATAAAGCTTGCTTTAACTTCAGCCTATAACCCTAAAGGAAATGGAAAACGATGAAGGTTGTGATGTTCAAGATCGCGAGGCATATCTTAATTAGTGTGTCCCATGTCCTTGCTCTCAATGTAAGCTGGAAATTAGACAAAAAACGTCGATTGTCTATAGAACACGTACGATGCTTTGATCTGAGATCATTGATTAGGAAATCTCGGATTTTGAGAAACTGGTAAGAAAAGTGTATATCAATCATGCATTGTATTCACAAGCTAATTGAATACCATATACAAAAACATTGGATGTGGCTAGTAAATTTTCTATCCACGAAGGTGACGTCTCGTCCCAAGGAGGAGTGCACCCTTTGCGGCATGCTAGAAGAGTTCATGGACATGCGATGGATGGAGTGCCTGAGTCAATCCACCACTTGGAATGTACTATACAATCTATACCGTCAATACCAAAGGAGAGAGGCAACCTTCCAGACTTACCTACAATCTTGGAGCCTGAGATGGAGTCGCATTGATGCCCATGGATGTCGAAACTTCTGATCCGCTTAGAGAGGAAGCATCCATACCATTATATGATGGGTGCGGAGTATCTCGCTTGAAGACATTGCTTGCACTCCTAAGTGTGTAAGCAAAATATGGGTGGAGCGATGCGAGTGTGACCGAGTTGTTCAGGTACCTTGTACGTATGCTTTGTTGATTTCTTTTCGGCACTATCATTAAAAACATTTGTGCTTTTTCAAGGTGTTTTATGATTTTTTCAGGTTACTGAATTATCATATATTACCACTTTTAAATACCATGCCTGAATCTCGTGATGATGTGCGACATGTTTTACGAAAGCTTGGCATGGACTACAATAGCATCGATGCATGTATCAACGATTGCATACTATTTCGAGGAGAATACGAGACTGTGGAGATATGTCCAAAGTGTGGTGCTCACAGGTATCAACAGGACTTGCAAGGATAAACCATCTCTCAAAAATTTCTTAGACACTTTTCGCTTATCCCCCGCATAAACCACATGTTTTGTACGTCTGGCATGGCGAGCTTGACAACGTGGCATGTGCAAAATAAGTCCACAGATGGAGTTTAACTCATATCAGCGGATTCACGCACATGGAGCCACATTGACTCTACCTTCCCAAGCTTTGCCTGAGAGCCAAGGAATCTTCAGCTCGGTCTTTCTATGGATGGCGTGAACCCATTCCGTCTGCTCTCAACTTCTAACAGTGTGTGGTCTATAGTCCTTATCAACTACAATATCCCTCCATGGCTTTCTATGAAGAAAGGACATCGCATCCTTAGCTTACTTGTTCTCGGCCGCTAAAAAGTCAAAAATATGGACGTGTATCTTCGTCCATTAGTCAATGAGCTTAAGATTTTGTGGGAGGAGGGGGTCACCGTGCAAGATATGAGCAACTGCGATGGTTGACAGTCTGCCAATATTCGAGCCATTCTCATGTGGACCATCCATGACTTTCTAGGATTCCGAGAGTGCTCAGGTATGTAGGCTTCCATTCTCGTTAGTAATATCTATCATAGCTCGTTCAAGTTTGTATTCACTAGATTGAGATGTTGGGACAGGTTGGATTACCTCAAGTTATCATGCATGTCCATTGTGTAGGCCACAGTTAGACTTCGGGAGTTTACGAACCATAAATAAGATGGTATATCAAGGACATGCCGCTTTCTTGCCAGAGGGTCATGAAATCAAGGAAGGTTTTCTTGGACGATCTCCAGCATGTATGAATACCCAAATCTGGTACGAGCTGAAAATGGTCCACATGGAGTCACATCCAAACGAAATGTGACGGTTCTCAATTTTCTACGAGTTGCCATATTGGACCCACTTACATATCAACCACTTGTTGCATCCCATGCATATTTTCAAGAACGTGGGCAGCTTGCTATGGGACTATATCATAGGAAAGAGAGACATTGTAGGGGCACGAATGGATTTGAAGGTGGTAGGCAAGATGGAGGCGCTTTGGCTGCAGTCGAGTGCTGATGGTCGCTTGCAGCTACCTTGCACTCCTTGGGTTTTTTCCACTCAAGAAGAGCGCATTGTGAAGAAAATAGTCAAGTCTATCCGCACTCCGACAGGTATGATGCATTCTCTCAGGTCCACATTTTCTAAAGATAACCAACTATCAGGGCTAAAATCCCATGATTGGCATAAGATATGTCCGATTTGTACTACGAATGGATTGTAAGTGCTTGCGTATTTTGCTATTTGAAGTGTAGTTGTTGTTCATAATGCTTTCTTGTTTGTGGGAGTTTGTACTAGTGATCGCGATCGGAGAATGCCTTACTCCAGAAATACGCGGGGCGATTTACACATTGTTGACTTTAGTGCAATGGATCTCACAGGAGGAGATTAAGACATTCTCTATTGAATTCGCGAGGTAGGGAGTAGTGGAGATGGTCTATCTCTTTGAGAAATACTTGCCTACCAGCATGCTCCCGATACAAATCCACCTTCTTATGCATCTTGTAGATGAAGTGGAGATTGATGGACCTGTCCATATGTGATGGATATTCTTTTTGGAGCAGTTCATGAAAACTGTGAAAGGCTTTGTGCGACAATGAGTTCATCCAGAAGGTAGTGCGACTGAAGGTTGGTTGGTGTCTGAGACGCTAGTGCATATTTCACAATGGTTATCAACGGTGGATTCAAACAACAGTATGCTATGGTCGGTGAAGGAGGATGATAGACTGATCGGAGATGTGGTGGATGGAAATGGGGTAGAAAAAATAATGGATGTTGCAATGGAGAAGAAAGTGAATCGGTTTTGTATGTTGCACCATGTCTCTATGGAGACGTGGCTCGCTAAGTACCAGCAAGCTAGGAAAGACCGAGAGGAAGCGCAATCTCAATTTCGACGTAGTATACACCATTGACCGATTCGATATTAGAGGGCATGGAGGAGATGCCACGGTTTATGTCAACGCAATGGTTGCATGCAGCTTTGAACCCACAGCATCTCTTGCGAAGGGGCAAAGGTCTCAACCGAGAAGTGGGAATTCTCAAGGAGATAAAGTCCAAAGATGATGACATGTTTAGGGTTTTTTGTATCTATATTTTATATGCGATAACTAATTGAGTGTTTCAATGTAAAGTACAAAATATAGAGTGCAGCGTGGTCGTGCGGACAACATTTCCACATGGAGCGTATTGACAAAATGCGCTCCACAATAGATTCTGGTATCATGGCAAGGTTGAAGCAAGAGAGCTGACGACGAGCAACGGATCCAAATACGGTTATAGATGAGATGGAGTATTTTGGAAACTTGCAAGTATTGTCACGGTGGATTATCATAGCTTTTCCATGATCATATTCGATGTGCAGCGGTTCAAAGTGGTACTTGAAGGAGTTGGAGTAATAGTTCGATGAGGTCCATCTGGATTTCTCGAAATAAATTTTGAAAAAAAATGGACGGATTTGCGCGACACGTTTGTGTTGCTGGCCCATTGTGAACATGTGCATGAACTCATGTGTTTTTTAATTATATTATGATATGATACATGTTACAATAGTTAAATCTCTCTTGTATGTGATTGTGAATATGTAATTTTCTATCCAAGCCCTCGACAACCTCGATGGTGGTACGTTATACCTTGAGCTCCCCGACATAGATGAGGACAATATACAAATAAAGGGGTCGATATTACAAGGGGTGGAGGCCACCGGAAGCTTGGAGCATGCAGAGGAGCCAACATTGGGTAACAATGATAGAAATACAGGAGTCCAAGAATTCTTTGAGAACGAAGTGGACTCATCTTTTTGTGGTGACATGTCTATCAACCTTCCAGTGTATGCGGAGTTGTATCAGGAGACTGACACGGGACCATAGGGTACTTCATACTTTGAGCATCCATCTACTCAATTTGTTGACAAATCGCTTATAAGGATATATAAGATATGCATTTTAAGTAAGATTTTTTTTAAAGATTTATATTACCGTGCTTTGTATGATTTATATTGATTATGCTAACATCATTTTTTGTCTGTGCAGGTGATCTTTGTGGATATTTAAATCATTATGATGAGTCGAGGAATGAGCGACGAGGAGCTACAGGAGATCTTCACGCGTATGTCTCCAGATTAGATGGTGAGATTCAGAGATATGGCGGACTAGGAGCTGCCTCAGACACCATTAGGCCGCTCTATTAGCTCTACTTCACCACGCTCTGATGCTTCAGTTTCTAGTAGACGAGGTCGATGCTCCAAACCTGGGCCAGATGGAGGGAGTGGTTCAGGGGGATGCTGCGGAGATCCGGATGCAGTGAGCCCACGATCGGCTTGGGATACAGGTGCTACTCCTTGCTCTCGTGGCGGTTCGAGAGAACATGGCTTAGGTTGTTGCTGTAGAGGTACCAATGCAGTGTCTCCGTCTCATCGTTCTGCTAGAGTTATGTCATCTCTGGGATTTGTCACACCTGTGGGGATGTCTACTCCAGTCACTCCGGCTTTTGCTCAGCTGTCTGCAGGTGGCATACCTATGGGTGCTACTCCGAGAGATACTACCCTGGTAGATATACCAGATGTACAGGGGTCTCTTGGATATGCACAGGAGTGTGGTCACAGGTGGGAGAGGACCCATCTTAGGCATACCCTAGAGGGGTATGCCTACCTTATAGATGATAGGTCAGGAGCCATCATCATGAATGATGAGGGGAGGAGGGTGATGGCTTGCATGAGAGAGTTGTGCCAACAAGTTTTTCAGCACAACATCTTGGATCATTGGAAGAACATACCAGAGGGGAGCAAGGACTACATAGTAGCATCCTTGCATGAGGAGTTTTCAATACTAGCCGTAGTAGACAAGTTTTCTACGGGCTGGATGATGGAGTGCATGCGTGCATACATATCACACAGACGATCGGACGCACGCCAGGCACTCATGAGTGGGTCTTCAAAGCTCGAGTGACTAGACGCAGACGATTGGCACCGACTCAGGGAGTAGGCTACAGATTCTCTAAGACGTTGAAGAAAGTAACGCGAGGTAGCGAGGGCACGACTAGAGACCAGAGTGGTCCATCATCTTGGGAATGGCGACCACATGACATATCTAGAGGACTTTATAAGTTTTTCTTTTGTTTTTCTTGCTTTTTTTTTTGCAATATCCTTTGTACTGACAATCGTATTTCTAACAGTTATATTTTGTTTTCTTTGTAGCACTTCATTACAAATCGCGATCCCACCGGCCTTGAGACTCGATATGCAGAGAGGCACGGTCTCACTGCATTGATCCACCGATTGTATGGACGTGGCGGCGCTGTAAGTCACTCATCTTTCTTGTCCGTAGTTACTATGTTTAATTAGAATGCATTATTGTATGGTGGACTGATGTATAGTTGTTTCTTTTTTTGCAGATTCCGTTCGATGCTTCTTTGTGATGGAACGAGGTTTTGGATGCCAAGGATCTATAGCTCGCCCTTGGATCCTTGGAGCTCACATATCCTTCTTTTTTGGTCACATGATCGGTGTAGACATTTTCTATATACTAGTAGTATCTTGCCATGATTCTACCGCGGTCACTTTCATTATGTGATCATGTATTTCTTTCATGTATTAATGTTATGATTTAAGTACACTTTTCCTTTATTTAGAGAGCATTGTACACATTACTGAAACTGTTTTGTATGGCTCAAATAAAGCACATAGTGCTATATTGCCTTGCCACAAAAAAAATTTCCATGTTACCGTCACTATTATCGTCACAAATTTACTACACGCATCGCTATTAGCGTTGCAAAATGTTTCGCAAAGCATCGTTATCAGCGTGACTATTTGTGTCGATATCAGCTGATAACGACGCTGATACCGACTGCTCTATGGTGTCGCCAATAACGACGTTTTTTGCAACGACAGGGGGAAATTTTCTTTATGAACATTTTTGTCGCTTTTAATGTCGGTATAAGTCCTATATCTTGTAGTGAAAGATGATTAACTTACTAGGCCGCCACGCATGTACAATCTATCGATGGGTGTAGTGAGACCATGTCTCTCTGCATATTGAGTCTCTAAACCTATGGGATCGTGGTTTGTTATGGAGTGTTGCAAATAAAATAAAATAAAATAGATGAGTCTCCAACATTCTCTTTACCTTTACTTGACATCTGTAATGTACTTGGTAAACTAAGCTATAATCTCAATCTACCACTTCAAGGTCTATCAATAGAATCATAACTAGGAGACTCTTGTTGTCATTGAATTTCTTTGAATACTGATGTAGTTTCTACATAGCCACACTTTCATGCTCATCAATCCCAACTACATTTTGCACATTACTATACCAACTACTCATTTATTTAAAACAAGATCCATACTTAGTCTTAGCTCATATATAAGTGGGTTATAACATCTATATTCCTTCTGCTCAAGAGAATATCCCAAAAATATACATTTTTTTGCTTTGGGATCCAATTTACCATGCAACTCATTAGGAGTTTTTACATAATAAATACATCCAAATACCTTTAGATGGGACAGATTTGACTTTCTGCTTGTAAACTTCTCTTTGGATATTATACCATATATAACAACAACTATGGGTGTTTTGTTCATAATGTATATACTAGTAGCAACTGCTTCAACTTGATAATAATGAGACAAGTTCCTTTCTAACATCAATGCATGAGCCACCTCTGCAATATGCTATTTTTTTCACTCACAGCAACTCCGTTTGTTGCAGAGTATAACTACTTATATAGTGCCTTTGTATACCATTTTTTGTAAAAATTCAAAAAACTCATTAGAGAGATATTCTTCCCCTCCATCTAACAAGAGGTATTTAATATGTAAACCTATCTTTTGTTGTTGAGGGCTCAATTGGCTTGTTTATATTTACTTTGTTGTACCAACTACCTATAGAGCAGATGGCATAGTTATAGAACCAGTCAATTGTGCATTGTTTGACTTAGTAGGCCACTTTCCATTATGTTGTATATTATCTATACTTTGTTTACATTGTATTATATATGGAAGAAGAAACTGAAGAAACCAGTAAGAAAATGTTTAGGGTTATATTTTAATTTTCCTCATTTCTTTTAGAGTTATATTATCATGCTTTACATTGATTATGCTAACATCATTTTCTTTCTATGTAGGTTACCTTTGACAATACTTGGAGAGCAAGATGAGTCGAGGGATGAGCAATGAGGAGTTGCAAGAGATATTCACACATATGTGTCTAGATTAGATGGCTCCATTTAGAGATATCGTAGGCATGTCTCGGGCTGTGGAGATATAGATGTTGTGACCCTGTGGTTGCTTCTAGATAAAAGTGCTACTTCTCGCTCTTATACAGGTTCCAAAGAGGGTGGCTTAGGTGGGTGTTGTGGAGGCACCGATGCATTGTCTCCATCTCGTCGTTCTGGTGGATACTTGTCACCTCCAGGATTTGTCACACCTATACAGACATCTACTCTAGTGACTCCGGGTTTTGCTCAGCCCGTTGCACGTGGCACCCCTTTGGATGCTACTCCGAGAGATACTATCAGTGTGGGTACGCTAGATATACAAGGTTCTCCTAGTTATGCCCAGAATCACGGTCGTAGGTGGGAGAGGATACACCTTAGGCATACCCTAGAGAGATATGAATACCTCATAGATTGTATTATATGTGGAAGAAGAAGAAGAACACAACAAGAAAATGTTTAGGGTTATATTTTAATTTGCCTCATTTCTTTTAGAGTTATATTATCGTGCTTTACTTAAATCTTTATATTGATTAAGCTAACATCATTTTCTTTCTGTGTAGGTTACCTTTGAAAATACTTGGAGAGCAAGATGAGTCGAGGGATGAGCGACGAGGAGTTGCAAGAGATATTTACATATATGTATCCAAATCAGATGACTCCATTTAGAGATATGGCTGTGACCCCACGATCGCTTCTAGATAGAACTACTACTTGTCGCTCTTATACAAGTTGTAATGTTTCCGATCTTTAAACTGCGTTCCTCACAAGAACCCTAGAGGAGAGGGGAATAGCAAGGGTGATTAAGCTCCTTGCTGGAGCTCGCAGAAGGGTGAAGGCCATGCGTAAGGCCACGTGGGGGAGGGAGGATCCCCTCCCCTCAGCTATAAAAGCCTGTGGAAGGGGAGTAGAAAAGGGGGTAGCCATCACGCTGCAGTTGCCAAACAAGAGGAAGGTGATAGCCGTGATTGCTGTGAGGAGGGAGGAGTCGTTTAGAGCCGTCGTGCTAGGCAGAGCGCCGCCTCTCTCTCCCTTGGATCGTGAACTACGCCGCTGTCATCAAACGCCAACACACTGCCAGAAAAAAAACTCATCTCCTCTTTCCTCCACGTGGAGTGGACGCCCACATAAGCTTCTCAGAAGCTTTTGAGAAGCTTCTAAAGGCCTTTGGGAAGCCCCCCTTCTTGTGGGCTTCCTTGAAGGGCCTTTCAAGTGGGTTTAATAACCCCCCCGGATCCAAAGCCCCCCTTCTCGTGCCCTTTCCTATTACCCTTATAAAGCGGGTTTTTATAGCCCCTTTCCATCCCTGGGATTTAAACCCTTCTCGTGAGTTCTTCCCCCCCCCCCCACAAAAATCTCTCTTAAAGGTCTTTTTATACCTCTTGCCCCCCTTTTTTAATCCACTAAAGTCCATTTAGAACCCCCTTTCCCGTGGAGTCCTATCCGAGGCCTTTAAAAAAACTCATTAAGCCCTTTTCCCCCTTAGGTTCCCCACAAGCTCCCATTAGCCGAGGTTCTAAACCCCCTTCCCTATTGCCCTCTCAAGCGGGTTCTTGTTACCCCAGGATCTTTTAAAATCCCCTTTTATTTGCCTTCCCAAAGCAATCTTTTACACCCCTTTTTCTTTGAAGTTTAAGGAGGAAACCTATAAAGCCTTCTAAAGCCGATTCCGAAAGACGGTGCAAGCGGTTACAAAGGGAGTTTCACGTTCGAAGGAGACGGGCCAAGATCATAAGTCCGCGACCAAGGCGAGAAGGTCAAAGTATCGATGGCTCCTAAGAAGGCACAAGGCACAAGCGCAGGAGGATCATCTCCTAACATCCATGTGGACATTTCACCACAAGTCCAGGCTTTTCTTCCTAAATTTTGTTTAACGTTGTAATATTTCGATTGTGCATGGATCATTTATGAAATTAGGATGCACTTTTTTGATTGAAATACTTTGGATAAATTAAAAGGAAATAGCTTACGATCAAGGAAATTGGTCATTTGTATTTTTCCAATCGAACGAATGAAAGGACACAAGACATCTATGCATTCTTAGAAATTTGTTATATGCATTACAAGTAATGAATTTAGATCAATTAAAGATCATCTTTATAAAGTCAAAATTATTATTGTACACTTCGATTAGGCATGGGAAGAATAAATCGCATGTTGCGTTATTAGGCATCTTTCCTTCGAAATGATTCATTAAAAGAAGGTTGCTAATAATCCATAGGAATTTGCAAGGCATGGAAATGGTTCTTGAGTTGCATGAAGTAGATTAAACTCTAGTCGATTGGCTTAAATCTCAATCAAATACGTAAATAGTTACGAAAGGTTGTGTAATGATCATTCAGCGTACAAAAATCTCATTTAGAAAAGGAGGAAAAAGCTGCATGGTTCAATCATAAAACCCTAAAGTTTAGTAGCATGAATCTTGAATGCATGTTATAAAAGGATCAATTGGAATTATGCTATAACTTAACCTATGCTTTGAACTTAACCCGAAAAGTTAGGGTTTGTAAATCAACTTATACGTAGGCAATAAATCATGTTGTTACGGAAATGGTAGCGTAATTATCTTCAAGAATAGACAAGTAAATTTGGTTTAACCTAAACACCTAAACTGCGAGGGACTCGTTTAGGAATGGTTAAATCAATGCAACATATCTCAAGTGCTAACTAGGATTTAATACATTGAGGACGTGACCTAGTCGCTCTTATTGCCAAAGCTGAAACTCTTGTACCCTAAAGACTTGCCCACATTCACGGAATGTAGGGACACTAGGATGTACTTGTAAGAGACGATCTAGGGTTTTTACCCTAAGGATCACTCGCTAAAAGGATGAAACTCGATTTGAATTTGGAACCCTAGGACCGATAATGTCGGCCTAATGCAATCAGGAACATATTGTTATGAAGACACCCTAACCCTGGTTTCTATCTAACCATGATACTGTGATTAGAAGACACCATTCGATGGGTAGAATAGTCCCACAAATTGGTGCGACACTTGGCAACAAGTTGCAGAGTCGCATGATCTTGTGATTTGATCACAAGGGAATGGCCAACTCCTCGAAATGAGATTGGAAAATTCTTACGCAAGTTTATCTTGAAAGAGGATGAATAATCGTCTTGATATAGTGCCTTTCTTGGGTAAAGTGACCAAGATACGAGGATTAGATATTTGCTTGGAAGCAAAAGACCAATCAGTAAATTAGATAAATATGTTTGATGTTATTCTAATTTACTGATTGGTCTTTTGCTTCTAAGTAATAGAACTAATTAAGGAAGCTGTTTGATGCATGTCCAACTAAATGTGGTAGATAATTAGATAACTAAAACAACCTGAGGAAAGTGCAGTGGATGTGGCCATGGGTCCGTCCTACGGATGGGTGGTCCCGGTTGATCGAGAACTTTTCTCAATCATGATGGATAGCAAGAAGATCATACAAAGGATACAAACACCAAGGGCATTGACCTAGAATCTAAGTTACAATAATCCCGGTTTGCACTATTTTAGGGGAACGGAATGGGACTATGCCTTATGGCAGAGATGTCGGGCATTGCATCCCTCTCGTTTCCCATTCTTCTTGAACCAAGTGCAGCGTAAATCTGCTTCGGCCTTGGCGTTTCTGCGTAAAATAGTTCGCTTGGGGTTCGACACTAGTTGTCGTTTAGGAAATGACCATTAGGAAAAAAACCTTGATTCAGGTCGGTCCTAAGTGGGAATGGCTAGAATACTTCCGCTATGTGGCAGACACGGAAAGTCCTAGATTGCAAACCCCGTGATATTCCATGGGAGTGCCGGGCGGAGCTTTCTAGACATCCTTTCCGATGGAGTGCTAAGACTTGTCTTGAAGATTACAGGCGAACACATTACACAAGTTCCAAAGAGGGTGGCTTAGCTGGGTGTTGTGGAGGCACCGATGCAGTATCTCCATCTCGTCGTTTTGGTGGATACATGTCACCTCTACAATTTCTCACACCTATATAGACATCTAATCTAGTGGCCTCGGGTTTTGCTCAACCGATTACACGTGGCACCCCTTTGGGTGCTACTCCGAGAGATACTATCATTGGGGGTATGCTAGATATACAAGGGTTTCCTAGTTATGCCCGGAAGCACGGTCGTAGGTGGGAGAGGATACACCTTAGATGTACCCTAAAGAGATACGAATACCTCCTAGATAACAAGAGAGATGTTGTGATCATGAATGATCTGGAGAGGAGGGTGATGTCTCGCATGAGAGACTTGTGCCAACAACAAGTTATTAGGCACAATCTCTTGGACCATCAGAAGAGTATGCGCGAGGGAAGCAAGAACTATATAGTGGCAGCCTTGTATGAGGAGTTTTTGGTACCTATCACGATAGAGAGATTTTCCACTAGGTGGATGATGGAGTGTATGCATGCATACATGTCACATCGAGGATCGCACGCATACAAGGCACTCAAGAGTGGTGCCTCAAAGCCCGAGTAGCTAGATGCAAATGATTAGCAAAGACTTAGAGAGACGGATATAGATTCTCCAAGACATTGGTGACACCAATAGCCATGGCATGATTGGAGGCAATGATCATGCATTATTTGGGGAGTGGGAGTCACATGATTTATTTGGAGAAATTTGTAATTTTTTCTTTTGTTCTTCTCATTTTCTTATTTGCAATATCACTTGTACTAACAATTGTATTCTATTTTCTTTGCATAGCACTCCATCACAAACTGCGATCCCATAAGTTTGGAGACTCAATATGCAGAGAGATATGGTCTCACTACACTTACATCGATCGGATGTATGCATGCGGCGGCCGAAGAAGTTAATCATCTTTCTTGTCTATTGTCACTATTTTTTTAAAAATGCATTATGTATGGTGGGCTAATTTGTAGTTTTTCATTTTGTAGAGTCCATTTGATGCTCCTTTGCGTTGGGATGAGCTTTTTTATGATGAGGATCTGTAGCTCATACTTGGAATCACAAAGCACACACCCTCATCTTTTTTGGTCATGTGATCTATGTAGGTATCTTCCATATACTATTCCTTAGATATACTTATTATCCTTTGTATAACATCCTATCTTACAATAATTACATGTAGAATTTTATGTTTGTTTTGACTCTCCTCTCTCTCCATGGTTCCATGTAATGTCATGAGTTTTCATCACTAGTCTTGTACTTATTCTATGAATTATCAGTCTTGTGGGTTCAAGTAGTTTTTGTGCTCGTCTTGATAACCATTGTGTATCCAATATGTAATTCTTTGTAAAATATTATAGATTACATAGTGCTATCTGTGGCAAGGTAGCTTGGTGCCCTACCAAGATCTTCTTTTCTTTTTAATTGTCGCTACTAGGGTCACTAATTTCTCTGCACATGTCGCTATTGCCGTCGTCGCTATGTAGGTCACAGATCATCACTATCTGCAACACTATTTGTGTCGCTATTAGTGATGCAAATAGCGACAATTTCTGTGTGATTTATAGACACTACAACATATAGATCCAATAGCGACGTTTAAAGCGATGGAATCATTCATAGAAAAAATATTATTTGCATCGCTAATTAGGTTAGCAATGCAAATAGTGACACTAATAGCGACGCTTATAGCGACAGTTGCAGAGTAAATTTCCGATGCAAATAGCGACGATTACAGAGGGAAAAAAATTTAAGTGACAAGGCATGCAGCCCTACCACCCTTCTAGCTATATGCACTAAATATTCTTGCATAATTCATTTGCCAATGTCACCTACACCTAATGTCTAAAAATTGTGTATCAGATTTTCAAAAAAAAATTGAATCCTTTGATTGCAAAAGCTAGATATAATCAATTCGAAAATGTATTTCACAAGGAGCTTTTTCATCACTTGCTTAGGCCTGTGAAGAAAAAGAGCTTATGATTGCAAAAGCTAGATATAATCAATTCAAAAAAGTATTACTCAAGGAGCTTTTTAATCACTTGCTAAGCCCAAGAAGAAGAGCTTCACTTCAAGCTTTCATTATAGTCAGGAACTTGAGGTGTGAATAAGTCCCATTGATCTTCTGCTCAATCCAGCTTATTCCAAACTTGTTCAAGTATTTTTGGGGGAGCATTTGGACATCTGTAAGAGTTATACCATGGTGTTGGAGCCAAAAACACTTATATAGGGAGTGGTAGTGTCTATAAGCTCTACTTCTTCCTTCTTGTTTTTACTTACGTCTAAGTCATCTTCTATCTCTTCTTTCTTGTCTTCACCCTCAATCTCAATGGATGGAGGTGTTTTAAGATCAAAAGAATCAAGCTCATCCTCCCCTTCTCAAACTTCATTTCTTGAGCTCAGACTAGTTGCTATACTCCAAGTAGATCCCTGAAACAAACAAATTTCTCTTTACCAAGTGATTTGGTAAAGATATCGGCTACCTGGTCTTTTGTCTTCACATGAAGTAGATCAATCTTTCCTGCAAGTACCATTTCTCTGATGAAATTGTAATGAATCTCTATGTGTTTGGATCTAGCATGATAGACAGGGTTGCTAGCTAGCATCCATATACACCTCAGGTTGTGTACATAACCCTCACGCTACTCCATGTATACCTCTTCAAGCAAGTCACCATTTAGAAATGCATTTTTTACATCCATTTTTCATAATTTTCAGCCTTTATAAGCCGCTAATGCAATGACTATTCTCACCATTTCCATCTTGGCAACCGAGCTAAAAGTCTCCTCATAATCTAGGCCGTATTGCTATGCATATCCCTTTGCAATGAGCGGAGCTTTATACCTTTCCAATGAACCATCTGACTTGCATTTTGTTAAAGACATCGAGTACTGTACTTCCGAATGTACAACCATGTGTATCAGTTGAAATCATCTATCCAACCGATAGTAGATCCTTGCACATGTTTTTCTGCCATCTGTCCAATCAACAATAGATTCTTGGTAATAGAAGGTACATGTAGTACATCATAAAGGCTCTTCTTTCTGTCATCATAGCTGCAGTAGTCTACCTTCCTACTGATGGGCCGTCCCGTACTCGTGCCCAAAATCTTTCCATCCCTTTAAGCTCCAAGTCTTGCATGAATTCCCGAATAACGTCCTTATGAAAAGATCTTTTTGGAATGAGAAGGTTGTATCCGCACTGCATTCTCCTTATCTCCCGAATAGCGATAATGCTCGGTTTCCATCTCCTCTTCTTCTCTAGTGGTCGTTGTGCTCTGTGGGGAGCACTTGTTGCTGCACTAGAGGAGGCTCCACCTTGTGCTCCAAGTGGCTGGCTTTGGCATGAGGCTGTCCCATGGCCGAGAAACAGGGATATGCTTGCTTGGTGCTTGCCATGCAAGCTAGAGGAGGGCAAGATGGAGAGGAGCCAGAGGTTGGGGGTTCCCTCCATCTCCTTTGTAGTTGTCCCCTCTCTTTTAGTGGATGTGGTGGCAATGGTGGTGGCAGTGGCAGCCTCTCTCTCTCTCTCTCTCTCTCTCTCTCTCTCTCTCTCAATCTCCCTTTTGTTGATCTGTCTCCCTTCTTCTCTCTATACATCTCTTCATCAACAAAAAGAAAGAGAGAAGTAAATGAAATAGAAAAAAAAAGAGATAAGAGATAATGCATTTACCTCAAATCTTGAAGAAGAATCCTTTCGCGCTTCTCTCCTTCTTCTTCTTCTTCTTCACGAGTTCCCTCCTTTTTCTTTGTTATTGTCGCCTCTCTTTTTGTGGTGGATTGACGGTGGCAGTGATCTCTCTCTCTCTCTCTCTCAATCTCCCTTGCACATGTTGATCTCTCTCACTTCTTCTCTCTATGCACTCTTCATCAACAAAAAGAAAGAGAGAAGTAAAGAAAAGAGAAAAACAAAGAGAGAAGAGATAATACACTCACCTCAAATCTTGAAGAAGAATCCTTTCGCACTTCTCTCCTTCTTCTTCTTCTCCTTCACGGGTTCCCTCCTTCTTCTTTGCAATTTTCCCCTCTCTTTTTGTGGTGGATTGAGAGTGGCAGCGACCTCTCTCTCTCTCTTTCTCTCTCTCAATCTCCCTTGCACACGTTGATCTCTCTCACTTTCTTCTCTTTATACACTCTTCATCAACAAAAAGAAAGAAAGAAGTAAAGAAAAGAGAAAAATAAAGATAGAAGAGATAATACACATACCTCAAATCTTGAAGAAGAATCATTTCGTTCTTCTCTCCTTCTTCTTCTTCTCCTTCACGGGTTCCCTCTTTCTTCTTTGCAGTTGTCCCCTCTATTTTTGTGGTGGATTGGCAGTGGCAACGACCTCTCTCTCTCTCTCTCTCTCTCTCTCTCTCTCTCTCCCTCAACCTCCCTTGCACACATTGATCTCTCTCACTTCTTCTCTCTATACAATCTTCATCAACAAAAAGAAAGAGAGAAGTAAATAAAATAGAAAAAAAGAGAGATAAGAGATAATGCATTTACCTCAAAGCTTGAAGAAGAATCCTTTCGCGCTTCTCTCCCTCTTCTTCTTCTTCTTCACGGGTTCCCTCCTTTTTCTTTGTTGTTGTCGCCTCTCTTTTTGTGATGGATTGACGGTGGCAGCGATCTCTCTCTCTCTCTCTCTCAATCTCCCTTGCACATGTTGATCTCTCTCACTTCTTCTCTCTTCATCAACAAAAAGAAAGAGAGAAGTAAAGAAAAGAGAAAAACAAAGAGAGAAGAGATAATACACTCACCTCAAATCTTGAAGAAGAATCCTTTCGCACTTCTCTCCTTCTTCTTCTTCTCCTTCACGGGTTCCCTCCTTCTTCTTTGCAATTTTCCCCTCTCTTTTTGTGGTGGATTGAGAGTGGCAGCGACCTCTCTCTCTCTCTTTCTCTCTCTCAATCTCCCTTGCACACGTTGATCTCTCTCACTTCTTCTCTTTATACACTCTTCATCAACAAAAAGAAACAAAGAAGTAAAGAAAAGAGAAAAATAAAGACAGAAGAGATAATACACATACCTCAAACCTTGAAGAAGAATCATTTCGTTCTTCTCTCCTTCTTCTTCTTCTCCTTCATGGGTCCCCTCTTTCTTCTTTGCAATTGTCCCCTCTATTTTTGTGGTGGATTGGCAGTGGCAACAACCTCTCTCTATCTCTCTCTCTCTCTCTCTCTCTCTCTCTCTCTCTCTCCCTCAACCTCCCTTGCACACATTGATCTCTCTCACTTCTTCTCTCTATACAATCTTCATCAACAAAAAGAAAGAGAGAAGTAAAGAAAAGAGAAAAGCAAAGAGAGAAGAGATAATACACTCACCTCAAAGCTTGAAGAAGAATCCTTTCGCGCTTCTCTCCTTCTTCTTCTTCTCCTTCATGGGTTCCCTCCTTCTTCTTTGTAGTTGTCCCCTCTCTTTTTGTGGTGGATTGGCGGTGGCAGCGACCTCTCTCTCTCTCTCTCTCTCAATCTCCCTTGCACACATTGATCTCTCTCACTTTTTCTCTCTATACATTCTTCATCAACAAAAAGAGAGAGAGAAGTAAAGAAAAGAGAAAAACAAAGAGAGAAGAGATAATGCACTTACCTCAAAACTTGAAGAAGAATCCCTTCGTACTTCTCTCATTTTTTTTCTCCTTCGAGAGTTTATGCCTTCTCCTTTACACTTGTCTCCTCCCTCTTCGTGGATGGCAGCAGTGGCGGCGGCCTCTCTCTCTCTCTCTCTCTCTCTCTCTCTCGCTTGTTTACAAATCTGTAAAATGTCATGGTCGGGTTTTGACACTTTTTTATGAAGCCCCTGTCTCTCCCATTTTTTATTTCTCACCATCTCTCTCTTCCTTCCCCTCCCTTCTTCTCTCTATTTCTCTCCCTCCCCACTCTCACTCAACTCATCTCATTGCAAAGACAATCAAAGATAGAAAATAAAAAGCTTAAGAAACAAAGATATTGAAATAAATGTCACCCCACCTCTCTTTATCTCTCTCTCTCCCCCCTCTCCCTTTACTTTTCTTTCTTAACCTTCTCTCTCATTCTCTCATTGTTTTCCTATTTCTCTCTCCCTCTCTCTCGCGTCTCTATTTTTTCTCTCTATCTCTCTTTCTCCCTCTCTCTCTTCTTTTCACTCTCCTTCCTCTCTTTACCTCACCCTTCTTTTCTACCTCCTCCTCCTCTCTTCCTTCCCTCTCCCTCTCTCTATTTCTCTCCCCCTCGCTTTCTCTCTTTATTTTCCTTTCTTTGTTTTCTCTCTCTTTGTTTCTCCCCCCTCTCTCTCTCGTTGTTTCTCTCACTCATCCTCCTCTCTCCCTCCCTTCATCTCTCATTTCTCTCTTTCTCTTTCTCTTTCTTTCCTTTGTCTCCCTCTTTCTCTCTTCCTCTCCCTTCATTCTTCTCCCTCCCTTCCTCCCTCCCTCTCTTTCCATGTATCTCTTTGCAAAGAAAAACAAAAAAAGAAAACAAGAGAACACAAAAATAAAGCTAGAAGAGGCAATGTACGTACCTCAAGACCTGAACCTTCTCTTTGCACCTTCCCTCCCTTCTCCCTTGCACGCTTCTCTTTCTTCTTCGTGTATAGCGGCGGTGGCAGTGACGATGGTGATGAGCTCCCTCTCTCTCTCTCTTTCCCTCTTCCTCTCTCTCTCTCTCTCCCTCTCAAAGTTTTAAGCTCTCTCACTCTCTCTTTCATTTTTTCTCGCAAATGTTTTCTCAGCAAATGTTATGCTCGAGTTTTCGAAACTTTTTCCTCAAACCAGCATCGCTATTATGTGTCGCTATTTGCATCGTTATTTGCGTCGCTAATAGAATTAGCCACGCTAATAGCGACGCCACTTTTTTGCATTGCAAATGGCCAACGCTATTGCCACATTCCCTTCTGGTGCTAGACATGTTTATACCGACACTTTTAGTGATGGTGTGGGTAAATTTTTTAATGAACATTTGCATTGCTTTGAATGTCAGTATGAGGCATGTATCTTATAGTGAGATCCAATCATAATATGATAAAAGTGAAACCACTCTTCATGGGGGATCATATGAAAGGAAGCCCTTAAATCTATCAACTAATACTAAATATATCATGACAGAGCATTAGTCAATTGTGAAGCATCCAAGGAAGAGGCTACCGATATAAGATTGTGAGATAGGTTGCACCACATTAATCTCCTCAATCTTGATGTTAGACTTGCAAGGCACAATGATCTGGTCATTATTCTTGTGTTGCACTATATCATTTTTCTTTTTCTTGCACTTGCCTTCATGCATTTTATGACATTATGGCCGAATATAACATGCTTTCCACAATAATGGCAAGTAAAACTGGACTTACGGCCACATGAGTTACTACGAGACTATCCAGTGTCTTAGATTGAGACCTTTGAGAGTCCCTACCATGGGCAATTCCATCCCGCCAACCTCTCATAGTCCATGCATGTGATGCATAGAAAGCATCTATATTCTTTATGTTCACCTCTTCTATCAAGAGGATACTCTAAACATCTTGCAATTCCAGGCTATCCTTAGCACATAGAGCCATGAAAAGTGTCCCATAACTTAGGTAGAGTACCAAGTAGAAATAAAAGATGCAAAAAATCCTTAAACTCAATCTCCTGCAAAGCTACATGGATGATGATGCAGTGAACCTCACTTAAATGTGCAAGCATAGAAGTCCCTTCCTTCATGCAAAGGTCCATCAACTATTTTCACCAATACATTTGAGATACAGAACTCTTCTTCTCATAAAGATTCTTAATTTGTGTCCAAATCTCATATCAATTTTCTTTTCAATTACAACATTGTAGTGAACTTGCATAGAGAGTGATAAAATGATTGTGGACTTGCATAACTCATCTAGTTCCTCCCAATCCACACCAACATTTTTGAGTGATCTAACTTGCAAATTCTATACTAAAACTTGCCATATCGGAGTCTTCCAATAGCTGTAGTTGGTGCCATCCAAATTCTCAATATTGAATATAGCATTGTCATATGAACTAATATCCATAATGAGACTAAGCAAATGCACAAAGGGAAAAACAAGCTGTTGTAATATCCTACAAATGAGCCCCAAAACCATTGCTAGATCAAGAGAAATATAATAGATACTACCAAAGTAATGAGTTGTCCAAAAATTGTAAGCAAAAGACTATCAAGACAAGGTAATTGCTCTCATAAATAGTGTAGTAAGTTGCAATTACAACATGCTAAAATAAAGTAAAGCAATAAGAAATCGAAGCCAAGTATGAGCTATCACTGACTTAAACTGCAAACCATAAATCTCAAGCATATCATTCGCAATGCGGAGTATATACAAACAACTAGTAACCAGCAAACATGTGACCGATACCCAAACATATCAATCTTAGCGTGTCAGACCGGATTACATCCAATGTCATAACAATCATGCACATAGTAAGTCTCACAAGTAATAAAAGAGACCTCTTAAACACACAATTGATTGAGCAAGAGTAACATAAGCTCAATATATTATAGCCATGCTAGGTGTCATCACTGACAACGATCTGACAAAGGTAGATATTGACCCAAAGACAAATGTTAGATTAGACCACTAGGAATCCACCACTACAAGATATAGACCTTATATTGACGTTTAAAGCAACGAAAATACAAAGAACAAAATTTGCTCCCGTCGTCGCAAAAAGCATCGTTATTGATGACGCCATAGAAACGTCGCTATTGGCGTCGCTATATGCGTCGCAAATGTGACGCATATAGTGACGCAACCAGTAAATTTGCGACGCACATAGCGACGCCAATAGTGACGCGAGCAGTAAATTTGCGACGCAAATAGCGACGGTAACAGGGAAAAAAAAATTTGTGGCATATAGCACTGTGTGCTATATGAGAGCCATACAAAATAGTTTCTGCACTACTACATACAAAGCGCTTGCAAACAAAAAGAATGTATACTGAAATCATAAAACTGATACATGAAATAAATATATGATCGCATAAAATGCGATTGGTACAATCATGAAAGGATATCACTAATACATAGAAAATGTCTACATAGATCAGGCGACTAAAAACTAAAGGTGTGTGAGCTCAAAGGATCCAAGGGCGAGCTACAAATCCTCATCCCCCGAAAGTTCGCCCCACCGCAAAGGAGCATCGAACGGATTCTGTAGAAAAAGAAAAAACACATCAATCCACATACAATAATGCATTCAAATATCTCATGGTAACTACGGACAAGAAAGATGAGTGACTTACAGGGCTGCCGCGTCTATACAATCGGTCGCGATCAATGCATTGAGACCGTGCCTCTCTGCATATCGAGTCTCAAGGCCTTGCGGATCGCGATTTGTAATGGAGTGCTGCAAAGAAAACAAAATACTAACTATTAGAAACATGATTGTCAGTACAAAGAATATTTCAAAAAAACAAACAAGCAAAATAAAAGAGAAACTTACAAAGTCCTCCAAATATGTCCTGTGGCCGCCACTCCCAAGATGATGGACCACTCCAGCCTCGAGTCATGCCCTCGCTGCCTCCCGCTGTTGACTCCAACGTCCTGGAAAATCTGTAGCCTCCTCCCTCAGTCGGCGCCAGTCATCTGCATCTAACCACTCGGGCTTTGCAGCCCCACTCTTGATTGCCTTGCGTGCGTCCGATCGTCTATGTGACATGTATGTATGCATGCAATCCATCATCCATCCCGTAGAGAATTTATCTACTGCGGCGGGCACCGGAAACTCCTCGTGCAAGGATGCTACTATGTAGTCCTTGCTCCCCTCCGGTATGTTCTTCCAATTATCTAGGACGTTGTGCCGAAAAACTTGTTGGCACAACTCTCTCGTGCGAGCCATCACCCTCCTCCCCTCATCATTCATGATGATGGCTCCTGACCTACTATCAACCAGGTATCCATAACCCCTAGGAGTCTGCCTAAGATGGGTCCTCTCCCATCTCTGTCCATGCTCTTGGGCATATCCAAGAGACCCCTCTACATCCGGTGTACCGACGGGGGTAACCTCTCTCGGAGTGGCACTCAAAGGGGTGCCACCAAAAGGGGTGCCACCTGCTGACGGCGGTTGCGCAAAAGCCGGAGCAACTGAGTAGACGTCCCCACAGGTGTGACAAATCCTGGAGGTGACGTAGCTCCAGCTGAACGACGAGACTGAGACACCACATCCCTGTCTCCACAGCAGCATGCCCCTGATCCCGATGCAGTCCCTCCCTTTGGCCCAAGTCGTGAGCGTCGAGATTGTCTGCTCGAAGCTGAAGCATCTGATCGCGCTGAAGCAGATCTAGTAGAGCGCCCTGACGAAGAATGAGACAGCTCCTGGTGTGCCATCTCTCTGAATCTCGCGAGCTGGTCTAGAGACATGTGTGCCATCATGTCCTGAAACTCCTCATCGCTCATCCCTCGACTCATCCTGAAAATGTCACCTGCACAGATAAAAAATGGTGTTAGAATAATCAATTTAAATTATACAAAGCACAATAATATAAATCATTTTTAAAAAATCCCTCTTAAAATACATATCTTATGTACCTTTATGAAATATCTAAACAACGAATTGAGTAATACAATTCTCCAAGAATGAAGTATTCTATGGTCCCATGTTAATCTCCTGACACAACTCTGCATACACTGGAAGGTCGATAGACATGTCACCACAAAAGAATGAGTCTGCCTCATTCTCAAAAAAAATTTGGAATCCTATATTTCCATCATTGTTAGCCGATGCGGGCTCCAAGCTTGCGGCGGCCTCCACCCCTTGTAATATCGACCCCTCTATTTGCATATTATCTTCATCTATGCCCGGAACATCGCTTTGATCATACACTCTCTCACTTCGAGGAGTTGAAGGTATAACATACCACCATCGAGGTTGTCGGGGGTTTGGATAGAAGATTACCTGTTCACAAACACGTACAAAGCGAGTTCAAACCATTACGACATAAACCATGTTGTATTACAATTAGCAAGCAAATAACTCTATGCACCTGTTCACAATGGGCCGGCAACACAAAGGTGTCGCGCAAATCCGTCCATTTTTTTTTGGAATCTATTTCGAGAAATCCAGATGGACCTCGTCGAACTGTTGCTCCAGCTCCTCCAAGTACCACTTTGAACCACTGCACATCGAATAGTATCATGGAGAAGCTACGCTAATCCACCGTAATAATACTTTGCAAGTTCCCAAAATACTCCATCTCATCCACAACCGTGTTTGGATCCGTTGCTCGTCGTCGGCTCTCTTGCTTAAACCTTGCCATGACACCACAGTCCATTGTGGAGCGCATTTTGTCAATATGCTCCACGCGAAAATGCCATCCGCGCGACCATGCTGCACTATATATTTTGTACTGTACATTGAAACACTCAAATTAGATGTCGCATATAAAATTTAGATACGACATATTCTAAACCCCTCATCACCTTTGGACTACATCCCCTTGAGAACTCCCACTCCTCCATTGAGACCTCTGTCCCTTCGTTGGATGTTGCGGTCAAGGCTCCATGCAACCATCGTGTTGACATAAACCGCGGCATCTCCTCCATGCCTTCGGGATATCGAATCGGTCGATGATGCATACTGCGTCGGAATTTAGCTCGCGCTTCCTCTCGATCTTGCCTTGCAATCTCGTACTTGGCGAGCCACGTCTCTATGGAGGCATGGTGCAACATACAAAAGCGATTCACCTTCTCTTCCATTGAGGCATCCATTCTTTTTTCTACCCCATTTCCAACATCTATCATCGTCCTTCAGCGTCCATAGCATTTCATTGTCTCGTTCCACCGTTGGTAGCCATTGTGAGATATGCACTAATGCCTCTGACACCAACCAACCTTCCGCCATGCTACCTTCTGGCCAAGCTCGTTGTCGCACAAAGCCTTTCAGGGTTTTCATGGAGCGCTCCAGGAAGAACATCCATCACGTATGGACAGGTCCAGCAATCTCCACTTCGTCCACAATATGCACAAGAAGGTGGACTTGTATCGTGAGCATGCTAGTGGGCAGGTATTTCTCAAAGAGACAGACCGTCTCCACTGCTCCCCGCCTCGCGGATTCAATAGAGGACGTCTTAACCTCTTTCTGTGAGATCCATTGCACCAAAGTCGACAACTTGTAAATGGCCCCACGAATTTCTGGAGTAAGGCATCCTGCGATCGCAATCGATAGAACAAACTGCCACAAATGAGAAAGCATTATGAATAATGGCCACTTTTCAAATTGCAAAATGCCCACGCTAATTACAATCCATTCTGTTCACAAACCTGACATATCTTATGCCAATCATGGGATTTTAGCCCCGACAATTGGTCATCTTTAGAAAATGCGGACTTGAGAGAACGCATCATACCCATTGGAGTGCGGATAGACTTGATTACTTGCTTCACAATGCACTCTTCTTTGGTGGATAAAACCCAAGGAGCACGAGGAAGCTGCACTCCCCCTTCAGCACTCGACTGCGGCCAAAGCGCCTCCATCTTATCTACCTCCTTCAAATCCATTCATGACCCTATAGTGTCTCTCTTTCCTGTGATGTGGTCCCATAGCAAGCTGCCCACATTCTTGAAAATATGCATGGGATCCAACAAGTGGTTGACCTGCAAGTGGGTCCAATATGGCAACTCGTAGAAAACAGAGAACCGTTGCATTCCATTTGGATGTGATTCCGGGTTTACCATTTTCAGCTCGTACCAACTTGCGGCGTTCATACGTGTTGGAGGTCGTCCAAGAAAACCTTCCCTGAGTTCATGATCCTCCGGCACGAAAACGGTGTGTCCTTGATATACCATCTTCTTCATGGTTCGTGACCTGCGGGAGTCTAACTGTGGCCCGCACAATGGACATGTATGATAACCTGAGGTAACCAGACCTGTAAGGCAAGCCACGACCTAGTGAATACTTGATTGAATGAGATAAAATATAGATATTACTAGAGAGAATGGAGGTCTGCTCACTTGAGCACTCTCCCAATCCCGGAAAGTTATGCATTGTCCACATGAGAATGGCTCGAATGTTGGCTGGCCGCCGACCATCGCGCCTGCTCATATCTTGCACAATGACCCCCTCCTCCCACAAAATCTTAAGCTCATCGACTAATGGACGAAGATACACGTCCATATTTTTTACTTTGTAGCGGCCCGGGATGAGTAAGCTAAGGATAAGATGTCCTTTCTTCGTAGAAAGCCATGGAGGGATGTTGTAGTTGATAAGCACTATAGGCCACACACTGTAAGAAGTCAAGCGCAGACCGAATGGGTTCACACCATCCATGGCGAGACCGAGCCGAAGATTCCTTGGCTCTCTCGCAAATCCTTGGAAGGTAGAGTCAATGTGGCTCCATGCGCGCGAATCCACTGATATTCGTTGAACTCCATCCGTGGACCTATTCTGCACATGCCACGTTGTCAAGCTTGCCATGCCGGACGTGTGAAACATGTGGTTTATGCGGGGGATGAGCAGAAAGTGTCTGAGAACTTTATGAGGGATGGTTTGCCCTTGCAAGTCCTGTCGATACCTGTGAGCACCACACTTTGGACATGTCTCCATAGTCTCGTATTCATCTCGAAACAGTATGCAGTCGTTGATACATGCATGGATGTTATTGTAGTCCATGCCAAGCTTCCGTAAAACATGTCGTGCATCATCACGAGACTCAGGCATGGTATTTGCAAGTGATAATATATGATATTTCAATAACCTGAAAAAAATCATAAAACACCTTGAAAAAACACAAATGTTTGCAATAATACTGTAAAAAAAAAAAATCAATGAATCCTATGTGCAAGATACCTGAATAACTCAGTCACACTCGTATCGCTCCAACCGTATTTTGCTTGCACACTTAAGAGTGCAAGCAATGTCTTCAACTGAGATACTCAACACCCATCATATAATGGTATGGATGCTTCCTCTCTAAGCGGGTCAGATGTCTCAACATCCATGGGAATAAATGCATCGATCATTGCCTCCATCTCAGGCTCCAAGATTGTAGGTAGGTCGGGAAGGTTGTCTGTCTCCTCTGGCATTGACTGTATAGATGGGCCTTGTGAGTGGTGGATTGGCTCCTGCAATCCATCCATCGCACATCCACGAACTCTTCTAATTGGCCGCAAAGGGTGCACTCCCCCTTGGGTCGAGACATCACCCCCCTGGATAGAAAATTTGCCAACAAGGCCCAATCTTATTGTGTATGGTTTTCAATTAGCTTGCGAGTACAATGCATGATTAATATTAACTTCAAATTACCGTTTGCTGAAAATCCGCAATCGCCTGATCAATGATCTCAGATTGAAACTCGCCAAATTGTCGTACGTGTTCTATAGACAATCGGTGTTTTCGTTTAATTGCCAACTTGCATTGAGAGCAAGGACATGGGACACGTTGATTAAGATACGTCTCGCAATCTTGAACAATAAGACCTTCTTCGTTTTCCATCTTATTTACATTACAGCAAACGAGGCTTAAATGGATAGCTTTATGGAGATGTACGTCAAGTTGCAAGTTGACCATAAATCTTGCATTGTACATAGTAGTTGAGAGATTTATTGATGTTATATCTCGGCCTTGTATCATGCTCAAGGATTTGTTTGTCCCGATAGATAATTATTCGTTATTGTAAAAAACTGCACTAGAGGGCTTTGAGTATAAGTAATCCATTTATGAGCATCATTAAGGATCTCTTAGTCTAATAATAAATCAGTCTCAACAAAAAGAATCTTAGAAATGTGGTTTTTTTGTACTAGGATCGCGTATTAAAATTAATGCCATCTATGAAATTTATCAACTATAGTAATAAAATTTATTTCAATCAATTCTACTCATAGTCATAAGACCTGAGAGAAAATATCCTATACTCAATTTAAGGGGTTCTTCTTCTATAACAATACTTTTGGGTTCATTTTTATGAAGTACCGTAATGACCATTAGCTAGGGTATCATTTTCTTTTAGTCCTTCCGTTGACTGGGTTCATTTTTATGAAGTACCGTAATGACCATTAGCTAGGGTATCATTTTCTTTTAGTCCTTCCGTTGACTAGTTAGCATGATTTCTAATTTGTTATGCCTATAAAGTTAATACAAAAACAATAAATTATGCATATCACAATTAGATCCCCTACCTGGACATTATGAAGGACATGACCAATTGTAAGCCATCTTAAAGAGTCACCAATGTACGTGGCCCATGGCAAAGCACATTGCATACCATTATCGATAAGTCTATTATCGTGCATCTTAAATCTCCTAATTAGACTTTATAAATGGTATGACTAATTTTTAGCCCCCTTAAGGAGTCAATGTAATGGTACACATAAAAAAAGTAAAGTGGATACCATTACCATAATCATGGATATGCTATCATTCCAATATATGTTCTCTTTCTCTTTCTCTCCCTCTCCCTCCCTCTCTTTCTCTTTCTCTCGTATTTTCTCTCCCTCTCACAATATATCTTAACACTCTCCAAAAGCAAAAGGGAGAGGGAGAGAGAGAATGCACTCTCCCTCCCTCTCCCTCTCCCTCTCCCTCTCCTCTCTTTCTCTTTCTCTCCCTCTCCCTCTCCTTCTCTCTTTCTCTCTCATTTCCTCTCTTAAACAAGCAAAAAAGAAAGTGATTCAAACATTAAACAAGCAAAAGGGAGAGGGAGAGAGAGAATGCACTCTCCCTCCCTCTCCCTCTCCCTCTCTTTCACTCCCTCTCTTTCTCTCTTTCTCTCTCATTTCCTAAACAAGAAAAAAATAAAGTGATTTAAACATTAAACAAGCAAAAGGGAGAGGAAGAGAGAGAATGCACTCTCCCTCCCTCTCCCTCTCCCTCTCCCTCTCTTTCTCTTTCTCTTTCTCTCCCTCTCTCATTTCCTTCCCCTCCCTCTCCCTCTCCCTCTCTTTCTCTCTTTCTCTCTCATTTCCTCTCCTAAAAAAGCAAAAAATAAATTGATTTAAACATTAAACAAGCAAAAGGGAGAGGGAGAGAGAGAATGCACTCTCCCTCCCTCTCCTTGTCCCTCTCTTTCTCTTTCTCTCCCTCTCTCATTTCCTCCCCCTCCCTCTCCCTCTCCCTCTCTTTCTCTTTCTCTTTCTCTTTCTCTCCTTCCCTCTCCCTCTCCTTCTCCCTCTCTTTCTGTCTCATTTCCTCTCCTAAACAAGCAAAAAAGAAAGTGATTTAAACATTAAACAAGAAAAAGGGAGAGGGAGAGAGAGAATGCACTCTCCCTCCCTCTCCCTCTTCCGCTCTTTCTCTTTCTCTCCCTCTCTCATTTCCTCCCCCTCCCTCTCCCTCTCCCTCTCCCTCTCCCTCTCCCTCTCCCTCTCTTTCTCTTTCTCTTTCTCTCCCTCTCTCTCCCTCTTCCTCTCTTTCTCTCTCATTTCCTCTCCTAAACAAGCAAAAAGGAAAGTGATTTAAAGCTTAAACAAGAAAAAGAAAGAGAGAGGGAGACTCACCGATGAGATATGGCGAGCGTGGGGCAGCTCCTCTTTGCGATGAAGGCTCCTCCTCTCCTTCACGAACAATGGCGGCGGCGGCAGCGGCAAGTCTTCTTCCTCTCCTTCTCTCACGACGGTCACTCTATCCCTCGCTCTGGCTCTCAAAACTCACAAGCCACAAACGCAAAATGAAAATTGTGCTCGGTTTCGGCCCCTTTTTTTCCCTATGAAGCGTCGCTATTTGCATCGCAAATAGCGACGCTATTAGCGACGCCAATAGCGACGCCGCTATCCGCCATCACTAATCGGCGTTGCTACTAGCTCAAATCCTTGTAGTGCACTACATACATACAACATGAAGAGAGCATATGCATGAAGTAAACATACCACATTTTCACTATAAGGAGCTCAAGATAAACTACAATCGAATGTGCAATATAACATCCAATGTTAAGTAAGTGACTCAATACATAATGCCAAATAGCTCCCATTGAAGCGAAAGTGGAATGCCAACTGAGCAACAAGCTTAATACATTAAGTGAATAGCATCTAGACATCCAAGATAAATGTAGCATAGGTCACAAGCATCAAACCCAGTAAGAAGCTTCAAGCCCATAAATGTAGCATCCAATGAAAGGAATGACTACTAATGTCAAAGCATCCAAGCTCCAATTTTAACTGAAGAGTATGTCATAAACATGTCCATGGGCATACATGACAACTAGAGTGTAGATACATCCAATATGTGCTATTCGAGTAGTTTCAAAGCCTTGAGTGGAAGCACACTAGCAAAAGTAAGAGCTATGGTGGAAGGAGTAAGAGAGCAAGAGCGAGAGACACACAAGATGGTGGAAGCTCCAATTGTTAGAATTTGTGACGGGCCTTTCCCTATTCAAATGTCACTAAAAGAATAAAGAATGAAGTTATAGTAATGGGCACTTGCCACCTACAATATAAAAGTGCGCAGGCACTGTCACGGTAACTAATGTAGGAGCAATTAGGCAAAGTCACCTTCATCCCCAACACTTGCCAATATTTACATTCTCTCTTCAATCTGAAGTAGCCCTCATATATTGTTTTTCTTTTCTTTCAATAATTTCATTCTTCTCTATCTTCTCCCCCCTTCAATTTGGTGCCTTCGTCTCTCCCCTCCATTTTAACTACTCTTCACAAACAATTATATCTATGTGCTCTATAAACTCCCCTCTCTCCCTTCTCTAGTTTAACGCTTTTCCCACCCTTTATGTCATGCTTATATTGGCCTATGTCTTCTTCATCGAACCTCTCAACCTATCTAAATAAGTCGCCATGGCCATGTAGCTCACTTACCAAATCGGCTTTGTCATCATCTTATCCTCCTCTAATCGAACTATGATCATGTCTTAAGTTTGGGATCTACCTCTCCAAAAACGAGACATATGTACTACTTAATAAATGATATCTTAAGAAAAGAGACATTTGACCATGTGGACAAATCTAACCAAGAGTAATATCATGAGGTGAAAAAAATATATATGATGATTTCTTTGAAGTAAAATATGTTCTAATAAATTCACTTTTTCATATCTTCTTTTTATTGCTAATTATAAGTAGACTTGAGATACTAACAATAGATTCTTGTAATTAGTTGTAGAAATTATCTTATCATTATAATATTAAACATACTCAATTTCTCAAAAGGCCTTCAAAATGGCATGTACAAAGAAGGTGTTTATTAGTCCTAATTATTAAAAGAAAATTTAAACATGATAATTTTGACTATGTGACCAAAACTATGTCACATATAAGTGACACATGACAATTTAATTGAGATAAATTATACTCTATTTGGATAAGTTTTCATAATTTCTTCTTAATAACTAATCATTCTATTTTTGAACTAGTTATATCTCATAGATATTTAAACTCATGAATTGTAACAAGGATTTTACCTTAATATTCCATATACACATCTCAAAAGATATATTGGAGGTAAAATCTGTTGCAATATTTACTATTGAGATAAAACTCCTTTGGAATGTGCAATGAATCTTTTTTGGGGTGTGGATTATATTATTGGCTCTCTTATCCTAAGATACATGCATAGACATACACTAGTGATGTAGTAAAAGATGTTATAAGAGATAAGAGATTTGACCATGTGGATAAATCTAATCAAAACTAACATGATAAGATCATTACACAACACATATAAGAGTTTAATTGAAATTAGATCTAAAATAAACTTAAATAAATTTTACATAGCTAGCTCAAACTTTTCATTATGATAAGTATTCTTACACACTAGATTAGGTGTGATGGTGGCACTTGGCAATGCTACGTCCGGGACGAAAGGGATGGGGGTGTTTGATGCTTTTGCCGAGGACGTGAAGCTGCTGGCACACATGGTATGATGAGAGGCGGATGATGCCGCTACGCTAAAGGACGAGGTGGCACGGAAGTTGTAGTAGTCCGATGTGGAGGTGCAGACTAGCTGTAATCATGAGGCATACACAAGAATTGATGTTAAAAGGTCAGACCAAATATGCATGCGTGTTGATCCATGCATAAGAAACATGCATATATATATATATATATCAATGGACATATTTAAAACGACTGATATGGCGATGCAATAATCTGCTTACCGCACTCGTGTCACTGCTGTCATCTTGTAGCAAACAAAAGCCTGGACACCGTCGGCGCTGGATCCACAACCGCCGATTGACAAGACCTGTGACAGCCAAGTTATGCCCTGTGAGCTTAGGCACAGCATTACTTACTGTGGAACGCGGAGTTACGGAGGGAAGCCATATAATGGCAAATTACATTCGCCTATGCAAAGTAGCTGTACTTGGAGATCTTCCTTTTGCGTTTCCTGTGAGCTGCTGCTGTTGACGCTGGCAGAGAAGTCCAGGCTTCCGGTGTCGTCCAATTGCTGGCAGAGAGCAACCATGTCATCGGCAGACACGGTGCTGTTGAGCTCTATGTCGGTGCTGCCTCAAAGAGAGGTGGCCTCTTGCATGGCTAGCTGCTCATCGCTACCGCCGCCGCTTCCACCTCCAGGACTTCCGCTTCCAGCTTCAACACTTCCGCTTCCGCTTCCACGTCGACTTCCACCTCCAGGTCTTTAGCTTCCGCTGCCAACTGGCGGGGATGGTCACCCCCGGTCGACGGCTCCTGCTGGGTTGGTGGTGCACTGATTATAGGCAAGTCGTCTAAGGGAGCTCCTGCACCGTCGTGACCTGCGCCTGCACCACCACCTTGGCCGCCGCCTCGACCGGCACCCAACGAGAAAGGTTGAAGGGCGCCGCCACCAAAGGTGATATCCCTGCTGCCCTTCTGTTCCGCAGCGGGCGCAGCGCCAGCAGCAACTGACGACATGCAGATGATGACGATCATCATCGTCGTGTTCAGAACCAAGTGCTTAGCATATGATCTAACGCATGGTATTATATGCACCTGTTCTGCGTTAACCTCGTCAAACGCATTGGAACCACGGCCATCCTTGCCAATTATACTGCCCAGCGAGAGGAAATATTAGCGTGAATGTACTGATGTAACTGTATATTAGCTTATACTAGCTACACCGGATGACGCGGCTCATGAGCTGATCATTTGCTCATCAGATGGCCATGGCCGCTCTATATACATAATTTGATCAGCTAGTTGAGCTCTGATTTGGCCCCCTTTCGGAGAGCAGACCAGCTGGCGCAGCATCTAAATCATTCGTGCGCCGTCTCCCGGCCTGTTTATTAGTTTCATTTCCTGTAGTTGTCCTTTCTTACTTGCTTTTTCTCTAGTAATCCGTCTTTGTGGTACGTGGCTCCATCGCGAAGAATGCAAACGATGCCGCCGTCTCCCGTCCTTGTCCATTCTTCTTTGCTCTCTAGTAATCCGTCTTTCAGGTACGTCTCGCGAAGAATGAAACGATACCGCACAGATGCCCGTTAGCCAAACGTCCGAGCGGTACGTAGTGCGATGCACATTCTAACATTGTAAAAACTTACCTGAAGCCAAAACTTTTTCTCTGTATGCATTATTACATGCTTCCGTTTTCCTGCTCTTGTATGCACTCTCTTCTACACACTATTCACACATAGGAAAAACCTAATAGTAGTATCCACTATGTTTATCAATGGAATTTGAAATGAAGAACTCTATAAGGCCTTAGCTAGTAAGTCTAACCTACAAAGGCACATGTTAGCCAAGGTCTTTCAAGATGCAATATAAATGGACAATATACGGAGAGAGAGAAGCTCAAGATTCACACTGCAAGAGAATACCACTTCTAGGAACACCAAGAGAACCACAACCCTTAGTGAGCAATCAAGGCATAACATGTAATATAAGGGCAAAAACATCAACCAAAACCAAGAGATAGCTGACTTGAAGTTAGAGTTCGCCAAGATACAAGAGATATTGAGAAGGCCAATGCAACCCCACTTGCAATGTGTGCATTGTGATAGGAACCATCTTCCAACTGAATGTCTTAGCCCTAGACCATGTCCCTGTACTAAATGTGGTAGATTTGGACATGATGCAGTGCACTACCAATTGCCAAGAAGGCTCCCATATCCACAACCCTATACCCAGTCCTACTATCCAGGGAAGAGGTAGCCCAACTTTGTAAGAGAAGATCGATTAGCTCTATTAGCACTCAATGAATTGAGGCCAGCTGCCCCTAGGATTGACATCAATCCCACGGGAAATGCTTGGCCACCTAGACCTATAGTGACCCAAAATTCAAATATGTTTCATAGAGACATAGGTACATCTGGCCTAGGGGTTCACATATGCTTCATAAGAGACATAGGGGTTCACATTGACCAAAGAGAAATGGGTTGCGGATGTGGAGGAAGAAACATCTGCTCATAAGATAGTGGAAAAGAAAAGTGCCACGTTTCGAGGATACCCCAACCCAAAACACCAATTAGACATTTTGGACAAAGTCAAAGAGTGGGTGAAAGAAGCTCAAGCACACCTACAGAATGCAAAGCCTATCACATGGAGGATGAGATTAATGAGCTCTCTAGCATGAGTCCACTAGTCCCCCCTACGCACTTGAGATCAAGAGGCATATCAGCACCCCATGTAGCACCATACAAGTAGAATGTAGATGCCATGGACAAATAAATTACTCAAGAGCATTGGTAGAAAGGCCTTGAGTTAGAGGAAAAGGAAAAGGTTGGAGATTTTCTTATGACACTAATATAAACTCATGTAACCTTTCCATTAGGATAATTTCTTAAGGAAAGCCCCATGCTATGGCAATTATTGAAGCAGTGGGAGCGACTAACTTGCTAGACCATGATGTAGAGACACATATACCATGCTTAACCACCCTAAACCAATTACCTAAATCTCTACAACTAAATTCCTTTTAGGAGGGTATGGAAATGCACACAATCTTACATGTTATTGCCTTAGGTGATGCCACATGGAAAGGAATTATGGACATAGGAGCAAGGGTTAGTGTACTTAGCCACACAGTTTTGTAAGCTTAGGGAAACCCACTAGTGGAAATTGCATGATTTAATGTTATACTAATAAATGGAATGAAAGTCAAACCATTTGGAGTGCTTAAATATTGGCCTCTAAAGATAGCAAGAATCAAATTTTCGATTAAATCCATAGTCATAAATGTAGTGGACTACCATATTCTATTAGGTAGGCTATACATGTGAAATACTCAAGTGATAGAGGATTGAGATAATGGAGTGATAAGGAAATGGTCCAAGTCCTCAAAAGTTGAATAAAAAAAGAAATCACATGACTTACCCAAGCACTTCACTAGTTATAAGAAGGGCAACCACACAGTGGTATTAGTAGGAACCAAATGAGCAAGATAGGCTAGCGGACCCATTGAAGGACCCGTTAAAGTTAAGAGAGTCAACTTGTTAAGGGAAGAGGACACGTCTCGACCCATGTACATAGCCGATGACGTAATTGAACAAGAGGAGGCCAATCTCATTAATCTCTTACGAAAGTATGTAGATATATTCACTTGGTCCTTAGAAGAGCTAAAAGAAATCAATCTGAGTATTATGACTCACAACATTCCTATGACCCCCAATACAACACCAGTTAAACAAAGACCATATGTAATATAGTAATTGTCTTTATAAATAATGGGAAGATTCAAGTATGTGAGAATTACAAAAAGTTCAACATAGCGATTAAATTGCTTTAGTATTTTATGCGAATTTATAGCTCAAACATTAGGTAGAATGATGAGGAAGTAAATGAATCTAATGTGCTTCTTTTTCTTCTTTCTAACCTCAACTAAGACATCTATGGTTGGATATCTAACATATTCAACAACAGTAGAGCATGATGATGTGATTGATGTATCCTTGATAAGAAATGCAACACAAATATGTGTAATACTTGATCTCAATGGTCTTCTTTTACAACAATACTTTGCTAAGTTTAAAAGGTTTCAAAGCTTTCAAATGGGAAAGCAATAGCTTGTTCTTTGACCAGGATATATGGAGTTTCTTGAAGTATTATTTGTAAGATTCCAAGTGAGAGTTTGGTCAATAGCTTTATATAAGAATGTCATGGCAGATTTTAAGTGCTTAGAGATCCATGCAAAAAGGAAATATCCTTCCTTTATGATTCAAGGCCAAGAACAATGTCATAGACATTAACTCAAAATCATATATAGGCCAGATAAGATGGGAGTAGAAGCAATGTTCAAGCCTCTCAAGTATGTATGGGATGCATTGAATATGGAGATGTTGGTCAACATACCAAGACTATTCTTATAGATGACAATCTTTACAAAGGATGTTCGAATCTTGTTAAGAATTGCATTTATCCAAAAAAAATTGATATTGATCGTGGAGACTCAATTTTGATCAAAGAACTTCTACCATACTTAACATGCTTAAGCAAATACCATGATGCATGTGAAGTCATCAAGTTTGATCGATATGGACAGGATCCAATTCAATATGGACATGAATTGTATGCTCAATTTAAGGTTGCCATTGATGAATGAACTAGAGCAAAGAATGATGGTATTTCATCTTCATCATAAGTACCGCACGAGACCGTAATTGATAAAGATGGTATATATGTTAAACCTTCAATTATTTCTTGCTTCAAGAGACCATCTATTATATAAACATCCTCAACAAATGCCTCACATAATCCATCTCTTACATTGAACAACTCACAATTATCCATGTTGAAGCAGACTTCTTTAGTCTCTACTTTGAAAGATATAGAAGCAATACAACTTGCTCATGAGTAAGGATATCACAAACATTTCGGAAATGGTAATGTAGTGGAATGTTCTATACAAAATCTACAAAAGTTGTATTTTCCCAAAATACATGATGTAACAAGACGGCGACTCTATATGGACTAATTTTGACTTTCATAATAAATATATCCCTTACATTAAGGGCTTTTGCATGGCTATGAAATATATGCTTGTTAGAAATTTAAAGTGTTTTATGTAGTTACCTTGGTGTTTCTAAACACAACAACAAAAAGCCTCATAGACGCACATTTAGACGATTTTTGAACATAGAGAAAAACTTACGGGCGCGTCTATCCGCCCGTCTATTTGCGCGTCTACCATTTTGCGTCTATAATCGTATGTATCAATGAATTTACACGCACAAATAGATGCGCAATAGACGCACATATACACGCGCATATAGACACGCTGATAGACGCGCTTTTACAAGCACTGATAGACGCGAACGAAAAAAAAATGTCATTAAAAAAAAGATATTTAATTTCTTTTTTTAATTTGAATTATGAAGCGTGTGTATAAGTGTGTGTAGTCTGCATTATAGACGCGCGAATAAACGCGAATTATCTGCAATTTAGAAGCGCTGATAGACGCGCAAAACAGAACTGGGAAAAAAAAACCAGAGAGCATGCTCTCTGGTTTTTTTTCCCCCTCCCATACATCAGATTGTGTATTTGGGAAAAAGACAATGTATCTTACGGGCACGAGAATTGAAAATAAAAGTCCATGTATTCATTATATATCAAAGCATTTACAAGGGAAGTTTAAGTGCTTGCGACTTAAAGCGTGGCCGCAAGCAGTAGGCTCAACGAGATATCATACATATACAAGAAAAGAAGGCCTCATGAGGAGGTATGGTGCTCCTCTACGAATCTGAAAAGGAAACATCCTCGCTAGTACCACCATGGCTACTAGCGTCGCTATCCCCCTCCTCGCTATGCTCCACATCTGGGTTTGCCTACACACACAAAATATCAGGGTTGCTTACATAGACAAGGTGGAGAAAAAGTTATAATTAGTTATACTTCTAACAGGAAAGTAAGAAAAACATACCTCCTCTGGCTGTCGAATCCTCATGGCCCGGTTGTATTGGTCCTCAGTGATGAGACTCTCCTCATAAAAGTGAAGCCATGTCGCTGCGCGATTATGGCCTCGATGGTAACCTACCTCTCTAGGAGTAGGTGTCCTACCAACGATGGTAGTTTGCAAAGAATTTAGAGATATACAAACAATTATGAGTCACAATATATTGGACCAAAATATATAAAGAATTAGAAAAAATATAAATATAAAAAAACTAGAAATCAAAATATACTTACAAACTCTACTTCCCATGACTCTCTGCCGCCCGATCCGTAATGCCACGATCCCATTATTTCCATTTGGATTCGTCGCGCCTCTCCGTGCTGGCGACTCTTCACTTTCTCAGCTGCTTTTTTCTTGGCTTTCTTCCACTCTATGCGGTGGCACATAGGTGGTTGGCTATAGGCTCCACGCCCCTCCTCCAGCCTCGCAGTGAGTCCCTGGCCCGTGTCATGAGGTGGGATCTTTTGTTATGAAGCATATCCCTCACTTTTGTACGTTCCCAATCATCCGAGAATCGTTGACCCTTAGGATTTGGGTACCTCCTATGGACTGACCTCAACACCTCCTGCCACAAGCCGCTTTTTTGATTTTTGAAGGCAAGCTCCTCATGTACGCCATTACATCCCTTCCCTCATCATCATGAAAGATGCCACCAGCATCTGTAACTCTATAGTACTGGCGTACAATCTCCTCTACGTGATCTACTGGTGAGGGTGATTGCTTGCCACCTCCTAGGCAACCACCATACAAGCCTCGTCCTCCCCCTCAACTCTCCCTCCTCCCTCTCTATCGACTGCCCTCTGCCTCCCTGGACACACGAGCTTCTGCAGATGCACGTGCTTCAGCCGATGCACGTGGAGCACGTGGAGTACCTGCAAATGGAGTACCTGCATATGGAGTACCTACATATGGAGTACCTGTATGTGGAGTACCTGCATGTGGTGTCTGGGAAGTAGTTCCAGGCAAAGATGCCAGAGGCGTCCCAGACATGACATTGAACACCTCGTCCGCTCTGGGAGAGCGGCCAAGGTGTTTGGTCATCTCTTCCATGAAGTCTTTCCTACTAGGAAAACCTCAAAAAAATGCATTGACCCCTACCAAATGAGGCCAATGTATCATTCATGCGATCCACATCTGGGTCATTGCTAGATGAACCAAGATACGACATCTGTAAAAAAAACACAGGAAAAAGACAAATTTATTTGCATACAAAAAATCATATATTACCTACATTTTCAAAGAGCTTTTTCTAGACATTGAGCATAACACTTAAGTGCTAATGCTTCTCTTAAATAAGAAAACTGATAAACACAAACATGGGATTGGTCACATTCATCATTGCAAAAATATATTGTTTACTATCCGAACTGGGAGACCTGGCGCGTGTATCCCTGCATCTACATTGGAGGTTAGACGCATCCTCAGACGCGCTCCAGAGTGAACCTTCTGTCCAGCGCGACTATCTGCGCGTCTAATATGTAGCACAGACGCACATCCCAGGTCAATGCGCGTGTATAATCGTGTGTAGACTGCAGGTCAACCTTCTGTGTAGCGTGTGTATGATTGCTGTACATTGCAGAGCACACACGCCAGCACACGCGCTCTAAGACACGCCCTCAAATGCTCTGAGAGGAAACATTTTTCGCGTCTAGGTCTGCGTCTACACTAAGATGTAGACGCGCTATCAGACGTGCTCGGTCGGCCGATTTTAGGCTGACGACCGCCATTGACGATTTATAAAATGCAATACATAATGAAATCACAAATCCTAAATACACAGACAGAGCAGAGAGAGGAAGAGAGAAACAAAGAGAGAGAAAGAAAGAAAGAAAGAAAGAAAGAAAGTTATATTAACGTCTTCTAAAGACCAAAACTGGCCTATGAGACAAACTGTGATACAACTGATGAGGTCCAGCTATCCAAAATAAAAGTGCTGAATGAAAAGCTAAAAACTGGAAACTGAAAATACGGTGCTGTGAGTGTGATAAGTGTCATATATGTGTATGTGCATATGTAGCTCTGGTACTCCAGATAATGGCTACAAAAGGGGAACAAATGTTGGCTGTGATAGGGGAACAACTGTCGGCTGTGATAAAGTGGTGCGATGTGTATATGTAACAGATGCAGGGAGATATACTATCCTGGGATGTAGTAGTAGTCGTCGAAGTCGCTAATAGCAAGTGATCCCTCCTGGATGCAGGATGTGGTACATCGGCGGTGGAGAAAGAGCAAATTGGAGATCTGAGATCCAATGTGTCGAGTGTCGTCGGATCTCAATCTGCTGTCGATGTAGATCAAGAATCCTCCGGATCTCCTGTCGGTGTGGCTATGGGGTTCGAAACCCCCAGATCCTCATGCGGCGTCGGGTACGCTGGTCCTCAGCCTGCTGTAGTGTGAGCCCGGAGGTCTGGCTGGAGGCTGGTATAGTAGCTCTCACTCTGTCTGTCTGAAAGAACTGTGTAATAGTCATCTGGGTGGGCCCCTCTCTGACTGGGACCCGCTGTGTACTCTGCTCTCTGATGTGCCATGCCTCTCCCAGAAAACGGCCAAATGATCTCTGATCCATATCAGTCATACATCCCTGAAGTGAGCTGCTCAATGTGTATCTAGATCTCAACTCTGAGTATGCCGGGCATTTGAGAACAAAATGCTCCTCACTCTCCATCTCTGATCTGCAAAGGGGGCATATCCTCTCCTCCCGTGGGATGCCACTGGCTCTGCCACTCTCAATCATAAGCTGATGTGATGATACCCTGAGCTGTCCAATAAGAACTCTCAATCGATGTGGCATATAGATCTGCATATATCTCGGAATCTCTATGAATCCTTGCTCTGATATGCTCAAGAACTGTGTATAATAATGTGCCGTCTTCGATGGCAGTGGCTGTGTAGGGCTGACCCGTATCCTCTGTATATAAATATGCCATATCTCCTGTCTGATGACTCTGTTCCTCTCAGAGAGAGAGAGGGTGTAAGTGGGAGCCTGAGTATCATATAGAAGAGGTGGGAGTCTATCAATGTCCAGCCCATGTCTGTCAAACCAAGCTCTATTCTGTGCATACCATGATGTGGTATCCCCCGCTCGAGCCATCTCCTGAGATGCCATATATGCTCTATATGCAATGCGATCTCTGTCCATATCCTGAAATCTGTGTAGGAAGCAGACTGTCTGAAATAATGCCTCGACTAGCATGGGCGATGTGGCAAGCTCTGCTCACACAATGTCATGTGGGACTGAGGCCTTGCTGCGAATCAATCTAGATATCATGATCACTTGAGGTCTCTCCATCAATGTCCATACATAATCGGCAAGGCCTGGCCCCCATATAGCTGCTCCATACATCAGTGCTGGAGTGACTAGAGTATCAAAGAGCCACCCCTTGGTGCAGGGCTCCTGGAAATGTGCCTGATAACACTGTCGCTCCATAAGAGCCAATGCTGAGTATCCTCTAGTGAGGCGGTCACGAGCTGCCTGTGTCATCGAGAAAGTCCCTGAAGCTGCTGTAAAGGTGACTCCCAAATATACATATGATCCAGTGACCTCAATACTCCCTCCTGATGCCATGAAAATACTCTGTCTGCGTATCTGAGCTGATGTATGGAATATAAGAACCTTGGTTTTACCAAGGTTCACTATCATGCCTCTCTGTATGCAAAAATCATCCAATGCTAATAAATTCTGCTGTAATCCCTGAGCTAAGTCTGAGACCAACACAATGTCATCTGCATATAGTAAGATATGAACTGTGGCTCCACTGAGATCTATACCTCCACCGGCTCGCTGTTGAATAAACTCTGCTATCTCATCAATGTATAGCCCAAATAGAGTCGGTGAGAGTGGGCATCCTTGTTTCACACCAATGGTGCTCACAAGGGGATCTGATATACCTCCCGGACATCTGACTCTGCCAGTAACCCGCTCATATAGTGTATAAATACCCCACATCATGTCATCATCCACCCCCAGATCAAGTAGGCGTCTAAAAAGCCTCTCTCTCGGAACCATGTCAAAGGCTTTGCGGAAATCCACAAAGCAATAGTACAATCTCTGTTTCTTCACTCGTGTCTGAAAGATCAGACAAGGGAGAGTGAAGATGTGGTCTATGGTAGAAAATGCCCGTCTGAACCCTGCCTGTCCGGGTGTGCGCATGCACTCTCTCTCTGCTAGCGTGCTGAGCTCCTCCTCCATCACCGTGCCATAAAGTTTGGACAAAACTGGCCCAATCATGATGGTCCTATATGTGTTAGGATCCATAGGATCCCCTGACTTGTGGATAGGTACAATGGTATGCTCTGTCCACGAGTCAGGAAACCCCTCAGACAATGCACGGTTGAAGAGGTGAGCAATGAGTGGAGCCAATGTGTCTCTACCATATATAATATGCTCTGCCTGAAGATCAAACTAGTCTCGAGCGCGGCCATGCTGTAACCGTGAGATAGCATGTTTCACCATACTAGTGGTGAAAAAGGATGAAATACCCGGTCTCGGTGTACATGGTATGGGTATCAATGGCTGTACAGGTACATGATATAAACTCTGTGCGTATCCATGCCATACTGCAGGGTCATGTATCAGTGTGGGTGAGCGTGGTTCTCTGATCTGCCTCCATGCCTCTACACAATCTCTGCTCATAAGAAGGTGGTATATATCCCAATATCTCTCCTCCTCCCATTCCCGCTTTTTACGGCGGGTCAAGCGGTGCATGCGTCTCTGCACCTGTCTGTGTGTGATCTCTCCTCTGGCCTCCAAATCGCATAGCTGTCGACGTAGATCTCTGCACTCATCATCATACCACCTGTTCTGTGGCATAGTACCGGTCTGAGGGGGATGCGTGTATGTGTGATGTGGAAAACTGAGTGGAGCAGAATCATGCAGAATGCGTGTGATATGAGTGGTCAGTGTATCAAGGGGTGCATATGGATCAAGTGACGTGATGTGCTCCTCCAGATGCTGTGAGTAAATATGTGAGAGCTTATGAGTGAAGTGTATGGTAGTATGCATGTCCTCTCTAGGGGTAGGTGTCCTACCAACGATGGTAGTCTGTAAAACATTTAGAGATATACAAACAATTAGACGTCACAATATATTAGACTAAAATATATAAAGAATTTAAAGAAATATACATTTAAAAAAACTAGAAATCAAAATATACTTACAAACTCTACCTCCCACGACTCTCTACCACCCGATCCGTAATGCGACGATCCCATGGTTTCCATTTGGATCCGTCGCGCCACTGCGTGCTGGCAACTCTTCACTTTCTCAGCTGCTTTCTTCTTGGCTTTCTTCCACTCTACGCGGTGGCACATAGGTGGTTGGATGTAGGCTCCACGCCCCTCCTCCAGCCTCCGCAGTGAGTCCCTGGCCCGTGTCATGAGGTGGGATCTTTTGTTGTGAAGCATATCCCTCACTTTTGTACGTCCCCAATCATCCGAGAATCGCTGACCCTTAGGATTTGGTTATCTCCTATGGACTGCCCTCAACACCTCCTGCCACAAGCCACTTTTCTGATTTTTGAAGGCAATGAAACAATCTTTATACGTCGCATGCACGACGCTCCTCATGTACGCCATTACATCCCTTCCCTCATCATCATGAAAGATACCACCGGCATCTATAACTCTATAGTAGTGGCATACAACCTCCTCTACATGATCTACTGGTAAGGGTGATCGCTCCCCACCTCCTAGGCAACCCCCACACAACCCTCGTCCTCCCCCTTGACTCTCCCTCCTCCCTCTCTGTCGACTGCCCTCTGCCTCACTGGACGCACGACCTTCTACAGATGCACGTGCTTCTGCAGATGCTTGTGCTTTAGCCGATGCACGTGGAGCACGTAGAGTACCTGCAAATGGAGTACCTACATATGAAGTACCTGCATATGAGTACCTGCATATGGAGTACCTGTATATGGAGTACCTGCATATGGAGTACCTGTATATGGAGTACCTGCATGTGGAGTCTGGGAAGTAGTGCCAGGCAAAGACGCTAGAGGCGTCCCAGACATGACACTGAACACCTCATCCGCTGTGGGAGAGCGGCCAAGGTGTGTGGTCATCTCTCCCATGAAGTCTTTCCTACTAGGAAAACCTCCAAAAAATGCATTGACCCCCTGCCAAAGGAGACCAATGTATCATTCATACGATCCACATCTGGGTCATTGCTAGATGAACCAGGATACAACATCTGCAAAAAAAAACACAGGAAAAAGACAAATTTATTTGCATACAAAAAACATAGGAGGATATTGTGCAGTACAAGCAACTCATGGATGAGGGGTGGAGGTAACTATCCATAGACTAGAGGGCACATTGAGGCCTATATGCCTAGGTGAGGACTCTAATTCACGAGATCCACATGTAGAACACACAAGTTTCAATCTCACTTTATGTAAAGAATATAATGTTTGTATAAATGTGTATAAAAGTATACCATTTCCTAATTTGTCACTTTTAGATCTAACTAGACTTCTATTTCGAAGTTAATCAATACCACGCAACAAGATTCTGATCTAGGTGATGTCACACAATAGGACCTTGCAGTTTTTAATGTGTATAAAAGTATAACATTGCAGTTTTTAAGCCTTTGACATAACATTGCTGTTCATCTTCTGTCCAGCGCATCTATTTGCGCATCTAACGTGCAGCACAGACGCGCTGTCAAACGCGCATCCCAGGTCAATGTGCGTCTATTTGCGTATCTAAGCTCCAGCACAGACGCACTACCAGATGCGCATCAAGGTCAATGTGCGTCTATTTGCGCATCTAACCTGCAGCACAGACGCACTGCCAGACGCGCATCCCAGGTCAATGTTGTTGAGTGTTGAAATGACTTGTTTTTTTGCTGATTTTTGTTGTTTTTGAGAGCTGAATGGTTGATTTTATGAGATGATTGATTGATTTGGAAGTGGTTTGAGAGTGTTTTGGATGATAATGATTGAGTTTTGGAAGTTCATGATGTTTGTTGGTGGTTCTGTGATGTTTTGATAGGTTCTGATAGGTTCTGTATACCTTCTGTTTTGCTCTGTTTTGGTCTGTTTTGTTCTGATTGTCTTCTGTAAGGAGGGATGGAGTATTGATTGATGAAGAGTGAGATATTGTGAAAGTTTATTAAATAGTTTGTGAGTTTGGAATGATTTGAGAATGAGTTATGAGGTTTTGATGACCTTCTGTAACCTTCTGTAGGTCTTCTGTAGAGCCTCTGTCTCTGTTCTGTTCTGTTCTGTACTGTAGCTGTTCTGGTACTGTTCTGTGACTGTTCTGTATGCTTCTGTATGTGTTCTGATGGATGAGAGTGTAGCTTGGGAAAAGTTTTCTAGCCTTGGAAGGAGGTGAATACAAGTGCAAAAGAGCTGAAAGAAGTGGAAGAAGTAGCTGCCAAAGACTCAAGTGAAGACTAGAGTGAAGTGACAGTAGTGAGCTATGAAAGGACACTGTAGTGGCTCTAGTGACTCTTCATATCAGACATACCTCTTGGGAGGGATATCCACGACCTAAGAAGGATTATTGAGAGTGATTTTAGAGAGATTGTAGTGAGGATATGATGTATTATTGATGGAGAGAGAGAGAGAGAGTCAGAGATAGCCAATTCTACTCAAACAGAGTGATTGTATATGAGAGATTGAGAGAGAAGACTATGAAGATATTGAAGATGAATACTATGTGATGTATTTTCATTCAAAGATGGTGTATTCCTTTGCTTTCTTTGTTCTATTGATGGATTTTGTGAAGATATTGAAGAATATGGTTGATTCTATTAAAAACCGTGGGAGATCTACATGATGCTGCATGAAGATTTGTTGTGCCTGGTGTTCTTTTCTTCATTGTGATCATATGAAACATGATAAACAAGCTTGTTGATGTTACAAGATAGATTTTCTTGCAAGAGAATTCCCTTTTCCTTGGTGTTCCTCTCGGGGCTCCATGTTTTTGGTGCGCAGCCGGGGAAACTTGCCATCAACAAGCACCAGAAGAGGCTGAAAATGAAGGAAATGGCATTGCCAAGAAGAGAAGAATTCAATGGATGTTTGTAAAGTTCCTTCTTCCACTGAAGAGTTGGAATTCCTCATAATCAAAGCCACTTTCCACAAGAAGTTCATCCCACAATGGCGGAAACACATCACCATCATGATACATGCTCTATGTGGTGGACAGTTTCCTCTTCCTGTTGAAGCAGCAGAAACTTGCATCTTGGTGGCAAACTGTTTGGGAACAAACTGAAGAGCAGAAACAGAGAGAATGACCATCCATGGAAGATTTGGTATTCATTGAGAAGTTTCCAGACAACATCAAGTGGGAGATTGTGAAGAAGCTTCAGGAGTCTTGGTCTGTAGAGGTTCACAGGGACAAGAAGGAAAAGAGTTGGAATTTATTCGTGGACGCTCAACAGCAAGATACATGGGATGCTTGGTGTACTGATAATCTTCTGTTTGTTCAATTAGCAACCCACTGGAAGTTGGTAGACAGAGTGTTTTTCACAACATACACTGTTGAGACTATCAGAAGCTGGCATTACTATGATGATGGCACTACCACAGTGCTCAGACGTATACATTTTGACACCTTCAGAACCGAATATCTTCCCCTGTGCAGTGGCATGAAAGCAGAATTCAGGGACGTTGAAAAGAAAGAAGTAGAAGAAATGTTGGCAAGAGAGTCCTCCAGAGACTAAAGTCTTCTGTTAACCCTCTGTGGAGCACTAACAACATAGTGGAGCTAATCCCCTGATGAATGACGCAATAAAGAGGCAAGCATTAGAACGAGTCCAGAGGTACGTGAGAAGAGAGAAAGTAAAAATCAAGACTGAGAACGAGCTAGCAGCAGAAGCCGCCTTTGACGCCCTTGCGGAACTCTTTACAGAAGTCCCAATGGCACATCAAGCCCTTCCTCCTCCTGCTGGAGGTCCACTTCCAAGCCAGATCCGTCCTGGAAGTATTGATGACAGGCCAGCGAATGTAGTCCCGTTACCGGTTTTTAAGGGAGAGTACAATGAAGACCCCGATCTTCATGTAGCAGAGTTTATGGTAGCATGTGTGGCTAACAATGCAAGAACCCCTGAGCATTGGTTAGCGATATTCCCCGCCACTTTCAAGGGCGCGGCGTTTCAGTGGTATGAGAGACAAGCAGCAAGAACTTTTGGCACATGGGACGACCTGAAGTTGGCCTTCCTCACTAAATTCAGGCGTGAAGGTTTTGAAGAGTGGATGAGAGAGGAATTTATGAACCTAAGTCAATCTTCTGGAGAAAGAGTGAAAGCTTATGTCTCACGAATGGAATCCATCCTGAAGAGATGGACTAACCATAATCTAGATGATGGCATTCAGAAGGGGGTGTTTCTCAGAGGATTACAACCAGAAGTCCGTAAGTTTGTGGAGCTGCAAAGACCAGCCACACTACAAGCTGCAACAGAAGGAGCAAGACTGTACGATGAAGTGGAAGCTCGATTAGCTGAATACAGGAAGAGGAGTCCTACCTCCTCTGATGCCAGGAATGATGTATCCACCAAATGCAGTTCCAGGGACTGTTCCCTATCCCTACCAACAGATGCCCTCGGTATCACAGTACAGTGCACCAAATCCACAGTGGCCACAATCCATGCCTCAAATGGTGGTTCACCCACAACAACAATGGTCCCAACCAATTTCCTCACTACCAAATCAGCAGCAACTGTGGAATCCTACCAACTGGAGCCAACAGCCAACAGTTCAAACAGGAGCTCTGAATCAGAACCAGAACAGAGACCCCTCTGTACCAGCCCAACCCGTTTATGCAGTGATTACTGAGACTCCTCAAAACCCTCCTGCCAGTACGTCCGGAGGAGAAAGCTTGAAGGATTACTTATCTAACTCAGTTGCAAACATCAAAAAGGAGTTGATGGATGTGATTACAGAGCAACTACAGACGTTGAAAGTGAATACCGCTAGCATATCCAACGTTGCAGGAGCAGGAAGAGATGTGATGCGGTCAAATACTTGGTGTGGTAAGTGTCATCAAGCAGGCCATTTAGCCACTGAATGTACACGCAAACCAACCATTCCTGGAGCCTTCTGTTCCTACTGTTTGCGGAAGAACCATACAGAGGACATTTGCTCTCTGAAGGAGATGCATGATAGGAGAAGGAAGGAAGAAAACGCAAGATTCAACTTGTTGGAATCCAAAATGACAACACAGGATATTGGACCCAAGCCTAGAGAGTTTGGTCCTAATTTCGGACCCAGAAGATTTCCCTCTCAAAGTTACAGAGGAAGACAGTCTGGCGGTGGTCAGAGATCAGAAGTGGAATGTTACAGATGCGGAGAAAAGGGACACATTTCACCAAATTGTCCAAATCCTCAAAGGTCAGTGGATTACAAGCCCTTATGCAGTCGATGCAAAGGAGAAGGTCACACTGCAAAAGACTGTCCAAGCCCAGCCCTAGTGAAAAACAGTGCTACTGATAGTCCGGCCAAGGCCCAAGAGCCTACCTCCAATTTGGTGGAATTGGAAGTTGCTGCCATCATGCGTGCAAAGCAGAAGGAACCACCTATCCAGAAAGAAAATAACCCTCCTGCCAGAATAGTGAAGTTCAATCTTCCACCAGAAGAACAGAACAGAACAGAGCCTAACAGTGTCGTACAGAGCCCTACAGTGCCACAGAGAGTTACAGAGACAGTTACAGAGATAAGACCAGAGGTCCAGGATACAGAAGAGGAGGAAGTGCCACAAGTGGCAGAAGAAGTTCCTGTAATTCCTCTGTTGGAAGAAAGAGGGAAAATGAAAATGGGTGTTGCCCCATTCCCTAACCGGTTAGAGAAGCCAGTGGATCCTATTAAGGAATACGATCTAGTCAGAGATCTAGATACCTTTAAACCAAACCTCACATTCCGACAATTATTGATGTTGTCTCCCAGTTGCCGGAAAAGGTTCAAAAGTATACTGACAAGGAGACGTGGTTTAAGGATTGCTCCCTCAACAGCAACAAAGTCCAACAAGGCTTCAGAGCCCGTACAAGAAGTGGATGTGGCTAATGCTTTCCTAGATCCGGGTACTCCAGAGACTGGCGTGTGGATAGAATGCTGCTTCATTTCAAATGCACTGATTGATGGTGGTTCATCAGTGAACATTATGACGGATGTGACAATGAAGGATCTAGGCCTACAAGGTGTGCAACCCACCCAATGGCTCATCAGACTGGCAAATCAGAGTAGAATCAAGCCTTTGGGCATTCTCCCATATGTGAAGACTACAGTGGCTGGAAAAGATTATTGGCTAACCTATTTGGTGGTGAAGCCAAACTCTTATGGTACATCCTATCCTCTATTATTGGGCAGACCATGGCTTTTTGAAGCCCGAGCAAGGATGGATTGGTTCAAAGGAACTTTGACCTTGGATAGAGGACCCAACAAAGTGGTTCTGAAACTGTATGGTTCTCAAAAAGGACATGGATCCACCTCCTTGGAATTATATTCTAACTCCCCTAATGAGGCTACAGATGGAACATCAGCAGACGAAGATGCTGTTAAACAGATCCTCCCCAAGAAAACAGTGGCACATTCCTTAACTGTGGATACTGTAAGCCGACTTCCAAAAGATGCAAAGCCATTATCAATGGGTGAATACTTCCTGCCTGAACCAGGAATGACTTCTGAAATCACTTCTAACAGTGAGATAGAAGCATGGATGTACTGCTCTCCCTGTTACATGGCCATAGCAGAAGTAGAGACAGAGGCAGGAGAGAAAACAGAGAATCTGTTCTTCTGTTACAGAGCTCCTACAGAAGCAGAAGCAGAAGCAGAGATAGAGACAGAAGAGGTTGGAGATGATATGGACGAAGAAGGTGATGAAAGTGAGCTAGAAGAATCTATCCCACCTGAAGAGGATACATTTGAGGAAGAAGTTCCAGAAGCATCAGAAGCAGATGAGCTCATGCTATGGGACCGAATGGTGATGGTACCATTTGGTCTGGTAAATGGATCTTCTTATATACAAACTTCTTATAAGACGTGGGTTGAGAAGAACAAGCCGTCTTTTAGCAGTGGCTCATGCCGTCCTAACCCATTTTTGCCAAAGAAAGATGATGATGATGCACCGTGCCAACAAGCACCAATCCAACTAACCCAACAGGCATCAGAGGGTCCCTGTTATGTGACGTTCCTGGATGCGTCATCAGAAGATGAGTCTTCAAGCCAAGAGGTAATTAATTTTGAAACCAAACCCGAAACAGCTCTAATCCCATTCCAACATCTTAAAGAGCAACCTAAGTCTCCACCAAAAGAAGAAATTGGTTCTAGTGAAACATCAAAAGAGGACACCACTCCCTTGAAGGAGTCGGATCTGTATCCAGAAGCAGTCCGTGGAACCTTTATCCGTGAAGTAGAAGGTGAAAGGCAGTTAACCTTTGTGGATGCAGAAGGCACTGAACGCCACTTGAAGGTGGGTAGCAGTCTCCCAGAAGAGGAGTTGTCAACCTTGTATAACTTGTTGAAAGAAAATTTGGACGTGTTTGCGTGGTCCTACAAAGACCTAAAGGGGATTGATCCCACAATATGTCAACATCATATTGACTTGGAGCCTGATGCCAAGCCAGTACGGCAACGACAGAGGCGAATGAACCCGAATTATTCCACATTGGTGAAAGCAGAGCTGCTAAAGCTCCTGGAAGCCGAGTTCATCTATCCAGTGGCAAATAGTGAATGGGTTTCACCCATTGTGGTTGTACCCAAGAAGAATGGAAAATTGTGAATATGTGTGGATTTTCGAAAGCTTAATTCCAAGACAAAGAAGGATCACTTTCCTATCCCTTTCACAGACCAACTGTTGGACACATTGGCAGGACATGAGCTTTATTCTCTTCTGGATGGATTCAGCGGATACAACCAAGTCCAAATCGCAGAAGAAGACCAATCCAAAACAACCTTCACCACAGAATGGGGGACCTACACTTACCGAGTGATGCCATTTGGACTCTGCAATGCCCCTGCTACTTTTCAGCGAGTCATGATGGCCGCATTTCAAAATCATCTACACAACTTTATTGAGGTATATTTGGATGACTTCTGTGTCTATAGTTTGATCCATGAACATTGGGAGCACCTGGAACAATGCTTTGACCGATGCCGGGAGTATGGGATTTCCCTCAACCCCGACAAATGCATCTTTGGGGTCTCTTCTGGAGTTCTGTTGGGCCACATTGTCTCTGCACAAGGGATATCAACAGACCCTGCAAAGATCGAAAAGATCGCAGCTCTGACAGTACCTACCAACCTCAAACAATTGAGGGGATTCCTAGGCCATGTGGGTTACTACAGAAGGTTTATAGCCCATTTTGCGACAAAGGCAACTTCCTTGCACAAGCTTCTGAGGAAAGATGCAGAGTTTACTTGGACAGAAGAATGTGACAAAGCCTTCCATACTCTGAAGCAGTGTCTGATTGAGGCACCCATTCTGCAACCTCCTGATTGGACGAAAGAGTTCCATGTACACATGGATGCATCAATTGAAGGCTTAGGTACTGTCCTCTGCCAAAAGGGCTCCTCGAAGTTGGATCAACCGATCTATTATGCAAGCCGAAAAGTCACTGATAGGGAACGGAACTATACAGTGACAGAGCTGGAGTGCTTGGCAATGGTGTTTGCCTTGGAAAAGTTTCGCCATTACCTCCTATCTATCCACTTTATATTTTATATGGATCATGAGGCCCTATCCTTCCTGATGAACAAAGCGGATGTGAAAGGACGAATGATGAGATGGCTCCTTTTATTCCAAGAGTTCGACTTTGAGGTGATTACTAAGCCTGGTCGTTCCCATGTTCTGGCTGATCATCTGTCGCGTATCCCACAAACTGCAGATGAGGAGCAGGTTGATCCAGACCTCCCTGATGCTTCCCTATTTTTGGTAGAAACTGTAACCCCCTGGTATGCAGACATTGCCAATCTGTTGGCAACCCAACAGTGCCCTCTTGGTACTTCTAGTCGGGAAAAGAAGAAGCTTATGCTAGAATCAGCCCCTACACCCTGCTAGGCGATGCACTGTACAAGAAAGGCAAAGATGAAGTGCTCAGAAGATGTGTTGCAGGAGATGAAATTGGGATTGTTCTGAAGGCTTGCCATGACGAGCCATGTGGAGGTCACTTTGCAGGAGAAGCTACAGCCAGGAAGGCTCTGCTAGCAGGATATTGGTGGCCTACCATCCACAAGGATGCCTATGATTACTGTAAAAGATGTGATGCTTATCAAAGAATGGGGAAACCCACGAAGACAAGTGCCATGCCATTGCAACCTATCCTTCCCTTTAAAGCCATTTGAGAAGTGGGGCATTGACTTTGTAGGACCGATCGATCCTCCTACCAGAAGGAAACAAAACAGATACATCCTCGTATGTACGGATTATGTCACAAAGTGGTGTGAAGCTAAAGCCCTAAAGCGGGACGATGGTAACAGCATGGCCCTGTTCATGTATGAGAATATCATCACCCGTTTTGGCAATCCCTTAGAGCTGGTAAGTGATAGAGACACGCATTTTCTCAACAAAGTCATGGAAGAGTTGACAGAGTTGTATAAGATCCGCCATCGCAAGTCCACTCCTTATTACCCCAGAGCCAACGGCCAAGTCAAAGTCACCAATCGCATCCTTTGCTCGATTCTGACAAGAACAATTGCCGCACATCGTCGTGATTGGGACGATCGACTTACAGAGGCCCTCTGGGCGTACAAAACCTCCCATAAAGCAGCAACAGGACAGACACCCTTCCAGTTGGTGTATGGTACAGAAGCTGTTTTTCTTATTGAATTGGAACTACCCTCTTTGAGAGTGGCTATCAAAGAGCGTTTGGGGGCGATGATTCACTGCAATGCCGTCTCCTGCACCTGGAATGTTTGGACGAAATTTGTAGGATGGCTCTCCAGTGCATGGAAGCCACGCAAGCTCGACGCAAGGCTTACCATGATAGCTTCATCAAGCACAAGGAGTTCCAAGAAGGTGATTTGGTCCTAGCCTATGATTCACGCTTTGGCAAGTTTCCTGGCAAGCTCCAATAGCGGTGGATGGGCCCTTATAAGGTACTTGCCGTCAACCCTAATGGCTCTGTCCAAGTGCAGACCGTTGATGCCTCTGATGATCCCTTTCTGATCAATGGATATCGCCTGAAGAAGTACTTCCCTCCTTGGGGATCTTGACAATTACGGACACTTGATCTTTTTCCTCATTGGCGCGGCATTGTACTTCTTATGATGCTACTTCTGATAGCCATTCTTCAGTCACTCCTGATGAAGTGGGCGCAACCCTCTGTCCCCTCAACTCCACCCTCGAGCCTTGATCTCTTATCTCTATTTTCCACGAGCGACAGTGGCGAGGTTGGTCTTGATACATGGTCTTTCTACCATTCCCTTGCTCAATTTGAAAAAAAAAAAGAAGAAAAAAAAACAAAACATATCGGTTATGGGAGAAAAGGACTTAGGTCCCTGTCATGCCAACCTATTCTTCGAGAAAAGGTGGAAACACCCTCAGGAATAGGGGAAAACAAGAAAAAGAAGAAGAAAAAAAAAAGAAAACAAACAAACAAATCTGTTATGAGAGAAAAGGAAGCAATTCCTTGTCATAGCAGGCCTCGTTCCAAGAAAATGTGGCAAACACCCTTGGGCGAGAAGCTGGCTGTGGAAAAGGTGGTAACACCCAGTAGTCCAGAAAGTGGATTCATTAATTGATATCCCTAGGATCCAATTCCGAAGCTACCTCCCTTGGTACGCTGTGTCCTGGGTCTCTCTGCAGAGCGTCTAACTGTCCTCTAGCAGACGACATGTTCCTGTCCAATAAAACATTCGATTTGATAGCTACCTCCCTGGGTACGCCTCTTCAACAATTGATGACGCGATCTTCATCGACAAACAATCGAGTAATGTGAGATTTCATCCTAACCGGATGGGGAAGTGAGTATGGTTGCCCTCTGTAACTATTAACAACGAGTGAGACAGAGGGTGGGTTGAGAGACCAGTCTTTTCCCTTCAAATCAAATGAGAGGTGAGAAGTGTGAATGAAGTGTTGCACGCACGGGATGGGTCTCTCAATGCACACAGCACAATTTGTTTCTGTGCACTGCACCATAAGGCTCCCTGGCCTTCCTTCTTGCACCGTATGCCGGCACAAGGCGGGATGCACTGTTGCACCATCGAATGCGCACAAGGCATACAACCTTTGCACAAGTGACTGTGAGGATTACATCAATGGGTTTCAGGAAAAGGCTGCCCTCTTATATTTATCAACAGAGAGTGAGACAGAGGGTGGGATGAGTGTGACTGGAGTTTCTTCAATCAATTACCGAGAGGTGAGATTGAGGGACGTTAAGACACTTGGAGTCAGGTATGTTCCGGTTTCCCTATGCACCCACGGGATGGGTCTTTGCCGTCATCACAAGACATGTCACCCTATTCTGTACACTGCACTGTAAGGCTCCCTTGCCTTCCTCCTTGCACTTATGCCAGACGGGTTGGATGCACTAATGCACCATCAACTGTGCACCCTGGCATACCCCTTCTGCACCATTCCCCCTTGTCGATTCCTCAACCGGGCATGAGATATGGGGTTCCATCATTCTTCCTTGAGTGATATTAGTCATGGGGCGAGTGACTGTTCTTTCATTTCATTTGTGTGACTGCGAGTTGAGTGTAATATCCCTCATCATCGACGGATTTCCTACGATTCCTTCGACCAGCTACCTCCCTGGGTACTGCCGCGTGGTCCCTGCCATGAAGGACGTGCGCTGTAAAGATGCCTTGGTACCTCCTGCAGTCGACAACAACCCTCGATGTGCCATCGACACTCAACCTTGATTCTTGACGAAACGGGCCAAGTTTTTCTAACCCTACACTTTGGTTTCTTCGTGACAGTCATGTTTTAAGTGTGGGGAAGCTAGCGGATGGTCTGTGGCGTGGTCATAGGTCCCTGTTGCTCGGTTAACCCTATCCGTTAAGGTCTTAAGTGTGGGGACGCGTCCCTGCGCGTCCATATTGCATACCCCTTTGCATATGCCTTACCCTGTTCATGCATGTATGCCATGCCTTGCTTTTACCCTCATGGGGTCCCTTCCCACCCACCCAGTTATGTTCCACCCACCCTTGGGACTGTTCCCTTGCAGTTTTCTTTCATTCCCTAATTTTGAGGTCCTACTATGTGAATGCATCCTATGTTCACCAAAGTCCCAATCCAACCTTATAGCCCTGTTCCTCCCTTTGAACTGACCATTTTTCCTTTTTACCTACCCTTGTTCCGGTGCACGGTTTTTGAGTTATTAATTTTTGAAGCATTTTGTGCAATTTAGTCAGTTTTCCATGAGAACGCGCTTTTCTTGCTCCGGAACCATGCTCTGACGTCCTAGCCTTGACAACCACTTTTCCTCTAACATTTTTCCTTTTTACTCCGAGTCATTTTGCTACACGGTTTGTCCATTATTAATTTTCTGGTTTTTTAAGACTTTTTTATGCATCTTTTTGATATTTTTCCATGTGAACCTACCCTCTTTGCATCGGAATTCCAATTTGATCTAACACTCGTGTCCTCCGTTTCTTCCCCTACCTTTTTCCTTTTTCCTCCACCCTCTTTCGACTTCCGGATTTTTACTTATTAATTTTTCAATGCGTTTTCGGACGTATTTTTGGAGTTTTTCGCATGTGAACCCCTCCTTCTTCCACCGGAACTATGGTTTAACGTGATAACCCTCTGCCACTCCTTCCTGCGGATATTTTTCCTTCTTACTACATGTCATTCCGGTGAACGCTTCGTCCGATATTAATTTCCGATCCCATTTTCGGGTTTGTTTTTTGGATTTTTCCCATGTGAACGCGTCTTATCTCCGTCGGAATTATGTTTTGATATAATAGGATTGTCTGGCACATCTTTCTGCACAGTTTTCCTTTTTTCTGCACCTCATTCCGATGCACGAATTTTTCGATATTAATTTTTAATTGCATTTTTTGGTTCTTTTTTTTGGGTTTTTTGCACGTGACTGCCCTTTACCCCTCCCAGAATCTCCGTCGTATATTTTTCTTCCCTTTCCCTGCCGTCCTGCCCACTTTTTGTTTTTACGCTATTTCGTTTTGATGTCCGGATTGGGAGTTATTAATTTTTCTTTATTTTTACGTGTATTCGCGCGCCCGTTTTGCACGTGAACGCGCCCTTTTTCGATTTTACGCGTCTCCACGCGCCCCGATTGTGTCCGCATGACCCGTACCGTCATCCTGGTGCCATTTCAATCCCGTCACGGCAAATTTTTTTACCCCGCCCCGCGCACGTGTGCGGGACGGGGGTACGCGCCCATCCCTTCCTACCCTTACCCTTCCCTCGGGCACCCCCTATCCCCCTTGGGCCCCTGCCCATCCACCCTTTCCCCCTGCCCTTGGGCCCCTGCCCATCCACCCTTTCCCCCCGCCCATTGCCCCTACCTACCCCCCTTGGCCCTGCCCACCCCCAACCACCCGACCCCTTCCCTTCTAACCACCTTCCTCCCTCCCCTTCTTCCTCCTTTCCTCCTCCTCCCTCTCCACCCGCTTCTCCATCCCCTCCCTCTCCTCCTGCATTCCTCTTCTTCCTCCCTCCTCCTCCTCCCCTCCTCTGCTCCCCTCTTCTTCCCCTTCCCTTCCCTCTTCTCCTGCCTACCCTCCCTTCCTATTCTTCTCCTCTCCTCCTCACCCTCTTCCTCCCTGTCGCCGCCTTCCGCCGTATGGACCGCCGCTTCCGCCTGGGCCCGTCACCGCCCTCTGGAGCTCGTCGCCGCCCGTCGTTGACGCCCGCGATGCCGCCTGGAGCCTGGCCGCCCTGCAGACGACGCCATCGCCGCCCTGCAGACGAAGCCGCCGTCGCCATTCTCCTCGCCGCCCAGCGCCGCGCCCCGCGCTCGAAGCCCGCCGCCGCCTCCTCCCCGTCGCAGCGCCGCCACGCTCCCAGGATCGCCGCCCGCTGGAGCGCCAGCCTGTCGCCCGCCGCCACCGACACTGCCGTCTGAGCCGTCGCCGTCGCTTGCCCTTCCTCGCCGCCGCGTGGACCACCACCTCCACCTCCTCTAACCACCTCCACCTCCTCCTCCTTTAACCACACCCAGGTTAATCACTAACCTTGGTTTAGTTAACACTAACCTAAGTTAAGTTAAAACTAACCTAGGTTAGGTTAACAACTAACTTAACTTTAGTTAACCTCTAACTTAACTCAAGTTAACAACTAACCTAACTAACCCCCTTTAGTTATCCTAACCCCCTTCGAGTTAACCTAACCTACCTAGGGTTAGGACCCCCTAACCCTAACCCTAACCCTAACCCACCTTAGGTTACTTAACCCCCTTTAGGTTAGTTTCTACTAACTGGACTTATATGACTTATCCAACCTGACTAACCTAACTTGACTTGACTTCCGGTGACTTACATGACTTACCCAAACTAACCAGACTTAACTTATTTCTAACTAACTTATCTGATTAACATGATTTATATGATTTAATTAATTTCTAAATTAATTTTCCCATCACAATAATTCAGAAAAATTTCTAAAAATTCCCTTTGCTTTTTGCCAATTTTTGGGAGTTTGTCCGCTGGAAATTACCCACCCTAAAATTTGTGAAATTTACACATTTCCTAATTTCACCCCCAAATTGCCAACAAATGTAAAAAATTCATTTAAAAATAGTAAAAAAATTTCAATAAAAGTTCTATAAAATTCTAAAAAATTTCCCCTCACCTCCCTTGATCATTTTCCATTTATTCAACCCTAAATAATCACAACTTAAAAAAAATAATAAAAAACCAACAAAAACCAAATCAAACCACCCACTAAGGTGTTGTCTTTGTTGTTTCGCAAGTGGTTTTTCCTTTTCCTTTACTGGATTCACTTCTTTTGGGAGACTCTTCCGTGCGCATTTCTGCATTACATACACACCCCTTCCAGGTATTTATTTTATGTGTTTTATTTATTTTCATTTCTCCCTTAATCACAAATTAATTGTTAAAATGAACTCTTTATTCACCCACAGTTTCCACACGCATTCGTGCTCAACACACACATACTTTTTAATTAAAATGAACCAGCCGTTCACTTAGCACGCGCTACGTGCGCTAGAGAGGTACTTTAAATTTTAATTAAAATGAACCAGCCGTCACATGAGCACGCGCTGGCAAAAAAGCGCTCCACATCACCTTAATTTGTAATCAATGAACTTGCATTTAGAGACCCAGTCGGGTATCGAAGTCCGGGATTCGAATTAATGCACCGCTTCACCTAATAATTGGTAATTTAACTTTATAATAAGGAACCGCCATTTTCTTGCTAAGGTTTATCACCTAATAAAAATTCACCCATTCTTAATAATTTATTAAAATCAACCCTTCATTAAATTAATTCCCCCTCACTGCACCTAATTCCCCTTTTTAATGAACCGTTTCGTGGGATAGGTATGCGCAGTCATTAGAGTTGTTTTCCTAGTCCAGTCCTGGTTTATCAACGATGTAGTCTTGATATGTGTCAGATATGGTATTGTTTTGGTTTACTGTCTTTGTTACGGTTACGGGTACGGTATGCAGTTTTTTTCTTTTATTGCCTGATACGGGGTTCTGGGTGTTTGTTTGCTGCATCGCATGAAGCTTTTGGTCGCATTTGTCTCAAGGTCATGTCGAATTTTTTCTAGGTTGTGGTTTGCTTGGGGTTAGTTGGTCGAGTCCCGTTTTATTGTTTTGGTTGTTCTCTTATCCTTGGTTTTTTTTTGTCTGTTGCTTTGTAGGCATTCTCCTTGATTGTCTGTGTTTGTGGTGTGTGTGTAACCATCTGAATGGCGCCTTCTCATGCTCCTCCCCCTATCCAGTACGTCCCATTAGTTAGTAGGGATTATTCTTCCCTACTTACTTTTGAGCCTCTCACGAAGGCGGGACTTGCTGCTTTTGTGGCTACTTCTTTTCCCCTGCTTCCAGAGGATCCGTCGTTATGTGATGAGTTTCTGGCCTCTTACAGCAAGAAGACAGGATTAGTCCAAGGAATTTCTATGCCTTTGACACCTCGAGGCTTAGGGAAGGCTCTGTCTCTACCCTCCAAAGGTGAACCTTTTGTGACCACACGTCAGCTTTTCTCTAATGAAGAGATTCTGAAGCTGTTGCAAAAGCAGACAAGGGAAATCCTCGATGTTAAGAAGGTGATAAACTCTTCAGGAGTTTCCTTTTCTATGATTACTGATCCCGTATGGAAGACGATCTGTCAGTTTCTTCAGGACAGGTTTATGCCTGCCAAAACGCCATCCCAGTACTTGTCCAAAGAGCTTTTCACAGCTTCCAGGATTGTGCTGAAAGGAGTTGCTATTGATTGGAGCACTTACCTCCTCACTAAAATGGATCAGCATTTTGTTAAAGTCACCCGGGGTAATGTTACCAATGTCACATATATATTTTTCTTCCTTCTTGACCTATTCAGGTCTACAGAAGACTGTGCCTCCACCTCCTCCATCAGATCCAGTACCTCCTCCTCCACCTTCAAATGAGTCAGAACCCATTGACATAGAGGATGATGATTCTCCACCTCCCCTGGTCATACAGCGCAAACGCTTGAAGAGGGTAGCGGATAAAGCTCCTTCTGTACTTCCTTCAGTACCTATCCTTGCTACCTCTGGCAGTGAACTCCCTGGGTATCTCACTTGTACTAACCTGTTCAGAGCACATCGAGAAGGATCATTGGCCATCTCAGTTCCCTCCCTGAACAATCTAGTCTCAAGAGATGCCATTCCTTTCCTCTGTAAGGATATTCAAAGTTCCATTGAGTTGTCAGTGACAGCCTGTGTTCAACAGCTGTACGCGTCTTTTTATGAAGAGCTCATGCAGTCTAAGGACCAGTTGCATAAGGCAACATCTGAGTTAGCTTCTGCCAAGGATATCCTAGCAGATTTATTTAAGCAAATGGAACAGCAAACCCAACTGGTTGCCACCCAAAGTGATGAGATTTCTTCTTTGAAGACCCAGTTACTAGAGGCTCACTCCCAGGTTACTAGCCTTTCAACAGAGAAGGAGAGGATGTCCAGAGAAGCACAGGAATTCCAAGCTATCTTAGATGACAAACTTTCAGCTTTACAGATTGCTACTGACACAGTGGCCAACCAAGCCTCCCAAATCAAGGAGTTGTAAGATCAGCTTGCAAAGTCCCGCTCTGTTCCTCCAAGTCCTAATGTTCCATTGATTCCTTCTCTTTCACAGCAGGACTTGGCTGCTCTTTAGAGACAGGCTACTTTGTGCCCTCTATTCCAAGATAAAGTGGAAAGATTGCAATCCAGAATGGACTTATTATGGTCTACCTTTGAGTAGTTTCAGGAATCTGTTTTACCATACCATTCTTTCTTTGTCCACTACCACTTACAGAAGTTGGTCTTCTATATGAAGCTTTCCACGATGGATTTACCTCTTCCAGAGGATGGATGGAGTGGGGTTTGGTCTGCTGAGTTGTTGACAGAGGTAGTCAGAATGGTCTTTGAAGATTCTGTCACACCAGACACCATGTTGATGTCATACATGTATCTACGAGGAGACTTGATAATTCCAGATGAGGTGGATATGGCATGGTATGTGGGGGATGTGGTCTTACAGGCTGTTTTGTATGTCAATCATTTGGAGTTGCGCATAGCTGACATGTTTCAAAGTTATTCCTCCAAAGTGGCTGATTGTCATGATAATTCGTGGCATCCCATGATTGATTCAGTGGTCCTAAATCAAAGACAAAACACAGCTCCTACCTCTGCCCAGAGTACTAATCAACTGAGGATGGATCTCTTAGCCTATCTTTCAAAGCATAATCCATTTGATGCTACCTTCTTTGATGCCTATCATAGACGATCTATCTTAGGACCTTCTGTTCCTACCCTCCTCTATTACCAACAAATGGCTCACCACTATGCTATATATTTTTCCCTTTGTCAATTCCACAACTATTTTACCCCTTCTTTTCTAACCTTCATCTTTCCCTCAAATTCCCATTTTTACATACTGTTCCTTTATTGAGGATAGGGTATTTTCCCCTTCTCCGCCCTGTCCTTCTCCCTCCATTAATGTACCCTCCACATTTCCTATTTATCAGTTAACACCGTTTCTTAGTGATTCCCTCCAAATTTCTGCCACTCCTTCTTTAACCTTTTCTTCCTTTTATGATTTTTCCTATCCTTCCCTTCATCCACTTTTCCTTATTCCACTACCCTCTCCTAACACTTCTATATCTCAACCACCTCAGTTGGTTAGTGACTGTGACGGGTTTGATAATCAGATTTCCAGAAGAAGGGGATGGAGTTCGGATGATTCCCTTGCAGGACCTCAGATTAATTGGCCAGTAATTCCAGGAGAATGGACAGCTTCCAGTCAAGCTTATCAGAACTATGTTCATTTTGCCCAGCAGTATTCACAGTCTGCCGATCCCTCAGTGAGATTAACTGCTCACTTTGCTTGGTACCTGGTGTATATGCATAGGCATTCTCATAATGATTCCAAGCCTATTCCAAAGTTGTGCATGAATGTCAATGTGAGCATTGATTCCCAACAGCTGGATATATTGTATTTTCATGCCCTTTGTTTGCCTAGCAGATACTTGGTCCTGTTGGAAAGGATGTGCTGTCTCTAGTTTTTTTCAAAATCCTCCTAAAACCTTTGTAGATGAATCCTTGTCTATGGATCATTTCCGACAACATCAATCTTTTAAGAGGGATCATCTTCATTGATACCTTTCCAATGTATGGTGGAAGCTTTCTAATGAAAATCTTTCTTTTTGAAGGAGTCATTCAGATGGTTGTATTGTGTATTAGTGTTTGTGTTGTGAGTTCATTTATGTCAAACTAGCGTGGTGGTTTTCTATTGGCCTGGATTTCGTGTACGAGCTACATTTTGGAGAATTGTAGTGATGGGGTCGTGGATGGAGAGTTGACGCAGATGTAGATGAAGAAGAAGCAAACTCTTATATCCTTTATAAATTTGTTGTGATTTTTAGTTTGATAAGAGGTGTTGATGTATAAGGGTTTTCCTTTCTTTGTATTTTTATATCAGAACCAGGTTATAAGTTGGGGTCGTGGTGGATGGATTCTTTTTGAAGAGATATTGACGATCAAAGTTGAGTTTTTAACTAAACTTGTATTCCCTTTTTCCTGGGTCGCGAGGACGCTTCCTTATTAAGTGTGGGGATATGTTGAGTGTTGAAATGACTTGTTTTTTGGCTGATTTTTGTTGTTTTTGAGAGCTGAATGGTTGATTTTATGAGATGATTGATTGATTTGGAAGTGGTTTGAGAGTGTTTTGGATGATAATGATTGAGTTTTGGAAGTTCATGATGTTTGTTGGTGGTTCTGTGATGTTCTGATAGGTTCTGATAGGTTCTGTATACCTTCTGTTTTGCTCTGTTTTGGTCTGTTTTGTTCTGATTGTCTTCTGTAAGGAGGGATGGAGTATTGATTGATGAAGATTGAGATATTGTGAAAGTTTATTAAATAGTTTGTGAGATTTTGGAATGATTTGAGAATGAGTTATGAGGTTTTGATGACCTTCTGTAACCTTCTGTAGGTCTTCTGTAGAGCCTCTGTCTCTGTTCTGTTCTGTTCTGTACTGTAGCTGTTCTGGTACTGTTCTGTGACTGTTCTGTATGCTTCTGTATGTGTTCTGATGGATGAGAGTGTAGCTTGGGAAAAGTTTTCTAGCCTTGGAAGGAGGTGAATACAAGTGCAAAAGAGCTGAAAGAAGTGGAAGAAGTAGCTGCCAAAGACTCAAGTGAAGACTAGAGTGAAGTGACAGTAGTGAGCTATGAAAGGACACTGTAGTGGCTCTGGTGACTCTTCATATCAGACATACCTCTTGGGAGGGGTATCCACGACCTAAGAAGGATTATTGAGAGTGATTTTAGAGAGATTGTAGTGAGGATATGATGTATTATTGATGGAGAGAGAGAGAGAGAGAGTCAGAGATAGCCAATTCTACTCAAACAGAGTGATTGTATATGAGAGATTGAGAGAGAAGACTATGAAGATATTGAAGATGAATACTATATGATGTATTTTCATTCAAAGATGGTGTATTCCTTTGCTTTCTTTGTTCTATTGATGGATTTTGTGAAGATATTGAAGAATATGGTTGATTCTATTAAAAACCGTGGGAGATCTATATGATGCTGCATGAAGATTTGTTGTGCCTGGTGTTCTTTTCTTCATTGTGATCATATGAAACATGATAAACAAGCTTGTTGATGTTACAAGATAGATTTTCTTGCAAGAGAATTCCCTTTTCCTTGGTGTTTCTCTCGGGGCTCCAAATGTGCGTCTAAAATCGCGTGTAGAATGCATGGCTACGATTCTGTGCAGCGCGTGTATCATCGCGTGTGCATTGCAGAGCACACGCGCTGTAAGACGCTCTCTTAGACGCATTGAGAGGAGACAATTTTTGCGCGTCTATGTCCGCGTCTACATTGAGATGTAGATGCGCTAGCAGACGCGCTTGGTCGGCCGATTTTGGGCCGAGGACAGCCATTGACGATTTACATAATGCAATACATTATAATGGAATCACAAATGAGCAATACATAGATAGAGCAGAGAGAGGAAGAGAGAAACACAGAGAGAGAGAGAGAGAGAGAGAGAGAGAGACTCACCTTGGGTGTTTGGTGTGGCAGGTGGTGGCGCTTCTCCTTCTCCTTCTTCCTCTCCTTGGTAAGTTACCCTCCCTTGATGCTTGTTTACTTGCTTGCTGCTTCTTCTTGTTCTGCTCTTTCTTGTTCTCTCTTTCTTCCTCTCCTTGGCTTTCCTTTTTCCCTTCTTGTGTGTTTGAAATGAAAGAAGAGGTAAGTCATGAGGAAGTGAGGCATGAAGAGACTAGGTGAGGCATGAAGAGACTGCATGTCGGCTAAACTCAAGCTTCAGAACCGCAAAAAACGCAGGAAAGGAAAGGCACAATTTGAAAAGAAATGATTTAAATATGGTTTGAATTTTGATGTGTGCGTCTATTTTCGCGTGTATATGTGCGTCTGTTTTTCAGATAGACGCGACTATAGACACGAATATAGACGCGATTGTAGACGCGAAAATAGACGTGGATTTAGAGGCGCATTTGGGATTTATCATGATGTTTTGTTTTTAAGATAAGTTTAGGGTTTTGTTTTGTTTTTATCATGATTTATCATCGATTTCTTCCTATTGACCATCCCAAATATGTTCTCCCTACTAATGGAATGACTCCACAATCTCTAACCATTCGAGATTGGAAGGAGAGATGGATTAATGCCGACAGCCACCCTCCACATGGCATGAGTCGGTAAGAAGTGCATTTCTCTCGATTGACTTTAAAGTATTTAGCATGATGAATTGTTTACATAATATATTGTTTGTTTGTTAGGTTCTCTATATTCTTTTGTCTTCCATACTGGACTGAACTCAAGCTCAATCACCTGTTGGACCCCATGCACATATTAAAAAATGTTGTATCTACATTATGGGATCACTTGATAGGGGCTCGCTATTCACTTAATGTAAGGGAGGATTTACGTAACATTGGTTGCATGAGACGAGCCTGGCCATGCATTGGACCCAGAGGAAAGATTGAGCTACCCCATGCACCTTGGATATTGTCAAAGAACGAGGAAAAAATTGTGAAGGAACAAATATATAGCTTTCGAATGCCCACAGGATGTATGAGATGTCTCAAGGGAGCCTTCATAAAGAAAAAGAAAAGAGGTGTGGAGCAACTATCTGGTTTGAAGTCCCATGATTGGCACAAAATGATTCAAGTAAGGGTATCTCTAACCATGAATATAGTAATTAGTGGCGTAACTATGTGTAAACTTTGGGATATGATGACTTTTTCCTCTACTGACAATTTGCATCTATGAATATTGTTTACATTCAGTTCGTACTTCCTGCATGTGATACATATACACAATATAATAAGTACTTAAGTTTTTGCTTTTGTTTTTCAAATACAGGTTGTGTATCATCCAATGGTAAACAATAACCGATGGTGGTATGTCATCCCTATATCTAATCATTCAAAACCAATATATGGTAATATTACCGACACGGAGATAGCAGATGACAATCCAACAAATAATGATGATGTGCATGATGACACCATAATGGATGATATGCGTGATATAGTACAAGATGAACCTTGCGATGATGTTCAAGGAAACGCAGAAGAAGACAATAATGTGATTGTCGATGATATTGATGAAGTTATTGAGCAATATAGCAACACATCTGATAGTGGGATAGACTTATTTGTTTCGTTACCTTTTGGTAACATAGACCTAGAAGTAGATAGTTTAGCAAGGGCTGATCTCATTGAAGATGAGATGGATCATTCACTGTAACATACTTAATTTGCTTATTGATTCAATATATGTGTATTTCTAATTCTATGCTTTTTGTCATGCGCACACGTGCATATTCAAGAATCAATAGTCAATTTTAAAGCAAGCATTGAATTTTTCATAATAAAAAGGAAGTATCTTTTATCATCCTCAAGTACATAGAGAAATTACGAGATACATATATTGCAATGCTTGCTACTAATTGTAAGGTTTCTGTCGCTTGCCGCTAATTACTTATATCAGGCTTGTCAACTGGAGGAACTGCCATTCATTAGAGAGCAATGAAAAAGTAATTATTAACTCTATTTTTTTAATTCAAAGATTCAACATGTATTCTTAATTCTATGGTTTTTATCATGCGCACATGTGCATGCTCAAGAATCAATTTCAGGTGGTTAAATAATTATTAACTTTAGTTTTTCAATTATGTGAATTGCTAATTTTATGTGGTTAAATAATTGTGCATCTGATAGCACATCTATATTAGCATCTATTTGCGCGGATATATAGACGCAAAATTCGTGTCTATTTACACACACGTTTACACGCATTTATAGAAGCTCTGATAGACGCACCCGACTTTGCGCGTCTAACGTGCGCGTCTATGCCTCGTTTCTGTTGTAGTGCAACAATTAATGATGATGTGCATGATGACACCATAATGGATGATATGCGTGATATAGTACAAGATGAACCTCGCGCGGATGTTCAAGGAAATGCAGAAGAAGACAATAATGTGATTGTCGATGATATTGATGAAGTTATTGAGCAATATAGCAATACATCTGATAGTGGGATAGACTTATTTGTTTCGTTACCTCTTGGTAACATAGACCTAGAAGTAGATAGTTTAGCAAGGGCTGATCTCATTGAAGATGAGATGGATCATTCACTGTAACATACTTAATTTGCTTATTGATTCAATGTGTATTCCTAATTCTATGCTTTTTATCATGCGCACATGTGCATACTCAAGAATCAATAGTCAATTTTAAAGCTAAATTGAATTTTTCATAATAAAATTTATCATCTTCAAGTATATAGAGAAATTACGGGATACATATTGCAATGCTTGCTACTAATTGTAAGGTTTCTGTCGCTTGCTGCTAATTACTTATATCAGGCTTGTCAACTGGAGGAACTGCCATGCATTAGAGAGCAATGAAAAAGTAATTATTAACTCTATTTTTTTAATTCAATGATTCAATGTGTATTCTTAATTCTATGGTTTTTATCATGCGCACATGTGCATGCTCAAGAATCAATTTCAGGTGGTTAAATAATTATTAACTTTGGTTTTTTAATTATGTGAATTGCTAATTTTAGGTGGTTAAATAATTGTGCATCTGCTTGCGCGTCTATATTAGCGTCTATTTGCGCGGATATATAGACGCAATATGCCTCGTTTCTGCTGTAGTGAAACACCACCAATATCAATGAGAAAATCTACTTAAAGTTTTTTATTATTTCAATAACATTAGTTAATTGTGTTGAAATTTCTTATAAAGTGGTTTAAATCCTATTTTGTACTTTATAACCATCTATTATACAAACATACTCAACAAATACCTCACATTATCTGTCACTTGCATTAAATAACTCATAATTATCTAAGTTGAAGCAAACTCCTTTAGTCTCTACTTTGAAATATATGAAAGCAATGCAACTTGCTCATGACTTAGGATATCACAAACATTTCATAATTGGTAGTGCAGCTAAATATTTTATACAAAATCTACAAAAGTTGTATTTTTTCAATATACATGACGCAACAAGGCAGTGACTCTATATGGACTAATTTTTACTTCCATAGTAAATATATCCCTTACATTAAGGGCTTTTGCATGGCTATGAAATATATGCTTGTTAGAAATTTAAAGTGTTTTATGTAGTTACCTTGGTGTTTTCAAATGCCACAAATATCAATGAGAGAATCTACTTAATATTTTTTATTCTTTCAATAACATTAGTTAATTATGTTCAAATTTCTTATAAAGGGGTTTAAGTCTAATTTTGTACTTTATGTCTTAGCTAATAAATAAGTCTTAATTAATAATAAAATTTATATCTATTTCTTTGGAAACACAAACCATTGGTCAAAGGTTAAATCTTTGGTCTTAGAAAAATCATAAACTTCTAGCTTGATATATCTTCATTTTATGATATGAAAGTTCATTTAGCTAGTCAAAGTGTGAAGCTAGTTGATTTTGGCCAAAGCCAATATCCATCTTGTCCATATATTGTCAAGATCGATAGAATTTTTGAACAAAGGATATTTATATATCATGCATATACATACAAAAAATACAAATGGGGTGAGTAATTATTTAACATACTTGTGTCTATTGGTTTACACAAAAAAAAGAACTATCACATCATAGGTTATCCAAACTTATTACTATATGGTATTAGATCAAGTTATTAAACCACACCTAGTTAGTGGTGACTCTTTTAAGGTCCATGAAACTTATATATGTCACTTTAAATTTATGTTATATCGAAAAGAAAAAACTCATATTATAATATCTTCAAATCCATAACATTATAAATTTTGGCCATCATAATATATTTTCATATAATGTTTAAGGCTCTTATATCCTAAATTCTCTCTAGACTCCTTCAAACCTTTGTATTCTTACATTAAACTTGGAAATTTCCTAGATATATACTAGCTAAGCCTCCTTGATGTTTTCACCACCATACAACATCATATTTTGTTAGTATGCTAGAAAAGATAGAGGTGAAATCCAAATCTCCTAATAGCCACATAGCTTGCATTCATAATTTAAGCTCTCAAGATGTGTGATTTCATATTTGTAACATACAAAGTGCCCTATCAATATAAACATAAACATAGTGCTCTCTTTCATTCACACAAGTAAGACATTCATTAAGTAAAACTTGAAAATTTTCCAAAATCTCTAATATGGTGTTTATGGTAGCTAGAAAAGGTACCCGCTAGAGATACATGTTACATGATAAGAGGATTATAAATAATAAGTCGTAGAAAAGATAAGATAGATAGATAAGGCTTAGTTGGCTTTTGCACGCTTACACATGATGAGAGCTTTGAGTTCTCTTCTAATATCCTTGACCTTGATTTAGTGTTTAAATAGTTAGCTACCTCCATCACTTATGATATTACAAGCTACATCTTCTGCAGCATTATACAAGCGTTTATGAATTATGGTCTTAAAGTACTTCATTTTGGCCTTTGCTAGACATTAATAAATAAGCTCATTTCATGTTCTCTCTACCTCTTTCACATAAGACATCTACAAGTAGCCCTAACAATTATGAAATAATGCCTTACATTGTTATCTCTTCTCTTCATCAAATACACACAGACACACACACTCTCTCTCTCAAAACTAAACCGTGAAGTCATATATATTCTCTCATTGGGTTGCTTTATTGATGGAATTCTCTTATAGAATCTCAAATTTTCTCATTGTATTTTTGGGTGACATTCATCAACCTGACAATGAGATTGTCTGAGTATCCAGCTTTTTGGACAATCTCTTAATGAAAATATCCTTTAGGCTATTGAAGTTGTTGCACTCAGCATTGTTTAGGCTACTAAACCAAGTTTGTCTACTAGATAGAGTCCAAAAGCTTTTGTACATTGAGTGAGGTCCATGACGTTGTTTGCCTCACACACTTTCTCAACCTTAGTGAATCCTACTAATAAAAAATACCATACCACTAATCTAACTAATGTTCTTAAATCTTCTAAAACCTAAACTATCTAGAAAAGGAGATCAAATACCTTCAGAGATCTAGCTAAATTTCTTAAATCTTCTAAAACCTAAACTATCTAGCAAAGGAGATCAAATATCTTCTGAAATCCTTGCTTCCTACCCATACCAAGTATTATTTTGGAGACAAAATCCTACTCTATTGCTTGATTTGGAGCGTACAAGAACTTAATCTTAAATTCGTTGTTTGGTCCTATCAATGGAACTAAAATGTCCTTGCTACCACTACTAATCATTGAGACCCTATGAACCACTTATGAAGTCAAGTGTTTCAAGTGAGTGGCTATGGCTACCACTCACATAGTTGGTGCGCAGATCGGTCGCAGATAGCTCACGTGGTGAATCCCGAAAGGTCCCCAAGAACAAAGTACTCTACTTTTTAGCACAAAAACCCATGTAAAAGCAAGCACGACAAGAGGCAAGAGACAAATTGGGTTCAATCTCCCCCATGCCTTGTGTGAGCGCTTCACAAAGCATGTATTTTATGTATATTTCCAATCTTCATGCTCAATAATAGCCCAATTACAAAAATATGACAAGCTTTTAGCTTTTGAGTTTGCTTTCTACCAAAAATAGGAAAATAAAGCTAATGGACGGTGCCCATAGTGTCTGGCACGCCCAATCTCAATGTCCAAATAGAAATAACATATCCAGGCGCATAAGCGCATACAAAATAATAATAAATAATCGATGTCTCTATAGACATAACAAAATATAGGCGTGGCGCCTATCAAAACATAGTCCAAAAGTCGAAAACCCGCTAGACTCCAATGCTTTCCTCCGCCACTGCTGCTATCTCTACACATCAACTGAAGCATTCACAATCGTTAGTAAAATAACACAATTAAACCGACAAAAGTGAATAGCTAGCAGTCTTCAGCTACATAAATAAATCAACTGGTTAGAAATAAATCCTAACCTTAATTTATTACGAGTGCGCACTCTAAACTCATAAACGTTTATTAATTTAATATGCATTTTGCGGAATCACCCGCTATGGAATCACCCATGTACACACTAAATTAATGAAACGCCCGAAAAGGACAGGCGTCCCCATCAACTTCTCGCACAAAGAATCCTCTTTGTGTATGAGCCCCGGTCATCTAAGTTTACGGAATCCACCGTAAAACCTCACGGAATCCACCGTGGAATATGCCTCCTGGCATCATACCCCCGGGGTGGGATAGCAATTGACCTCAATTGCTATTAGCTCAATGTGGAGCTAATAGAGTGGGGAAAGCATTTAGGTCTCTAGCGTGCATCCATTGTGCTTCCTCTACAGGATGGTTCTTAAATTTCACTAGATATCTAGAATACCTTCGGCCAGTTCTAGTGGTCATGTAGTCAGTGTCTATAATGACTTCTGGTTCAAGTATTTCAGTCTCTTCTTCTAGTAAAGGTGGGTTTTCATAGACAGGGTGGATAGGTAATTGGCCTCTAAATGGTCTCAATAAACTAATATGAAATGTATTATGAATTTTCCAATGAGATGGCAGTTCTAACTTGAATGCATTGTCATTAATCTTATAAATAATTCTAAATGGTCCGTAGAATCTAGGAGCTAATTTGACAACTGGATGTCTATCTACACTTTGCAGTCTACGCTTTTCTATTCTAAGCCAAACATAATCATCAACTTTGAAATTCATAGCTTGTCTTTTCTTGTTGGCTTGTTTGGTATATGATTGTTGGGCTTTAGCAATCATATCCTTTATCTCATCAAAAATAGTATTATGCATAACAGCAATATCATCAGCAGTCTGTATTCTATTAGACAAAGATGCAACAGGTGTAGATAATCTATATCCATAAATAACTTCAAAAGGTGCTTTCTTTGTAGATGTGTGCGGTGTATTATTGTAAGCAAACTGTAATAAATGTAAATGAGTATCCCAAGTCTGAGGTTTAGAGATAGTGTATGCACGTAAAAGATCTAAAATAGTGCTATTTGTGGCTTCTGTTTGTCCATTCGTTTCTGGATGAAATGCAGATGAGAAATCAATCTTTGTGCCTAGATTTGCAAACAGTGTAATCCAAAAATTATTACAAAATCTAGAATCTCTATCTGAAATAATCACTTTCGGCAATCCATGGTTAGTAAAAACAGTTTTCAAAAATAACTGTGCTGCTTGTGATGCTGTTAAAGTTTTCTTACATGCAATGAAATATGCTTGCTTACTAAATCTATCTACAATTGTCCAAATCATGTCATGGTTAGATTTAGTATTCGGTAAACCAGTAATGAAATCCATAGATGTATGTTCCCAAGGTTTAGATGGAATAGATAAAGGCATTAATAACCCATACTGTTTACCATGATGTCTCTTTATTCTTTGACAAATCAAACATTCAGAAACAAAATTAGATACATCTGCATCCATATGCGGCCAATAAAAATCTTCAGTTAACATGCGTAATGTAGAAATGATACCTCTATGACCTTGATATGGGGGACAATGAATTTCATTCAAAACAAAAGATCGGAATGGAATAGTAACACACAGTCTCTTTTCAAAGAACATGAATCCATCATTATATGACAATGAATCAACAGGAATGAAATTATTTTGAACTAATTTTTGCCAATCAGAATGAAAAGTAATATCCTGGTGATATGTGTCTTTCATAGCAATCAAAGAATCAAAAGATATGATAGAAATGTTATGAATTGCAGGTCTTCTACTCAATGCATCAGCAACTAAATTTTCTTTTCCAGGTTGGTATTGAATGATAGGATGGAAACTTTGAATGAATGAAGCCCATTTGATATGACGGTCAGAAATTTGGGGTTGGCTAAGTAGATGTCTAATGCTTTGCTGGTCGGTCTTTATCATGAATTCTGAACCCATTAAATAATGTTTCCATTGTTTTAATGCTTGTACAACTGCTAAGAGTTCCTTGTCATAAGTGGAATATTTGAGCTCAAAGGGTTTCAGCTTAGAACTAGAATATGCTATTGGATGGTTGTCTTGCATTAGCACGGCTCCTATTCCTGATCCGCTAGCATCGGTCACAACTAAAAAGAATGGTCTGTTAAAGTCAGGCAATTGTAGAACAGGGGCATTGGTTAATGCACGTTTGAGTAAGTCAAAGGATTTCTGCTGGTTTTCAGTCCATTGATAAACAATGCCTTTCTTAAGAAGTTTGGTCAATGGTAAAGCAAGTAATGAGAAATTACGTACAAACTTCCTATAGAAACTAGCAAGACCAAGAAATGAGCGTAGTTCATATACATTTTTAGGAACAGGCCAATGCAATATTGCATCAATTTTCTTAGGATCAACTTTAATTCCTTCTTTTGATACAATATGACCTAGATATTCTATTTCTGTCTTAAAGAATTCACTCTTGTCAGGATTTGCAAACAATTGATTTTCTTTCAGTAATTGAAAAACTAATGATAAATGCTCATAATGCTCTTTTTCACTTTGACTGAACACTAAAATATCATCAAAGAAAACAATCACACAATATTGATATTTTAGAAAAATACGGTTCATCATTCTACTGAAAGTGGCAGGTGCATTAGTTAATCCGAATGGCATAACTAAGAATTCGTAATGGCCAAAATGTGTCCTGAATTCAGTCTTAAATATGTCGGATCTATCTAGCCTCACCTGATGATATCCAAACTTAAGGTCAATTTTACTAAATATAGAAGATCCTTGCAGTTTGTCCATAAGGTTGTCAACTCTAGGTATAGGATACCTATTCTTTACAGTGATCTTGTTTAATGCTCGGTAGTCAATACACATCCGATAAGTATTATTCTTTTTCTTGACTAAGAGCACAGGTGCACCGAATGGAGAACTGCTAGGTCGAATTAAGCTTCTATTTAGTAATTCTTCAACTTGACTCTGGATTTCTTTTTGCTCTATTTGATTGTGCCTATATGGGGCTTTGCAAGGTGGTTGTGTGCCAGGTATTAGGTCAATCTTATGGTCTTCTGGACGTGATGGAGGTAAACCTGGTGGTAGGTCTTCTGCAAAATAGTCCTTAAAATATGCGAGAAATTCCTTATGCTTAGGGTGCATATGAGTTTCTTTTGCGTGCAATTCATTCACCCAAATGAGATATGATTTAGTATTCTTGCGTAGTGCACGTTTTGCTTGAGTATGCGAAAGCAGTGGAAACATATGAGATGCATGCATACCAAATAATGTAATAGATTTTCCTTGAAAATTAATATTCATTGTGTGTGTGGAATAATCTATATTGGGATTATGTTGGTGTCTCCATGGCATTCCTAGAATAATGTCGCTAGACTGTAATGGGACAACTAAGAAATTTCTTCTTTCAATATATGGACCAATTTGAATTTCTAAATCTTGAACTTCTTGTGTGCCATTGTACCTAGTGGCTAAAAATGCAGCTTTGATGCGATAGTGCGTAGGTACAGTATGCAGTTTCAATTCCTTTACCAATTTTGCTGAAATAAAGTCATGGGTACTACCATCATCATGCAAGATAGTTCTTTCTTTTCCATGCACCATACATTTCATAGTCAACAATGAATGTGAAGTAGGCATACCTGGTAAAGTGTCGGAAGTAGTAGTAGGATCATCTTCTTCTTCAGTGAAATCTGGCATATCCTCATGCTCGTCTTCGTCCATAGCTCCAAGGTAGTTGATATGTGCTGATGGCTTCTTTGAATGACAATTTGCTGTGAGATGCCCTGGCTGGTGACACTTGTAGCATACGATGGGCTTGGCTTTGGTGACATTATTTGCAATGGCTGGGAGTCTGGGTATATTTGGATTTGCTTGTGGAATAGGCTTAGGATTTGGATTGACAGTGGATGGTAATGCAGGTGGTTTAGGCCAATTCTTGCGGAAAGATGGTGATGAGAAACGACCTGGATTAAACCTTCTGAAATTGGAATTGAATTGTTTAGATCCATAATTACCGTTTGCTTGGAATGGCTGTGGTCGTCGATCTCTTCTGCGTAACTTATCTTCAGTGTCGTGGGCTAAGGAGATGGCATCTTCAAGGGTAGCAGGCTTGAACATGTTCACTTCAGCGTAGTAATGTCCAAGAAGTCCAGACATATACTTCCGCTTATGCGTCGTCTCTGGTACATCTTCTAGCATGCGTAGCTGTAGGAGTGCATTCCAAAAACGCTCTGTATACTGTGGAATAGGCTCACGATCGCGCTGTTGGAGTAAATCCCATTGCTTGATAGCCTTCTCATGAAATTGCGGTGGTAAGAAATTTTGCATGAACTTCTTCTTGAAATCTTCCCATGTAGCAGGACATTCTATGCTCTTGCGGACTACAGTCCACCAAAGTGATGCTCTGTCTATCAGATGATTAGTAACACACTTGATTTTATCTTTCTCGGGATAAGTTTCCTCATGGAAATAGTCATCAAATTGGCTAATGAATGATAAAACAGTCTTTCCTTCTCTTATGCCATTGAAAGTGCGAAACTTGAAACTTCGTTTACTTATCTTGGATTCCTTGCGAATGGTTTGTGCTTCAAGAGTGGCGTTGATGGTACGGCGAATCAAATCTTCAGCTTGAGGTTCTTCTTTATCAGTTGACGCTCCTTGTAGCTTTGTCAATTGCACTTGCCTAGCTCTTCGCTCTTCTTCCAATTGCAGCATGATTAGATCCAGCTTTTGTTCCATGGTAGGCTCGGGTAGATCGTCTTCAGCCATAGGATCGTCCATATGTGGGGTAGTCATCCTGTAAAACTCAACAAATCTTTCTCACTCAAAATCAGTTAGCGGGATGAGCGTAGCTCAAATTTGGGGTTACAAGGCTATGTATTTTTGGGTATTTTCTTCTTCAATTTTCAGAAATTCTGCAATATTTCTATCTTCGTTTGCTGAAAGTACTTCAACGAACTTGTAGATAGGTAGAACAGCTTGCTGCGAACAACTTTCCAGTTCAGAGTTTTTGCATACGAACAAGTTTTCTATGAGTTTTAAGCACTAGTCAGTTCTGATTTAGTCTGACTTGCAGAGTTGCAGACTTAGCAGACTTGCAGAGTTGTTGACTTGCTGGACTTAAGCTGACTTGCAGAACTTGCAGAACTTGATTACTGTCGACTTGCGGAACTTGACTTTAGGACTGCGAGACCCGGAGTATATCGACTTCTCTGCCCTGTGTAACTTGCAAAGTATTGTGTGACTTAAGCTTAATAGCTTAAGCTATGGAAGGAGGAAGTAATGGGCAGCAACGACGTCAATTTTCGTGGGGGGGGCCGTTTTTGCCTGCGCGGATTTTTCGAGGGTACTTCCTGATATCACGACTCAAATTCGTGGAGTTTGAAGCCTTTTTAAAGCTTCTAAGCTTAAGATTAAGCTTTAATAGAATAATTAAGTTGGATTTGAGAAGAGCTTATCTCTGTAACTCCACGACTTGATGATGGAAGTGTTTGAGTGGTCCTCCGCCTGCAGAGCCTGGTCCTTCGCGATCTGACAGTGGAAACAGGGATTCTTGATCGCCAGAAGTCTGTCTGTATCGACGGTTCGCGACGAGGTTGACTGTAGAGGCCGTTTGTTCCTCGAGCTCCGCCTTCGCCCGAGATTGGTAGCGATTGGAAGCTCTTGATCTCTGCTCCGCTCTGATACCACTGGTGCGCAGATCAGTCGCAGATAGCTCACGTGGTGAATCCCGAAAGGTCCCCAAGAACAAAGTACTCTACTTTTTAGCACAAAAACCCATGTAAAAGCAAGCACGACAAGAGGCAAGAGACAAATTGGGTTCAATCTCCCCCATGCCTTGTGTGAGCGCTTCACAAAGCATGTATTTTATGTATATTTCCAATCTTCATGCTCAATAATAGCCCAATTACAAAAATATGACAAGCTTTTAGCTTTTGAGTTTGCTTTCTACCAAAAATAGGAAAATAAAGCTAATGGACGGTGCCCATAGTGTCTGGCACGCCCAATCTCAATGTCCAAATAGAAATAACATATCCAGGCGCATAAGCGCATACAAAATAATAATAAATAATCGATGTCTCTATAGACATAACAAAATATAGGCGTGGCGCCTATCAAAACATAGTCCAAAAGTCGAAAACCCGCTAGACTCCAATGCTTTCCTCCACCACTGCTGCTATCTCTACACATCAACTGAAGCATTCACAATCGTTAGTAAAATAACACAATTAAATCGACAAAAGTGAATACCTAGCAGTCTTCAGCTACATAAATAAATCAACTGGTTAGAAATAAATCCTAACCTTAATTTATTACGAGTGCGCACTCTAAACTCATAAACGTTTATTAATTTAATATGCATTTTGCGGAATCACCCGCTATGGAATCACCCATGTACACACTAAATTAATGAAACGCCCGAAAAGGACAGGCGTCCCCATCAACTTCTCGCACAAAGAATCCTCTTTGTGTATGAGCCCCGGTCATCTAAGTTTACGGAATCCACCGTAAAACCTCACGGAATCCACTGTGGAATATGCCTCCTGGCATCAATAGTTGTGCATGCTCTCACATGAGGATGTAGGGAGCTTGCTATTGAATCCAATCCTTATAGTCCTCTTTCTTAGATCCTTTGATGGTTCCACGATTCATGGCATTAATTCAAGCAAGCTCCGTCTCCATGCTCCAAGCTCCAAGCTCCATAGCCGTATGTGTGAGAAAAGACAATAGAAGGAGGAGAAGATGAGATGAGGAGAAGAAGAGCTTGTCCATAGTCCCTCACACTCACACACTCACACACTCTCCCTCTCCCTCTCTCACACTCCCTCTCTCCCTCATAAGAAACTCATGGATCTACGCATCAAGGAGGGCACTTCTATGTCAACTCACTTAAGTGAGTTTCATTCCATTATCAATCATTTGTCTTCATAGGAGATTGAATTCAAGGGTGCTCTTCTTCCCTTGTTCCTCTTAGTTACACTACTTGAATCATGGGACAACTTTTGTACTAATATGTACGCCAACATACCTACCGATGGGTTATAGTTGTAGGATGGGTTATAGTTGGTGCACTCTTGACTAAAGATATTAACAAAAACAATGATGGTGCTTCTTGCACCTCCCATTCTTGGAGAGTTAGAGGCAATAATGGTAGGAGCGGTAATGATCTCCATGGGAGAGACTCTCAACAGTCTCCCTCTTAATCACATGGACAATCTCATAGTAAGTCTTATGAGCGAGACTGTCAGTACTCTCGCTCTTAGTCATGTGGAAAATCTTGCAATAAGTCTCATGGCTGTAAGTTCTCATTGACTTCTTATTATTATGGGAAAGCAAGGCAAATTGGGCCACAATTCCATAAGATGCGTGAGGATAAGAGCATAAAAAGGGCAATGGGAAAGTATATGATAAAAATTATGATTGTGACATTGTCCCTAGTAAGTCAAGCATTAAGATTGAAGAGATTAATGTTGTATATACTAATTTTGATGATGATTTCATACTTGTCACTTCTTCTCTTGATACCTCATCGAGTTGATTGATGCTTTATTATAGCATACTTAGTGTTAACTATAATAGATTTATGGGTTTCCTTTCATATGACTCCTCATAGAGAGTGGTTTCACTCTTATCATAGTTTGACTGGATCTGTTAGTTTGAGTAATGGCCAAGCACTCAAGATAGTTGGTATTGGTGATGTCTAGCTGCAATTTGGTTTAAGTTGCATGTTTACTCTTCATGATGTACATCATGTACTAGCTTTCACAAAGAGCCTTATCTCTACTGGCACTTTAGATGATGTAGGCTATGCAAATTCTTTTGGTGATTCCTCATGTAAGATTAATCATAGGAATTTCATCATTGTATATGATACACTATTTATCCCTTGATTGTATTATGAGGTGTCCGCCAAGTGCATTCCAAGGTACACCTTTTTGTAGTCCATTAATAGGTTTTTCAAATTATGCCGCTCAGCACTCCCTTGGAACGTCATAGGGTTTTCCACTTATACCCCACTGATTCTACATTTGCAACGGAAGTGTTCTGGCCAAACCCACTAGGATCGACCTAAAATTAGATAGGTATCCTAACAACCAACTAGCATTAGTAATTTCTACTTCCCACTTCTACACAATTACTTGATCTAAGGTGGACTTGCCATTGCACTTGGTTAAAAAATAATGGGAGACGCAGAGGAGTGTGGTACGTCAACCCCATTCCGGTCCCCTAGAACAATTCAAGTCGGTTATACCTAATGGCTAGTTGGTCAATTTATCTTCTTCCTATTTCTATTGCCGATTTAGAAAAGCTCCTAGCTAATTGGGACCACCCTACTATTGGACGGACCCATCGCGGGTTATGCCCACCCACTTTCCTTTGATGACGAAATCATTTTTAGTTTTTTTAACTACCTACAACACATTTATTGGAACATATACAAGTTCCTTCACATAATTTATCTCATGGACACACATACAATTCAAATAATCCTTGAATAAAACAAACTTCTTTATTATATTGGAAGCTTATTACAATTTCTATCTTTCTGACCCTCCCTAAGATACACAGAATTCCACAAGGGTATTTTGCCCACCTAGATTCCACCCTTATAACTAGTATTTAGGGTTCTAGGATCCCATCCTGGGTCACGAAGGGGCTCGTCAGATTCTAGGAACAATGTAGGATTTATTGCTAGATCCCCCCTAGCACCCACATTTCCTACTTCCCGAGACTATCCCTATGCACAAACCTTTCGCCTATGGAGCTAGTCTAAGCCTCTTTCAACATTAAAAATTTTGCTTAAAGAAATATATTATGCCAATAACTAAATGAGATGACTTATAGATCCTTTAAATAGAGTTTCACTTTTTAAGTGTTAATCAATACTTAACCTTATCGCTTTTGATAATAATTATATCGAGTTATTTTACTAATCTCGAGTGTGCATAAAGTAAAGTGTACAATAATCTCTTGCAACTATTTCCATCATGATTCTACGATTTAGATTCTCAACTAATCTAACTAAAATTTGTAAAAATTACACGGTGCACCGAATAGAATTTGAGAAAGTGATAGAGAGTACACAAGAGATAAGAGGAGAATTTTTTTTAACAAAAAATCTTTAGCTCCAAATAGCTGATACAAAGATGGCTCTATCCCACCGGTGTGCTTTCACTCTGATGCTTAGATGGCGATTTGGATAGAAGATAGGTGAAGAGCTTAAGGCTAGCTAGAACAACTTTGATTGGGTGAAAGATAGATGATAGATGCATATGGCTGTGAAGGGGTTTAGGTTTTATAGCCCGTGAAGGCAGTTAGGTCAGCCTGATCGACCTACCATAAAGAGTCTCAATTAATCTAACTACAAATTGTAATAATTACACTATATAACGAGAAGAAAATCTGAGAAAGAGATAGAGACTACACAACAGATAAGAGGTTTAAAAAATAAATAAAAAATATTTAGCTCCAAAAAATTGATACAAAGATGGCTCTATCCACCCATGTGCTTCCAGTCTGAAGCTTAGATGGCAATCTAAACAGAAGATAGGTGAAGAGCTTAAGGCTAGCTAGAACAACTCTCACTGGGTGAAAGATAGATGATGGATGGTTGTGAAGGTATTTAGCTTTTAGAGCCCGTGAAGTCAGTTCGGTCAGCCTGAATGACCTACCATATGAGCCTCCACTAATTGGCAAGGAAATATTCTAGGGAATATTATCTTTAGCATTGGGCTAGGGGCACTATCCCCGGACCCCAAAATAGGGGCTGCTGATAACTCCCTTACCCTGCACCTCAATGCAATGTGCCTTGAGTTGCTAGTGGCTTAGCTACTCCGTCTAACCCAAAGATTAGACCCACAAAGGGTCACCTTTTAGCCATCCGATCACGTACAACTCATCTTACATACAAGTCCCGACTCAACCAATATCCGGGCTTACATATGGCTCCTCCTCATAATGGGGGCCTTACAACTTTGAGCACCATGTTTGATGCAAAGACTAAAATTTATTTTTTAATAGAAATTTGGCATAAATCTTATTATTTGATGTGGCGAAATAATACCCTAGTAGTGAGTAGCCTAGTTTGGCATAACCACATTGGGAATTTCATCTTTGCTAACACTCGCATTCGCCACACCCGATGTTTTGTTGGTGGCAACTGGACAACCTCACACACTCTCGTATCTTTGGCAATATCCATTCCTTGACCGGTTGCGATGGTTTCCATTATCATTGCACCTCGTTGCTTTTGAGCCATCATTCGCAAGTGGATTTCGAGGGATAAAGAAGAATGAATGAATTCAAGATGGGAGAGTGTAAGAGAAGGTGGCTAGTTGAAGACCGAGATAGGGGGATTGAGCTAACTCTTTCCCTCTCGCAGCCTCTTGGGGTAACTCCTCTCTCTGTCACACACACACACACACTCTCTCTCTCTCTCTCTCTTTATAGCTCCGTCTTACAGCCACTTGGAGGGATATCCTTCTACCTCCCTCTCTCTACCTTTCCCTCGCAGCCTCTCCGGGTCTCCTTATGCTTTTCTAAACTACTCCCCATGCTTCTTATTTATAGTTGAGTTATACAAAAAGGATTGTGGTGGTTAGGAAGAAGAAGAGCTCTCTATGGAGGGGATCTTGGCAAAATCAGTAATCTGATTGCTCAAATCACAAATATGATGGTTCTGTTGGCTCCGAAAGGGGGTAAAACCTCAAGACAGTTGATTAGAAATCTTCTAGATCACTCCTTATTTTCCATGTTCAAAATGTTGTTTTGCTGCCTTTAAACTGCGATCGTGACATGTGTGATTTCGCTAATCCTTGTTTTTTTCATTAAATCTCCAAAACTAGCTGAAAAAAATCATTTGCTTTTTTACACGACATCCTGTTCTAGACATTTTCATAGCTTTTTAGGATATTTTTTAAAAAAAATTCCACACTATAAAAAATATAGTAGTTTTGTCCAAAAATCTAATATTTTTAGACTATCCATACTATACACATTAACATTAGTGACTAATATGGTTGATAACTCTCGTTCATGTGGTAACTTTTGTGATGAGTGGCTACAGTCCTTGTCAATCCAAAAAATATATCAGGTTACGATCCTCGATCTTTTTAATTAAATAAAAATTGTTAGTTATTAATGTTAGTTAACTTTTACTTTAGTTAGTAACCTTACTAACTTATTTATTGACTAACTAACTTTTGATTGTGTGGAAGTATTACATTCTTCTTCCCTTAGAGAGATCAAGATGTCCTCATCTTGAGAGAAACCATGGGTATTTTTTATGAAGATCATTCTCATCCATCCATGTAGCATCTTCTTCAAGATAATCCTTCCACTGGACAAGGTATTCTCTAAGGGTTCTACTTCTCAATTTTCTCTCACTTACATCAATTACTCTATCAAGTTGTAGCTCAAGGACTCATTGGTTAGCTATTACAACTTGTTGATCATCAAGGATATGGTTCGAGTTAGCTACATATGCTTTCAATAAGCTAACATGAAATACATTGTGGATTTTTATATTCTCAAGGAGTTGTATCTTATAAGCACTTGGCCCACAATATCTTAGACTTAGCTTCTTAAATTTTCCTAAATACAAAAAACTCTTCTTTGGACGGACATAGATGAAGGCCATGTCTCCCTCTTTGAAGATTCATTCTTGCCTTTTTAAATCAGCATATGCCTTTTGTCGGTCCTTGGCAACTAGAATATCCTGTGTGATAATCTTGATTTGATCATCCATTTCTTCTAACATTTTTCTTGAAGCTTCTACCCTTAGAGTAGGATTGAAAAAATTAAGTGGCATACGACAATCTTGACCATATAATGCCTGAAATGGAGTCATTTGAATACTTTGATGATAGGATGCATTATAAGCAAATTCCATTAAGGATAGATACTAAATCCATATTTTAGGTTCCTTGCTACAATATAGCATGCAAAATATCCTCAATCAGTTGATTAACTTGTTTTGTCTGCCCAACCATCAGTTTATGGATGATAAGCAGTACTATTCAAATGGCTTCAAATAAACTCTTCCAAAAATGTGATGTGAAAAGAGAATCCCAATCAATGATGATCCTTTTAGGTAACCAATATAACCTAAAAATCTCTTTTATAAAAATTCTTGCAATACCTAAAGCTTTGTTATTGGTTTTTACTGAAATAAGATTAGCGACCTTTATTAGCATGTCCACTATTACCATTATTGAGTTATATCTTCCTTGTACATAAGGTAACCCAGCTACAAAGTCCATTCTCATAAACTCCCATTTCATTTGGGGAATGTCAAGTGGCTCGAGTTTTTCTGGTAACTTGACATGTTCAGATTTTACCCTTTGGTAATTTAGACATTGAGTAACATACTTAAGTACATTGCCCTTGAGTCTTTGCCCTAGTAATAGCTTTTCATGATAGCATTAAGAGTTTTTTCATACCCCATGTGTCCTAAAAAAGGAGAGTCATGTGCTTCCCAAAGTATCCTTCTCTTGAGAGTCTTACTTGAAGGAATTCATAGTCTCATTCTGAAATAAATAAGTCCTTCATCTTCATCTGTAGAGAATCCTTGATACTTGGTCTTGAGTTTGGAATCTTGTTTCTTATTGTGAACTTCCCAAAAGAATTGTTGATAGGCCGGGTCCTTATTTGCTTCATCCTTAGTCAACTCAATGATAGGATTAGTTGGCATTGATACCATTGTAGTCACAGTTTCTACCCTAGATGGTTCTTCAACGATAAGAGCATTAAGGAAGGCCTTATGACTAAGGGCATCTACTGCTACATTTTTTTTACCAGGTCCAAACTTAACTTTAAAGTCATACTCCTATAGAATTTCGATCCACTGTCGTTGCCTCATATTAAGATCAGGTTGAGTAAAAATCCACTTAAGGCTTTTATGATCCGTGACTAAGGAAAACTTATTTCCAAGAAAGTAATGTCTCCATAATGTGAGAGCATGAATCACAACTAACAACTCTAGGTCATCATGAGTAGCATATCTCTTTTCATGGGCTTTCAATTTTCTTGAAGAGTAAGCTATAGGATGACCTTTCTGCATTAGTACACATCCCAATGCAAGAGAGATGGCATCTTTGACAACTTCAAATTCCTTGCTTAAGTTAGGTAGCCTTAAGATAGGAGCAATTACCAAACTATGCTTTAGTTGCTCAAAGCTAGACTATTCAATTAGCGTCTAGTTAATGGAAACTTGCGTTTTGAGTAGGTCTGTAAGAGGTGTTGCAATTTGGGCATAGTTTTTTATGAATATCCTATACCATCCTATTGAATCTAGAAAAAGTCTCACTTCCTTGATAGTGGATGGGGGTGGATAATCTTGAACATCTTTGACCTTGGTAGGATCTACTAATATATCTTCATCAGACACTATGAATCCCAATTATTCAATCTTCCTTTTGAATAAGACACACTTCTTTTTCTTGGCATACAGCTTATGTGTTCTCATTGTCTCTAGGACAATGCGATGATGTGGTTCATGATCTTCTTCCTCATAATAAGTTAGGGCATCATCAAAGAATACAAGAAAAAAATCATCAAGATGAGGCCTGAAAATGTCCTGCATTAGCCTTTTGAAGATAGTTGGAGCATTTGTCAGCCCAAATGACATCTCAATGAATTCAAAATGACTGTATCTTGTGTTAAAGGTGGTATTTGGAATATCTTCATTCTTGACTCTGATCTAGTAATATCCTAACCAAAGATCAATCTTAGAAAAGATCCTTGACCCTTGTAGACAATCAAGAAGCTCATCTATCCTCAAGATTGGGCACTTATTCTTTACAGTTACCTCGTTTAGTCATCGGTAATCCATACAAAGATGGAGAGTTTCATCTTTCTTATTTTGAAATAATATTAGGGCTCCCCATGGTGAACTACTTGGCCAAATATACCCTTTTTCTATAGTTGTTTGAGTTGCTCTTTTAGTTCAATGGCGTCATGAATAGATATTTTGTAAGGTCTCTTTGCCAATGGAGCAGCTTCTAGAACAAGTTTGATCTCATGAACTTTCTAGAGGTAACTAAATTAGCTCTTTAGAAAATATGTCAGTGTACTCGTTTAACTATGATGGTTCTTCGTTTGTCTGACTATCTTGATTTACCTTGTTAAGCTTGATCAAGTAAACAGGTAATCCCTTCTTCAAGCCGTTCACAATTCAAGAAGGTTTTGCTAATTGAACTTTAGGCTTTCTTGTCGTTTCACCTTGTGTAGTTGCTATTTCACTGTTCAAATCCTGAAATGTGACTTGACCTTTTCCACAATGGATATGAGTATCATTGGGAATCAGCTAATCCATTCCTAGTAAACATTCATTAGCTCCTAAGTTCATTACTCTGAACCTCATACTTGAAAGGTTTTCTTGACAGTTTGCTATGTAGAAAGTACTTTCTTTCCATTTGCTAATTCCATAAGTAATTTTGATTTACTATATCTATTCCTAACTTTTTAGCACACTTGGGAGAAATAAGTGATGTGTGTACTTCCAAAGTCAATCAAAACTTTAAATGATTTACCTCGGTGACTAGCTCATGTTTGTATTACTGAATATTGATGATTTTTTGTGGAATGTAGCATGAAAAATTACTCTTTCAATATCTTCTTTGATAGTAAGGCCTTCCTCCCTATTAGTCTCTTTTAGAAAAACTGAAATTTAAGAGGTTTCAATGGAAAATTAGAGTTCCATTATTTCTCTGATTGATAAAGTATTAATCAATCTTTATTACAATGGGCAAACAAGGGAATCAAATGAGAAGAAATACATTATTCAAATAGCTCACAACTCATCTTATTTTCTTCCAGAAAAGGATTTCCTAGTACATCTAAGCATGACACTTTGATACATCCTTTATGAAGTAACTTGGATTCAGAGAGTAGATATCTAGGTAGAAGGAAACTTGTCTTAGGTTGTGTTTTTAAAAAATATTTTTCTTATGCTTACGTCGTATTCTATACTAATTGCACTCTGATACCAACTCTGAGGTGCCCACCCTTTGTAGTCCATCAGTAGGTTTTCCAAATGATGTCGCCCAACGCTCCCTTGGAACATCATGGGGTTTGTCACTTAGACCTCACCAAGTCTACATTTGCAACAAAAGTATTCCGGCCGAACCCACTAGGATTGACTTGAATTTTCGGGTCCCTAATATTAAACGGGTCTCCTAACAGCCAGTTAGCATCAATAATTTCGAGTTCCCACTTCTATATGATTACTTGATCTAAAGTAGACTTGCCATTGCACTTGGTTCAAAGAGAATGGGAGACAGAGTGGAGTGCGGTATATCAATCCTCCTACCCATAAGTCAAAATCCCATTGCCGATTTAGAAAAGCTCTCAGCTAACCAGGGCCACCCTACCATTGGATGGACCCATCGGGGGTTACGCATTTTTAGTATTTTTAATTACCTACAACACATTTATTGGAACATATACAACCAACTTCCTTAATTAGTCCATTAAATCACATGTTCCTTCACATAATTTATCTCATGGACATGCATACAATTCAAAAAATCCTTGGATAAAACAAACTTCTTTATTATTTTGGAAGCTTATTACAATTTTCATCTTTCCAACCATGTGAAAGATACAAAAAATTCCACAAGGGTATTCTTTCCACCAAGATTCCACCCTTGTAACTAGTATTTAGGGTTCCACGATCCCATCCTTCGTCACGAAGGGGCTCATCAGATTCTAGGAACAATGTAGGATTTACGACCAGAGCACCCCCTAGCACCCACATTTCCTACTACCCGAGACTATCCCTATGAACAGACCTTTGACTATGAAGCCAGTTTAAGCCTCTCAAAGTAATAATCATGACCCCCTTAGAGTAGAATGTCATAGCTATCTGGGGGTAGCCTAGTGTGACCTTTCCTTTTATCCTGTTTGTCAATGTTCTTAATCAAAGATCTAGATTCTGGCAAAAACAAACAGTCCTTTCAAATGTATATCAAATGATGCAATGACAATCACACAATCATGCAATTCATAGCTTCCATATCCAAGGTAGACGTTATCCTAAAGTAACCTTATATTCTATTGAGGATTTTTCTTCCCATAAAGAAGTGTTGAGTATATCTCTTACAACATGCTAAGCAAGGCATGAATTTCCCATTGGGCTATCTTACCCAACATAAGTGAAATTTCTTAAAGAAATATATTGTGCTAATAACTTAATGAGATGACTTACAGGTCCTTTAAATAGAGTTTCACTTTTTAAGCGCTAGTCAATACTTAACCTTATCGCATTTGACAATAATTATATCGAGTTATTTTACTAATATTGAGCATGCATAAAGTCAAATGTGCAATAACCTCTTGCAACTATTTCCATCATGATTCTATGATTTAGAGACTCAATTAGTCTAACTATAAATCATAGCGATTAATGGTTTATGCATGTACTAGTATGCTTTCTAGATGAAACTATCAATTTGTGTAAGTGTAAAATATAGAAGCTAATATTATAAGTAATTAATTATTATACGAATGCTATCCACAATCTAACAAGTAGCTCTTGTATCATTTGATGCAAAGGCTAACATTTATTTTTTTGTTGAAATTTGATATAAACCTTATTATTTTATGTGGCAAAATAATAGCCTAGTAGTGAATAACTTGGTTTGGGACGACATCATTGGAAATTTCATCTTTGCTCATGCTCATCTTTGCCACGCCTGATGTTCCATTGGTAGTAGCAACTCTGACAACCTTGCGCACTCCCATATCTCTGGAAATATCCATTTCTTGACCAGTTGCGGTGGTTCCCATGGTCATTCCACCTCATCACTTTGGAGTCATCCTTCACAAGTGGATTCAAGAGATAAAGAAGGAGGAATGAATTCGAGATGGGAGAGCATAAAAGAAGATGGGTTAGTCGAAGACTGAGGCAGGGGAGATTGAGCTAACTCTCTCTCTCGCAGCCTCTCAAGGTAACTTCTCTCTCTCTCTCTCTCTCTCTCTTGATAGCTCCATCTTGCAGCCTCTTAGAGGCATATCCTTCTACCTCCCTCTCTCTACCTTTCTCACACACCTTGTCGGGGTCTCCTTGTATTCTTCTAAATTGCTCCCTATGCCTCTTATTTATAATAACTGAATTAGAGAAGAAGGGTTGTGGTGGATGAGAAGAAGAGATCTTTATGAAGGGTATGTTGGAAAAATTAACGATCTAATACTCAAATCACAATTCTGATGGTTCCATTGGCTTCGAAAGGGCGGTAAAACCTCATGACACTTGGTCAGAAATCTTTTAGATCACTCCTTCTTCTCCCTATTCAAAGTGCTATTTTGCTGTCTGTAAACGCAATCCCGATGTGCGCAATTTCGCCAATCCTTCTTCTTTTCATTAAATCTCCAAAACTAGTTGAAAAAAATCACTTTTTTTTACATGACATCCTGTTCTAGAATTTTCCATAGCTTTTTAGAATATTTACAAAAACATAATCCATAATATAAAAAATATATTAGTTTTGTTCAAAAATCTAATATTTTTGGACTATCCATACTATTGACATTATTAACATGACTAATATGGCTCATAAATCTCATTCACGTGGTAACTTACATAATGGGTGGCCACACTCCCTATCAATCTAGGAAAAATATCAGGTTATGATCCTCGACTTTTTCATTAAATAAAAATTGTTAGTTATTAATGTTAGCTAGTTTTACTTTAGTTAGCCTTTAGTTAGTAACCTTACTAACTTATTAATTGACTAACTAACTTTCGAACTAATCAACTAACTTTTAATTGCGTGGAAGTATTAGATGTATCTCAATCAACTGACCATATTTTGACAATGGATGCCATTCCATAGGTATCTATTTGGTATTGTCACCTTGGATACATATCCTTGAAAGGAATGAAAATGCTTACATGTTTACAGTATCTTCTGCCCCTTGACTATAAGTGCTTTGAGTTTTGTGATCATTGTTTATATGGCAAACATACATGTAATTTGCATAAAATGTGTGCTATGACACGCTTGGGTGAGCCATTGGCTCTTGTTCATTTGGATATATGTGGTCCCATGCCTTGCAAGTCGTTAGGTGGCGAGAGGGATGTTAAGTGCTAGTTGACTACCCTATACACTCCACTCTAGAATGGTATAGTTGGTGCATGAATGTGATGATTCATGAGCGAGTTTGTAGTATGCTTAACGAGGTAGGCTTACCACAATATATATGGACTGAGGTAGTTAGTACTGCCATATACTTGATAAATCAGTCCCCATGTACTGCTCTTGACTACCAAGTTTTAGATGAGGTATGATTTGGAAATATCCCTCATACGATCATTTACGTGTCCTTGATTGTGAGGCTTTCTACCATGTACCCAAGGACAAGTGCAATAAGTTGGATCCTAAGTCTAGGAAATGCATCTTTCTTGATTAAGAAGATGTAGGTGAGATGGGCTATTGCCTATGGGATCTGTAGGCATGGAAGGTTATTTGTAGTCACCATGATATTGTTTTCCATGAGGAGATAATGCATAAGTAGTCTGAGCTTGTTGTTGAGGCATATATGGTGACGTTCCAGGATGAGCCTCATATTGTTGTATAGCTAGCTAGACAGCCTACATTAATATTTGACGCCCCCAAGCCCCAGGTCCCTGATACTCCACAAGATGTATAGGCCATGCAATCAGAGTATGACTCTACAAATAAATCATATGTTGGATTTGATTTCATTATTTGTAGCAAGCATGCTTTGCCATAAAAGTGGGTGTACATGTTGAAAAATACTTTAGATGCCCAAAGCTAGCATACAAGCTAGATTGGTTGCTAAGTATTTTAACTGAGAGCATGATGTGGAATTTGATGAAGTCTTCTCTCTTGTTGTGATGATGACTATCCTATAGATGGTCCTGGCTTTGGTTGCTCAGCTTGACTTAGATATTTATCACATGGATGTCAATATAACTTTTCTTCATGGAAACTTGCATGATGAAATGTACATGGAGTAGTATAAGGGCTTTGTAGAACCTGGTGGGAACAACCTAAAGTGTGCAAATTGAGAAAGAGCATTTATGGCCTTAAGCAAGAACCTAGAGAATGGTACCACAAGTTTGATGCTTTTATGCATTCAAAGGGATATTCCCACAATGTTACGGATTCGTGTTTATACACAAAGAAGGCTTGTGATAGCACCCTTATGATTTTGATTCTCTATGTGGATGATATGTTGATGGGAGTGCTCATGATGAGTTTGATGCCTTGAAATGTTAGCTCATGAAGAGCCGTGAGATGGAGGATATAGGACAGCACTTACATATTCTTGGGATGCGTGTTATGTGCACTCACTCTAAGGATCTCCTCACCTATCCCAGAATGAGTACATTTTGAAGGTCCTTAAGCAACTTCATCTATAGGATGTTAAGCCTATTGGTTGTCCTTTACCTTCTCACGTGAAGGTTAGACTGATTGATTGTAATCTGATAAGCAGAAGGCCAAGATAGCGAAGATCTCTTATGCCTCTGTAGTGGGAAGTTTGATACGTGCCATGACAGCCACTCGTCTTGACATAGCATTTGCAATGGGAGTTGTGGTACGCTATAAAGCTCTATTTGGAAAATGCCATTGGGATGTCATCAATGGTATCATGAGGTACTTGAAGAGCACAACAGCTATGTACATACGTTATGATAGCTACGATACACGAGTCATGGGGTACACTAACTTTGATTATGGAGGACATGTAGATAGTAGGAAGTCCACCTTTGGCTATGTTTTCACTTTTTTTGGAGGTGATGTTTCTTAGATGTCTAGGGTGTAGAAATGCATGTCTCTATCTACTACACAGAGACAATGTATATTGTAACCACCAAGGCTTGCAAGGAGGCTCTCTAGCTAGGTTTTGTGGTGGTAGACCTTGGCATTATTGATGTGGTTTCTACCCTGCATTCGGATTCTATGAGTGCTATTCAATTGGCTAAGAATCTAGTATTCAATGCAAAGATGAAGCACATTGAGGCGTATTACCACTTTATTCGAGAAGTCAATTCGGACAAGACCATTGAGCTTGTCAATATCTCAACAAATCAGAATCCTGTAGATCTACTCACTAAAAGTCTCTCAGTGGAGCATTTTTTCTTCCTTAGAAAGTTGATGGGTGTTGGATGAGATGACGTCTTTCATTATCCCATTATACTTATGTATAATCATACTTTGTTACATTTGTCTTATTCTCTCCTCACTAGGGGAACATTTTCCTTTAAGTGGGCGGCTATTGGGGATAAAGGTCATGTATCTAGTTGCCCATATATTAGTTACACTAAGAGTACCCACATATCCGCACATCTATACACTGCAAGCGGTAGGTGCCCATCGTTATTACTTGATTCTTTATTCTTTTAGTGACATTTGAATAAAGGGAAGGCCGGTCACACATTGTGATTATTGGAGTTTCCACATCTTGTATATCTCTCTCTCTGAGGATCACAAATTAAGATTTTGCCCATGAATTCCATATTTTGGGCTTCCAAGGATAATCCAAGATAACACTAATAATCTCCCAAAGAGTACTTATAATGCTCTTTCAAGGCAAGAGTAATTAGATGCAATAATTACAAGTGAAAGTAGAGCATGTTCTCTTCATAAACCATAAGAGTAGAAAATGGAACATCAATGAGACAAGAATCAGCCCAAAAAAAGTTTTGGGCTGCATATGACAGTCCAAAATCAGAGTTTAATGTCTCCCAAAGATCTCTTCTTGATAGATAAGAGATTCTACAACAAGTGGTAGGTACATAAGGCGTTGTCCTTCTCTTCTTCTTCACAAATACATGTACCTCTTGAACCATACAAGAGGTGCTTTGAAAAATAGAGATTCACCGCATAAAAGAGCAAGCTCGAACCGTTAAGAACATCCCACAAGCCTTGATAATTTAGATCAAGAAGTGGAACAAGAGGCTCTCTTGATAGGAAAGAGTTGCTGCCCCATAGACATAGATACAAACAATGTTCATAGCTTCCTTTTGTCTTCTTCAATGAGCATAAAAATCCCCCCTAAATGGACTATTGCCCTCCTCTTTATACATATTTAGCATGTTTCTCACATACAAGAGTGGCCTTCCATTTTCTTCAATGCATGGGAAGAGTGGTACTTACATGTCAAGTAGAGTCCTCTTCAGTTGCTTGTGGTTGCATGGCCTTAGCTCCTCCTTTGTGTGATAGTCTATGAGCTCCTTCCATCTCTCTTAGCTTGTGCCCTCTTTCAGCCTCTCCCAACCCATAAAATGCAGCGAAAAGAGCTAGCTTCATCTTGCACTTCATGAAGCTCACGGCTAAGTCAAATAGGCAAGTGTTACACCATATACAATGTCTCATACTTATCCAACTTAATCAACTTTAACCTCTTTTTGAATCTTCTTATCAAAATAGTTGTAAACTTTGAATGTCATGGTCACACAAGCATATCATATGCTTCATGAAAACATGGCCTAAGGTACCTTGCTAACTCACTTTAATTATCATGTGTACTAACACCATGTCATAAACTGGTGGACTTAGTTGTTTAAGATTTATTACACTAGGCAAGTCTTTATACTTGTAGAATGTCTAGGATACAAGTGACTGAGTGATACATGTAAAGAATAAAAGTTTTATTTTTAAACCATGGGAAAGAAATCCCATGACATTCACCCCCTTCAATGTTAAACCGCGTCTTCAAGAGATAAGTAGATTCAAGTGAATGTTTTTAGATTCAGTAAAAACTTCACATTCTTCAGTTCATCATATAATTTGGCTTTACTTGGAAAGACAAATTTATACATAAGATGGTTGAATAAATGGGTTAAGAGCTTGAAACTTATGGTCACAAAGATGGACGATTTGCAAACACGAGTACAACTTCGATTGATACAAGAAGAGTCTTGCCCTTCCTTGCCTATGAATATAGCCACCTATTTTAGCCTAGGCATGAAGAAGATCTACAAGATACATTCTCTTTTTTTCAACTGATTAGTACAATAAAGATAGAGGTTCAAGATAAAGATTGCCTATATCATTCTTTGAATGATTCAAGGTTATGGAACTAGCATTACTGTTGTCATTTTTTCATAAAAGGATCATGAGATTCATGACTTAGATCAATGTAACTTGAATAAAGCAACTGTATAAAAGCTTCAGCTTATGGATTGATTGTTATGGAAACCAGGTTTAATTCCAAAGTATGGCAAGAAATTACCAAAAGACTTCTTTGAAACCTCCCTTGAATAAAGAGGAAGTAAGATACTATGTAGAGCGAAATACAAGTCTAGTTTGTACTTGCAATTATTGTAGATGACGTAGAATCTATGATTACAGGTTTCAGCCCTAAATTACTCTATTTTAGGCTAAGAAGAAGAGGCTAAAAGTATCACATAATAGTTCCAAAAGATGTCCTTGAAACTTTCTTAAAAAGAGTATAGCTTGTAATCACTCATGTGTACTAGGAACAGTCCCATGATTTACCAAGATTACAAAAGTGGATCACAAATTAAGCTTGAAAACATGAATTTCCTGTTTTGGGCTGCCAAGGATAATCCAATATAGCACCAATAATCTCCAAAAGAGTACTTGCAATGCTCTTTCAAGGCAAAAGTAATTAGATGCAACAATTACAAGTCAAAGTAGAGCATGTTCTCTTCATAAACCATAAGAGTAGAAAATGGAACATCAACGAGACAAGAATCAGCCCAAAGAGAGTGTTGGGTTGCATATGACAGTCCAAAATCAGATTTTAATGTCTCCCAAAGATCTCTTCTTCATAGAGAAGAGAGTCTACAACAAGTGGTAGGTACATAAGGCATTGTCATTCTCTTCTTCTTCACAAACACATATACCTCTTGAACCATAAAAGAGGTGCTTTGCAAAATAGAGATTCAGCCCATAAAAGAGCAAGCTTGAACCTTTAAGAACATCCCAAAAGCCTTGATAATTTAGATCAAGAAGTGGAACAAGAGGCTCTCTTGATAGGAAAGAGTTACTGCCCCATAGACATAGATACGAACAATGTTCATAGCTTCCTTTTGTCTTCTTCAATGAGCATAAAAATCCCCCCTGAATGGGTTGTTGCCCTCCTCTTTTTACAAATTTAACCTATTTCTCACATACAAGAGTGGCCTTCCATTTTCGTCAATACATGGGAAGAGTGGTACTTACATGTCAAGTAGAGTCCTCTTCAGTTGCTTGTGGTTGCATGGCCTTAGCTCCTCCTTTGTGTGGTAGTCTATGAGCTCCTTCCATCTCTTTTAGCTTGTGCCCTCTTTCAGCCTCTCCCAACCCATAAAATGCGGCGAAAAGAGCTAGCTTCATCTTGCACTTTATGAAGCTCACGACTAAGTCATATAGGCAAGGGTTACACCATATACAATGTCTTATACTTATCCAACATAATCAAATTTAACCTCTTTTTGAATCTACTTATCAAAATAGTTTTAATCTTTGAATCCCATGGTTGCACAAGCATATCATATGCTTCATAAAAACATAGCCTAAGGTACCTCGCTAAGTCACTTGAATTATCATGTGTACTAACACCATGTCATAAATTGGTGGACTTAGGTGTTTAAGATTTATTGCACTAGGCAAGTCTTTATACTTGTAGAATGGCTAGGATACAAGTGATTGAGTGATACATGTAAAGGATAAAGGTTTTATTTTTAAACCATGGGCCAGAAATCCCATGACATTCACCCCCTCCAATGTCGCAACACGTACGGCTGAAGGTCATCACAAGGGTTTGGTAAGAAAACTTGACAAGACAGATGGAGATGTGTCTTCAAGAGATAAGTAGATTCAAGTGAATGTTTTTAGATTTAGGAGGAACTTCACATTCTTCAGTTCATCATATACTTTTTCTTTACTTGGAAAGAAAAATTTATACATATGATGGTTGAATAAATGGGTTAAGAGCTTGAAACTTATGGTCACAAAGATGGACGATTTGCAAACAAGAGTACAACTTCGATTGATACAAGAAGAGTCTTGCCCTTCCTTGCCTATGAATATAGCCACCTATTTCAGCCTAGGCATGAAGAAGATCTACAAGATACATTCTTTTGTTTTCAACTGATTAGTACAATAAAGATAGAGGTTCAAGATAAAGATTGCCTATATCACTCTTTGAATGATTCAAGGTTATGGAACTAGCATTATTGTTGTCAGTTTTTCATAAAAAGATCATGAGATTCATGACTTAGATCAATGTAACTTGAATAAAGCAACTGTATAAAATCTTCGGCTTATGGATTGATTGTTATGGAAAACCAGGTTTAATTCCAAAGCATTGCAAGAAATTACCAAAAGACTTCTTTAAAACCTCCCTTGAATAAAGAGGAAGTAAGACACTATGTAGAGCGAAATACAAGTCTACTTTGTACTTGCAATGATTGCAGATGAAGTAGAATCAATGATTATAGGCTTCAGCCCTGAATTACCATTTTTTAGGCTGAGAAGAAGAGGCCAAGAGTATCACATAACAGTTCCAAATGATGTCCTTGAAACTTTCCTACAAACAGTCTAGCTTGTAGTCACTCATGTGTACTAGGAACAACCCATGGTTTACCAAGATTACAGTAGAGGATCACAAATTAAGCTTTAGCCCATGAATTCCTTGTTTTGGGCTGCCAAGTATAATCCAAGATAACACCAATAATCTCCCAAAGAGTACTTGCACTGCCCTTTCAAGGCAAGAGTGATTAGATGCAGCAATTATAAGTGAAAGTAGAGCATGTTCTCTTCATAAACCATAAGAGTAGAAAATGGAACATCAATGAGACAAGAATCAGCCCAAAAAAAGTTTTGGGCTGCATATGATAGTCCAAAATCAGAGTCTAATGTCTCCCAAAGATTTCTTCTTGATAGAGAAGAGAGTCTACAACAAGCGGTAGGCACATAAGGCATTGTCCTTCTCTTCTTCTTCACAAATACATGTACCTCTTTAATTGTACAAGAGGTGCTTTGCAAAACAAAGATTCAGCCCATAAAAGAGAAAGCTTGACCCTTTAAGAAAAGATCACAAGCCTTGATAATTTAGATCAAGAAGTGGAACAAGAGGCTCTCTTGATAGGAAAGAGTTGCTGCACCATAGACATAGATACAAACAATGTTCATAGCTTCCTTCTGTCTTCTTCAATGAGCATAAAAATCTCCCCTGAATGGGTTGTTGCCCTCCTCTTTATACAGATTTACCCTATTTGTCACATCCAAGAGTTGCCTTCCATTTTCGTCAATACATGGAAAGAGTGGTACTTACATGTCAAGTAGAGTCATCTTCAGTTGCTTGTGGTTGCATGGTCTGAGCTCCTCCTTTGTGTGGTAGTCTATGAGCTCCTTCCATCTCTCTCAGCTTGCACCCTCTTTCAGCCTCTCCCAACCCATAAAATTCAAGGAAAAAAGCTGGCTTCATCTTGCACTTCATGAAGCAGGACTAAGTCATATAGGCAAGTGTTACACCATATACAATGTCTTATACTTATCCAACTTAATCAACTTTAACCTCGTTTTGAATCTTCTTATCAAAACAATTGTAAACTTTGAATGTCATGGTTGTACAAACATATCATATGCTTCATAAAAACATAGCCTATGGTACCTCGCTAAGTCACTTGAATTATCTTGTGTACTAACACCATGTCATAAATTGGTGGACTTAGGTGTTTAAGATTTATAGCATTATAGGCAAGTCCTTATACTTTGAGCATGTCTAGAATATAAGTGACTAAGTGATACATGTAAAGGATAGATGTTTTATTTTTACACCATGGGCAAGAAATCCCATGACAACGTTTTCATTATCTTTAAGTAGAGTCCAATTGTATAAGAGGTCTAGGTCATGTACTAGTCCATTTCCAATTCATCTCTTCTAAGAGATCTTTGAGAGGTTTCATGTTGGTTGTAGGGTTGCACACTAATTTCCTCATTACATACTCAAGGATCTTGTGTAGTTCCAATTTGTTTGTTGGAATATGATATGCCATAGAAAATGTCTTCTTTCTTGAGCTTTGTGCCATCATGCATAGAGGTACCATAGGTAAGGTATTTCTCTTGGGTGTAAGCCTCTTTGTTAAAAAGGTGCTTTCCTTTTCATCTCCCTCTTATAATCATCCTCATCATTAGAGAATGGCAAGTCAATGGTTGCAAGAACATGCATCCAATCATGCTTGTCCTTAGGATGGGGAATGTATTTGGTTAATGGACTGTAGTTGGGCTTGCTCTGTGATTCCCCTTTGAGCATGGCAGAAATGGCCTTGAGATTGATTGGTGTCATCTTCCAAGTGTCCATATCCACGTGAATTCCCTCCTTTCTATTTCCGAAAAACATCATTCTATTACCCCAATCCTCTATCACATGGACACTTCGCACCCAATAAGATGTCATAATCCATGCCTTTCATCACAATGAAGTTCATTGAAAACTGGACTCTTGCAATCATAATTGGACAATCCTTTGATACTCGAAATGATCAAAGCTTTGCACCATCTAATATATATATATATATAATATAGTAGTTTTGATAAGTGAACTTCCCCATGCTTGTAACTTTGTGTGGCTAAGAATTCTCACTCATGCCTCTCTATCTACAATGCCTTTTTGCATCACATTTCCCAATTCCACAATGGTAGGTAAGACCGCATGCATCTCAGTTCCTTCCTAGAATACATTGATATGTAGTGACCCTTTCACAAGAGAGGATATTACACTTGGAATGTGAGTGTCATTATCCACTTCCCTTTCTATTTTTGTTCTCTCTTGCCTCTCAACCCATGCCTTAAATGTACTCCATAACCCTAAGTTTTGACTCATTAGTTTCCCTAAAGGCAACAACACGTATTGATACAAGAGCTGCTAGCAATTCTGCATCAACTTCATTACTTACATTCTTATTGGGTGGTTGAGTGTCCATCTCTAGATTTGGTTGAGATAAGGTGGGCCTCTGGATGGATGTAAGGTTCTTGTCCTTGACTAGTGTTGGTCATATGTTATCCTATTCCTCAGGGTATTAGGAGGAGATGTGTTCAAGAAGACTGCAATTCCAACACATCACTCGTTTCTGTGACTGCCTTCCTCCAAACCCTCATCCTATTTCTCTACCCAATATCATCACCGAGATAGGCATGTATCCATTAGAAATGGGTTTCTCTCTTCATCGTATGAGATGTAGGGGTTTACATAAGGCTCCTACTTGAGTGGTTTCCCTACATAATCATAGGAATATTGCTTTGTGGCAAGGTAATGATTGGTACTGGAGGCCTAGGTCCTTGATCATTGGGGGTACATAGAGCTTATGGAGCTCCTTGACCAAATTAGAATTGGAAATTCATTGGATTCTATGGTTGATAAGGTTATTAGTATGGTAAGTGTCAAGGAAGATTTTCAATGGATAGCTTCACATCCGTACCTACCGTAAGTAGTACAAGTCCTAAGTCTCAGCTTAGGACACTCTTTCAAAACAGATGGTTACCTCTGTAGTGTGCACACTGGATATTTGTTCTAGTAGGTTTTTATAAGACATCTTGAATTTTGACAATCTCTACCTTGAGGTTAGAAATATCCTAAGAGAAGTCCACTCCCTTTCCTTTATCTTGCGTTTCAGATGTTGTTTGCTCGTTATGTATGGTAGATCTTTCACTATGAATAGTGATGATTCATGCTAAATGTGTGGCATTGCTAATCCTTTTCTTTAGATCATCTAACCTTATGGCCTCATCAAATACATTTGCCAATACGCCTCTCTACAGGCTCGAGTTGCTAACTAGGGCTTTGTATAACTCCTCATTTTTTGTCATGTTAATAAAGGCAATTTGACACAGCCCCAGGCATAGGTCTCTCAAGTTTTGGGATCCCCTTGTAGAGACTTGTCCCATGGGTGACATAGTCTCAGATTTTTTCCTTGTCCTTTTAGGTCACATTCATGAGCTTGACGATTAGATTTTTAGGGTACTTAGCTTCTGAGAAGTGTTTGATAAACAAGCTACTGAGAGTGCCATTTGTTCCTTTTGATGTCATTGAGGCTTGTAAACCATGTTCGGCCTTTTTCCCCTAGACACAACCCAAAATCTTGTGCTCTCTTGTCAACATCCATGTGATTGTTTTCCTCACATACCTAGTCAAAATTTTCAAAAAAGCTATAAGGATCATCTCTAGCCCTGTACTTGTCAACTTGCTTTGTGAAAATTAGAATTTTTGCTTATCTTCTAGTCCCTAGTGCTACTCCTAATTCGGTCAAGAGAGTGGTGGCTAATGTAGGAGTTCCCTTCCCTATGGAGATCCTATCCAATAACTGCTTGAGAAGGAGTTCACAGGGACTAAAGTTGGCATTGGATGTCTCTACCTCCCCGACTTCTTTTGCATTTGACATTCCTCCAGCTCGATCCAAGATGTATCGGATTTGACCCAGCTTTGTCTCCTTTTTTTGCTTGTCTAACCTTTGATTTCAATCATTACCATCCAACACTTTCTTCTTTCCTATGTCTATACTTGTAACATTTGTAGATCTACCTAAAGATGTGGGGCTAATCCTTAGTCTCCTAGACGAAGGGCTACTAACTGTAGATGTAGTACCAGATGATGTAGCTAGTACACTAAAGCTCCATAGTTGTTCCTTTTCTTTCTACACATAGCTATCATGATCATTATTATCATCTACTACATCACCAATAAATGCATACTTACTGCTTATCTCATAAAAAATCACTACAAGGAAATGGGCAAATAGCAACGGCCGTTTGCGATGTAAAATACCGGCGTCACTATTAGTGTCACTAACAACACCACAAAATTTTTGCGACGCTCCCCAATTGGTCCTAATACCTAATGATTTGATGTTCATTCCAAGATAATTATTTAAACTATTTTTGGAATGATAAAATTAGAATATTATCCAATCTAAACACCAAAGTGTTGGATCTTTTTCTTGTTGATTAAGATTTGACAGCAGCTAGGTACTTAATATAGAAGATGAAAGAAGAATATGTGCAATTAAAGGATACAATTTGTATTTTTGTGGCCATTCAAAAGTGAATATTGAGACATCAAAAAGAGGATATGTGAGGAGGCATGAGATATGAATAAATGAGAAAATGGCTCTAGTGTGGCAGCAAGCTTGTTGATTGAAAGAAGATTCTTACAGAGGTTTGAAATGTAGTGCACCTTGGAGATGGTGATTAGAGTAAAACATAAGGGACCCCCATGATTTTTCGTTTGTAGATAGGTGGACGTTGATCAAGAATACATTTTGGAAATTTGGGCAAATATTAAGAGAAAAACCCTATTTTTAACTTGTTTTGTGTGAGAAATACGTAAATTTTTGTATATATAAGCTATAATTCAAGCTAAAAATTTAGCTCAATGACTAAGAAAACCTCTGAAAAAGAGCCTTTGGGTGAAATATTGATCATTGTGGATAGCCAGATGTGAAGATCTCCATAGTCTTAAGCTTGCTAGGTACTGTTTTCTCCCAATGTTACTTACAAGGGACCATCACAAGTGACAAAGTTGGATATCCACTAATGATGGTGAGTCATGTGATGGGCAATGCCCATATCCAGGAAACATTTCTCTTAGGGAAGGGTGGGCTACTGAGACATGATGCAAATATTTAAGGTGGTATTAGATCCCCTTTATAAGTCTTAATTGATGTGAGTGTGCTAAGGCTTTATTTTATGAAAGCCTTTGCAAGGGCCAACGTGGCCAATGTTGCTGCTATTATTATTGGGTATTATTTCTTCTTAGTGGAAACTTGTTCTCTTGATGGCGTTGTCTTTTGCACTATGAAGAAAATCCACAACAATATATAAATATAAAATCATCCCATGCATAATAAAGTCACAACCATATAGAAAATAAATATAAAATCATCTTCTATAACAAGTAAAGCTTCATCAAATAGAGTTTACCACTTTTCAAGGAACTGTGCGATTGAGTGCCCTTCCTGCATAGTGAAGTTGATAAGTTTGTGTAATGTAGTAACTTGATGGATTTCATCTTTCTTTTCATAGATATCCTGAAACTTCTCCTAATTATGAGTGGCAATATCCATGCTACATACCATTTACATGTCGTAATTATTGCAATAAAAAATTATATTCGTTGAGATAGTTGCATTTTTTTGCTTTCACATGGGAATACTAGATTGGTCACTTGTGGTGGGTGTTTCTCCACAATCAATAACAGACCATAGGTTTACCTACATGAGGTAGAGTCACATCTGAAACTCCAACTCTAGCAGTGAAAGTCTGCCAACCTACCCATCTTGTAGGAGCAAGAAGAGAGCAAGGCGGATTGAGTGGTGGCTACAAGTTATCGAGACATGATGGTAGATAGTGTCCAAACAATTATTATCTAGTCTTAAAGAAAGAGAAAGTTACAAGTGAAGTATGTGCACTAGAGTAGGATATTAGTATGCTTTGATATCATGTGAGAAAATAGAGAGAAAGAATGCAAAAGTCCAAGAAAGCAAATGTCTTGATTGCAAACTTAATCCTTGTATTGTATTCACAAATGATGTTTATATACAAAGTGCCTCATAAAGAGGTCAATGTGATAGATAAGAGGTAGCTACCCACTAGAAATAGGTGTTACATGATAAAAGGATTATAAATAATAAGTGGTAGAAAAGATAAGATAGATAGATAAGGCTTAGTTGACTTTTGCAGGCTTACACATGATGAGACCTTTGAGTTCTCTTCTAATATCTTTGACCTTGATCTAGTGTTTAAATAGTTAGCTACCTCCATCACTTATGATATTACAAGCTACATCCTTTGTAGCATTATACAAGCGTTCATAAATTATGGTCTTAAAGTTCATTTTGGCCTTTGGTAGACATTAATAAATCAACTCGTCTCATGTTCTCTCTATCTCTCTCACATAAGACAGCTACAAGTAGCCCTAACAATTAAGAAATTATGCCCTACATTGTTCTCTTCTCTTCATCAAACACACATACACACACACACACACACACACACACTCTCTCTCTCTCTCAAAACTAAACCGTGAAGTCATATATATTAGGTTTTTCCTATGTGTGAATAGTGTGTAGAGGAGAGTATGTACAAGAGAAGCAGCAAAACGGAAGCATGTAATAATGCATAGGGAAAGAGAAAGTTTTGGCTTCAGCTAAGTTTTTACAATGTAAGAATGTGCATCGCACTACGTCCTTCAGTGTGCGTCCCGCTCGGACGTTTGGCTAACGGGCATCTGTGCGGTATCGTTTCATTCTTCGCGAGACGTACCTGAAAGACGGATTACTAGAGAACAAAGAAGAATGGACAAGGACGGGAGACGACGGCATCGTTTGCATTCTTCGCGATGGAGCCATGTACCACAAAGACGGATTACTAGAGAAAAAACAAGTAAGAAAGGACAACTACAGGAAATGAAACTAGTAAACAGGCCGGGAGACGGCGCACGATTTAGATGCTGCGCCAGCTGGTCTGGTCTCCCAAAGGAACCCAAATCAGAGCTAAACTAGCTGATAAGATTATGTATATAGAGCGGCCATGGCCATCTGATAAGCAGATGATCAGGTCATAAGCCGCCACATCCCGTGTAGCCAGCGTACAGCTGTATAAGCTAATATGTAGTTGCATCAATACATTCACGCTAATATTTCCTCTCGCTGGGCAGTATAATTGGCAAGGATGGGCCGCGGTTCCAAGGCGTTTGACGAGGTTAACGCAGAACAACTGCATATAATACCATCGTTAGATCATATGCTAAACGCTTGGTTCTGAACACGACCATGATGATCGTCATCATCTGCATGTCGTCGGCCGCTGCTGGCGCTGGGCCCGCTGCGGAACAGAAGGGCAGTAGGGGTATCACCTTTGGCGGCGGCGCCCTTCCACCTTTCCCGTTGGGTGGCAGTCGAGGCGGCGGCCAAGGTGGTGGCGCAGGCGCTGGTCACGACGATGCAGGAGCCCCCTTAGGCGACTTGCCTAACGATGCAGGAGCCCCCTTAGGCGACTTGCCTATAACCAGTGCACCACCACCCCAGCAGCAGCGAGCAGCTGCTGCTGGGGTGGTGGTGCACTGACACGTGGCCTGTCTACGGGCGATAGCCCATAGCAGGCCGATATCTAACGTGAGCCAGCAGCAGCCGTCGACCAGGGGCGATGTGCCGTCCCCGCCAGTTGGCAGCGGAAGCGAAAGTCCTCGAGGTGGAAGTGGACGTGGAAGCGGAAGCGGAAGTCCTGGAGGTGGAAGAGGCGGCGGTAGCGATGAGCAGCTAGCCATGCAAGAGGCCACCTCTCTTTTAGGCAGCACCGACGTAGAGCTCAGGGGCACCGTGTCTGCCGATGACATGGTCGCTCTCTGCCAGCAATTGGACGACACCGGAAGCCTGGACTTCTCTGCCAGCGTAACCAGCAGCAGCTCATAGGAAACGCAAAAGGAAGATCTCCAGGTATAGCTACTTTGCATAGGCGAATGTAATTGTCCATTATATGGCTTCCCTCCCTAACTCTGCGTTCCACAGTAAGTAATGTTGTGCCTAAGCTCACAGGGCATAACTTGGCTGTCACAGGTCTTGTCAATCGGCGGTTGTGGATCCACCGCCGACGGTGTCCAGGCTTTGGTTGCCGCACAAGACGACAGCAGCGACACGAGTACGGTAAGCAAATTATTGTATCGCCATATCAGTCGTTCTGAATATGCCCCCTGATATATATATATATGCATTGATCAATATGCATGCATATTTGGTCTGGCCTTTTAATATCAATTCTTGTTATATGCCTCATGATCACAGCTAGTCTGCACCTCCGCATCGGACTGATACGTCTTCCGTGCCACCTCGTCCTCTAGCGCAGCGGCATCGTCCGCCTCTCATCATACCATGCATGCCAGCAGCTTTCACGTCCTCGGCCAAAGCATCAAGCACCCCCATCCCTTTCTCCCCGACGTACCATTGCCAAGCGCCACCATCACCCCTAATCAGGGGACGTGCTTGTCATAATATAGTTAGTGGTACTAACTATCAACTCGCCTCCTCGCATGGTTGTCATAATGCGGCGAAGACTACGCCTTCCCACCCCCTCACATTCGTCTCAGCAGCATCATATCTAGGAACTATATTTTGTAACAGCATCCTTGCTACTGCTCGTAAGCCAACTAATTGTCGTCGACCACTGCGACCACCAATCTTTCCCCACCCAAACAAGTTTATCTATTTATAAATTTAGCTTTACTTGTTAATATTAGCACACTGTTCTCTCATTCACGAAGGTTCTCTCCGTACGTTTAAGTGTATGTGTCTATGTGCATGCGCGTGCGTGTCTGTGTGTCTCGGGCCTATTTGTCTCCACTACAAATGGCTGATACAAGAGAAAGAGCGAGAGCGAGTCCACTACAAATGGCTGGTGAGAGAGAGAGAGAGAGAGAGAGATGTGTGTGTTTTTACGTGTGTGAGCATGTGCACATGCGCGTGTGTACGGAGGATGTTGTGAGGTTATTTCCATGACTAAGAAAGTAAATTCATAAACCTCAGGAATACCTTGTATATTCTAAGCATGGATAGAAGGAGCACTAGAATTTTGTTTTCCTAAGCCATGAAAATTCAAAAGTCTATGCACACCATAGAATACATGGTATTAACTCTTTTATGTCCACAATAGCATGCTCTTAGACCAAGGAAAAGTCACAACATACGTGAGTATAAGAGGAACTTTGGAGCGAGCTTTGTCTACAACCCTTATAGAGGCCTTTAGAGGACATTGTATGTGACACTTCTAGAGGTGTAAATCAAATTTCTCATGCTAGAAAGTTGGCAATTTGGAAGAGGACGAGATGATCTCCTTGGTCTGTTTTTTGGAGAGGTAGATGTCAAACTTAAGACATAATCATAGTTCGACCAGTGGAGGATAAGATGATGAGAAAGTTGATTGCTAGGTGAGCTACATGGCCATGGTGACCTATTGAGACAATTTGAGAAGTTTGATGAAGAAGATATAACTACAAGGATTTGAGCTTATAGCGACGGCGGGTAGCGGCGTCGCTATTTGCGATGGTCCACAGGGAAAAAAAACGGGCCGAAACCGAGCACGGCTTTATTTCGCGTTTTTGCGTTTTGTGTTTTGAGAGCGAGAGCGAGGGAGAGAGCGACCGTCATGAGAGAAGGAGAGGAAGAAGACTTGCCGCCGCCGCCGTTGTTCGCGAAGGAGAGGAGGAGCCTTCATCGCAAAGAGGAGCCACCCCACACTCGCCATATCTCATCGGTGAGTCTCCCTCTCTCCTTCTTTTGCTTGTTTAAGGTTTAAATCACTTTATCTTTTGCTTGTTTAGGAGAGGAAATGAGAGAGAAAGAGAGGGAGAGGGAGAGAGAGGGAGAGAAAGAGAAAGAGAGGGAGAGGGAGAGGAAGGGGGAGGAAATGAGAGAGGGAGAGAAAGAGAAAGAGAGGGAGAGGGAGAGGGAGAGGAAGGGAGAGTGCATTCTCTCTCTCCCTCTCCCTTTTGCTTGTTTAAGGTTTAAATCACTTTCTCTTTTTCTTGTTTAGGAGAGGAAATGAGAGAGAAAGATAGGGAGAGGGAGAGAGAGAGAGAGAGGGAGGGAGAGTGCATTCTCTCTCTCCCTCTCCCTTTTGCTTGTTTAAGGTTTAAATCACTTTCTCTTTTGCTTGTTTAGGAGAGGAAATGAGAGAGAAAGAGAGGGAGAGGGAGAGGGAGAGAGAGGGAGAGAAAGTGAAAGAGAGGGAGAGGGAGAGGGAGGGGGAGGAAATGAGAGAGGGAGAGAAAGAGAAAGAGAGGGAGAGGGAGAGGGAGAGGGGAAGGGAGGGAGAGAAAGAGAGAGAGAGAGGGCGAGAAAGAGAAAGAGAAAGAGAAAGAGAAAGAGAAAGAGAGGGAGAGGGAGAGGGAGGGGGGAAGGAAATCTCTTTCTCTTTCTCTCTCCCTATCCCTTTTGCTTTTGGAGAGTGTTAGGATATATTGTGAGAGGGAGAGGAAATGAGAGAGAAAGAAAGGGAGAGGAAGAGAGAGGGAGAGAAAGAGAAAGAGATGTATACCCAAATGGATAGCTTTATGGAGATGTATGTCTACTCAAATGGATAGCTTTTGTCTACTCAAGATGTAGTCCACCTCTGTATGTATATATTGGAACGATAACATATCCATGATTATGGTAATGGTATGCACTTTGCTTTTTTTATGGATACCATTACATCGACTCCTTAAGAGGGCTAAAAATTAGTCATACACTTTATAAAGTCTATTTAGGAGATTTAAGATGCACGATAATAGACTTATCGATAATGGTATGCAATGTGCTTTGCCATGGGCCACGTACATTGGTGACTCTTTAAGATGGCTTAAAATTGGTCATATCCTTCATAATGTCCAAGTAGGGGATCTAATTGTGATATGCATAATTCATTGTTTTTGTATTAACTTTATAGGCATAACAAATTAGTAATCATGCCAAGTAGTCAACGGAAGGACTAAAAGAAAATGATACCCTAGCTAAAGGTCATTATGGTACTTCATCAAAATAAACCTAAAAGTATTGCTATAGAAGAAGAATCCCTTAAATTGAGCATAGGATATTTTCTTCAAATGTTATGACTATGAGTAGAATTGATTGAAACAAATTTTATAACTATACTTGATAAATTTCATAGATGGCATTAATTTTTATACATGGAGCTAGGACAAAAAAACCACATTACTAAGATGTTTTTTGTTGAGACTAATTTATTATTAGACTAAGAGATCCTCAATGATGCTCATAAATGGATTACTTATACTCAAAGCCCTCTAGTACAGTTATATAAGTAATCCTAGTAGAGCCCCTCTAAGATACTCAAAGTACATAACCTACAGGCCATAGCTAGGTATATAAGGTATAATGGTTGCACAAGAAGACACCTCAATAATTGACTGATCACCACTAAATCCCAAAGAAGAATCGTGTTCCATCCCCTTCAACTTTATATTCACCTCGTGAAGAACTTCATTAATCATAGTATCCTTGTCACCAATCTTTTTGTTGCAATGATGAAGTAACATATTCATCACTTTTCCTTTTAGCATCTAAGGCATTATCCAATCTTTTAGTCAAGTCCAAACATTTAGTCTTCGACTCATGAACCTTATGAGCCAATGCTTTTTTTTAATTACAATAATGAATAATTATCTACTGGGACAAACAAATCCTTGAGCATGGTATATGGCCGAGATATAACATCAATAAATCTCTCAACTACTATGTCCCATGCATTCTTTACATCAATCAATAAAGCATTTCTTATATCTTGAAGTTTAGATTTCAACACCATGGATGCATCAATATCAACCTCAATGTTTTACAAAATTTGCTTCTCAATCTCTTACAGATGCTAAAACCTCTCAAGCAAGAGCTTATGGTCAACTTGCAACTCGACATACATCTCTATAAAGCTATCCATTTGAGCCTCGTTTGTTGTAATGTAGATAAGATGGAAAACGAAGAAGGTCTTATTGTTCAAGATTGCGAGGCGTATCTTAATCAGCGTGTCCCATGTCCTTGCTCTCAATGCAAGTTGGCAATTAGACGAAAACGCCGATTGTCTATAAAACACGTACGACGATTTGGCGAGTTTCAATCTGAGATCATTGATCAGGTGATTGCAAATTTTCAGCAAACGGTAATTTGAAGTTAATATCAATCATGCATTATACTTGCAAGCTAATTGAAAACCATATACAATAAGATTGGGTCTTGTTGGAAAATTTTCTATCCAGGGAGGTGATGTCTCGTCCCAAGGGGGAGTGCACCCTTTGCGGCCAATTAGAAGAGTTCGTGGGCATGCGGTGGATGGAGTGCAGGAGCCAATCCACCACTCGCAAGGCCAATCTATACCATCAATGCCAGAGCAGACAGACAACCTTCCAGACCTACCTACAATCTTGGAGCCTGAGATGGGGGCAATGATCGATGCTTTGATTCCCATGGATGTCGAGACTTTTGATCCGCTTAGAGAGGAAGCATCCATACCATTATATGATGGGTACCGAGTATCTCGGTTGAAGACACTGCTTGCACTCTTAAGTGTGCAAGCAAAATACGGGTGGAGCGATACAAGTGTGACCGAGTTATTCAGGTACCTTGCACATAGGCTTCATTGATTTTTTTTTTGACACTATTATTACAAATATTTGTGCTTTTTCAAGGTGTTTTATGATTTTTTTCAGGTTATTGAAATATCATATATTACCACCTGCAAATACCATGCCTCAGTCTCGTGATGATGCAGGACATGTTTTACGGAAGCTTGGCATGGACTACAATAACATCCATGCATGTATCAATGATTGCATACTGTTTTGAGAAGAATACGAGACTATGGAGACATGTCCAAAGTGTGGTGCTCACAGGTATCGAGAGGACTTGCAAGGGCAAACCATCCATTGCTGGACCTGTCCATACATGATGGATGTTCTTCTTGGAGCGCTTCATGAAAGCCCTGAAAGGCTTTGTGCGACAACGAGCTCGGCCAGAAGGTAGCATGGCTGAAGGTTGGTTGGTATCAGAGGCGTTAGTGCATATTTCACAATGGCTACCAACGGTGGAACCAGACAATGAAATGCTATGGATGCTAAAGGACGATGATAGACTGACTGGAGATGTGGTGGTTGGAAATGGGGTAGAAAAAAGAATGGATGCCTCAATGGAAGAGAAGGTGAATCGATTTTGTATGTTACACTATACCTCCATGGAGAGATGGCTCGCCAAGTACCAGATTGCAAGGCAAGATCGAGAGAAAGCACGAGCTGAATGCCGACATAGTATGCGTCATCGACCGATTCGATATCCCAAAGGCATGGAGGAGATGCCGCGGTTTATGTCAACGCGATGGTTGCATGGAGCCTTGCAGCATCCAGCGAAGGGACAGATGTCTCAATGGAGGAGTGGGAATTCTCGAGGGGATGTAGTCCAAAGGCGATGAGGGGTTTAGAATCTGTCGTATCTAAATTTTATATGCGACATCTAATTTGAGTGTTTCAATGTACAGTACAAAATATATAGTGCAGCGTGGTCGCGTGGACGACATTTTCGCGTGGAGCGTATTGACAAAATGCGCTCCACAATGGACTGTGGTGTCATGGCAAGGTTTGAGCAAGAGAGCCGGCGACGAGCAACGGATCCAAACACAGTTGTGGATGAGATGGAGTATTTTGGGAACTTGCAGAGTATTATTACGGTGGATTATCGTAGCTTCTCCATGATACTATTCGATGTTGTGCAGTGGTTCAAAGTGGTACTTGGAGGAGCTGGAGCAACAGTTCGATGAGGTCCATCAGGATTTCTCGAAATAGATTCTGAAAAAAAATGGACGGATTTGCGCGAGACCTTTATGTTGCTGGCCCATTGTGAACAGGTACATGGAGTCATTTGCTTGCTAATTGTATTACGACATGGTTTATGTCACAATGGTTATTCAGCCTCTTGTACTTGTTTGTGAACAGGTAATCTTATATCCAAACCCCCGACAACCTCGATGGTGGTATGTTATACCTTCAACTCCCTGAAGTGCGAGAGTATATGATCAAAGCAATGTTCCAAGCATAGATGAAGATAATATGCAAATAGAGGGGTCGATATTACAAGGGGTGGAGGCCGTCAAAAGCTTGGAGCCAACATCGGCTAACAATGATGGAAATACAGGAGTCCAAGAATTTTTTGAGAACGAGGCGGACTCATTCTTTTGTGGTGACATGTCTATCGACCTTTCAGTGTATGCGGAGTTGTGTCAAGAGATTAACATGGGACCATATGATACTTCATACTTGGAGCATCCACTTACTAAATTCGTTGATCAATCTCTTATAAAGGTACATAAGATATGCATTTTAAGAGAGATTTTTTTAAAATGATTTATATTACTATGCTTTGTATGATTTAAATTGATTATTCTAACATCATTTTTTATCTGTGCAGGTGATATTTTCAGGATGAGTTGAGGGATGAGCGATGAGGAGTTGCAGGACATCTTCGCACGCATGTCTCCAAACTAGCTCACAAGATTCAGAGAGATGGCAGACCAGGAGCTGTCTCATTCTTCGTCAGGGCGCTCTGCTAGATCTGCTTCAGTGCGATCGGATGCTTCGGCTTCGAGCAGACGATCTTGATGCTCACGACTTGGGCCAGAGGGAGGGAGTGCATCGAGATCAGGGGGATGCTGCTGTGGAGACATGGATGTGGTGTCTCTGTCTCGTCGTTCATCTGGAGCTGCGTCACCTCCAGGATTTGTTACACCTAAGGGGATGTCTACTCCAGTTACTCCAGCTTTTGCGCAGCCATCAGTACAGGTGGCAACCCTTTGGGTGCCACTTCGAGAGAGATTACCCCCATCGGTACACCGAATGTAGAGGGGTCTCCTGGATACGCCCAGGAGCATGGATGCAGATGGGAGAGGACCCATCTTAGGTAGACTCCTAGGGGTTATGGATATCTGGTCGATAGTAGGTCAGGAGCCATCATCATGAATGATGAGGGAAGGAGGGTGATGGCTCGCATGAGAGAGTTGTGCCAACAAGTTTTTCGGCACAACGTCCTAGATCATTGGAAGAATATACCGGAGGGAAGCAAGGACTACATAGTAGCATCCTTGCACGAGGAGTTTTCGGTGCCAGCCGCCGCAGTAGATAGATTCTCTACGCGCTGGATGATGGATTGCATGCGTGCATACATGTCACATAGACGATCCGACACACGCAAGGCAATCAAGAGTGGGGCTGCAAAGCCCGAGTGGTTAGATGCAGACGACTGGCGCTGACTGAGGGAGGAGGCTACAGATTCTCCAGGACGTTGGAGTCAGCAGGGTGAGGCGGCGAGGGCACGACTCGAGGCCGGAGTGGTCCAGCATCTTGGGAGTGGCGGCCATAGGACATATTTGGAGGACTTTGTAAGTTTTTTTTTTATTTTGCTTGTTTGTTTTTTTGAAATATTCTTTGTACTGACAATTATGTTTCTAACAGTTAGCATTTGGTTTTCTTTACAGCATTCCATTACAAATCGCGATCCGATAGGCCTTAAGACTCGATATGCAGAGAGGCACGGTCTCAATGCATTGATCGACCGATTGTATAGACGCGGCGGCCCTGTAAGTCACTCATCTTTCTTGTCCATAGTTACCATGAGATATTTGAATGCATTATTGTATGGTGGATTAATGTGTTGTTTCTTTTTCTGCAGAGTCCGTTCGATGCTCCTTTGCGACGGGACGAGGTTTCGGGGGATGAGGATTTGTAGCTTGCCCTTGGATCCTTGGAGCTCACACACCTTTATTTTTTAGTCGCCTAATCTATGTAGACATTTTCTATGTATTAGTGATATCCTGTCATGATTGTACCAATCGCTTTTTATGTGATCATGTATTTATTTAATGTATCATTTTTATGATTTCAGTATACATTCTTTTTGTTTGCAAGTGCTTTGTATACAGTAGTGCATAAACTATTTTGTATGGCTCTCATACAGCACACAGTGCTATATGCCCTGCCACAAAATTTTTTTAATCCCTATTACCGTTGCTATTAGCATCGCAAATTTACTAGTTGCGTCGCTATTGGCGTCGCATAGCGGCGTCGCTATTGGCATCGCTATCAGCGTCGCAAATGCGACGTTGATAGCGACGCCAATAATGACGCCAATAGCGACGCTGATAGCAACGTTTCTATGGCATCGTTAATAATGACGCTTTTTACGATGACGGGGGAAACTTTTGTTGTTTATATTTTCGTCGCTTTAAACGTCGGTATAAGGTCTATATCTTGTAGTATATAGGCCAATATAACCATGACATAAAGGGTGGGAAAAGCATTAAACTAGATAAGGGAGAGAGGGGAGTATATATAGCACATAGATATAACTGTTTGTGAAGAGTAGATAAAATGGAGGGGAGAGATGAAGGCACCAAATTGAAGGGGGGAGAAGTTAGAGAAGAAGGAAATTATTGAAAGAAAAGAAAAACAATATGTGAGGGCTACTTCAGATTGTGGAGTAGATAAAATGGAGGGGAGAGACGAAGGCACCAAATTCAAGGGGGGAGAAATTAGAGAAGAAGGAAATTATTGAAGGAGAAGAAAAACAATATATGAGGGCTACTTCAGATTGAAGAGGGAATGTAAATATTGGTAAATGTTGTGGGTAAAGGTGACTTTGCCTAACTGCTCCTACATTAGTTACACTGACAGTACCCACACACTTTTATATTGTAGGTGGCAAGTGCCCATAACTATCACTTCATTCTTTATTCTTTTAGTGACATTTGTATAAGTGATACTTTTATACTGTAGGTCACAAATTGTAACAGTTGGAGCTCACACCATCTTGTGTCTCTCTTGCTCTTGCTCTCTTGCTCCTTCAACCATAGCTCTTGCTTTTGCTTGTGTGCTTCCACTCCAGGCTTTGAAGCTACTCGATTTAGCACATATTGGATGTATTGTGTAACATGTCCACTTGAATTTTCAGAACACGTCTTAGCAGTCCATCAAGAAGGATGTCTAGAAAGCTTCGCCCGGCACTCCCATGGAATGTTACGGGGTTTGCGATCTAGGGCTTTCCGCATCTGCCACGTAGCAGAAGTATATTTATGGATGTTCCCACTTACGATCGACCTGAATAAGGGTTTTCCTGATTGGTCATTTCCTAATAGCAACTAGCGTCAGACCCAAGTGAACTGCATTATGCAGAAACGCCAAGTCCGAAGTTGATTCACGTTGCACTTGGTTCAAGGAGAATGGTAAACGAGAGGGATGCAAAGCTCAACCTCTCTGCCATAGGGCATAGTCCCATTCCGTTCCCCTAAAACAACGTAAATCGGGTTCAAATATAACTCTAGGTCAACGTTTTTTCGTGCTCTTTGATGATTTTCCCGCTGTCCATCGTGATTTGAGAAAAGTTCTGGGCCAAGCGGGACCACCCATCCATAGGACGGACCTATGGCCCATCCTCACACATTTGTTGGACATGTAACAACCAGCTTCTTTAATTAACCCATTAGGCACTGGTTCCTTCACGTAATCTTATCACTTGACATAGAAAAACAATATCAGACAAGTTCCTTATTAACAGGTTATCATATTTATCTTTGAAATACAAAGAATACAGCCCGTAGGCTTATCCACAATCCACCCGAAGGCTATCCAGCAATCCACAGGGATCACTAATCCAAGTTTCTGCCCTAGACTAGTATGCGGGCCTCGAGATCCAATCCTGAGTCACGTTAGCCTCTTGTGAAGGGCCCGGAAGGCAAGAGATTTACGGTGAGAGCCCCCCCTGGTACCCAAGTGTCCTCCTCCTCCAAGTAGCACTCAATGGAGAGACCTCTCGCAGCAGGTTTGGTCCACTTGCCCGGCGTGGTCGTCAACCCCCTTAGTTAGGGTTAGGCAAGCAATCGGGGGTAACTAAAACTGCCTCTCCCTTCAGGACTTCAACTTGAAGTATAGATATCCATTTATATTTTAATTCATTAATCAAATAAAGCCAAACAGTGCTCTAAAATTTATAGCAAGCACAAGCATTTCCATTGATCATTTTTGTTGGCAAACTCCTAAGAAATGAATCCTTCCTTTCGAATGCAGCCAGCACTCGATCCGGGATGACTTGCAACTTGGCTGGTCTTTAGTTTCCAATCAATCTTCTTTACTCAAAAAAAGATACTAAATTGGGATGATTATTCATCCCCTTGCAAGATAACTTGCGTAAGGACTTGCCAACTTCATTGCGAGAACTTGGCCATTCCCTTATGATCCAATCACAAGATCATATGACTCTGCATTTGTTGCGCAAGTGACGCTTTGAACTATGAGACAATGGAGTCATGAAACAGTCTGTTTCAGGTTACTAGGCTGGTGTCGTTAGACCTAGGGTTTCCAGGTTTCATATTGTAAGATTCTTAGGGACAAACCCTAGCTCACTTTATGATTGCATTTCACTGTCTCTACATTCAGTGAATGTGGACAAGTACTTAAGGTATAGGCGTTTCTTGGAATTTAACTTATTCTGAACGAGTATTCCGCGGCTTAGGTGTTTTTGGTTTATGCCAATTTGGCTAACTCTAGAAGAAAATTCGAGATTACTTCCACATTATTCGGCTATGCCTAAATTGATTTTTTAAACCCTAACTTATCGATTTGAGGTTAAGCATAGGTTAGGTTAATTTCAACTAATCTTCCCTTTTCTTTGCGAATAAAATTCATGCTAAATAAGCAACCTTTTTCTTGCTCATTTATGCAATTGACAATGATAATTTCATAGAGTTTATGCATTGTAAGAATCGTTTCATGCTTTGCACTTTCCATGATGATTCATTGCGATATGGGTTAATAGTGCGAGATGCAGTTTATACTTCTAGGCTTAACTGAAGTATACTATTTTAATGGATAATAATCTAGCCTTATAATTCATTTCAATGCATAAGCTATTTTCTAGAAATGTGTTTATACTTTCTTAATTTGCATGTTTCATTTAAAAGTATTGATGACTAAGTTCCTTCGTCGTGAACAACTAGGATGAAAATATATCCTATTTCTAATAAGTAACCTTGCATGATTGAATTACAACAATATCAAATAAAAATTAGGAAGGAAAAACCTGGGCTTGGGGTGAGATGTCCACATGGATGCCCGGAGATGACCCTCCCGTGGCTACGCCTTGGACTTTCTTAGGAGGCATCACAATTGTAGTTTTTCGGACCTGGAAGCAGCTTTACAACTCCTCTTTGGAATTCCACCGTCGCTCCCTCCTTAAAGTAGGGATTTCGAACGAAGGGGTGTTTCAAAATCTTTTGCCAATAAGACTCATTAAAGCCATGGGAGGGGCTTAATGGCCTTATAATGGCTCGCACAAACGGGAAATAAATAAAGTGTGGAATACCTTACGAGGGTTTTGAGTGGTAAAGGGAGGTGTTTAAAAAAAACCTTTAATACTCTTCTTCTCTTTTACGAGTGGGGAAAAAGAACATAGGCCCAAAGGTATTTTGCATAGGGCAAGGAACGGCCTAAGGGGTTTCACCGCGGGGGGGGGGGGGGATGGGGAGTAATCCCTAAGTCCAAGGAAAAGGGTTTAAGGAAATTTATAAAGCACGGGGTTTTCAAAGCCCACGGGAAGCATGGGAAGGCTAAGGGGAAAAAGGGTTTATGAGCTTTAAGCACAAGGGGGGTTCCAAAATGCCATGGGAAAGGGGCTAAAGGGGCTTGTGAGGGTTTTAAACACGAGGGGGAGGGGGGGGTCAGGAGAGGGGGGAAATGGAAAGGGTTCCAAAGCCCATAAGAGAGGGGCTTAAGGGGATTTAAAAACCGAGGGGGGGAGGGGCATGTGTGGTTCCAAAAATGATAAGAAGGCCTTGGGAGATTTTAGGACACGGGGGCAAAAGGGGGGCTTATTTAGCCCTTTAAAAGCTTCCCCCCCAGGAAGCTTCTAAAGCTTCCACCACGTGGGGGGGGGGAGCTTAAACGGCGACAGGCTGCATGTTGGACAGGCGGTGAGGCCTGCGATTGCAGGTGGCGGCGCTGGGAGGATAGGTAGGTGGACGGCAGAATCAGGCGGCAATGGTGGCGGAGTGCTCGTCCGGGCAGAGTGGCGACGAGGCGACCCTCCCTCCTTCACTACTGCAGGGCGGCAGCGGCATTGGCTTAACCTTCTCTCTCTCACTTAGCGTTTCAGAATTTCGGCCCTCACTCCTCACCTATTCCCGCCGTCCTCTATGGCAGTGCCTCCTCCTGTTTAAATAGGGGAGGGGAGCGGGATCCTCCCTCTCCTATGTGTCGCATCGCATGGCCTTAAGGCTGAGCAAGCTCCAACGAGGAGCTTGCTTGCCCTTCCATTCCCCTCTCCCCCCTCCAGCACAATCGTCGCCGACGAGAGGATAAGAAGAAGAGAAAAAAAAATCCATTAACCTTAATAGGTGGTTCAAGCGTGATTTGGTATATTACATTTCTCTCCCCCTTAGAGAAATTGAGATGTCCTCATCTCGAGTTAACCTGGGGATATTGATGGTTGAGAGTGCCTTCATCTATCCAAGTGGCATCCTCTTTGGGATAATCTTTCCACTGGATGAGGCATTCTCTTAGGGTTCTGGATCTTAATTGTCTCTCCCTAACATCTATGATCCTATTAGGCCTCAGTTCAAGGACTCCTTGACTAGGCATTACAACTTGTTGGTTGTCAAGTACATGGTTAGGATTAGGTACATATTTCTTCAATAGGTTGATATGGAATACATTGTGAACCTTTAGGTTCTCAGGGAGTTGTAATCTATAAGCATTAGGTCCTAGGCATTTGAGGATCTTGTATGGCCCACAATACCTTGGACTTAGCTTCTTGCAATCTCCTAAGGATAGGGAACTCTTCTTAGGCCGTACGCGAATGAAGACCATGTCTCCTTCTTCGAAGATTCTATCTTGACGCTTCAAGTCCACGTATGCCTTCTGTCTATCCTTGGCCGCTTGGATGTCTTGTCTTATTGACTTTATTTGGTCATCCATCTCTTCGAACATCTGCCTTGAAGCTTCAACCCTTAAGGTTGGATCTGAGAAGTTTAGGGGACTTCTGCAGTCATGACCATACAATGCTTGGAAAGGGGTCATCTGAATGCTTTGTTGGTAGGAAGCATTGTAGGCAAATTCAATCAAAGGCAAATATTAAATCCACCTCTTCAGCTCACGATAGTAGTATGCCCTAAGCATATCTTGATTTACTCGCTTTGTTTGGCCATCCGTTTGGGGATGGTAGGCGGTGCTAAAACAGAGTTGAGTCCCAATAGCTTCAAAGATAGCTCTCCAGAAGTGTGATGTGAAGAGAGAATCACGATCACTAATGATTCTTCTAGATAACCCATGTATCTTGAATATCTCCTTCATAAACAATCTTGCAATGTCTGAGGCTTTATAGTTTGTCTTTACTGGAATAAGGTGTGCAACCTTAGTAAGCATGTCAACCACAACCATGATGGAGTTCTATCCTCCCTGGACTTGGAGTAGGCCTACAACAAAATCCATACTGCTGAATTCCCATTTCATTTGGGGAATGTCAAGCGGTTGCAGTTTCCTTGGCATCATGACATGTTCGACTTTGATACGTTGGCAAGACAAACACTCGGTGACATATTTGAGAACGTCACCTTTAATCCTCTCCCAATGGTAGCTCTTCTTGACTACATTAAGAGTCTTGGCATAGCCAGGATGTCCTGCGAAAGGGGAATCATGAGCTTCCCACAATATCTTCTGCTTAAGTGACTGGCTTGCTGGTATACACAGCCTTGTTCTATAGTAGACGAGACCACTATTGATAGAAAATTCATGATACTTAGCCTGCAACTTTTGATTCTGATCCTTGATAGAGATCTCCCTTAGCATTTTTTGGTAGGCCGCATCATGGCATGCATCCTCTCTAGCTAACTCAAGATTGGATTGTTTGGCATAGATACTTTTGTAGCTAGAGATCTAGCCGTTGATGGGTTCTGCAAGATTAGGGAATTGAGGAATGCCTTGTGACTAAGTGCATCGGCAAATACATTCTCTTTTCCTGGTCGGTACTTAATTTCAAAGTCATATTCCTCCAACACTCCAATTCACCGACGTTGCCTCAGGTTGAGCTCATTCTGGGTAAAGATCCACTTGAGACTCTTATGGTCAGTTACTAGAGTAAACTTGGTACGCAACAGGTAGTGTCTCCAAAGCTTTAGACCATGGATGATAGCTAACAATTCCAGATCATGCGTAGCATAATTCTTTTCATGACTCTTCAATTTCCTTGAAGAGTATGCTACTGGATGACCTTCCTGCATGAGTGCACACCCCAAGGCCAGAATGCTAGCATCAGTTACTACCTCGAACTCCTTATTGAGGTCTGGAAGTTTTAGAATAGGTGCTGATACCAAACTTTGCTTCAATCTGTCAAAGCTATTTTGTTCGGGAGTTGACCAAGCAATGGAAGTTTGCTTCTTCAATAAGTCTGTCAGGGGTGCTGCAATCAAAGCATAGTTTTTTATGAAGACCCTATACCATCTTGTCAATGCCTGAAGTTGGGGTTCATGATCTTCTTCATGTTTAGAATATACTAAAGTGTCATCGAAGAAGACAAGCATGAAATCATCAAGATATGGCCTAAAGATATCCTGCATTAACCGACGGAAAACATAAAATATCATTTTTTTAAAAGATATTTAATTTCTTTTTTAAATTTGAATTATGAAGCGCGTGTAGTCTGCATTATAGACGCGCGTATAAACACGAATTATCTGCAATTTAGACACGCTGATAGACGCGCAAAACAGAACTGGAAAAAAAAAACCGGAGAGCTCTCTCGTTTTTTTTCCCCCCCCCTCCCATACATCAGATTGTGTATTTGGAAAAAAGACAATGTATCTTACGGGCACGAGAATTGATAATAAAAGTCCATGTATTCATTATATATCAAAAGCATTTACAAGGGAAGTTTAAGGTCGCAGAAGGTGGCAGGTGCATTCGTAAGTCCGAATGACATAACTAGGAACTCAAAATGCCCATATCTTGTATTGAAGGCCGTCTTAGAAATATCTTCTTCCTTGATCCTTATCTGATAGTAACCTGACCTGAGATCAATCTTGGAGCAGATCTTTGCTCCCTGAAGACGATCAAGAAGCTCATCTATTCTAGGAAAAGGGTACTTGTTCTTGACCGTTGGTTGATTCAACTCTCGGTAATCAATACATAGTCGAAGTGTCCCATCTTTCTTTTTTTGGAATAGTACTGGAGCTCCCCATGGTGAACTACTAGGCCGGATGTAGCCCTAATCTAGTAGTTGCTTGAGTTGTTCCTTCAGTTCAATTACTTCTGATATGGAAATTCTATAAGGTCTCTTTGCAATTGGCGCAGCTCCTGGTACTAATCTAATCTCATGATCCACTTCTCTTTGAGGCGGGAGTTTTGTCAACTCTTTAGGGAATACGTCCGCGTATTCCTTTAGCCAAGAAGGTCCTTCATTAGACTCTTACTTCTGATCTAACTTGTTAAGCTCAATTAAGTAGACAGGCAATCCTTTTCTGACTCCTTTTATGATTCAAGATACTTTGGCCAATTGGATTCTTAGCACTCTAGCCTCACCTTGAGTTGTGACTAATTCCCTTTTAGAGTTTCAAAAGGAAACTTGACCCTTTCCACAATGAATGTGGGCGTCATTAGGCTTAAGCCAATCCATTCCGAGTAGACACTCATGGATACCTAAATTCATGACTCTGAATTTGACCGAAGTCTTCTTTCCTCCTAGAAAGAATTCCACCTTAGTAGTTTGCCTGGTACAAGTAACCTCACGAGCATTTGCCAATTCCACAAGCAAGGTAGGTGCTTCTATTGTGGCTATTTCTAATCTTTTTGCACAAGCTGGTGAGATAAAGGAATGTGTACTACCACAATCAATCAAGGTCTTGAAATTTTTACCTTGATAGTCTGACGGTGTCTGAATCACCGAGAACTAGCGATTTGGCCCTTTCTTGTGTAGGGCGGCATGGACTGTCGCCCTTTCAAACTCTGCTTCCATGGTCGGATCTTCCTCTTCTTCTTCTTCGCATATTTGCCTATTGGCAATGCAGGTGGTTTTTCCTATGCCTCGGGTAGCGGCTCCTTGACTATGGCCCGTTCCTTGGAAAGGTGCTTGGCGATGTCGTCCACCAAGCTTGGGACATTGCCTCTTGAAGTGACCAAGTTCGTTGCAGTGGAAATAACGGAGGTTTCGGCCATTGCTTTGAGTAGAAACAAAGTTGTTGACATTATTAGTCCTTGCTTTCTTTCTTTATCCCTGATTATGACCTTGAACTCTCTTTATCTGAGGTCTGAATGCTCCTCTGTTCGGGTCATTATAAGACCAAGTTTTGTTACCCCTTGGTCTAACCTGCACCTCCTGAATTATAGGCACAGCTTGAATGATTGCGTCCTGAAGATCTGATGGATACATAGATTCGAGACGGGTATTGACTGGTGGATTTAAACCCGCACAAAATTTGGACACCTACTGTGTCATGTCCATCTGTGGCGCATACTTTAAAAGTGAGACGAATTTGGAATAGTATGTGCCAAGAGTGAGTCCCAGCTATTTTAGCTCGTAGAACTCATTCATTTTCTGCGTGCGATATGCAAGTGGTAGGTATCTTCCTTGCACGGCTTTCTTCAGCTTCTCCCAGGTAACGGATCCCTCCGGGATCCCTTGATCCCTGCACCATTGCTTCTACCAAAGCCTGGCTTTGCCGGTGAGCTTTAGCTTGGCGAGCATAGCCTGATTGGCGGGTGCAGTACCGGCTGCTTCGAAGTAATCCTCCATGGATTCAATCCAAATTTCAGCGTCTGCTTGGATGGACCTGCCTCTCCCGTCAAACTCGGGTGGCTTAATTTGCTTGAGAAGAAACTTCTTCTCTTGGATTACAGTAGTACTTGATGTAGAAGGCGAAGTAGGAACCTGTACCTGGGGTTGTGCATGGATAAAGGTTTCTTAATATTATTATACGATAATCGTTATTGATTTATATTACATCTTTAATTCAACTATCATGTAAACAATGTAGCTACTTAACTTTTTATCAACTCTTATGCACAATCAGACATTGATAAAAAGAAGTCTTTATTTGTATTTATATGGCCATAGCCCTTTCGAATACAACATTTCTTGCGATGATAAGCCAATTTTTACATTTAGTTTGGGGAGAACAATGTTGTATTACATTTATCTATAGGAACTGTATAATAGTATGGTTTCGGGTCATGGATCTTCAGGAATCGGTAAGTCATTGGAAGTTTAGGGTATCCTTTCCGTTGGAATCCATTCTTCTCTTGGCGGCCCAACACTTTAATCCTATCGGCGCGGATTACACGGGTTACTTCCTCATATACATATGAGTTCATCTCAACCCTCCGACCTCGAAAGTGTAAAGTTGAGTTTACGTGAGAATCCACAAAAATGAACAGCTTCACGACTTTCAGGTCTTCCAACCACTTGATCCTTTTTAGATTGGTTTTTAGGTAAGCAAACCGATGGGCGGCTATATAGTAGATTCCTGAAGCACCCGTCCATCTTCGTTCCATGTACAAAGGTGATGGATTATAGATCTGCTCTAGGATGTTCATCATCTCAACCCTTTGTCGATAATGCAGAGAATGCATTGCAATCATAAACATGATTCGAAAGACAGAACTTGTTCCATGCTTCGTAATTCTGCAAGACAGCATTGAAGGTAAGGAATTGTTTGGACAGTAGTATTTGCTTTAATTCAGCTTATTAAGATTTCATAAAAACAATTCCATTGTTGGTCGGCTCTAATACGGCTCTAATACCAACATTAACGTGTCCACTTGTATTTTCAGGACACGTCTTAGCAGTCCATCGGGAAGGATGTCTAGAAAGCTTCGCCCGTCACTCCCATGGAATGTTACGGGGTTTGCGATCTAGGGCTTTCCATGTCTGCCACGTAGCGGAAGTATTCCGGCCAGTCCCACTTACGATCGACCTGAATTAGGGTTTTCCTGATTGGTCATTTCCTAACAGGAACTAGCGTCAGACCCAAGCGAACTACTTTATGCAGAAACACCAAGTTCGAAGCTGATTCATGCTGCACTTGGTTCAAGGAGAATGGGAAACGAGAGGGATCCAAGCTCAACCTCTCTGCCATAGGGCATAGTCCCATTCCATTCCCCTAAAATAGCGTAAATCGGATTCAAATATAACTGTAGATCAACGCTTTTTCATGTTCTTTGACGATTTTCCTGCTGTCCATCGTGATTTGAGAAAAGTTCCTAGCCAACCGGGACCACCCATCCGTAGGACGGACCTATGGCCCATCCTCCGCACTTTCTTCGGGTTGTTTTAGTTATTTTATTACCTAACACATTAGTTGGACATGTTAACAACCAGCTTCTTTAATTAACCCGTTAGGCACTGGTTCCTTCACATAATCTTATCACTTGACATAGAAAAACAATATCATACAAGTTCCTTATTAACAGGTTATCATATCTATCTTTGAAATACAAAGAATCCAGCCCGTAGGCTTATCCACAATCCGCCCGAAGGCTATCCAGCAATCCACAGGGATCAGTAATCCAAGTTTCTGCCCTAAACTAGTATGCGGGCCTCGAGATCCAATCACGAGTCACGTTAGCCTCTTGTGCAGGGCCTGGAAGGCGAGGGATTTACGGCCAGAGCCCCCCTGGCACCCAAGCATTCGGGGATAACTGAAACTGCCTCTCCCTTCAGGACTTCAACTTGAAGTATAGATATCCATTTATATTTTAATTAATTAATCAAATAAATCCAAACAGTGCTCTAAAATCTATAGCAAGCACAAGCATTTCCATTGATCGTTTTTGTTGGCAAACTGCTAAGGAATGAATCCCTCCTTTTGAATGCATCCAACACTCAATCCGAGATGACTTGCAACTTGGCAAGATCCCCTATATCCTGGGTTTGGGTGTACCCTAATAACCCAACTTGGTTAAACCTTAAGTTCATTGGGTACTTCAGTTTATCGGCTGGTCTTTAGTTTCCAATCAATCTTCTTTACTCAAAAAAAGATACTAAATTGGGATGATTATTCATCCCCTTGCAAGATAACTTGCGTAAGGACTTGCCAAATTCATTGCGAGAATTTGGCCATTCCCTTGTGATCCAATCACAAGATCATATGACTCTGCATTTGTTGCGTAAGTGACGCTTCGAACCATGAGACAATGGAGTCACAAAACAGTCTATTCAGGTTACTAGGCTGGCGTCGTTAGACCCAGGGTTTCCAAGTTTCATCTTGTAAGATTCGTAGGGACAAACCCTAGCTCACTTTACGATTGCATTTCACTGTCTCTACATTCAGTGAATGTGGGCAAGTATTTAAGGTATAGGCGTTTCTTGGAATTTAACTTATTCCGAACAAGTTCTCCACGGCTTAGGTGTTTTTGGTTTATGCCAATTTGGTTAACTCTAGAAGAAAATTCGAGATTACTTCCACATGATTCATTGACTATGCGTAAATTGATTTTTTTAACCCTAACTTATCGGTTTGAGGTCAGGCATAGGTTAGGTTAATTTCAACTAATCTTCCCTTTTCTTTGCGAACAAAATTCATGCTAAATAAGCAACCTTTTCTTGATAATTTATGTAGTTGACAACGACAATTTCATAGAGTTTATGCATTGTAAGAATCGTTTCATGCTTTGCACTTTCCATGATGATTCATTGCGATATGGGTTAATAGTGCGAGATGCAATTTATACTTCTAGGCTTAACTGAAGTATACTATTTTAATGGATAATAATCTAGTCTTATAATTCATTTCAATGCATAAGCTATTTGCTAGAAATGCGTTTATACTTTCTTAATTTGCATGTTTCATTTAAAAGTATTGATGACTAAGTTCCTTCGTCGTGAAAAACTAGGACGAAAATATATCCTATTTCTAATAAGTAACCTTGCATGATTGAATTACAACAATATCAAATAAAAATTAGGAAGGAAAACCTGGGCTTGGGGTGAGATGTCCACGTGGATGCCCGGAGATGACCCTCCCGTGGCTACGCCTTGGACTTTCTTAGGAGGCATCACAATTGTAGTTTTTTGGACGTGGAAGCAGCTTTACAACTCCTCTTTGGAATTCCACCGTCGCTCCCTTGTACCGTCCGTCGAAAGTAGTTTTAGAAGGCTCCCTCCTTAAAGTATGGATTTCGAATGAAGGGGTGTTTCAAAATCTTTTGCCGATAAGACCCATTAAAGCCATGGGAGGGGCTTAATGGCCTTATAATGGCTCGCACAAACGGGAAATAAATAAAGTGTGGAATCCCTTACGAGGGTTTTTGAGTGGGAAAGGGAGGTATTAGAAAAAACCTTCCACACTCTTCTTCTCTTTTACGAGTGGGGAAAAAGAAAAAAGGCCCAAAGGTATTTTGCATAGGGCAAGGAACAGCCTAAGGGGTTTAACCGCGAGAGGGGGGCGGGATGGGGAGTAATCCCTAAGTCCAAGGAAAATGGCTTAAGGAAATTTATAAAGCACAGGGTTTTCAAAGCCCACGGGAAGCATAGGAAGGCTAAGGGGAAAAAGGGTTTATGAGCTTTAAGCACGAGGGGGTTTCCAAAATTCCATGGGAAAGGGGTTAAAGGGGCTTGTGAGGGTTTTAAACACGGGGGGGGGGGGGAGGGGGGGGTTCCAAAAAACATAAGAAGGGGGGCCTTGGGAGATTTTAGGACACGGGGGTGAAAGGGGGGCTTATTTAACCCTTTAGAAGCTTCCCCCCAGGAAGCTTCTAAAGCTTCCGCCACGTGGGGGAGGGAAGCTTAAACCGCGACTGGCGGCGTGTTGGACAGGCGGCGAGGCCTGCGACTGTAGGTGGCGGCGTTGGGAGGACAGGCAGGTGGACGGTAGAATCAGGTGGCAGTGGTGGAGTGCTCGTCCAGGCAGAGTGGCGACGAGGCAGCCCTCCCTCCTTCACTATTGCAGGGTGGCAGCGGCGTTGGCTTAACCTTCTCTCTCTCCCTCAGCGTTTCAGAATGGCAGCCCTCACTCCTCACGTATTCCCACTGTCCTCTATGGCAGTGCCTCCTCATGTTTAAATAGGGGAGGGGAGGGGGATCCTCCCTCTCCTATGTGTCACATCTCATGGCCTTAAGGCTGAGCAAGATCTAGTGAGGAGCTTGCTGGCCCTTCCATTCGCCTCTCCCCCCTCCAGCATGACCGTTGCCGATGGGAGGATAAGAAGAAGAGAAAAAAATAATAAAAATTTCCATTAACCTTAATAGGTGGTTCAAGCGTGATTTGGTATATTACATATTGACACTTTGGTTGTCATGTATGCCCATGGACATGCTTATGACATACTCTTAAGTTGAGATTGGAGCATTGATGGTTCAACATTAGTAGTCATTCCTCTCATTGGATGCCACATTTATGGGCTTGAAGCTCCTTACTAGGTTTGATTGTTGTGACCTATGCCACATTTATCCACTTGATGTATTGAGCTTATTGCTCAGTTGGCATTCAACTTTTACTTCAGTGGGAGCTATTTGCCATTATGTATTGAGTCACTTACTTGACATTGGATGTTACATTGTGCATTTGATTTTAGTTGATCTTGAGCTCCGTATAGTGAAACAGTGGGACATTCACTTCATGTATATGCTCTCTTCATGCTGTATGTATGCAGTGGATGCCTAGTGGGCCAATCTAGCATTTGTCTTTGGGTTGGTACCTACCTCTGTTAGATCATTGTCAGTGATGCACACCTAGCATGGCTATATATTGAGCTTATGTTACTCTCACGTAATCAATTGTGTGTTTGACAGGTCTCTTTCGTTACCTGTGAGACTTACTACATGCATGATTGCTATGCCATTGGATGTAATCCAGTCTTACACTCTAAGGTTTATAGGTTTTGGTATCGGTCACATGTTTGATGGCTACTAGTTGTTCGTGTATACTCCACATTGCGTAGGATATGTTTGAGATTTATGGTTTGCATTTTAAGTCAATGATAGCTCATACTTGGCTTTGATTTCTTAGTGATGTACTTTATTGTAGCATGTTGTAATTGCATCTCTCTACATTGTTTATGAGAGTAGTTACCTTGTCCTGACAATCTTTTGCTTACGATTTGTGGACAACTCATTACTTTGGTAGTATCTATTATATTTTGCTTGATTTAGCAGTGGTTTTGGGGCTCATTTGTAGGATATTACAACAACCTATTTTTTTCTTTTGTGCACTTGCTTATTCTCATCATGGCTGATAGTTCTTATGACAATGCTATCTTCAATATTGAGAATTTGGATGGGAGCAACTACAGCTGTTGGAAGACTTCGATATTGATGCTAGGAGGCATATTACATGGTGGATTCCGTGCCATGATGGATTCCGTAAACTTTTATTTCCGGGGCTCATACACAAAGTGGATTCTTTGTGCGAGAAGTCGATGGGGACGCCCATCCTTTTCGAGCGTTTTGTTAATTTAGTGTGTACATGGGTGATTCCATAGCGGGTAATTCTGCAAAATACATATTTAAATTAATAAGCATTTATGATTTTAGAGTGCGCACTCGTGATAAATTAAGGTTAGGATTGATTTCTAACCAATTAATTTATTTATGTAGCTGAAGACTGCTAGGTATTCACTTTTGTCGGTTTAATTGTATTATTTTACTAACGATTGTGAATGCTTCAGTTGATGTGTAAAGATAGCAGCGATGGCAGTGGAAAGCATTGGAGGATAGCATGTACTCAAGTTATCGTCAATATTTTGATGGGCGTATACCTTAGGTATGGCACCTATATTTTGTCGTGCCTATTTATCAAGGTGTTTGATATTTATTTATTATTTTTGTATGTGCATGGGCGCAGGATTTACATATTTGTATTTGGACATTGTATTGGGTATGCCTGACTTCCTGGGGGCCTGCCCATTAGCTTTATTTCTATTTGGCACAAAAGCAAAATCAAAAGCTAAAGCGTGCTATTTTGTAATTTGGGCTATTATTTAAGCTTAAAGATGATTAATACATAAAATACATGCTTTGTGGAGCGCTCATACAAGGCATGGGGGGAGATTGCACCCAATTGGTCTCTTGTTCATGTCGTGCAAGCTTTCTACATTGATTTGTGTGCAAAAAGTAGAGTTCTTTTGTTCTTAGGGACCTTCTGACGCTCACTACGCGCGCTTACGGCATCCGATCTGTGCACCAGTGGTATCAGAGTAAAGCTGAGATCAAGAGCTTCCAATTGCTTACCAACTTGCACGAAGGCAGAGCTCTTGGAACGATCGAGCTCTACAGTCAGTTTCATCGCGAACAGTCGATACCGGTGACTTCCTGGCGGTCAAGAACCCCTATCTGCATCCTCTGATCGTGAAGGACTGGCCTGAAAAAGCGGAGGACCACATAAACATCTCCTTCTTCAAGTCGTTTTGAACAGAGAACAGTAAGCCCCATATCTCCAAAAGTTTTAATGCTTTGAATTAAAGCTTAAGTGATAAGCTTATAAGAAGCTTTAAAAAAGCTTCAACACGAAAATTCGTCACTGGGCGGCAGCGGCATGTCAACGTCAATAATAGGGGCGTGAAAAATGGCCCCCCCTTAAATCGTCGATAGTTTACATTCAATTAAGCTTAGTTACTTAAGCTTCTCAATCATCTAAGTTCTGCAAGTTTTATTACTCCTGCAAGTTCTGTAAGTCAAAGAGGATCAAAACACTTACTTCAACTATTCCCATAAAGATTGTTTATACTCAGAAGCACAGAGTTCATTTATTGCTCTCTAGAAGACCTTGTTCCTATTTGCAGACTTACTGAACCAGTTTCAGCAAACACAGAAGGTCATATGCAGGTCATACGAAGATTATACGCCATTTTCACGAAGACACGAATACCAAAACCGCAAAAGACAAAGATCATAAAAGCCAAACAAAATATATAAGCCTTGTATACTCGACTTTGAGCTACGCTCATCCCGCTAATTAGATTTTGAGAGTGTGAGGTCTTTTGGATTTTACAGGATGACGGAACAAAACATGGACGATTTTATGGCTGAAGGTGATTTACCCGAACCAACGATGGAACAAAAATTGGATTTGATTATGATGCAGCTTGATGAAGAACGAAGAGCCCGACAAGCTTTGCAAGTTCAATTGGCCAATATGCAACGACCTACCACCGACAAAGATGGACCACAACATGAAGATCTTATACGACATACCATCGATGCGACACTGGAAGCCCAATCCATCCACAAAGAAACAAAGATAAGTAAAAGAAACTTCAAATTTCATACTTTCAATTGATCTCGAGATGAAAAGACTGTACTTGCATTTATCAGTCAGTTTGATGATTACTTTCATGAAGAGATATATACTGAGAAAGACAAAATTAAATGTGTCATTAATCATTTAGTCGATCGAGCATCTCTATGGTGGACTCTGGTTCGCAAGAGCATTGATTGTCCTACTACCTGGGAGAGTTTCAAAAAGAAGTTTTTGTAGAATTTCCTTCCTCCTCAATTCCATGAAAAAGCCATAAAGCAATGGGATCTTCTACAGCAAAGAGATCGCGAACCTATTTCCCAATACACTGAATGTTTTTGGAATGCCCTACTGCAACTCCGAATGCTCAAAGATGTACCTGAAGCAACTAACAAATGCAAGTTTATGTCTGGCTTACTTGGACATTACTATGCTGAAGTCAATATGTTCAAGTTTATTTCTTTCTTCACAGCATGAGCATGCTTTCGATTCATTGCATATGGTCTTTGTTTAACTTGTGTTATATTGGGGGTCATAGGAATGTTGTGAGTCATAATACTTAGATTTATTCATTTTAGCTCTTCTAAGAACCAAGTGAATATATCTACATACTCTCGTAAGAGATTAATGAGATTGGCCTCCTCTTGTTCAATTAAGTCATCAGTTATGTACATGGGTCGAGACGTGTCCTCTTCCCTAGCCAAGTTAACTTTCTTAACTTTAACAGGTCCTTCAATGGGTTCACTAACCTATCTTGCTCGTTTGGCTCCTACTAATACCACTATGTGGTTTCTTTTTTTGTTCAACTTCTGAGAAATTGGAGTGTTTCCTTCTCTCTTCCTTGAGCCGCTTACACCTTAGATAGACCCTAAGGTCCCCTTTGGTGCATTTGGTCTTAGGTGAGCATGCGATTTCTGAATCACCCTCAAAGCTGACCTTTGACTCAGAGTTGAGTTCATAGGCTTCACTAGAAGGAGTTTCCTTTGGTGGTCATAGATCTAAGATTAATTCCACTTTAAGTAGTGGTGTAGTGCCTAATTGAACTAATCCAACTTTCTCATAGTCCACTATGTCCAGATGCTCTAACCAAATATGATCACAATTTATCTTGATGACTCCTCTTTCCACTCTAAAAGCATTGGCCTCTTGGGGTTTAGAGACTACTCCTATCTACTCAATCACTCATCCATTGGTATCATACTCTATGTTCTTGGCTTCTTCCTCACTTTCTCCACCATTGAAATAGTAGTCTTCATGCTCTTCATCTAAATCCTCATGCTTAGATCATTCATTGTTCCTATGGTTCCCACTCATAGAAATTTTCTCATCCGCAATGAGAACCTAGTTGTACCATAGATTTAGGTCATGCAACTTAGTCCATTGCCACTCCAAATTCTCTATGATATTCTTAAGAGGTTCAAAGTTTGAAGCTAGGCTACTAGCTAGCTCTCCCATCAAGTACTCAAGATTTCTATGGAGTTCAAGTTTATTAGTTGGTATATGGTAGGTAATAGGCATTGGTCGTCGATGATGAAACTCCTGGCCATCATGCAAAGAGATACTAATGATGTAGCATCATTCTTGGGTAACTTATCGGCTATGTACATGGGTCAAGACGTGTCCTTTTCCCTTGCCAAGTTGACTTTCTTAACTTTAATGGGTCCTTCAATGGGTTCACTAATCTATCTTACTTGTTTGGCTCTTACTAATACAACACAGTGGTTGCTCTTCTTATACTTAGTGAAGTTCTTGGCTAAGTCATGTGATTTTCTTTTTTGTTCAACTTCTGAGAACTTGAATTGTTTCCTTCTCTCTTCTTGAGCCGCTTACACCTCAAATAAACCCCAAGGTCCCCTTTGGTGCATTTGGCCGTAGGTGATCATGCGATTTCTGAATCACCCTCAGAGTTGACCTTTGACTTAGAGTTGAACTCATAGCCTTCACTAGAAGAAGGAGTTTTCTTTGGTGGTCATAAATTTGAGATTGATTCCACTTTAAATAGTGATGTAGTGCCTAATTGAACTAATCCAACTTGCTCATAATCCACTATGTTTAGATTCTCTAACTAGGTACAATCACAATTTACCTTGATGACTCCTCTTTCCACTCTAAAGTCTACTCTTATCTACTCAATCTCTCATCCATTGCTAAGAAATCAATGCGAGTATTGTGACTCAACATTCCTATGACACCGAATACAACACCAACTAAAAAAAGACCATAAGTAACGAATCCAAAGCATGTTTATGCTGTGAAGAAAGAAATAGACAAGATATTAAATGTTGGATTCATTTATGAGACTGTGCATATGGAGTAGGTATTATCTATAGTAATTGTCTTGAAGAAGAATGGAAAGATTCGAGTATACGTGAATTACAAAAAGTTCAACACGGCAAGAAAGAGAGACAATTATCCATTATAGTACATTGAGCACATGCTTGAGAGAGTTGCAAGAAAGGAAGCCTACACTTTCTTGGATGGCTTCCATCTATAACCAAGTGCAATTATACCTAGATGATAGGCATAAAACATCATTCACAATAGAATGGGGTGTGTTTGCGTGCATAGTCATGCCATTTGGGTTGTTTAATATGCCTGCTACCTTTCAATTTCTTGTGTGTGCAATTATGAAGGACATGCTTAGAAATTAGGTGGAAGTATTCGTGGATGATTTGTGTGTTATTCCAATTAGGAGGAGCACCTAGACAAACTCTGCATAGTCTTTGAACAGTATATACAATATGGTCTCTCACAATGAACCCCTTAAAATGCTAGTTCTGGCTAAAGCATGGATGTATCCTAAGACACATGGTCTCAAAAAATGGCGTTTCTATCAAATGTTTCAAAGTTACAGTGATTGTCGATTTACCATCACCAAAACCAATTAGAAGGGAGTTTAGCGTTTCCTTGGCCACATGGGATACTATCGATGGTTTGTGTTGAATTATGTGCTCATTGCATGACCACTTTGCAAGATGTTGATTGTATTTGAGTGGACTAAGGAGTGGCAATGCGCTTATGAAGAATTGAAAAAGGCTTTGATGATCGCACCTATTCTACGAGCCCCAAATTGGTCCACTACTTTCCATGTGCACATTGATGCATCAAAGTTCACCATGGGAGCAATTTTGTGCCAATCTAGAGAAACACTATATTAGGAAATTTAGAAATTCTCATATAGTTTGGGAATTTCCAATATATTTAATATTTGGCCACATGATCAAATCTTATCCCCTTGAAAGTGGAGTCTATCGTAATTACTATATAGGTTGTCTTTCCAATTCCCACTTTAAAGCATGGGTTAAGATTTAGCCACATGGTTAAATCTTTACCCCTTATTTGAAAGTGGGACTTGGAAGATTCCCAAACTCTTTAATATGGTGTTGAGAGTATAACTTGGATTACTGAGTTAGCTTTGCAAGCAAACAACTCATTGACATGGAAATGAACTACTCCATAACAAAGAGGGAAGGGCTAGCTATGGTGTTTGCTATTACGAAATTTCAACATTACATTTCTAACTATACCCTTTGCTTTTTTTATTGATCATCAAGCATTGTTTTATCTTGTGAACAAACCTTGCGTAACAAGATTCATTACTCGGAAGATCAAGAATGGTTTTCAAGATTTGTTATTCTGCCATAATTCAAAAACATATTAAATTAACAAAGAGAAGGAAACTTGTCTTAGGCTGTATTTAAAAAAATATTTTTCTTAAGCTTACGTTGTATTATATACTAACATGCACTCTAATACAAACTATGAGGTGTCTGCTCTAGGCTCATTCCAAGGCGTACCTTTTTGTAGTCCATTAGTAGGTTTTTCAAATGACACCGCTCGTCGCTCCCTTGGAACATCACGAGGTTTGTTGATTAGAACCCACTAATAAGTATACATAATTTTTAACAAAAGTGTTTTGGCCGTGAAACCACTAGGATCACGACCTAAATTTTTGGGTTGCTAAAATCAAACGGGTCTCCTAACTGTCAGCTAGCGTCAGTAATTTAGAGTTCCCACTTCTACAAGATTACTCGATTTGAAGCAAAACTTGCCATTGCACTTGGTTCAAAGAGAATGGGAGACAGAGGGGAGTGCTGCGGTACGTCAACCCTCCCACACATAAGGCGAAATCCCATTTTGGCCCCCTAAAACAATGCAAGTCGATTCTACCTAACAACTAGTTGGTCAAATTATCATCTTCCTCTTTCTATTTGCTGATTTAGAAAATCTCAGGCCAACTAACTGGGACCACCCTACCTTTGGACGGACTCGTCGAGGGTTATCTCCACCCACTTTCCTTTGATAACAGAATCATCTTTAGTTTTTTTAATTACCTACAACACATTTATTGGAAAATATACAACTAGCTTCCTTAATTACTCTGTTAAATCACACGTTCTTTTCATGTAATATATCTCACAAACACTCAAATACAATTCAAACAATCCTTGAATAAAACAAACTTCTTTATTATATTTGAAGCTCATTACAATTTCTATCTTTTTGACCCTACAGAAGATACACAAAATTCCATGAAAACATAAGCAAAATTCCTTAAAGAAATATATTGTGCCAATCACTTAACGAGATGACTTACAGATCCTTTAAATAGAGTTTCATTTATTAAGCGTTAGTCAACACTTAATCTTATCGCATTTAACAATTATTATATGGAGTTATTTTACTAATCTCGAGTGTGCATAAACTAAAATGTGTAAGAACCTCTTGTAACTATTTCCATCATGATTTTACAATTTGGAGTCTCAATTAATCTAACTACAAATTGTAAAAATTACATGGCACAAGGAACAAAATGTGAGAAAGAGATAGAGACTACACAACAGATAAGAGGAGAATTTAAAGAAAAAAATATTTAGCTCTAAACAACTTATACAAAGATGGCTATGTCCACCCGTGCGCTTCCACTGTGAAGCTTAGATGGGGATCTTAACAGAATATATGTGAAGAGCTTACGGCTAGTTCTAACAACTCTACTTGGGTGAAAGATAGATAATAGATGGCTGTGAAGGGGTTTAGGTTATATAGCCTGTGAAGGAGGTTAGGTCGGCCTGACTAACCTACAATATGAACCTCCACTAGCCGGCCAAGTAATTTTCTAGGGAATGTTCCCTTTATCGTCAAGTAACTCCTCTTCCACGTGGTAACTCCTCTTTCACTAACTCCAGACCTCTTTCACTAGCTCATCATACTCCTCTATGTTGTGCACTATACAAATGACATGGAAGTGATTGCTACCTTAAGGTGTGGCACCTTAGGACCTTGGTAGGATTCTGCATTGGTTGCTCTACTTCTAGTCTCTTGGCTCCTACCATTGGGGCCTCTTTTGATGCTGTTGGTGCTAGCTCATGCACTTTGCCTAATAGGTACTGCACGCATGCCATCATGTTACTTTCATTGGCAACTACTTCTATGGCTCCTTGTGTTGGGGTAGTTCTGGTAGCCACCATGACTAATGGTATTGCATGTATGGGGGCCTTTCCCTTACCCTCTACCACTGGTCTTTCTTTAGCCTCCTCTGTGGTAGCACTTGTTCCAAGCACATTTTCATGTGTCAAGCTCATCATGGCTAGCTCCTGGGATTGAGAGCTTTGTTCTACTGATCTTCTGATGGCAATGGCTACATGCTCCTTCTCCACTTTTTTAACCTTTCTTCCTCCTCCACTTGTTTCTTTTTACATTCCTCTTCAAGTTTCCTTGACTCTTCTTCAACCCTCTACAAGTCTTTGCTTTCTTCATTAGTGGTTCTAGCCTTCCTGATGGAAATCCTTAGCATAATTCCTTGCCTCTCTCTTTGAGTGGATAGTGTTGAGCCTTGCTCCCCCTACTCATTGTTACTAACCATTCTCTCACTTGAGGTTTCTTATTGTTGAGTTTGGCAATCATCTTCCCTCTTCTTAGTCACTTGCTCTACTTCTTCTTGCTGAACTCTATTAGCTTCTTCTTCCCCAAGGTTCACCTGTTGAGAAAGAGATAGGAGGGCTCATTGTAATGGGTGGATGATTCTCATGGGTTGGTGATTATTCTGGTATTTTCTTTCCTTTCTCTTCTTTGTCCATCTTCTCCACAGCCTTTTATATTAGGATTGTTAGCACTTCAAAACCTATATTCAATGCCTTGGATACGAGTGTTTTCCTTTGTGACTCGGCCTTTGCTGTTAGGGATTCTTCACCTGTGGCTCTCAAAGATGATGCCAGTAACTTGGATCATGTTTGGATTGTCGTTTGAACATTAGAGTTTCGATTTACTTTGTCCAGTGCCTTGGCTGCAATATTCTTGAACATTGGTATCCTTATTATGTTCATGAGTGCATTGTACCTCCCGCTCAAGAATAGAGCATGTACCATCTTAGCTTGCAATCTGAAAATAGGCTTGGGGATGTTTGCTACATTGATTCCATCAATCATATATACACTTGTTTCTTATTTATCCCTAGCATGCTATACATGTCTCTCTTTGGGCTCTTTTTTGGCTTGTCTATAAGCCCTAGAGCTTTCTCAACCAACAACTTCCACACTCTTGGTTACATCCCATTTTTTTATCGTCACTGTACCATTATTCTTCTTTGATGTCAAAGGATCTGAGAAATTCTATGCATTTTCCATGATCTATTTGCTAGCTGACCTTCTCGAGGTACTTGGCTAGATTGCATTGCTTGACAATCTGCCTGGCTACGTCGTCAATTGCCAAAAGTTTTTCTAGCTTGTGTATGCTTCTATATTGTAGCTGGTTGAAAACCTATATCTCCATAGTTAAGTGATAATTGTTCTGTGCTTCTCATAAAATGGGAGCCCAACTATTTGGATTCCTATTATAACATAAAAACTCACAATGAGTTTTCTTTGAAGGACAATTTTTACTTAAAAATCGAAATGGTTAGAAGGAAACATTATCCATAGTGAAATGTATAAGCCAACGAATGAAAATTTTTCATATTAATCAATCCATATATTCCACACAAGAACTTCGTGAAGAAACTTTCACTAAATGAAAATTCAATTCATTCTTCTCTTTGGAGTTCAATCATATTTCGATTCATATTCACCATTCACCTTACTCCCTCCCCACTTGGAATGATGAGAATCCTTTCTAGGATTGGATAATGAAAGGGTAAGGGAGTTTGGTACACTCTTGATATGGTCTAGTGTTTTAAAAGCCAATTGTAGAAGTTTGGGTTATACTCCAATGTACCATGGTGGTCCATGTCTTGTGGGCGAATGCCCACATGTGTGGTATAGGTTAGTACATCAGTCAAGAAATCACATGAGTTCATTATGCTAGCAATATGAAGTTCGTCTTCTATTAGGATCCTATCTAAGTACTGATGAAACGTAACCTTGTCTTTTAGTGGTCTGTTGTGCCATGGCCAATACTCTAGATGAAGTTGGGGCCATGTAAGTGGGGTCATAATTGAAAGTCTTGATGGCATGTCTTTGCTCTACATTGGTCATGTTTTGACAATCCTCTTATTCCCATTGGATGTGGATAGTATATCATTTATGTAGGAAATTTTATTTGGATTGACCTAGCTTTTGTAGCTCATGCAATTTATCATCGTGTGACATTGGAACTCTAATTGTCTTGAAAGATGTGATTAACCATTGGTTTAAGGCTTATTCTTGGGAGATTTGTGTGGCAATCAACTATTTTGCAATCATGGGTGTATTTATGAATATGAATTCAAATTCCTTCCAAGGAGAAGGCAAAGAGCATACACCATTTGCTATTTGTTCGTCAAGCATGCCTATGTCCAAGCATTCATAGCTTCTAGAAAACATGGTAAAAGTTGAGTCCAATCATTTGATACATGTTACTAAGTCATCTTCCATGTTAATGGCCACATCAAATGCTAATTTGAGAATGGATCTATGTTGATGAGATGGTAGGCCTATGGGTGGTTGAGGTTTGACTCGACTATACTACTTAACTATGATTACCTCTACTATGAGGTGGTCATTAGAGTTTTTTCTATTTGTCACTTATTATTGAGCTTATGGTTTAGGGGATATGTGGTTCTTTTTTTATGTTACAGGTGGTGCATTGCAGGTATTAGGGATAGGCCTATCGGTATGGGTCTGACTTTGACTTTTGGCCGATAGACCCATTGAGTGTTCATGGCTTGAGCATCTTTTTGCTCGCTCTAGTTTTTACCTCCTAATAGCTTATGGGTACATAAATGTTGGTTGGCGGTTATGGTGGATGGGCATGTGTGCCATTCATAGATTTAGGCAACTACACCAGGGTATTGCTATCATAAAAACCTTGGACATGCAATAGGGCTTTTGGAACCCATTGCAATTAGTCCTTTTCCTATTCGGGGATTTTATTTTTGCGGGCTTTCATTTTCGTTCTTTTCTACTAAATCTCTTTTTTTCGAGCTTTTTCGTGCAATATATCCATTATGCATATAAATAGTCTTACTTAAGGAGCACGACATGTTGCATTTACATGAACACACATCAAGAAAACAAAACCAATGGAAAACTAGTAAAATATATTCGTGTCAAATAGTCGCAAGGTACACTCTTCCTAAAAACAAATAAAAGATCCCAATGCATGTAATCTCTTAGACAAAATCGGGCATAGTCACATGACAAAGTGTATAATAAACATATAAAAGTAGTAACAAAATGAAATGTCTAGAGTCTCTCGAAAAAAAAAACACACTCTCTCTCAGCATGGTACCGGTCCACACACTATGGTGGACAAACACTCCCCATAGAGCACATCATCTATTTCTAGACACATGCAATGTCTCATCTCCTCTGCACTGGCCCGCGCCAAACCACCACACCCCGCAAACACATCCAAAACATAGTCGTAGCGTTTCGTAAATGTAGCTATTAACCACCTAACCATATCACCAATCACATATCACCAATCAAGATACAGAATCTTTGCGGCCATGCAAGTAGAAACAATGAAAATACCATACAAGGTAACCTGAGAGCAAAAACATGCAAGGCTACTTACCGATAGAAAAGATGAGACCTCTCTGCTCTGCCTCTGACAATGACACCATCAACGTCCATGGGAAAGACACAATCATCCATATGTAGCTACGATACGCTGGAAACAATCTCTCTGAAATATTCTCCCCAGCCTCTCTGTCGTAGCAAGGCACAACATGACCAGCACGATGCCAAAGACACATAGTAAGATCAAGTACCTATTCACGAGTGGAAATAGAATAAGTGATCCATGTTTTTATTTAAATCATGTAACACAAACTTTATTTAGAACATACAACCATACGTTCAACGTATCCAACTTTGTTATCTTACCGCCTCTCTAGTAGCAGGATTTCGATAAGCCTTGGAGTCACACATGAGTGTCCAAGTGCGGTGAAGCACAAGCCCCACTCTTGCCGCATCCGTAATAAACTCACCTATATGCTTTGCTAAGCACATAGTGACTAAGAATCCCTGGTCGGTCAAATACTCGCGAGCAAGGTCCATACAACCCATAACTAGACCCTTTGAGAACGTGTTCCACTTGGGAATAGTCATGCCCTCTACAAACAACATTGGCATTATGATATATGAGAAGTGAGTTTGATGTAAACCTTGTGTGATAGAAAGCATAACTTACCCAATGGGATGGGACCTAGAGCATCCACAAGCAATCTCGTAGGAAAATCCGCAAATATCAATCGAGCCACCTCTTGACATGGAACTCCATCTTTGCTATAAGATGCATCTTTTGTGTTGCAAAAAATTTGTTGATGCTATACACAAAACAACATAGTCATTAATGCAAAGTAAACGATGATGCAATGCTATATGCAACATGTATATTGATGTTCTTGCAATATGTAGTTGTCATGTCTACCTATCAAGGGCAAATCTATCAATTTGGGTCACATCCACTAATAGAGCATCATCATACACGACTATCTTCATGGGTGACCAATAAAGCACATGAATTTCAAGTTAATATAAGACTTCTCACCTACTAAACGGGTCATAGGTCGCCTCTCCCAATTCTCTCGACCGAGAGATGAATCTGCAACAAAGGAGGTGGTGGGTGCCATAGAGGACTCTGGCACATTTTTTCTCCCTGGATTACCTTGAGTACCTTGGGTGGCATGTGTAGCATCCTTGCTAGCTTCACTAGCCTGAGTACTTCCTTCTACACCTTTGGTATCCTTGGTTGCTTGCTCCTCTACAGTGGTGGGTGCGGTAAGCGGTTCATGAGTATCAACTTCCTCCTTGAATCCTACATACTATCATTCACCCTTAGATTCCCATGCATGAGCACAAAAAATATTGCTACAAAAGCGACGAGATGTTTACATAGATTGAAGTACTTACTCTCATGCAGATCTTTCTCTTGCTTAGGGATAACCCCCACAGGGTAATCCAGCCACCAAGGGCAAACACTTGCCTCCCATGCCGTCAATTTTCTCTCACATAATGATGGAGAATACATAGTGTTCTTGTCACGAACATCAATCCACTCTCTTGTGAATTGCGGAGCTGCATCCAGCCTCTTCTCTTCTACACATTGTAGTATTCACCTGCAACATTCTTGCCAATTACACAAGCAAATGCATGCAATCTAATATGAAAATCAGACACACAATCTCCTTTATATAAGACAATAGTTTTATAATAATAAACAAACCACCCAACCTCGAGCTTTCACGTGGAGCTTAGAATAGAAAAATCAATAACATAAATAGGCTTTCAAGTGCCATTATATCTACTACATTTAAGATGAAGAGTTTGCAAAAAAATAGTTTTGATGCTAACCTATAAATCACACGTTTGACTGAAAACGTGAGCTCTGGCATCTTCTCTGCAACATGTGAAGATTTCACTCCATCCAAGAGGTGTACAAAAGCCTACACAAGTTTAACAAGCGCTTAACATTAGCACATATACATTTTCAGAAAGAACTTAAGAAAGCAATATGAATGCACTGCATTGAGTCAACCTGCATGACATGATTCTTCATGTTAAGCTTAAAGAACTCCTCAAATGAATCTGGTAGCTGTGGACCTTCTACTTGTATCCTTTCAATCTGAAGTAGTGCCTCTGAATGCAAGTGAGCCCAATATGTCTCTTTCTTCATGTAAACCCGAAAGAGCTTATAAAAATGCGGGTATTGGGGGTCTTTGGCCTTTGTGAGACTCATAAGATGCAACAATATTTTTTTCCTGTGATGCACAACAATATACGCAAATAGAAAGCATTGAAGAAAAAAGCATCACATACACACACCTTGCGTTATATATACAAATTACCTTTCCGCAAGGATTTTTGAGCTTGTGAGACAATACAGCTTGTCCCTTGTGATCTTGAGCATGCTTGCATCATTCCACTTTAGCCCAAATAACAACTTAAAGGACTCATCACCATTTTGGGGATTAGCAATGGATAGCTACTTGTAACCCCTATCCTTAAGGCGCTCCTCTTCCACCCTTGTAGCCTTCTCCAAACGTTTCTTCCTCTCTACCTCATCTAGACCAAGAGCCTCAAGCTTCACAGTTTCTTTTGAGATGAAGACATGAAATTCATCCTATCATTCCAAAAAAAAAACTAAATTAGAGATAGAAAAGCACGTCTCATACAAGTGAGCCATAGATAGAAAATCACCTTCCATACAAGCTGAGATATTAAACCGCAAGGAGAGTTATACCATGGAGCAACACCATGATAATACCTTGCCTCTATACTCATCTCAACCTCATGGCCGGACTCAATCTATCTAGAATGGAGTCTTTGTTTGCAATACCAAACTTTTGAAACATATACACCTCATGCGTAATATTTGGAGTAACATGAGCTCTGGAAATACTATTGAAAACAAACAAAATCATAATATGAGAATGTAAGTGTAACATATTACAAAGAGGAGCACAGTTAAAGGAAGAAGACTTATGCATTGGTGGTGTCTAGTGCGAGTAGTAGCTCTGCTTCCTTCGCCTTTGGCACCTCAATGAATTGGCACCGTACACTAACATGGTAGTGAGCACAATCAGAGTACTCTGTAATTGAAAACCAACAAACATAAGAATGGGATACAAACATTCAATACTTGCATGTATAGTGGACAACTTACTTTCTTTGATGCATTTCCACCACGTTTTAAGGCTGTGGTTTCCATCCCAAACCAAGAACTTTTTACCCTTAAGGTCTTGCCACTCTCTTCCAAGAGCCCTCTCAAAATCCTCATTTCTTTGATGCCATATTGGACCCCATTCATCTAGATTGCTGGCTGTCACAGACATGGTCTCCCCTCTCGGACCTTCAACTGACACAAGGAAGTGTCCCACAGTCTCAAGATAACCAGTGGAATCAAAGGAAGGAATCAACCACTGGGCATCATCCGTAGCAAATCTGACTGCCTCATGAGCCACTAATCTGCAAAGAGGCACAAGAGGAGGCAGCGTCCTCTTTTTTATATAAAATTGACTCAGCACATCCTTCATCAGTCCTAGAGAGACTTGCTTGCCTAAGTTCCTTGAGTGCTTCTTTTCTTTTTCATCATCATTCTCCCCTTGATCACTATCACCACTCACCTCTTCTTTGTCATCTAGACTATCATGCTGCACATTAGTCTCTGTAGGAGCAGATATTAATAAGTAACAATAAAAAACAGTAGCATTAAACCAATCATATATAATATATAACACTGAACAAAGAGTCATATATAAATGAAATGGACACATAAGTGACTACCTGTGTGCTCCGCAACCCCGTCAATTGTATTGGAGTCCCCATCCACTTGTGCTTCGTCATCAATGTAGACACATCTTTTTGGACCACATCCTTTCTTTGTTGAAGGAGTGTCCACTGATAAACGCGATGATGCTTCTTGCTCTAAGATCCGCCCAAGAACACATCCTGAACGTAGCTTCATACAGACTTCATGGCTACTATGAGGTGACACATATTTCTTTCTCTTTCTAAGCACTCTTTTAGGTGCCATAACTTTCTCTACACACTTGCAAATAGATACACAATCAACCTCTTTAAGATTAACAACACAATCAATCTCTTTAAGATTAGCAACACAATCAATCTATTTAAGGTTAATAACACAATAAACCTCTTTAATTTAGAAAATTCAATGAAAATAGGCTTGTGCATAAGCCCACCCATCATCTGCACGGATGCGCACGATTGGGGGGTTTGTGCATAAGCCCACCCATCGTCGTGCATAAGCCACACGGGAGAGCTGAGGTCACGGACGAAGCCACACGGGAGAGCTGAGGTCACGGATGACGCCACACAGGAGAGACGATGCCACGCTAACACGAGAGAGATGACGCCACACGGGAGAGACAACGCTTGTGCATAAGCCCACCCATCGTCCGCGCGGATGCAGATGATTGGGGGGCTTCAATCTCAATGTTTGGAGCCTGTTTGTCAACGGTTGCGCAGATGCGGAGCATAAGCCCACCCATCATCCGCGCGGACGCAGACGATTGGGGGGCTTCAATCTCAACGTTAGGAGTCTCTCTGTCAACGGTTACGCGGACGCGGAGCTGCACGAAGCCACTTGGAGCTGCACACACCACGCTAACAGACACAATGGAGCTTCAGAGAGGCGTAACTCAACGTTAGGAGTCTCTCTGTCAACGGGCAGGAGTTGTGGGGCAGGGGCTGCGGGGCGTTCAGGCTGCAGGTCTGAGGAGAGGGGAGAGAGTTCTTGTGTGTGTGTCACGAGAGAGAGAGAGACGGAGAGAGGGAGAGAAGGGAGAAGGGAGAAAGAGAGAAGGGAGAAAGAGAAGGGAGAAAGAGAAGGGAGAAGGGAGAAGGGAGAAGGGAGAAAGAGAGAAGGGAGAGAAGGGAGAGAGAGAGAGAGGGAGAGAAGAGAGAGAGCAAAGAGAGTGGAGAGAGTTGAGGAAGAGAGTTTTGCCATACTTAATAACCCTAATAAAGAAGAGAGGCACTTTGCTCGCACACTAAATTTGCCACGGTTTAAGCACCGAGCACATAGTTCGCGAATCTGACGCACCCAACGATATTCATCTGAATCTTCCAAAGCCTCGAACGTTGACAGTAGGTCAAGCTACATAGTCAATTGTCATGGTCCATATCATGAGCACAATCAGAGTGCTCAGGACAAAGCTAATGTTCTCGTCATCGCTCCTAGAATTATTATAATTAATAAGCTAGTTAGTCACTCTCTCGTAAGTTAGTTAGCCGTTAAATAATTAAATAATTAGGTAATTACATAATTAGGTAATTAGTTAGCTGTTAAATAATTAAATAATTAATACAACATAAATAAATTTTAAAAATATTAATTTAATCTAATTTACAACATTATTTTGACAAAATCATGGGGCGAGAGCTCTTAATTATGAGTGCATAGTTGGTTATTTAGTTAGATATATAGTCAGAATGATAGAGGGCAATAAAGGTGAAGGATGGTGGGTGATTGAGTCGTAAATTTTTCTTTTGATTTCTGATGATTATGCTTATTTATTATTACTCTTAAATGTTGATGAATGACTGTGGCTCTTAAATTTTGATGAGTGTGCATATACATTATTTAGTCATCTCTGCTTGTAGTGACGGTTGCTATAGCTTCGAGGTTATTCTAACCCTCTTGTAACTTCCTCCATGCCTCCCTTTTTTCTCTACACAGTCATCCGACAGTGAACTGTTGCCTTCTCTTCATCAAATACACACTGTGAGCTCTATTCAGAGTTTTCTTCTCTTCATCAAATACTAACCCACCAGAGGGCACAACATGTCGAGTTTTGCTATTTTGACATGGAGACTAGCCAGTGATTGCTTAGAGCACAGGGTTTCATTAAGAAATGGAGAGGTTCTTTTGAGTGAGTACTACCTACAGAATGTATTGCCTCCAACACAAAAATTCCAGGGGTTGCAAGCCGTCACAGAGAATAATGGTGGAGCAAACAAAGTCACTATGTCTCCAAGATGGGATCATCAAGGGCATGCACACTATCTGATTGATAGTACATTATCAGCCACCTACTCTATCATGCACTCAAATGACTATGTGTGCATCTCTGACAGTATTGAGTCAATAGAACATGACATTGACAACTACATTGATTGTACTCCTGGTTGTAGCAAATCAACTCCAGTGTGTCTTGACATACCCTCAGATAACAAGAAGGATGTTGATGAAGTAACAATTTCAATAGGTGCATGCAATGACAGAGGGATCCATAAGGATCTACATGACACAAATGTGAAGGAGGACCTATGTGTGGGCAGCCAAAGCGAGGACTTATCTTCCTATGATAACTCCATTGCAGCCTTCATTGAGGAGAAAGCTAGAATGGGTAGATTGAAAAAATTACTAGCGCTCTGTGGACCTCCACGAAGGGTGGATGAGCTCCCAATCGAGTATAATGGCACAATTGCTTTTGAGCTTCCAGCCACACATAGCAAGAAACGAATGATGGGTATGGAACAAAAATATGATGGTCACCTGTGGTCGCGGCCCTCACAAACAAATATGGCAATTGAGTGCACTGTGCGATTGAGCTATTGTCTTGGAAGTCTTCAATGTCTCAGGATCACTTGTCCTTACTACATAACAGAGGGGAAATACAATGATGTTTTTTTCCATGGTCACTTGGAGAGAACCGTGAGCATGGGTTATCCTGCAAGTGAGGGAAACTCCAAGATAACATGTCACTATTGTCAAAACGTTGCTACTTGTGTAGCCATTTGCAAATGCATGATCTATTATGTGTTGCCACTGGATCCTACAATGAAACGTTTGGTGATCCATGTTGGGGAGCATGCTCACAGTGTTCAACATGGCACAAGGAGGGGAACCCTTGACAAGGTGTGGAGGCTTGTGAGCACGGTCCTAAAGATCAAAAAGGGAGGCCCACGAAAAATACAGATGCTAGTCGCTCGGCAGATGTTGTTTGAATCTTTAACAAAAGAAGACGAGTCAGAGGCGACTGAGGTGGACCTTAATCATTTTCTAGAAGAAATGATGCCACTTGTGCAGAATAAAGGGTAAGCTTGTGCATTATTATTTTCTGCTTACAATGTATGTCCTACATTTGAAATAACCCTCTAATAAACACATAGGTTCAAAGGCATTGTTTCACAAGAGAGAGCCAAACAAGGTCAGGTGGTTGGTGATGGGTATGACAACATACTTCTTTTGCAAAAACGTTGTGTCTTCCCATTTTTCCATGGAAGTAGATTTCTGGGGCAAGGTGATGCCAAGGAGAAGTGCTACTTGTTTAAAATGTCCACCAAGGGACCAACATCAGGGGTGGACTTAGTGAATCGTATGAGGCAAACTGGAGATTTACGACGTGCATGGGTGCACTTTGATCATACCCATAGGATTGATGGGTGGGCAACTATGTCTTGTTCAGTTTATGATCATGGGTATGTGGCAACATAATTAAAGCTTTTATTGAAATTAAATTGTTGTTAATGAACACTATAGTAATGTATCAATCATGAACTATCATGAGAGCATTACAGGTAATTGCAATATGTGAATTTAAAGAGGAGGACGAAGAGTCTCAAATCTTGTTTTGGAGAAATTTGAATTCTGTCATGGTTCAATGTGGCCATGATCCACCTGACTTTGCTGGATTTATGCCCGATGAGGCAAGTGCAAATTGGATGGCAATAAGGGCTATGTACAATGGAGGGCCTCATAACATAATGGAAGGGAGGGAGCGTTCTTGTCTTTTGCATTGGGAGCAAAGTTTGCAAAAGCATACCAAGAAATTAGTCACTGTGGATAAACAAATGCACCACATTGAATTGTGTGAAGCATGGAGGCTAGCAATGACAACTCAACTAGCCTCACTTCAGGCCTCTGCTATCGGAGATTGGTGGGCACGAAATGTAAACAAGGAACACATCAAGGCTAAATTGGATAGGTGGTTGAAATGGTGGGAGCAAAGAATTGCCCACTGGGGAGGAATTGAATCTCATGTAAGTGTGACATTTTTTCCAGCTCATTAAGATTTGTTGCACAATGTAGCAATGGGGAGAGCTACTGATTCTATTTTTGGATTTGACTCTGCAGGCTAACAAAAGTCCTTGGGAACATGCTCAAATTCCAAGCATAAACTTATCAGAAAGTGTCCATGCTAGTTGGTTAGCAGGTGAGGGTGGAAAACGAAAGATATCACTTTATGATGCATGTGTTAGTGATGTTTTGAATGCATATATTCAATGTGCAAAGAGGTTGGGCTATACCACAGGGAGGTTTATTGGATCTGGGCCTTCTATGGAGTCTTTGTTGGCTAGTGCCAGCAAAAGGGAATCCCCAAATCCCACCTTTGTTGCACGTGCATTGCAAGGTGTTGTAGCTGGAAGTCCTTTGTACGAGGAGCCTATAATGCAAGGTGATAGGGAGACTGTGCAAAGAAAAAAGAAGGGAGGTGGAGCAACTGTAAGTTCTCATAGACCGGGGTATGTGATGGAGTCAAGGCAAAGGAAAATCAGGGGCAGGCCGCGGAGTATACAGTTTGACGATGGAAAGATGGAAGAGATATGTATCCAAGAGGATGAGGAGATACCAATCAAGCCCTTTGCAAGAGGAATAAGTGCACCAAATGCGGAAACATCAACCCACATCGAAGAGGTAGAAGTGGCACAGGAGGAGTGGGCTTTACGAAGGACACCACCTAATTGTGTGAGAAAGTGTTTTGGTATGGAGGGTAGAAAGAATTGCAGCAGCAAATTACAGAGTCGGCAAGTGGGGTTAGTCACGCCATGCTTTTGGTCTGAGAGAGCCTATAAGAACAAGGCCATTGCACAATGGATATGGTTCTGTAATCATGATGTCAAGCATACAAATGCTGTGTAGAAATAAGTGATAGCATCACCAATTGTTCCATCTTTGTGGCCAGTTGATATAGGAACAAATATATCGAAGGAAGAGTGTAGCAGCCTAAGACAGGCTGGTTTCAAGTTTGCCTGCTTTACAACACCACCAAGGAACGAGAAGAGCAAACCTCCTATTTCTACAGAATGTGGTTCAAGCGGGAGAAGACGCAAGTGGAGACATGGAATTTCCAAAGATGCACAAAAGAGAATAGAGGCAGCTGGTTGCATGGTTGTGACATTCTTGGAGGAGGTAGTGCAACTTGAGAGACAACATTCAGTATTTCGAGTCTTGACAGAGAGTTGTTATGATGTGCACATCAAAGAAGAGTCTAGGTGCACTTGTCCTGATTTTCAAAAAAGAGAATCTACCCAAAAGGCATTTCTTGCTTGCAAACATATGTATTATGTGTACATGCACATACTTGACCTTCAACCCAAGGAGCACATGGTCATACATTAGCCTGCACTAACCCCCACTAACCTTGCCTTTGTGTTAGGGCAAACACGTAAGATATGCCCTGTTATGTAGGAAGCCCAACGTAAGCATGGCTCATTCATTGTTCTGGAGGACTCATCATCATACACTTCATTAGGGTGTGACATGTCCTTTTTGTTACATGAAGATCGATCAAGGCGTAGCAATCTTGGAACCTTTCTAGATATTGTACTCTTTTTGGGTAATGCAAAACTTTGGAATGTTATTATTTGTTGTGATTATTCAACACCATTGCTCCCTTTATTGTGAATGGTTTAGTATTCTCCTTGGGAGCTCCCAAATGATGATGCATGCATGATGCGCAATATATGTTTATGTTAAAGAATAGCAGTAGTGCATGACATGTCGTTTGTAGAAAGCATCCAAGGTTGTTTCAAAAAGCTCTAAAAATCAATTTCAATTGCAAAAGCACGAAATCAAAAGCTCGCAAAAATAACACACTCTTCCTATTCATGTAACACTAGCTTTTTCTTTTAGGCCGCGAGTGTATAGGATATGAGAGCTATGAGATCTTGCAGATGTGCCCTTGGTAGGCTACAATTTACATTTGGGGACCCACTTGGTTAATTGGATTGTAGCTTTGGTTGGGGCTTCTACATGTTGCAAGTATTTCACACTAGGTGTCTATGCAAGTTCACTATCCCCTCCTTAGGGTTGAAATTGGGTTTAACTACCAATGGCACTATAGGCTTTGGCAAAGCCATGGTATCTTTGTTGTTGTTGAAAGTGGTGACTATCCTAACATTGCCTATGGCAAGGTGGATGCACTGAGAGTTCTCGCCAACATTGCTATGAGTTTTTTTTCTTGAAAGCCTAACCCAAAAGTGATTCCTCACCAATATCTTTTTTGTTAGGTAGTACATAAAAGATGATTAGGAGGCTCTCACTCTCGCTAGAAACCATTATCTTGCACTTTTCTAGTAGTGGATAGGACTGCCTTCCAAATGGGTAGAGTTGGCATCTATTAGTTGCACTTGGGATTGACCAATGAGGGTCCAATGATCATATATGAGGATGTTTTTGTCAGCATCGTGAAATACTATAGGCTACTACAATTGAGACTTGAGCACCTTATGTGCTATAGTGTCCCATTAAAGTGTCCTCTAGCAATTCCCACCACAAGCTTCTAGAAGCACATCATGCATCTCATTCTCAGAGACACACCTCCTCAATAGTACATCCTATCCTACTTGATATATTTGGCTAGACATCAATTGATAGGGTTGAATCTTTAGAATGAGACATTTTAGTCTAGACTTCTCAATTGGACGTTCAGGTAATCTAAGTTCTAGGATGTGGACTATGTTGTCTATCCAATAAGGTGTAAGGTCTGCTCTAAACAAATATCTTTCACTAGACATTCTAAGTAGATGTGCATCGGGTAGGTCATCTACAATGACTTGTCTAGCTACTTCTCCTATCATTATGCGAGACATATGGTCTACCATGTAGTGCTCTTTGCCCTTACGTACTACCAAAGAGAAATCAAATTCTAATAGCAAAAGTAACCATTGAGTAATGAATCTTGTTGCATAGGGTTTGTTCACAAGATAAAACAATGCTTGATGATCAATTAAAAAAATTAAAGGGTAAATCTAAAAGGTAATGTCAAAATTTCGTAATAGCAAACACCATAGCTAGCCCTTCTCTCTTTGTTACGGAGTAGTTCATTTTCATGTCAATGAGTTTTTTGCTTGCAAAGCTCACTGGGTAATCCAAGTTATGCTTCCAACTTCATATTAGAGAGTTTGGGAATCTTCCAAGTCCCACTTTCAAATAAAGAGTAAAGATTTAGCCATGTGGATAAATGTTAACCCATGCTTTAAAGTGGGACTTGGAAAGACAATCTATATAGTAATTAGGGTAGACTTCACTTTCAAGTAAGGGGACAAGATTTGATCATGTGGCCAAATATAAGCTATATTGGAAATTCCCAAACTATATGAGAATTTCTAAATTTCCTAATATATTGTTTCTCGAGATTGGCACAAAATTTCTCTAATGGCGAACATTGATGCATCAATGTGCACATGGAAAGTAATGGACCAATTTGGGGCTCGTAGAATAAGTGTGGTTGTCAGAGCCTTTTCCAATTCTTCATAAGCATGTTGGCACTCCTTAGTCCACTCAAATACAATCAGCATCTTATAAAGTGGTCATGCAATTAGTGCATAATTCAATGCAAATCATCGATAATATCATGTGTGGCCAAGGAAGCACTAAAATCCCGTGTAGTTGGTTTTAGTGGTGGTAAATCGCCAATCACCATACCTTTGAAAAAATAGATAGCAATGCCATTTTTCGAGACCATGTATCTTAGGATACATCCATGCTTTAGCCAAAACTATAGGACCATGCACTTGGCTATAGACGAAGAAGCCATCCAAGAAACTATAGGCTTCCTTTCTTACCACTCTCTCAAGCATGTGCTTAATGTATGATAATGGATAATTATCTCTCTTTGTTGCTGTGTTGAAATTTTTGTAATTCACACATACTTGAATCTTCCCATTCTTTTTAAAGACAATTACTATAGTGCATATGGTCTTTGTTTAACTGGTGTTGTATTGGGGATCATAGGAATGTTGTGAGTCATAATACTCACATTGATTTCTTTTAGCTCTTCTAAAGACCAAGTGAATATATCTACATACTTTCATAAGAGATTAATGAGATTGGCCTCCTCTTGTTCAATTAAGTCATCGACTATGTACATGGGTCGAGACGTGTCCTCTTCCCTTGCCAAGTTGACTTTCTTAACTTTAACGGGTCCTTCAATGGGTTCGCTAGCCTATCTTGCTCATTTGGCTCCTACTAATACCACTATGTGGTTGCCCTTCTTATAATTAGTGAAGTGCTTGGGTAAGTCATGTGATTTCTTTTTTTATTCAACTTTTGAGGACTTGGACCATTTCCTTATCACGCCATTATCTCAATCCTCTGTCACTTGAGTATTTCACATGTATATCCTACCTAATAGATTATGGTAGTCCACTCCCTTTATGACTATGGAGTTAATCAAGAATTTGATTCTTGCTATCTTTAGAGGCCAATATTTAAGCACTCCAAATGGTTTGACTTTCATTCCATTCATTAGTATAACATTAAATCATGCAATTTCCACTAGTGGGTTTCCCTAAGCTTACAAAACTGTGTGGCTAAGTACACTAACTCTTGCTCCTATGTCCATAATTCCTTTCCATGTGGCATCACCTAAGGCAATAACAGGTAAGATTGTGTGCATTTCCATACCCTCCCAAAAGGAATTTAGTTGTAGAGATTTAGGTAATTGGTTCAGGGTGGTTAAGCATGGTATATGTGTCTCTACATCATGGTCTAGCAAGTTAGTTGCTCCCACTGCTTCAATACTTGCCATAGCATGGGGCTTTCCTTAAGAAATTCTCCTAATGGAAAGGTTACATGAGTTTATATTAGTGTCATAAGAAAATCTCCAACCTTTTCCTTTTCCTCTAACTCAAGGCCTTTCTACCAATGCTCTTGAGTAATTTATTTGTCCATGGCATCTACATTCTACTTGTATGGTGCTACATGGGGTGCTGATATGCCTCTTGAGCTCAAGTGCGTAGGGGAGACTAGTGGACTCATGCTAGAGAGCTCATTAATCTCATCCTCCATGTAACAAGCTTTGCATCCTGTAGCTATGCTTGAGCTTCTTTTGCCCACTCTTTGACTTTGTCCAAAATGTCTAATTGGTGTTTTGGGTTGGGGTATCCTCGAAACGTGGCACTTTTCTTTTCCACTATCTTATGAGCAGATTTTTCTGCCTCCACATCTGCAACCCATTTCTCTTTGGTTAATGTGAACCCCTATGTCTCTTATGAAGCATATGTGAACCCCTAGGCCAGATGTACCTATGTTTCTATGAAACATATTTGAATTTTGGGTCACTATAGGTCTAGGTGGCCAAGCGATTCCCATGGGATTGATGTCAATCCTAGGGGCAGCTGGCCTCAATTGATTGAGTTCTAATAGAGCTAATGGAGCTTCTCTTAAAAATTTGGGCTACCTCTTCCCTGGATAGTCGGCTTGTGGATATGGGAGCCTTCTTCGCAATCGGTAGTGCATTGCATCATGTCCAAATCTACCACATTTAGTACAAGGACATGGTCTAGGGCTAAGACATTCAGTTGGAAGATGGTTCCTATCACAATGCACACATTGCAAGTGGGGTTGCATTGGCCTTCTCAATATCTCTTGTATCTTGGCAAACTCTAACTTCAAGTCAGCTATCTCTTGGTTTTGGTTGATGTTTTTGCCCTTATATTACATGTTATGCCTTGATTGCTCACTAAGGGTTGTGGTTCTCTTGGTGTTCCTAGAAGTGGTATTCTCTTGCAGTGTGAATATTGAGCTTCTCTCTCTCCATATATTGTCCATGTATATTGCATCTTCAAAGATCTTTGCTAACATGTGCCTTTGTAGGTTGGACTTACTAGCTAAGGCCTTATAGAGTTCTTCATTTCAAATTCCATTGATAAACATAGTGGATACTACTCTCATTGGGCTGCTTTATTGATGGAATCCTCTTATAGAATCTCAAATTTTCTCATTGTATTTTTGGGTGACATTCATCAACTTGACAATGAGATTGTCTGAGTATCCAGCTTTTTGGACAATCTCTTAATGAAAATGTCTCCTTTAGGCTATTGAAGTTGTTGCACTCAGCATTGTTAGGCTACTAAACCAAGTTTGTCTGCTAGATAGAGTCCACAAGCTTTTGTACATTGAGTGAGGTCCATGAGGTTGTTTGCCTCACACACTTTCTCAAACTATTCAACGAAGCTGTAAGGATCATTACCTACTTGATACTTCTCAAGTTGTATCTTGATCTGACTTCTAGCATTTGGGGTGATTTCCAATCCAACTAGCAATGAAGTTGCTAGGGTTGCTCTACTTTGCTCTATGGCAGTTTTATTTATTAGTTGTTTTGTGAGAAGCTCACTCAATGTAAGATATTCTTCTAATACTCTCTCCCTATTGGCATTTCCTCTTGCTCTATTTTTTCCTTCAATGGCTAGGACTCGTTGGACGTCATTGAGCTCTATCTCCTCATATAGCCCTTGAGCACATTGCTCTTAGTGTTGTAGCTAGGTTCACATTGCAGGGAAACTCTTTCTAGCCTACTCTCCTTCTCGAGATCATCCATAATTTCATCTACGAATCTCCTATGGGGTGTACTATTTTTATTTGATGGTTGTATTCATGATATGAGTTACTATATGACATCAACTAGAAAATCACCTAGGTCAAGGTCTTGGTTGTCCTTGTTCGTGCTAGCACATGCCATGTTGGCATCTCTTGAACCACCAAGGTGTCAATGAGGGTGATTAGGTTGGCCAAGAATGCATCTCTAATCGTGTTTCATTCCTTTCTTCACTTAGTTATCAGGTGATTTAAGGCTATTTACTTCTTAATGTTAGTTTTTTTGGTTTGTTTCCATGGTCCCAAGGGTTTTGCAAGTCCTACTAGTGGGTTTTTCTCTTAGGTTAATTCTCCTTTAGTGTGTTACTTGTTAATTAAATCACTTTGCAAGTTTAGGGTTACCCACACACTTGGATGGTGCAATGCAAGGTGACTTGTGTATAATCAGGCTTTCAACTTCTCTCATGCACATAAGTGCCTACAATGAAATGTGCATCCTTCAATGAAATCATTCACACACACACCTTGCTAGTCAATTTCGTATAGTTTGAGCTCTTTTACGCAATTTATGATCACAATTGGCAGTCAATTTTGATCCTCTATGAGGTCCTGATGTGTGGTCTGTCGAAGTAGTCAAATAGTGTCTCTATTGGGAAGTAAACTGCAAGTGTCGACTAGTGTGGTCAATTCTTGGGCTTGTTAGTATAAATTCTAGTATTGTTATCTCTATGGTCACATTTGTAGGATTAGGATCCAGCTAGGATCACCTCGTAATTAGCTCACAAACTTTGGTATATTTGGGGGGTCTGGATGGTCCCTAAAAATGTGTTTTGGTTTAGGTCGTCTACAAATTTGGACGTCTGAGTTATAGCAGGTTTTGTTTGTCAGAGTCCTACACTTGGCCATGCAAGTGGTGAATTTGGCCTATCCAAGTGATTGGGTTTGACTCAGATAGGGGGTGCCCTAATGAGGTTGACAACATGCATCCAAGTGGATAATTTGGTCGTCCGAGCATCCAAGTGAGAGTTGTTCAAATGGACCGACTTAGTCATTTGAGTGGGACTTTTCGATTTTGAGGAGTGAGAGTTGTCGACCATTTGAGGCATGAGGCATCATCCAAGAGTTTCAAAAGAACACACCAACAAATGACAAAAATCAATGAGGAATGACTCACAAAATCATATGTCCACCTAGCTATGATCTTGTCCTTATTCCTCAATCAACAAAAGGAAGGTTTCAAGCATATCTAGCTAAATCATGGAGAGTGATGATACAATGGATTTCTATAGTCATTGCTCTCTTGACCTATTGCTCTATCTTGACTTGCTGCTCTCTCTCTCAATATTTCATATGCCAAAATGAGCTCTTCCCCTCTTTCCCTTGTTTTAATGCTCTTTCTCTTTTCTCCCTTGCTCTCTGTTTTCCTTCTAAGGTATTCAAAATCTCTTTTCTTTTCTTTCCTTGCTTCCCTGCTTCCTGTTGTTAATAAACTTTTCTTTTCTTTACTTTTCCTTATTTCCTCAACCTTACTGCATCCTACTAATAAAAATACCATACCACTAATCTAACTAATGTTCTTAAATCTTCTAAAACCTAAACTATCTAGCAAAGGAGATCAAATATCTTCTGACTTCCTTGCTTCCTACCCATACCAAGTATCATTTTGGAGACAAAATCCTACTCTATTGCTTGATTTGGAGTGTACAAGAACTTAAGATTAAATTCGTTGTTTGGTCCTATCAATGGAACTAAAATGTCATTGCTACCACTACTAATCATTGAGACCCTATGAACCACTTATGAAGTCAAGTGTTTCAAGTGAGTGGCAATGGCTATCTCTCACATAGTTGTGCATGCTCTCACATGAGGACGTAGGGAGCTTGCTGTTGAATCCAATCCTTATAGTCCTCTTTCTTAGATCCTTTGATGCTTCCACGATTCATGGCATTAATTCAAGCAAGCTCCGTCTCCATGCTCCAAGCTCCAAGCTCCATAGCCGTATGTGTGAGAAAAGAGAATAGAAGGAGGAGAAGATGAGATGAGGAGAAGAAGATCTTGTCCATAGTCCCTCACACTCACACACTCTCCCTCTCCCTCTCTCACACTCCCTTTCTCCCTCATAAGAAACTCATGGATCTATGCATCAAGGAGGGCACTTCTATGTCAACTCACTTAAGTGAGTTTCATTCCATTATCAATCATTTGTCTTCATAGGAGATTGAATTCAAGGGTGCTCTTCTTCCCTTGTTCCTCTTAGTTACACTACTTGAATCATGGGATAACTTTTGTACTAATATGTACACCAACATACCTACCGATGTGTTATAGTTGTAGGATGTAGAGGTGCACTTTTGATTGAAGAAATTAACAAAAACAATGATGGTGCTTCTCGCACCTCTCATGCTTTGAGAGTTAGAGGCAATAATGGTAGGAGCGGTAATGATCTCCATGGGAGAGACTCTCAACAGTCTCCCTCTTAGTCACATGGACAGTCTCACAGTAAGTCTTATGAAAGAGACTCTCAATACTTTCGCTCTTAGTCATGTGGAAAATCTCGCAATAAGTCTTGTGGTTGTAAGTTCTCATTGACTTCTTATTATTATGGGAAAGCAAGGCAAATTGGGCCACAGTTCCATAAGATGCATGAGGATAAGAGCATAAAAAGGGCAATGGGAAAGTGTATGATAAAAATTATGATTGTGGCATTGTCCCTAGTAAGTCAAGCATTAAGATTGAAGAGATTAATGTTGTATAGACTAATTTTGATGATGATTTCATACTTGTCACTTCTTCTCTTGATACCTCATCGAGCTGATTGATGCTTTATTATAGTATACTTACTGTTAATGATAATAGATTTATGGGTTTCCTTTCATATGACTCCTCATAGAGAGTGGTTTCACTCTTATCATAGTTTGACTGGATCTGTTAGTTTGAGTAATGGCCAAGCACTCACGATAGTTAGTATTGGTGATGTCTAGTTGCAATTTGGTTTAAGTTGCATGTTTACTATGTACATCACGTACTAGCTTTCACAAAGAGCCTTATCTTTACTGGCACTTTGGATGATGTAGGCTATGCAAATTCTTTTGGTGATTCGTCATGTAAGATTAATCATGGGAATTTTATCATTGTATATGATACACTATTTATCCCTTGATTGTATTATGAGCTGTCCGCCAAGCGCATTCCAAGGTACACCTTTTTGTAGTCCATTAATATGTTTTTCAAATTACGCCGCTCAGCACTCCCTTGGAATGTCATAGGGTTTTTCACTTAGACCCCACTGATTCTACATTTGCAACGAAAGTGTTCTGGCCAAACCCATTAGGATCGACCTGAATTTTTGGGTCCCTAAAATTAGATGGGTATCCTAACAACCAACTAGCATCAGTAATTTCGAGTTCCCACTTCTACACAATTACTTGATCTAAAGTGGACTTGCCATTGCACTTGGTTAAAAAATAATGGGAGACGCAGAGGAGTGTGGTACGTCAACCCTGTTGCCCATAAGGAAAAATCCCATTCCGGTCCTCTAGAACAATTCAAGTCGGTTATACCTAATGACTAGTTGGTCAATTTATCTTCTTCCTATTTCTATTGCCGATTTAGAAAAGCTCCTAGCTAATTGGGACCACCCTACTATTGGACGTACCCATTGCGGGTTACGCCCACCCACTTTCCTTTGATGACGAAATCATTTTTAGTTTTTTTAACTATCTATAACACATTTATTGGAACATATACAACTAGCTTCCTTAATTAGTCCGTTAAATCACAAGTTCCTTCACATAATTTCTCTCATGGACACACATACAATTCAAATAATCCTTGAATAAAACAAACTTCTTTATTATATTGGAAGCTTATTACAATTTCTATCTTTTTGACCCTCCGGAAGATACACAGAATTCCACAAGGGTATTTTGCCCACCTAGATTCCACCCTTGTAACTAGTATTTAGGCTTCTAGGATCCCATCCTGGGTCACAAAGGGGCTCGTCAGGTTCTAGGAACAATGTAGGATTTATTGCTAGATCCCCCCCTAGCACCCACATTTCCTACTTCCCGAAACTATCCCTATGCACAGACCTTTCACCTATGGAGCTAGTCTAAGCCTCTTCCAACATTTAAAAAATTGCTTGAAGAAATATATTATGCCAATAACTAAATGAGATGACTTACAGATCCTTTAAATAGAGTTTCAATTTTTAAGTGTTAGTCAATACTTAACATTATCGCTTTTGATAATAATTATATCGAGTTATTTTACTAATCTTGAGTGTGCATGAAGTAAAGTGTACAATAATATCTTGCAACTATTTCCATCATGACTCTACGATTTAGATTCTCAACTAATCTAACTAAAATTTGTAAAATTTACACGGTGCACCGAACAGAATTTGAGAAAGTGATAGAGAGTACACAAGAGATAAGAGGAGAATTTTCTTTTACAAAAAATCTTTAGCTCCAAATAGCTGATACAAAGATGGCTCTATCCCACTGGTGTGCTTCCACTCTGATTCTTAGATGGCGATCTGGATAGAAGATAGGTAACGACCTTAAGGCTAGCTAGAACAACTTTGATTGGGTGAAAGATAGATGATAAATGGCTATGAAGGGGTTTAGGTTTTATAGCCCGTGAAGGCAGTTAGGTCAGCCTGATCGACCTACCATAAAGAGTCTCAATTAATCTAACTACAAATTGTAATAATTACACTACATAGCGAGAAGAAAATCTGAGAAAGAGATAGAGAGTACACAACAGATAAGAGGTTATTTTTTTGAAAAAAATCTTTAGCTCCAAAAAATTGATACAAAGATGGCTCTATCCACCCGTGTGCTTCCAGTGTGAAGCTTAGATGGCAATCTAAACAGAAGATAGGTGAAGAGCTTAAGGCTAGCTAGAACAACTCTCACTGGGTGAAAGATAGATGATAGATGGTTGTGGAGGTATTTAGCTTTTAGAGCTCGTGAAGTCAGTTCGGTCAGCCTGAACGACCTACCATATGAGCCTCCACTAATCGGCTAGGAAATATTCTAGGGAATATTCTCTTTAGCATTTGGCCGGGGGCACTGTCCCCGGACCCCAAAATAGGGGCTGCTGATAACTCCCTTACCCTGCACCTCAATGCAATGTGCCTTGAGCTGCTAGCGGCTTAGCTACTCTGTCTAACCCAAAGATTAGACCCACAAAGGGTCACCTTTTAGCCATCCGATCACATAGAACTCATCTGACATACAAGTCCTGACTCAACCAATATCCGGGCTCACATATGGCTCCTCCTCATAATGGGGGCCTTACAACTTTGAGCACCATGTTTGATGCAAAGGCTAACATTTATTTTTTAATAGAAATTTGGCATAAATCTTATTATTTTATGTGGCGAAATAATACCCTAGTAGAGAATAACCTAGTTTGGCACAACCACATTGGGAATTTCGTCTTTGCTAACGCTCGCATTTGCCACACCCGATGTTTCGTTGGTGGCAACTGCGACAACCTCACGCACTCTCGTATCTTTGGCAATATCCATTCCTTGACCGGTTGCGATTGTTTCCATGATCATTGCACCTCGTTGCTTCTGAGCCATCATTCGCAAGTGGATTTCGAGGGATAAAGATGAATGAATGAATTCAAGATGGGAGAGCGTAAGAGAAGGTGGCTTAGTTGAAGACTGAGATAGGGGGATTGAGCTAACTATTTCCCTCTCGCAGCCTCTTGGGGTAACTCCTCTCTCTGTCACACACACACACACTCTCTCTCTCTTTATAGCTCCGTCTTACAGCCTCTTGGAGGGATATCCTTCTACCTCTCTCTCTCTACCTTTCCCTCGCAGCCTCTCCGGGTCTCCTTGTGCTTTTCGAAACTTCTCCCCATGCTTCTTATTTATAGTTGAGTTATACTCCGGGTTTCCTACAATGCTTCTTACCAGCAGAGCATTCAAATGACCCCTTTCCAGGCATTGTATGGTCATGATTGTCGAAGTCCCCTAAACTTTTCTGATCCAACCCTAAGAGTTGAAGCTTCAAGACAAATGTTGGAGGACATGGATGATCAAATAAGGTCAATAAGACAAGACATAGAAGCAGCCAAGGATAGACAAAAGGCATATGCAGATTTGAAACGTCAAGAAAGAGTCTTCAAAGAAGGAGACATGGTCTTCATTCGAGTACGCCCTAAAAAGAGTTCTCTATCCCTAGGAGAATGCAAGAAGCTAAGTCCAAGGTATTGTGGGCCGTATAAAATCCTCAAATGCCTAGGACCCAATGCTTATAAATTGCAACTCCCTGAGAACCTAAAGGTTCATAATGTATTCCATATCAGTCTATTAAAAAAATATGTACCCAATCCTAATCATGTACTTAATGACCAACAAATTGTAATGCCTAGCCAAGGAGTCCTTGAACTAAGGCCAGAAAGGATCTTAGATGTTAGGGAAAGACAGTTAAGATCTAGAACCTTGAAAGAATACCTTGTCCAGTCGAAAGATTATCCCCAAGAGGATGCCACTTGGGTAGATGAAGGCACTCTCAACCATCAATATCCCCAGTTTATCTCGAGATGAGGACATCTCGATTCCTCCAAGGGGGAGAGAATGTAAAAGTCCGTGTGGGAATTAATAGATCGGGCTTTTGAATTTTTTTTTAAATATTATTTATTTCCCCCCCTTATCCCTCCAACCGACTGACGAGCTGGAGGGGGAGGGGAATAGAAGGAGTTTTGAAGCTCCTTGGTGGAGCTTGTGGAGGGAGGGAGGGCATGCGTGTCGACACGCAGGAGGAGAAGATCCCCCTCCCTCCACTATTTAAACGAGGAGAGGGGAGGGGCCGAAGAACGGATAAGGCTGGGGGGGGGCCGTGAGAAGAACCAAACGCCGCTGCCGGAGATCATGTCGCTGTGAGAAAGAGGGGAAGAGACGCTGTTGCTAGCCGCCAAGGAAGTAGATAGGAGTCGCCGTCAAGGGAGGGAGGAGCCGCCTCCAATTCTCCGTCAGGACGGACGGCCATAACCACCCCCCCAAAGCTTCTGGAAGCTTGGAAGCTTCCAAAGGGGGGGGCCTCTTTAAACCCCCTTCCTATACCCTACTACCCTCTTTGTTTTTTTTCCCCGGGTTTAAAATCCCTTAAGCCCCCTTTCATTTTCCCCTCCCCCATGCTAAAACCCTTTCCCCTAGATTTCAAAAACTTTCACCCCCTCCTTGTACGGTATGAAGCCCTTTTAACCCCCATATCTAAAACCCCTTTCCATGGGTATTAGAACCCCCTCTGCCGGGTTTTAAAAATCCCTTAAGTCCCCTTTCACCCTCGTACTAAAGCCCTTTCCTTTCACTTGGAGTCACTTTCCCCCACAAGCACAAAGGCCTTAAGGGTCTTATTACTTCTTTACCTGTGTATAATCCCTAAAAGACCTATCCCCTTGGCTTTGGAATCACCCCCTTCCTGTGGCCTCTTAAAACCACTTCTCCCGTGATTACCCCTTAAGCCTTTACCTTGGCATCAAAAACCTTTCACCCTCCCCCATGTGTAAGCCCCCATAAGCCCTTTTTCTCCAAGTTGACCTAAGGGTCCTTAGACCCTTATAATCTTTACGGCTATTATTTTTCCTTAAAGCTCTCCTACACCTTGTGTCTTCTCCACACCTTGTTATTTCCATTCGTGCGAGCTTACAAAGGCCATTAAGCCTTCCCCATGGCTTCAATGGGTCTTAGTTGTAAAAGTTTTTAACAATACCTTTTCAATTCCCGAATTCAAGGAGGGAACCTTCCAAAAACTACTTTGACGAACGGTGCAAGGAGCAACGGTGGAGTTCTAAGGAGAAGTTGTAAAGCTGCTTCCACGTTTGACGGACCACACTTGTGATGCCTCCTAAGAAAGTCCAAGGCGTAGCCGCGGGAGGGTCATCTCCCGGTATCCATGTGGATATCTCACCTCAAAGCCAGGTTTTCTTCTTGATGTTAATTCGGGTTTTAGTCAATCATGCAAAGAAAAATTGTTAAGGAAATATATATATTTGTTCAAATTAATTCTAACGAAGGAGTTAGCTTATGAATGACAATGTATACAAATTAGCTTTCTTCAAATTGCATCAAGCATTATAAAATAATAGGCAATACTATCCATTTACTATAGTATTATAGTCCTAAAATGAAGAAATTATATCTTGCTCCATTAGTCTTATTCCTTTCGCAACGAATCATGGCAAAATGGCTAAATTCATGAAAGGTTTCTTTCGATGCTCAAATTACTAGAGAGTTATCTTTGCTAGTTGCACATCTTAGCAAGGCAACTTTTGTTATTTGGCATGAGTTCATCTTTAAAGAAAACAGAAGTTAAATGTTAGAAATTAACAAGTATAAAAATTAGACATACGAAATCATTTGGAAAGAAAATGTAATGGGGAATTGCTGGATGACACTCTATTAACACTTTTCCCCTGCAAATTGAGGACTTGGAACAAATAAAGTGTGTATTCACCAATTCCTTAGCTAGGCCTTTGTCCCAAGGAGTATCGTCACTCTTTGTATCATCATGGCATTATGCTATATGCCAAATTAAACTGTATTGATTGAGAAAGTAATCAAAGATAGTAAAACCGTGACAAGACGAGTAAGATTACCTTCCAAAAGCTGACCAAACCAATCTTTCCAAAAGATAACCGGACCAATCTAAACATAGAAACATTCATACCCTAAAACACTGGACTACTTACCTTACCACAAGGACAATAAATTCATAAAGATAAGAAATTAGGGTTCGTCCCTAAGGTTCTTAAATGAAGAAACCCTAGGCCTGACATACGTCAGATTAAGGAGTCTAAACAGATTATTCCATCGCTGGACTTGCGCAACATGTATGAAATCATTTTGTGATCAATTCACAAAGAGAAAAGGGAAAAACCCTCTCCAAAGACGGCAGATCCTTACGCAAGTTATCTTGCAAAAAGACGTAGTTTTTGGATATCCTTCAAAATAAAGAAAGTTGAAAAATGGAAACTAGCATATCTAAGGTACCTTAGGGTTAACCAAGTTGGGTATACCCTACACCCGAATATAAGGGATCTTGCCAAGTTTACAAGACATCTTGAGAACGACTACTGATACACTCAAAAAGGAAAGAACACTTCCTTAGCAGTTTGCCATACAACTGGGTTGATTAATGGAAATGTTTGTGCTTGTTAAAGATTTTAGGGCTCTGTTTGAATTATGAATTATAAATTAAACAAGTACCTATACTTCAGGTTAAAGGCTTGAAGGGAGAGGCAGCTTCAGTTACCCCCGACTGCCTACCTGACCCTAACCAAGGGGGTTGTTGACCGCGCCGGGAACGTGGACCGAACCCACCGCGAGAGGTCTCTCCGTTGAGTTCTACTTGGAGCAAGAGGACGCTTGGGTGCCAGGGGAGCTCTGGCCGTAAATTCCTTGCCTTCCGGGTCCTGCACAAGAGGCTAACGTGACTCGGGATTGGATCTCGAGGCCCGCATACTAGTTTACGGGCGGAAGCTTGGAATAGTGATCCCTGGAGATTACTGGTTAGCCTTCAGGGCAGATTATGGACAAGCCTACAGGCGGAACTTCTTATAATTCAAAGATAAAATGATGAGATGTTAAAAGAACTTGCTTGATATTGTTTTTATATGTCACGTGATAAGATTACGTAAAGGAACCAATGCTTAACAAGATTAATTAAAGAAGCTGATTGTTATATGTCAAATTAATGTGTTAAATAATTACATAACTAAAATAAACCAAGGAAAGTGTGGAGGATGGACCATGGGTCCGTCCTACGGTTGGGTGGTCCCGGTTAGCCGGGAAGTTTTCTCATAAATCTCGAAAGACAGTGGAATGATCATCATCATAAAAAAGAATAACGAGAACGATGACCTAGAGTTACGTCTTACCCGATTTACATTGTTTTAGGGGAACGGAATGGGACTATGCCTTATGGCAGAGAGGTTGAGCTTTGCATCCCTCTCGTTTCCCATTCTCCTTGAACCAAGTGCAGCGTGAATCCGCTTCGGACCTGGCGTTTCTGCGTAAAGTAGTTCGCTCGGGTCTGACGCTAGTTGCTGTTAGCTAGTGACCCATTAGGAAAACCTAATTCCGGTCTATCCTAAGTGGGAACGGCCAGGATACTTCTGCTACGTGGCAGACGCGGGAAGAACTAGATCACAAAACCCGTAACATTCCATGGGAATGTCGGGTGGAGCTTTCTAGACATCCTTTCCGATCGACTGCTAAGACGTGGCCTGGATGATACTAGGGGACACGTTACACATATCCAGGAGACCCCTACACATCCGGTGTACCGACGGGGGTACCCTCTCCCGGAGTGCCACTCAAAGGGGTGCCACCAAAGGGGGTGCCACCAAAAGAAGTGCCACCAAAAGGCGTGCCATCTGCCGACGACTGCGCAAAAGCCGGAGTAACTGGAGTGGAAGTCCCCACAGGTGTGACAAATCCTGGAGGTGACGCAACTCCAGCTGAACGACGAGACGGAGACACCACGTCTGTGTCTCCACAGCAGCACCCCCCTGATCCTCCTGCAGTCGCAGTCCCTCCCTCTGGCCCAAGTCGCGAGCGTCGAGTTCGTCTGCTCGAAGCTGAAGCATCTGATCACGCTGAAGCTGATCTAGCTGAAGCTCATCTAGCAGAGCGCCCTGAAGAAGAACGAGACAGCTCCTGATCTGCCATCTCTCTGAATCTCGCGAGCTGATCTGGAGACATGCGTGCCATCATGTCCTGAAACTCCTCATCGCTCATCCCTCGACTCATCCTGAAAATGTCGATACCTGCACAGATAAAAAATGATGTTAGAATAATCAATTTAAACTATACAAAGCACATTAATATAAATCATTTTTGAAAAATCCCTCTTAAAATGCGTATCTTATCTACCTTTATGGAAGATCTAAACAACGAATTGAGTAATACAATTCTCCAAGAATGAAGTATTCTATGGTCCCATGTTAATTTCCTGACACAACTCTGCATACACTGGAAGGTCGATAGACATGTCACCACAAAAGAACGAGTCTGCCTCGTTCTCAAAAAATTCTACGACTTCTGTATTTCCATCATTGTTAGCCGATGCGGGCTCCAAGCTTGCGGTGGCCTCCACCCCTTGTAATATCGATCCCTCTATTTGCATATTTTCTTCATCTATGCCTAGAACATCGCTTTGATCATATACTCTCGTACCTCGAGGAATTGAAGGTATAACATACCACCATCAAGGTTGTCGGGGGTTTGGATAGAAGATTACCTATTCACAAACACTTACAAAGCGACTTCAAACCATTGTGACATAAACCATGTCGTATTACAATTAGCAAGCAAATGACTATTTGTACCTGTTCACAATGGGCCAGCAACACAAAGGTGTCACGTAAATCCATCCATTTTTTTTCAGAATCTATTTCAAGAAATCCAGATGGACCTCGTCGAACTGTTGCTCCAGCTCCTCCAAGTACCACTTTGAACCACTGCACATCGAATAGTATCATGGAGAAGCTACGGTAATCCACCGTAATAATACTTTGCAAGTTTCCAAAATACTCCATCTCATCCACAACCGTGTTCGGATCCGCTGCTCGTCGCCGGCTCTCTTGCTCAAACCTTGCCATGACACCACAGTCCATTGTGGAGTGCATTTGGTCAATACGCTCCACCCGAAAATGCCGTCCGCGCGACCACGCTGCACTATATATTTTGTACTGCACATTGAAACACTCAAATTAGATGTAGCAAGCAAATTTACCCTCGAGAACTCCCACTCCTCCATTGAGACCTCTGTCCCTTCGCTGGATGCTGCGGTCAAGGCTCCATGCAACCATCGTGTTGACATAAACCGTGGCATCTCCTCTATGCCTTCGGGATATCGAATCGGTCGGTGATGCGTACTGCGTCGGAATTCAGCTCGCGGTTCCTCTCGATCTTGCCTTACAATCTGGTACTTGGCGATCCACGTCTCCATGGACGCATGGTGCAACATACAAAAGCGATTCACCTTCTCTTCCATTGAGGCATCCATTCTTTTTTCTACCCCATTTCCAACCACCACATCTCCAGTCAGCCTATCATCGTCCTTCAACGTCCATAGCATTTCATTGTCTGGTTCCACTGTTGGTAGCCATTGTGAGATATGCACTAACGCCTCTGACACCAACTAACCTTCCGCCATGCTACCTTCCGGACGAGCTCGTTGTCGCACAAAGCCTTTCAGGGTTTTCATGAAGCGCTCCAAGAAGAACATCCATCGTGTATGGACAGGTCCAGCAATCTCCACTTCGTCCATAAGATGCACAAGAAGGTGAACTTGTATCGTGAGCATGCTAGTGGGCAAGTATTTCTCGAAGAGACAGACCGTCTCAACTGCTCCCCGCCTTGTGGATTCAATAGAGGACGTCTTAATCTCTTTCTGTGAGATCCATTGCACCAAAGTCGACAACTTGTAAATGGCCCCGCGAATTTCTGGAGTAAGGCATCCCAAGATCGCGATCGGTAGGACAAACTACCACAAATGAGAAAGCATTGAGAATAATGGTCACTTTTCAAATTTCAAAATGTCCACGCTAATTAAAATCCATTATGTTCACAAACCTGACATATCTTATGCCAATCATGGGATTTTAGCCCAGACATTTGGTCATCTTTAGAAAATGCGGACCTGAGAGAACGCATCATACCCGTCGGAGTGCGGATAGACTTGATTACTTGCTTCACAATGCGCCCTTCCCCTCCCTCTCCCTCTCCCTCTCCCTCTCTTTCTCTTTTTCTCCCTCTCTCTCTCTATCTCTCTTTTCCTTTCCCTCCCTCTCCCTCTTGTTCTCTTTCTCTCCCTCTCTCATTTCCTTCCCCTCCCTCTCCCTCTCCCTCTCCCTCTCCCTCTCTCTCATTTCCTTCCCCTTCCTCTCCCTCTCGCTCTCTTTCTATCCCTCTCCCATTTCCTTCCCCTTCCTCTCCCTCTCGCTCTCTTTCTCTCTCATTTCCTCTCCTAAACAAGCAAAAAATAAAGTGATTCAAACATTAAACAAGCAAAAGGGAGAGGGAGAGAGAGAATGCACTCTCCCCCTCCTTCTCCCTCTCTTTCTCTTTCTCTCCCTCTCTTATTTCCTTCCCCTCCCTCTCCCTCTCCCTCTCCCTCTATTTCTCTTTCTTTTTCTCTTTCTCTTTCTCTTTCTTTCCCTCTCCCTCTCCCTCTCGTTCTCTTTCTCTCCCTCTCGTTCTCTTTCTCTCCCTCTCTCATTTCCTTCCCCTCCCTCTCCCTCTCCCTCTCCCTCTCTTTCTCTTTTTCTCCCTCTCCCTCTCTATCTCTCTTTTCCTTCCCCTCCCTCTCCCTCTCCCTCTCCCTCTCTTTCTCTCTTTCTCTCACCCTCACCCTCTCCCTCTCCCTCTCGTTCTCTTTCTCTCCCTCTCTCATTTCCTTCCCCTCCCTCTCCCTCTCCCTCTCCCTCTCTTTCTCTTTTTCTCCCTCTCCCTCTCTATCTCTCTTTTCCTTCCCCTCCCTCTCCCTCTTGTTCTCTTTCTCTCCCTCTCTCATTTCCTTCCCCTCCCTCTCCCTCTCCCTCTCCCTCTCTTTCTCTTTTTCTCCCTCTCCCTCTCTATCTCTCTTTCTCTCTCATTTACTAAACAAGCAAAAAATAATGTGATTTAAACATCCTCCAAGCAAAAGGGAGAGGGAGAGATACAATGCACTCTCCCTCTCTTTCTCTTTCTATCCCTTTCTCATTTCCTTCCCCTTCCTCTCCCTCTTGCTCTCTTTCTCTCTTATTTCCTCTCCTAAACAAGAAAAAAAAAAGTGATTCAAACATTAAACAAGCAAAAGGGAGAGGGAGAGAGAGAATGCACTCTCCCCCTCCTTCTCCCTCTCTTTCTCTTTCTCTCCCTCTCTTATTTCCTTCCCCTCCCTCTCCCTCTCCCTCTATTTGTCTTTCTCTTTCTCTTTCTCTTTCTTTCCCTCTCCCTCTCCCTCTCCCTCTCCCTCTCTTTCTCTCTTACTCTCTCGTTTCCTCTCTTCAACAAGCAAAAAAGAAAGTAATTTAAACATTCAACAAGCAAAAGGGAGAGAGAGAGAGAATGCACTCTCCCTCTCTTTCTCTCCCTCTCCCTCTCCCTCTCTTTCTCCCTCTCTTTCTCTCCCTCTCCCTCTCTCTCCCTCTCCCTCTCCTTCTCTTTCATTTCCTCTCCTAAACAAGCAAAAGAGAACGATTTAAACCTTCAACAAACAAAAGAAAGAGAGAGGGAGACTCATCAATGAGATATGGCGAGCGTGGGCGGCTTCTCTTTGCAACAAGGGCTCCTCCTCTCCTTCGCGAACAATGGCGGTGGCGGCGGCGGCAGCGGCAGCGGCGGCGGCGGCAAGTCTCTTCCTCTTCTTCTCTCACAAAGCCTTCGCTCTCTCCCTCGCTCTCGCTCTCAAAAGGCGAAGAAAAGAAAATGAAAACGGCGCTTTGGTTTCAGCCACGCTTTTTTTCCCTGCGGCATCGCTATTGGCGTCGCTATTTGTGTCGCATTTTCATCGCTATTGGCGTCGCTATTTGCGTCGCAAATGCGACACAAATAGCGACGCCAGTTGCGATGCCAATAGCGACACCAATAGCGATGCCGCTATCCACCGTCGCTAATCGGCGTCGCTACTAGCTCAAATCCTTGTAGTGGGTTACAGATATTGAAATATAGCATAAATACATTGACCATACATAAATGTATTGAGCATGCATAAATGTATTGAATATATAAATGTGCAAAGGCTAAAATTAATGCAGTCCAAAGGATTGGTTATAGGGTTGCCTACTTTTAGAGTTGTAGAATGTCATAAAGTATGTGAAAAAGGCCAATTAGGTAAGCAGACAAGACAACTCTTTTTTCATGATAGAGATGTGCGTAAAAATATACTTGATATTGTACATATAAATTTTTGGGGATCTATATAGAATGTATCCCTTGATGGTAGCAAATACTTGATCACATTTATTGATGATTATTCAAGGAAGCCATAGGTATATTTCATGAAGGAAAAAAGTGATGTATTTTAGCACTTCAAAACTTTCAAGGCATCTGTGGAAAGAGAAAAAAGCTTGAAAGTTAAGTACTTGAGATTAAATGGAGGAAAGAGTACCCTTCTAATGAGTTTAGTGGCTTCTTGAGGTCTCATGGGATAAAGAGATAGTTTACTTGCAGGTATATCCCATAGCAAAATGGGATTGTAAAAAGAAAAAATAGGCATATTGCAAAAGTTGCATGGGCATTCATAGTGGCTAAAAAGAATATGCCAAAACAGTTTTATTCTAAAGCTGTTCATACTCTTGTCTATATTATGAAAAAAACTCCCATAGCTATGCTTTATAGGCAAAAAGCTCAATGTATCACACTTGAAAGTGTTTGGATGTATTGCATATGTTCATGTGTTATATGAGCTATGGAAGAAGCTTGATCCAAAGACTCAAAAATATATTTATATTGGATACCCTTTCAAGTAGAAAGGGTATCATTGTTATAATCCTATTCACAGGTGAGTTCAAAGTGAGTAGAGTTGTTACTCACTACAAGATATAAGCCTCATATCAATATTCAACGTGACACAAATATTCAAAGTTACTAAAAGCACCAATATAAACATCTCTACAAAACTGTCACTATTTGTGCCACTATATGCATCGCAGTTGTGATGCATATAGTGACACAAATACCCACAGTTTGCGATGGCAATAGCGACGCATGCAAAGAAATCAATGACACTGATAACGATGGTTACATATTTTTTAAAAAATGTGGCAAGGTAACTTGCTTCCTTGCCACATATAGTACCATGTGCTATATAATATTCTGCAAAGCAATTACATATTAGGTACGCAATGGTCGTCAAGACAAGTGTAAAAACTACTTGAACTCACAAGATTGATAATTCATAAAATAAGTACAAGACTAGTGATGATAACTCATGATATTATATGGAACCATTGAGAGAGAGGAGAGTCAAAACAAACATGAAATTCTATATATAATTATCGCAATATGTGATTTTATACAAAGGATGATAAGTATATCTAAGGAATAGTACATGGAAGATTCCTACACAGATCATAAGACGAAAAAAGAAGAGGATGTACGCTCCATGAATCCAAGCATGAGCTATAGATCTTGCCATTAGAAAGCTCATCCCGATGCACAGGAGCATCGAACGAACTCTGCAAAATGAACTACACATCCGTCCACCATGCATAATACATTTAAAATAAATAGTGACTATGGACAAGAAACACTTCAAGGATATGGAGGCATAGCGACGGCGCTTTCCGACGCAAAATAGTGGCATCACAAATAGCAACGTAAAAAGTGACGCAAATAGCGACAGTGCTCAGACCGAAAAACATAGGCCGAAACCCGACACTACAACAAAAAGGCCTCATAGATACACATTTAGATGCGATTTTTGAATACAGAGAAATTCTTATGGGTGCGTCTATCCGCCTGTCTATTTGCGCGTCTACCATTGCGCCACAAGCAGAAGGCTCAAAGAGATATCATACATATACAAGAAAAGAAGGCCTCATGAGGAGGTATGGTGCTCCTCTATGAATCTGAAGAGGAAACATCTTCGCTAGTACCACCATGGCTACTAGCGTCGCTATCCCCCTCCTCGCTATGCTCCACATCCGGGTTTGCCTACACACACAAAAGATCAGGGTTGCTTACATAGACAAGGTGGAGAAAAAGTTATAATTAGATATACTTTTAATAGGAAAGTAAGAAAAACATACCTCCTCTGGCTGTCGAATCCTCATGGCCCGGTTGTATTGGTCCTCAGTGATGAGACCCTCCTCATAAAAGTGAAGCCATGTCGCTGTGCGGTTATGGCCTCGATGGTAACCTACCTCTTTAGAAGTAGATGTCCTACCAACGATGGTAGTCTGCAAAACATTTAGAGATATACAAACAATTATGAGTCACAATATATTAGACTAAAATATATAAAAAATTGAAAGAAATATAAATTTAAAAAAACTAGAAATTAAAATATACTTACAAACTCGGCCTCCCACGACTCTTTGCCGCCCGATCCATAATGCGACGATCCCATGGTTTTCATTTGGATCCGCCATGCCTCTGCGTGCTGGCGACTCTTTACTTTCTCAGCTACTTTCTTCTTGGCTTTCTTCCACTCTATACGGTGGCACATAGGTGGTTGGCTATAGGCTCCACGCCCCTCCTCCAGCCTCCGCAGTGAGTCCCTGGCCCGTGTCATGAGGTGGGATCTTTTGTTGTGAAGCATATCCCTCACTTTTGTACGTCCCCAATCATCCGAGAATCGCTAACCCTCAGGATTTGGGTACCTCCTATGGACTGCCATCAACACCTCCTACCACAAGCCGCTTTTCTGATTTTTGAACGCAATGAAACAATCTTTAAACGTCGCATGCACGACGCTCCTCATGTATGCCATTATATCCCTTCCCTCATCATCATGAAAGATGCCACTAGCATCTGTAACTCTATAGTACTAGCGTACAACCTCCTCTAGGTGATCTACTGGTGAGGGTGATCGCTCGCCACCTCCTAGGCAACCCCCACACAAGCCTCGTCCTCCCCCTCGACTCTCCCTCCTCCCTCTCTGTCGACTACCCTCTGCCTCGCTGGACGCACGAGCTACTGCAGATGCACATGCTTCTGTAAATGCTTGTGCTTCAGCCGATGCACGTGGAGCACGTGGAGTACCTGCATATGGAGTACCTGCATATGGAGTACCTGCATGTGGAGTACCTGCATGTGGATTCTGGGAAGTAGTGCCAGGCAAAGACGCCAGAGGCGTCCCAGACATGACACTGAACACCTCGTCCACTGTGGGAGAGCAGCCAAGGTGTCTGGTCATCTCTCCTATGAAGTCTTTCCTACTAGGAAAACCTCCAAAAAATGCATTGACCCCCTTGCCAAAGGAGGCCAATGTATCATTCATGCGATCCACATCCGGGTCATTGCTAGATGAACTAGGATACGACATTTGCAAAAAAAACACAGGAAAAAGACAAATTTATTTGCATACAAAAAATCATATATTACCTACATTTTCAAAGAGCTTTCTTTAGACATTGAGCATAACACTTAAGTGCTAATCCTTCTCTTAAACAGGAAAACTGATAAACACAAACATGGGATTGGTCACATTCATCATTGCAAAAATATATTGTTTACTGTTAGAATTGGGAGACCTGGCGCGTGTATCCCCACGTCTAAATTGCAGGTTAGACGCGCCCTCAGATGCGCCCCAGAGTGAACCTTCTATCCAGCGCGTCTATCTGCACATCTAAGATGCAGCACAGACGCGCATTCTAGGTCAATGCACATGTATAATCGCGTGTAGACTGCAGGTCAACCTTCTGTGCAGTGCGTGTATCATCACGTGTACACTATAGAGCACACGTGCCAGCACACGCGCACTAAGACGCGCTCTCGGATGCTTTGAGAGGAAACATTTTTCGCGTCTATGTCTGCATCTACACTGAGATGTAGACACGCTATCAGATGCGCTCGGTCGGCTGATTTTAGGCCGATGACTGCCATTGATGATTTACAAAATACAATACATAATGGAATCACAAATCCTAAATACACAGACAGAGCAGAGAGAGGAAGAGAGAAACAAAGAGAGAGAGAGAGAGAGAGAGAGAGAGAGACTCACCTTGGGTGTTTGGTGTGGCGGGTGGTGGCGCTTCTTCCTTCTCCTTCTTCCTTTCCTTGGTAAGTTACCCTCCCTTGATACTTGCTTGCTGCTTCTTCTTGTTCTCCTCTTTCTTGTTCTCTCTTTCTTCCTCTCCTTGGCTTTCCTTTTTCCCTTCTTGTGTGTTTGAAATGAAAGAAGAGGTGAGTCATGAGAAGGTGAGGTATGAAGAGACTACATGTCGGCTAAATTCAAGCTTCAGAACCGCAAAAAATGCAAGAAAGAAAAGGCGCAGTTTGAAAAGAAATGATTTAAGTATGGTTTGAATTTTGGCATGTGCGTCTATTTTTGTGTGTATATGTGCGTCTATTGTTCAGATAGACGCGAGTATAGACGCGAATATAGACGCGAAAATAGCCAATATAGACGCATAGTTAAACGCGGATATAGACGCGCATTTGGGCTTTATCATAATTTTTTGTTTTTAAGATAAGTTTTGATAGTGAATTCTTATCATAAGTTTTAATGTATTTATGATGATTTTTGCGTATTTAAAATTGAGATCTTATGTAAACATATGAATAACAAATATTTTGATGTTGTCATGAATTAGGTTTAATCATGTCAACGTTGTCATCACCTAGTGCGGTGCAAGCTGATGAGTCAATGAGCACATCCTCAAGTGAGGATGAAACATTGTGTATTCATAATCGAGATGCATGGCTACGACGAAAAATTAAATGCATTTGTGATCGTTGTCGAGGGTGTATTTTTCGAGCACGTTGAATTGCAATGTCACACCTCAGCTTGTATGGAGAATGGGACCGAGAAAAATCACCGGTATTCATTGTTTTTTTTTACCACTAAGATTGCATGTCTATGTTACGGGAATTATATATCAACGTACATGAAACTCCCTTTTGTGGTTGAGCAAGATGCAGTGCCACATCCTCAGATGCTCCCTCCCGGGTGTCGAGAGGTTGCAAAACGTCGACGCGAGGAGGTAGAGTCTTCAAGAAGAGTAGACTGATGACCATGATAGTAGCCCTCATGAAATGCCCCATCAAGTCATAGAGGATGAGATTTTGGACAACATGGTACACCATCTATTTTCGCAACCGGTTCAGGGATAAGGTCACTCTATGAAGCCAGATGATCCACTATATGTAGCATCATCTACTCCATTGTATGAAGGTTATACGTACTCCGTTCTTCGTGCGTCCCTCGAGATACTTAACTTGCAAACAATTTATGGATGGAGTAATGTCAGTTTGAATGCGTTATTGAAGTAGGTATCAATTCAGTTTGGCTTATGAATCATAATATTAATTGTTCTATTTTGAAATCAGACAGAAATATATGTTGGTGGTTTTTTAACTCACTTTTAAAAATATATGTAGGTTATTATCACAAATGCTTCCAAAAGGAAACAAATTGCCAACTAAGAGAGAGAAAGCAAGACATTACTTGACATCTCTGGGAGGCCTCAATTATGTCAAGATCCATGCATGTGTCAATGATTGTGTCTTATTTCGTGGGACTCATGAGTTCGCACGAGAGTGTCCTGTTTGTGGCGAATCAAGATATGAAGTGGACATGATGTCAATGGATGTGCCTCGTAAGGTTTTGCGACATTTTTCGATTGTTCCACGTATAAAACTTATGTTCAAGTGTAAGTCTATTGGAAAGCTCATGTCATGGTATGCTAGTCATCGTTCAAGTGATGGAAAATGGAGGATACTTGCAGACACACCGGCATAGCAACATATAGATAATTTGTGGCCCGTTTTCAAAGAAGAGCCAAGAAATTTGAGATTTGGTTTAGGTATGGATGGAATCAATCCATTTGGCATCAAAAGCACATCATACAGTGTATGGCCAGTGGTATTGGTGAACTATAATATTCCTCCATCCATGGCAATTAAAAAGAGACATGTAATGTTGTCCCTTCTGATTCCTGGAAAGCACAAGGTAAAAAACATGGACATTTACTTAGAGCCTTTCATTGAAGAGTTAGAAATGTTATGGGAAGGTATTGAGGTGTAAGATACAAGTGCATCTGCATCCTCTAAAGATTTCACATTGAAGGCCATGTTGTTGTGGACCATGCACGACTTTTAAGGATACGGAGAGTGTTCAGGTACATGTATATAACTCTATATTTAAAATTCAAGACTTGAATCAATTGCATTTTATTAATTCACTTGTTTTTTAAGGTTTAACCACGTCAGGATATCATGCATGTCATATTTGTGGTCCCTCTCTAGTTTCCTCTAGGCCGGCACATTTAAAGAAGGTTATCTACGACAATCATCATCGATTTCTTCCTATTGACCATCCCAAATATGTTCTCCCTACTAATGGAATGACTCTAAAATCTCTAACCATTCGAGATTGGAAGGAGAGATGGATTAATGCCGACAGCCACCCTCCACTCGGCATGAGTCGGTAAGAAGTGCATTTCTCTCGATTGACTTTAAAGTATTTAGCATGATGAATCGTTTACATAATATATTGTTTGTTTGTTAGGTTCTCTATATTTTTTCGTCTTCCGTACTGGACTGAACTCAAGATCAATCACCTATTGGACCCCATGCACATATTCAAAAATGTCGTATCTACATTATGGGATCACTTGATAGGGGCTCGTGATTCAGTTAATGTAAGGGAGGATTTACGTAACATTGGTCGCATGAGACGAGCCTGGCCACGCATTGGACCCAGAGGAAAGATTGAGCTACCCCATGCACCTTGGATATTGTCAAAGAACGAGGAAAAAATAATGAAGGAACAAATATATAGCTTTTGAACATCCACAAGATGTATGAGGTGTCTCAAGGGAGCCTTCATAAAGAAAAAGAAAAGAGGTGTGGAGCAACTATCTGGTTTGAAGTCCCATGATTGGCACAAAATGATTCAAGTAAGGGTATCTCTAACCATGAATATAGTAATTAGTGGAGTAACTATGTGTAAACTTTGGGGTATGATGACTTTTTCCTCAACTAATCATTTGATCTATGAATATTGTTTACATTCAGTTCGTACTTCCTACTAGCATATCCCATTGTGTATCCAAAGATGTACGTGATATCATTTACAAGATGGGAGAGCTTGTGAGGTGTGTATACATTGTATTTTTTCATTATATATCTTTGAATTTCTACACAAAAATAAACAAGCACATCATACATCTTGACAGATAAGTGAGCTCGAAGGAAATTGATCCAAACACATTGCAAGATGCTCGAGTATTATCTATTGAGGTGGTTTGTTTGGTGGAGGAAATTTTTCCTCGATCCATTTTAACTACTCAATTACATTTACTCATACATTTGATTGATGAGATCGCACTTTGTGGGGCAGTTCATGTAAGGTGGATGTTTCTTCTTGAGCGCTTCATGAAAACCTTGAAAGATTTAGTGAGGCAAAAAGCACGGCCTGAGGGAAGCATGGCTGAGGGTTGGTTAGTGCAATCATCCCTTGTTTATATATCTGAATATCTTGTTGAAGTGGATCCCTCTCAACCACGACTATGGAAAGATGATAAAAGCTTGAGGGTAACCTATATAGTACCTCAAGGAAAAGGAATGAGTAAAGTGCTAACAAAAGAATAACTTCGTAAGTTAAATAGTTTTTGTGTGCTCAATAGTGATGTAATGAGCAAATGGATGATACTATATAATGAAGCAAGGGCAAGAAGAAAAAGAAAAAGACAAGAATTTCGCACTAGATATGGACGTAATGTCTCATTTTCAGATCATCTAAATGCGCTCCCACGTCATATTGATATAGATTGGTTACATGAGGAAATGGAGAGAATGGAAAAAGAGGAGGAAATTAATATATCTCAAGAAGAGTGGGAATACGCACGAGGTTGCTTATCAAAGGTGAGACATACTATCAATTAATTTGTTTCTATAAGTTTTATTCTATATAAATAATTGACATGTTTGATCTTTTATCTTTTACTACTAGTGCATATTATTCAATGCACTTTGGTGTGAGGGTAAACATCTTTGAACTCAACGTATAGATGAAAAGAGAAATACCCAAGATTGTGGTGTCCTTGCTCACTTCGAGGATGCCAATGGTACCATGGAAGGTTATTGTGGCTTGATCCAAGATATTCTGAAGCTTGACTTCAGACGATTCTTTATATATGTACTGGATGTGAAGTGGTTTAAAGAAGTGATAACAAATGGTGAGCATTGCATAATCAGACGTCATCCAAGTGGTTTTGTAATCATTGACTCTACAAAATTTCACCAAAACAAGAATAACACATTAGTACTACCTCAACAATGTAAGCAGGTATATATGCAAAGGCTAATTTTTTTATATGTATACATGTGATAGATATACACAATATAATAAGTACTTAAGTTTTTTGCTTTTGTTTTCCAAAAACAGGTTGTGTATCATCCAATGGTAAATAATAACCGATGGTGGTATGTCATCCCTATATCTAATCGTTCAAAACCAATATATGGTAATATTAGCGATATGGAGATAGCAGATGACAATCCAACAATTAATGATGATGTGCATGATGACACCATAATGGATGATATGCGTGATATAGTACAAGATGAACCTCGCGAGGATGTTCAAGGAAATGCAGAAGAAGACAATAATGTGATTGTCGATGATATTGATGAAGTTATTGAGCAACATAGCAACACATCTGATAGTGGGATAGACTTATTTATTTCGTTACCTCTTGGTAACATAGACCTAGAAGTAGATAGTTTAGCAAGGGCTGATCTCATTGAAGATGAGATGGATCATTCACTGTAACATACTTAATTTGCTTATTGATTCAATGTGTATTCCTAATTCTATGGTTTTTATCATGCGCACACATGCATACTCAAGAATCAATAGTCAATTTTAAAGCAAAATTGAATTTTCCATAATAAAAAGGAAGTATCTTTTATCATCTTCAAGTACGTAGAGAAATTACGAGATACATATTGCAATGCTTGCTACTAATTGTAAGGTTTCTGTCGCTTGCCGCTAATTACTTATATCAGGCTTGTCAACTCGAGGAACTGCCATTCATTAGAGAGCAATGAAAAAGTAATTATTAACTCTATTTTTTTAATTCAATGATTCAATGTGTATTCTTAATTCTATGGTTTTTATCATGTGCACATGTGCATGCTCAAGAATCAATTTCAGGTGGTTAAATAATTATTAACTTTGGTTTTTTAATTATGTGAATTGCTAATTTTAGGTGGTTAAATAATTATGTCTGTTGGCGCGTCTATATTAGCGTCTATTTGCGCGGATATATAGATGCAAAATTTGCGTCTATTTACACGCATGTTTATACGCACTTATAGACGCGCCTGACTTTGCGCATCTAACATACGCATCTATGCCTCGTTTCTGTTGTAGTGTGCGTGCTTACACCATTTCAAAACCACATACATGGAATACATATCTACATTTACATCAGTTTGCATATAATAACACACCACATACAGCTACAAAGAAAGCACCATTTGAAATTATTTATGGATATCGATTGCCTACACCTATTACATCATTATCAAACAAAATTCAAACTACTGATGATTTTGCTAACATCCATGCTACTATTTTTTATGAAGTTAAAGATATGATTGCCAAAGCCTAGCAATCATACACAAAACAAGCAAACAAGAAAAGAAAAGCTATGAGTTTTAAAGTTGATGATTATGTTTGGTTACGAATTGAAAAATGCTGATTACAACGTGTAGATAAACACCCCGTTGTCAAATTAGCACCTAGATTTTATGGTCCATTCAAGATCATACACAAAATCAACGACAATGCATTTAAACTAGAATTACCATAACATTGGAAAATCCACAACACCTTCCATATCAGTTTATTACGACCCTTTAGAGGACAACTACATGTAAACCCTGTCTATGAAAACCCTCCTTTGCTAGACGACGAAACTGAAATCCTTGAGCCTGAAACTATTATAGATACTGACTTTATGACCACTAGAATTGGCCATAGATATTCTAGATATTTGGTCAAGTTTAAAAATCATCCTGTTGAAGAGGCCCAATGGATGCACACTAGAGACCTAAGTTCTTTCCCCACACTGCTAGCTCCACATTGAGCTAATAGCAATTGAGGATAATTGCTATCCCACCCCAGGGGTATAATGCCAGGAGGCATATTATTCCACGGTGGATTCCGTGAGGTTTTCCGATGGATACAGTTAAAATTTTATTACCGGGGCTCATACACAAGGTGAATTCTTTGTGTGAAAAGTCGATGGGGACGCCTATCCTTTTTGGGCATTTTGTTAATTTAAAGTGTAAGTGGGTGATTCCGCAAAATACATATTTAAATTAATAAATGTTTATGAGTTTAGAGTGCGCACTCGTAATAAATTAACCAATTTATTTTTGTAGCTGAAGACTGCTAGGTATTCACTTTTGTTGATTTAATTGTATTATTTGTCTAATAATTGTGAATGCTTCAGTTGATGTGTAGAGGCGCAAGCAGCGATGGCATTGGGAAGCATTGGAGGATAGCGTGTATTCAAATTATCATCAATTTTTGATAGACGCGTATCTTAGGCATGGCATCCATATTTTGACGCGCTTATTTATTAAAGTGCGGGATATTTATTTATTATTTTTGTATGCACATGGGTGCACGATTTAAATATTTGTATTGGACATTGTATTTGGGTACCACCTGACTTCTTGGGCGCCCAATAGCTTTAATTCTTTAGTGGCACAAAAGTAAACACAAAAGCTAAAGTGCGCTAATTGTAAATTGGGCTATTTTTTGAGCTTGAAGATGAATAATATATAAAATACATACTTTGTGGAGCGCTCACACAAGGTGGGGGGAGATTGCACCCAATTAGTCTCTTGTTTCATGTCGTGCAAGCTTTCTTCATTGTTTTTTGTGCAAAAAGTAGAGTTCTTTTGTTCTTGGGGACCTTTTGACACTCACTACGCGCGCATACGGCGTCTAATCTGTGCATCAGCTACATACCATTTACATGTTGTAATTATTGTAATAAAGAATTATCGTTGTTGAGATCGTTGCATCTTTTTGCTTTCACATGGGAATACTGGATTGGTCACTTGTGGTGGGTGTTTCTCCACAATCAACAACGGACCATAGGTTTACCTACATGAGGTAGAGCCGCATCTGAAACTCCAACTCTAGCTGTCAGAGTCTGTCAACATGCCCATCTTGTAGGAGCAAGAAGAGAGCAAGGCGGATTGAGTGGTGGCTACAAGTTATCGAGACATGATGGTAGATAGTGTCCAAATAACTATTATCTAGTCTGAAAGAAAGAGAAAGGTAGAAATGAAGTATGTGCACTAGAGTAGGATATTAGTATGCTTTGATGTCATGTGAGAAAATAGAGAGAAAGAATGCAAGAGTGCAAGAAAGCAAATGTCTTGATTGCAAGCTTAATCCTTGTATTGTATTCACAAATGTTGTTTATATATAAAGTGCCTCATAAAGAGGTCAATGTGATAGATAAGAGGTAAATGTGGTAGATGTATGGTAGCTAGAAAAGGTACATGCGAGAGATAGATGTTACATGATAAGAGGATTATAAATAATAAGTGGTAGAAAAGATAAGATTGATAGATAAGGCTTAGTTGGCTTTTGCAGTCTTACACATGATGAGACCTTTGGGTTCTCTTCTAATATCTTTGACCTTGATCTAGTATTTAAATAGTTAGCTACCTCCATCACTTATGATATTACAAGCTACATCCTTTGTAGCATTATACAAGCATTCATAAATTATGGTCTTAAAGTTCATTTTGGCCTTTGCTAGACATTAATAAATCAACTCATCTCATGTTCTCTCTATCTCTCTCACATAAGACATCTACAAGTAGCCCTAACAATTAAGAAATCATGCCCTACATTGTTCACTTCTCTTCATCAAACACACACACACACACACACACACTCTCTCTCTCTCTCTCTCTCTCAAAACTAAACCGTGAAGTCATATATATTAGGTTTTTCCTATGTGTGAATAGTGTGTAGAAGAGAGTGCGTACAAGAGAAGCAGGAAAACGGAAACATGTAATAATGCATACGGAAAGAGAAAGTTTTGGCTTCAGATAAGATTTTACAATGTAAGAATGTGCATCGCACTACGTCCTTCAGTGTGCGTCCCGCTCGGACGTTTGGCTAACAGCGGATTACTAGAGAACAAAGAAGAATGGACAAGGATGGGAGACGGCGGCATCGTTTGCTTTCTTCGCGATGGAGCCATGTACCACAAAGACGGATTACTAGAGAAAAAACAAGTAAGAAAGGACAACTACAGGAAATGAAACTAATAAACAGGCCGGGAGACGGCGCACGATTTAGATGCTGCGCCAGCTGGTCTGATCTCCCAAAGGGGCCCAAATCAGAGCTCAACTAGCTGATCAGATTATGTATATAGAGCGGTCATGGCCATCTGATAAGCAGATGATCAGGTCATAAGCCGCCACATCCGGTGTAGCCAGCGTACCGCCGTATAAGCTAATATATAGTTACATCAATACATTCACGCTAATATCTCCTCTCGCTGGGCAGTATAATTGGCAAGGATGGGCCGCGGTTCCAAGGCGTTTGACGAGGTTAACGCAGAACAACTGCATATAATACCATTCGTTAGATCATATGCTAAGGGCTTGGTTCTGAACACGACGATGATGATCGTCATCATCTGCATGTCGTCGGCCGCTGCTGGCGCTGGGCCCGCTGCGGAACAGAAGGGCAGTAGGGGTATCACCTTTGGCGGCGGCGCCCTTCCACCTTTCTCGTTGGGTGGCAGTCGAGGCGGCGGCCAAGGTGGTGGCGCAGGCGCTGGTCACGACGGTGATGCAGGAGCCCCCTTAGGCGACTTGCCTATAACCAGTGCACCACCACCCCAGCGGCAGCCGTCGACCGGGGGCGATGTGCCGTCCCCGCCAGTTGGCAGCGGAAGCGAAAGTCCTCGAGGTGGAAATGGACGTGGAAGCGGAAGCGGAAGTCCTGGAGGTGGAAGCGGCGGCGGTAGCGATGAGCAGCTAGCCATGCAAGAGGCCACCTCTCTTTTAGGCAGCACCGACATAGAGCTCAGCGGCACCGTGTCTGCCGATGACATGGTCGCTCTCTGCCAGCAATTGGACGACACCGGAAGCCTGGACTTCTCTGCCAGCGTCACCAGCAGCAGCTCACAGGAAACGCAAAAGGAAGATCTCCAGGTACCGCTACTTTGCATAGGCGAATGTAATTGGCCATTATATGGCTTCCCTCCCTAACTCCGCGTTCCACAGTAAGTAATGCTGTGCCTAAGCTCACAGGGCATAACTTGGCTGTCACAGGTCTTGTCAATTGGCGGTTGTGGATCCACCGCCGACGGTGTCCAGGCTTTGGTTGCCGCACAAGATGACAGCAGCGACACGAGTGCGGTAAGCAGATTATTGCATCGCCATATCAGTCGTTCTGAATATGCCCCTTGATATATATATATGCATGTTTCTTATGCATGGATCAATATGCATGCATATTTGGTCTGGCCTTTTAATATCAATTCTTGTTATATGCCTCATGATCACAGCTAGTCTGCACCTCCGCGTCGGACTGCTACGTCTTCCGTGCCACCTCGTCCTCTAGCGCAGCGGCATCGTCCGCCTCTCATCATACCATGCGTGCCAGCAGCTTTCACGTCCTCGGCAAAAGCATCAAGCACCCCCATCCCTTTAGTCCCCGACGTACCATTGCCAAACGCGACCATCACCCCTAATCAGGGGACGTGCTTGTCATAATATAGTTAGTGGTACTAACTATCAACTCGCCTCCTCGCATGGTTGTCATAATGCGGCGAAGACTACGCCTTCCCACCCCCTCACATTCGTCTCAGCAGCATCATATCTAGGAAGTTGAAGGAACTATATTTTGTAACAGCATCCTTGCTACTGCTCGTAACCCAACTAATTGTCGTCGACCGCTCCGACCACCAGTCTTTCCCCACCCAGACAAGTTTATCTATTTATAAATTAGGCTTTACTTGATAATATTAGCACACTGTCCTCTCATTAAAGAGGCTCTCTCTGCACGTTTAAGTGTGTGTGTGTCTATGTGCATGCGCGTCCGTGTCTGTGTGTCTCGGGCCTATTTGTCTCCACTACAAATGGCTGATACAAGAGAAAGAGCGAGAGCGAGTCCACTACAAATGGCTGGTGAGAGAGAGAGAGATGTGTGTTTTTACGTGTGTGACCATGTGCACATGCGCGTGTGTACGGAGGATGTTGTGAGGTTATTTCCATGACTAAGAAAGTAAATTCATAAACCTCAGGAATACCTTGTATATTCCAAGCATGGATAGGAGGAGCGCTAGAATTTTGTTTTCCTAAGCCATGAAAATTCAAAAGTCTATGCACACCATAGAATACATTATATTAGCTCTTTTATGTCCACAATAACATGCTCTTAGACCAAGGAAAAGTCACAACATAGGTGAGTATAAGAGGAGCTTTGGAGCGAGCTTTGTCTACAACCCTTTTAGAGGCCTTTAGAGGACATTGTATGTGACACTTCTAGAGGGGTAAATCAAATTTCTCATGCTAGAAAGTTGGCAATTTGGAAGAGGACGAGATGATCTCCTTGGTCTGTATTTTGGAGAGGTAGATGTCAAACTTAAGACATAATCATAGTTCGACCAGTGGAGGATAAGATAATGAGAAAGCTGATTGCTAGGTGAGCTACATGGCCATGGCGACCTATTGAGACAATTTGAGAAGTTTGAGAAGAAGATATAGGCCAATATAACCATGACATAAAGGGTGGGAAAAGCATTAAACTAGAGAAGGGAGAGAGGGGAGTATATATAGCACATAGATATAACTGTTTGTGAAGAGTAGATAAAATGGAGGGGAGAGACCAAGGCACCAAATTGAAGGGGGGAGAAGATAGAGAAGAAGGAAATTATTGAAAGAGAAGAAAAACAATATATGAGGGCTACTTCAGATTGAAGACTAGGGAATGCAAATATTGGTAAATGTTGCAGGTAAAGGTGACTTTGCCTAACTGCTCCTACATTAGTTACACTGACAGTGCCCACACACTTTTATATTGTAGGTGGCAAGTGCCCATAACTATCACTTCATTCTTTATTCTTTCAGTGACATTTGTATAAGTGACACTTTTATACTGTAGGTCACAAATTGTAACAATTGGAGCTCACACCATCTTGTGTCTCTCTCGCTCTTGCTCTCTTGCTCCTTCAACCATAGCTCTTGCTTTTGCTTGTGTGCTTCCAGTCCAGGCTTTGAAGCTACTCGATTAGCACATATTGGATGTATTGACACTTTGGTTGTCATGTATGCCCATGGACATGTTTATGACATACTCTTAAGTTGAGATTGGAGCTTCGATGGTTCGACATTAGTAGTCATTCCTCTCATTGGATGCTACATTTATGGGCTTGAAGCTCCTTACTGGTTTTGATTGTTGTGACCTATGCCACATTTATCCACTTGATGTATTGAGCTTGTTGCTTAGTTGGCATTCAACTTTCACTTCATTGGGAGCTATTTGGCATTATGTATTGAGTCACTTACTTGACATTGGATGTTACATTGCGCATTGGATTGTATTTGATCTTGAGCTCCTTATAGTGAAACAATGGGATGTTCACTTCATGTGTATGCTCTCTTCATGCTGTATATATGTAGTGGATGCCTAGTGGGCTAATCTAGCATTTGTCTTTGGGTTGGTACCTACCTCTGTTAGATCATTGTCAGTGATGCACACCTGGCATGGCTATATATTGAGCTTATATTACTCTCACGTAATCAATTGTGTGTTTGACAGGTCTCTTTCGTTACCTGTGAGACTTACTACATGCATGATTGCTATGCCATTGGATGCAATCCAGTCTTACACTCTAAGGTTGATAGGTTTTGGTATTGGTCACATGTTTGATGTCTACTAGTAGTTCGTATATACTCCGCATTGTGTACGATATGCTTGAGATTTATGGTTTGCATTTTAAGTCAATGATAGCTCATACTTGGCTTTGATTTCTTAGTGATGTACTTTATTGTAGCATGTTGTAATTGCATCTCTCTACATTGTTTATGAGAGCAATTACCTTGTCCTAACAATCTTTTGCTTACGATTTGTGGACAACTCATTACTTTGGTCGTATCTATTATATTTCACTTGATTTAGCAGTGGTTTTGGGTCTCATTTGTAGGATATTATAACAACCTATTTTTTCCTTTTATGCACTTGCTTAGTCTCATCATGGCTGATAGTTCTTATGACAATGCTATCTTCAATATTGAGAATTTGGATGGGACCAACTACAGCTGTTGAAAGACTTCGATATGGCAAGTTTTAGTATAGAAGTTGCAATTAGAGCACTCAAAAATGTGGGTGCGGATTGGGAGGAACTGGATGAGCTATGAAAGTCCACAATAATTTTATCACTCTCTATGCAGGTTCACTACAATGTTGTAACTGAAAAGTAAAGGGAATATGAGCTTTGGACACAAATTAAGAATCTTTATGAAAAGAAGAGTCATGTATCTCAAATGTATTGGCGAAAATAGTTGATGGACCTTTGCATGAAGGAAGGGACTTCTATGTTTGCACATTTAAATGAGTTTCACTCCATCATCATCCATATACACTACAATAGAAACGAGGCATAGACGCACACGTTAGACGCGCAAAGTCGGGCGCGTCTATCAGAGCATCTATAAATGCGTGTAAATAGACGCGAATTTTGCGTCTATATATCCACGCAAATAGACGCTAATATAGACATGCTATCAGACGCACAATTATTTAACCACCTAAAATTAGCAATTCACATAATTGAAAAACCAAAGTTAATAATTATTTAACCACCTGAAATTGATTCTTGAGCATGCACATGTGCGCATGATAAAAACCATAGAATTAAGAATACACGTTGAATCATTGAATTAAAAAAATAGAGTTAATAATTACTTTTTCATTGCTCTCTAATGAATGGCAGTTCCTCCAGTTGACAAGCCTGATATAAGTAATTAGCGGCAAGCGACAGAAATCTTACAATTAGTAGCAAGCATTGCAATATATGTATCTCGTAATTTCTCTATGTACTTGAAGATGATAAAAGATACTTCCTTTTTATTATGGACAATTCAATGCTTGCTTTAAATTGACTATTGATTCTTGAATATGCACGTGTGCGCATGACAAAAGACATAGAATTAGGAATACACATATATTGAATCAATAAGCAAATTAAGTATGTTACAGTGAATGATCCATCTCATCTTCAATGAGATCAGCCCTTGCTAAACTATCTACTTCTAGGTCTATGTTACCAAGAGGTAACGAAACAAATAAGTCTATTCCACTATCAAATGTGTTGCTATGTTGCACAATAACTTCATCAATATCATCGACAATCATATTATTGTCTTCTTCTGCGTTTCCTTGAACATCATCGCAAGGTTCATCTTGTACTATATCATGCATATCATCCATTATGGTATCATCATGCACATCATCCTTATTTGTTGGATTGTCATCTGTTATCTCCATGTCGGTAATATTACCATATATTGGTTTTGAACGATTAGATATAGGGATGACATACCACTATCGGTTATTGTTTACCATTGGATGATACACAACCTGTATTTGAAAAACAAAAGCAAAAAACTTAAGTACTTATTATATTGTGTATATGTATCACATGTATACATATAAAAAAATTAGCCTTTGCATATATACCTGCTCGCATTGTTGAGCTAGTACTAATGTGTCATTCTTGTTTTGGTGAAATTTTGTAGAGTCAATGATTACAAAACCACTTGGATGACGTCTGATTGTGCAATGCTCACCATTTGTTACCACTTCTTTAAACCACTTCACATCTAGTACATATATAAAGAATCATCTGAAGTAAAGCTTCAGAATATCTTGGATCAAGCCACAATAACCTTCCATGGTACCATTGGCAGCCTTGAAGTGAGCAAGGACACCACAATCTTGGGTATTTCTCTTTTCATCTATACGTTGAGTTCGAAGATGTTTACCCTCACACCAAAGTGCATTGAATAATGTCCACTAGTAGTAAAAGATAAAAGATCAAACATGTCAATTATTTATATAAAATAAAACTTATAGAAACAAATTAATTGATAGTATGTCTCACATTTGATAAGCAACCTCGTGCGTATTCCCACTCTTCTTGAGATATATTAATTTCCTCCTCTTTTTCCATTCTCTTCATTTCCTCATGTAACCAATCTATGTCAATATGACGTGGAAGCGCATTTAGATGATCTGGAAATGAGACATTACGTCCATATCTAGTGCAAAATTCTTGTCTTTCGCTTTTTCTTCTTGCCCTTGCTTCATTATATAGTGCCACCCATTTGCTCATAACATCACTATTGAGCACAAAAAAACTATTTAACTTACGAAGTTCTTCTTTTGTTAGAACTTTACTCATTCCTTTTCCTTGAGGTACTACAGAGGTCATCCTCAAGTCTTCATCATCTTTCCATAGTCGTGGTTGAGAGGGATCCACTTCAGCAAGATATTCAGAGATATAAACAAGGGATGATTGCACTAACCAACCCTCATCCATGCTTCCCTCAAGCCGTGCTTTTTGCCTTACAAAATCTTTCAAGGTTTTCATGAAGTGCTCAAGAAAAAACATCCACCTTACATGAACTGCCCCACAAAGTGCGATCTCATCAATCAAATATACGAGTAAATGTAATTGAGTAGTCAATATGGATCGAGGAAATTTTTCCTCCACCAAAAAAACCACCTCAATAGATAATACTCGAGCATCTTGCAATGTGTTTGGATCAATTTCCTTCGAGCTCACGTATCTGTCAAGATGTATTTGAGAATTGTTTATTTTTGTGTAGAAATTCAAAGATATATAATGAAAAAATACAATGTATACACACCTCACAAGCTCTCCCATCTTGTAAATGATATCACGTACATCTTTGGAGGCACAATGGGATATGCTAGTAGGAAGTACAAACTGAATGTAAACAATATTCATAGATGCAAATTGTCAGTAGAGGAAAAAGTCATCATATCCCAAAGTTTACACATAGCTATGCCACTAATTACTATATTCATGGTTAGAGATACCCTTACTTGAATCATTTTGTGCCAATTGTGGGACTTCAAACCAGATAGTTGCTCCACACCTCTTTTCTTTTTCTTTATGAAGGCTCCCTTGAGACATCTCATACATCCTGTGGGTGTTCGAAAGCTATATATTTGTTCCTTCACAATTTTTTCCTCATTCTTTGACAATATCCAAGGTGCATGGGGTAGCTCAATCTTTCCTCTAGGTCCAATGCGTGCCCAGGCTCGTCTCATGCGACCAATGTTACGTAAATCCTCCCTTACATTAAGTGAATCGCGAGCCCCTATCAAGTGATCCCATAATGTAGATACAACATTTTTGAATATGTGCATGGGGTCCAATAGGTGATTGATCTTGAGTTCATCCAATACGGAAGACAAAAGAATATAGAGAACCTAACAAACAAACAATATATTATGTAAACAATTCATCATGCTAAATACTTTAAAGTCAATCGAGAGAAATGCACTTCTTACCAACTCATGCCATGTGGAGGGTGGCTGTCGGCATTAATCCATCTCTCCTTTCAATCTCGAATGGTTAGAGATTGTGGAGTCATTCCATTAGTAGGGAGAATATATTTGGGATGGTCAATAGGAAGAAATCGATGATAAATCATGATAAAAACAAAACAAAACCCTAAACTTATCTTAAAAACAAAACATCATGATAAATCCCAAATGCGCGTCTAAATCCGCGTCTATTTTCGCATCTACAATCGCACGCACATATACACACGAAAATAGACGCACACGTCAAAATTCAAAGCATATTTAAATCATTTCTTTTCAAACTGCGCCTTTCCTTTCCTATGTTTTTTGTAGTTCTGAAGCTTGAGTTTAGCCGACATGCAGTCTCTTCATGCCTCACCTAGTCTCTTCATACCTCACCTCCTCACGACTCACCTCTTCTTTCATTTCAAACACACAAGAAAGGAAAAAGGAAAGCCAAGGAGAGGAAGAAAGAGAGACCAAGAAAGAGGAGAACAAGAAGAAGCAACAAGCAAACAAGCATCAAGGGAGGGTAACTTACCAAGGAGAGGAAGAAGGAGAAGGAGAAGCACCACCATCCGCCACACCAAACACCCAAGGTGAGTCTGACGCACTGGATAGAAGATGAACAGCAATGTTATGTCAAAGGCTTAAAAAATACAATGTTATGTCAAAGGCTTAAAAACTGCAATGTTATACTTTTATACACATTAAAAACTGCAAGGTCCTATTGTGTGACATCACCTAGAGCAGAATCTTGTTGCGTGGTATTGATTAACTCCTAAATAGAAGTCTAGTTAGATCTAAAAGTGACAAATTAGGAAATGGTATACTTTTATACACATTTATACAAACATTACATTCTTTACATAAAGTGAGATTGAAACTTGTGTATTCTACATGTGGATCTCGTGAATTAGAGCCCTCACCTAGGCATATAGGCCTCAATGTGCCCTCTAGTCTATGGATAGTCACCTCCACCCCTCATCATGAGTTGCTTGTACTGCACAATATCCTCCTATGTTTTTTGTATGCAAATAAATTTATCTTTTTCCTGTGTTTTTTTTGCAGATGTCGTATCGTGGTTCATCTAGCAATGACCTAGATGTGGATCATATGAATGATACATTGGCCTCCTTTGACAGGGAGTCAATGCATTTTTTGGAGGTTTTCCTAGTAGGGAAGACTTCATGGGAGAGATGACCAGACACCTTGGCCGCTCTCCCACAGCGGAGGAGGTGTTCAGTGTCATGTCTAGGACGCCTCTAGCGTCTTTACCTAGCACTACTTCCCAGACTCCACATGCAGGTACTCCACATACAGGTACTCCATATGCAGGTACTCCATATGCAGGTACTCCACATACAGGTACTCCATATGCAAGTACTCCATATGTAGGTACTCCATTTGCAGGTACTCCACGTGCTCCACGTGCATCGGCTAAAGCACAAGCATCTGTAGAAGCACGTGCATCTGCAGAAGCTCGTGCGTCCAGCGAGGCAGAGGGCAGTCGACAGAGAGGGAGGAGGGAGAGTCGAGGGGGAGGACGAGGGTTGTGTGGGGGTTGCCTAGGGGGTGGCGAGCGATCACCCTCACCAGTAGATCATGTAGAGGAGGTTGTACGCCAGTACTATAGAGTTACAGATGCCGGTGGCATCTTTCATGATGATGAGGGAAGGGATGTAATGGCGTACATGAGGAGCGTCGTGCATGCGACGTATAAAGATTGTTTCATTGCCTTCAAAAATCAGAAAAGCGATTTGTGGCAGGAGGTGTTGAGGGCAAACCATAGGAGGTACCCAAATCCTAAGGGTCAGCAATTCTCCGATGATTGGGGACGTATAAAAGTGAGGGATATACTTCACAACAAAAGATCCCACCTCATGACACGGGCCAGGGACTCACTTCGGAGGCTGGAGGAGGGGCATGGAGCCTACAGCCAACCACCTATGTGCCACCGCGTAGAGTGGAAGAAAGTCAAGAAGAAAGCAGCTAAGAAAGTGAAGAGTCGCCAGCACGCAGAGGCGTGACGGATCCAAATGGAAACCATGGGATCATCGCATTACGGATCAGGTGACAGAGAGTCGTGGGAGGCAGAGTTTATAAGTATATTTTGATTTCTAGTTTTTTTTAATATATATTTTTTAAATTCTTTATATATTTTAGTCTAATATATTGTGACATCTAATTGTTTGTATATCTCTAAGTGTTTTACAGACTACCATCGTTGGTAGGACACCTACCCCTAGAGAGGTAGGTTACCATCGAGGCCATAACCGCGTAGCGACATGGATTCACTTTTATGAGGAGGGTCTCATCACTGAGGACCAATACAATCGGGCCATGAGAATTCGAGAGCCAGAGGAGGTTTGTTTTTCTTACTTTCCTATTAAAAGTATAACTAATTATAACTTTTTCTCCACCTTGTATATGTAAGCAACCATGCTCTATTGTGTGTGTAGGCGAACCCGGATGTGGAGCACAGCGAGGAGGGGGATAGCGATGCTAGTAGCCATGGTGGTACTAGTGAGGATGTTTCCTCTTTAGATTCGTAGAGGAGCACCATACCTCCTCATGAGGCCTTCTTTTCTTGTATATGTATGATATCTCTTTGAGCCTACCACTTGCGGCCACGCTTTAGGTCGCAAGCACTCAAAACTTCCCTTGTAAATGCTTTGATATATAATGAATACATAGACTTTCACTTTCAATTCTCATGCCCGTAAGAGACATTTTTTTTTTTCCCAAATATACAATCTGATGTATGGGAGGGGGAAAAAAAAACCAGAGAGCATGTGGTTGCTCTCTGGTTTCTTTTTTCCAGTTCTGTTTTGTGCGTCTATCACCTCGTAAAATTGCAGGTAATTCGCGTTTATTCGCGTGTCTATAATGCAGACTACACGCGCTGAATAATTCAAATTAAAAAAGGAAATGAAATATCTTTTTTTTAAAAGGACATTTTTTGTTTTCCATTCGCGTCTATCAGTGCTTGTAAAAGCGCGTCTAAAAGTGTGTCTTTATGTGCGTGTATATGTACGTCTATTGTGCGTCTATTTGTGCGTGTAAAGTCGTCGATACATGCGATTATAGACGCGGAATGATAGATGCGCAAATAGACGGGCGGATAGACGTGCCCGTAATTTTTTCTCTGTATTCAAAAATCACGTCTAAATGTGCGTGTATGAGGCTTTTTTGTTGTAGTGATAGCTTTGTAGAAGATTGAATTCAAGGATTTTTTGCATGTTTTATTTCAACTTGGTACTCTACCTAAGTTGTTGTGGGACACTTTTCTTATGGCTCTATGTGGTAATAGGCTGGAATTGCAAAATGTTGAGAGTGTCCTCTTGATAGAAGAGGTGAACATAAAGAATATAGATGTTTTCTTCTATACATCACATGCATTGACTATGAGAGGTTGGCAGGATTGAATTGCCCATGGTAGGGACTCTCAAAGGTCTCAATCTAAGACACATGGATAGTCTTGTAGTAAGTCCCGCGGCCATAAGTCTAATTTTACTTGTCATTATTGTGGAAAAGTAGGTTATATTTGGCCATAGTGCTATAAAATGCATAAAAACAAGTGCAAGGAAAAGGAAAAGGATAAAGTGCAAGACAAGAATAATGACCACATCATTGTGCCTTACATGTCTAACATCAAGATTGAGGAGATTAATGTGATGCAACCTACCTGATGATCTTATACTGGTAGCCTCTTCCTTTGATGCTTCAAAATTGACTAATGCTTTGTCATGATATATTTATTATTAGTTGATAGATTTAGGGGCTTCCTTTCATATGATCCCTCATGACGAGTACGTTCACTCTTATCATATTATGATTTCACTACAAGATACATGCCTCATACCAACGTTCAAACCGATGTAAATGATCATCGAAAAATTTTCTAACGTTGTCACTAGAAATGTCGGTATAAACGTCTCTACAAAATTGTCGCACAAACCGTCTCTATTTGTATCACTAATAGTGACACAAATAGCAACGCACATAGTGACTATTTGTGACATGCATAGCAACGATGGCAATAGCGACACGTGCAGAGAAATTAGCAATGGCTACAGAGGGGAAAAAATTTCTAGTAGGGCACCAAGTTTCCATGCCACATATAGCACCATGTGCTCTATAATATTCAACAAAGGAATTACATATCGGGTACACAATGGCCATCAAGATGAGTGCAAAAATTACTTGAATCCACGAGGCTAATAATTCATAGAATAAGTACAAGACTAGTGATGAAAACTCATGACATTACATGGAACCATGGAGAGAGAGGAGAGATTAAAAAAACATGAAATTCTACTTGTAATTATCACAAGATATGATTTTATACAAAGGATAATAAGTATATCTCAGGAATAGTATATGGAAGATGCTTACATAGATTGTAGGATTAGAAAAAAATAGATTTGTGTCAAATTCAGCCTCAACTCATGTATGCCTTTGATTAATTCATCCATAGCATCACGTTTAAGAGGGGAACCAACAGGCATAACCGGTTGTTCTGCCATAGATAAATGCACATGGGCTACAATTTCAACCTCCTTCTGACCATTGATAGGTGTGGTGAGTGTCCCCCATCTTAATTTCATCCACTCTCTCTTTACCAACATATGCATTGCTTCAATTACATTAGCCCAATCTGATTTCATCCATGTTTCAGAAGAGGCATCTTCTAAACGATCAGTCACCTTCTCCTACAAGATAACATCTGCAGTCTTCAGATACAAATCAAATTTCTAATTTTCCAATGATTGCTCCTCCTCGACATCCAATTGTGCATACCAACTTTTAAATTCATGGAGCAAGGCTATAGCAGCCAACCCTTTATTGGGATTTTCAATCCAATCTCTAAATGTATTTTTAGTTACCAATCTTGCATCTTTCAAGAAAAACTCTTCTCTCAAAGCTTTCTTAAAAGCTACCCAATAAACATCTCTTATGTAACTCATCAATCCGATCATTTAATGCATGCATGGCCAAATGGGAGAAATACCGAGTCCATGCATACTGTGGTACCCCATGAAACAACATCTTTTCTTCATACAATCCGATGAAGGCCAAACATTTTGACCTTTCAACCACTTCAATTCTTGTCCCAGTGCCTGCAATGCATTCACAACTAAGGATCTAATTCTTTCTTCTTCCTACCGAGTTTGCATCTGTTGTTGTAACAATAATTGTTGCTATTGTTGTTGCTGCAACAAAAAAATCATCTATTGTAAAGCATAACCACCACTTGAACCAGCAAAATCCCCCATCTTTACACACCTACGCTATCGACTTTCATGTTAGGTTTACCACTGTCGGAGCATTTGGGGTCAAAAATCTATGGTGGGTGTAAGAGACAGCACGGTGAAGGGAGATTCAGGGAGAGGAGTAGGCGAAAGAGAAGGGGTTCAAAGAAATAAAAGATGTAGAAGAATACTCACAGAGGTGAAGCCTACCAGTTTAATTCTGCATTATGAGAACATAAATCTCTTGTAGACAAAAACGAGCAAAAAATAATACCTTCCTCTATGTTGCTTAGATTGCAAATTTGATGCTTCCATTGGCTCTGAAAGGGAGATAAAATACCAACACACCTTCAACACACCTGGCCAGAATTCAGCTAGATCACTTCTTCTTCATCCCCCATTTTGTCGTGCTGTTTACTACCTAAAAACTGCAATCACACGTCGCGCGATTTTGCCAATTCTTATTTTTACATAAAATCCTCCCAAAATGGTTGAAAGCTACATGCTTTCTTTTACATGTCATCCTATTCTAGAAGTTGGCTACAATTTTTGGATTTTTACAAGAGATAATATTAAAAATATCAAAATTTGGCCAAACTTGTCCAAAAATCTAGTATTTTTGAACCATCCACACTATGAAAACTAATATTAATGACTAATATGGCATTGGCTCTCTAGATCAATAAGAAAGCCACACTCTAGAGTTTTTCACACTATGTGTGCATAGCAACACGACAACATACTATTCCTTAGATGTACTTATCATCATTTGTATAAAATCGCATATTGCGATAATTTCAGATAGAATTTCATGTTTGTTTTGACTCTCTTGTCTATCCATGGTTCCATTTAATGTCATGAGTTGTCATCACTAGTCTTGTACTTATTCTATGAATTATCAGTCTTGTGGGTTTTTGGCCTTGTCTTGACGACCATTACGTATCCAATTGCTTTGTAGAATACTATATAGTACATGGTGCTATGTGTGGCAAGGTAGCAAGTTGGCCTACCACAATTTTTTTTCATCTGTAACCGTCACTATTAATGTCATTGATTTCTCTACACATGTCGCTATTGCCATCGCAAACTATTGCTATTTGTGTTGCTATATGTGTCACAAATGTGATGCATATAACGACACAAATAGCGATGGTTTTTGCAACGATTTGTAGATACGCTCATACTAATGATTTTAGTGACCATGGGGGCAATTTTTTTAATGAACATTTGTGTCACTTTGAACGTCGATATGAGGCTTGTATCTTGTAGTGAATAAAATCTCTACTCACTTTGAACTCACCTGTGAATAGTGTTATAACAAAGATATGTTTTCTACTCAAAAGAGTATCCAATATAAATATATATTTCAGTTTTTTTATCAAGCTTCTTCCAAAGATCATGTGACACATGAACATATGCAATACAGCCAAACACTTTCAAGTGTGATACATCAGGATTTTTGCCTATAAAGTATTTTTCGGGGTCATCCCATGAATTGCAATTGTGGGAGTTTTATTCATAATATAGACAGCAGGTTGAACAACTTTATAATAAAAATGTTATGGCATATTCTTTTTAGCCACTATCAATGCATGTGCAACTTCTGTAATATGCTTATTTTTTCTTTTTCCAATTGCATTTTTCTATGGGATATACCTCCAAGTAAACTCTCTTTATCCCATGAGCCCTCAAGAAGCCACTAAACTCATTAGAGAGGTACTCTCCCCTCCATCCGATCTTGGATACTTAACTTTCAACCTTGTTTCTGTTTCAACACACACCTTGAAAGATTTGAAGTGGTCAAATACATCACTTTTTTCCCTCATAAAAATCATCAATAAATGTGACAAAGTATTTGTTGCCACCAAGGGATGCATTCTATGTAGACCCCTAAACATTTGTATGTATTATATCAGGTATATTTTTTCTCACATCTCTATCATGCAAAAAGGGTTGTCATGTCTGCTTACCAAACCGGCCTGCTTCACACACTTTATGACATTCCGCAACTCTTAAAGCAAGAAACCCTATAACCAATCCTTTGGACTACATTAATTTCAGCCTTTGCATATTTGCATGCTCACTACATTTATGTATACTCAATGCGTTTATGCTATATTTCAATATCTGCTACTCCTTTTTCGTTTAGCATACACATCAACATTCCTTGCAGGAATTCCAACATCTAAAGTGAACATGCGGCCAACTCTACTTCTGTAACGTGTCCACTTGTATCTTCAGGACACGTCTTAGCAGTCCATCGGAAAGGATGTCTAGAAAGCTCCGCCGGGCACTCCCATGGAATGTTACGGGGTTTGCAATCTAGGGCTTTCCGTGTCTGCCATACGGAAGTATTCCGGCCGTTCCCACTTAGGATCCTCCTAAATTAGGGTTTTCCTTATTGGTCATTTCCTAACAACAACTAGCACTACAACAGAAACGAGGCATAGATGCGCATGTTAGACACGCAAAGTCGAGCGCGTCTATCATAGCATCTATAAGCGCGTGTAAATGTGCGTGTAAATAGACGCGACTTTTGCGTCTATATATTTGTGCAAATAGATACGCTTATACACACAAAAATAGACGCACACGTCAAAATTCAAATCATACTTAAATCATTTCTTTTCAAACTACGCCTTTCCTTTCCTACGTTTTTTGCGGTTCTGAAGCTTGAGTTTAGCCAACATGCAGTCTCTTCATGCCTCACCTCCTCATGACTCACCTCTTCTTTCATTTCAAACACACAAGGGAAAAAGGAAAGCCAAGGAGAGGAAGAAAGAACGTGTATTTAGGATTTGTGTATTTAGGATTTGTGATTCCATTATGTATTGCATTTTGTAAATCAATGATGGTGGTCGTCTGCCAAAATCAGCCGACCAAGCGCATCTGATAGCACGTCTACATCTCAGTGTAGATGTAGATATAGACACGAAAAATGTTTCTCTGGGGGCGCGTCTTTGAGCGCGTGTGAGGGTGCGTGTGCTCTGCAGTGTACACGCGAGGATACACGCGTTGACAGACGCCCACAGAGACGCAGGTATAGACGCACACAGAGACACAAGTATAGACACTGTATATAATATGTTTTATCTACATTGGGTAATATGATTTTTCTTGTGTAGATGTGGAATCCTGGATCCTCTAGTACCCCATTCAACAAGGAGCAATTCATGGGGGAGATGACCAATTATCTTGATCGCCCTCCCACTCTGCAGATGAGGATTTCAGTGTGATGTCTGGGACACCTATCACATCTTTGCCTACACAGGGATCAGCTAAGGTACATGGATCGGCCGAAGCACGTACATCTGCAGAGGCACGTGTATCGAGTGAGGTAGAGGGTAGTGCACGTCGAGGGAGGAGGGAGAGTGGTGCGGGAGGACGAGGAGGTCAAGGGCTTTGTGGGGGTTGCCTAGGTGGTGGCTCTCGATCACCCTCACCGGAAAATGAGAGAGATGAGCCTCCATAAATGTACTACTCTATCACTGATGTTGGTGGTATCTTGTATGACTTCGAGGGGAGGAAAGTGATAGCATACTTGAGGAGTGTCGTGTATGCCACATACAAAGATTGCATGATTCCCTTCAAGCACCAAAAAAATGGTTTGTGGCAAGAGGTGCTGCGGGTAGTACATATAAGGTACCCTAAATCTCGAGAATTCACGATTCTCAGATGATTGGGGACGGTCAAAGGTGAGAGATGCGCTTCATAACAAGAGGTCTCACCTTATGACGCGTGCCAAGGAGTCATTGCGGAGATAAGAGCAGGGGCGCCCTCGATATGGCCAACCACCCAATTGCCACCGCAAGGAGTGGAAAGAGGCCAAGAAGAGAGCAACGGAGAAAATGACAAGTTGCCAGCATGCAGAGGCGCGACGTATCTAGATGGCAACCATGGGATCGTCGCATTATGGATCGGGTGGCAGGGAGTCATGGGAGGCTGAGTTTGTAAGTATTATTTGATTTTTAAAAAAAATTAAATATTGTAATTTGTTTCACTTCATTATGTAGTGTGTTTTAATACGTTGTATGTTCAAATTGTTTTGTAGTTCCATATCGTTGGTAGGATGCCTACTCCTAGAGAGTTAGGCTACCATCGAGGTCATAACCAGGCGTCCACTTAGTAGCATTTCTACGAGGAGGGACTCATCACGGAGGAGCAATATAATCGCGCCATGAGGATTCCACCACCAGAAGAGGTATGTTTTATTTTTTACATGAAAAGTATAGATAACTCTAATTTATTGTTTATAATGGTATTTATATACTTTAATCCTTTGTGTAGGCGAACCCTGATGTAGTTGAGGATAGCGAAGGGGGGACTAGCAGTAGCGGTGGTGGCAACGGCAATGGCACAGGTAGTGGTGGTGGTAGCGATGATGATGCCTCTTTTGAGGAGATATAGAGGAGCCCCATGCATGCATGTCTCCCCTTGGCTTGTAATTTTCATTTTTGATATGTATTACTTTCAGCTACTAGTGCTTGCGACCATGACATCACAAGCATTAGAACTCATAATGTAAAAATGTTTCATCTATATGTATGAAATTTCGTGTGCTACATATATTGTTTTGTTTTCAGTATCCAATCTTCGAAATAATCTTTCTCTGTTTTCCCTAAGTATACAATTTGATGTTGATGGGGGGAAAAAAACTAGAGAGCATGTGGCTTTGCACATGCTCTCTGATTTTTTTTTCATACCTCTGTTTTGCGCGTCTATCAGCGCGTCTAAATTGCAGGATAAATGCTCGTCTATTCTCGTTAAAAACTTTCAGAGTAAACGCGGTTTTAGACGTGTAGATACGCGTGTGTATAGACGCACAATATGAATATATCCACTTTTTTATAAATATGATTATATATTTATGTAGCGCGTTTATACGCGCGTCTATAGGCGCATTTATACGCGCGTGTAACTCTGATCATAAGCGTGCTTTTAGACGCGAATTTGTAGACGCGAAAATAGAAACGTTAATAAACGCGCCCGACATTTTTTTTCACAATTCAAATATTGCGTCTACAAGTGCGTCTATGGAGCCTTTTTGTTGTAGTGTAGCGTCGGACCCAAGCGAACAACTTTACGCAGAAACGCCAGGTCCGAAGCAGATTCATGCTGTACTTGGTTCAAGGAGAATGGAAAATGAGAGGGATGCAAAGCTCAACCTCTCTGCCATAAGGCATAGTCCCATTTTGTTCCCCTAAAACAGCGTAAATCGGGATCAGTCATAATTTTAGGTCAACGCATTTGTTGTTCGTGTTCTTCGATGATCTTCTGGCTGTCCATCATGATTCGAGAAAAGTTCCCGACCAACCGGAACAACCCATCTATAGGATGGACCTATGGCCACATCCTCTGCACTTTCCTCGAGTTGTTTTAGTTATTTAATTACCTAGCACATTTACTTGGACATGTAACAATCAGCTTCTTTAATTAACTCGTTAAGCACTGGTTCTTTCATGTAATCATATCACTTGACATAGGAAAACAATGTCAAACAAATTCCTTATTAACAGGTTATCATATTTATCTTTGAAATACAAAAGTACAGCCCATAGGCTTATCCACAATCTGCCCGAAGGCTATCCAGCAATCCACAGGGATTACCAATCCAAGTTTCCACTCGTAGACTAATATGCAGGCCTCGAGATCAAATCCCGAGTCGCGTTAGCCTCTTGTGCAAGGCCCGGAAGGCAAGGGATTTATGGCCAGAGCCCCCTCTAGCACCCAAGCGTCCTCCTGCTCCAAGTAGCACTCAATGGAGAGACCTCTCGCGGCGGGTTCGGTCCACTTTCCCGGCGCGGTTAACAACCCCCTTAGTTAGTGTCAGACAGGCAGTCGGGGGTAACTGAAGCTGCCTCCCCCTTCAGGCCTTCAACCTGAAGTATTAGATATCCATTTATCTTTTAATTCATTGATCATACAAAGCCAAACAATGCTCTTAAGTCTGTAACAAGCACAAACATTTCCATTAATCTTTTTTGTTGGCAAACTGTTAAGGAATGAATCCTTCCTTTCCAATGTGTCCAGCACTCGATCCAGGATGGCTTGCAACTTGGCAAGATCCCCTATATCCTAGATTAGGGCGTACCCTATTAACCCAACTTGATCAAACCTTAAGTTCATAGGTTATTTCAGTTTATCGGCTCGTCTTTAGCTTCCAAACAATTTTCTTTACTCAAGAAGATGCTATATTAGGATGATTATTCATCCTCTTGCAAGATAACTTGCGTAAGGGCCTGCCAACCTCATTGCGAGAATTTGGCCATTCCCTTGTGATCCAATCACAAAATCATATGACTCCGCACATGCTGCGCTAGTGTTGCATCGAACTATGAGACTTATTCTACTCATTGAACGGAGTCACGAAACAATCTGTTCCTGATTACATTAGGCTGACGCCGTTAGTCCTAGGGTTCCAAGTTCCATCTTGTAAGATTCTTAGGGACAAACCCTAGCTCACTTTCCAAATATGTTTCACTGTCCCTACATTTCGGTGAATGTGGGCAAGTATTTAGGATATAGGAGTTTCAGTTTTAGCAATACGTAACTATTAGGTTACGTATTAATTCCTAGTGAATTTTTTGGAATTTAACTCATTCTAAATGAGTACTCTGGGGTTTAGGTGTTTAGGTTTGTGCCAATTTGTTTAACTCTTGAAGATAGTTACATTAACATTTCACAAACACATGACTCGTTGTCTATGCGTAAATTGATTTTTCAACCTTAACTTATCGATTAAGGTCAGGCATAGGTTAGGTTAATTCACCTAATCTTCCTATAACTTGCGAACAAAATTCATGCTAAACAAGCAACCTTCTACTTGATAGTTTATGCAGTTGACAAACGATAATTGCCTAGTGTTATGCATCGTAAGAATCATTTCATGCCTTGCACTTTCCTAAGGATTCCTAGCACTTTCCATGATGATCCAATTTGCGAAGAGGATATGGGTTAATAATGCGATATGCAGTTCATACTTCCATGTTTAAATGAGGTATACTATTTTAATTCTGTTCTATAACAATGGACATTAATCCAATTTTAATTCATTACACTGCATAAAGCTATTTACTATTTATGCGGCCTTTATTTTGCTTGTTTTATTGAAAATATTAATGATTAAATTTCTCCGTCGTGAGCTGATTTTTCTAAAGCATTTAAGATGAAAAATGCATCCTATTTCCAACAATTATCCCTTTGCACGATTGAGTTATAACGATACCAAATAAAAATGATGAAGGAAAACCTGGACTTGGGGTGAGATGTCCACGCGAATGCTAGGAGACGACCCTCCTGTGGCTGCGCCTTGGGATTTCTTAGGAGGCATCGCGAATGCCGTCTTTCTGTCATGGATGCAGCTTTACAACTCTTTTTTTTTTTAAATTCCACCGTGGCTCCCTTTTTCGATAACTTGCACCGTCCGTTGAAAGCAGGTTTAGAAGGCTTCCTTCTTGAAGTAGGGATTTCGAAAAGGGGGTGTTTTAGAATCTTTCACGAATAAGGCCCATTAAAGCCATGGGGAATGCTTAATGGCCTTAAAAAGACTCACACGAACGGGGGGAAAAAAGGTGTAAAACAAAAGGGAGTATAAGGGTCCTTAGGGAGGAAATTTCGTGGATGGGTGTTATATGCAAGGGCACATGAAGGCTTTGAAATTCTCGGGGGGGGGGGGGGGGGGGGGGGGGTAGGGGTTGTTTTGACAATCCCTTACGAACCTCGGCTAGGAGGGAGAAGAAAAAAGGACATGAAAGGCCTAAGGGGTTTTAAAACACGGTGAAGGAAAAGGCCCTTTGGGGTAACCTTTTATGGGGGGGGAAAGGCCCTAAGGGAGCCTTAGAGAGGAATTTTTAAGGGGGTAAACAAGAGGGTATAGAAAGGGCCTAAGGAGCCCTAAGGGGAAATTTCCAAGGGGGGGAAAAGTAACCTTAAAGGAAAAACCTTTTGGAAGGGAAAAAAAACCTAAGGGAGCCCTTAGAGAGATTTATGAACACGGGGTGACAAGGGACCTTTAAGGTTAAAGCTTTTTGGGGGGGAAAGGGGGCTTTATAAAGCCCTAAGGAGGGGAATTTTAAGGGGGGGGAAAAGTGGCCTTAAAGGCTATAGGACAGGGGCTCAAAGGGCCTTAGAGGAAAAATTGGAGGGGGGGGTTAGTCCAAAGGCCCACAGGAAGGGGACCTAAGGTAGCACAACCTTGGAAGTTTCCAAGGCTTCCTGGAAAGCCATGTGGGCGGGGAAGAAATGATTCCCCTAGGCGAATACCAACGGCGGCCAGGGAAGGCACGTGGGGGGGGGGTGGGGGGAAACAGCATATTCGGCGGCATGCTGGCGGCGGCTGCTGGACTGGCACAGCAGCTCATGGCTCCCCAGGGCGGACTAGCGTAGATTAGGCGGCTCCTCCTTGGCACATGTGATGATGGGCCTCTCCTCCGCTCGATGAAATGGTCACTCTCCTACAGAGCATTAATGGCAGCGCCTCCTCCCACAAAGCCTTCTCTCTCCCACTCGCAGTATATCCCTATACAACATCGTCCCCCTTCAATATATATAGGGGAGGGGATAAGATCCTCCCTCCCCACGCATGGATGGGCATGCCCCATTGCCTAGGAAAGCTCCAGCAACTCGCTATTCCCCTCTTCCTCTAGCTCGACAGTCGGCTGGAGGAGAGGGGAAATAATTTAAAAAAAATTGCTTAAACAAAAGAATTTTCCAATTCATTTATCCTCTATTGAGGTAGTTCACGCGTGCTTGCGCCTTCAGGATATTACATTCTCTCCCCCTTGGAGGAATCGAGATGTCCTCATCTCGAGATAAACTGGGGATATTGATGGTTGAGACTGCCTTCATCTATCCAAGTGGCATCCTCTTCGGTATAATCTTTCTACTGAACAAGGCATTCTCTCAAGGTTCTGGATCTCAATTGTCTCTCCCTAACATCTAAGATCCTGTCAGGCCTTAGTTCAAGGACTCCTTGACTAGGCATTACAACTTGTTGGTCATCAAGTACATGCTTAGGATTAGGTATATACTTCTTCAATAGGTTGATATGGAATACATTATGAACCTTTAGGTTCTCAGGGAGTTGCAGTTTATAAGCATTAGGTCCTAGGCATTTATGGATCTTGTAAGGTCCACAATACCTTGGACTTAGCTTTTTCCAATCTCCTAAGGATAGGGAACTCTTCTTAGGGCGTACGTGAATGAAGACCATGTCTCCTTCTTTGAAGACTCTCTCTTGACGTTTCAAATCCGCGTAGGCCTTCTGTCTATCCTTGGCAGCTTGGATGTCTTGTCTTATTGACTTTATTTTGTCATCCGTCTCTTCCAACATCTGCCTTGAAGCTTCAACCCTTAAGGTTGGATCTGAGAAGTTTAGGGGACTTCGACAGTCATGACTATACAATGCTTGGAAAGGGGTCATCTGAATGCTTTGTTGGTAAGAAGCATTGTAGGCAAATTCAACCAAAGGCAAGTATTGAATCCACCTCTTCGGCTCACGATAGCAGTATGCCCTAAGCATATCCTCGATGACTTGATTTACTCGCTCTATTTGGCTATCCATTTGGGGGTGGTAAGCGGTGCTAAAGCAGAGTTGAGTCCCAATGGCTTCAAAGATAGCTCTCCAGAAGTGTGATGTGAAGAGAGAATCACGATCACTAATGATTCTTCTTGGTAGCCCATGTAGCTTGAATATCTCCTTGATAAACAATCTTGCAATGTCTGAGGCTTTATAGTTTGTCCTTATTGGAATAAGGTATGCAACCTTAGTAAGCATGTCAACCACAACCATGATGGAGTTGTATCCTCCCTGAACTTGGGGTAGGCCAACAACAAAATCCATACTGATGAATTCCCATTTTATTTGGGGAATGTCAAGCGGTTGTAGCTTCCTTGGCATCTTGACATGTTCGGTTTTGATATGTTGACAAGACAAACAGTCGGTGACATATTTGAGAACATCACCTTTAAGCCTCTCCCAATGGTAGCTTTTCCTAACTATATTGAGAGTCTTGGCATAGCCAAGATGTCCTGAGAAAGGAAATCATGAGCTTCCCACAATATCTTCTGCTTAAGTGACTAGCTTGCTGGTATACATAGCCTTGTTCTATAGTAGACAAGTCCACTATTAATAGAGAATTCATGATACTTAGCCTACAACTTTTGGTTCTCATCCTTGATAGAGATCTCCCTTAGCATTGTTTGGTAGTCCGGATCATGGCATGCATCCTCTCTAGCTAACTCAAGTATAGGATTGTTTGGCATAGATACTTTTTGTAGCTAGAGATTTGGCTGTTGATGGATTTTGCAAGATTAGGGAATTAAGGAATGCCTTGCGACTAAGTGCATCGGCAACTACATTCTCTTTTCTTGGTCGGTACTTGATTTCAAAGTCATACTCCTCCAACACTTCAATCCACCGACGTTGCCTCATGTTGAGCTCATTCTGGGTAAAGATCCATTTGAGACTCTTATGGTTAGTTACTAGAGTAAACTTATTACCAATAGATAGTGTCTCCAAAGCTTTAGAGCATGGATGACAGCTAGCAATTCCAGGTCATGAGTAGCATAATTCTTCTCATGACTCTTCAATTTCCTTGAAGAGTATGCTACAGGATGACCTTCCTGCATGAGCACACATCCCAAGGTAAGTGTGCTAGCATCAGTTACTACCTCGAACTCCTTATTGAGGTTTGGAAGTTTTAGGATAGATGCTGATACCAAACTTTGCTTCAATCTGTCGAAGCTATTTTGTTCCGGAGTTGACTATGCAATGGAAGTTTGCTTCTTTAGTAAGTTCGTTAGAGGTGCTGCAATCAAAGCATAGTTTTTTATGAAGACCCTATACCATCCTGTCAATCCAAGAAAGCTGCGTATTTCTTTGACAGATGTTGGTATTAGCCATTCTAGCACATCTCTGACCTTGGCTGGGTTCACTGAGATTCCTTCCGCTGATACGATGAAACCCAGATATTCAATCTAACATTTGAAAAATGCGCACTTCTTTATCTTAGCATACAGTTTATGTGCCGTCATTGTCTCAAGGACAATCCGAAGTTGGGGTTCATGATCTTCTTCCTGTTTAGAATAGACTAAAGTGTCGTTGAAGAAGACAAGCACGAAATCATCAAGATATGGCCTAAAGATATCCTGCATTAACCTGTTGAAGGTGGCAGGTGCATTCGTAAGTCCAAATGACATAACTAGGAATTCAAAGTGCCCATATCTTGTATTGAAGGCTGTCTTGGGGATATCTTCTTCCTTGATCCTTATCTGATAGTAACCTGACCTAAGGTCAATCTTGGAGAAGATCATTGCACCCTGAAGACGATCAAGAAGCTCATCTATTTTGGGAATAGGATACTTGTTCTTGACTGTTGATTGATTCAATCCTCGGTAATCAATACATAGTGGAAGTGTTCCATCTTTCTTTTTCTGGAACAGTACTAGAGCTCCCCATGGTGAGCTGTTAGGACGGATGTAGCCCTGTTCTAGAAGTTGCTTGAGTTGTTCCTTTAGCTCAATTGCTTTAGGTATGGACATTCTATAAGGTCTCTTTGCAATTCATGCAGCTCTTGGTACTAGCTTAATCTCATGATCCACTTCTCTTTGAGGCGGGAGTTCTGTCAACTCTTCACAGAATACGTCCGCGTATTCCTTTAGCCAAGAAGGTCCTTCACTAGACTCTTGCTTCTGATCTAACTTGTTGAGTTTGATCAAGTAGACAGGTAATCCTTTCCTGACTCCTTTTATGATCCGAGATGCTTTGGCCAGTTGGATTTTTGGCACTCTAGCCTCACCTTGAGTTTTGACTAATTTTCTTTCAGAGTTCCGAAAGGAAACTTGACCCTTTCCACAATGAATGTGGGCGTCATTAGGCTTAAGCCAATCCATTCCGAGTAGGTACTCATGGATACCTAAATTCATGACTCTGAATTTGACCGAAGTATTCTTTCCTCCCAGAAAGAATTCCACCTTAGCAGTTCGCCTGGTACAAGTAACCTCATGACCATTTGCCAATTCCACAAGCAAGGTAGGTGCTTCTACTGTGGCTATTCCTAATCTTTTTGCACAAGCTGGTGAGATAAAGGAATGTGTACTGCCACAATCAATCAAGGTCTTGAAACTTTTACCCTTGATAGTTCGACGGTGTCTGAATCACCGAGAACTGGCGATTCGGGCCTTTCTTGTGTAGAACAGCATGGATTGTTGCCCTTTCAAACTCTGCTTCCATGGTTTGATCTTCTTCTTCTTCTTCTTTGCACATTTGCCTATTGGCAACGCAGGCGATTCTTCCTCTGCCTCAGGTAGTGGCTCCTTGACCACGGCCCATTCCTTGGAAAGGTGCTTGGCGATGTCCTCCTCCAAGTTTGGGACATTTCCTCTTGAAGTGACCGGGTTCGTTGCAGTGGAAACAACGGAGGTTTGGCCATTGCTTTGAGTAGGAACAAAGTTGTTGACATTATTAGTCCTTGCTTTCTTTCTTTGTCCCTGATTATGACCTTGAACTCTCTTCATTTGATGTGTGAATGCTCCTCTGTTCAGGTCATTATAAGACCAAGTTTTGTTACCCCTTACTCTAGCCTGCACCTCCTGAATTATAGGCGCAGCTTGAATGAGAGCGTCCTGAAGATCTGATGGATGTATAGATTCGAGACAGGTATTTACTAGTGGATTTAAACCAGCACAAAATTTGGACACCTGCTGTGTCATGTCCATCTGTGGTGCATACTTAAGAAGTGAGATGAATTTAGAGTAGTATGCGTCAAGAGTGAGCCCCAGTTGTTTTAGCTCATAGAACTTATTCATTTTATGCGTGCGATATGCAGGTGGTAAGTATCTTCCCTGCACAACTTTCTTCAGCTTCTCCCAGGTAACGGATCCCTCCGTGATCCCTTGATCCCTGCACCATTGCTTCCACCAAATCCTGGCTTCACCGGTGAGCTTTAGCTTGCAAGGCATAGCCTGATTGGCGGGTGCAGTACCGGCTGCTTTGAAGTAATCCTCCATGGATTCAATCCAAATTTCAGCATCTGCTTGGACGAACCTGCCTCTCCTGTTAAATTCGGGCGGCTTAATCTGCTTGAGAAGAAACTTCTTCTTCTAGATTATAGTAGTACTGGATGTAGGAGGAAAACTAGGAACCTATACCTAGAGTTGTGTCTGGATAAAGGTTTCTTAATGTTATTGATTTATATTACATCTTCAATTCCGCTATCACCCAAGCAATCTAACCACTTAAATTTTTATCAATTCTCATGCGCAATCAGACATTGATAAAAAGAAGTCTTATTGGTATTTATATGGGCATAGCTCTTTCGGAATACAACATTTCTGGCGAAGATAAGCGAACTGTTACATTTAATTTGGGGAGAACAACGTTGTATTACATCTATCTACAGGAACTGTATAATAGTATGGTTTCGGGTCATGGATCTTCAGGAATCGGTAAGTCATTGGAAGTTCAAGGTATCCTTTCCTTTGGAACCCATTCTTCTCATGGCACCCCAACACTTTAATCATGTCGGCGGGGATCACACGGGTTACTTCCTCATACACATATGAGTTCATCTCAACCTTTCCACCTCGAATATGTAAAGTTGAGTTTACATGAGCTTCCACAAAAATGAACAGCTTCACGACTTTCAAGTCTTCCAACCACTTGATCCTTTTTAGGTTGGTTTGTAGGTAAGCAAACCGGTGGATGGCTATATAGTAGATTCCTGAGGCACCCGTCCATTTTCATTCCATGTACAAAGGTGATGGATTATAGATTTGCTCCAGGATGTTCATCATCTCAACCCTTTGTCGATAATGTGGAGAATGCATTGCAGTCATAAACATGATTCGAAAGACTAAGAACTTGTTCCACGTTCGTAATTTTGGAAGACAGCATTGGAAGTAAGGAAATGTTTGGAACAGCAACATTTGCTTCACTTCATCTTATTAATATTTCATAAAAACAATTCCATTCATTGATTGGCTCTGATACCAACTGTAACATGTCCACTTGTATCTTCAGGACACGTCTTAGCAGACCACCGGACAGGATGTCTAGAAAGCTCCGCCCGACACTCCCATGGAATGTTACGAGGTTTGCGATCTAGGGCTTTCCGCGTCTGCCACGTAGCGGAAGTATTTCGGCGGTTCCCACTTAGCATCGACCTGAATTAGGGTTTTCCTTATTGGTCATTTCCTAACGGAAACTAGCGTCGGACCCAAGCGAACTACTTTACGCAGAAACGCCAGGTCCGAAGCAGATTCACGCATCACTTGGTTCAAGGAGAATGGGAAACGAGAGGGATGCAAAGCTCAACCTCTCTGCCATAAGGCATAGTCCCATTCCGTTCCCCTAAAACAGCATAAATCGGGATCACTCATAACTCTAAGTCAACGCATTTGTTATTCGTGTTCTTTGACAATCTTCTAGCTATCCATCGTGATTCCAGAAAAGTTCTCGGCCAACCGGGACCATCCATCCGTAGGACGGACCTATGGCCACATCCTCTGTACTTTTCTCAATTTGTTTTAGTTATTTAATTACCTAGCATCTTTAGTTGGACATGTAACAATCAGCTTCTTTAATTAACCCGTTAGGCACTGGTTCTTTCACGTAATCATATCACTTGACATAGAAAAACAATGTCAAATAAGTTTCTTATTAATAGGTTATCATATTTATCTTTGAAATACAAAAGTCCAGCCCGTAGGCTTATCCACAATCCGCCCGAAGGCTATCCAACAATCCACAGGGATTAGCAATCCAAGTTTTCGCCCGTAGACTAGTATATGGGCCTCGAGATCCAATCCCGAGTCACGTTAGCCTCTTGTGCAAGGCTGGGAAGGTGATGGATTTACAGCCAGAGTCCCCTCTAGCACCCAAGCATCCTCCTGCTCCAAGTAGCGCTCAACAGAGAGACCTTTCGCGGTGGGTTCGGTCCACTTTCTCGGCACGGTTAACAACCCCCTTGGTTAGGGTTAGGCAGGCAGTTGGGGGTAATTGAAGCTGCCTCTCCCTTCAGGCCTTCAACCTAAAGTATTAGATATCCATTTATCTTTTAATTCATTGATCATACAAAGCCAAACAATGCTCTTAAGTCTGTAACAAGCACAAACATTTCCATTGGTTATTTTTGTTGGCAAATTGCTAAGTAATGAATCCTTCCTTTCGAATGCGTCCAGCACTCCTTCTGAGATGGCTTGCAACTTGGCAAGATCCCCTATATCCTGGGTTAGGACGTACGCTATTAACCCAACTTGATCAAACCTTAAATTCATAGGTTATTTCAGTTTATCGGCTCGTCTTTAGCTTCCAAACAATTTTATTTACTCAAGAAGATGCTATATTAGGATGATTATTCATCCTCTTGCAAGATAACTTGCGTAAGGACCTGCCAACCTCATTGCGAGAATTTGGCCATTCCCTTGTCATCCAATCACAAGATCATATGACTCCGCACTTGCTACACTAGTGTCGCATCGAACTATGAGATTTATTCTACTCATTGAACGGAGTCAGGAAACAATCTGTTCCTAATTACATTAGGCTGACGTCGTTAGTCCTAGGGTTCCAAGTTCCATCTTGTAAGATTCTTAGGGACAAACCCTAGCTCACTTTCCAAATATGTTTCACTGTCCCTACATTTTGGTGAATGTGGGCAAGTATTTAGGGTATAGGAGTTTCAATTTTAGCAATACGTAACGATTAGGTTACATATTAATTCCTAGTGAATTTCTTGGAATTTAACTCATTCTAAACGAGTACTCCGGGGTTTAGGTGTTTAGGTTTGCACTAATTTGTTTAACTCTTGAAGATAGTTACGTTAACATTTCACAAAAACATGACTCGTCTACGCGTAAATTGATTTTTCAACCTTAACTTATCGATTAAGGTCAGGCATAGGTTAGGTTAATTCAACTAATCTTTCTATAACTTGCGAACAAAATTCATGCTAAACAAGCAACCTTCTACTTGATAATTTATGCAGTTGACAAATGATAATTGCCTAGTGTTATGCATCGTAAGAATCATTTCATGCCTTACACTTTCCTAAGGATTCCTAGCACTTTCCATGATGATTCAATTTGTGAAGAGGATATGGGTTAATAATGCGATATGCAGTTTATACTTCCATGTTTAAATGAGGTATACTATTTTAATTCCTTTCTATAACAATGGACATTAATCCAATTTTAATTCATTGCAATGCATAAAGCTATTTACTATTTATACGGCCTTTATTTTGCTTGTTTTATTGAAAATATTAATGACTAAATTCCTCCGTTTTGAGCTAATTTTTCTAAAGCATTTAAGATGAAAAATGCATCCTATTTCCAACAATTATCCCTTTGCTGAAGGAAAACCTGGACTTGGGGTGAGATGTCCACGTGGATGTTAGGAGACGACCCTCCTGTGGCTGCGCCTTGGGCTTTCTTAGGAGGCATCGCGAATGCCGTCTTTCTGTCATGGATGCAGCTTTACAACTCTTTTTTTTTGAAATTCCACCGTGGCTCCCTTTTTCAATAACTTGCATTGTCCGTCGAAAGCAGTTTTTGAAGGCTTCCTTCTTGAAGTAGGGATTTCGAAAAGGGGGTGTTTCAGAATCTTTAGCGAATAAGGCCCATTAAAGCCATGGGGAAGGCTTAATGGCCTTAAAAAGACTCACACAAACAGGGGGAAAAAAGGTGTAAAACAAAAGGGAGTATAAGGGTCCTTAGGGAGGAAATTTCGTTGATGGTGTTATATGCAAGGGCATATGAAGGCTTTGAAATTCTCGGGGGGGGGGGGGGGGGGGGGGGGGGGGGGAGGGGTAGTTTTGACAATCCCTTACGAACCTCGGCTAGGAGGGAGAAAAAAAAAGGACATGAAAGGCCTAAGGGGTTTTAAAATACGGGGAAGGAAAAGACCCTTTGGGGTAACCTTTTATGGGGGGGAAAAGGCCCTAAGGGAGCCTTAAAGAGGAGTTTTTAAGGGGGTAAACAAGAGGGTATAGAAAGGGCCTAAAGAGCCCTAAGGGGGAATTTCCAAGGGGGGGGGAGATTAGCCTTAAAGGATAAACCTTTTGGAAGGGAAAGAAAAACCTAAGGGAGCCCTTAGAGAGATTTATGAACATGGGGTGGCAAGGAACCTTTAATGTCAAAGCTTTTTAGGGGGGAAAAGGGGGCTTTATAAAGCCCTAAGGAGGGGAATTTTAAGGGGGGAAAAAAGTGGCCTTAAAGGCTATAGGACAGGGGCTCAAGGGCCCTTAGGGGAAAAATTAGAGAGGGGGGGTAGTCCAAAGGCCCACAGAAAGGGAGCCTAAGGTAGCACAACCTTGGAAGTTTCCAAGGCTTCCTGGAAAGCCACGTGGGGAGGGAAGAAATGATTCCCCCAGGCGAATACCAACGGCGGCTAGGGAAGGCACGTGGGGGGGAAAACAGCCGATTCGGCGGCGTGTCGGCGATGACTACTGACTGGCGCAACAGCTCACGGCTCCCTAGGGAGGACTGGCGTAGATCAGGCAGCTCCTCGTTAGCACAAGCGATGATGGGCCCCTCCTTCGCTCGATGAAACGGTCACTCTCCTACAGGGCATTAATGGCAGCGCCTCCTACCACAGAGCCTTCTCTCTCCCACTTGCAGTATCTCCCCATATAGCATCGTCCCCCTTCAATATATATAGAGGAGGGATAAGATCCTCCCTCCCCAAGCGTCGATGGGCATGCCCCATTGCCTAGGCAAGCTCTAGCAAGGAGCTTGCCTCACTTGCTATTCCCCTCTTCCTCCATCTCGACAGTCGGATGGAGGAGAGGGGAAATAATTTAAAAAAAATTGCTTAAAAAAAGAATTTTCCAATTCATTTATCCTCTATTGAGGCAGTTCACGCATGCTTGCGCCTTCGGGATATTACAACTTCCTTTTGTGATTTCCAAGATATATAGTGAGTATACATCAAAATTTGAAAGTGACTTCCGTACATATATAGACGTGGTAAATAATTTCCAAGACGTCTCATTATTAAGGCCACCCAAAGTAGATGAAGCCAAATCATCATCATCAAACATTGCATCAATCATTGCTAAAGCATTTGCAATGCTCCTCCTTGTGACAGTTTGCAGCATGAGAGAAAGGATTGTGCTACCTATCAGGAGGCCTTGGCACGACAGCTTATCTTTTGGAAAGATGGCAAGATTCATGCACAAGAAATAGGATTGCCTCTTGCTTTGAATTTTGGAAAGGGAGGTATGCAAAAGTTGTTGGAAGACTTGGCTGTCCGAAATGCTTATGCGGCGGTACATGCTTCTACTTTTGGTCTACAGTTGGATAGAATGCATGGCCAAGTGATGGTTGGTCCAAAGACTAAAATATGGACACATGCTTTACATGCAGCTGAAAAGAGAAAGGTCACTGATAGTGAAATGTCTCATGCAGGGCAAGACATTCGTGGCATAACTAGTTGGGAATCACTGGTAGATGCATATTCGATGTATGCATATTTAGCAAAGGTACAAAACACGGATGTACTTGTGGAAGAAAAACAAAAAAGAGATAAAGATATTGCAGGGACATCTAAAAGAATGACAATAAGAAGTGTGGATCAGCCTAAAGGTGCAAATAAGCCACCTCCCGAGCATGTTATGTAAGAGGCTAGTCAGAAGCAAAAACAGGATAACAAACAAGAGGGCAAGCAGCCAGGATATAAGTTGCAATCTGACATTGAGACAACCACAGATCTTAAGAAGGTTCTTGAAAAATGAATCTTAAACAATCGGGTGGAATTTACCTTGGGAGAGGTGCTTGGCATTTCCAAACGAGAATTTCATGATGAGATCATTGACATAATTAAAAGGAAGTGTGAGTTTCTTGGTGATACCCCTAGTGCATTGCTACAATTTGAAGAGGAAACTAGTTTCTTGGGTATTCAGGCTGAATATGAGCATGAAGTAAGTACTGGATTATCTATGCAGGATGCTACTAATCAGTGGTGGATAGCATGTGGAAAAGAGAAGAAAGTGGCTGAAAATGCATTGTCTTGTAGCAATATGCATGGTGGAGTAAGGCAAATGCAACAATATGGAGAGAAGAGGCTCTAGGATTTATTCCTCGAAGTCACTACACAAGAAATCATTGGGCTAGAGCTACCACTGAAATGGTAGTGAAAATAGGGGAGCATGAAACTCCTTGTGTTGCTTTACTTGACCATGGGTCTGAGATAAATGTCATTGAGCATGGATTGTATGAAAATGGTGCATGGCCTGTGGACAATAATCATGGTTGGCGTATGAGGGCTGCAACTAATTCTTCAGAGGAGCTCTATGCTGCATGTCCTAATGTAAAAGTGACAATTGGTGATGTACAGGAAGAGCAACACTTCTTTATGCAAGATAATTCCTCATATGTAGTGATTTTGGGACAACCCTATATTACAGGTGTGCTTATGGAAACAAAGGTGCTTGATGATGGTTTTGCTTATGCAAGAGTCAGAAGCAAGGATGGGAGAAAAGCAGTCCAATTTCTTACTATTTGTGTTAATCATCCTAGAAATCGTGATATGCTTCGAGAGTCTCCTTTGGTTCCAAATGCAAGGGAATTCAAAGACTTGTATTTTCATTAAGAACTACTGTAATGCGGGGCTAAGTAGTGCTATTCAGAGGGTGTACTTGCCTCTTGATGAAATGAAGCATGTATTTACTATTGGTAATTCTCAGTTTACAGCAAATAGTTCATGTTGGTTTAAGCCTATGGAAGCTATGTGTAGGGCTGAATGCATATCTATGAAACAAGCTATTAAGAAACTAAGAGTATTGGGGTTGTTAGCTAAAAATGATGGCATTTCAGACATCTTTTATGGGCTGAATATTATTGGCACTATGGCTGAAATTTCAGCAACTATACATGCTGAAAATAAGGTTGAAAACAAAGTGTTGTCAGTATGTTCTTTGGATATGTATGATGTTATAGCATTGTTTTCTCAGCAGGAAGGATTACAATGGGTTGAAGCACTTGTGGAGACAAAGTATAAGATAGTTGACAAAAAAGGTGAAACCAATTGCTTTGCCACTTCCACTAGAGAGTGAGGGTATGTATGAAAAAGTGTCAAGGCAGCCAAGCTTATGGGATCCTAAAGATATAGGTCATTAGTTTACATTTGAAACATTACAGGAATTGAAAGTTGGTGCAGAAGGGTTTCTTTTGCATGCTGAGAGAAACTGCTTTATGCAAATGTTGACTAGACATGGGAAGGCATTTGCATTTCAGCCAAGTGAAATAGGTTGTGTGGATCCAAATGTTGTCTCTCCTATGGTCATATTTGCTGTGCCACATGTACCATGGAACTTGAGGCCTATTCCAGTGCCTAAAGCTTACTTGCCAAAGCTGATGGATTTGCTAAATGAAAAGATTCGCATGAAAATATTGGAACCTTCTTTAGCCCTATACTCAAATCGTTGGTTTACTGTGCCCAAAAAGAATGGGACTTTGAGATTTATTAAAGACATGCAATCGGTCAATAAAGTGACCATACGAAATGTGGGTGTAGGTCTTGTGGTTGATGAATTTGTAGAGGCTTTTGCAGGCAGAGCGATCTATTCTTTGGGTGATCTTTACTCGAGGTATAATCAGTTTCAGCTTGCAATTGAAAGCAGGGATATCACAACCATAAAGACTCCTTTGGGGTTAGTACAGATGTGTACTCTCCCACAGGGTGCAACAAACTCAATTTCACACATGATAATGCTATGAATAGGGTACTCAGGGATTCTATACCACAATTGACTATGCTCTTCTTGGATAATGTTCCAATCAAAGGGTGTGAAGTGGATGAAAAGAATGAAGAGATGGATGCTCATGGATATAGACAGTTTGTTGCAGACCATATTGTGGATTGTGAGAGGATTTTGACACGTCTAGAAGAGGTGCATTTAACTCTTTTTGGACAAAAGTCTGTCTTTGGAGTTGAAGAAGTTTTGATTGTTGGGCATATGTGTGGGCTTTATGGGCGAAGGCCATCACCAGCAAAAATAGATGGGATTGATAGAATGCAAGATGTATGCATGAATGTATCAGAGGTACGTAGATTCTTGGGTGCATGTGTGTTCTATTTGATATGGATTCCTCACTTTGCACATGTAGCCAATGCTCTTTATCAGCTTCTAAGGAAAGGTCAGAAATTTCATTGGGAAAGGAAGCATCAGAAAGCAATGAAGAAATTGAAGCAACTCTTAAAATCTTCTCCAACGTTGAGAAAGGCTGACTATTCACATGGAAAGCCTATCATTATTACTGTTGATACAAGCCCAATTGGGATTGGATGGGAAATTGGGCAAGATGATGAGGAAGGGGAAAGGTATGCAATTCGCTTTGGTGCTAAAGTATTGACTGAACAACAGAGAAGACATCCACATGTTAAAAGAGAATTATGGGGAATTGTGACAGCCCTTAAATGTGATAAGAAGTATTTTATGGGTGATCATGTAGTCATTGAGACTGATTGTTTACCAGTATTGGGTATGATTACTAGTTGTGCTAACCCAGACATTTCTATGCTTCAATGGATTGCATACATCAAATCTTTGAACCCTGAATTTCAGCATATTGCAGGAAGAGATAACCCAGTGGTTGGCAGACATGTTATCTCGAGCACGCTATGAGAATGAAGATGGGATGATGGATGAGGAAGAAGAAGATGACTTTCTTATGGCTGAAAATGATGACACAAGAGTGAATTTAGTAATTTTAAGTGTCGTTACAGCATTAACAAAAGCTTGGATAACAAAGAGAAGACACTTTCGATATTTTTCATTTTGTGTAGAAGTGTTTTTGAAAGACAAATATGCAGGAGAGTGGCTGAGAATTGGTCAATATCTCAGTATATTAACAAAGAGAGATGAATGGTCAGATGAGGAGTTTAAGAAGATCAAGAGGAAAGCCTATGGATTTTTCTTAAAAGTTGTATACTTATGGAAACATGCTAAAAAGAAACAGGGTATGCCATTGCGAGTTTTGGGTAACAGAGCTTCACAAGTAAAAGTAATGCAAGAATTTCATGAAAGCTTATGGGCTGGTCATAGAGGTGTTTGGGGTACTTTTACAAAAATCAAAGAAAGACATTGGTGGCAGGGTATGTATAAGGATGTTTCTCACTTTGTGGAAACATGTACAACATGTCAAATGCATTCAACTGTGAGACGTCAGGATGGATTGCAACCCACATATCCATTGTCTCTTCATTTTAAGTGGGTGGTGGATTTGGCCACAATGCCTATAGGTCTTTGGCAAATGAGGTTTCTTATGCTTGCTCGTGAAGACTTGACTAATCAAGTGGAAGGGAAAGCTCTACGTACTAAGACGACAAATGCCGTATGTACTTTTCTCTTAGAAGAGATCTTTTGTCGATATGGCTATGTGGAAAAAATTACAGCAGATAGGGGTGAGCTGGATGCAGATGAAGCTCATGATTTCTTTGCATGGTTGGGGATAAAGCTTGCTTTAACTTCAGCCTATAACCCTAAAGGAAATGGAAAACGATGAAGGTTGTGATGTTCAAGATCGCGAGGCATATCTTAATTAGTGTGTCCCATGTCCTTGCTCTCAATGTAAGCTGGAAATTAGACAAAAAACGTCGATTGTCTATAGAACACGTACAATGCTTTGATCTGAGATCATTGATTAGGCAATCTCGGATTTTGAGAAACTGGTAAGAAAAGTGTATATCAATCATGCATTGTATTCACAAGCTAATTGAATACCATATACAAAAACATTGGATGTGGCTAGTAAATTTTCTATCCACGAAGGTGACGTCTCGTCCCAAGGAGGAGTGCACCCTTTGCGGCATGCTAGAAGAGTTCATGGACATGCGATGGATGGAGTGCCTGAGTCAATCCACCACTTGGAATGTACTATACAATCTATACCGTCAATACCAAAGGAGAGAGGCAACCTTCCAGACTTACCTACAATCTTGGAGCCTGAGATGGAGTCGCATTGATGCCCATGGATGTCGAAACTTCTGATCCGCTTAGAGAGGAAGCATCCATACCATTATATGATGGGTGCGGAGTATCTCGCTTGAAGACATTGCTTGCACTCCTAAGTGTGTAAGCAAAATATGGGTGGAGCGATGCGAGTGTGACCGAGTTGTTCAGGTACCTTGTACGTATGCTTTGTTGATTTCTTTTCGGCACTATCATTAAAAACATTTGTGCTTTTTCAAGGTGTTTTATGATTTTTTCAGGTTACTGAATTATCATATATTACCACTTTTAAATACCATGCCTGAATCTCGTGATGATGTGCGACATGTTTTACGAAAGCTTGGCATGGACTACAATAGCATCGATGCATGTATCAACGATTGCATACTATTTCGAGGAGAATACGAGACTGTGGAGATATGTCCAAAGTGTGGTGCTCACAGGTATCAACAGGACTTGCAAGGATAAACCATCTCTCAAAAATTTCTTAGACACTTTTCGCTTATCCCCCGCATAAACCACATGTTTTGTACGTCTGGCATGGCGAGCTTGACAACGTGGCATGTGCAAAATAAGTCCACAGATGGAGTTTAACTCATATCAGCGGATTCACGCGCATGGAGCCACATTGACTCTACCTTCCCAAGCTTTGCCTGAGAGCCAAGGAATCTTCAGCTCGGTCTTTCTATGGATGGCGTGAACCCATTCCGTCTGCTCTCAACTTCTAACAGTGTGTGGTCTATAGTCCTTATCAACTACAATATCCCTCCATGGCTTTCTATGAAGAAAGGACATCGCATCCTTAGCTTACTTGTTCTCGGCCGCTAAAAAGTCAAAAATATGGACGTGTATCTTCGTCCATTAGTCAATGAGCTTAAGATTTTGTGGGAGGAGGGGGTCACCGTGCAAGATATGAGCAACTGCGATGGTTGACAGTCTGCCAATATTCGAGCCATTCTCATGTGGACCATCCATGACTTTCTAGGATTCCGAGAGTGCTCAGGTATGTAGGCTTCCATTCTCGTTAGTAATATCTATCATAGCTCGTTCAAGTTTGTATTCACTAGATTGAGATGTTGGGACAGGTTGGATTACCTCAAGTTATCATGCATGTCCATTGTGTAGGCCACAGTTAGACTTCGGGAGTTTACGAACCATAAATAAGATGGTATATCAAGGACATGCCGCTTTCTTGCCAGAGGGTCATGAAATCAAGGAAGGTTTTCTTGGACGATCTCCAGCATGTATGAATACCCAAATCTGGTACGAGCTGAAAATGGTCCACATGGAGTCACATCCAAACGAAATGTGACGGTTCTCAATTTTCTACGAGTTGCCATATTGGACCCACTTACATATCAACCACTTGTTGCATCCCATGCATATTTTCAAGAACGTGGGCAGCTTGCTATGGGACTATATCATAGGAAAGAGAGACATTGTAGGGGCACGAATGGATTTGAAGGTGGTAGGCAAGATGGAGGCGCTTTGGCTGCAGTCGAGTGCTGATGGTCGCTTGCAGCTACCTTGCACTCCTTGGGTTTTTTCCACTCAAGAAGAGCGCATTGTGAAGAAAATAGTCAAGTCTATCCGCACTCCGACAGGTATGATGCATTCTCTCAGGTCCACATTTTCTAAAGATAACCAACTATCAGGGCTAAAATCCCATGATTGGCATAAGATATGTCCGATTTGTACTACGAATGGATTGTAAGTGCCTGCGTATTTTGCTATTTGAAGTGTAGTTGTTGTTCATAATGCTTTCTTGTTTGTGGGAGTTTGTACTAGTGATCGCGATCGGAGAATGCCTTACTCCAGAAATACGCGGGGCGATTTACACATTGTTGACTTTAGTGCAATGGATCTCACAGGAGGAGATTAAGACATTCTCTATTGAATTCGCGAGGTAGGGAGTAGTGGAGATGGTCTATCTCTTTGAGAAATACTTGCCTACCAGCATGCTCCCGATACAAATCCACCTTCTTATGCATCTTGTAGATGAAGTGGAGATTGATGGACCTGTCCATATGTGATGGATATTCTTTTTGGAGCAGTTCATGAAAACTGTGAAAGGCTTTGTGCGACAATGAGTTCATCCAGAAGGTAGTGTGACTGAAGGTTGGTTGGTGTCTGAGACGCTAGTGCATATTTCACAATGGTTATCAACGGTGGATTCAAACAACAGTATGCTATGGTCGGTGAAGGAGGATGATAGACTGATCGGAGATGTGGTGGATGGAAATGGGGTAGAAAAAATAATGGATGTTGCAATGGAGAAGAAAGTGAATCGGTTTTGTATGTTGCACCATGTCTCTATGGAGACGTGGCTCGCTAAGTACCAGCAAGCTAGGAAAGACCGAGAGGAAGCGCAATCTCAATTTCGACGTAGTATGCACCATTGACCGATTCGATATTAGAGGGCATGGAGGAGATGCCACGGTTTATGTCAACGCAATGGTTGCATGCAGCTTTGAACCCACAGCATCTCTTGCGAAGGGGCAAAGGTCTCAACCGAGAAGTGGGAATTCTCAAGGAGATAAAGTCCAAAGATGATGACATGTTTAGGGTTTTTTGTATCTATATTTTATATGCGATAACTAATTGAGTGTTTCAATGTAAAGTACAAAATATAGAGTGCAGCGTGGTCGTGCGGACAACATTTCCACATGGAGCGTATTGACAAAATGCGCTCCACAATAGATTCTGGTATCATGGCAAGGTTGAAGCAAGAGAGCTGACGACGAGCAACGGATCCAAATACGGTTATAGATGAGATGGAGTATTTTGGAAACTTGCAAGTATTGTCACGGTGGATTATCATAGCTTTTCCATGATCATATTCGATGTGCAGCGGTTCAAAGTGGTACTTGAAGGAGTTGGAGTAATAGTTCGATGAGGTCCATCTGGATTTCTCGAAATAAATTTTGAAAAAAAATGGACGGATTTGCGCGACACGTTTGTGTTGCTGGCCCATTGTGAACATGTGCATGAACTCATGTGTTTTTTAATTATATTATGATATGGTACATGTTACAATAGTTAAATCTCTCTTGTATGTGATTGTGAATATGTAATTTTCTATCCAAGCCCTCGACAACCTCGATGGTGGTACGTTATACCTTGAGCTCCCCGACATAGATGAGGACAATATACAAATAAAGGGGTCGATATTACAAGGGGTGGAGGCCACCGGAAGCTTGGAGCATGCAGAGGAGCCAACATTGGGTAACAATGATAGAAATACAGGAGTCCAAGAATTCTTTGAGAACGAAGTGGACTCATCTTTTTGTGGTGACATGTCTATCAACCTTCCAGTGTATGCGGAGTTGTATCAGGAGACTGACACGGGACCATAGGGTACTTCATACTTTGAGCATCCATCTACTCAATTTGTTGACAAATCGCTTATAAGGATATATAAGATATGCATTTTAAGTAAGATTTTTTTTAAAGATTTATATTACCGTGCTTTGTATGATTTATATTGATTATGCTAACATCATTTTTTGTCTGTGCAGGTGATCTTTGTGGATATTTAAATCATTATGATGAGTCGAGGAATGAGCGACGAGGAGCTACAGGAGATCTTCACGCGTATGTCTCCAGATTAGATGGTGAGATTCAGAGATATGGCGGACTAGGAGCTGCCTCAGACACCATTAGGCCGCTCTATTAGCTCTACTTCACCACGCTCTGATGCTTCAGTTTCTAGTAGACGAGGTCGATGCTCCAAACCTGGGCCAGATGGAGGGAGTGGTTCAGGGGGATGCTGCGGAGATCCGGATGCAGTGAGCCCACGATCGGCTTGGGATACAGGTGCTACTCCTTGCTCTCGTGGCGGTTCGAGAGAACATGGCTTAGGTTGTTGCTGTAGAGGTACCAATGCAGTGTCTCCGTCTCATCGTTCTGCTAGAGTTATGTCATCTCTGGGATTTGTCACACCTGTGGGGATGTCTACTCCAGTCACTCCGGCTTTTGCTCAGCTGTCTGCAGGTGGCATACCTATGGGTGCTACTCCGAGAGATACTACCCTGGTAGATATACCAGATGTACAGGGGTCTCTTGGATATGCACAGGAGTGTGGTCACAGGTGGGAGAGGACCCATCTTAGGCATACCCTAGAGGGGTATGCCTACCTTATAGATGATAGGTCAGGAGCCATCATCATGAATGATGAGGGGAGGAGGGTGATGGCTTGCATGAGAGAGTTGTGCCAACAAGTTTTTCAGCACAACATCTTGGATCATTGGAAGAACATACCAGAGGGGAGAAAGGACTACATAGTAGCATCCTTGCATGAGGAGTTTTCAATACTAGCCGTAGTAGACAAGTTTTCTACGGGCTGGATGATGGAGTGCATGCATGCATACATATCACACAGACGATCGGACGCACGCCAGGCACTCATGAGTGGGTCTTCAAAGCTCGAGTGACTAGACGCAGACGATTGGCACCGACTCAGGGAGTAGGCTACAGATTCTCTAAGACGTTGAAGAAAGTAACGCGAGGTAGCGAGGGCACGACTAGAGACCAGAGTGGTCCATCATCTTGGGAATGGCGACCACATGACATATCTAGAGGACTTTATAAGTTTTTCTTTTGTTTTTCTTGCTTTTTTTTTTGCAATATCCTTTGTACTGACAATCGTATTTCTAACAGTTATATTTTGTTTTCTTTGTAGCACTTCATTACAAATCGCGATCCCACCGGCCTTGAGACTCGATATGCAGAGAGGCACGGTCTCACTGCATTGATCCACCGATTGTATGGACGTGGCGGCGCTGTAAGTCACTCATCTTTCTTGTCCGTAGTTACTATGTTTAATTAGAATGCATTATTGTATGGTGGACTGATGTATAGTTGTTTCTTTTTTTGCAGATTCCGTTCGATGCTTCTTTGTGATGGAACGAGGTTTTGGATGCCAAGGATCTATAGCTCGCCCTTGGATCCTTGGAGCTCACATATCCTTCTTTTTTGGTCACATGATCGGTGTAGACATTTTCTATATACTAGTAGTATCTTGCCATGATTCTACCGCGGTCACTTTCATTATGTGATCATGTATTTCTTTCATGTATTAATGTTATGATTTAAGTACACTTTTCCTTTATTTAGAGAGCATTGTACACATTACTGAAACTGTTTTGTATGGCTCAAATAAAGCACATAGTGCTATATTGCCTTGCCACAAAAAAAAATTTCCATGTTACCGTCACTATTATCGTCACAAATTTACTACACGCATCGCTATTAGCGTTGCAAAATGTTTCGCAAAGCATCGTTATCAGCGTGACTATTTGTGTCGATATCAGCTGATAACGACGCTGATACCGACTGCTCTATGGTGTCGCCAATAACGACGTTTTTTGCAACGACAGGGGGAAATTTTCTTTATGAACATTTTTGTCGCTTTTAATGTCGGTATAAGTCCTATATCTTGTAGTGAAAGATGATTAACTTACTAGGCCGCCACGCATGTACAATCTATCGATGGGTGTAGTGAGACCATGTCTCTCTGCATATTGAGTCTCTAAACCTATGGGATCGTGGTTTGTTATGGAGTGTTGCAAATAAAATAAAATAAAATAGATGAGTCTCCAACATTCTCTTTACCTTTACTTGACATCTGTAATGTACTTGGTAAACTAAGCTATAATCTCAATCTACCACTTCAAGGTCTATCAATAGAATCATAACTAGGAGACTCTTGTTGTCATTGAATTTCTTTGAATACTGATGTAGTTTCTACATAGCCACACTTTCATGCTCATCAATCCCAACTACATTTTGCACATTACTATACCAACTACTCATTTATTTAAAACAAGATCCATACTTAGTCTTAGCTCATATATAAGTGGGTTATAACATCTATATTCCTTCTGCTCAAGAGAATATCCCAAAAATATACATTTTTTTGCTTTGGGATCCAATTTACCATGCAACTCATTAGGAGTTTTTACATAATAAATACATCCAAATACCTTTAGATGGGACAGATTTGACTTTCTGCTTGTAAACTTCTCTTTGGATATTATACCATATATAACAACAACTATGGGTGTTTTGTTCATAATGTATATACTAGTAGCAACTGCTTCAACTTGATAATAATGAGACAAGTTCCTTTCTAACATCAATGCATGAGCCACCTCTGCAATATGCTATTTTTTTCACTCACAGCAACTCCGTTTGTTGCAGAGTATAACTACTTATATAGTGCCTTTGTATACCATTTTTTGTAAAAATTCAAAAAACTCATTAGAGAGATATTCTTCCCCTCCATCTAACAAGAGGTATTTAATATGTAAACCTATCTTTTGTTGTTGAGGGCTCAATTGGCTTGTTTATATTTACTTTGTTGTACCAACTACCTACAGAGCAGATGGCATAGTTATAGAACCAGTCAATTGTGCATTGTTTGACTTAGTAGGCCACTTTCCATTATGTTGTATATTATCTATACTTTGTTTACATTGTATTATATATGGAAGAAGAAACTGAAGAAACCAGTAAGAAAATGTTTAGGGTTATATTTTAATTTTCCTCATTTCTTTTAGAGTTATATTATCATGCTTTACATTGATTATGCTAACATCATTTTCTTTCTATGTAGGTTACCTTTGACAATACTTGGAGAGCAAGATGAGTCGAGGGATGAGCAATGAGGAGTTGCAAGAGATATTCACACATATGTGTCTAGATTAGATGGCTCCATTTAGAGATATCGTAGGCATGTCTCGGGCTGTGGAGATATAGATGTTGTGACCCTGTGGTTGCTTCTAGATAAAAGTGCTACTTCTTGCTCTTATACAGGTTCCAAAGAGGGTGGCTTAGGTGGGTGTTGTGGAGGCACCGATGCATTGTCTCCATCTCGTCGTTCTGGTGGATACTTGTCACCTCCAGGATTTGTCACACCTATACAGACATCTACTCTAGTGACTCCGGGTTTTGCTCAGCCCGTTGCACGTGGCACCCCTTTGGATGCTACTCCGAGAGATACTATCACTGTGGGTACGCTAGATATACAAGGTTCTCCTAGTTATGCCCAGAATCACGGTCGTAGGTGGGAGAGGATACACCTTAGGCATACCCTAGAGAGATATGAATACCTCATAGATTGTATTATATGTGGAAGAAGAAGAAGAACACAACAAGAAAATGTTTAGGGTTATATTTTAATTTGCCTCATTTCTTTTAGAGTTATATTATCGTGCTTTACTTAAATCTTTATATTGATTAAGCTAACATCATTTTCTTTCTGTGTAGGTTACCTTTGAAAATACTTGGAGAGAAAGATGAGTCGAGGGATGAGCGACGAGGAGTTGCAAGAGATATTTACATATATGTATCCAAATCAGATGACTCCATTTAGAGATATGGCTGTGACCCCACGATCGCTTCTAGATAGAACTACTACTTGTCGCTCTTATACAAGTTGTAATGTTTCCGATCTTTAAACTGCGTTCCTCACAAGAACCCTAGAGGAGAGGGGAATAGCAAGGGTGATTAAGCTCCTTGCTGGAGCTCGCAGAAGGGTGAAGGCCATGCGTAAGGCCACGTGGGGGAGGGAGGATCCCCTCCCCTCAGCTATAAAAGCCTGTGGAAGGGGAGTAGAAAAGGGGGTAGCCATCACGCTGCAGTTGCCAAACAAGAGGAAGGTGATAGTCGTGATTGCTGTGAGGAGGGAGGAGTCGTTTAGAGCCGTCGTGCTAGGCAGAGCGCCGCCTCTCTCTCCCTTGGATCGTGAACTACGCCGCTGTCATCAAACGCCAACACACTGCCAGAAAAAAAACTCATCTCCTCTTTCCTCCACGTGGAGTGGACGCCCACATAAGCTTCTCAGAAGCTTTTGAGAAGCTTCTAAAGGCCTTTGGGAAGCCCCCCTTCTTGTGGGCTTCCTTGAAGGGCCTTTCAAGTGGGTTTAATAACCCCCCGGATCCAAAGCCCCCCTTCTCGTGCCCTTTCCTATTACCCTTATAAAGCGGGTTTTTATAGCCCCTTTCCATCCCTGGGATTTAAACCCTTCTCGTGAGTTTCCCCCCCCCCCCCCCCACAAAAATCTCTCTTAAAGGTCTTTTTATACCTCTTGCCCCCCTTTTTTAATCCACTAAAGTCCATTTAGAACCCCCTTTCCCGTGGAGTCCTATCCGAGGCCTTTAAAAAAACTCATTAAGCCCTTTTCCCCCTTAGGTTCCCCACAAGCTCCCATTAGCCGAGGTTCTAAACCCCCTTCCCTATTGCCCTCTCAAGCGGGTTCTTGTTACCCCGGGATCTTTTAAAATCCCCTTTTATTTGCCTTCCCAAAGCAATCTTTTACACCCCTTTTTCTTTGAAGTTTAAGGAGGAAACCTATAAAGCCTTCTAAAGCCGATTCCGAAAGACGGTGCAAGCGGTTACAAAGGGAGTTTCACGTTCGAAGGAGACGGGCCAAGATCATAAGTCCGCGACCAAGGCGAGAAGGTCAAAGTATCGATGGCTCCTAAGAAGGCACAAGGCACAAGCGCAGGAGGATCATCTCCTAACATCCATGTGGACATTTCACCACAAGTCCAGGCTTTTCTTCCTAAATTTTGTTTAACGTTGTAATATTTCGATTGTGCATGGATCATTTATGAAATTAGGATGCACTTTTTTGATTGAAATACTTTGGATAAATTAAAAGGAAATAGCTTACGATCAAGGAAATTGGTCATTTGTATTTTTCCAATCGAACGAATGAAAGGACACAAGACATCTATGCATTCTTAGAAATTTGTTATATGCATTACAAGTAATGAATTTAGATCAATTAAAGATCATCTTTATAAAGTCAAAATTATTATTGTACACTTCGATTAGGCATGGGAAGAATAAATCGCATGTTGCGTTATTAGGCATCTTTCCTTCGAAATGATTCATTAAAAGAAGGTTGCTAATAATCCATAGGAATTTGCAAGGCATGGAAATGGTTCTTGAGTTGCATGAAGTAGATTAAACTCTAGTCGATTGGCTTAAATCTCAATCAAATACGTAAATAGTTACGAAAGGTTGTGTAATGATCATTCAGCGTACAAAAATCTCATTTAGAAAAGGAGGAAAAAGCTGCATGGTTCAATCATAAAACCCTAAAGTTTAGTAGCATGAATCTTGAATGCATGTTATAAAAGGATCAATTGGAATTATGCTATAACTTAACCTATGCTTTGAACTTAACCCGAAAAGTTAGGGTTTGTAAATCAACTTATACGTAGGCAATAAATCATGTTGTTACGGAAATGGTAGCGTAATTATCTTCAAGAATAGACAAGTAAATTTGGTTTAACCTAAACACCTAAACTGCGTGGGACTCGTTTAGGAATGGTTAAATCAATGCAACATATCTCAAGTGCTAACTAGGATTTAATACATTGAGGACGTGACCTAGTCGCTCTTATTGCCAAAGCTGAAACTCTTGTACCCTAAAGACTTGCCCACATTCACGGAATGTAGGGACACTAGGATGTACTTGTAAGAGACGATCTAGGGTTTTTACCCTAAGGATCACTCGCTAAAAGGATGAAACTCGATTTGAATTTGGAACCCTAGGACCGATAATGTCGGCCTAATGCAATCAGGAACATATTGTTATGAAGACACCCTAACCCTGGTTTCTATCTAACCATGATACTGTGATTAGAAGACACCATTCGATGGGTAGAATAGTCCCACAAATTGGTGCGACACTTGGCAACAAGTTGCAGAGTCGCATGATCTTGTGATTTGATCACAAGGGAATGGCCAACTCCTCGAAATGAGATTGGAAAATTCTTACGCAAGTTTATCTTGAAAGAGGATGAATAATCGTCTTGATATAGTGCCTTTCTTGGGTAAAGTGACCAAGATACGAGGATTAGATATTTGCTTGGAAGCAAAAGACCAATCAGTAAATTAGATAAATATGTTTGATGTTATTCTAATTTACTGATTGGTCTTTTGCTTCTAAGTAATAGAACTAATTAAGGAAGCTGTTTGATGCATGTCCAACTAAATGTGGTAGATAATTAGATAACTAAAACAACCTGAGGAAAGTGCAGTGGATGTGGCCATGGGTCCGTCCTACGGATGGGTGGTCCCGGTTGATCGAGAACTTTTCTCAATCATGATGGATAGCAAGAAGATCATACAAAGGATACAAACACCAAGGGCATTGACCTAGAATCTAAGTTACAATAATCCCGGTTTGCACTATTTTAGGGGAACGGAATGGGACTATGCCTTATGGCAGAGATGTCGGGCATTGCATCCCTCTCGTTTCCCATTCTTCTTGAACCAAGTGCAGCGTAAATCTGCTTCGGCCTTGGCGTTTCTGCGTAAAATAGTTCGCTTGGGGTTCGACACTAGTTGTCGTTTAGGAAATGACCATTAGGAAAAAAACCTTGATTCAGGTCGGTCCTAAGTGGGAATGGCTAGAATACTTCCGCTATGTGGCAGACACGGAAAGTCCTAGATCGCAAACCCCGTGATATTCCATGGGAGTGCCGGGCGGAGCTTTCTAGACATCCTTTCCGATGGAGTGCTAAGACTTGTCTTGAAGATTACAGGCGAACACATTACACAAGTTCCAAAGAGGGTGGCTTAGCTGGGTGTTGTGGAGGCACCGATGCAGTATCTCCATCTCGTCGTTTTGGTGGATACATGTCACCTCTACAATTTCTCACACCTATATAGACATCTAATCTAGTGGCCTCGGGTTTTGCTCAACCGATTACACGTGGCACCCCTTTGGGTGCTACTCCGAGAGATACTATCATTGGGGGTATGCTAGATATACAAGGGTTTCCTAGTTATGCCCGGAAGCACGGTCGTAGGTGGGAGAGGATACACCTTAGATGTACCCTAAAGAGATACGAATACCTCCTAGATAACAAGAGAGATGTTGTGATCATGAATGATCTGGAGAGGAGGGTGATGTCTCGCATGAGAGACTTGTGCCAACAACAAGTTATTAGGCACAATCTCTTGGACCATCAGAAGAGTATGCGCGAGGGAAGCAAGAACTATATAGTGGCAGCCTTGTATGAGGAGTTTTTGGTACCTATCACGATAGAGAGATTTTCCACTAGGTGGATGATGGAGTGTATGCATGCATACATGTCACATCGAGGATCGCACGCATACAAGGCACTCAAGAGTGGTGCCTCAAAGCCCGAGTAGCTAGATGCAAATGATTAGCAAAGACTTAGAGAGACGGATATAGATTCTCCAAGACATTGGTGACACCAATAGCCATGGCATGATTGGAGGCAATGATCATGCATTATTTGGGGAGTGGGAGTCACATGATTTATTTGGAGAAATTTGTAATTTTTTCTTTTGTTCTTCTCATTTTCTTATTTGCAATATCACTTGTACTAACAATTGTATTCTATTTTCTTTGCACAGCACTCCATCACAAACTGCGATCCCATAAGTTTGGAGACTCAATATGCAGAGAGATATGGTCTCACTACACTTACATCGATCGGATGTATGCATGCGGCGACCGAAGAAGTTAATCATCTTTCTTGTCTATTGTCACTATTTTTTTAAAAATGCATTATGTATGGTGGGCTAATTTGTAGTTTTTCATTTTGTAGAGTCCATTTGATGCTCCTTTGCGTTGGGATGAGCTTTTTTATGATGAGGATCTGTAGCTCATGCTTGGAATCACAAAGCACACACCCTCATCTTTTTTGGTCATGTGATCTATGTAGGTATCTTCCATATACTATTCCTTAGATATACTTATTATCCTTTGTATAACATCCTATCTTACAATAATTACATGTAGAATTTTATGTTTGTTTTGACTCTCCTCTCTCTCCATGGTTCCATGTAATGTCATGAGTTTTCATCACTAGTCTTGTACTTATTCTATGAATTATCAGTCTTGTGGGTTCAAGTAGTTTTTGTGCTCGTCTTGATAACCATTGTGTATCCAATATGTAATTCTTTGTAAAATATTATAGATTACATAGTGCTATCTGTGGCAAGGTAGCTTGGTGCCCTACCAAGATCTTCTTTTCTTTTTAATTGTCGCTACTAGGGTCACTAATTTCTCTGCACATGTCGCTATTGCCGTCGTCGCTATGTAGGTCACAGATCATCACTATCTGCAACACTATTTGTGTCGCTATTAGTGATGCAAATAGCGACAATTTCTGTGTGATTTATAGACACTACAACATATAGATCCAATAGCGACGTTTAAAGCGATGGAATCATTCATAGAAAAAATATTATTTGCATCGCTAATTAGGTTAGCAATGCAAATAGTGACACTAATAGCGACGCTTATAGCGACAGTTGCAGAGTAAATTTCCGATGCAAATAGCGACGATTACAGAGGGAAAAAAATTTAAGTGACAAGGCATGCAGCCCTACCACCCTTCTAGCTATATGCACTAAATATTCTTGCATAATTCATTTGCCAATGTCACCTACACCTAATGTCTAAAAATTGTGTATCAGATTTTCAAAAAAAAATTGAATCCTTTGATTGCAAAAGCTAGATATAATCAATTCGAAAATGTATTTCACAAGGAGCTTTTTCATCACTTGCTTAGGCCTGTGAAGAAAAAGAGCTTATGATTGCAAAAGCTAGATATAATCAATTCAAAAAAGTATTACTCAAGGAGCTTTTTAATCACTTGCTAAGCCCAAGAAGAAGAGCTTCACTTCAAGCTTTCATTATAGTCAGGAACTTGAGGTGTGAATAAGTCCCATTGATCTTCTGCTCAATCCAGCTTATTCCAAACTTGTTCAAGTATTTTTGGGGGAGCATTTGGACATCTGTAAGAGTTATACCATGGTGTTGGAGCCAAAAACACTTATATAGGGAGTGGTAGTGTCTATAAGCTCTACTTCTTCCTTCTTGTTTTTACTTACGTCTAAGTCATCTTCTATCTCTTCTTTCTTGTCTTCACCCTCAATCTCAATGGATGGAGGTGTTTTAAGATCAAAAGAATCAAGCTCATCCTCCCCTTCTCAAACTTCATTTCTTGAGCTCAGACTAGTTGCTATACTCCAAGTAGATCCCTGAAACAAACAAATTTCTCTTTACCAAGTGATTTGGTAAAGATATCGGCTACCTGGTCTTTTGTCTTCACATGAAGTAGATCAATCTTTCCTGCAAGTACCATTTCTCTGATGAAATTGTAATGAATCTCTATGTGTTTGGATCTAGCATGATAGACAGGGTTGCTAGCTAGCATCCATATACACCTCAGGTTGTGTACATAACCCTCACGCTACTCCATGTATACCTCTTCAAGCAAGTCACCATTTAGAAATGCATTTTTTACATCCATTTTTCATAATTTTCAGCCTTTATAAGCCGCTAATGCAATGACTATTCTCACCATTTCCATCTTGGCAACCGAGCTAAAAGTCTCCTCATAATCTAGGCCGTATTGCTATGCATATCCCTTTGCAATGAGCGGAGCTTTATACCTTTCCAATGAACCATCTGACTTGCATTTTGTTAAAGACATCGAGTACTGTACTTCCGAATGTACAACCATGTGTATCAGTTGAAATCATCTATCCAACCGATAGTAGATCCTTGCAAATGTTTTTCTGCCATCTGTCCAATCAACAATAGATTCTTGGTAATAGAAGGTACATGTAGTACATCATAAAGGCTCTTCTTTCTGTCATCATAGCTGCAGTAGTCTACCTTTCTACTGATGGGCCGTCCCGTACTCGTGCCCAAAATCTTTCCATCCCTTTCAGCTCCAAGTCTTGCATGAATTCCCGAATAACGTCCTTATGAAAAGATCTTTTTGGAATGAGAAGGTTGTATCCGCACTGCATTCTCCTTATCTCCCGAATAGCGATAATGCTCGGTTTCCATCTCCTCTTCTTCTCTAGTGGTCGTTGTGCTCTGTGGGGAGCACTTGTTGCTGCACTAGAGGAGGCTCCACCTTGTGCTCCAAGTGGCTGGCTTTGGCATGAGGCTGTCCCATGGCCGAGAAACAGGGATATGCTTGCTTGGTGCTTGCCATGCAAGCTAGAGGAGGGCAAGATGGAGAGGAGCCAGAGGTTGGGGGTTCCCTCCATCTCCTTTGTAGTTGTCCCCTCTCTTTTAGTGGATGTGGTGGCAATGGTGGTGGCAGTGGCAGCCTCTCTCTCTCTCTCTCTCTCTCTCTCTCTCTCTCTCTCTCAATCTCCCTTTTGTTGATCTGTCTCCCTTCTTCTCTCTATACATCTCTTCATCAACAAAAAGAAAGAGAGAAGTAAATGAAATAGAAAAAAAAAGAGATAAGAGATAATGCATTTACCTCAAATCTTGAAGAAGAATCCTTTCGCGCTTCTCTCCTTCTTCTTCTTCTTCTTCACGAGTTCCCTCCTTTTTTTTGTTATTGTCGCCTCTCTTTTTGTGGTGGATTGACGGTGGCAGTGATCTCTCTCTCTCTCTCTCTCAATCTCCCTTGCACATGTTGATCTCTCTCACTTCTTCTCTCTATGCACTCTTCATCAACAAAAAGAAAGAGAGAAGTAAAGAAAAGAGAAAAACAAAGAGAGAAGAGATAATACACTCACCTCAAATCTTGAAGAAGAATCCTTTCGCACTTCTCTCCTTCTTCTTCTTCTCCTTCACGGGTTCCCTCCTTCTTCTTTGCAATTTTCCCCTCTCTTTTTGTGGTGGATTGAGAGTGGCAGCGACCTCTCTCTCTCTCTTTCTCTCTCTCAATCTCCCTTGCACACGTTGATCTCTCTCACTTTCTTCTCTTTATACACTCTTCATCAACAAAAAGAAAGAAAGAAGTAAAGAAAAGAGAAAAATAAAGATAGAAGAGATAATACACATACCTCAAATCTTGAAGAAGAATCATTTCGTTCTTCTCTCCTTCTTCTTCTTCTCCTTCACGGGTTCCCTCTTTCTTCTTTGCAGTTGTCCCCTCTATTTTTGTGGTGGATTGGCAGTGGCAACGACCTCTCTCTCTCTCTCTCTCTCTCTCTCTCTCTCCCTCAACCTCCCTTGCACACATTGATCTCTCTCACTTCTTCTCTCTATACAATCTTCATCAACAAAAAGAAAGAGAGAAGTAAATAAAATAGAAAAAAAGAGAGATAAGAGATAATGCATTTACCTCAAAGCTTGAAGAAGAATCCTTTCGCGCTTCTCTCCCTCTTCTTCTTCTTCTTCACGGGTTCCCTCCTTTTTCTTTGTTGTTGTCGCCTCTCTTTTTGTGGTGGATTGACGGTGGCAGCGATCTCTCTCTCTCTCTCTCTCAATCTCCCTTGCACATGTTGATCTCTCTCACTTCTTCTCTCTTCATCAACAAAAAGAAAGAGAGAAGTAAAGAAAAGAGAAAAACAAAGAGAGAAGAGATAATACACTCACCTCAAATCTTGAAGAAGAATCCTTTCGCACTTCTCTCCTTCTTCTTCTTCTCCTTCACGGGTTCCCTCCTTCTTCTTTGCAATTTTCCCCTCTCTTTTTGTGGTGGATTGAGAGTGGCAGCGACCTCTCTCTCTCTCTTTCTCTCTCTCAATCTCCCTTGCACACGTTGATCTCTCTCACTTCTTCTCTTTATACACTCTTCATCAACAAAAAGAAACAAAGAAGTAAAGAAAAGAGAAAAATAAAGACAGAAGAGATAATACACATACCTCAAACCTTGAAGAAGAATCATTTCGTTCTTCTCTCCTTCTTCTTCTTCTCCTTCACGGGTCCCCTCTTTCTTCTTTGCAATTGTCCCCTCTATTTTTGTGGTGGATTGGCAGTGGCAACAACCTCTCTCTATCTCTCTCTCTCTCTCTCTCTCTCTCTCTCTCTCCCTCAACCTCCCTTGCACACATTGATCTCTCTCACTTCTTCTCTCTATACAATCTTCATCAACAAAAAGAAAGAGAGAAGTAAAGAAAAGAGAAAAGCAAAGAGAGAAGAGATAATACACTCACCTCAAAGCTTGAAGAAGAATCCTTTCGCGCTTCTCTCCTTCTTCTTCTTCTCCTTCATGGGTTCCCTCCTTCTTCTTTGTAGTTGTCCCCTCTCTTTTTGTGGTGGATTGGCGGTGGCAGCGACCTCTCTCTCTCTCTCTCTCTCAATCTCCCTTGCACACATTGATCTCTCTCACTTTTTCTCTCTATACATTCTTCATCAACAAAAAGAGAGAGAGAAGTAAAGAAAAGAGAAAAACAAAGAGAGAAGAGATAATGCACTTACCTCAAAACTTGAAGAAGAATCCCTTCGTACTTCTCTCATTTTTTTTCTCCTTCGAGAGTTTATGCCTTTTCCTTTACACTTGTCTCCTCCCTCTTCGTGGATGGCAGCAGTGGCGGCGGCCTCTCTCTCTCTCTCTCTCTCTCTCTCTCGCTTGTTTACAAATCTGTAAAATGTCATGGTCGGGTTTTGACACTTTTTTATGAAGCCCCTGTCTCTCCCATTTTTTATTTCTCACCATCTCTCTCTTCCTTCCCCTCCCTTCTTCTCTCTATTTCTCTCCCTCCCCACTCTCACTCAACTCATCTCATTGCAAAGACAATCAAAGATAGAAAATAAAAAGCTTAAGAAACAAAGATATTGAAATAAATGTCACCCCACCTCTCTTTATCTCTCTCTCTCCCCCCTCTCCCTTTACTTTTCTTTCTTAACCTTCTCTCTCATTCTCTCATTGTTTTCCTATTTCTCTCTCCCTCTCTCTCGCGTCTCTATTTTTTCTCTCTATCTCTCTTTCTCCCTCTCTCTCTTCTTTTCACTCTCCTTCCTCTCTTTACCTCACCCTTCTTTTCTACCTCCTCCTCCTCTCTTCCTTCCCTCTCCCTCTCTCTATTTCTCTCCCCCTCGCTTTCTCTCTTTATTTTCCTTTCTTTGTTTTCTCTCTCTTTGTTTCTCCCCCCTCTCTCTCTCGTTGTTTCTCTCACTCATCCTCCTCTCTCCCTCCCTTCATCTCTCATTTCTCTCTTTCTCTTTCTCTTTCTTTCCTTTGTCTCCCTCTTTCTCTCTTCCTCTCCCTTCATTCTTCTCCCTCCCTTCCTCCCTCCCTCTCTTTCCATGTATCTCTTTGCAAAGAAAAACAAAAAAAGAAAACAAGAGAACACAAAAATAAAGCTAGAAGAGGCAATGTACCTACCTCAAGACCTGAACCTTCTCTTTGCACCTTCCCTCCCTTCTCCCTTGCACGCTTCTCTTTCTTCTTCGTGTATAGCGGCGGTGGCAGTGACGATGGTGATGAGCTCCCTCTCTCTCTCTCTTTCCCTCTTCCTCTCTCTCTCTCTCTCCCTCTCAAAGTTTTAAGCTCTCTCACTCTCTCTTTCATTTTTTCTCGCAAATGTTTTCTCAGCAAATGTTATGCTCGAGTTTTCGAAACTTTTTCCTCAAACCAGCATCGCTATTATGTGTCGCTATTTGCATCGTTATTTGCGTCGCTAATAGAATTGGCCACGCTAATAGCGACGCCACTTTTTTGCATTGCAAATGGCCAACGCTATTGCCACATTCCCTTCTGGTGCTAGACATGTTTATACCGACACTTTTAGTGATGGTGTGGGTAAATTTTTTAATGAACATTTGCATTGCTTTGAATGTCAGTATGAGGCATGTATCTTATAGTGAGATCCAATCATAATATGATAAAAGTGAAACCACTCTTCATGGGGGATCATATGAAAGGAAGCCCTTAAATCTATCAACTAATACTAAATATATCATGACAGAGCATTAGTCAATTGTGAAGCATCCAAGGAAGAGGCTACCGATATAAGATTGTGAGATAGGTTGCACCACATTAATCTCCTCAATCTTGATGTTAGACTTGCAAGGCACAATGATCTAGTCATTATTCTTGTGTTGCACTATATCATTTTTCTTTTTCTTGCACTTGCCTTCATGCATTTTATGACATTATGGCCGAATATAACATGCTTTCCACAATAATGGCAAGTAAAACTGGACTTACGGCCACATGAGTTACTACGAGACTATCCAGTGTCTTAGATTGAGACCTTTGAGAGTCCCTACCATGGGCAATTCCATCCCGCCAACCTCTCATAGTCCATGCATGTGATGCATAGAAAGCATCTATATTCTTTATGTTCACCTCTTCTATCAAGAGGATACTCTAAACATCTTGCAATTCCAGGCTATCCTTAGCACATAGAGCCATGAAAAGTGTCCCATAACTTAGGTAGAGTACCAAGTAGAAATAAAAGATGCAAAAAATCCTTAAACTCAATCTCCTGCAAAGCTACATGGATGATGATGCAGTGAACCTCACTTAAATGTGCAAGCATAGAAGTCCCTTCCTTCATGCAAAGGTCCATCAACTATTTTCACCAATACATTTGAGATACAGAACTCTTCTTCTCATAAAGATTCTTAATTTGTGTCCAAATCTCATATCAATTTTCTTTTCAATTACAACATTGTAGTGAACTTGCATAGAGAGTGATAAAATGATTGTGGACTTGCATAACTCATCTAGTTCCTCCCAATCCACACCAACATTTTTGAGTGATCTAACTTGCAAATTCTATACTAAAACTTGCCATATCGGAGTCTTCCAATAGCTGTAGTTGGTGCCATCCAAATTCTCAATATTGAATATAGCATTGTCATATGAACTAATATCCATAATGAGACTAAGCAAATGCACAAAGGGAAAAACAAGCTGTTGTAATATCCTACAAATGAGCCCCAAAACCATTGCTAGATCAAGAGAAATATAATAGATACTACCAAAGTAATGAGTTGTCCAAAAATTGTAAGCAAAAGACTATCAAGACAAGGTAATTGCTCTCATAAATAGTGTAGTAAGTTGCAATTACAACATGCTAAAATAAAGTAAAGCAATAAGAAATCGAAGCCAAGTATGAGCTATCACTGACTTAAACTGCAAACCGTAAATCTCAAGCATATCATTCGCAATGCGGAGTATATACAAACAACTAGTAACCAGCAAACATGTGACCGATACCCAAACATATCAATCTTAGCGTGTCAGACCGGATTACATCCAATGTCATAACAATCATGCACATAGTAAGTCTCACAAGTAATAAAAGAGACCTCTTAAACACACAATTGATTGAGCAAGAGTAACATAAGCTCAATATATTATAGCCATGCTAGGTGTCATCACTGACAACGATCTGACAAAGGTAGATATTGACCCAAAGACAAATGTTAGATTAGACCACTAGGAATCCACCACTACAAGATATAGACCTTATATTGACGTTTAAAGCAACGAAAATACAAAGAACAAAATTTGCTCCCGTCGTCGCAAAAAGCATCGTTATTGATGACGCCATAGAAACGTCGCTATTGGCGTCGCTATATGCGTCGCAAATGTGACGCATATAGTGACGCAACCAGTAAATTTGCGACGCACATAGCGACGCCAATAGCGACGCGAGCAGTAAATTTGCGACGCAAATAGCGACGGTAACAGGGAAAAAAAAATTTGTGGCATATAGCACTGTGTGCTATATGAGAGCCATACAAAATAGTTTCTGCACTACTACATACAAAGCGCTTGCAAACAAAAAGAATGTATACTGAAATCATAAAACTGATACATGAAATAAATATATGATCGCATAAAATGCGATTGGTACAATCATGAAAGGATATCACTAATACATAGAAAATGTCTACATAGATCAGGCGACTAAAAACTAAAGGTGTGTGAGCTCAAAGGATCCAAGGGCGAGCTACAAATCCTCATCCCCCGAAAGTTCGCCCCACCGCAAAGGAGCATCGAACGGATTCTGTAGAAAAAGAAAAAACACATCAATCCACATACAATAATGCATTCAAATATCTCATGGTAACTACGGACAAGAAAGATGAGTGACTTACAGGGCTGCCGCGTCTATACAATCGGTCGCGATCAATGCATTGAGACCGTGCCTCTCTGCATATCGAGTCTCAAGGCCTTGCGGATCGCGATTTGTAATGGAGTGCTGCAAAGAAAACAAAATACTAACTATTAGAAACATGATTGTCAGTACAAAGAATATTTCAAAAAAACAAACAAGCAAAATAAAAGAGAAACTTACAAAGTCCTCCAAATATGTCCTGTGGCCGCCACTCCCAAGATGATGGACCACTCCAGCCTCGAGTCATGCCCTCGCTGCCTCCCGCTGTTGACTCCAACGTCCTGGAAAATCTGTAGCCTCCTCCCTCAGTCGGCGCCAGTCATCTGCATCTAACCACTCGGGCTTTGCAGCCCCACTCTTGATTGCCTTGCGTGCGTCCGATCGTCTATGTGACATGTATGTATGCATGCAATCCATCATCCATCCCGTAGAGAATTTATCTACTGCGGCGGGCACCGGAAACTCCTCGTGCAAGGATGCTACTATGTAGTCCTTGCTCCCCTCCGGTATGTTCTTCCAATGATCTAGGACGTTGTGCCGAAAAACTTGTTGGCACAACTCTCTCGTGCGAGCCATCACCCTCCTCCCCTCATCATTCATGATGATGGCTCCTGACCTACTATCAACCAGGTATCCATAACCCCTAGGAGTCTGCCTAAGATGGGTCCTCTCCCATCTCTGTCCATGCTCTTGGGCATATCCAAGAGACCCCTCTACATCCGGTGTACCGACGGGGGTAACCTCTCTCGGAGTGGCACTCAAAGGGGTGCCACCAAAAGGGGTGCCACCTGCTGACGGCGGTTGCGCAAAAGCCGGAGCAACTGAGTAGACGTCCCCACAGGTGTGACAAATCCTGGAGGTGACGTAGCTCCAGCTGAACGACGAGACTGAGACACCACATCCCTGTCTCCACAGCAGCATGCCCCTGATCCCGATGCAGTCCCTCCCTTTGGCCCAAGTCGTGAGCGTCGAGATTGTCTGCTCGAAGCTGAAGCATCTGATCGCGCTGAAGCAGATCTAGTAGAGCGCCCTGACGAAGAATGAGACAGCTCCTGGTGTGCCATCTCTCTGAATCTCGCGAGCTGGTCTAGAGACATGTGTGCCATCATGTCCTGAAACTCCTCATCGCTCATCCCTCGACTCATCCTGAAAATGTCACCTGCACAGATAAAAAATGGTGTTAGAATAATCAATTTAAATTATACAAAGCACAATAATATAAATCATTTTTAAAAAATCCCTCTTAAAATACATATCTTATGTACCTTTATGAAATATCTAAACAACGAATTGAGTAATACAATTCTCCAAGAATGAAGTATTCTATGGTCCCATGTTAATCTCCTGACACAACTCTGCATACACTGGAAGGTCGATAGACATGTCACCACAAAAGAATGAGTCTGCCTCATTCTCAAAAAAAATTTGGAATCCTATATTTCCATCATTGTTAGCCGATGCGGGCTCCAAGCTTGCGGCGGCCTCCACCCCTTGTAATATCGACCCCTCTATTTGCATATTATCTTCATCTATGCCCGAAACATCGCTTTGATCATACACTCTCTCACTTCGAGGAGTTGAAGGTATAACATACCACCATCGAGGTTGTCGGGGGTTTGGATAGAAGATTACCTGTTCACAAACACGTACAAAGCGAGTTCAAACCATTACGACATAAACCATGTTGTATTACAATTAGCAAGCAAATAACTCTATGCACCTGTTCACAATGGGCCGGCAACACAAAGGTGTCGCGCAAATCCGTCCATTTTTTTTTGGAATCTATTTCGAGAAATCCAGATGGACCTCGTCGAACTGTTGCTCCAGCTCCTCCAAGTACCACTTTGAACCACTGCACATTGAATAGTATCATGGAGAAGCTACGCTAATCCACCGTAATAATACTTTGCAAGTTCCCAAAATACTCCATCTCATCCACAACCGTGTTTGGATCCGTTGCTCGTCGTCGGCTCTCTTGCTTAAACCTTGCCATGACACCACAGTCCATTGTGGAGCGCATTTTGTCAATATGCTCCACGCGAAAATGCCATCCGCGCGACCATGCTGCACTATATATTTTGTACTGTACATTGAAACACTCAAATTAGATGTCGCATATAAAATTTAGATACGACATATTCTAAACCCCTCATCACCTTTGGACTACATCCCCTTGAGAACTCCCACTCCTCCATTGAGACCTCTGTCCCTTCGTTGGATGTTGCGGTCAAGGCTCCATGCAACCATCGTGTTGACATAAACCGCGGCATCTCCTCCATGCCTTCGGGATATCGAATCGGTCGATGATGCATACTGCGTCGGAATTTAGCTCGCGCTTCCTCTCGATCTTGCCTTGCAATCTCGTACTTGGCGAGCCACGTCTCTATGGAGGCATGGTGCAACATACAAAAGCGATTCACCTTCTCTTCCATTGAGGCATCCATTCTTTTTTCTACCCCATTTCCAACATCTATCATCGTCCTTCAGCGTCCATAGCATTTCATTGTCTCGTTCCACCGTTGGTAGCCATTGTGAGATATGCACTAATGCCTCTGACACCAACCAACCTTCCGCCATGCTACCTTCTGGCCAAGCTCGTTGTCGCACAAAGCCTTTCAGGGTTTTCATGGAGCGCTCCAGGAAGAACATCCATCACGTATGGACAGGTCCAGCAATCTCCACTTCATCCACAATATGCACAAGAAGGTGGACTTGTATCGTGAGCATGCTAGTGGGCAGGTATTTCTCAAAGAGACAGACCGTCTCCACTGCTCCCCGCCTCGCGGATTCAATAGAGGACGTCTTAACCTCTTTCTGTGAGATCCATTGCACCAAAGTCGACAACTTGTAAATGGCCCCACGAATTTCTGGAGTAAGGCATCCTGCGATCGCAATTGGTAGAACAAACTGCCACAAATGAGAAAGCATTATGAATAATGGCCACTTTTCAAATTGCAAAATGCCCACGCTAATTACAATCCATTCTGTTCACAAACCTGACATATCTTATGCCAATCATGGGATTTTAGCCCCGACAATTGGTCATCTTTAGAAAATGCGGACTTGAGAGAACGCATCATACCCATTGGAGTGCGGATAGACTTGATTACTTGCTTCACAATGCACTCTTCTTTGGTGGATAAAACCCAAGGAGCACGAGGAAGCTGCACTCCCCCTTCAGCACTCGACTGCGGCCAAAGCGCCTCCATCTTATCTACCTCCTTCAAATCCATTCATGACCCTATAGTGTCTCTCTTTCCTGTGATGTGGTCCCATAGCAAGCTGCCCACATTCTTGAAAATATGCATGGGATCCAACAAGTGGTTGACCTGCAAGTGGGTCCAATATGGCAACTCGTAGAAAACAGAGAACCGTTGCATTCCATTTGGATGTGATTCCGGGTTTACCATTTTCAGCTCGTACCAACTTGCGGCGTTCATACGTGTTGGAGGTCGTCCAAGAAAACCTTCCCTGAGTTCATGATCCTCCGGCACGAAAACGGTGTGTCCTTGATATACCATCTTCTTCATGGTTCGTGACCTGCGGGAGTCTAACTGTGGCCCGCACAATGGACATGTATGATAACCTGAGGTAACCAGACCTGTAAGGCAAGCCACGACCTAGTGAATACTTGATTGAATGAGATAAAATATAGATATTACCAGCGAGAACGGAGGTCTGCTCACTTGAGCACTCTCCCAATCCCGGAAAGTTATGCATTGTCCACATGAGAATGGCTCGAATGTTGGCTGACCGCCGACCATCGCGCCTGCTCATATCTTGCACAATGACCCCCTCCTCCCACAAAATCTTAAGCTCATCGACTAATGGACGAAGATACACGTCCATATTTTTTACTTTGTAGCGGCCCGGGATGAGTAAGCTAAGGATAAGATGTCCTTTCTTCGTAGAAAGCCATGGAGGGATGTTGTAGTTGATAAGCACTATAGGCCACACACTGTAAGAAGTCAAGCGCAGACCGAATGGGTTCACACCATCCATGGCGAGACCGAGCCGAAGATTCCTTGGCTCTCTCGCAAATCCTTGGAAGGTAGAGTCAATGTGGCTCCATGCGCGTGAATCCACTGATATTCGTTGAACTCCATCCGTGGACCTATTCTGCACATGCCACGTTGTCAAGCTTGCCATGCCAGACGTGTGAAACATGTGGTTTATGCGGGGGATGAGCAGAAAGTGTCTGAGAACTTTATGAGGGATGGTTTGCCCTTGCAAGTCCTGTCGATACCTGTGAGCACCACACTTTGGACATGTCTCCATAGTCTCGTATTCATCTCGAAACAGTATGCAGTCGTTGATACATGCATGGATGTTATTGTAGTCCATGCCAAGCTTCCGTAAAACATGTCGTGCATCATCACGAGACTCAGGCATGGTATTTGCAAGTGATAATATATGATATTTCAATAACCTGAAAAAAATCATAAAACACCTTGAAAAAACACAAATGTTTGCAATAATACTGTAAAAAAAAAAAATCAATGAATCCTATGTGCAAGATACCTGAATAACTCAGTCACACTCGTATCGCTCCAACCGTATTTTGCTTGCACACTTAAGAGTGCAAGCAATGTCTTCAACTGAGATACTCAACACCCATCATATAATGGTATGGATGCTTCCTCTCTAAGTGGGTCAGATGTCTCAACATCCATGGGAATAAATGCATCGATCATTGCCTCCATCTCAGGCTCCAAGATTGTAGGTAGGTCGGGAAGGTTGTCTGTCTCCTCTGGCATTGACTGTATAGATGGGCCTTGTGAGTGGTGGATTGGCTCCTGCAATCCATCCATCGCACATCCACGAACTCTTCTAATTGGCCGCAAAGGGTGCACTCCCCCTTGGGTCGAGACATCACCCCCCTGGATAGAAAATTTGCCAACAAGGCCCAATCTTATTGTGTATGGTTTTCAATTAGCTTGCGAGTACAATGCATGATTAATATTAACTTCAAATTACCGTTTGCTGAAAATCCGCAATCGCCTGATCAATGATCTCAGATTGAAACTCGCCAAATTGTCGTACGTGTTCTATAGACAATCGGCGTTTTCGTTTAATTGCCAACTTGCATTGAGAGCAAGGACATGGGACACGTTGATTAAGATACGTCTCGCAATCTTGAACAATAAGACCTTCTTCGTTTTCCATCTTATTTACATTACAGCAAACGAGGCTTAAATGGATAGCTTTATGGAGATGTACGTCAAGTTGCAAGTTGACCATAAATCTTGCATTGTACATAGTAGTTGAGAGATTTATTGATGTTATATCTCGGCCTTGTATCATGCTCAAGGATTTGTTTGTCCCGATAGATAATTATTCGTTATTGTAAAAAACTGCACTAGAGGGCTTTGAGTATAAGTAATCCATTTATGAGCATCATTAAGGATCTCTTAGTCTAATAATAAATCAGTCTCAACAAAAAGCATCTTAGAAATGTGGTTTTTTTGTACTAGGATCGCGTATTAAAATTAATGCCATCTATGAAATTTATCAACTATAGTAATAAAATTTATTTCAATCAATTCTACTCATAGTCATAAGACCTGAGAGAAAATATCCTATACTCAATTTAAGGGGTTCTTCTTCTATAACAATACTTTTGGGTTCATTTTTATGAAGTACCGTAATGACCATTAGCTAGGGTATCATTTTCTTTTAGTCCTTCCGTTGACTGGGTTCATTTTTATGAAGTACCGTAATGACCATTAGCTAGGGTATCATTTTCTTTTAGTCCTTCCGTTGACTAGTTAGCATGATTTCTAATTTGTTATGCCTATAAAGTTAATACAAAAACAATAAATTATGCATATCACAATTAGATCCCCTACCTGGACATTATGAAGGACATGACCAATTGTAAGCCATCTTAAAGAGTCACCAATGTACGTGGCCCATGGCAAAGCACATTGCATACCATTATCGATAAGTCTATTATCGTGCATCTTAAATCTCCTAATTAGACTTTATAAATGGTATGACTAATTTTTAGCCCCCTTAAGGAGTCGATGTAATGGTACACATAAAAAAAGTAAAGTGGATACCATTACCATAATCATGGATATGCTATCATTCCAATATATGTTCTCTTTCTCTTTCTCTCCCTCTCCCTCCCTCTCTTTCTCTTTCTCTCGTATTTTCTCTCCCTCTCACAATATATCTTAACACTCTCCAAAAGCAAAAGGGAGAGGGAGAGAGAGAATGCACTCTCCCTCCCTCTCCCTCTCCCTCTCCCTCTCCTCTCTTTCTCTTTCTCTCCCTCTCTCTCCCTCTCCCTCTCCTTCTCTCTTTCTCTCTCATTTCCTCTCTTAAACAAGCAAAAAAGAAAGTGATTCAAACATTAAACAAGCAAAAGGGAGAGGGAGAGAGAGAATGCACTCTCCCTCCCTCTCCCTCTCCCTCTCTTTCACTCCCTCTCTTTCTCTCTTTCTCTCTCATTTCCTAAACAAGAAAAAAATAAAGTGATTTAAACATTAAACAAGCAAAAGGGAGAGGAAGAGAGAGAATGCACTCTCCCTCCCTCTCCCTCTCCCTCTCCCTCTCTTTCTCTTTCTCTTTCTCTCCCTCTCTCATTTCCTTCCCCTCCCTCTCCCTCTCCCTCTCTTTCTCTCTTTCTCTCTCATTTCCTCTCCTAAAAAAGCAAAAAATAAATTGATTTAAACATTAAACAAGCAAAAGGGAGAGGGAGAGAGAGAATGCACTCTCCCTCCCTCTCCTTGTCCCTCTCTTTCTCTTTCTCTCCCTCTCTCATTTCCTCCCCCTCCCTCTCCCTCTCCCTCTCTTTCTCTTTCTCTTTCTCTTTCTCTTTCTCTCCTTCCCTCTCCCTCTCCTTCTCCCTCTCTTTCTGTCTCATTTCCTCTCCTAAACAAGCAAAAAAGAAAGTGATTTAAACATTAAACAAGAAAAAGGGAGAGGGAGAGAGAGAATGCACTCTCCCTCCCTCTCCCTCTTCCGCTCTTTCTCTTTCTCTCCCTCTCTCATTTCCTCCCCCTCCCTCTCCCTCTCCCTCTCCCTCTCCCTCTCCCTCTCCCTCTCTTTCTCTTTCTCTTTCTCTCCCTCTCTCTCCCTCTTCCTCTCTTTCTCTCTCATTTCCTCTCCTAAACAAGCAAAAAGGAAAGTGATTTAAAGCTTAAACAAGAAAAAGAAAGAGAGAGGGAGACTCACCGATGAGATATGGCGAGCGTGGGGCAGCTCCTCTTTGCGATGAAGGCTCCTCCTCTCCTTCACGAACAATGGCGGCGGCGGCAGCGGCAAGTCTTCTTCCTCTCCTTCTCTCACGACGGTCACTCTATCCCTCGCTCTGGCTCTCAAAACTCACAAGCCACAAACGCAAAATGAAAATTGTGCTCGGTTTCGGCCCCTTTTTTTCCCTATGAAGCGTCGCTATTTGCATCGCAAATAGCGACGCTATTAGCGACGCCAATAGCGACGCCGCTATCCGCCATCACTAATCGGCGTTGCTACTAGCTCAAATCCTTGTAGTGCACTACATACATACAACATGAAGAGAGCATATGCATGAAGTAAACATACCACATTTTCACTATAAGGAGCTCAAGATAAACTACAATCGAATGTGCAATATAACATCCAATGTTAAGTAAGTGACTCAATACATAATGCCAAATAGCTCCCATTGAAGCGAAAGTGGAATGCCAACTGAGCAACAAGCTTAATACATTAAGTGAATAGCATCTAGACATCCAAGATAAATGTAGCATAGGTCACAAGCATCAAACCCAGTAAGAAGCTTCAAGCCCATAAATGTAGCATCCAATGAAAGGAATGACTACTAATGTCAAAGCATCCAAGCTCCAATTTTAACTGAAGAGTATGTCATAAACATGTCCATGGGCATACATGACAACTAGAGTGTAGATACATCCAATATGTGCTATTCGAGTAGTTTCAAAGCCTTGAGTGGAAGCACACTAGCAAAAGTAAGAGCTATGGTGGAAGGAGTAAGAGAGCAAGAGCGAGAGACACACAAGATGGTGGAAGCTCCAATTGTTAGAATTTGTGACGGGCCTTTCCCTATTCAAATGTCACTAAAAGAATAAAGAATGAAGTTATAGTAATGGGCACTTGCCACCTACAATATAAAAGTGCGCAGGCACTGTCACGGTAACTAATGTAGGAGCAATTAGGCAAAGTCACCTTCATCCCCAACACTTGCCAATATTTACATTCTCTCTTCAATCTGAAGTAGCCCTCATATATTGTTTTTCTTTTCTTTCAATAATTTCATTCTTCTCTATCTTCTCCCCCCTTCAATTTGGTGCCTTCGTCTCTCCCCTCCATTTTAACTACTCTTCACAAACAATTATATCTATGTGCTCTATAAACTCCCCTCTCTCCCTTCTCTAGTTTAACGCTTTTCCCACCCTTTATGTCATGCTTATATTGGCCTATGTCTTCTTCATCGAACCTCTCAACCTATCTAAATAAGTCGCCATGGCCATGAAGCTCACTTACCAAATCGGCTTTGTCATCATCTTATCCTCCTCTAATCGAACTATGATCATGTCTTAAGTTTGGGATCTACCTCTCCAAAAACGAGACATATGTACTACTTAATAAATGATATCTTAAGAAAAGAGACATTTGACCATGTGGACAAATCTAACCAAGAGTAATATCATGAGGTGAAAAAAATATATATGATGATTTCTTTGAAGTAAAATATGTTCTAATAAATTCACTTTTTCATATCTTCTTTTTATTGCTAATTATAAGTAGACTTGAGATACTAACAATAGATTCTTGTAATTAGTTGTAGAAATTATCTTATCATTATAATATTAAACATACTCAATTTCTCAAAAGGCCTTCAAAATGGCATGTACAAAGAAGGTGTTTATTAGTCCTAATTATTAAAAGAAAATTTAAACATGATAATTTTGACTATGTGACCAAAACTATGTCACATATAAGTGACACATGACAATTTAATTGAGATAAATTATACTCTATTTGGATAAGTTTTCATAATTTCTTCTTAATAACTAATCATTCTATTTTTGAACTAGTTATATCTCATAGATATTTAAACTCATGAATTGTAACAAGGATTTTACCTTAATATTCCATATACACATCTCAAAAGATATATTGGAGGTAAAATCTGTTGCAATATTTACTATTGAGATAAAACTCCTTTGGAATGTGCAATGAATCTTTTTTGGGGTGTGGATTATATTATTGGCTCTCTTATCCTAAGATACATGCATAGACATACACTAGTGATGTAGTAAAAGATGTTATAAGAGATAAGAGATTTGACCATGTGGATAAATCTAATCAAAACTAACATGATAAGATCATTACACAACACATATAAGAGTTTAATTGAAATTAGATCTAAAATAAACTTAAATAAATTTTACATAGCTAGCTCAAACTTTTCATTATGATAAGTATTCTTACACACTAGATTAGGTGTGATGGTGGCACTTGGCAATGCTACGTCCGGGACGAAAGGGATGGGGGTGTTTGATGCTTTTGCCGAGGACGTGAAGCTGCTGGCACACATGGTATGATGAGAGGCGGATGATGCCGCTACGCTAAAGGACGAGGTGGCACGGAAGTTGTAGTAGTCCGATGTGGAGGTGCAGACTAGCTGTAATCATGAGGCATACACAAGAATTGATGTTAAAAGGTCAGACCAAATATGCATGCGTGTTGATCCATGCATAAGAAACATGCATATATATATATATATATATCAATGGACATATTTAAAACGACTGATATGGCGATGCAATAATCTGCTTACCGCACTCGTGTCACTGCTGTCATCTTGTAGCAAACAAAAGCCTGGACACCGTCGGCGCTGGATCCACAACCGCCGATTGACAAGACCTGTGACAGCCAAGTTATGCCCTGTGAGCTTAGGCACAGCATTACTTACTGTGGAACGCGGAGTTACGGAGGGAAGCCATATAATGGCAAATTACATTCGCCTATGCAAAGTAGCTGTACTTGGAGATCTTCCTTTTGCGTTTCCTGTGAGCTGCTGCTGTTGACGCTGGCAGAGAAGTCCAGGCTTCCGGTGTCGTCCAATTGCTGGCAGAGAGCAACCATGTCATCGGCAGACACGGTGCTGTTGAGCTCTATGTCGGTGCTGCCTCAAAGAGAGGTGGCCTCTTGCATGGCTAGCTGCTCATCGCTACCGCCGCCGCTTCCACCTCCAGGACTTCCGCTTCCAGCTTCAACACTTCCGCTTCCGCTTCCACGTCGACTTCCACCTCCAGGTCTTTAGCTTCCGCTGCCAACTGGCGGGGATGGTCACCCCCGGTCGACGGCTCCTGCTGGGTTGGTGGTGCACTGATTATAGGCAAGTCGTCTAAGGGAGCTCCTGCACCGTCGTGACCTGCGCCTGCACCACCACCTTGGCCGCCGCCTCGACCGGCACCCAACGAGAAAGGTTGAAGGGCGCCGCCACCAAAGGTGATATCCCTGCTGCCCTTCTGTTCCGCAGCGGGCGCAGCGCCAGCAGCAACTGACGACATGCAGATGATGACGATCATCATCGTCGTGTTCAGAACCAAGTGCTTAGCATATGATCTAACGCATGGTATTATATGCACCTGTTCTGCGTTAACCTCGTCAAACGCATTGGAACCACGGCCATCCTTGCCAATTATACTGCCCAGCGAGAGGAAATATTAGCGTGAATGTACTGATGTAACTGTATATTAGCTTATACTAGCTACACCGGATGACGCGGCTCATGAGCTGATCATTTGCTCATCAGATGGCCATGGCCGCTCTATATACATAATTTGATCAGCTAGTTGAGCTCTGATTTGGCCCCCTTTCGGAGAGCAGACCAGCTGGCGCAGCATCTAAATCATTCGTGCGCCGTCTCCCGGCCTGTTTATTAGTTTCATTTCCTGTAGTTGTCCTTTCTTACTTGCTTTTTCTCTAGTAATCCGTCTTTGTGGTACGTGGCTCCATCGCGAAGAATGCAAACGATGCCGCCGTCTCCCGTCCTTGTCCATTCTTCTTTGCTCTCTAGTAATCCGTCTTTCAGGTACGTCTCGCGAAGAATGAAACGATACCGCACAGATGCCCGTTAGCCAAACGTCCGAGCGGTACGTAGTGCGATGCACATTCTAACATTGTAAAAACTTACCTGAAGCCAAAACTTTTTCTCTGTATGCATTATTACATGCTTCCGTTTTCCTGCTCTTGTATGCACTCTCTTCTACACACTATTCACACATAGGAAAAACCTAATAGTAGTATCCACTATGTTTATCAATGGAATTTGAAATGAAGAACTCTATAAGGCCTTAGCTAGTAAGTCTAACCTACAAAGGCACATGTTAGCCAAGGTCTTTCAAGATGCAATATAAATGGACAATATACGGAGAGAGAGAAGCTCAAGATTCACACTGCAAGAGAATACCACTTCTAGGAACACCAAGAGAACCACAACCCTTAGTGAGCAATCAAGGCATAACATGTAATATAAGGGCAAAAACATCAACCAAAACCAAGAGATAGCTGACTTGAAGTTAGAGTTCGCCAAGATACAAGAGATATTGAGAAGGCCAATGCAACCCCACTTGCAATGTGTGCATTGTGATAGGAACCATCTTCCAACTGAATGTCTTAGCCCTAGACCATGTCCCTGTACTAAATGTGGTAGATTTGGACATGATGCAATGCACTACCAATTGCCAAGAAGGCTCCCATATCCACAACCCTATACCCAGTCCTACTATCCAGGGAAGAGGTAGCCCAACTTTGTAAGAGAAGATCGATTAGCTCTATTAGCACTCAATGAATTGAGGCCAGCTGCCCCTAGGATTGACATCAATCCCACGGGAAATGCTTGGCCACCTAGACCTATAGTGACCCAAAATTCAAATATGTTTCATAGAGACATAGGTACATCTGGCCTAGGGGTTCACATATGCTTCATAAGAGACATAGGGGTTCACATTGACCAAAGAGAAATGGGTTGCGGATGTGGAGGAAGAAACATGTGCTCATAAGATAGTGGAAAAGAAAAGTGCCACGTTTCGAGGATACCCCAACCCAAAACACCAATTAGACATTTTGGACAAAGTCAAAGAGTGGGTGAAAGAAGCTCAAGCACACCTACAGAATGCAAAGCCTATCACATGGAGGATGAGATTAATGAGCTCTCTAGCATGAGTCCACTAGTCCCCCCTACGCACTTGAGATCAAGAGGCATATCAGCACCCCATGTAGCACCATACAAGTAGAATGTAGATGCCATGGACAAATAAATTACTCAAGAGCATTGGTAGAAAGGCCTTGAGTTAGAGGAAAAGGAAAAGGTTGGAGATTTTCTTATGACACTAATATAAACTCATGTAACCTTTCCATTAGGATAATTTCTTAAGGAAAGCCCCATGCTATGGCAATTATTGAAGCAGTGGGAGCGACTAACTTGCTAGACCATGATGTAGAGACACATATACCATGCTTAACCACCCTAAACCAATTACCTAAATCTCTACAACTAAATTCCTTTTAGGAGGGTATGGAAATGCACACAATCTTACATGTTATTGCCTTAGGTGATGCCACATGGAAAGGAATTATGGACATAGGAGCAAGGGTTAGTGTACTTAGCCACACAGTTTTGTAAGCTTAGGGAAACCCACTAGTGGAAATTGCATGATTTAATGTTATACTAATAAATGGAATGAAAGTCAAACCATTTGGAGTGCTTAAATATTGGCCTCTAAAGATAGCAAGAATCAAATTTTCGATTAAATCCATAGTCATAAATGTAGTGGACTACCATATTCTATTAGGTAGGCTATACATGTGAAATACTCAAGTGATAGAGGATTGAGATAATGGAGTGATAAGGAAATGGTCCAAGTCCTCAAAAGTTGAATAAAAAAAGAAATCACATGACTTACCCAAGCACTTCACTAGTTATAAGAAGGGCAACCACACAGTGGTATTAGTAGGAACCAAATGAGCAAGATAGGCTAGCGGACCCATTAAAGGACCCGTTAAAGTTAAGAGAGTCAACTTGTTAAGGGAAGAGGACACGTCTCGACCCATGTACATAGCCGATGACGTAATTGAACAAGAGGAGGCCAATCTCATTAATCTCTTACGAAAGTATGTAGATATATTCACTTGGTCCTTAGAAGAGCTAAAAGAAATCAATCTGAGTATTATGACTCACAACATTCCTATGACCCCCAATACAACACCAGTTAAACAAAGACCATATGTAATATAGTAATTGTCTTTATAAATAATGGGAAGATTCAAGTATGTGAGAATTACAAAAAGTTCAACATAGCGATTAAATTGCTTTAGTATTTTATGCGAATTTATAGCTCAAACATTAGGTAGAATGATGAGGAAGTAAATGAATCTAATGTGCTTCTTTTTCTTCTTTCTAACCTCAACTAAGACATCTATGGTTGGATATCTAACATATTCAACAACAGTAGAGCATGATGATGTGATTGATGTATCCTTGATAAGAAATGCAACACAAATATGTGTAATACTTGATCTCAATGGTCTTCTTTTACAACAATACTTTGCTAAGTTTAAAAGGTTTCAAAGCTTTCAAATGGGAAAGCAATAGCTTGTTCTTTGACCAGGATATATGGAGTTTCTTGAAGTATTATTTGTAAGATTCCAAGTGAGAGTTTGGTCAATAGCTTTATATAAGAATGTCATGGCAGATTTTAAGTGCTTAGAGATCCATGCAAAAAGGAAATATCCTTCCTTTATGATTCAAGGCCAAGAACAATGTCATAGACATTAACTCAAAATCATATATAGGCCAGATAAGATGGGAGTAGAAGCAATGTTCAAGCCTCTCAAGTATGTATGGGATGCATTGAATATGGAGATGTTGGTCAACATACCAAGACTATTCTTATAGATGACAATCTTTACAAAGGATGTTCGAATCTTGTTAAGAATTGCATTTATCCAAAAAAAATTGATATTGATCGTGGAGACTCAATTTTGATCAAAGAACTTCTACCATACTTAACATGCTTAAGCAAATACCATGATGCATGTGAAGTCATCAAGTTTGATCGATATGGACAGGATCCAATTCAATATGGACATGAATTGTATGCTCAATTTAAGGTTGCCATTGATGAATGAACTAGAGCAAAGAATGATGGTATTTCATCTTCATTATCAGTACCGCACGAGACCGTAATTGATAAAGATGGTATATATGTTAAACCTTCAATTATTTCTTTCAAGAGACCATCTATTATATAAACATCCTCAACAAATGCCTCACATAATCCATCTCTTACATTGAACAACTCACAATTATCCATGTTGAAGCAGACTTCTTTAGTCTCTACTTTGAAAGATATAGAAGCAATACAACTTGCTCATGAGTAAGGATATCACAAACATTTCGGAAATGGTAATGTAGTGGAATGTTCTATACAAAATCTACAAAAGTTGTATTTTCCCAAAATACATGATGTAACAAGACGGCGACTCTATATGGACTAATTTTGACTTTCATAATAAATATATCCCTTACATTAAGGGCTTTTGCATGGCTATGAAATATATGCTTGTTAGAAATTTAAAGTGTTTTATGTAGTTACCTTGGTGTTTCTAAACACAACAACAAAAAGCCTCATAGACGCACATTTAGACGATTTTTGAACATAGAGAAAAACTTACGGGCGCGTCTATCCGCCCGTCTATTTGCGCGTCTACCATTTTGCGTCTATAATCGTATGTATCAACGAATTTACACGCACAAATAGATGCGCAATAGACGCACATATACACGCGCATATAGACACGCTGATAGACGCGCTTTTACAAGCACTGATAGACGCGAACGAAAAAAAAATGTCATTAAAAAAAAGATATTTAATTTCTTTTTTTAATTTGAATTATGAAGCGTGTGTATAAGTGTGTGTAGTCTGCATTATAGACGCGCGAATAAACGCGAATTATCTGCAATTTAGAAGCGCTGATAGACGCGCAAAACAGAACTGGGAAAAAAAAACCAGAGAGCATGCTCTCTGGTTTTTTTTCCCCCTCCCATACATCAGATTGTGTATTTGGGAAAAAGACAATGTATCTTACGGGCACGAGAATTGAAAATAAAAGTCCATGTATTCATTATATATCAAAGCATTTACAAGGGAAGTTTAAGTGCTTGCGACTTAAAGCGTGGCCGCAAGCAGTAGGCTCAACGAGATATCATACATATACAAGAAAAGAAGGCCTCATGAGGAGGTATGGTGCTCCTCTACGAATCTGAAAAGGAAACATCCTCGCTAGTACCACCATGGCTACTAGCGTCGCTATCCCCCTCCTCGCTATGCTCCACATCTGGGTTTGCCTACACACACAAAATATCAGGGTTGCTTACATAGACAAGGTGGAGAAAAAGTTATAATTAGTTATACTTCTAACAGGAAAGTAAGAAAAACATACCTCCTCTGGCTGTCGAATCCTCATGGCCCGGTTGTATTGGTCCTCAGTGATGAGACTCTCCTCATAAAAGTGAAGCCATGTCGCTGCGCGATTATGGCCTCGATGGTAACCTACCTCTCTAGGAGTAGGTGTCCTACCAACGATGGTAGTTTGCAAAGAATTTAGAGATATACAAACAATTATGAGTCACAATATATTGGACCAAAATATATAAAGAATTAGAAAAAATATAAATATAAAAAAACTAGAAATCAAAATATACTTACAAACTCTACTTCCCATGACTCTCTGCCGCCCGATCCGTAATGCCACGATCCCATTATTTCCATTTGGATTCGTCGCGCCTCTCCGTGCTGGCGACTCTTCACTTTCTCAGCTGCTTTTTTCTTGGCTTTCTTCCACTCTATGCGGTGGCACATAGGTGGTTGGCTATAGGCTCCACGCCCCTCCTCCAGCCTCGCAGTGAGTCCCTGGCCCGTGTCATGAGGTGGGATCTTTTGTTATGAAGCATATCCCTCACTTTTGTACGTTCCCAATCATCCGAGAATCGTTGACCCTTAGGATTTGGGTACCTCCTATGGACTGACCTCAACACCTCCTGCCACAAGCCGCTTTTTTGATTTTTGAAGGCAAGCTCCTCATGTACGCCATTACATCCCTTCCCTCATCATCATGAAAGATGCCACCAGCATCTGTAACTCTATAGTACTGGCGTACAATCTCCTCTACGTGATCTACTGGTGAGGGTGATTGCTTGCCACCTCCTAGGCAACCACCATACAAGCCTCGTCCTCCCCCTCAACTCTCCCTCCTCCCTCTCTATCGACTGCCCTCTGCCTCCCTGGACACACGAGCTTCTGCAGATGCACGTGCTTCAGCCGATGCACGTGGAGCACGTGGAGTACCTGCAAATGGAGTACCTGCATATGGAGTACCTACATATGGAGTACCTGTATGTGGAGTACCTGCATGTGGTGTCTGGGAAGTAGTTCCAGGCAAAGATGCCAGAGGCGTCCCAGACATGACATTGAACACCTCGTCCGCTCTGGGAGAGCGGCCAAGGTGTTTGGTCATCTCTTCCATGAAGTCTTTCCTACTAGGAAAACCTCCAAAAAATGCATTGACCCCTGCCAAATGAGGCCAATGTATCATTCATGCGATCCACATCTGGGTCATTGCTAGATGAACCAAGATACGACATCTGTAAAAAAAACACAGGAAAAAGACAAATTTATTTGCATACAAAAAATCATATATTACCTACATTTTCAAAGAGCTTTTTTTAGACATTGAGCATAACACTTAAGTGCTAATGCTTCTCTTAAATAAGAAAACTGATAAACACAAACATGGGATTGGTCACATTCATCATTGCAAAAATATATTGTTTACTATCCGAACTGGGAGACCTGGCGCGTGTATCCCTGCATCTACATTGGAGGTTAGACGCATCCTCAGACGCGCTCCAGAGTGAACCTTCTGTCCAGCGCGACTATCTGCGCGTCTAATATGTAGCACAGACGCACATCCCAGGTCAATGCGCGTGTATAATCGTGTGTAGACTGCAGGTCAACCTTCTGTGTAGCGTGTGTATGATTGATGTACATTGCAGAGCACACACGCCAGCACACGCGCTCTAAGACACGCCCTCAAATGCTCTGAGAGGAAACATTTTTCGCGTCTAGGTCTGCGTCTACACTAAGATGTAGACGCGCTATCAGACGTGCTCGGTCGGCCGATTTTAGGCTGACGACCGCCATTGACGATTTATAAAATGCAATACATAATGAAATCACAAATCCTAAATACACAGACAGAGCAGAGAGAGGAAGAGAGAAACAAAGAGAGAGAAAGAAAGAAAGAAAGAAAGAAAGTTATATTAACGTCTTCTAAAGACCAAAACTGGCCTATGAGACAAACTGTGATACAACTGATGAGGTCCAGCTATCCAAAATAAAAGTGCTGAATGAAAAGCTAAAAACTGAAAACTGAAAATACGGTGCTGTGAGTGTGATAAGTGTCATATATGTGTATGTGCATATGTAGCTCTGGTACTCCAGATAATGGCTACAAAAGGGGAACAAATGTTGGCTGTGATAGGGGAACAACTGTCGGCTGTGATAAAGTGGTGCGATGTGTATATGTAACAGATGCAGGGAGATATACTATCCTGGGATGTAGTAGTAGTCGTCGAAGTCGCTAATAGCAAGTGATCCCTCCTGGATGCAGGATGTGGTACATCGGCGGTGGAGAAAGAGCAAATTGGAGATCTGAGATCCAATGTGTCGAGTGTCGTCGGATCTCAATCTGCTGTCGATGTAGATCAAGAATCCTCCGGATCTCCTGTCGGTGTGGCTGTGGGATTCGAAACCCCCAGATCCTCATGCGGCGTCGGGTACGCTGGTCCTCAGCCTGCTGTAGTGTGAGCCCGGAGGTCTGGCTGGAGGCTGGTATAGTAGCTCTCACTCTGTCTGTCTGAAAGAACTGTGTAATAGTCATCTGGGTGGGCCCCTCTCTGACTGGGACCCGCTGTGTACTCTGCTCTCTGATGTGCCATGCCTCTCCCAGAAAACGGCCAAATGATCTCTGATCCATATCAGTCATACATCCCTGAAGTGAGCTGCTCAATGTGTATCTAGATCTCAACTCTGAGTATGCCGGGCATTTGAGAACAAAATGCTCCTCACTCTCCATCTCTGATCTGCAAAGGGGGCATATCCTCTCCTCCCATGGGATGCCACTGGCTCTGCCACTCTCAATCATAAGCTGATGTGATGATACCCTGAGCTGTCCAATAAGAACTCTCAATCGATGTGGCATATAGATCTGCATATATCTCGGAATCTCTATGAATCCTTGCTCTGATATGCTCAAGAACTGTGTATAATAATGTGCCGTCTTCGATGGCAGTGGCTGTGTAGGGCTGACCCGTGTCCTCTGTATATAAATATGCCATATCTCCTGTCTGATGACTCTGTTCCTCTCAGAGAGAGAGAGGGTGTAAGTGGGAGCCTGAGTATCATATAGAAGAGGTGGGAGTCTATCAATGTCCAGCCCATGTCTGTCAAACCAAGCTCTATTCTGTGCATACCATGATGTGGTATCCCCCGCTCGAGCCATCTCCTGAGATGCCATATATGCTCTATATGCAATGCGATCTCTGTCCATATCTTGAAATCTGTGTAGGAAGCAGACTGTCTGAAATAATGCCTCGACTAGCATGGGCGGTGTGGCAAGCTCTGCTCACACAATGTCATGTGGGACTGAGGCCTTGCTGCGAATCAATCTAGATATCATGATCACTTGAGGTCTCTCCATCAATGTCCATACATAATCGGCAAGGCCTGGCCCCCATATAGCTGCTCCATACATCAGTGCTGGAGTGACTAGAGTATCAAAGAGCCACCCCTTGGTGCAGGGCTCCTGGAAATGTGCCTGATAACACTGTCGCTCCATAAGAGCCAATGCTGAGTATCCTCTAGTGAGGCGGTCACGAGCTGCCTGTGTCATCGAGAAAGTCCCTGAAGCTGCTGTAAAGGTGACTCCCAAATATACATATGATCCAGTGACCTCAATACTCCCTCCTGATGCCATGAAAATACTCTGTCTGCGTATCTGAGCTGATGTATGGAATATAAGAACCTTGGTTTTACCAAGGTTCACTATCATGCCTCTCTGTATGCAAAAATCATCCAATGCTAATAAATTCTGCTGTAATCCCTGAGCTAAGTCTGAGACCAACACAATGTCATCTGCATATAGTAAGATATGAACTGTGGCTCCACAGAGATCTATACCTCCACCGGCTCGCTGTTGAATAAACTCTGCTATCTCATCAATGTATAGCCCAAATAGAGTCGGTGAGAGTGGGCATCCTTGTTTCACACCAATGGTGCTCACAAGGGGATCTGATATACCTCCCGGACATCTGACTCTGCCAGTAACCCGCTCATATAGTGTATAAATACCCCACATCATGTCATCATCCACCCCCAGATCAAGTAGGCGTCTAAAAAGCCTCTCTCTCGGAACCATGTCAAAGGCTTTGCGGAAATCCACAAAGCAATAGCACAATCTCTGTTTCTTCACTCGTGTCTGAAAGATCAGACAAGGGAGAGTGAAGATGTGGTCTATGGTAGAAAATGCCCGTCTGAACCCTGCCTGTCCGGGTGTGCGCATGCACTCTCTCTCTGCTAGCGTGCTGAGCTCCTCCTCCATCACCGTGCCATAAAGTTTGGACAAAACTGGCCCAATCATGATGGTCCTATATGTGTTAGGATCCATAGGATCCCCTGACTTGTGGATAGGTACAATGGTATGCTCTGTCCACGAGTCAGGAAACCCCTCAGACAATGCACGGTTGAAGAGGTGAGCAATGAGTGGAGCCAATGTGTCTCTACCATATATAATATGCTCTGCCTGAAGATCAAACTAGTCTCGAGCGTGGCCATGCTGTAACCGTGAGATAGCATGTTTCACCATACTAGTGGTGAAAAAGGATGAAATACCCGGTCTCGGTGTACATGGTATGGGTATCAATGGCTGTACAGGTACATGATATAAACTCTGTGCGTATCCATGCCATACTGCAGGGTCATGTATCAGTGTGGGTGAGCGTGGTTCTCTGATCTGCCTCCATGCCTCTACACAATCTCTGCTCATAAGAAGGTGGTATATATCCCAATATCTCTCCTCCTCCCATTCCCGCTTTTTACGGCGGGTCAAGCGGTGCATGCGTCTCTGCACCTGTCTGTGTGTGATCTCTCCTCTGGCCTCCAAATCGCATAGCTGTCGACGTAGATCTCTGCACTCATCATCATACCACCTGTTCTGTGGCATAGTACCGGTCTGAGGGGGATGCGTGTATGTGTGATGTGGAAAACTGAGTGGAGCAGAATCATGCAGAATGCGTGTGATATGAGTGGTCAGTGTATCAAGGGGTGCATATGGATCAAGTGACGTGATGTGCTCCTCCAGATGCTGTGAGTAAATATGTGAGAGCTTATGAGTGAAGTGTATGGTAGTATGCATGTCCTCTCTAGGGGTAGGTGTCCTACCAACGATGGTAGTCTGTAAAACATTTAGAGATATACAAACAATTAGACGTCACAATATATTAGACTAAAATATATAAAGAATTTAAAGAAATATACATTTAAAAAAACTAGAAATCAAAATATACTTACAAACTCTACCTCCCACGACTCTCTACCACCTGATCCGTAATGCGACGATCCCATGGTTTCCATTTGGATCCGTCGCGCCACTGCGTGCTGGCAACTCTTCACTTTCTCAGCTGCTTTCTTCTTGGCTTTCTTCCACTCTACGCGGTGGCACATAGGTGGTTGGATGTAGGCTCCACGCCCCTCCTCCAGCCTCCGCAGTGAGTCCCTGGCCCGTGTCATGAGGTGGGATCTTTTGTTGTGAAGCATATCCCTCACTTTTGTACGTCCCCAATCATCCGAGAATCGCTGACCCTTAGGATTTGGTTATCTCCTATGGACTGCCCTCAACACCTCCTGCCACAAGCCACTTTTCTGATTTTTGAAGGCAATGAAACAATCTTTATACGTCGCATGCACGACGCTCCTCATGTACGCCATTACATCCCTTCCCTCATCATCATGAAAGATACCACCGGCATCTATAACTCTATAGTAGTGGCATACAACCTCCTCTACATGATCTACTGGTAAGGGTGATCGCTCCCCACCTCCTAGGCAACCCCCACACAACCCTCGTCCTCCCCCTTGACTCTCCCTCCTCCCTCTCTGTCGACTGCCCTCTGCCTCACTGGACGCACGACCTTCTACAGATGCACGTGCTTCTGCAGATGCTTGTGCTTTAGCCGATGCATGTGGAGCACGTAGAGTACCTGCAAATGGAGTACCTACATATGGAGTACCTGCATATGAGTACCTGCATATGGAGTACCTGTATATGGAGTACCTGCATATGGAGTACCTGTATATGGAGTACCTGCATGTGGAGTCTGGGAAGTAGTGCCAGGCAAAGACGCTAGAGGCGTCCCAGACATGACACTGAACACCTCATCCGCTGTGGGAGAGCGGCCAAGGTGTGTGGTCATCTCTCCCATGAAGTCTTTCCTACTAGGAAAACCTCCAAAAAATGCATTGACCCCCTGCCAAAGGAGGCCAATGTATCATTCATACGATCCACATCTGGGTCATTGCTAGATGAACCAGGATACAACATCTGCAAAAAAAAACACAGGAAAAAGACAAATTTATTTGCATACAAAAAACATAGGAGGATATTGTGCAGTACAAGCAACTCATGGATGAGGGGTGGAGGTAACTATCCATAGACTAGAGGGCACATTGAGGCCTATATGCCTAGGTGAGGACTCTAATTCACGAGATCCACATGTAGAACACACAAGTTTCAATCTCACTTTATGTAAAGAATGTAATGTTTGTATAAATGTGTATAAAAGTATACCATTTCCTAATTTGTCACTTTTAGATCTAACTAGACTTCTATTTCGAAGTTAATCAATACCACGCAACAAGATTCTGATCTAGGTGATGTCACACAATAGGACCTTGCAGTTTTTAATGTGTATAAAAGTATAACATTGCAGTTTTTAAGCCTTTGACATAACATTGCTGTTCATCTTCTGTCCAGCGCATCTATTTGCGCATCTAACGTGCAGCACAGACGCGCTGTCAAACGCGCATCCCAGGTCAATGTGCGTCTATTTGCGCATCTAAGCTCCAGCACAGACGCACTACCAGATGCGCATCAAGGTCAATGTGCGTCTATTTGCGCATCTAACCTGCAGCACAGACGCACTGCCAGACGCGCATCCCAGGTCAATGTTGTTGAGTGTTGAAATGACTTGTTTTTTTGCTGATTTTTGTTGTTTTTGAGAGCTGAATGGTTGATTTTATGAGATGATTGATTGATTTGGAAGTGGTTTGAGAGTGTTTTGGATGATAATGATTGAGTTTTGGAAGTTCATGATGTTTGTTGGTGGTTCTGTGATGTTTTGATAGGTTCTGATAGGTTCTGTATACCTTCTGTTTTGCTCTGTTTTGCTCTGTTTTGTTCTGATTGTCTTCTGTAAGGAGGGATGGAGTATTGATTGATGAAGAGTGAGATATTGTGAAAGTTTATTAAATAGTTTGTGAGAGTTTGGAATGATTTGAGAATGAGTTATGAGGTTTTGATGACCTTCTGTAACCTTCTGTAGGTCTTCTGTAGAGCCTCTGTCTCTGTTCTGTTCTGTTCTGTACTGTAGCTGTTCTGGTACTGTTCTGTGACTGTTCTGTATGCTTCTGTATGTGTTCTGATGGATGAGAGTGTAGCTTGGGAAAAGTTTTCTAGCCTTGGAAGGAGGTGAATACAAGTGCAAAAGAGCTGAAAGAAGTGGAAGAAGTAGCTGCCAAAGACTCAAGTGAAGACTAGAGTGAAGTGACAGTAGTGAGCTATGAAAGGACACTGTAGTGGCTCTGGTGACTCTTCATATCAGACATACCTCTTGGGAGGGATATCCACGACCTAAGAAGGATTATTGAGAGTGATTTTAGAGAGATTGTAGTGAGGATATGATGTATTATTGATGGAGAGAGAGAGAGAGAGTCAGAGATAGCCAATTCTACTCAAACAGAGTGATTGTATATGAGAGATTGAGAGAGAAGACTATGAAGATATTGAAGATGAATACTATGTGATGTATTTTCATTCAAAGATGGTGTATTCCTTTGCTTTCTTTGTTCTATTGATGGATTTTGTGAAGATATTGAAGAATATGGTTGATTCTATTAAAAACCGTGGGAGATCTACATGATGCTGCATGAAGATTTGTTGTGCCTGGTGTTCTTTTCTTCATTGTGATCATATGAAACATGATAAACAAGCTTGTTGATGTTACAAGATAGATTTTCTTGCAAGAGAATTCCCTTTTCCTTGGTGTTCCTCTCGGGGCTCCATGTTTTTGGTGCGCAGCCGGGGAAACTTGCCATCAACAAGCACCAGAAGAGGCTGAAAATGAAGGAAATGGCATTGCCAAGAAGAGAAGAATTCAATGGATGTTTGTAAAGTTCCTTCTTCCACTGAAGAGTTGGAATTCCTCATAATCAAAGCCACTTTCCACAAGAAGTTCATCCCACAATGGCGGAAACACATCACCATCATGATACATGCTCTATGTGGTGGACAGTTTTCTCTTCCTGTTGAAGCAGCAGAAACTTGCATCTTGGTGGCAAACTGTTTGGGAACAAACTGAAGAGCAGAAACAGAGAGAATGACCATCCATGGAAGATTTGGTATTCATTGAGAAGTTTCCAGACAACGTCAAGTGGGAGATTGTGAAGAAGCTTCAGGAGTCTTGGTCTGTAGAGGTTCACAGGGACAAGAAGGAAAAGAGTTGGAATTTATTCGTGGACGCTCAACAGCAAGATACATGGGATGCTTGGTGTACTGATAATCTTCTGTTTGTTCAATTAGCAACCCACTGGAAGTTGGTAGACAGAGTGTTTTTCACAACATACACTGTTGAGACTATCAGAAGCTGGCATTACTATGATGATGGCACTACCACAGTGCTCAGACGTATACATTTTGACACCTTCAGAACCGAATATCTTCCCCTGTGCAGTGGCATGAAAGCAGAATTCAGGGACGTTGAAAAGAAAGAAGTAGAAGAAATGTTGGCAAGAGAGTCCTCCAGAGACTGAAGTCTTCTGTTAACCCTCTGTGGAGCACTAACAACATAGTGGAGCCAATCCCCTGATGAATGACGCAATAAAGAGGCAAGCATTAGAACGAGTCCAGAGGTACGTGAGAAGAGAGAAAGTAAAAATCAAGGCTGAGAACGAGCTAGCAGCAGAAGCCGCCTTTGACGCCCTTGCGGAACTCTTTACAGAAGTCCCAATGGCACATCAAGCCCTTCCTCCTCCTGCTGGAGGTCCACTTCCAAGCCAGATCCGTCCTGGAAATATTGATGACAGGCCAGCGAATGTAGTCCCGTTGCCGATTTTTAAGGGAGAGTACAATGAAGACCCCGATCTTCATGTAGCAGAGTTTATGGTAGCATGTGTGGCTAACAATGCAAGAACCCCTGAGCATTGGTTAGCGATATTCCCCGCCACTTTCAAGGGCGCGGCGTTTCAGTGGTATGAGAGACAAGCAGCAAGAACTTTTGGCACATGGGACGACCTGAAGTTGGCCTTCCTCACTAAATTCAGGCGTGAAGGTTTTGAAGAGTGGATGAGAGAGGAATTTATGAACCTAAGTCAATCTTCTGGAGAAAGAGTGAAAGCTTATGTCTCACGAATGGAATCCATCCTGAAGAGATGGACTAACCATAATCTAGATGATGGCATTCAGAAGGGGGTGTTTCTCAGAGGATTACAACCAGAAGTCCGTAAGTTTGTGGAGCTGCAAAGACCAGCCACACTACAAGCTGCAACAGAAGGAGCAAGACTGTACGATGAAGTGGAAGCTCGATTAGCTGAATACAGGAAGAGGAGTCCTACCTCCTCTGATGCCAGGAATGATGTATCCACCAAATGCAGTTCCAGGGACTGTTCCCTATCCCTACCAACAGATGCCCTCGGTATCACAGTACAGTGCACCAAATCCACAGTGGCCACAATCCATGCCTCAAATGGTGGTTCACCCACAACAACAATGGTCCCAACCAATTTCCTCACTACCAAATCAGCAGCAACAGTGGAATCCTACCAACTGGAGCCAACAGCCAACAGTTCAAACAGGAGCTCTGAATCAGAACCAGAACAGAGACCCCTCTGTACCAGCCCAACCCGTTTATGCAGTGATTACTGAGACTCCTCAAAACCCTCCTGCCAGTACGTCCGGAGGAGAAAGCTTGAAGGATTACTTATCTAACTCAGTTGCAAACATCAAAAAGGAGTTGATGGATGTGATTACAGAGCAACTACAGACGTTGAAAGTGAATACCGCTAGCATATCCAACGTTGCAGGAGCAGGAAGAGATGTGATGCGGTCAAATACTTGGTGTGGTAAGTGTCATCAAGCAGGCCATTTAGCCACTGAATGTACACGCAAACCAACCATTCCTGGAGCCTTCTGTTCCTACTGTTTGCGGAAGAACCATACAGAGGACATTTGCTCTCTGAAGGAGATGCATGATAGGAGAAGGAAGGAAGAAAACGCAAGATTCAACTTGTTGGAATCCAAAATGACAACACAGGATATTGGACCCAAGCCTAGAGAGTTTGGTCCTAATTTCGGACCCAGAAGATTTCCCTCTCAAAGTTACAGAGGAAGACAGTCTGGCGGTGGTCAGAGATCAGAAGTGGAATGTTACAGATGCGGAGAAAAGGGACACATTTCACCAAATTGTCCAAATCCTCAAAGGTCAGTGGATTACAAGCCCTTATGCAGTCGATGCAAAGGAGAAGGTCACACTGCAAAAGACTGTCCAAGCCCAGCCCTAGTGAAAAACAGTGCTACTGATAGTCCGGCCAAGGCCCAAGAGCCTACCTCCAATTTGGTGGAATTGGAAGTTGCTGCCATCATGCGTGCAAAGCAGAAGGAACCACCTATCCAGAAAGAAAATAACCCTCCTGCCAGAATAGTGAAGTTCAATCTTCCACCAGAAGAACAGAACAGAACAGAGCCTAACAGTGTCGTACAGAGCCCTACAGTGCCACAGAGAGTTACAGAGACAGTTACAGAGATAAGACCAGAGGTCCAGGATACAGAAGAGGAGGAAGTGCCACAAGTGGCAGAAGAAGTTCCTGTAATTCCTCTGTTGGAAGAAAGAGGGAAAATGAAAATGGGTGTTGCCCCATTCCCTAACCGGTTAGAGAAGCCAGTGGATCCTATTAAGGAATACGATCTAGTCAGAGATCTAGATACCTTTAAACCAAACCTCACATTCTGACAATTATTGATGTTGTCTCCCAGTTGCCGGAAAAGGTTCAAAAGTATACTGACAAGGAGACGTGGTTTAAGGATTGCTCCCTCAACAGCAACAAAGTCCAACAAGGCTTCAGAGCCCGTACAAGAAGTGGATGTGGCTAATGCTTTCCTAGATCCGGGTACTCCAGAGACTGGCGTGTGGATAGAATGCTGCTTCATTTCAAATGCACTGATTGATGGTGGTTCATCAGTGAACATTATGACGGATGTGACAATGAAGGATCTAGGCCTACAAGGTGTGCAACCCACCCAATGGCTCATCAGACTGGCAAATCAGAGTAGAATCAAGCCTTTGGGCATTCTCCCATATGTGAAGACTACAGTGGCTGGAAAAGATTATTGGCTAACCTATTTGGTGGTGAAGCCAAACTCTTATGGTACATCCTATCCTCTATTATTGAGCAGACCATGGCTTTTTGAAGCCCGAGCAAGGATGGATTGGTTCAAAGGAACTTTGACCTTGGATAGAGGACCCAACAAAGTGGTTCTGAAACTGTATGGTTCTCAAAAAGGACATGGATCCACCTCCTTGGAATTATATTCTAACTCCCCTAATGAGGCTACAGATGGAACATCAGCAGACGAAGATGCTGTTAAACAGATCCTCCCCAAGAAAACAGTGGCACATTCCTTAACTGTGGATACTGTAAGCCGACTTCCAAAAGATGCAAAGCCATTATCAATGGGTGAATACTTCCTGCCTGAACTAGGAATGACTTCTGAAATCACTTCTAACAGTGAGATAGAAGCATGGATGTACTGCTCTCCCTGTTACATGGCCATAGCAGAAGTAGAGACAGAGGCAGGAGAGGAAACAGAGAATCTGTTCTTCTGTTACAGAGCTCCTACAGAAGCAGAAGCAGAAGCAGAAGCAGAAGCAGAGATAGAGACAGAAGAGGTTGGAGATGATATGGACGAAGAAGGTGATGAAAGTGAGCTAGAAGAATCTATCCCACCTGAAGAGGATACATTTGAGGAAGAAGTTCCAGAAGCATCAGAAGCAGATGAGCTCATGCTATGGGACCGAATGGTGATGGTACCATTTGGTCTGGTAAATGGATCTTCTTATATACAAACTTCTTATAAGACGTGGGTTGAGAAGAACAAGCCGTCTTTTAGCAGTGGCTCATGCCGTCCTAACCCATTTTTGCCAAAGAAAGATGATGATGATGCACCGTGCCAACAAGCACCAATCCAACTAACCCAACAGGCATCAGAGGGTCCCTGTTATGTGACGTTCCTGGATGCGTCATCAGAAGATGAGTCTTCAAGCCAAGAGGTAATTAATTTTGAAACCAAACCCGAAACAGCTCTAATCCCATTCCAACATCTTAAAGAGCAACCTAAGTCTCCACCAAAAGAAGAAATTGGTTCTAGTGAAACATCAAAAGAGGACACCACTCCCTTGAAGGAGTCGGATCTGTATCCAGAAGCAGTCCGTGGAACCTTTATCCGTGAAGTAGAAGGTGAAAGGCAGTTAACCTTTGTGGATGCAGAAGGCACTGAACGCCACTTGAAGGTGGGTAGCAGTCTCCCAGAAGAGGAGTTGTCAACCTTGTATAACTTGTTGAAAGAAAATTTGGACGTGTTTGCGTGGTCCTACAAAGACCTAAAGGGGATTGATCCCACAATATGTCAACATCATATTGACTTGGAGCCTGATGCCAAGCCAGTACGGCAACGACAGAGGCGAATGAACCCGAATTATTCCACATTGGTGAAAGCAGAGCTGCTAAAGCTCCTGGAAGCCGAGTTCATCTATCCAGTGGCAAATAGTGAATGGGTTTCACCCATTGTGGTTGTACCCAAGAAGAATGGAAAATTGTGAATATGTGTGGATTTTCGAAAGCTTAATTCCAAGACAAAGAAGGATCACTTTCCTATCCCTTTCACAGACCAACTGTTGGACACAGTGGCAGGACATGAGCTTTATTCTCTTCTGGATGGATTCAGCGGATACAACCAAGTCCAAATCGCAGAAGAAGACCAATCCAAAACAACCTTCACCACAGAATGGGGGACCTACACTTACCGAGTGATGCCATTTGGACTCTGCAATGCCCCTGCTACTTTTCAGCGAGTCATGATGGCCGCATTTCAAAATCATCTACACAACTTTATTGAGGTATATTTGGATGACTTCTGTGTCTATAGTTTGATCCGTGAACATTGGGAGCACCTGGAACAATGCTTTGACCGATGCCGGGAGTATGGGATTTCCCTCAACCCCGACAAATGCATCTTTGGGGTCTCTTCTGGAGTTCTGTTGGGCCACATTGTCTCTGCACAAGGGATATCAACAGACCCTGCAAAGATCGAAAAGATCGCAGCTCTGACAGTACCTACCAACCTCAAACAATTGAGGGGATTCCTAGGCCATGTGGGTTACTACAGAAGGTTTATAGCCCATTTTGCGACAAAGGCAACTTCCTTGCACAAGCTTCTGAGGAAAGATGCAGAGTTTACTTGGACGGAAGAATGTGACAAAGCCTTCCATACTCTGAAGCAGTGTCTGATTGAGGCACCCATTCTGCAACCTCCTGATTGGACGAAAGAGTTCCATGTACACATGGATGCATCAATTGAAGGCTTAGGTACTGTCCTCTGCCAAAAGGGCTCCTCGAAGTTGGATCAACCGATCTATTATGCAAGCCGAAAAGTCACTGATAGGGAACGGAACTATACAGTGACAGAGCTGGAGTGCTTGGCAATGGTGTTTGCCTTGGAAAAGTTTCGCCATTACCTCCTATCTATCCACTTTATATTTTATATGGATCATGAGGCCCTATCCTTCCTGATGAACAAAGCGGATGTGAAAGGACGAATGATGAGATGGCTCCTTTTATTCCAAGAGTTCGACTTTGAGGTGATTACTAAGCCTGGTCGTTCCCATGTTCTGGCTGATCATCTGTCGCGTATCCCACAAACTGCAGATGAGGAGCAGGTTGATCCAGACCTCCCTGATGCTTCCCTATTTTTGGTAGAAACTGTAACCCCCTGGTATGCAGACATTGCCAATCTGTTGGCAACCCAACAGTGCCCTCTTGGTACTTCTAGTCGGGAAAAGAAGAAGCTTATGCTAGAATCAGCCCCTACACCCTGCTAGGCGATGCACTGTACAAGAAAGGCAAAGATGAAGTGCTCAGAAGATGTGTTGCAGGAGATGAAATTGGGATTGTTCTGAAGGCTTGCCATGACGAGCCATGTGGAGGTCACTTTGCAGGAGAAGCTACAGCCAGGAAGGCTCTGCTAGCAGGATATTGGTGGCCTACCATCCACAAGGATGCCTATGATTACTGTAAAAGATGTGATGCTTATCAAAGAATGGGGAAACCCACGAAGACAAGTGCCATGCCATTGCAACCTATCCTTCCCTTAAAGCCATTTGAGAAGTGGGGCATTGACTTTGTAGGACCGATCGATCCTCCTACCAGAAGGAAACAAAACAGATACATCCTCGTATGTACGGATTATGTCACAAAGTGGTGTGAAGCTAAAGCCCTAAAGCGGGACGATGGTAACAGCATGGCCCTGTTCATGTATGAGAATATCATCACCCGTTTTGGCAATCCCTTAGAGCTGGTAAGTGATAGAGGCACGCATTTTCTCAACAAAGTCATGGAAGAGTTGACAGAGTTGTATAAGATCCGCCATCGCAAGTCCACTCCTTATTACCCCAGAGCCAACGGCCAAGTCAAAGTCACCAATCGCATCCTTTGCTCGATTCTGACAAGAACAATTGCCGCACATCGTCGTGATTGGGACGATCGACTTACAGAGGCCCTCTGGGCGTACAAAACCTCCCATAAAGCAGCAACAGGACAGACACCCTTCCAGTTGGTGTATGGTACAGAAGCTGTTTTTCTTATTGAATTGGAACTACCCTCTTTGAGAGTGGCTATCAAAGAGCGTTTGGGGGCGATGATTCACTGCAATGCCGTCTCCTGCACCTGGAATGTTTGGACGAAATTTGTAGGATGGCTCTCCAGTGCATGGAAGCCACGCAAGCTCGACGCAAGGCTTACCATGATAGCTTCATCAAGCACAAGGAGTTCCAAGAAGGTGATTTGGTCCTAGCCTATGATTCACGCTTTGGCAAGTTTCCTGGCAAGCTCCAATAGCGGTGGATGGGCCCTTATAAGGTACTTGCCGTCAACCCTAATGGCTCTGTCCAAGTGTAGACCGTTGATGCCTCTGATGATCCCTTTCTGATCAATGGATATCGCCTGAAGAAGTACTTCCCTCCTTGGGGATCTTGACAATTACGGACACTTGATCTTTTTCCTCATTGGCGCGGCATTGTACTTCTTATGATGCTACTTCTGATAGCCATTCTTCAGTCACTCCTGATGAAGTGGGCGCAACCCTCTGTCCCCTCAACTCCACCCTCGAGCCTTGATCTCTTATCTCTATTTTCCACGAGCGACAGTGGCGAGGTTGGTCTTGATACATGGTCTTTCTACCATTCCCTTGCTCAATTTGAAAAAAAAAAAGAAGAAAAAAAAACAAAACATATCGGTTATGGGAGAAAAGGACTTAGGTCCCTGTCATGCCAACCTATTCTTCGAGAAAAGGTGGAAACACCCTCAGGAATAGGGGAAAACAAGAAAAAGAAGAAGAAAAAAAAAAGAAAACAAACAAACAAATCTGTTATGAGAGAAAAGGAAGCAATTCCTTGTCATAGCAGGCCTCGTTCCAAGAAAATGTGGCAAACACCCTTGGGCGAGAAGCTGGCTGTGGAAAAGGTGGTAACACCCAGCAGTCCAGAAAGTGGATTCATTAATTGATATCCCTAGGATCCAATTCCGAAGCTACCTCCCTTGGTACGCTGTGTCCTGGGTCTCTCTGCAGAGCGTCTAACTGTCCTCTAGCAGACGACATGTTCCTGTCCAATAAAACATTCGATTTGATAGCTACCTCCCTGGGTACGCCTCTTCAACAATTGATGACGCGATCTTCATCGACAAACAATCGAGTAATGTGAGATTTCATCCTAACCGGATGGGGAAGTGAGTATGGTTGCCCTCTGTAACTATTAACAACGAGTGAGACAGAGGGTGGGTTGAGAGACCAGTCTTTTCCCTTCAAATCAAATGAGAGGTGAGAAGTGTGAATGAAGTGTTGCACGCACGGGATGGGTCTCTCAATGCACACAGCACAATTTGTTTCTGTGCACTGCACCATAAGGCTCCCTGGCCTTCCTTCTTGCACCGTATGCCGGCACAAGGCGGGATGCACTGTTGCACCATCGAATGCGCACAAGGCATACAACCTTTGCACAAGTGACTGTGAGGATTACATCAATGGGTTTCAGGAAAAGGCTGCCCTCTTATATTTATCAACAGAGAGTGAGACAGAGGGTGGGATGAGTGTGACTGGAGTTTCTTCAATCAATTACCGAGAGGTGAGATTGAGGGACGTTAAGACACTTGGAGTCAGGTATGTTCCGGTTTCCCTATGCACCCACGGGATGGGTCTTTGCCGTCATCACAAGACATGTCACCCTATTCTGTACACTGCACTGTAAGGCTCCCTTGCCTTCCTCCTTGCACTTATGCCAGACGGGTTGGATGCACTAATGCACCATCAACTGTGCACCCTGGCATACCCCTTCTGCACCATTCCCCCTTGTCGATTCCTCAACCGGGCATGAGATATGGGGTTCCATCATTCTTCCTTGAGTGATATTAGTCATGGGGCGAGTGACTGTTCTTTCATTTCATTTGTGTGACTGCGAGTTGAGTGTAATATCCCTCATCATCGACGGATTTCCTGCGATTCCTTCGACCAGCTACCTCCCTGGGTACTGCCGCGTGGTCCCTGCCATGAAGGACGTGCGCTGTAAAGATGCCTTGGTACCTCCTGCAGTCGATAACAACCCTCGATGTGCCATCGACACTCAACCTTGATTCTTGACGAAACGGGCCAAGTTTTTCTAACCCTACACTTTGGTTTCTTCGTGACAGTCATGTTTTAAGTGTGGGGAAGCTAGCGGATGGTCTGTGGCGTGGTCATAGGTCCCTGTTGCTCGGTTAACCCTATCCGTTAAGGTCTTAAGTGTGGGGACGCGTCCCTGCGCGTCCATATTGCATACCCCTTTGCATATGCCTTACCCTGTTCATGCATGTATGCCATGCCTTGCTTTTACCCTCATGGGGTCCCTTCCCACCCACCCAGTTATGTTCCACCCACCCTTGGGACTGTTCCCTTGCAGTTTTCTTTCATTCCCTAATTTTGAGGTCCTACTATGTGAATGCATCCTATGTTCACCAAAGTCCCAATCCAACCTTATAGCCCTGTTCCTCCCTTTGAACTGACCATTTTTCCTTTTTACCTACCCTTGTTCCGGTGCACGGTTTTTGAGTTATTAATTTTTGAAGCATTTTGTGCAATTTAGTCAGTTTTCCATGAGAACGCGCTTTTCTTGCTCCGGAACCATGCTCTGACGTCCTAGCCTTGACAACCACTTTTCCTCTAACATTTTTCCTTTTTACTCCGAGTCATTTTGCTACACGGTTTGTCCATTATTAATTTTCCGGTTTTTTAAGACTTTTTTATGCATCTTTTTGATATTTTTCCATGTGAACCTACCCTCTTTGCATCAGAATTCCAATTTGATCTAACAGTCGTGTCCTCCGTTTCTTCCCCTACCTTTTTCCTTTTTCCTCCACCCTCTTTCGACTTCCGGATTTTTACTTATTAATTTTTCAATGCGTTTTCGGACGTATTTTTGGAGTTTTTCGCATGTGAACCCCTCCTTCTTCCACCGGAACTATGGTTTAACGTGATAACCCTCTGCCACTCCTTCCTGCGGATATTTTTCCTTCTTACTACATGTCATTCCGGTGAACGCTTCGTCCGATATTAATTTCCGATCCCATTTTCGGGTTTGTTTTTTGGATTTTTCCCATGTGAACGCGTCTTATCTCCGTCGGAATTATGTTTTGATATAATAGGATTGTCTGGCACATCTTTCTGCACAGTTTTCCTTTTTTCTGCACCTCATTCCGATGCACGAATTTTTCGATATTAATTTTTAATTGCATTTTTTGGTTCTTTTTTTTGGGTTTTTTGCACGTGACTGCCCTTTACCCCTCCCAGAATCTCCGTCGTATATTTTTCTTCCCTTTCCCTGCCGTCCTGCCCACTTTTTGTTTTTACGCTATTTCGTTTTGATGTCCGGATTGGGAGTTATTAATTTTTCTTTATTTTTACGTGTATTCGCGCGCCCGTTTTGCACGTGAACGCGCCCTTTTTCGATTTTACGCGTCTCCACGCGCCCCGATTGTGTCCGCATGACCCGTACCGTCATCCCGGTGCCATTTCAATCCCGTCACGGCAAATTTTTTTACCCCGCCCCGCGCACGTGTGCGGGACGGGGGTACGCGCCCATCCCTTCCTACCCTTACCCTTCCCTCGGGCACCCCCTATCCCCCTTGGGCCCCTGCCCATCCACCCTTTCCCCCTGCCCTTGGGCCCCTGCCCATCCACCCTTTCCCCCCGCCCATTGCCCCTACCTACCCCCCTTGGCCCTGCCCACCCCCAACCACCCGACCCCTTCCCTTCTAACCACCTTCCTCCCTCCCCTTCTTCCTCCTTTCCTCCTCCTCCCTCTCCACCCGCTTCTCCATCCCCTCCCTCTCCTCCTGCATTCCTCTTCTTCCTCCCTCCTCCTCCTCCCCTCCTCTGCTCCCCTCTTCTTCCCCTTCCCTTCCCTCTTCTCCTGCCTACCCTCCCTTCCTATTCTTCTCCTCTCCTCCTCACCCTCTTCCTCCCTGTCGCCGCCTTCCGCCGTATGGACCGCCGCTTCCGCCTGGGCCCGTCACCGCCCTCTGGAGCTCGTCGCCGCCCGTCGTTGACGCCCGCGATGCCGCCTGGAGCCTGGCCGCCCTGCAGACGACGCCATCGCCGCCCTGCAGACGAAGCCGCCGTCGCCGTTCTCCTCGCCGCCCAGCGCCGCGCCCCGCGCTCGAAGCCCGCCGCCGCCTCCTCCCCGTCGCAGCGCCGCCACGCTCCCAGGATCGCCGCCCGCTGGAGCGCCAGCCTGTCGCCCGCCGCCACCGACACTGCCGTCTGAGCCGTCGCCGTCGCTTGCCCTTCCTCGCCGCCGCGTGGACCACCACCTCCACCTCCTCTAACCACCTCCACCTCCTCCTTCTTTAACCACACCCAGGTTAATCACTAACCTTGGTTTAGTTAACACTAACCTAAGTTAAGTTAAAACTAACCTAGGTTAGGTTAACAACTAACTTAACTTTAGTTAACCTCTAACTTAACTCAAGTTAACAACTAACCTAACTAACCCCCTTTAGTTATCCTAACCCCCTTCGAGTTAACCTAACCTACCTAGGGTTAGGACCCCCTAACCCTAACCCTAACCCTAACCCACCTTAGGTTACTTAACCCCCTTTAGGTTAGTTTCTACTAACTGGACTTATCTGACTTATCCAACCTGACTAACCTAACTTGACTTGACTTCCGGTGACTTACATGACTTACCCAAACTAACCAGACTTAACTTATTTCTAACTAACTTATCTGATTAACATGATTTATATGATTTAATTAATTTCTAAATTAATTTTCCCATCACAATAATTCAGAAAAATTTCTAAAAATTCCCTTTGCTTTTTGCCAATTTTTGGGAGTTTGTCCGCTGGAAATTACCCACCCTAAAATTTCTGAAATTTACACATTTCCTAATTTCACCCCCAAATTGCCAACAAATGTAAAAAATTCATTTAAAAATAGTAAAAAAAATTCAATAAAAGTTCTATAAAATTCTAAAAAATTTCCCCTCACCTCCCTTGATCATTTTCCATTTATTCAACCCTAAATAATCACAACTTAAAAAAAATAATAAAAAACCAACAAAAACCAAATCAAACCACCCACTAAGGTGTTGTCTTTGTTGTTTCGCAAGTGGTTTTTCCTTTTCCTTTACTGGATTCACTTCTTTTGGGAGACTCTTCCGTGCACATTTCTGCATTACATACACACCCCTTCCAGGTATTTATTTTATGTGTTTTATTTATTTTCATTTCTCCCTTAATCACAAATTAATTGTTAAAATGAACTCTTTATTCACCCACAGTTTCCACACGCATTCGTGCTCAACACACACATACTTTTTAATTAAAATGAACCAGCCGTTCACTTAGCACGCGCTACGTGCGCTAGAGAGGCACTTTAAATTTTAATTAAAATGAACCAGCCGTCACATGAGCACGCGCTGGCAAAAAAGCGCTCCACATCACCTTAATTTGTAATCAATGAACTTGCATTTAGAGACCCAGTCGGGTATCGAAGTCCGGGATTCGAATTAATGCACCGCTTCACCTAATAATTGGTAATTTAACTTTATAATAAGGAACCGCCATTTTCTTGCTAAGGTTTATCACCTAATAAAAATTCACCCATTCTTAATAATTTATTAAAATCAACCCTTCATTAAATTAATTCCCCCTCACTGCACCTAATTCCCCTTTTTAATGAACCGTTTCGTGGGATAGGTATGCGCAGTCATTAGAGTTGTTTTCCTAGTCCAGTCCTGGTTTATCAACGATGTAGTCTTGATATGTGTCAGATATGGTATTGTTTTGGTTTACTGTCTTTGTTACGGTTACGGGTACGGTATGCAGTTTTTTTCTTTTATTGCCTGATACGGGGTTCTGGGTGTTTGTTTGCTGCATCGCATGAAGCTTTTGGTCGCATTTGTCTCAAGGTCATGTCGAATTTTTTCTAGGTTGTGGTTTGCTTGGGGTTAGTTGGTCGAGTCCCATTTTATTGTTTTGGTTGTTCTCTTATCCTTGGTTTTTTTTTGTCTGTTGCTTTGTAGGCATTCTCCTTGATTGTCTGTGTTTGTGGTGTGTGTGTAACCATCTGAATGGCGCCTTCTCATGCTCCTCCCCCTATCCAGTACGTCCCATTAGTTAGTAGGGATTATTCTTCCCTACTTACTTTTGAGCCTCTCACGAAGGCGGGACTTGCTGCTTTTGTGGCTACTTCTTTTCCCCTGCTTCCAGAGGATCCGTCGTTATGTGATGAGTTTCTGGCCTCTTACAGCAAGAAGACAGGATTAGTCCAAGGAATTTCTATGCCTTTGACACCTCGAGGCTTAGGGAAGGCTCTGTCTCTACCCTCCAAAGGTGAACCTTTTGTGACCACACGTCAGCTTTTCTCTAATGAAGAGATTCTGAAGCTGTTGCAAAAGCAGACAAGGGAAATCCTCGATGTTAAGAAGGTGATAAACTCTTCAGGAGTTTCCTTTTCTATGATTACTGATCCCGTATGGAAGACGATCTGTCAGTTTCTTCAGGACAGGTTTATGCCTGCCAAAACGCCATCCCAGTACTTGTCCAAAGAGCTTTTCACAGCTTCCAGGATTGTGCTGAAAGGAGTTGCTATTGATTGGAGCACTTACCTCCTCACTAAAATGGATCAGCATTTTGTTAAAGTCACCCGGGGTAATGTTACCAATGTCACATATATATTTTTCTTCCTTCTTGACCTATTCAGGTCTACAGAAGACTGTGCCTCCACCTCCTCCATCAGATCCAGTACCTCCTCCTCCACCTTCAAATGAGTCAGAACCCATTGACATAGAGGATGATGATTCTCCACCTCCCCTGGTCATACAGCGCAAACGCTTGAAGAGGGTAGCGGATAAAGCTCCTTCTGTACTTCCTTCAGTACCTATCCTTGCTACCTCTGGCAGTGAACTCCCTGGGTATCTCACTTGTACTAACCTGTTCAGAGCACATCGAGAAGGATCATTGGCCATCTCAGTTCCCTCCCTGAACAATCTAGTCTCAAGAGATGCCATTCCTTTCCTCTGTAAGGATATTCAAAGTTCCATTGAGTTGTCAGTGACAGCCTGTGTTCAACAGCTGTACGCGTCTTTTTATGAAGAGCTCATGCAGTCTAAGGACCAGTTGCATAAGGCAACATCTGAGTTAGCTTCTGCCAAGGATATCCTAGCAGATTTATTTAAGCAAATGGAACAGCAAACCCAACTGGTTGCCACCCAAAGTGATGAGATTTCTTCTTTGAAGACCCAGTTACTAGAGGCTCACTCCCAGGTTACTAGCCTTTCAACAGAGAAGGAGAGGATGTCCAGAGAAGCACAGGAATTCCAAGCTATCTTAGATGACAAACTTTCAGCTTTACAGATTGCTACTGACACAGTGGCCAACCAAGCCTCCCAAATCAAGGAGTTGTAAGATCAGCTTGCAAAGTCCCGCTCTGTTCCTCCAAGTCCTAATGTTCCATTGATTCCTTCTCTTTCACAGCAGGACTTGGCTGCTCTTTAGAGACAGGCTACTTTGTGCCCTCTATTCCAAGATAAAGTGGAAAGATTGCAATCCAGAATGGACTTATTATGGTCTACCTTTGAGTAGTTTCAGGAATCTGTTTTACCATACCATTCTTTCTTTGTCCACTACCACTTACAGAAGTTGGTCTTCTATATGAAGCTTTCCACGATGGATTTACCTCTTCCAGAGGATGGATGGAGTGGGGTTTGGTCTGCTGAGTTGTTGACAGAGGTAGTCAGAATGGTCTTTGAAGATTCTGTCACACCAGACACCATGTTGATGTCATACATGTATCTACGAGGAGACTTGATAATTCCAGATGAGGTGGATATGGCATGGTATGTGGGGGATGTGGTCTTACAGGCTGTTTTGTATGTCAATCATTTGGAGTTGCGCATAGCTGACATGTTTCAAAGTTATTCCTCCAAAGTGGCTGATTGTCATGATATTTCGTGGCATCCCATGATTGATTCAGTGGTCCTAAATCAAAGACAAAACACAGCTCCTACCTCTGCCCAGAGTACTAATCAACTGAGGATGGATCTCTTAGCCTATCTTTCAAAGCATAATCCATTTGATGCTACCTTCTTTGATGCCTATCATAGACGATCTATCTTAGGACCTTCTGTTCCTACCCTCCTCTATTACCAACAAATGGCTCACCACTATGCTATATATTTTTCCCTTTGTCAATTCCACAACTATTTTACCCCTTCTTTTCTAACCTTCATCTTTCCCTCAAATTCCCATTTTTACATACTGTTCCTTTATTGAGGATAGGGTATTTTCCCCTTCTCCGCCCTGTCCTTCTCCCTCCATTAATGTACCCTCCACATTTCCTATTTATCAGTTAACACCGTTTCTTAGTGATTCCCTCCAAATTTCTGCCACTCCTTCTTTAACCTTTTCTTCCTTTTATGATTTTTCCTATCCTTCCCTTCATCCACTTTTCCTTATTCCACTACCCTCTCCTAACACTTCTATATCTCAACCACCTCAGTTGGTTAGTGACTGTGACGGGTTTGATAATCAGATTTCCAGAAGAAGGGGATGGAGTTCGGATGATTCCCTTGCAGGACCTCAGATTAATTGGCCAGTAATTCCAGGAGAATGGACAGCTTCCAGTCAAGCTTATCAGAACTATGTTCATTTTGCCCAGCAGTATTCACAGTCTGCCGATCCCTCAGTGAGATTAACTGCTCACTTTGCTTGGTACCTGGTGTATATGCATAGGCATTCTCATAATGATTCCAAGCCTATTCCAAAGTTGTGCATGAATGTCAATGTGAGCATTGATTCCCAACAGCTGGATATATTGTATTTTCATGCCCTTTGTTTGCCTAGCAGATACTTGGTCCTGTTGGAAAGGATGTGCTGTCTCTAGTTTTTTTCAAAATCCTCCTAAAACCTTTGTAGATGAATCCTTGTCTATGGATCATTTCCGACAACATCAATCTTTTAAGAGGGATCATCTTCATTGATACCTTTCCAATGTATGGTGGAAGCTTTCTAATGAAAATCTTTCTTTTTGAAGGAGTCATTCAGATGGTTGTATTGTGTATTAGTGTTTGTGTTGTGAGTTCATTTATGTCAAACTAGCGTGGTGGTTTTCTATTGGCCTGGATTTCGTGTACGAGCTACATTTTGGAGAATTGTAGTGATGGGGTCGTGGATGGAGAGTTGACGCAGATGTAGATGAAGAAGAAGCAAACTCTTATATCCTTTATAAATTTGTTGTGATTTTTAGTTTGATAAGAGGTGTTGATGTATAAGGGTTTTCCTTTCTTTGTATTTTTATATCAGAACCAGGTTATAAGTTGGGGTCGTGGTGGATGGATTCTTTTTGAAGAGATATTGACGATCAAAGTTGAGTTTTTAACTAAACTTGTATTCCCTTTTTCCTGGGTCGCGAGGACGCTTCCTTATTAAGTGTGGGGATATGTTGAGTGTTGAAATGACTTGTTTTTTGGCTGATTTTTGTTGTTTTTGAGAGCTGAATGGTTGATTTTATGAGATGATTGATTGATTTGGAAGTGGTTTGAGAGTGTTTTGGATGATAATGATTGAGTTTTGGAAGTTCATGATGTTTGTTGGTGGTTCTGTGATGTTCTGATAGGTTCTGATAGGTTCTGTATACCTTCTGTTTTGCTCTGTTTTGGTCTGTTTTGTTCTGATTGTCTTCTGTAAGGAGGGATGGAGTATTGATTGATGAAGATTGAGATATTGTGAAAGTTTATTAAATAGTTTGTGAGATTTTGGAATGATTTGAGAATGAGTTATGAGGTTTTGATGACCTTCTGTAACCTTCTGTAGGTCTTCTGTAGAGCCTCTGTCTCTGTTCTGTTCTGTTCTGTACTGTAGCTGTTCTGGTACTGTTCTGTGACTGTTCTGTATGCTTCTGTATGTGTTCTGATGGATGAGAGTGTAGCTTGGGAAAATTTTTCTAGCCTTGGAAGGAGGTGAATACAAGTGCAAAAGAGCTGAAAGAAGTGGAAGAAGTAGCTGCCAAAGACTCAAGTGAAGACTAGAGTGAAGTGACAGTAGTGAGCTATGAAAGGACACTGTAGTGGCTCTGGTGACTCTTCATATCAGACATACCTCTTGGGAGGGGTATCCACGACCTAAGAAGGATTATTGAGAGTGATTTTAGAGAGATTGTAGTGAGGATATGATGTATTATTGATGGAGAGAGAGAGAGAGAGAGTCAGAGATAGCCAATTCTACTCAAACAGAGTGATTGTATATGAGAGATTGAGAGAGAAGACTATGAAGATATTGAAGATGAATACTATATGATGTATTTTCATTCAAAGATGGTGTATTCCTTTGCTTTCTTTGTTCTATTGATGGATTTTGTGAAGATATTGAAGAATATGGTTGATTCTATTAAAAACCGTGGGAGATCTATATGATGCTGCATGAAGATTTGTTGTGCCTGGTGTTCTTTTCTTCATTGTGATCATATGAAACATGATAAACAAGCTTGTTGATGTTACAAGATAGATTTTCTTGCAAGAGAATTCCCTTTTCCTTGGTGTTTCTCTCGGGGCTCCAAATGTGCGTCTAAAATCGCGTGTAGAATGCATGGCTACGATTCTGTGCAGCGCGTGTATCATCGCATGTGCATTGCAGAGCACACGCGCTGTAAGACGCTCTCTTAGACGCACTGAGAGGAGACAATTTTTGCGCGTCTATGTCCGCGTCTACATTGAGATGTAGATGCGCTAGCAGACGCGCTTGGTCGGCCGATTTTGGGCCGAGGACAGCCATTGACGATTTACATAATGCAATACATTATAATGGAATCACAAATGAGCAATACATAGATAGAGCAGAGAGAGGAACAAACACAGAGAGAGAGAGAGAGAGAGAGAGAGAGACTCACCTTGGGTGTTTGGTGTGGCAGGTGGTGGCGCTTCTCCTTCTCCTTCTTCCTCTCCTTGGTAAGTTACCCTCCCTTGATGCTTGTTTACTTGCTTGCTGCTTCTTCTTGTTCTGCTCTTTCTTGTTCTCTCTTTCTTCCTCTCCTTGGCTTTCCTTTTTCCCTTCTTGTGTGTTTGAAATGAAAGAAGAGGTAAGTCATGAGGAAGTGAGGCATGAAGAGACTAGGTGAGGCATGAAGAGACTGCATGTCGGCTAAACTCAAGCTTCAGAACCGCAAAAAACGCAGGAAAGGAAAGGCACAGTTTGAAAAGAAATGATTTAAATATGGTTTGAATTTTGATGTGTGCGTCTATTTTCGCGTGTATATGTGCGTCTGTTTTTCAGATAGACGCGACTATAGACACGAATATAGACGCGATTGTAGACGCGAAAATAGACGTGGATTTAGAGGCGCATTTGGGATTTATCATGATGTTTTGTTTTTAAGATAAGTTTAGGGTTTTGTTTTGTTTTTATCATGATTTATCATCGATTTCTTCCTATTGACCATCCCAAATATGTTCTCCCTACTAATGGAATGACTCCACAATCTCTAACCATTCGAGATTGGAAGGAGAGATGGATTAATGCCGACAGCCACCCTCCACATGGCATGAGTCGGTAAGAAGTGCATTTCTCTCGATTGACTTTAAAGTATTTAGCATGATGAATTGTTTACATAATATATTGTTTGTTTGTTAGGTTCTCTATATTCTTTCGTCTTCCATACTGGACTGAACTCAAGCTCAATCACCTGTTGGACCCCATGCACATATTAAAAAATGTTGTATCTACATTATGGGATCACTTGATAGGGGCTCGCTATTCACTTAATGTAAGGGAGGATTTACGTAACATTGGTTGCATGAGACGAGCCTGGCCATGCATTGGACCCAGAGGAAAGATTGAGCTACCCCATGCACCTTGGATATTGTCAAAGAACGAGGAAAAAATTGTGAAGGAACAAATATATAGCTTTCGAATACCCACAGGATGTATGAGATGTCTCAAGGGAGCCTTCATAAAGAAAAAGAAAAGAGGTGTGGAGCAACTATCTGGTTTGAAGTCCCATGATTGGCACAAAATGATTCAAGTAAGGGTATCTCTAACCATGAATATAGTAATTAGTGGCGTAACTATGTGTAAACTTTGGGATATGATGACTTTTTCCTCTACTGACAATTTGCATCTATGAATATTGTTTACATTCAGTTCGTACTTCCTGCATGTGATACATATACACAATATAATAAGTACTTAAGTTTTTGCTTTTGTTTTTCAAATATAGGTTGTGTATCATCCAATGGTAAACAATAACCGATGGTGGTATGTCATCCCTATATCTAATCATTCAAAACCAATATATGGTAATATTACCGACACGGAGATAGCAGATGACAATCCAATAAATAATGATGATGTGCATGATGACACCATAATGGATGATATGCGTGATATAGTACAAGATGAACCTTGCGATGATGTTCAAGGAAACGCAGAAGAAGACAATAATGTGATTGTCGATGATATTGATGAAGTTATTGAGCAATATAGCAACACATCTGATAGTGGGATAGACTTATTTGTTTCGTTACCTTTTGGTAACATAGACCTAGAAGTAGATAGTTTAGCAAGGGCTGATCTCATTGAAGATGAGATGGATCATTCACTGTAACATACTTAATTTGCTTATTGATTCAATATATGTGTATTTCTAATTCTATGCTTTTTGTCATGCGCACACGTGCATATTCAAGAATCAATAGTCAATTTTAAAGCAAGCATTGAATTTTTCATAATAAAAAGGAAGTATCTTTTATCATCTTCAAGTACATAGAGAAATTACGAGATACATATATTGCAATACTTGCTACTAATTGTAAGGTTTCTGTCGCTTGCCGCTAATTACTTATATCAGGCTTGTCAACTGGAGGAACTGCCATTCATTAGAGAGCAATGAAAAAGTAATTATTAACTCTATTTTTTTAATTCAAAGATTCAACATGTATTCTTAATTCTATGGTTTTTATCATGCGCACATGTGCATGCTCAAGAATCAATTTCAGGTGGTTAAATAATTATTAACTTTAGTTTTTCAATTATGTGAATTGCTAATTTTATGTGGTTAAATAATTGTGCATCTGATAGCACATCTATATTAGCATCTATTTGCGCGGATATATAGACGCAAAATTCGTGTCTATTTACACACACGTTTACACGCATTTATAGAAGCTCTGATAGACGCACCCGACTTTGCGCGTCTAACGTGCGCGTCTATGCCTCGTTTCTGTTGTAGTGCAACAATTAATGATGATGTGCATGATGACACCATAATGGATGATATGCGTGATATAGTACAAGATGAACCTCGCGCGGATGTTCAAGGAAATGCAGAAGAAGACAATAATGTGATTGTCGATGATATTGATGAAGTTATTGAGCAATATAGCAATACATCTGATAGTGGGATAGACTTATTTGTTTCGTTACCTCTTGGTAACATAGACCTAGAAGTAGATAGTTTAGCAAGGGCTGATCTCATTGAAGATGAGATGGATCATTCACTGTAACATACTTAATTTGCTTATTGATTCAATGTGTATTCCTAATTCTATGCTTTTTATCATGCGCACATGTGCATACTCAAGAATCAATAGTCAATTTTAAAGCTAAATTGAATTTTTCATAATAAAATTTATCATCTTCAAGTATGTAGAGAAATTACGGGATACATATTGCAATGCTTGCTACTAATTGTAAGGTTTCTGTCGCTTGCTGCTAATTACTTATATCAGGCTTGTCAACTGGAGGAACTGCCATGCATTAGAGAGCAATGAAAAAGTAATTATTAACTCTATTTTTTTAATTCAATGATTCAATGTGTATTCTTAATTCTATGGTTTTTATCATGCGCACATGTGCATGCTCAAGAATCAATTTCAGGTGGTTAAATAATTATTAACTTTGGTTTTTTAATTATGTGAATTGCTAATTTTAGGTGGTTAAATAATTGTGCATCTGCTTGCGCGTCTATATTAGCGTCTATTTGCGCGGATATATAGATGCAATATGCCTCGTTTCTGCTGTAGTGAAACACCACCAATATCAATGAGAAAATCTACTTAAAGTTTTTTATTATTTCAATAACATTAGTTAATTGTGTTGAAATTTCTTATAAAGTGGTTTAAATCCTATTTTGTACTTTATAACCATCTATTATACAAACATACTCAACAAATACCTCACATTATCTGTCACTTGCATTAAATAACTCATAATTATCTAAGTTGAAGCAAACTCCTTTAGTCTCTACTTTGAAATATATGAAAGCAATGCAACTTGCTCATGACTTAGGATATCACAAACATTTCATAATTGGTAGTGCAGCTAAATATTTTATACAAAATCTACAAAAGTTGTATTTTTTCAATATACATGACGCAACAAGGCAGTGACTCTATATGGACTAATTTTTACTTCCATAGTAAATATATCCCTTACATTAAGGGCTTTTGCATGGCTATGAAATATATGCTTGTTAGAAATTTAAAGTGTTTTATGTAGTTACCTTGGTGTTTTCAAATGCCACAAATATCAATGAGAGAATCTACTTAATATTTTTTATTCTTTCAATAACATTAGTTAATTATGTTCAAATTTCTTATAAAGGGGTTTAAGTCTAATTTTGTACTTTATGTCTTAGCTAATAAATAAGTCTTAATTAATAATAAAATTTATGTCTATTTCTTTGGAAACACAAACCATTGGTCAAAGGTTAAATCTTTGGTCTTAGAAAAATCATAAACTTCTAGCTTGATATATCTTCATTTTATGATATGAAAGTTCATTTAGCTAGTCAAAGTGTGAAGCTAGTTGATTTTGGCCAAAGCCAATATCCATCTTGTCCATATATTGTCAAGATCGATAGAATTTTTGAACAAAGGATATTTATATATCATGCATATACATACAAAAAATACAAATGGGGTGAGTAATTATTTAACATACTTGTGTCTATTGGTTTACACAAAAAAAAGAACTATCACATCATAGGTTATCCAAACTTATTACTATATGGTATTAGATCAAGTTATTAAACCACACCTAATTAGTGGTGACTCTTTTAAGGTCCATGAAACTTATATATGTCACTTTAAATTTATGTTATATCGAAAAGAAAAAACTCATATTATAATATCTTCAAATCCATAACATTATAAATTTTGGCCATCATAATATATTTTCATATAATGTTTAAGGCTCTTATATCCTAAATTCTCTCTAGACTCCTTCAAACCTTTGTATTCTTACATTAAACTTGGAAATTTCCTAGATATATACTAGCTAAGCCTCCTTGATGTTTTCACCACCATACAACATCATATTTTGTTAGTATGCTAGAAAAGATAGAGGTGAAATCCAAATCTCCTAATAGCCACATAGCTTGCATTCATAATTTAAGCTCTCAAGATGTGTGATTTCATATTTGTAACATACAAAGTGCCCTATCAATATAAACATAAACATAGTGCTCTCTTTCATTCACACAAGTAAGACATTCATTAAGTAAAACTTGAAAATTTTCCAAAATCTCTAATATGGTGTTTATGGTAGCTAGAAAAGGTACCCGCTAGAGATACATGTTACATGATAAGAGGATTATAAATAATAAGTCGTAGAAAAGATAAGATAGATAGATAAGGCTTAGTTGGCTTTTGCACACTTACACATGATGAGAGCTTTGAGTTCTCTTCTAATATCCTTGACCTTGATTTAGTGTTTAAATAGTTAGCTACCTCCATCACTTATGATATTACAAGCTACATCTTCTGCAGCATTATACAAGCGTTTATGAATTATGGTCTTAAAGTACTTCATTTTGGCCTTTGCTAGACATTAATAAATAAGCTCATTTCATGTTCTCTCTACCTCTTTCACATAAGACATCTACAAGTAGCCCTAACAATTATGAAATAATGCCTTACATTGTTATCTCTTCTCTTCATCAAATACACACAGACACACACACTCTCTCTCTCAAAACTAAACCGTGAAGTCATATATATTCTCTCATTGGGTTGCTTTATTGATGGAATTCTCTTATAGAATCTCAAATTTTCCCATTGTATTTTTGGGTGACATTCATCAACCTGACAATGAGATTGTCTGAGTATCCAGCTTTTTGGACAATCTCTTAATGAAAATATCCTTTAGGCTATTGAAGTTGTTGCACTCAGCATTGTTTAGGCTACTAAACCAAGTTTGTCTACTAGATAGAGTCCAAAAGCTTTTGTACATTGAGTGAGGTCCATGACGTTGTTTGCCTCACACACTTTCTCAACCTTAGTGAATCCTACTAATAAAAAATACCATACCACTAATCTAACTAATGTTCTTAAATCTTCTAAAACCTAAACTATCTAGAAAAGGAGATCAAATACCTTCTGAGATCTAGCTAAATTTCTTAAATCTTCTAAAACCTAAACTATCTAGCAAAGGAGATCAAATATCTTCTGAAATCCTTGCTTCCTACCCATACCAAGTATTATTTTGGAGACAAAATCCTACTCTATTGCTTGATTTGGAGCGTACAAGAACTTAATCTTAAATTCGTTGTTTGGTCCTATCAATGGAACTAAAATGTCCTTGCTACCACTACTAATCATTGAGACCCTATGAACCACTTATGAAGTCAAGTGTTTCAAGTGAGTGGCTATGGCTACCACTCACATAGTTGGTGCGCAGATCGGTCGCAGATAGCTCACGTGGTGAATCCCGAAAGGTCCCCAAGAACAAAGTACTCTACTTTTTAGCACAAAAACCCATGTAAAAGCAAGCACGACAAGAGGCAAGAGACAAATTGGGTTCAATCTCCCCCATGCCTTGTGTGAGCGCTTCACAAAGCATGTATTTTATGTATATTTCCAATCTTCATGCTCAATAATAGCCCAATTACAAAAATATGACAAGCTTTTAGCTTTTGAGTTTGCTTTCTACCAAAAATAGGAAAATAAAGCTAATGGACGGTGCCCATAGTGTCTGGCACGCCCAATCTCAATGTCCAAATAGAAATAACATATCCAGGCGCATAAGCGCATACAAAATAATAATAAATAATCGATGTCTCTATAGACATAACAAAATATAGGCGTGGCGCCTATCAAAACATAGTCCAAAAGTCGAAAACCCGCTAGACTCCAATGCTTTCCTCCGCCACTGCTGCTATCTCTACACATCAACTGAAGCATTCACAATCGTTAGTAAAATAACACAATTAAACCGACAAAAGTGAATAGCTAGCAGTCTTCAGCTACATAAATAAATCAACTGGTTAGAAATAAATCCTAACCTTAATTTATTACGAGTGCGCACTCTAAACTCATAAACGTTTATTAATTTAATATGCATTTTGCGGAATCACCCGCTATGGAATCACCCATGTACACACTAAATTAATGAAACGCCCGAAAAGGACAGGCGTCCCCATCAACTTCTCGCACAAAGAATCCTCTTTGTGTATGAGCCCCGGTCATCTAAGTTTACGGAATCCACCGTAAAACCTCACGGAATCCACCGTGGAATATGCCTCCTGGCATCATACCCCCGGGGTGGGATAGCAATTGACCTCAATTGCTATTAGCTCAATGTGGAGCTAATAGAGTGGGGAAAGCATTTAGGTCTCTAGCGTGCATCCATTGTGCTTCCTCTACAGGATGGTTCTTAAATTTCACTAGATATCTAGAATACCTTCGGCCAGTTCTAGTGGTCATGTAGTCAGTGTCTATAATGACTTCTGGTTCAAGTATTTCAGTCTCTTCTTCTAGTAAAGGTGGGTTTTCATAGACAGGGTGGATAGGTAATTGGCCTCTAAATGGTCTCAATAAACTAATATGAAATGTATTATGAATTTTCCAATGAGATGGCAGTTCTAACTTGAATGCATTGTCATTAATCTTATAAATAATTCTAAATGGTCCGTAGAATCTAGGAGCTAATTTGACAACTGGATGTCTATCTACACTTTGCAGTCTACGCTTTTCTATTCTAAGCCAAACATAATCATCAACTTTGAAATTCATAGCTTGTCTTTTCTTGTTGGCTTGTTTGGTATATGATTGTTGGGCTTTAGCAATCATATCCTTTATCTCATCAAAAATAGTATTATGCATAACAGCAATATCATCAGCAGTCTGTATTCTATTAGACAAAGATGCAACAGGTGTAGATAATCTATATCCATAAATAACTTCAAAAGGTGCTTTCTTTGTAGATGTGTGCGGTGTATTATTGTAAGCAAACTGTAATAAATGTAAATGAGTATCCCAAGTCTGAGGTTTAGAGATAGTGTATGCACGTAAAAGATCTAAAATAGTGCTATTTGTGGCTTCTGTTTGTCCATTCGTTTCTGGATGAAATGCAGATGAGAAATCAATCTTTGTGCCTAGATTTGGAAACAGTGTAATCCAAAAATTATTACAAAATCTAGAATCTCTATCTGAAATAATCACTTTCGGCAATCCATGGTTAGTAAAAACAGTTTTCAAAAATAACTGTGCTGCTTGTGATGCTGTTAAAGTTTTCTTACATGCAATGAAATATCCTTGCTTACTAAATCTATCTACAATTGTCCAAATCATGTCATGGTTAGATTTAGTATTCGGTAAACCAGTAATGAAATCCATAGATGTATGTTCCCAAGGTTTAGATGGAATAGATAAAGGCATTAATAACCCATACTGTTTACCATGATGTCTCTTTATTCTTTGACAAATCAAACATTCAGAAACAAAATTAGATACATCTGCATCCATATGCGGCCAATAAAAATCTTCAGTTAACATGCGTAATGTAGAAATGATACCTCTATGACCTTGATATGGGGGACAATGAATTTCATTCAAAACAAAAGATCGGAATGGAATAGTAACACACAGTCTCTTTTCAAAGAACATGAATCCATCATTATATGACAATGAATCAACAGGAATGAAATTATTTTGAACTAATTTTTGCCAATCAGAATGAAAAGTAATATCCTGGTGATATGTGTCTTTCATAGCAATCAAAGAATCAAAAGATATGATAGAAATGTTATGAATTGCAGGTCTTCTACTCAATGCATCAGCAACTAAATTTTCTTTTCCAGGTTGGTATTGAATGATAGGATGGAAACTTTGAATGAATGAAGCCCATTTGATATGACGGTCAGAAATTTGGGGTTGGCTAAGTAGATGTCTAATGCTTTGCTGGTCGGTCTTTATCATGAATTCTGAACCCATTAAATAATGTTTCCATTGTTTTAATGCTTGTACAACTGCTAAGAGTTCCTTGTCATAAGTGGAATATTTGAGCTCAAAGGGTTTCAGCTTAGAACTAGAATATGCTATTGGATGGTTGTCTTGCATTAGCACGGCTCCTATTCCTGATCCGCTAGCATCGGTCACAACTAAAAAGAATGGTCTGTTAAAGTCAGGCAATTGTAGAACAGGGGCATTGGTTAATGCACGTTTGAGTAAGTCAAAGGATTTCTGCTGGTTTTCAGTCCATTGATAAACAATGCCTTTCTTAAGAAGTTTGGTCAATGGTAAAGCAAGTAATGAGAAATTACGTACAAACTTCCTATAGAAACTAGCAAGACCAAGAAATGAGCGTAGTTCATATACATTTTTAGGAACAGGCCAATGCAATATTGCATCAATTTTCTTAGGATCAACTTTAATTCCTTCTTTTGATACAATATGACCTAGATATTCTATTTCTGTCTTAAAGAATTCACTCTTGTCAGGATTTGCAAACAATTGATTTTCTTTCAGTAATTGAAAAACTAATGATAAATGCTCATAATGCTCTTTTTCACTTTGACTGAACACTAAAATATCATCAAAGAAAACAATCACACAATATTGATATTTTAGAAAAATACGGTTCATCATTCTACTGAAAGTGGCAGGTGCATTAGTTAATCCGAATGGCATAACTAAGAATTCGTAATGGCCAAAATGTGTCCTGAATTCAGTCTTAAATATGTCGGATCTATCTAGCCTCACCTGATGATATCCAAACTTAAGGTCAATTTTACTAAATATAGAAGATCCTTGCAGTTTGTCCATAAGGTTGTCAACTCTAGGTATAGGATACCTATTCTTTACAGTGATCTTGTTTAATGCTCGGTAGTCAATACACATCCGATAAGTATTATTCTTTTTCTTGACTAAGAGCACAGGTGCACCGAATGGAGAACTGCTAGGTCGAATTAAGCTTCTATTTAGTAATTCTTCAACTTGACTCTGGATTTCTTTTTGCTCTATTTGATTGTGCCTATATGGGGCTTTGCAAGGTGGTTGTGTGCCAGGTATTAGGTCAATCTTATGGTCTTCTGGACGTGATGGAGGTAAACCTGGTGGTAGGTCTTCTGCAAAATAGTCCTTAAAATATGCGAGAAATTCCTTATGCTTAGGGTGCATATGAGTTTCTTTTGCGTGCAATTCATTCACCCAAATGAGATATGATTTAGTATTCTTGCGTAGTGCACGTTTTGCTTGAGTATGCGAAAGCAGTGGAAACATATGAGATGCATGCATACCAAATAATGTAATAGATTTTCCTTGAAAATTAATATTCATTGTGTGTGTGGAATAATCTATATTGGGATTATGTTGGTGTCTCCATGGCATTCCTAGAATAATGTCGCTAGACTGTAATGGGACAACTAAGAAATTTCTTCTTTCAATATATGGACCAATTTGAATTTCTAAATCTTGAACTTCTTGTGTGCCATTGTACCTAGTGCCTAAAAATGCAGCTTTGATGCGATAGTGCGTAGGTACAGTATGCAGTTTCAATTCCTTTACCAATTTTGCTGAAATAAAGTCATGGGTACTACCATCATCATGCAAGATAGTTCTTTCTTTTCCATGCACCATACATTTCATAGTCAACAATGAATGTGAAGTAGGCATACCTGGTAAAGTGTCGGAAGTAGTAGTAGGATCATCTTCTTCTTCAGTGAAATCTGGCATATCCTCATGCTCGTCTTCGTCCATAGCTCCAAGGTAGTTGATATGTGCTGATGGCTTCTTTGAATGACAATTTGCTGCGAGATGTCCTGGCTAGTGACACTTGTAGCATACGATGGGCTTGGCTTTGGTGACATTATTTGCAATGGCTGGGAGTCTGGGTATATTTGGATTTGCTTGTGGAATAGGCTTAGGATTTGGATTGACAGTGGATGGTAATGCAGGTGGTTTAGGCCAATTCTTGCGGAAAGATGGTGATGAGAAACGACCTGGATTAAACCTTCTGAAATTGGAATTGAATTGTTTAGATCCATAATTACCGTTTGCTTGGAATGGCTGTGGTCGTCGATCTCTTCTGCGTAACTTATCTTCAGTGTCGTGGGCTAAGGAGATGGCATCTTCAAGGGTAGCAGGCTTGAACATGTTCACTTCAGCGTAGTAATGTCCAAGAAGTCCAGACATATACTTCCGCTTATGCGTCGTCTCTGGTACATCTTCTAGCATGCGTAGCTGTAGGAGTGCATTCCAAAAACGCTCTGTATACTGTGGAATAGGCTCACGATCGCGCTGTTGGAGTAAATCCCATTGCTTGATAGCCTTCTCATGAAATTGCGGTGGTAAGAAATTTTGCATGAACTTCTTCTTGAAATCTTCCCATGTAGCAGGACATTCTATGCTCTTGCGGACTACAGTCCACCAAAGTGATGCTCTGTCTATCAGATGATTAGTAACACACTTGATTTTATCTTTCTCGGGATAAGTTTCCTCATGGAAATAGTCATCAAATTGGCTAATGAATGATAAAACAGTCTTTCCTTCTCTTATGCCATTGAAAGTGCGAAACTTGAAACTTCGTTTACTTATCTTGGATTCCTTGCGAATGGCTTGTGCTTCAAGAGTGGCGTTGATGGTACGGCGAATCAAATCTTCAGCTTGAGGTTCTTCTTTATCAGTTGACGCTCCTTGTAGCTTTGTCAATTGCACTTGCAAAGCTTGCCTAGCTCTTCGCTCTTCTTCCAATTGCAGCATGATTAGATCCAGCTTTTGTTCCATGGTAGGCTCGGGTAGATCGTCTTCAGCCATAGGATCGTCCATATGTGGGGTAGTCATCCTGTAAAACTCAACAAATCTTTCTCACTCAAAATCAGTTAGCGGGATGAGCGTAGCTCAAATTTGGGGTTACAAGGCTATGTATTTTTGGGTATTTTCTTCTTCAATTTTCAGAAATTCTGCAATATTTCTATCTTCGTTTGCTGAAAGTACTTCAACGAACTTGTAGATAGGTAGAACAGCTTGCTGCGAACAACTTTCCAGTTTAGAGTTTTTGCATACGAACAAGTCTTCTATGAGTTTTAAGCACTAGTCAGTTCTGATTTAGTCTGACTTGCAGAGTTGCAGACTTAGCAGACTTGCAGAGTTGTTGACTTGCTGGACTTAAGCTGACTTGCAGAACTTGCAGAACTTGATTACTGTCGACTTGCGGAACTTGACTTTAGGAGTGCGAGACCCGGAGTATATCGACTTCTCTGCCCTGTGTAACTTGCAAAGTATTGTGTGACTTAAGCTTAATAGCTTAAGCTATGGAAGGAGGAAGTAATGGGCAGCAACGACGTCAATTTTCGTGGGGGGGGCCGTTTTTGCCTGCGCGGATTTTTCGAGGGTACTTCCTGATATCACGACTCAAATTCGTGGAGTTTGAAGCCTTTTTAAAGCTTCTAAGCTTAAGATTAAGCTTTAATAGAATAATTAAGTTGGATTTGAGAAGAGCTTATCTCTGTAACTCCACGACTTGATGATGGAAGTGTTTGAGTGGTCCTCCGCCTGCAGAGCCTGGTCCTTCGCGATCTGACAGTGGAAACAGGGGTTCTTGATCGCCAGAAGTCTGTCTGTATCGACGGTTCGCGACGAGGTTGACTGTAGAGGCCGTTTGTTCCTGGAGCTCCGCCTTCGCCCGAGATTGGTAGCGATTGGAAGCTCTTGATCTCTGCTCCGCTCTGATACCACTGGTGCGCAGATCAGTCGCAGATAGCTCACGTGGTGAATCCCGAAAGGTCCCCAAGAACAAAGTACTCTACTTTTTAGCACAAAAACCCATGTAAAAGCAAGCACGACAAGAGGCAAGAGACAAATTGGGTTCAATCTCCCCCATGCCTTGTGTGAGCGCTTCACAAAGCATGTATTTTATGTATATTTCCAATCTTCATGCTCAATAATAGCCCAATTACAAAAATATGACAAGCTTTTAGCTTTTGAGTTTGCTTTCTACCAAAAATAGGAAAATAAAGCTAATGGACGGTGCCCATAGTGTCTGGCACGCCCAATCTCAATGTCCAAATAGAAATAACATATCCAGGCGCATAAGCGCATACAAAATAATAATAAATAATCGATGTCTCTATAGACATAACAAAATATAGGCGTGGCGCCTATCAAAACATAGTCCAAAAGTCGAAAACCCGCTAGACTCCAATGCTTTCCTCCGCCACTGCTGCTATCTCTACACATCAACTGAAGCATTCACAATTGTTAGTAAAATAACACAATTAAATCGACAAAAGTGAATACCTAGCAGTCTTCAGCTACATAAATAAATCAACTGGTTAGAAATAAATCCTAACCTTAATTTATTACGAGTGCGCACTCTAAACTCATAAACGTTTATTAATTTAATATGCATTTTGCGGAATCACCCGCTATGGAATCACCCATGTACACACTAAATTAATGAAACGCTCGAAAAGGACAGGCGTCCCCATCAACTTCTCGCACAAAGAATCCTCTTTGTGTATGAGCCCCGGTCATCTAAGTTTACGGAATCCACCGTAAAACCTCACGGAATCCACTGTGGAATATGCCTCCTGGCATCAATAGTTGTGCATGCTCTCACATGAGGATGTAGGGAGCTTGCTATTGAATCCAATCCTTATAGTCCTCTTTCTTAGATCCTTTGATGGTTCCACGATTCATGGCATTAATTGAAGCAAGCTCCGTCTCCATGCTCCAAGCTCCAAGCTCCATAGCCGTATGTGTGAGAAAAGACAATAGAAGGAGGAGAAGATGAGATGAGGAGAAGAAGAGCTTGTCCATAGTCCCTCACACTCACACACTCACACACTCTCCCTCTCCCTCTCTCACACTCCCTCTCTCCCTCATAAGAAACTCATGGATCTACGCATCAAGGAGGGCACTTCTATGTCAACTCACTTAAGTGAGTTTCATTCCATTATCAATCATTTGTCTTCATAGGAGATTGAATTCAAGGGTGCTCTTCTTCCCTTGTTCCTCTTAGTTACACTACTTGAATCATGGGACAACTTTTGTACTAATATGTACGCCAACATACCTACCGATGGGTTATAGTTGTAGGATGGGTTATAGTTGGTGCACTCTTGACTAAAGATATTAACAAAAACAATGATGGTGCTTCTTGCACCTCCCATTCTTGGAGAGTTAGAGGCAATAATGGTAGGAGCGGTAATGATCTCCATGGGAGAGACTCTCAACAGTCTCCCTCTTAATCACATGGACAATCTCATAGTAAGTCTTATGAGCGAGACTGTCAGTACTCTCGCTCTTAGTCATGTGGAAAATCTTGCAATAAGTCTCATGGCTGTAAGTTCTCATTGACTTCTTATTATTATGGGAAAGCAAGGCAAATTGGGCCACAATTCCATAAGATGCGTGAGGATAAGAGCATAAAAAGGGCAATGGGAAAGTATATGATAAAAATTATGATTGTGACATTGTCCCTAGTAAGTCAAGCATTAAGATTGAAGAGATTAATGTTGTATATACTAATTTTGATGATGATTTCATACTTGTCACTTCTTCTCTTGATACCTCATCGAGCTGATTGATGCTTTATTATAGCATACTTAGTGTTAACTATAATAGATTTATGGGTTTCCTTTCATATGACTCCTCATAGAGAGTGGTTTCACTCTTATCATAGTTTGACTGGATCTGTTAGTTTGAGTAATGGCCAAGCACTCAAGATAGTTGGTATTGGTGATGTCTAGCTGCAATTTGGTTTAAGTTGCATGTTTACTCTTCATGATGTACATCATGTACTAGCTTTCACAAAGAGCCTTATCTCTACTGGCACTTTAGATGATGTAGGCTATGCAAATTCTTTTGGTGATTCCTCATGTAAGATTAATCATAGGAATTTCATCATTGTATATGATACACTATTTATCCCTTGATTGTATTATGAGGTGTCCGCCAAGTGCATTCCAAGGTACACCTTTTTGTAGTCCATTAATAGGTTTTTCAAATTATGCCGCTCAGCACTCCCTTGGAACGTCATAGGGTTTTCCACTTATACCCCACTGATTCTACATTTGCAACGGAAGTGTTCTGGCCAAACCCACTAGGATCGACCTAAAATTAGATAGGTATCCTAACAACCAACTAGCATTAGTAATTTCTACTTCCCACTTCTACACAATTACTTGATCTAAGGTGGACTTGCCATTGCACTTGGTTAAAAAATAATGGGAGACGCAGAGGAGTGTGGTACGTCAACCCCATTCCGGTCCCCTAGAACAATTCAAGTCGGTTATACCTAATGACTAGTTGGTCAATTTATCTTCTTCCTATTTCTATTGCCGATTTAGAAAAGCTCCTAGCTAATTGGGACCACCCTACTATTGGACGGACCCATCGCGGGTTATGCCCACCCACTTTCCTTTGATGACGAAATCATTTTTAGTTTTTTTAACTACCTACAACACATTTATTGGAACATATACAAGTTCCTTCACATAATTTATCTCATGGACACACATACAATTCAAATAATCCTTGAATAAAACAAACTTCTTTATTATATTGGAAGCTTATTACAATTTCTATCTTTCTGACCCTCCCTAAGATACACAGAATTCCACAAGGGTATTTTGCCCACCTAGATTCCACCCTTATAACTAGTATTTAGGGTTCTAGGATCCCATCCTGGGTCACGAGGGGCTCGTCAGATTCTAGGAACAATGTAGGATTTATTGCTAGATCCCCCCTAGCACCCACATTTCCTACTTCCCGAGACTATCCCTATGCACAAACCTTTCGCCTATGGAGCTAGTCTAAGCCTCTTTCAACATTAAAAATTTTGCTTAAAGAAATATATTATGCCAATAACTAAATGAGATGACTTATAGATCCTTTAAATAGAGTTTCACTTTTTAAGTGTTAATCAATACTTAACCTTATCGCTTTTGATAATAATTATATCGAGTTATTTTACTAATCTCGAGTGTGCATAAAGTAAAGTGTACAATAATCTCTTGCAACTATTTCCATCATGATTCTACGATTTAGATTCTCAACTAATCTAACTAAAATTTGTAAAAATTACACGGTGCACCGAATAGAATTTGAGAAAGTGATAGAGAGTACACAAGAGATAAGAGGAGAATTTTTTTTAACAAAAAATCTTTAGCTCCAAATAGCTGATACAAAGATGGCTCTATCCCACCGGTGTGCTTTCACTCTGATGCTTAGATGGCGATTTGGATAGAAGATAGGTGAAGAGCTTAAGGCTAGCTAGAACAACTTTGATTGGGTGAAAGATAGATGATAGATGCATATGGCTGTGAAGGGGTTTAGGTTTTATAGCCCGTGAAGGCAGTTAGGTCAGCCTGATCGACCTACCATAAAGAGTCTCAATTAATCTAACTACAAATTGTAATAATTACACTATATAGCGAGAAGAAAATCTGAGAAAGAGATAGAGACTACACAACAGATAAGAGGTTTAAAAAATAAATAAAAAATATTTAGCTCCAAAAAATTGATACAAAGATGGCTCTATCCACCCATGTGCTTCCAGTGTGAAGCTTAGATGGCAATCTAAACAGAAGATAGGTGAAGAGCTTAAGGCTAGCTAGAACAACTCTCACTGGGTGAAAGATAGATGATGGATGGTTGTGAAGGTATTTAGCTTTTAGAGCCCGTGAAGTCAGTTCGGTCAGCCTGAATGACCTACCATATGAGCCTCCACTAATTGGCAAGGAAATATTCTAGGGAATATTATCTTTAGCATTGGGCTAGGGGCACTATCCCCGGACCCCAAAATAGGGGCTGCTGATAACTCCCTTACCCTGCACCTCAATGCAATGTGCCTTGAGTTGCTAGTGGCTTAGCTACTCCGTCTAACCCAAAGATTAGACCCACAAAGGGTCACCTTTTAGCCATCCGATCACGTACAACTCATCTTACATACAAGTCCCGACTCAACCAATATCCGGGCTTACATATGGCTCCTCCTCATAATGGGGGCCTTACAACTTTGAGCACCATGTTTGATGCAAAGACTAAAATTTATTTTTTAATAGAAATTTGGCATAAATCTTATTATTTGATGTGGCGAAATAATACCCTAGTAGTGAGTAGCCTAGTTTGGCATAACCACATTGGGAATTTCATCTTTGCTAACACTCGCATTCGCCACACCCGATGTTTTGTTGGTGGCAACTGGACAACCTCACACACTCTCGTATCTTTGGCAATATCCATTCCTTGACCGGTTGCGATGGTTTCCATTATCATTGCACCTCGTTGCTTTTGAGCCATCATTCGCAAGTGGATTTCGAGGGATAAAGAAGAATGAATGAATTCAAGATGGGAGAGTGTAAGAGAAGGTGGCTAGTTGAAGACCGAGATAGGGGGATTGAGCTAACTCTTTCCCTCTCGCAGCCTCTTGGGGTAACTCCTCTCTCTGTCACACACACACACACACACACTCTCTCTCTCTCTCTTTATAGCTCCGTCTTACAGCCACTTGGAGGGATATCCTTCTACCTCCCTCTCTCTACCTTTCCCTCGCAGCCTCTCCGGGTCTCCTTATGCTTTTCTAAACTACTCCCCATGCTTCTTATTTATAGTTGAGTTATACAAAAAGGATTGTGGTGGTTAGGAAGAAGAAGAGCTCTCTATGGAGGGGATCTTGGCAAAATCAGTAATCTGATTGCTCAAATCACAAATATGATGGTTCTGTTGGCTCCGAAAGGGGGTAAAACCTCAAGACAGTTGATTAGAAATCTTCTAGATCACTCCTTATTTTCCATGTTCAAAATGTTGTTTTGCTGCCTTTAAACTGCGATCGTGACATGTGTGATTTCGCTAATCCTTGTTTTTTTCATTAAATCTCCAAAACTAGCTGAAAAAAATCATTTGCTTTTTTACACGACATCCTGTTCTAGACATTTTCATAGCTTTTTAGGATATTTTTAAAAAAAAATTCCACACTATAAAAAATATAGTAGTTTTGTCCAAAAATCTAATATTTTTAGACTATCCATACTATACACATTAACATTAGTGACTAATATGGTTGATAACTCTCGTTCATGTGGTAACTTTTGTGATGAGTGGCTACAGTCCTTGTCAATCCAAAAAATATATCAGGTTACGATCCTCGATCTTTTTAATTAAATAAAAATTGTTAGTTATTAATGTTAGTTAACTTTTACTTTAGTTAGTAACCTTACTAACTTATTTATTGACTAACTAACTTTTGATTGTGTGGAAGTATTACATTCTTCTTCCCTTAGAGAGATCAAGATGTCCTCATCTTGAGAGAAACCATGGGTATTTTTTATGAAGATCATTCTCATCCATCCATGTAGCATCTTCTTCAAGATAATCCTTCCACTGGACAAGGTATTCTCTAAGGGTTCTACTTCTCAATTTTCTCTCACTTACATCAATTACTCTATCAAGTTGTAGCTCAAGGACTCATTGGTTAGCTATTACAACTTGTTGATCATCAAGGATATGGTTCGAGTTAGCTACATATGCTTTCAATAAGCTAACATGAAATACATTGTGGATTTTTATATTCTCAAGGAGTTGTATCTTATAAGCACTTGGCCCACAATATCTTAGACTTAGCTTCTTAAATTTTCCTAAATACAAAAAACTCTTCTTTGGACGGACATAGATGAAGGCCATGTCTCCCTCTTTGAAGATTCATTCTTGCCTTTTTAAATCAGCATATGCCTTTTGTCGGTCCTTGGCAACTAGAATATCCTGTGTGATAATCTTGATTTGATCATCCATTTCTTCTAACATTTTTCTTGAAGCTTCTACCCTTAGAGTAGGATTGAAAAAATTAAGTGGCATACGACAATCTTGACCATATAATGCCTGAAATGGAGTCATTTGAATACTTTGATGATAGGATGCATTATAAGCAAATTCCATTAAGGATAGATACTAAATCCATATTTTAGGTTCCTTGCTACAATATAGCATGCAAAATATCCTCAATCAGTTGATTAACTTGTTTTGTCTGCCCAACCATCAGTTTATGGATGATAAGCAGTACTATTCAAATGGCTTCAAATAAACTCTTCCAAAAATGTGATGTGAAAAGAGAATCCCAATCAATGATGATCCTTTTAGGTAACCAATATAACCTAAAAATCTCTTTTATAAAAATTCTTGCAATACCTAAAGCTTTGTTATTGGTTTTTACTGAAATAAGATTAGCGACCTTTATTAGCATGTCCACTATTACCATTATTGAGTTATATCTTCCTTGTACATAAGGTAACCCAGCTACAAAGTCCATTCTCATAAACTCCCATTTCATTTGGGGAATGTCAAGTGGCTCGAGTTTTTCTGGTAACTTGACATGTTCAGATTTTACCCTTTGGTAATTTAGACATTGAGTAACATACTTAAGTACATTGCCCTTGAGTCTTTGCCCTAGTAATAGCTTTTCATGATAGCATTAAGAGTTTTTTCATACCCCATGTGTCCTAAAAAAGGAGAGTCATGTGCTTCCCAAAGTATCCTTCTCTTGAGAGTCTTACTTGAAGGAATTCATAGTCTCATTCTGAAATAAATAAGTCCTTCATCTTCATCTGTAGAGAATCCTTGATACTTGGTCTTGAGTTTGGAATCTTGTTTCTTATTGTGAACTTCCCAAAAGAATTGTTGATAGGCCGGGTCCTTATTTGCTTCATCCTTAGTCAACTCAATGATAGGATTAGTTGGCATTGATACCATTGTAGTCACAGTTTCTACCCTAGATGGTTCTTCAACGATAAGAGCATTAAGGAAGGCCTTATGACTAAGGGCATCTACTGCTACATTTTTTTTACCAGGTCCAAACTTAACTTTAAAGTCATACTCCTATAGAATTTCGATCCACTGTCGTTGCCTCATATTAAGATCAGGTTGAGTAAAAATCCACTTAAGGCTTTTATGATCCGTGACTAAGGAAAACTTATTTCCAAGAAAGTAATGTCTCCATAATGTGAGAGCATGAATCACAACTAACAACTCTAGGTCATCATGAGTAGCATATCTCTTTTCATGGGCTTTCAATTTTCTTGAAGAGTAAGCTATAGGATGACCTTTCTGCATTAGTACACATCCCAATGCAAGAGAGATGGCATCTTTGACAACTTCAAATTCCTTGCTTAATTTAGGTAGCCTTAAGATAGGAGCAATTACCAAACTATGCTTTAGTTGCTCAAAGATAGACTATTCAATTAGCGTCTAGTTAATGGAAACTTGCGTTTTGAGTAGGTCTGTAAGAGGTGTTGCAATTTGGGCATAGTTTTTGATGAATATCCTATACCATCCTATTGAATCTAGAAAAAGTCTCACTTCCTTGATAGTGGATGGGGGTGGATAATCTTGAACATATTTGACCTTGGTAGGATCTACTAATATATCTTCATCAGACACTATGAATCCCAATTATTCAATCTTCCTTTTGAATAAGACACACTTCTTTTTCTTGGCATACAGCTTATGTGTTCTCATTGTCTCTAGGACAATGCGATGATGTGGTTCATGATCTTCTTCCTCATAATAAGTTAGGGCATCATCAAAGAATACAAGAAAAAAATCATCAAGATGAGGCCTGAAAATGTCCTGCATTAGCCTTTTGAAGATAGCTGGAGCATTTGTCAGCCCAAATGACATCTCAATGAATTCAAAATGACTGTATCTTGTGTTAAAGGTGGTATTTGGAATATCTTCATTCTTGACTCTGATCTAGTAATATCCTAACCAAAGATCAATCTTAGAAAAGATCCTTGACCCTTGTAGACAATCAAGAAGCTCATCTATCCTCAAGATTGGGCACTTATTCTTTACAGTTACCTCGTTTAGTCATCGGTAATCCATACAAAGATGGAGAGTTTCATCTTTCTTATTTTGAAATAATATTAGGGCTCCCCATGGTGAACTACTTGGCCAAATATACCCTTTTTCTATAGTTGTTTGAGTTGCTCTTTTAGTTCAATGGCGTCATGAATAGATATTTTGTAAGGTCTCTTTGCCAATGGAGCAGCTTCTAGAACAAGTTTGATCTCATGAACTTTCTAGAGGTAACTAAATTAGCTCTTTAGAAAATATGTCAGTGTACTCGTTTAACTATGATGGTTCTTCGTTTGTCTGACTATCTTGATTTACCTTGTTAAGCTTGATCAAGTAAACAGGTAATCCCTTCTTCAAGCCGTTCACAATTCAAGAAGGTTTTGCTAATTGAACTTTAGGCTTTCTTGTCGTTTCACCTTGTGTAGTTGCTATTTCACTGTTCAAATCCTGAAATGTGACTTGACCTTTTCCACAATGGATATGAGTATCATTGGGAATCAGCTAATCCATTCCTAGTAAACATTCATTAGCTCCTAAGTTCATTACTCTGAACCTCATACTTGAAAGGTTTTCTTGACAGTTTGCTATGTAGAAAGTACTTTCTTTCCATTTGCTAATTCCATAAGTAATTTTGATTTACTATATCTATTCCTAACTTTTTAGCACACTTGGGAGAAATAAGTGATGTGTGTACTTCCAAAGTCAATCAAAACTTTAAATGATTTACCTCGGTGACTAGCTCATGTTTGTATTACTGAATATTGATGATTTTTTGTGGAATGTAGCATGAAAAATTACTCTTTCAATATCTTCTTTGATAGTAAGGCCTTCCTCCCTATTAGTCTCTTTTAGAAAAACTGAAATTTAAGAGGTTTCAATGGAAAATTAGAGTTCCATTATTTCTCTGATTGATAAAGTATTAATCAATCTTTATTACAATGGGCAAACAAGGGAATCAAATGAGAAGAAATACATTATTCAAATAGCTCACAACTCATCTTATTTTCTTCCAGAAAAGGATTTCCTAGTACATCTAAGCATGACACTTTGATACATCCTTTATGAAGTAACTTGGATTCAGAGAGTAGATATCTAGGTAGAAGGAAACTTGTCTTAGGTTGTGTTTTTAAAAAATATTTTTCTTATGCTTACGTCGTATTCTATACTAATTGCACTCTGATACCAACTCTGAGGTGCCCACCCTTTGTAGTCCATCAGTAGGTTTTCCAAATGATGTCGCCCAACGCTCCCTTGGAACATCATGGGGTTTGTCACTTAGACCTCACCAAGTCTACATTTGCAACAAAAGTATTCCGGCCGAACCCACTAGGATTGACTTGAATTTTCGGGTCCCTAATATTAAACGGGTCTCCTAACAGCCAGTTAGCATCAATAATTTCGAGTTCCCACTTCTATATGATTACTTGATCTAAAGTAGACTTGCCATTGCACTTGGTTCAAAGAGAATGGGAGACAGAGTGGAGTGCGGTATATCAATCCTCCTACCCATAAGTCAAAATCCCATTGCCGATTTAGAAAAGCTCTCAGCTAACCAGGGCCACCCTACCATTGGATGGACCCATCGGGGGTTACGCATTTTTAGTATTTTTAATTACCTACAACACATTTATTGGAACATATACAACCAACTTCCTTAATTAGTCCATTAAATCACATGTTCCTTCACATAATTTATCTCATGGACATGCATACAATTCAAAAAATCCTTGGATAAAACAAACTTCTTTATTATTTTGGAAGCTTATTACAATTTTCATCTTTCCAACCATGTGAAAGATACAAAAAATTCCACAAGGGTATTCTTTCCACCAAGATTCCACCCTTGTAACTAGTATTTAGGGTTCCACGATCCCATCCTTCGTCACGAAGGGGCTCATCAGATTCTAGGAACAATGTAGGATTTACGACCAGAGCACCCCCTAGCACCCACATTTCCTACTACCCGAGACTATCCCTATGAACAGACCTTTGACTATGAAGCCAGTTTAAGCCTCTCAAAGTAATAATCATGACCCCCTTAGAGTAGAATGTCATAGCTATCTGGGGGTAGCCTAGTGTGACCTTTCCTTTTATCCTGTTTGTCAATGTTCTTAATCAAAGATCTAGATTCTGGCAAAAACAAACAGTCCTTTCAAATGTATATCAAATGATGCAATGACAATCACACAATCATGCAATTCATAGCTTCCATATCCAAGGTAGACGTTATCCTAAAGTAACCTTATATTCTATTGAGGATTTTTCTTCCCATAAAGAAGTGTTGAGTATATCTCTTACAACATGCTAAGCAAGGCATGAATTTCCCATTGGGCTATCTTACCCAACATAAGTGAAATTTCTTAAAGAAATATATTGTGCTAATAACTTAATGAGATGACTTACAGGTCCTTTAAATAGAGTTTCACTTTTTAAGCGCTAGTCAATACTTAACCTTATCGCATTTGACAATAATTATATCGAGTTATTTTACTAATATTGAGCATGCATAAAGTCAAATGTGCAATAACCTCTTGCAACTATTTCCATCATGATTCTATGATTTAGAGACTCAATTAGTATAACTATAAATCATAGCGATTAATGGTTTATGCATGTACTAGTATGCTTTCTAGATGAAACTATCAATTTGTGTAAGTGTAAAATATAGAAGCTAATATTATAAGTAATTAATTATTATACGAATGCTATCCACAATCTAACAAGTAGCTCTTGTATCATTTGATGCAAAGGCTAACATTTATTTTTTTGTTGAAATTTGATATAAACCTTATTATTTTATGTGGCAAAATAATAGCCTAGTAGTGAATAACTTGGTTTGGGACGACATCATTGGAAATTTCATCTTTGCTCATGCTCATCTTTGCCACGCCTGATGTTCCATTGATAGTAGCAACTCTGACAACCTTGCGCACTCCCATATCTCTGGAAATATCCATTTCTTGACCAGTTGCGGTGGTTCCCATGGTCATTCCACCTCATCGCTTTGGAGTCATCCTTCACAAGTGGATTCAAGAGATAAAGAAGGAGGAATGAATTCGAGATGGGAGAGCATAAAAGAAGATGGGTTAGTCGAAGACTGAGGCAGGGGAGATTGAGCTAACTCTCTCTTTCGCAGCCTCTCAAGGTAACTTCTCTCTCTCTCTCTCTCTCTCTCTCTTGATAGCTCCATCTTGCAGCCTCTTAGAGGCATATCCTTCTACCTCCCTCTCTCTACCTTTCTCACACACCTTGTCGGGGTCTCCTTGTATTCTTCTAAATTGCTCCCTATGCCTCTTATTTATAATAACTGAATTAGAGAAGAAGGGTTGTGGTGGATGAGAAGAAGAGATCTTTATGAAGGGTATGTTGGCAAAATTAACGATCTAATACTCAAATCACAATTCTGATGGTTCCATTGGCTTCGAAAGGGCGGTAAAAGCTCATGACACTTGGTCAGAAATCTTTTAGATCACTCCTTCTTCTCCCTATTCAAAGTGCTATTTTGCTGTCTGTAAACGCAATCCCGATGTGCGCAATTTCGCCAATCCTTCTTCTTTTCATTAAATCTCCAAAACTAGTTGAAAAAAATCACTTTTTTTTACATGACATCCTGTTCTAGAATTTTCCATAGCTTTTTAGAATATTTACAAAAACATAATCCATAATATAAAAAATATATTAGTTTTGTTCAAAAATCTAATATTTTTGGACTATCCATACTATTGACATTATTAACATGACTAATATGGCTCATAAATCTCATTCACGTGGTAACTTACATAATGGGTGGCCACACTCCCTATCAATCTAGGAAAAATATCAGGTTATGATCCTCGACTTTTTCATTAAATAAAAATTGTTAGTTATTAATGTTAGCTAGTTTTACTTTAGTTAGCCTTTAGTTAGTAACCTTACTAACTTATTAATTGACTAACTAACTTTTGAACTAATCAACTAACTTTTAATTGCGTGGAAGTATTAGATGTATCTCAATCAACTGACCATATTTTGACAATGGATGCCATTCCATAGGTATCTATTTGGTATTGTCACCTTGGATACATATCCTTGAAAGGAATGAAAATGCTTACATGTTTACAGTATCTTCTGCCCCTTGACTATAAGTGCTTTGAGTTTTGTGATCATTGTTTATATGGCAAACATACATGTAATTTGCATAAAATGTGTGCTATGACACGCTTGGGTGAGCCATTGGCTCTTGTTCATTTGGATATATGTGGTCCCATGCCTTGCAAGTCGTTAGGTGGCGAGAGGGATGTTAAGTGCTAGTTGACTACCCTATACACTCCACTCTAGAATGGTATAGTTGGTGCATGAATGTGATGATTCATGAGCGAGTTTGTAGTATGCTTAACGAGGTAGGCTTACCACAATATATATGGACTGAGGTAGTTAGTACTGCCATATACTTGATAAATCAGTCCCCATGTACTGCTCTTGACTACCAAGTTTTAGATGAGGTATGATTTGGAAATATCCCTCATACGATCATTTACGTGTCCTTGATTGTGAGGCTTTCTACCATGTACCCAAGGACAAGTGCAATAAGTTGGATCCTAAGTCTAGGAAATGCATCTTTCTTGATTAAGAAGATGTAGGTGAGATGGGCTATTGCCTATGGGATCTGTAGGCATGGAAGGTTATTTGTAGTCACCATGATATTGTTTTCCATGAGGAGATAATGCATAAGTAGTCTGAGCTTGTTGTTGAGGCATATATGGTGACGTTCCAGGATGAGCCTCATATTGTTGTATAGCTAGCTAGACAGCCTACATTAATATTTGACGCCCCCAAGCCCCAGGTCCCTGATACTCCACAAGATGTATAGGCCATGCAATCAGAGTATGACTCTACAAATAAATCATATGTTGGATTTGATTTCATTATTTGTAGCAAGCATGCTTTGCCATAAAAGTGGGTGTACATGTTGAAAAATACTTTAGATGCCCAAAGCTAGCATACAAGCTAGATTGGTTGCTAAGTATTTTAACTGAGAGCATGATGTGGAATTTGATGAAGTCTTCTCTCTTGTTGTGATGATGACTATCCTATAGATGGTCCTGGCTTTGGTTGCTCAGCTTGACTTAGATATTTATCACATGGATGTCAATATAACTTTTCTTCATGGAAACTTGCATGATGAAATGTACATGGAGTAGTATAAGGGCTTTGTAGAACCTGGTGGGAACAACCTAAAGTGTGCAAATTGAGAAAGAGCATTTATGGCCTTAAGCAAGAACCTAGAGAATGGTACCACAAGTTTGATGCTTTTATGCATTCAAAGGGATATTCCCACAATGTTACGGATTCGTGTTTATACACAAAGAAGGCTTGTGATAGCACCCTTATGATTTTGATTCTCTATGTGGATGATATGTTGATGGGAGTGCTCATGATGAGTTTGATGCCTTGAAATGTTAGCTCATGAAGAGCCGTGAGATGGAGGATATAGGACAGCACTTACATATTCTTGGGATGCGTGTTATGTGCACTCACTCTAAGGATCTCCTCACCTATCCCAGAATGAGTACATTTTGAAGGTCCTTAAGCAACTTCATCTATAGGATGTTAAGCCTATTGGTTGTCCTTTACCTTCTCACATGAAGGTTAGACTGATTGATTGTAATCTGATAAGCAGAAGGCCAAGATAGCGAAGATCTCTTATGCCTCTGTAGTGGGAAGTTTGATACGTGCCATGACAGCCACTCGTCTTGACATAGCATTTGCAATGGGAGTTGTGGTACGCTATAAAGCTCTATTTGGAAAATGCCATTGGGATGTCATCAATGGTATCATGAGGTACTTGAAGAGCACAACAGCTATGTACATACGTTATGATAGCTACGATACAAGAGTCATGGGGTACACTAACTTTGATTATGGAGGACATGTAGATAGTAGGAAGTCCACCTTTGGCTATGTTTTCACTTTTTTTGGAGGTGATGTTTCTTAGATGTCTAGGGTGTAGAAATGCATGTCTCTATCTACTACACAGAGACAATGTATATTGTAACCACCAAGGCTTGCAAGGAGGCTCTCTAGCTAGGTTTTGTGGTGGTAGACCTTGGCATTATTGATGTGGTTTCTACCCTGCATTCGGATTCTATGAGTGCTATTCAATTGGCTAAGAATCTAGTATTCAATGCAAAGATGAAGCACATTGAGGCGTATTACCACTTTATTCGAGAAGTCAATTCGGACAAGACCATTGAGCTTGTCAATATCTCAACAAATCAGAATCCTGTAGATCTACTCACTAAAAGTCTCTCAGTGGAGCATTTTTTCTTCCTTAGAAAGTTGATGGGTGTTGGATGAGATGACGTCTTTCATTATCCCATTATACTTATGTATAATCATACTTTGTTACATTTGTCTTATTCTCTCCTCACTAGGGGAACATTTTCCTTTAAGTGGGCGGCTATTGGGGATAAAGGTCATGTATCTAGTTGCCCATATATTAGTTACACTAAGAGTACCCACATATCCGCACATCTATACACTGCAAGTGGTAGGTGCCCATCGTTATTACTTGATTCTTTATTCTTTTAGTGACATTTGAATAAAGGGAAGGCCGGTCACACATTGTGATTATTGGAGTTTCCACATCTTGTATATCTCTCTCTCTGAGGATCACAAATTAAGATTTTGCCCATGAATTCCGTATTTTGGGCTTCCAAGGATAATCCAAGATAACACTAATAATCTCCCAAAGAGTACTTATAATGCTCTTTCAAGGCAAGAGTAATTAGATGCAATAATTACAAGTGAAAGTAGAGCATGTTCTCTTCATAAACCATAAGAGTAGAAAATGGAACATCAATGAGACAAGAATCAGCCCAAAAAAAGTTTTGGGCTGCATATGACAGTCCAAAATCAGAGTTTAATGTCTCCCAAAGATCTCTTCTTGATAGATAAGAGATTCTACAACAAGTGGTAGGTACATAAGGCATTGTCCTTCTCTTCTTCTTCACAAATACATGTACCTCTTGAACCATACAAGAGGTGCTTTGAAAAATAGAGATTCACCGCATAAAAGAGCAAGCTCGAACCGTTAAGAACATCCCACAAGCCTTGATAATTTAGATCAAGAAGTGGAACAAGAGGCTCTCTTGATAGGAAAGAGTTGCTGCCCCATAGACATAGATACAAACAATGTTCATAGCTTCCTTTTGTCTTCTTCAATGAGCATAAAAATCCCCCCTAAATGGACTATTGCCCTCCTCTTTATACATATTTAGCATGTTTCTCACATACAAGAGTGGCCTTCCATTTTCTTCAATGCATGGGAAGAGTGGTACTTACATGTCAAGTAGAGTCCTCTTCAGTTGCTTGTGGTTGCATGGCCTTAGCTCCTCCTTTGTGTGATAGTCTATGAGCTCCTTCCATCTCTCTTAGCTTGTGCCCTCTTTCAGCCTCTCCCAACCCATAAAATGCAGCGAAAAGAGCTAGCTTCATCTTGCACTTCATGAAGCTCACGGCTAAGTCAAATAGGCAAGTGTTACACCATATACAATGTCTCATACTTATCCAACTTAATCAACTTTAACCTCTTTTTGAATCTTCTTATCAAAATAGTTGTAAACTTTGAATGTCATGGTCACACAAGCATATCATATGCTTCATGAAAACATGGCCTAAGGTACCTTGCTAACTCACTTTAATTATCATGTGTACTAACACCATGTCATAAACTGGTGGACTTAGTTGTTTAAGATTTATTACACTAGGCAAGTCTTTATACTTGTAGAATGTCTAGGATACAAGTGACTGAGTGATACATGTAAAGAATAAAAGTTTTATTTTTAAACCATGGGAAAGAAATCCCATGACATTCACCCCCTTCAATGTTAAACCGCGTCTTCAAGAGATAAGTAGATTCAAGTGAATGTTTTTAGATTCAGTAGAAACTTCACATTCTTCAGTTCATCATATAATTTGGCTTTACTTGGAAAGACAAATTTATACATAAGATGGTTGAATAAATGGGTTAAGAGCTTGAAACTTATGGTCACAAAGATGGACGATTTGCAAACACGAGTACAACTTCGATTGATACAAGAAGAGTCTTGCCCTTCCTTGCCTATGAATATAGCCACCTATTTTAGCCTAGGCATGAAGAAGATCTACAAGATACATTCTCTTTTTTTCAACTGATTAGTACAATAAAGATAGAGGTTCAAGATAAAGATTGCCTATATCATTCTTTGAATGATTCAAGGTTATGGAACTAGCATTACTGTTGTCATTTTTTCATAAAAGGATCATGAGATTCATGACTTAGATCAATGTAACTTGAATAAAGCAACTGTATAAAAGCTTCAGCTTATGGATTGATTGTTATGGAAACCAGGTTTAATTCCAAAGTATGGCAAGAAATTACCAAAAGACTTCTTTGAAACCTCCCTTGAATAAAGAGGAAGTAAGATACTATGTAGAGCGAAATACAAGTCTAGTTTGTACTTGCAATTATTGTAGATGACGTAGAATCTATGATTACAGGTTTCAGCCCTAAATTACTCTATTTTAGGCTAAGAAGAAGAGGCTAAAAGTATCACATAATAGTTCCAAAAGATGTCCTTGAAACTTTCTTAAAAAGAGTATAGCTTGTAATCACTCATGTGTACTAGGAACAGTCCCATGATTTACCAAGATTACAAAAGTGGATCACAAATTAAGCTTGAAAACATGAATTTCCTGTTTTGGGCTGCCAAGGATAATCCAATATAGCACCAATAATCTCCAAAAGAGTACTTGCAATGCTCTTTCAAGGCAAAAGTAATTAGATGCAACAATTACAAGTCAAAGTAGAGCATGTTCTCTTCATAAACCATAAGAGTAGAAAATGGAACATCAACGAGACAAGAATCAGCCCAAAGAGAGTGTTGGGTTGCATATGACAGTCCAAAATCAGATTTTAATGTCTCCCAAAGATCTCTTCTTCATAGAGAAGAGAGTCTACAACAAGTGGTAGGTACATAAGGCATTGTCATTCTCTTCTTCTTCACAAACACATATACCTCTTGAACCATAAAAGAGGTGCTTTGCAAAATAGAGATTCAGCCCATAAAAGAGCAAGCTTGAACCTTTAAGAACATCCCAAAAGCCTTGATAATTTAGATCAAGAAGTGGAACAAGAGGCTCTCTTGATAGGAAAGAGTTACTGCCCCATAGACATAGATACGAACAATGTTCATAGCTTCCTTTTGTCTTCTTCAATGAGCATAAAAATCCCCCCTGAATGGGCTGTTGCCCTCCTCTTTTTACAAATTTAACCTATTTCTCACATACAAGAGTGGCCTTCCATTTTCGTCAATACATGGGAAGAGTGGTACTTACATGTCAAGTAGAGTCCTCTTCAGTTGCTTGTGGTTGCATGGCCTTAGCTCCTCCTTTGTGTGGTAGTCTATGAGCTCCTTCCATCTCTTTTAGCTTGTGCCCTCTTTCAGCCTCTCCCAACCCATAAAATGCGGCGAAAAGAGCTAGCTTCATCTTGCACTTTATGAAGCTCACGACTAAGTCATATAGGCAAGGGTTACACCATATACAATGTCTTATACTTATCCAACATAATCAAATTTAACCTCTTTTTGAATCTACTTATCAAAATAGTTTTAATCTTTGAATCCCATGGTTGCACAAGCATATCATATGCTTCATAAAAACATAGCCTAAGGTACCTCGCTAAGTCACTTGAATTATCATGTGTACTAACACCATGTCATAAATTGGTGGACTTAGGTGTTTAAGATTTATTGCACTAGGCAAGTCTTTATACTTGTAGAATGGCTAGGATACAAGTGATTGAGTGATACATGTAAAGGATAAAGGTTTTATTTTTAAACCATGGGCCAGAAATCCCATGACATTCACCCCCTCCAATGTCGCAACACGTACGGCTGAAGGTCATCACAAGGGTTTGGTAAGAAAACTTGACAAGACAGATGGAGATGTGTCTTCAAGAGATAAGTAGATTCAAGTGAATGTTTTTAGATTTAGGAGGAACTTCACATTCTTCAGTTCATCATATACTTTTTCTTTACTTGGAAAGAAAAATTTATACATATGATGGTTGAATAAATGGGTTAAGAGCTTGAAACTTATGGTCACAAAGATGGACGATTTGCAAACAAGAGTACAACTTCGATTGATACAAGAAGAGTCTTGCCCTTCCTTGCCTATGAATATAGCCACCTATTTCAGCCTAGGCATGAAGAAGATCTACAAGATACATTCTTTTGTTTTCAACTGATTAGTACAATAAAGATAGAGGTTCAAGATAAAGATTGCCTATATCACTCTTTGAATGATTCAAGGTTATGGAACTAGCATTATTGTTGTCAGTTTTTCATAAAAAGATCATGAGATTCATGACTTAGATCAATGTAACTTGAATAAAGCAACTGTATAAAATCTTCGGCTTATGGATTGATTGTTATGGAAAACCAGGTTTAATTCCAAAGCATTGCAAGAAATTACCAAAAGACTTCTTTAAAACCTCCCTTGAATAAAGAGGAAGTAAGACACTATGTAGAGCGAAATACAAGTCTACTTTGTACTTGCAATGATTGCAGATGAAGTAGAATCAATGATTATAGGCTTCAGCCCTGAATTACCATTTTTTAGGCTGAGAAGAAGAGGCCAAGAGTATCACATAACAGTTCCAAATGATGTCCTTGAAACTTTCCTACAAACAGTCTAGCTTGTAGTCACTCATGTGTACTAGGAACAACCCATGGTTTACCAAGATTACAGTAGAGGATCACAAATTAAGCTTTAGCCCATGAATTCCTTGTTTTGGGCTGCCAAGTATAATCCAAGATAACACCAATAATCTCCCAAAGAGTACTTGCACTGCCCTTTCAAGGCAAGAGTGATTAGATGCAGCAATTATAAGTGAAAGTAGAGCATGTTCTCTTCATAAACCATAAGAGTAGAAAATGGAACATCAATGAGACAAGAATCAGCCCAAAAAAAGTTTTGGGCTGCATATGATAGTCCAAAATCAGAGTCTAATGTCTCCCAAAGATTTCTTCTTGATAGAGAAGAGAGTCTACAACAAGCGGTAGGCACATAAGGCATTGTCCTTCTCTTCTTCTTCACAAATACATGTACCTCTTTAATTGTACAAGAGGTGCTTTGCAAAACAAAGATTCAGCCCATAAAAGAGAAAGCTTGACCCTTTAAGAAAAGATCACAAGCCTTGATAATTTAGATCAAGAAGTGGAACAAGAGGCTCTCTTGATAGGAAAGAGTTGCTGCCCCATAGACATAGATACAAACAATGTTCATAGCTTCCTTCTGTCTTCTTCAATGAGCATAAAAATCTCCCCTGAATGGGTTGTTGCCCTCCTCTTTATACAGATTTACCCTATTTGTCACATCCAAGAGTTGCCTTCCATTTTCGTCAATACATGGAAAGAGTGGTACTTACATGTCAAGTAGAGTCATCTTCAGTTGCTTGTGGTTGCATGGTCTGAGCTCCTCCTTTGTGTGGTAGTCTATGAGCTCCTTCCATCTCTCTCAGCTTGCACCCTCTTTCAGCCTCTCCCAACCCATAAAATTCAAGGAAAAAAGCTGGCTTCATCTTGCACTTCATGAAGCAGGACTAAGTCATATAGGCAAGTGTTACACCATATACAATGTCTTATACTTATCCAACTTAATCAACTTTAACCTCGTTTTGAATCTTCTTATCAAAACAATTGTAAACTTTGAATGTCATGGTTGTACAAACATATCATATGCTTCATAAAAACATAGCCTATGGTACCTCGCTAAGTCACTTGAATTATCTTGTGTACTAACACCATGTCATAAATTGGTGGACTTAGGTGTTTAAGATTTATAGCATTATAGGCAGGTCCTTATACTTTGAGCATGTCTAGAATATAAGTGACTAAGTGATACATGTAAAGGATAGATGTTTTATTTTTACACCATGGGCAAGAAATCCCATGACAACGTTTTCATTATCTTTAAGTAGAGTCCAATTGTATAAGAGGTCTAGGTCATGTACTAGTCCATTTCCAATTCATCTCTTCTAAGAGATCTTTGAGAGGTTTCATGTTGGTTGTAGGGTTGCACACTAATTTCCTCATTACATACTCAAGGATCTTGTGTAGTTCCAATTTGTTTGTTGGAATATGATATGCCATAGAAAATGTCTTCTTTCTTGAGCTTTGTGCCATCATGCATAGAGGTACCATAGGTAAGGTATTTCTCTTGGGTGTAAGCCTCTTTGTTAAAAAGGTGCTTTCCTTTTCATCTCCCTCTTATAATCATCCTCATCATTAGAGAATGGCAAGTCAATGGTTGCAAGAACATGCATCCAATCATGCTTGTCCTTAGGATGGGGAATGTATTTGGTTAATGGACTGTAGTTGGGCTTGCTCTGTGATTCCCCTTTGAGCATGGCAGAAATGGCCTTGAGATTGATTGGTGTCATCTTCCAAGTGTCCATATCCACGTGAATTCCCTCCTTTCTATTTCCGAAAAACATCATTCTATTACCCCAATCCTCTATCACATGGACACTTCGCACCCAATAAGATGTCATAATCCATGCCTTTCATCACAATGAAGTTCATTGAAAACTGGACTCTTGCAATCATAATTGGACAATCCTTTGATACTCGAAATGATCAAAGCTTTGCACCATCTAATATATATATATATAATATAGTAGTTTTGATAAGTGAACTTCCCCATGCTTGTAACTTTGTGTGGCTAAGAATTCTCACTCATGCCTCTCTATCTACAATGCCTTTTTGCATCACATTTCCCAATTCCACAATGGTATGTAAGACCGCATGCATCTCAGTTCCTTCCTAGAATACATTGATATGTAGTGACCCTTTCACAAGAGAGGATATTACACTTGGAATGTGAGTGTCATTATCCACTTCCCTTTCTATTTTTGTTCTCTCTTGCCTCTCAACCCATGCCTTAAATGTACTCCATAACCCTAAGTTTTGACTCATTAGTTTCCCTAAAGGCAACAACACGTATTGATACAAGAGCTGCTAGCAATTCTGCATCAACTTCATTACTTACATTCTTATTGGGTGGTTGAGTGTCCATCTCTAGATTTGGTTGAGATAAGGTGGGCCTCTGGATGGATGTAAGGTTCTTGTCCTTGACTAGTGTTGGTCATATGTTATCCTATTCCTCAGGGTATTAGGAGGAGATGTGTTCAAGAAGACTGCAATTCCAACACATCACTCGTTTCTGTGACTGCCTTCCTCCAAACCCTCATCCTATTTCTCTACCCAATATCATCACCGAGATAGGCATGTATCCATTAGAAATGGGTTTCTCTCTTCATCGTATGAGATGTAGGGGTTTACATAAGGCTCCTACTTGAGTGGTTTCCCTACATAATCATAGGAATATTGCTTTGTGGCAAGGTAATGATTGGTACTGGAGGCCTAGGTCCTTGATCATTGGGGGTACATAGAGCTTATGGAGCTCCTTGACCAAATTAGAATTGGAAATTCATTGGATTCTATGGTTGATAAGGTTATTAGTATGGTAAGTGTCAAGGAAGATTTTCAATGGATAGCTTCACATCCGTACCTACCGTAAGTAGTACAAGTCCTAAGTCTCAGCTTAGGACACTCTTTCAAAACAGATGGTTACCTCTGTAGTGTGCACACTGGATATTTGTTCTAGTAGGTTTTTATAAGACATCTTGAATTTTGACAATCTCTACCTTGAGGTTAGAAATATCCTAAGAGAAGTCCACTCCCTTTCCTTTATCTTGCGTTTCAGATGTTGTTTGCTCGTTATGTATGGTAGATCTTTCACTATGAATAGTGATGATTCATGCTAAATGTGTGGCATTGCTAATCCTTTTCTTTAGATCATCTAACCTTATGGCCTCATCAAATACATTTGCCAATACGCCTCTCTACAGGCTCGAGTTGCTAACTAGGGCTTTGTATAACTCCTCATTTTTTGTCATGTTAATAAAGGCAATTTGACACAGCCCCAGGCATAGGTCTCTCAAGTTTTGGGATCCCCTTGTAGAGACTTGTCCCATGGGTGACATAGTCTCAGATTTTTTCCTTGTCCTTTTAGGTCACATTCATGAGCTTGACGATTAGATTTTTAGGGTACTTAGCTTCTGAGAAGTGTTTGATAAACAAGCTACTGAGAGTGCCATTTGTTCCTTTTGATGTCATTGAGGCTTGTAAACCATGTTCGGCCTTTTTCCCCTAGACACAACCCAAAATCTTGTGCTCTCTTGTCAACATCCATGTGATTGTTTTCCTCACATACCTAGTCAAAATTTTCAAAAAAGCTATAAGGATCATCTCTAGCCCTGTACTTGTCAACTTGCTTTGTGAAAATTAGAATTTTTGCTTATCTTCTAGTCCCTAGTGCTACTCCTAATTCGGTCAAGAGAGTGGTGGCTAATGTAGGAGTTCCCTTCCCTATGGAGATCCTATCCAATAACTGCTTGAGAAGGAGTTCACAGGGACTAAAGTTGGCATTGGATGTCTCTACCTCCCCGACTTCTTTTGCATTTGACATTCCTCCAGCTCGATCCAAGATGTATCGGATTTGACCCAGCTTTGTCTCCTTTTTTTGCTTGTCTAACCTTTGATTTCAATCATTACCATCCAACACTTTCTTCTTTCCTATGTCTATACTTGTAACATTTGTAGATCTACCTAAAGATGTGGGGCTAATCCTTAGTCTCCTAGACGAAGGGCTACTAACTGTAGATGTAGTACCAGATGATGTAGCTAGTACACTAAAGCTCCATAGTTGTTCCTTTTCTTTCTACACATAGCTATCATGATCATTATTATCATCTACTACATCACCAATAAATGCATACTTACTGCTTATCTCATAAAAAATCACTACAAGGAAATGGGCAAATAGCAACGGCCGTTTGCGATGTAAAATACCGGCGTCACTATTAGTGTCACTAACAACACCACAAAATTTTTGCGACGCTCCCCAATTGGTCCTAATACCTAATGATTTGATGTTCATTCCAAGATAATTATTTAAACTATTTTTGGAATGATAAAATTAGAATATTATCCAATCTAAACACCAAAGTGTTGGATCTTTTTCTTGTTGATTAAGATTTGACAGCAGCTAGGTACTTAATATAGAAGATGAAAGAAGAATATGTGCAATTAAAGGATACAATTTGTATTTTTGTGGCCATTCAAAAGTGAATATTGAGACATCAAAAAGAGGATATGTGAGAAGGCATGAGATATGAATAAATGAGAAAATGGCTCTAGTGTGGCAGCAAGCTTGTTGATTGAAAGAAGATTCTTACAGAGGTTTGAAATGTAGTGCACCTTGGAGATGGTGATTAGAGTAAAACATAAGGGACCCCCATGATTTTTCGTTTGTAGATAGGTGGACGTTGATCAAGAATACATTTTGGAAATTTGGGCAAATATTAAGAGAAAAACCCTATTTTTAACTTGTTTTGTGTGAGAAATACGTAAATTTTTGTATATATAAGCTATAATTCAAGCTAAAAATTTAGCTCAATGACTAAGAAAACCTCTGAAAAAGAGCCTTTGGGTGAAATATTGATCATTGTGGATAGCCAGATGTGAAGATCTCCATAGTCTTAAGCTTGCTAGGTACTGTTTTCTCCCAATGTTACTTACAAGGGACCATCACAAGTGACAAAGTTGGATATCCACTAATGATGGTGAGTCATGTGATGGGCAATGCCCATATCCAGGAAACATTTCTCTTAGGGAAGGGTGGGCTACTGAGACATGATGCAAATATTTAAGGTGGTATTAGATCCCCTTTATAAGTCTTAATTGATGTGAGTGTGCTAAGGCTTTATTTTATGAAAGCCTTTGCAAGGGCCAACGTGGCCAATGTTGCTGCTATTATTATTGGGTATTATTTCTTCTTAGTGGAAACTTGTTCTCTTGATGGCGTTGTCTTTTGCACTATGAAGAAAATCCACAAAAATATATAAATATAAAATCATCCCATGCATAATAAAGTCACAACCATATAGAAAATAAATATAAAATCATCTTCTATAACAAGTAAAGCTTCATCAAATAGAGTTTACCACTTTTCAAGGAACTGTGCGATTGAGTGCCCTTCCTGCATAGTGAAGTTGATAAGTTTGTGTAATGTAGTAACTTGATGGATTTCATCTTTCTTTTCATAGATATCCTGAAACTTCTCCTAATTATGAGTGGCAATATCCATGCTACATACCATTTACATGTCGTAATTATTGCAATAAAAAATTATCTTCGTTGAGATAGTTGCATTTTTTTGCTTTCACATGGGAATACTAGATTGGTCACTTGTGGTGGGTGTTTCTCCACAATCAATAACAGACCATAGGTTTACCTACATGAGGTAGAGTCACATCTGAAACTCCAACTCTAGCAGTGAAAGTCTGCCAACCTACCCATCTTGTAGGAGCAAGAAGAGAGCAAGGCGGATTGAGTGGTGGCTACAAGTTATCGAGACATGATGGTAGATAGTGTCCAAACAATTATTATCTAGTCTTAAAGAAAGAGAAAGTTACAAGTGAAGTATGTGCACTAGAGTAGGATATTAGTATGCTTTGATATCATGTGAGAAAATAGAGAGAAAGAATGCAAAAGTCCAAGAAAGCAAATGTCTTGATTGCAAACTTAATCCTTGTATTGTATTCACAAATGATGTTTATATACAAAGTGCCTCATAAAGAGGTCAATGTGATAGATAAGAGGTAGCTACCCACTAGAAATAGGTGTTACATGATAAAAGGATTATAAATAATAAGTGGTAGAAAAGATAAGATAGATAGATAAGGCTTAGTTGACTTTTGCAGGCTTACACATGATGAGACCTTTGAGTTCTCTTCTAATATCTTTGACCTTGATCTAGTGTTTAAATAGTTAGCTACCTCCATCACTTATGATATTACAAGCTACATCCTTTGTAGCATTATACAAGCGTTCATAAATTATGGTCTTAAAGTTCATTTTGGCCTTTGGTAGACATTAATAAATCAACTCGTCTCATGTTCTCTCTATCTCTCTCACATAAGACAGCTACAAGTAGCCCTAACAATTAAGAAATTATGCCCTACATTGTTCTCTTCTCTTCATCAAACACACATACACACACACACACACACACACACTCTCTCTCTCTCTCTCAAAACTAAACCGTGAAGTCATATATATTAGGTTTTTCCTATGTGTGAATAGTGTGTAGAGGAGAGTATGTACAAGAGAAGCAGCAAAACGGAAGCATGTAATAATGCATAGGGAAAGAGAAAGTTTTGGCTTCAGCTAAGTTTTTACAATGTAAGAATGTGCATCGCACTACGTCCTTCAGTGTGCGTCCCGCTCGGACGTTTGGCTAACGGGCATCTGTGCGGTATCGTTTCATTCTTCGCGAGACGTACCTGAAAGACGGATTACTAGAGAACAAAGAAGAATGGACAAGGACGGGAGACGACGGCATCGTTTGCATTCTTCGCGATGGAGCCATGTACCACAAAGACGGATTACTAGAGAAAAAACAAGTAAGAAAGGACAACTACAGGAAATGAAACTAGTAAACAGGCCGGGAGACGGCGCACGATTTAGATGCTGCGCCAGCTGGTCTGGTCTCCCAAAGGAACCCAAATCAGAGCTAAACTAGCTGATAAGATTATGTATATAGAGCGGCCATGGCCATCTGATAAGCAGATGATCAGGTCATAAGCCGCCACATCCCGTGTAGCCAGCGTACAGCTGTATAAGCTAATATGTAGTTGCATCAATACATTCACGCTAATATTTCCTCTCGCTGGGCAGTATAATTGGCAAGGATGGGCCGCGGTTCCAAGGCGTTTGACGAGGTTAACGCAGAACAACTGCATATAATACCATCGTTAGATCATATGCTAAACGCTTGGTTCTGAACACGACCATGATGATCGTCATCATCTGCATGTCGTCGGCCGCTGCTGGCGTTGGGCCCGCTGCGGAACAGAAGGGCAGTAGGGGTATCACCTTTGGCGGCGGCGCCCTTCCACCTTTCCCCTTGGGTGGCAGTCGAGGCGGCGGCCAAGGTGGTGGCGCAGGCGCTGGTCACGACGATGCAGGAGCCCCCTTAGGCGACTTGCCTATAACCAGTGCACCACCACCCTAGTAGCAGCGAGCAGCTGCTGCTGGGGTGGTGGTGCACTGACACGTGGCCTGTCTACGGGCGATAGCCCATAGCAGGCCGATATCTAACGTGAGCCAGCAGCAGCCGTCGACCAGGGGCGATGTGCCGTCCCCGCCAGTTGGCAGCGGAAGCGAAAGTCCTCAAGGTGGAAGTGGACGTGGAAGCGGAAGCGGAAGTCCTGGAGGTGGAAGAGGCGGCGGTAGCGATGAGAAGCTAGCCATGCAAGAGGCCACCTCTCTTTTAGGCAGCACCGACATAGAGCTCAGGGGCACCGTGTCTGCCGATGACATGGTCGCTCTCTGCCAGGAATTGGACGACACCGGAAGCCTGGACTTCTCTGCCAGCGTAACCAGCAGCAGCTCACAGGAAACGCAAAAGGAAGATCTCCAGGTACAGCTACTTTGCATAGGCGAATGTAATTGTCCATTATATGGCTTCCCTCCCTAACTCTGCGTTCCACAGTAAGTAATGTTGTGCCTAAGCTCACAGGGCATAACTTGGCTGTCACAGGTCTTGTCAATCGGCGGTTGTGGATCCACCGCCGACGGTGTCCAAGCTTTGGTTGCCGCACAAGACGACAGCAGCGACACGAGTACGGTAAGCAAATTATTGTATCGCCATATCAGTCGTTCTGAATATGCCTCCTGATATATATATATATGCATTGATCAATATGCATGCATATTTGGTCTGGCCTTTTAATATCAATTCTTGTTATATGCCTCATGATCACAGCTAGTCTGCACCTCCGCGTCGGACTGATACATCTTCCGTGCCACCTCGTCCTCTAGCGCAGCGGCATCGTCCGCCTCTCATCATACCATGCATGCCAGCAGCTTTCACGTCCTCGGCCAAAGCATCAAGCACCCCCATCCCTTTCTCCCCGACGTACCATTGCCAAGCGCCACCATCACCCCTAATCAGGGGACGTGCTTGTCATAATATAGTTAGTGGTACTAACTATCAACTCGCCTCCTCGCATGGTTGTCATAATGCGGCGAAGACTACGCCTTCCCACCCCCTCACATTCGTCTCAGCAGCATCATATCTAGGAACTATATTTTGTAACAGCATCCTTGCTACTGCTCGTAAGCCAACTAATTGTCGTCGACCACTGCGACCACCAATCTTTCCCCACCCAAACAAGTTTATCTATTTATAAATTTAGCTTTACTTGCTAATATTAGCACACTGTTCTCTCATTCACGAAGGTTCTCTCCGTACGTTTAAGTGTATGTGTCTATGTGCATGCGCGTGCGTGTCTGTGTGTCTCGGGCCTATTTGTCTCCACTACAAATGGCTGATACAAGAGAAAGAGCGAGAGCGAGTCCACTACAAATGGCTGGTGAGAGAGAGAGAGAGAGAGAGAGATGTGTGTGTTTTTACGTGTGTGAGCATGTGCACATGCGCGTGTGTACGGAGGATGTTGTGAGGTTATTTCCATGACTAAGAAAGTAAATTCATAAACCTCAGGAATACCTTGTATATTCTAAGCATGGATAGAAGGAGCACTAGAATTTTGTTTTCCTAAGCCATGAAAATTCAAAAGTCTATGCACACCATAGAATACATGGTATTAACTCTTTTATGTCCACAATAGCATGCTCTTAGACCAAGGAAAAGTCACAACATACGTGAGTATAAGAGGAACTTTGGAGCGAGCTTTGTCTACAACCCTTATAGAGGCCTTTAGAGGACATTGTATGTGACACTTCTAGAGGTGTAAATCAAATTTCTCATGCTAGAAAGTTGGCAATTTGGAAGAGGACGAGATGATCTCCTTGGTCTGTTTTTTGGAGAGGTAGATGTCAAACTTAAGACATAATCATAGTTCGACCAGTGGAGGATAAGATGATGAGAAAGTTGATTGCTAGGTGAGCTACATGGCCATGGCGACCTATTGAGACAATTTGAGAAGTTTGATGAAGAAGATATAACTACAAGGATTTGAGCTTATAGCGACGGCGGGTAGCGGCGTCGCTATTTGCGATGGTCCACAGGGAAAAAAAACGGGCCGAAACCGAGCACGGCTTTATTTCGCGTTTTTGCGTTTTGTGTTTTGAGAGCGAGAGCGAGGGAGAGAGCGACCGTCATGAGAGAAGGAGAGGAAGAAGACTTGCCGCCGCCGCCGTTGTTCGCGAAGGAGAGGAGGAGCCTTCATCGCAAAGAGGAGCCACCCCACACTCGCCATATCTCATCGGTGAGTCTCCCTCTCTCCTTCTTTTGCTTGTTTAAGGTTTAAATCACTTTATCTTTTGCTTGTTTAGGAGAGGAAATGAGAGAGAAAGAGAGGGAGAGGGAGAGAGAGGGAGAGAAAGAGAAAGAGAGGGAGAGGGAGAGGAAGGGGGAGGAAATGAGAGAGGGAGAGAAAGAGAAAGAGAGGGAGAGGGAGAGGGAGAGGAAGGGAGAGTGCATTCTCTCTCTCCCTCTCCCTTTTGCTTGTTTAAGGTTTAAATCACTTTCTCTTTTTCTTGTTTAGGAGAGGAAATGAGAGAGAAAGATAGGGAGAGGGAGAGAGAGAGAGAGAGGGAGGGAGAGTGCATTCTCTCTCTCCCTCTCCCTTTTGCTTGTTTAAGGTTTAAATCACTTTCTCTTTTGCTTGTTTAGGAGAGGAAATGAGAGAGAAAGAGAGGGAGAGGGAGAGGGAGAGAGAGGGAGAGAAAGTGAAAGAGAGGGAGAGGGAGAGGGAGGGGGAGGAAATGAGAGAGGGAGAGAAAGAGAAAGAGAGGGAGAGGGAGAGGGAGAGGGGGAGGGAGGGAGAGAAAGAGAGAGAGAGAGGGGGAGAAAGAGAAAGAGAAAGAGAAAGAGAAAGAGAAAGAGAAAGAGAGGGAGAGGGAGAGGGAGGGGGGAAGGAAATCTCTTTCTCTTTCTCTCTCCCTATCCCTTTTGCTTTTGGAGAGTGTTAGGATATATTGTGAGAGGGAGAGGAAATGAGAGAGAAAGAAAGGGAGAGGAAGAGAGAGGGAGAGAAAGAGAAAGAGATGTATACCCAAATGGATAGCTTTATGGAGATGTATGTCTACTCAAATGGATAGCTTTTGTCTACTCAAGATGTAGTCCACCTCTGTATGTATATATTGGAACGATAACATATCCATGATTATGGTAATGGTATGCACTTTGCTTTTTTTATGGATACCATTACATCGACTCCTTAAGAGGGCTAAAAATTAGTCATACACTTTATAAAGTCTATTTAGGAGATTTAAGATACACGATAATAGACTTATCGATAATGGTATGCAATGTGCTTTGCCATGGGCCACGTACATTGGTGACTCTTTAAGATGGCTTAAAATTGGTCATATCCTTCATAATGTCCAAGTAGGGGATCTAATTGTGATATGCATAATTCATTGTTTTTGTATTAACTTTATAGGCATAACAAATTAGTAATCATGCCAAGTAGTCAACGGAAGGACTAAAAGAAAATGATACCCTAGCTAAAGGTCATTATGGTACTTCATCAAAATAAACCTAAAAGTATTGCTATAGAAGAAGAATCCCTTAAATTGAGCATAGGATATTTTCTTCAAATGTTATGACTATGAGTAGAATTGATTGGAACAAATTTTATAACTATACTTGATAAATTTCATAGATGGCATTAATTTTTATACATGGAGCTAGGACAAAAAAACCACATTACTAAGATGTTTTTTGTTGAGACTAATTTATTATTAGACTAAGAGATCCTCAATGATGCTCATAAATGGATTACTTATACTCAAAGCCCTCTAGTACAGTTATATAAGTAATCCTAGTAGAGCCCCTCTAAGATACTCAAAGTACATAACCTACAGGCCATAGCTAGGTATATAAGGTATAATGGTTGCACAAGAAGACACCTCAATAATTGACTGATCACCACTAAATCCCAAAGAAGAATCGTGTTCCATCCCCTTCAACTTTATATTCACCTCGTGAAGAACTTCATTAATCATAGTATCCTTGTCACCAATCTTTTTGTTGCAATGATGAAGTAACATATTCATCACTTTTCCTTTTAGCATCTAAGGCATTATCCAATCTTTTAGTCAAGTCCAAACATTTAGTCTTCGACTCATGAACCTTATGAGCCAATGCTTTTTTTTAATTACAATAATGAATAATTATCTACTGGGACAAACAAATCCTTGAGCATGGTATATGGCCGAGATATAACATCAATAAATCTCTCAACTACTATGTCCCATGCATTCTTTACATCAATCAATAAAGCATTTCTTATATCTTGAAGTTTAGATTTCAACACCATGGATGCATCAATATCAACCTCAATGTTTTACAAAATTTGCTTCTCAATCTCTTACAGATGCTAAAACCTCTCAAGCAAGAGCTTATGGTCAACTTGCAACTCGACATACATCTCTATAAAGCTATCCATTTGAGCCTCGTTTGTTGTAATGTAGATAAGATGGAAAACGAAGAAGGTCTTATTGTTCAAGATTGCGAGGCGTATCTTAATCAGCGTGTCCCATGTCCTTGCTCTCAATGCAAGTTGGCAATTAGACGAAAACGCCGATTGTCTATAAAACACGTACGACGATTTGGCGAGTTTCAATCTGAGATCATTGATCAGGTGATTGCAAATTTTCAGCAAACGGTAATTTGAAGTTAATATCAATCATGCATTATACTTGCAAGCTAATTGAAAACCATATACAATAAGATTGGGTCTTGTTGGAAAATTTTCTATCCAGGGAGGTGATGTCTCGTCCCAAGGGGGAGTGCACCCTTTGCGGCCAATTAGAAGAGTTCGTGGGCATGCGGTGGATGGAGTGCAGGAGCCAATCCACCACTCGCAAGGCCAATCTATACCATCAATGCCAGAGCAGACAGACAACCTACCTACAATCTTGGAGCCTGAGATGGAGGCAATGATCGATGCTTTGATTCCCATGGATGTCGAGACTTTTGATCCGCTTAGAGAGAAGCATCCATACCATTATATGATGGGTACCGAGTATCTCGGTTGAAGACACTGCTTGCACTCTTAAGTGTGCAAGCAAAATACGGGTGGAGCGATACAAGTGTGACCGAGTTATTCAGGTACCTTGCACATAGGCTTCATTGATTTTTTTTTTGACACTATTATTACAAATATTTGTGCTTTTTCAAGGTGTTTTATGATTTTTTTCAGGTTATTGAAATATCATATATTACCACCTGCAAATACCATGCCTCAGTCTCGTGATGATGCAGGACATGTTTTACGGAAGCTTGGCATGGACTACAATAACATCCATGCATGTATCAATGATTGCATACTGTTTTGAGAAGAATACGAGACTATGGAGACATGTCCAAAGTGTGGTGCTCACAGGTATCGAGAGGACTTGCAAGGGCAAACCATCCATTGCTGGACCTGTCCATACACGATGGATGTTCTTCTTGGAGCGCTTCATGAAAGCCCTGAAAGGCTTTGTGCGACAACGAGCTCGGCCAGAAGGTAGCATGGCTGAAGGTTGGTTGGTATCAGAGGCGTTAGTGCATATTTCACAATGGCTACCAACGGTGGAACCAGACAATGAAATGCTATGGACGCTAAAGGACGATGATAGACTGACTAGAGATGTGGTGGTTGGAAATGGGGTAGAAAAAAGAATGGATGCCTCAATGGAAGAGAAGGTGAATCGATTTTGTATGTTACACTATATCTCCATGGAGAGATGGCTCGCCAAGTACCAGATTGCAAGGCAAGATCGAGAGAAAGCACGAGCTGAATGCCGACATAGTATGCGTCATCGACCGATTCGATATCCCAAAGGCATGGAGGAGATGCCGCGGTTTATGTCAACGCGATGGTTGCATGGAGCCTTGCAGCATCCAGCGAAGGGACAGATGTCTCAATGGAGGAGTGGGAATTCTCGAGGGGATGTAGTCCAAAGGCGATGAGGGGTTTAGAATCTGTCGTATCTAAATTTTATATGCGACATCTAATTTGAGTGTTTCAATGTACAGTACAAAATATATAGTGCAGCGTGGTCGCGTGGACGACATTTTCGCGTGGAGCGTATTGACAAAATGCGCTCCACAATGGACTGTGGTGTCATGGCAAGGTTTGAGCAAGAGAGCCGGCGACGAGCAACGGATCCAAACACAGTTGTGGATGAGATGGAGTATTTTGGGAACTTGCAGAGTATTATTACGGTGGATTATCGTAGCTTCTCCATGATACTATTCGATGTTGTGCAGTGGTTCAAAGTGGTACTTGGAGGAGCTGGAGCAACAGTTCGATGAGGTCCATCAGGATTTCTCGAAATAGATTCTGAAAAAAAATGGACGGATTTGCGCGAGACCTTTATGTTGCCGGCCCATTGTGAACAGGTACATGGAGTCATTTGCTTGCTAATTGTATTACGACATGGTTTATGTCACAATGGTTATTCAGTCTCTTGTACTTGTTTGTGAACAGGTAATCTTATATCCAAACCCCCGACAACCTCGATGGTGGTATGTTATACCTTCAACTCCCTGAAGTGCGAGAGTATATGATCAAAGCAATGTTCCAAGCATAGATGAAGATAATATGCAAATAGAGGGGTCGATATTACAAGGGGTGGAGGCCGTCAAAAGCTTGGAGCCAACATCGGCTAACAATGATGGAAATACAGGAGTCCAAGAATTTTTTGAGAACGAGGCGGACTCATTCTTTTGTGGTGACATGTCTATCGACCTTTCAGTGTATGCGGAGTTGTGTCAAGAGATTAACATGGGACCATATGATACTTCATACTTGGAGCATCCACTTACTAAATTCGTTGATCAATCTCTTATAAAGGTACATAAGATATGCATTTTAAGAGAGATTTTTTTAAAATGATTTATATTACTATGCTTTGTATGATTTAAATTGATTATTCTAACATCATTTTTTATCTGTGCAGGTGATATTTTCAGGATGAGTTGAGGGATGAGCGATGAGGAGTTGCAGGACATCTTCGCACGCATGTCTCCAAACTAGCTCACAAGATTCAGAGAGATGGCAGACCAGGAGCTGTCTCATTCTTCGTCAGGGCGCTCTGCTAGATCTGCTTCAGTGCGATCGGATGCTTCGGCTTCGAGCAGACGATCTCGATGCTCACGACTTGGGCCAGAGGGAGGGAGTGCATCGAGATCAGGGGGATGCTGCTGTGGAGACATGGATGTGGTGTCTCTGTCTCGTCGTTCATCTGGAGCTGCGTCACCTCCAGGATTTGTTACACCTAAGGGGATGTCTACTCCAGTTACTCCAGCTTTTGCGCAGCCATCAGTACAGGTGGCAACCCTTTGGGTGCCACTCCGAGAGAGATTACCCCCATCGGTACACCGAATGTAGAGGGGTCTCCTGGATACGCCCAGGAGCATGGATGCAGATGGGAGAGGACCCATCTTAGGTAGACTCCTAGGGGTTATGGATATCTGGTCGATAGTAGGTCAGGAGCCATCATCATGAATGATGAGGGAAGGAGGGTGATGGCTCGCATGAGAGAGTTGTGCCAACAAGTTTTTCGGCACAACGTCCTAGATCATTGGAAGAATATACCGGAGGGAAGCAATGACTACATAGTAGCATCCTTGCACGAGGAGTTTTCGGTGCCAGCCGCCGCAGTAGATAGATTCTCTACGCGCTGGATGATGGATTGCATGCGTGCATACATGTCACATAGACGATCCGACACACGCAAGGCAATCAAGAGTGGGGCTGCAAAACCCGAGTGGTTAGATGCAGATGACTGGCGCTGACTGAGGGAGGAGGCTACAGATTCTCCAGGACGTTGGAGTCAGCAGGGTGAGGCGGCGAGGGCACGACTCGAGGCCGGAGTGGTCCAGCATCTTGGGAGTGGCGGCCATAGGACATATTTGGAGGACTTTGTAAGTTTTTTTTTTATTTTGCTTGTTTGTTTTTTTGAAATATTCTTTGTACTGAGAATTATGTTTCTAACAGTTAGCATTTGGTTTTCTTTACAGCATTCCATTACAAATCGCGATCCGATAGGCCTTAAGACTCGATATGCAGAGAGGCACGGTCTCAATGCATTGATCGACCGATTGTATAGACGCGGCGGCCCTGTAAGTCACTCATCTTTCTTGTCCATAGTTACCATGAGATATTTGAATGCATTATTGTATGGTGGATTAATGTGTTGTTTCTTTTTCTGCAGAGTCCGTTCGATGCTCCTTTGCGACGGGACGAGGTTTCGGGGGATGAGGATTTGTAGCTTGCCCTTGGATCCTTGGAGCTCACACACCTTTATTTTTTAGTCGCCTAATCTATGTAGACATTTTCTATGTATTAGTGATATCCTGTCATGATTGTACCAATCGCTTTTTATGTGATCATGTATTTATTTAATGTATCATTTTTATGATTTCAGTATACAGTCTTTTTGTTTGCAAGTGCTTTGTATACAGTAGTGCATAAACTATTTTGTATGGCTCTCATACAGCACACAGTGCTATATGCCCTGCCACAAAATTTTTTTAATCCCTATTACCGTTGCTATTAGCATCGCAAATTTACTAGTTGCGTCGCTATTGGCGTCGCATAGCGGCGTCGCTATTGGCATCGCTATCAGCGTCGCAAATGCGACGTTGATAGCGACGCCAATAATGACGCCAATAGCGACGCTGATAGCAACGTTTCTATGGCATCGTTAATAATGACGCTTTTTACGATGACGGGGGAAACTTTTGTTGTTTATATTTTCGTCGCTTTAAACGTCGGTATAAGGTCTATATCTTGTAGTATATAGGCCAATATAACCATGACATAAAGGGTGGGAAAAGCATTAAACTAGATAAGGGAGAGAGGGGAGTATATATAGCACATAGATATAACTGTTTGTGAAGAGTAGATAAAATGGAGGGGAGAGATGAAGGCACCAAATTGAAGGGGGGAGAAGTTAGAGAAGAAGGAAATTATTGAAAGAAAAGAAAAACAATATGTGAGGGCTACTTCAGATTGTGGAGTAGATAAAATGGAGGGGAGAGACGAAGGCACCAAATTCAAGGGGGGAGAAATTAGAGAAGAAGGAAATTATTGAAGGAGAAGAAAAACAATATATGAGGGCTACTTCAGATTGAAGAGGGAATGTAAATATTGGTAAATGTTGTGGGTAAAGGTGACTTTGCCTAACTGCTCCTACATTAGTTACACTGACAGTACCCACACACTTTTATATTGTAGGTGGCAAGTGCCCATAACTATCACTTCATTCTTTATTCTTTTAGTGACATTTGTATAAGTGATACTTTTATACTGTAGGTCACAAATTGTAACAGTTGGAGCTCACACCATCTTGTGTCTCTCTTGCTCTTGCTCTCTTGCTCCTTCAACCATAGCTCTTGCTTTTGCTTGTGTGCTTCCACTCCAGGCTTTGAAGCTACTCGATTTAGCACATATTGGATGTATTGTGTAACATGTCCACTTGTATTTTCAGAACACGTCTTAGCAGTCCATCAAGAAGGATGTCTAGAAAGCTTCGCCCGGCACTCCCATGGAATGTTACGGGGTTTGCGATCTAGGGCTTTCCGCATCTGCCACGTAGCAGAAGTATATTTATGGATGTTCCCACTTACGATCGACCTGAATAAGGGTTTTCCTGATTGGTCATTTCCTAATAGCAACTAGCGTCAGACCCAAGTGAACTGCATTATGCAGAAACGCCAAGTCCGAAGCTGATTCACGTTGCACTTGGTTCAAGGAGAATGGTAAACGAGAGGGATGCAAAGCTCAACCTCTCTGCCATAGGGCATAGTCCCATTCCGTTCCCCTAAAACAACGTAAATCGGGTTCAAATATAACTCTAGGTCAACGTTTTTTCGTGCTCTTTGATGATTTTCCTGCTGTCCATCGTGATTTGAGAAAAGTTCTGGGCCAAGCGGGACCACCCATCCATAGGACGGACCTATGGCCCATCCTCACACATTTGTTGGACATGTAACAACCAGCTTCTTTAATTAACCCATTAGGCACTGGTTCCTTCACGTAATCTTATCACTTGACATAGAAAAACAATATCAGACAAGTTCCTTATTAACAGGTTATCATATTTATCTTTGAAATACAAAGAATACAGCCCGTAGGCTTATCCACAATCCACCCGAAGGCTATCCAGCAATCCACAGGGATCACTAATCCAAGTTTCTGCCCTAGACTAGTATGCGGGCCTCGAGATCCAATCCTGAGTCACGTTAGCCTCTTGTGAAGGGCCCGGAAGGCGAGAGATTTACGGCGAGAGCCCCCCCTGGTACCCAAGTGTCCTCCTCCTCCAAGTAGCACTCAATGGAGAGACCTCTCGCAGCAGGTTTGGTCCACTTGCCCGGCGTGGTCGTCAACCCCCTTAGTTAGGGTTAGGCAAGCAATCGGGGGTAACTAAAACTGCCTCTCCCTTCAGGACTTCAACTTGAAGTATAGATATCCATTTATATTTTAATTCATTAATCAAATAAAGCCAAACAGTGCTCTAAAATTTATAGCAAGCACAAGCATTTCCATTGATCATTTTTGTTGGCAAACTCCTAAGAAATGAATCCTTCCTTTCGAATGCAGCCAGCACTCGATCCGGGATGACTTGCAACTTGGCTGGTCTTTAGTTTCCAATCAATCTTCTTTACTCAAAAAAAGATACTAAATTGGGATGATTATTCATCCCCTTGCAAGATAACTTGCGTAAGGACTTGCCAACTTCATTGCGAGAACTTGGCCATTCCCTTATGATCCAATCACAAGATCATATGACTCCGCATTTGTTGCGCAAGTGACGCTTTGAACTATGAGACAATGGAGTCATGAAACAGTCTGTTTCAGGTTACTAGGCTGGTGTCGTTAGACCTAGGGTTTCCAGGTTTCATATTGTAAGATTCTTAGGGACAAACCCTAGCTCACTTTATGATTGCATTTCACTGTCTCTACATTCAGTGAATGTGGACAAGTACTTAAGGTATAGGCGTTTCTTGGAATTTAACTTATTCTGAACGAGTATTCCGCGGCTTAGGTGTTTTTGGTTTATGCCAATTTGGCTAACTCTAGAAGAAAATTCGAGATTACTTCCACATTATTCGGCTATGCCTAAATTGATTTTTTAAACCCTAACTTATCGATTTGAGGTTAAGCATAGGTTAGGTTAATTTCAACTAATCTTCCCTTTTCTTTGCGAACAAAATTAATGCTAAATAAGCAACCTTTTTCTTGCTCATTTATGCAATTGACAATGATAATTTCATAGAGTTTATGCATTGTAAGAATCGTTTCATGCTTTGCACTTTCCATGATGATTCATTGCGATATGGGTTAATAGTGCGAGATGCAGTTTATACTTCTAGGCTTAACTGAAGTATACTATTTTAATGGATAATAATCTAGCCTTATAATTCATTTCAATGCATAAGCTATTTTCTAGAAATGTGTTTATACTTTCTTAATTTGCATGTTTCATTTAAAAGTATTGATGACTAAGTTCCTTCGTCGTGAACAACTAGGATGAAAATATATCCTATTTCTAATAAGTAACCTTGCATGATTGAATTACAACAATATCAAATAAAAATTAGGAAGGAAAAACCTGGGCTTGGGGCGAGATGTCCACATGGATGCCCGGAGATGACCCTCCCGTGGCTACGCCTTGGACTTTCTTAGGAGGCATCACAATTGTAGTTTTTCGGACCTGGAAGCAGCTTTACAACTCCTCTTTGGAATTCCACCGTCGCTCCCTCCTTAAAGTAGGGATTTCGAACGAAGGGGTGTTTCAAAATCTTTTGCCAATAAGACTCATTAAAGCCATGGGAGGGGCTTAATGGCCTTATAATGGCTCGCACAAACGGGAAATAAATAAAGTGTGGAATACCTTACGAGGGTTTTGAGTGGTAAAGGGAGGTGTTTAAAAAAAACCTTTAATACTCTTCTTCTCTTTTACGAGTGGGGAAAAAGAACATAGGCCCAAAGGTATTTTGCATAGGGCAAGGAACGGCCTAAGGGGTTTCACCGCGGGGGGGGGGGGGGGGGGGGATGGGGAGTAATCCCTAAGTCCAAGGAAAAGGGTTTAAGGAAATTTATAAAGCACGGGGTTTTCAAAGCCCACGGGAAGCATGGGAAGGCTAAGGGGAAAAAGGGTTTATGAGCTTTAAGCACAAGGGGGGTTCCAAAATGCCATGGGAAAGGGGCTAAAGGGGCTTGTGAGGGTTTTAAACACGGGGGGGAGGGGGGGGTCAGGAGAGGGGGGAAATGGAAAGGGTTCCAAAGCCCATAAGAGAGGGGCTTAAGGGGATTTAAAAACCGAGGGGGGGAGGGGCATGTGTGGTTCCAAAAATGATAAGAAGGCCTTGGGAGATTTTAGGACACGGGGGCAAAAGGGGGGCTTATTTAGCCCTTTAAAAGCTTCCCCCCCAGGAAGCTTCTAAAGCTTCCACCACGTGGGGGGGGGGAGCTTAAACGGCGACAGGCTGCATGTTGGACAGGCGGTGAGGCCTGCGATTGCAGATGGCGGCGCTGGGAGGATAGGTAGGTGGACGGCAGAATCAGGCGGCAATGGTGGCGGAGTGCTCGTCCGGGCAGAGTGGCGACGAGGCGACCCTCCCTCCTTCACTACTGCAGGGCGGCAGCGGCATTGGCTTAACCTTCTCTCTCTCACTTAGCGTTTCAGAATTTCGGCCCTCACTCCTCACCTATTCCCGCCGTCCTCTATGGCAGTGCCTCCTCCTGTTTAAATAGGGGAGGGGAGCGGGATCCTCCCTCTCCTATGTGTCGCATCGCATGGCCTTAAGGCTGAGCAAGCTCCAACGAGGAGCTTGCTTGCCCTTCCATTCCCCTCTCCCCCCTCCAGCACAATCGTCGCCGACGAGAGGATAAGAAGAAGAGAAAAAAAAATCCATTAACCTTAATAGGTGGTTCAAGCGTGATTTGGTATATTACATTTCTCTCCCCCTTAGAGAAATTGAGATGTCCTCATCTCGAGTTAACCTGGGGATATTGATGGTTGAGAGTGCCTTCATCTATCCAAGTGGCATCCTCTTTGGGATAATCTTTCCACTGGATGAGGCATTCTCTTAGGGTTCTGGATCTTAATTGTCTCTCCCTAACATCTATGATCCTATTAGGCCTTAGTTCAAGGACTCCTTGACTAGGCATTACAACTTGTTGGTTGTCAAGTACATGGTTAGGATTAGGTACATATTTCTTCAATAGGTTGATATGGAATACATTGTGAACCTTTAGGTTCTCAGGGAGTTGTAATCTATAAGCATTAGGTCCTAGGCATTTGAGGATCTTGTATGGCCCACAATACCTTGGACTTAGCTTCTTGCAATCTCCTAAGGATAGGGAACTCTTCTTAGGCCGTACGCGAATGAAGACCATGTCTCCTTCTTCGAAGATTCTATCTTGACGCTTCAAGTCCACGTATGCCTTCTGTCTATCCTTGGCCGCTTGGATGTCTTGTCTTATTGACTTTATTTGGTCATCCATCTCTTCGAACATCTGCCTTGAAGCTTCAACCCTTAAGGTTGGATCTGAGAAGTTTAGGGGACTTCTGCAGTCATGACCATACAATGCTTGGAAAGGGGTCATCTGAATGCTTTGTTGGTAGGAAGCATTGTAGGCAAATTCAATCAAAGGCAAATATTAAATCCACCTCTTCAGCTCACGATAGTAGTATGCCCTAAGCATATCTTGATTTACTCGCTTTGTTTGGCCATCCGTTTGGGGATGGTAGGCGGTGCTAAAATAGAGTTGAGTCCCAATAGCTTCAAAGATAGCTCTCCAGAAGTGTGATGTGAAGAGAGAATCACGATCACTAATGATTCTTCTAGATAACCCATGTATCTTGAATATCTCCTTCATAAACAATCTTGCAATGTCTGAGGCTTTATAGTTTGTCTTTACTGGAATAAGGTGTGCAACCTTAGTAAGCATGTCAACCACAACCATGATGGAGTTCTATCCTCCCTGGACTTGGAGTAGGCCTACAACAAAATCCATACTGCTGAATTCCCATTTCATTTGGGGAATGTCAAGCGGTTGCAGTTTCCTTGGCATCATGACATGTTCGACTTTGATACGTTGGCAAGACAAACACTCGGTGACATATTTGAGAACGTCACCTTTAATCCTCTCCCAATGGTAGCTCTTCTTGACTACATTAAGAGTCTTGGCATAGCCAGGATGTCCTGCGAAAGGGGAATCATGAGCTTCCCACAATATCTTCTGCTTAAGTGACTGGCTTGCTGGTATACACAGCCTTGTTCTATAGTAGACGAGACCACTATTGATAGAAAATTCATGATACTTAGCCTGCAACTTTTGATTCTGATCCTTGATAGAGATCTCCCTTAGCATTTTTTGGTAGGCCGCATCATGGCATGCATCCTCTCTAGCTAACTCAAGATTGGATTGTTTGGCATAGATACTTTTGTAGCTAGAGATCTAGCCGTTGATGGGTTCTGCAAGATTAGGGAATTGAGGAATGCCTTGTGACTAAGTGCATCGGCAAATACATTCTCTTTTCCTGGTCGGTACTTAATTTCAAAGTCATATTCCTCCAACACTCCAATTCACCGACGTTGCCTCAGGTTGAGCTCATTCTGGGTAAAGATCCACTTGAGACTCTTATGGTCAGTTACTAGAGTAAACTTGGTATGCAACAGGTAGTGTCTCCAAAGCTTTAGACCATGGATGATAGCTAACAATTCCAGATCATGCGTAGCATAATTCTTTTCATGACTCTTCAATTTCCTTGAAGAGTATGCTACTGGATGACCTTCCTGCATGAGTGCACACCCCAAGGCAAGAATGCTAGCATCAGTTACTACCTCGAACTCCTTATTGAGGTCTGGAAGTTTTAGAATAGGTGCTGATACCAAACTTTGCTTCAATCTGTCAAAGCTATTTTGTTCGGGAGTTGACCAAGCAATGGAAGTTTGCTTCTTCAATAAGTCTGTCAGGGGTGCTGCAATCAAAGCATAGTTTTTTATGAAGACCCTATACCATCTTGTCAATGCCTGAAGTTGGGGTTCATGATCTTCTTCATGTTTAGAATATACTAAAGTGTCATCGAAGAAGACAAGCATGAAATCATCAAGATATGGCCTAAAGATATCCTGCATTAACCGACGGAAAACATAAAATATCATTTTTTAAAAAGATATTTAATTTCTTTTTTAAATTTGAATTATGAAGCGCGTGTAGTCTGCATTATAGACGCGCGTATAAACACGAATTATCTGCAATTTAGACACGCTGATAGACGCGCAAAACAGAACTGGAAAAAAAAAACCGGAGAGCTCTCTCGTTTTTTTTCCCCCCCCCTCCCATACATCAGATTGTGTATTTGGAAAAAAGACAATGTATCTTACGGGCACGAGAATTGATAATAAAAGTCCATGTATTCATTATATATCAAAAGCATTTACAAGGGAAGTTTAAGGTCGCAGAAGGTGGCAGGTGCATTCGTAAGTCCGAATGACATAACTAGGAACTCAAAATGCCCATATCTTGTATTGAAGGCCGTCTTAGAAATATCTTCTTCCTTGATCCTTATCTGATAGTAACCTGACCTGAGATCAATCTTGGAGCAGATCTTTGCTCCCTGAAGACGATCAAGAAGCTCATCTATTCTAGGAAAAGGGTACTTGTTCTTGACCGTTGGTTGATTCAACTCTCGGTAATCAATACATAATCGAAGTGTCCCATCTTTCTTTTTTTGGAATAGTACTGGAGCTCCCCATGGTGAACTACTAGGCCGGATGTAGCCCTAATCTAGTAGTTGCTTGAGTTGTTCCTTCAGTTCAATTACTTCTGATATGGAAATTCTATAAGGTCTCTTTGCAATTGGCGCAGCTCCTGGTACTAATCTAATCTCATGATCCACTTCTCTTTGAGGCGGGAGTTTTGTCAACTCTTTAGGGAATACGTCCGCGTATTCCTTTAGCCAAGAAGGTCCTTCATTAGACTCTTACTTCTGATCTAACTTGTTAAGCTCAATTAAGTAGACAGGCAATCCTTTTCTGACTCCTTTTATGATTCAAGATACTTTGGCCAATTGGATTCTTAGCACTCTAGCCTCACCTTGAGTTGTGACTAATTCCCTTTTAGAGTTTCAAAAGGAAACTTGACCCTTTCCACAATGAATGTGGGCGTCATTAGGCTTAAGCCAATCCATTCCGAGTAGACACTCATGGATACCTAAATTCATGACTCTGAATTTGACCGAAGTCTTCTTTCCTCCTAGAAAGAATTCCACCTTAGTAGTTTGCCTGGTACAAGTAACCTCACGAGCATTTGCCAATTCCACAAGCAAGGTAGGTGCTTCTATTGTGGCTATTTCTAATCTTTTTGCACAAGCTGGTGAGATAAAGGAATGTGTACTACCACAATCAATCAAGGTCTTGAAATTTTTACCTTGATAGTCTGACGGTGTCTGAATCACCGAGAACTAGCGATTTGGCCCTTTCTTGTGTAGGGCGGCATGGACTGTCGCCCTTTCAAACTCTGCTTCCATGGTCGGATCTTCCTCTTCTTCTTCTTCGCATATTTGCCTATTGGCAATGCAGGTGGTTTTTCCTATGCCTCGGGTAGCGGCTCCTTGACTATGGCCCGTTCCTTGGAAAGGTGCTTGGCGATGTCGTCCACCAAGCTTGGGACATTGCCTCTTGAAGTGACCAAGTTCGTTGCAGTGGAAATAACGGAGGTTTCGGCCATTGCTTTGAGTAGAAACAAAGTTGTTGACATTATTAGTCCTTGCTTTCTTTCTTTATCCCTGATTATGACCTTGAACTCTCTTTATCTGAGGTCTGAATGCTCCTCTGTTCGGGTCATTATAAGACCAAGTTTTGTTACCCCTTGGTCTAACCTGCACCTCCTGAATTATAGGCACAGCTTGAATGATTGCGTCCTGAAGATCTGATGGATACATAGATTCGAGACGGGTATTGACTGGTGGATTTAAACGCGCACAAAATTTGGACACCTACTGTGTCATGTCCATCTGTGGCGCATACTTTAAAAGTGAGACGAATTTGGAATAGTATGCGCCAAGAGTGAGTCCCAGCTATTTTAGCTCGTAGAACTCATTCATTTTCTGCGTGCGATATGCAAGTGGTAGGTATCTTCCTTGCACGGCTTTCTTCAGCTTCTCCCAGGTAACGGATCCCTCCGGGATCCCTTGATCCCTGCACCATTGCTTCTACCAAAGCCTGGCTTTGCCGGTGAGCTTTAGCTTGGCGAGCATAGCCTGATTGGCGGGTGCAGTACCGGCTGCTTCGAAGTAATCCTCCATGGATTCAATCCAAATTTCAGCGTCTGCTTGGACGGACCTGCCTCTCCCGTCAAACTCGGGTGGCTTAATTTGCTTGAGAAGAAACTTCTTCTCTTGGATTACAGTAGTACTTGATGTAGAAGGCGAAGTAGGAACCTGTACCTGGGGTTGTGCATGGATAAAGGTTTCTTAATATTATTATACGATAATCGTTATTGATTTATATTACATCTTTAATTCAACTATCATGTAAACAATGTAGCTACTTAACTTTTTATCAACTCTTATGCACAATCAGACATTGATAAAAAGAAGTCTTTATTTGTATTTATATGGCCATAGCCCTTTCGAATACAACATTTCTTGCGATGATAAGCCAATTTTTACATTTAGTTTGGGGAGAACAATGTTGTATTACATTTATCTATAGGAACTGTATAATAGTATGGTTTCGGGTCATGGATCTTCAGGAATCGGTAAGTCATTGGAAGTTTAGGGTATCCTTTCCGTTGGAATCCATTCTTCTCTTGGCGGCCCAACACTTTAATCCTATCGGCGCGGATTACATGGGTTACTTCCTCATATACATATGAGTTCATCTCAACCCTCCGACCTCGAAAGTGTAAAGTTGAGTTTACGTGAGAATCCACAAAAATGAACAGCTTCACGACTTTCAGGTCTTCCAACCACTTGATCCTTTTTAGATTGGTTTTTAGGTAAGCAAACCGATGGGCGGCTATATAGTAGATTCCTGAAGCACCCGTCCATCTTCGTTCCATGTACAAAGGTGATGGATTATAGATCTGCTCTAGGATGTTCATCATCTCAACCCTTTGTCGATAATGCAGAGAATGCATTGCAATCATAAACATGATTCGAAAGACAGAACTTGTTCCATGCTTCGTAATTCTGCAAGACAGCATTGAAGGTAAGGAATTGTTTGGACAGTAGTATTTGCTTTAATTCAGCTTATTAAGATTTCATAAAAACAATTCCATTGTTGGTCGGCTCTAATACGGCTCTAATACCAACATTAACGTGTCCACTTGTATTTTCAGGACACGTCTTAGCAGTCCATCGGGAAGGATATCTAGAAAGCTTCGCCCGTCACTCCCATGGAATGTTACGGGGTTTGCGATCTAGGGCTTTCCATGTCTGCCACGTAGCGGAAGTATTCCGGCCAGTCCCACTTACGATCGACCTGAATTAGGGTTTTCCTGATTGGTCATTTCCTAACAGGAACTAGCGTCAGACCCAAGCGAACTACTTTATGCAGAAACACCAAGTCCGAAGCTGATTCATGCTGCACTTGGTTCAAGGAGAATGGGAAACGAGAGGGATCCAAGCTCAACCTCTCTGCCATAGGGCATAGTCCCATTCCATTCCCCTAAAATAGCGTAAATCGGATTCAAATATAACTGTAGATCAACGCTTTTTCATGTTCTTTGACGATTTTCCTGCTGTCCATCGTGATTTGAGAAAAGTTCCTAGCCAACCGGGACCACCCATCCGTAGGACGGACCTATGGCCCATCCTCCGCACTTTCTTCAGGTTGTTTTAGTTATTTTATTACCTAACACATTAGTTGGACATGTTAACAACCAGCTTCTTTAATTAACCCGTTAGGCACTGGTTCCTTCACATAATCTTATCACTTGACATAGAAAAACAATATCATACAAGTTCCTTATTAACAGGTTATCATATCTATCTTTGAAATACAAAGAATCCAGCCCGTAGGCTTATCCACAATCCGCCCGAAGGCTATCCAGCAATCCACAGGGATCAGTAATCCAAGTTTCTGCCCTAAACTAGTATGCGGGCCTCGAGATCCAATCACGAGTCACGTTAGCCTCTTGTGCAGGGCCTGGAAGGCGAGGGATTTACGGCCAGAGCCCCCCTGGCACCCAAGCATTCGGGGATAACTGAAACTGCCTCTCCCTTCAGGACTTCAACTTGAAGTATAGATATCCATTTATATTTTAATTAATTAATCAAATAAATCCAAACAGTGCTCTAAAATCTATAGCAAGCACAAGCATTTCCATTGATCGTTTTTGTTGGCAAACTGCTAAGGAATGAATCCCTCCTTTTGAATGCATCCAACACTCAATCCGAGATGACTTGCAACTTGGCAAGATCCCCTATATCCTGGGTTTGGGTGTACCCTAATAACCCAACTTGGTTAAACCTTAAGTTCATTGGGTACTTCAGTTTATCGGCTGGTCTTTAGTTTCCAATCAATCTTCTTTACTCAAAAAAAGATACTAAATTGGGATGATTATTCATCCCCTTGCAAGATAACTTGCGTAAGGACTTGCCAAATTCATTGCGAGAATTTGGCCATTCCCTTGTGATCCAATCACAAGATCATATGACTCTGCATTTGTTGCGTAAGTGACGCTTCGAACCATGAGACAATGGAGTCACAAAACAGTCTATTCAGGTTACTAGGCTGGCGTCGTTAGACCCAGGGTTTCCAAGTTTCATCTTGTAAGATTCGTAGGGACAAACCCTAGCTCACTTTATGATTGCATTTCACTGTCTCTACATTCAGTGAATGTGGGCAAGTATTTAAGGTATAGGCGTTTCTTGGAATTTAACTTATTCCGAACAAGTTCTCCACGGCTTAGGTGTTTTTGGTTTATGCCAATTTGGTTAACTCTAGAAGAAAATTCGAGATTACTTCCACATGATTCATTGACTATGCGTAAATTGATTTTTTTAACCCTAACTTATCGGTTTGAGGTCAGGCATAGGTTAGGTTAATTTCAACTAATCTTCCCTTTTCTTTGCGAACAAAATTCATGCTAAATAAGCAACCTTTTCTTGATAATTTATGTAGTTGACAACGACAATTTCATAGAGTTTATGCATTGTAAGAATCGTTTCATGCTTTGCACTTTCCATGATGATTCATTGCGATATGGGTTAATAGTGCGAGATGCAATTTATACTTCTAGGCTTAACCGAAGTATACTATTTTAATGGATAATAATCTACTCTTATAATTCATTTCAATGCATAAGCTATTTGCTAGAAATGCGTTTATACTTTCTTAATTTGCATGTTTCATTTAAAAGTATTGATGACTAAGTTCCTTCGTCATGAAAAACTAGGACGAAAATATATCCTATTTCTAATAAGTAACCTTGCATGATTGAATTACAACAATATCAAATAAAAATTAGGAAGGAAAACCTGGGCTTGGGGTGAGATGTCCACGTGGATGCCCGGAGATGACCCTCCCGTGGCTACGCCTTGGACTTTCTTAGGAGGCATCACAATTGTAGTTTTTTGGACGTGGAAGCAGCTTTACAACTCCTCTTTGGAATTCCACCGTCGCTCCCTTGTACCGTCCGTCGAAAGTAGTTTTAGAAGGCTCCCTCCTTAAAGTATGGATTTCGAATGAAGGGGTGTTTCAAAATCTTTTGCCGATAAGACCCATTAAAGCCATGGGAGGGGCTTAGTGGCCTTATAATGGCTCGCACAAACGGGAAATAAATAAAGTGTGGAATCCCTTACGAGGGTTTTTGAGTGGGAAAGGGAGGTATTAGAAAAAACCTTCCACACTCTTCTTCTCTTTTACGAGTGGGGAAAAAGAAAAAAGGCCCAAAGGTATTTTGCATAGGGCAAGGAACAGCCTAAGGGGTTTAACCGCGAGAGGGGGGCGGGATGGGGAGAATCCCTAAGTCCAAGGAAAATGGCTTAAGGAAATTTATAAAGCACAGGGTTTTCAAAGCCCACGGGAAGCATAGGAAGGCTAAGGGGAAAAAGGGTTTATGAGCTTTAAGCACGAGGGGGTTTCCAAAATTCCATGGGAAAGGGGTTAAAGGGGCTTGTGAGGGTTTTAAACACGGGGGGGGGGGGGGGGGGGTTCCAAAAAACATAAGAAGGGGGGCCTTGGGAGATTTTAGGACACGGGGGTGAAAGGGGGGCTTATTTAACCCTTTAGAAGCTTCCCCCCAGGAAGCTTCTAAAGCTTCCGCCACGTGGGGGAGGGAAGCTTAAACCGTGACTGGCGGCGTGTTGGACAGGCGGCGAGGCCTGCGACTGTAGGTGGCGGCGTTGGGAGGACAGGCAGGTGGACGGTAGAATCAGGTGGCAGTGGTGGAGTGCTCGTCCAGGCAGAGTGGCGACGAGGCAGCCCTCCCTCCTTCACTATTGCAGGGTGGCAGCGGCGTTGGCTTAACCTTCTCTCTCTCCCTCAGCGTTTCAGAATGGCAGCCCTCACTCCTCACGTATTCCCACTGTCCTCTATGGCAGTGCCTCCTCATGTTTAAATAGGGGAGGGGAGGGGGATCCTCCCTCTCCTATGTGTCACATCTCATGGCCTTAAGGCTGAGCAAGATCTAGTGAGGAGCTTGCTGGCCCTTCCATTCGCCTCTCCCCCCTCCAGCATGACCGTCGCCGATGGGAGGATAAGAAGAAGAGAAAAAAATAATAAAAATTTCCATTAACCTTAATAGGTGGTTCAAGCGTGATTTGGTATATTACATATTGACACTTTGGTTGTCATGTATGCCCATGGACATGCTTATGACATACTCTTAAGTTGAGATTGGAGCATTGATGGTTCAACATTAGTAGTCATTCCTCTCATTGGATGCCACATTTATGGGCTTGAAGCTCCTTACTAGGTTTGATTGTTGTGACCTATGCCACATTTATCCACTTGATGTATTGAGCTTATTGCTCAGTTGGCATTCAACTTTTACTTCAGTGGGAGCTATTTGCCATTATGTATTGAGTCACTTACTTGACATTGGATGTTACATTGTGCATTTGATTTTAGTTGATCTTGAGCTCCGTATAGTGAAACAGTGGGACATTCACTTCATGTATATGCTCTCTTCATGCTGTATGTATGCAGTGGATGCCTAGTGGGCCAATCTAGCATTTGTCTTTGGGTTGGTACCTACCTCTGTTAGATCATTGTCAGTGATGCACACCTAGCATGGCTATATATTGAGCTTATGTTACTCTCACGTAATCAATTGTGTGTTTGACAGGTCTCTTTTGTTACCTGTGAGACTTACTACATGCATGATTGCTATGCCATTGGATGTAATCCAGTCTTACACTCTAAGGTTTATAGGTTTTGGTATCGGTCACATGTTTGATGGCTACTAGTTGTTCGTGTATACTCCACATTGCGTAGGATATGTTTGAGATTTATGGTTTGCATTTTAAGTCAATGATAGCTCATACTTGGCTTTGATTTCTTAGTGATGTACTTTATTGTAGCATGTTGTAATTGCATCTCTCTACATTGTTTATGAGAGTAGTTACCTTGTCCTGACAATCTTTTGCTTACGATTTGTGGACAACTCATTACTTTGGTAGTATCTATTATATTTTGCTTGATTTAGCAGTGGTTTTGGGGCTCATTTGTAGGATATTACAACAACCTATTTTTTTCTTTTGTGCACTTGCTTATTCTCATCATGGCTGATAGTTCTTATGACAATGCTATCTTCAATATTGAGAATTTGGATGGGAGCAACTACAGCTGTTGGAAGACTTCGATATTGATGCTAGGAGGCATATTACATGGTGGATTCCGTGCCATGATGGATTCCGTAAACTTTTATTTCCGGGGCTCATACACAAAGTGGATTCTTTGTGCGAGAAGTCGATGGGGACGCCCATCCTTTTCGAGCGTTTTGTTAATTTAGTGTGTACATGGGTGATTCCATAGCGGATAATTCTGCAAAATACATATTTAAATTAATAAGCATTTATGATTTTAGAGTGCGCACTCGTGATAAATTAAGGTTAGGATTGATTTCTAACCAATTAATTTATTTATGTAGCTGAAGACTGCTAGGTATTCACTTTTGTCGGTTTAATTGTATTATTTTACTAACGATTGTGAATGCTTCAGTTGATGTGTAAAGATAGCAGCGATGGCAGTGGAAAGCATTGGAGGATAGCATGTACTCAAGTTATCGTCAATATTTTGATGGGCGTATACCTTAGGTATGGCACCTATATTTTGTCGTGCCTATTTATCAAGGTGTTTGATATTTATTTATTATTTTTGTATGCGCATGGGCGCAGGATTTACATATTTGTATTTGGACATTGTATTGGGTATGCCTGACTTCCTGGGGGCCTGCCCATTAGCTTTATTTCTATTTGGCACAAAAGCAAAATCAAAAGCTAAAGCGTGCTATTTTGTAATTTGGGCTATTATTTAAGCTTAAAGATGATTAATACATAAAATACATGCTTTGTGGAGCGCTCATACAAGGCATGGGGGGAGATTGCACCCAATTGGTCTCTTGTTCATGTCGTGCAAGCTTTCTACATTGATTTGTGTGCAAAAAGTAGAGTTCTTTTGTTCTTAGGGACCTTCTGACGCTCACTACGCGCGCTTACGGCATCCGATCTGTGCACCAGTGGTATCAGAGTAAAGCTGAGATCAAGAGCTTCCAATTGCTTACCAACTTGCACGAAGGCAGAGCTCTTGGAACGATCGAGCTCTACAGTCAGTTTCATCGCGAACAGTCGATACCGGTGACTTCCTGGCGGTCAAGAACCCCTATCTGCATCCTCTGATCGTGAAGGATTGGCCTGAAAAAGCGGAGGACCACGTAAACATCTCCTTCTTCAAGTCGTTTTGAACAGAGAACAGTAAGCCCCATATCTCCAAAAGTTTTAATGCTTTGAATTAAAGCTTAAGTGATAAGCTTATAAGAAGCTTTAAAAAAGCTTCAACACGAAAATTCGTCACTGGGCGGCAGCGGCATGTCAACGTCAATAATAGGGGCGTGAAAAATGGCCCCCCCTTAAATCGTCGATAGTTTACATTCAATTAAGCTTAGTTACTTAAGCTTCTCAATCATCTAAGTTCTGCAAGTTTTATTACTCCTGCAAGTTCTGTAAGTCAAAGAGGATCAAAACACTTACTTCAACTATTCCCATAAAGATTGTTTATACTCAGAAGCACAGAGTTCATTTATTGCTCTCTAGAAGACCTTGTTCCTATTTGCAGACTTACTAAACCAGTTTCAGCAAACACAGAAGGTCATATGCAGGTCATACGAAGATTATACGCCATTTTCACGAAGACACGAATACCAAAACCGCAAAAGACAAAGATCATAAAAGCCAAACAAAATATATAAGCCTTGTATACTCGACTTTGAGCTACGCTCATCCCGCTAATTAGATTTTGAGAGTGTGAGGTCTTTTGGATTTTACAGGATGACGGAACAAAACATGGACGATTTTATGGCTGAAGGTGATTTACCCGAACCAACGATGGAACAAAAATTGGATTTGATTATGATGCAGCTTGATGAAGAACGAAGAGCCCGACAAGCTTTGCAAGTTCAATTGGCCAATATGCAACGACCTACCACCGACAAAGATGGACCACAACGTGAAGATCTTATACGACATACCATCGATGCGACACTGGAAGCCCAATCCATCCACAAAGAAACAAAGATAAGTAAAAGAAACTTCAAATTTCATACTTTCAATTGATCTCGAGATGAAAAGACTGTACTTGCATTTATCAGTCAGTTTGATGATTACTTTCATGAAGAGATATATACTGAGAAAGACAAAATTAAATGTGTCATTAATCATTTAGTCGATCGAGCATCTCTATGGTGGACTCTGGTTCGCAAGAGCATTGATTGTCCTACTACCTGGGAGAGTTTCAAAAAGAAGTTTTTGTAGAATTTCCTTCCTCCTCAATTCCATGAAAAAGCCATAAAGCAATGGGATCTTCTACAGCAAAGAGATCACGAACCTATTTCCCAATACACTGAATGTTTTTGGAATGCCCTACTGCAACTCCGAATGCTCAAAGATGTACCTGAAGCAACTAACAAATGCAAGTTTATGTCTGGCTTACTTGGACATTACTATGCTGAAGTCAATATGTTCAAGTTTATTTCTTTCTTCACAGCATGAGCATGCTTTCGATTCATTGCATATGGTCTTTGTTTAACTTGTGTTATATTGGGGGTCATAGGAATGTTGTGAGTCATAATACTTAGATTTATTCATTTTAGCTCTTCTAAGAACCAAGTGAATATATCTACATACTCTCGTAAGAGATTAATGAGATTGGCCTCCTCTTGTTCAATTAAGTCATCAGTTATGTACATGGGTCGAGACGTGTCCTCTTCCCTAGCCAAGTTAACTTTCTTAACTTTAACAGGTCCTTCAATGGGTTCACTAACCTATCTTGCTCGTTTGGCTCCTACTAATACCACTATGTGGTTTCTTTTTTTGTTCAACTTCTGAGAAATTGGAGTGTTTCCTTCTCTCTTCCTTGAGCCGCTTACACCTTAGATAGACCCTAAGGTCCCCTTTGGTGCATTTGGTCTTAGGTGAGCATGCGATTTCTGAATCACCCTCAAAGCTGACCTTTGACTCAGAGTTGAGTTCATAGGCTTCACTAGAAGGAGTTTCCTTTGGTGGTCATAGATCTAAGATTAATTCCACTTTAAGTAGTGGTGTAGTGCCTAATTGAACTAATCCAACTTTCTCATAGTCCACTATGTCCAGATGCTCTAACCAAATATGATCACAATTTATCTTGATGACTCCTCTTTCCACTCTAAAAGCATTGGCCTCTTGGGGTTTAGAGACTACTCCTATCTACTCAATCACTCATCCATTGGTATCATACTCTATGTTCTTGGCTTCTTCCTCACTTTCTCCACCATTGAAATAGTAGTCTTCATGCTCTTCATCTAAATCCTCATGCTTAGATCATTCATTGTTCCTATGGTTCCCACTCATAGAAATTTTCTCATCCGCAATGAGAACCTAGTTGTACCATAGATTTAGGTCATGCAACTTAGTCCATTGCCACTCCAAATTCTCTATGATATTCTTAAGAGGTTCAAAGTTTGAAGCTAGGCTACTAGCTAGCTCTCCCATCAAGTACTCAAGATTTCTATGGAGTTCAAGTTTATTAGTTGGTATATGGTAGGTAATAGGCATTGGTCGTCGATGATGAAACTCCTGGCCATCATGCAAAGAGATACTAATGATGTAGCATCATTCTTGGGTAACTTATCGGCTATGTACATGGGTCAAGACGTGTCCTTTTCCCTTGCCAAGTTGACTTTCTTAACTTTAATGGGTCCTTCAATGGGTTCACTAATCTATCTTACTTGTTTGGCTCTTACTAATACAACACAGTGGTTGCTCTTCTTATACTTAGTGAAGTTCTTGGCTAAGTCATGTGATTTTCTTTTTTGTTCAACTTCTGAGAACTTGAATTGTTTCCTTCTCTCTTCTTGAGCCGCTTACACCTCAAATAAACCCCAAGGTCCCCTTTGGTGCATTTGGCCGTAGGTGATCATGCGATTTCTGAATCACCCTCAGAGTTGACCTTTGACTTAGAGTTGAACTCATAGCCTTCACTAGAAGAAGGAGTTTTCTTTGGTGGTCATAAATTTGAGATTGATTCCACTTTAAATAGTGATGTAGTGCCTAATTGAACTAATCCAACTTGCTCCTAATCCACTATGTTTAGATTCTCTAACTAGGTACAATCACAATTTACCTTGATGACTCCTCTTTCCACTCTAAAGTCTACTCTTATCTACTCAATCTCTCATCCATTGCTAAGAAATCAATGCGAGTATTGTGACTCAACATTCCTATGACACCGAATACAACACCAACTAAAAAAAGACCATAAGTAACGAATCCAAAGCATGTTTATGCTGTGAAGAAAGAAATAGACAAGATATTAAATGTTGGATTCATTTATGAGACTGTGCATATGGAGTAGGTATTATCTATAGTAATTGTCTTGAAGAAGAATGGAAAGATTCGAGTATACGTGAATTACAAAAAGTTCAACACGGCAAGAAAGAGAGACAATTATCCATTATAGTACATTGAGCACATGCTTGAGAGAGTTGCAAGAAAGGAAGCCTACACTTTCTTGGATGGCTTCCATCTATAACCAAGTGCAATTATACCTAGATGATAGGCATAAAACATCATTCACAATAGAATGGGGTGTGTTTGCGTGCATAGTCATGCCATTTGGGTTGTTTAATATGCCTGCTACCTTTCAATTTCTTGTGTGTGCAATTATGAAGGACATGCTTAGAAATTAGGTGGAAGTATTCGTGGATGATTTGTGTGTTATTCCAATTAGGAGGAGCACCTAGACAAACTCTGCATAGTCTTTGAACAGTATATACAATATGGTCTCTCACAATGAACCCCTTAAAATGCTAGTTCTGGCTAAAGCATGGATGTATCCTAAGACACATGGTCTCAAAAAATGGCGTTTCTATCAAATGTTTCAAAGTTACAGTGATTGTCGATTTACCATCACCAAAACCAATTAGAAGGGAGTTTAGCGTTTCCTTGGCCACATGGGATACTATCGATGGTTTGTGTTGAATTATGTGCTCATTGCATGACCACTTTGCAAGATGTTGATTGTATTTGAGTGGACTAAGGAGTGGCAATGCGCTTATGAAGAATTGAAAAAGGCTTTGATGATCGCACCTATTCTACGAGCCCCAAATTGGTCCACTACTTTCCATGTGCACATTGATGCATCAAAGTTCACCATGGGAGCAATTTTGTGCCAATCTAGAGAAACACTATATTAGGAAATTTAGAAATTCTCATATAGTTTGGGAATTTCCAATATATTTAATATTTGGCCACATGATCAAATCTTATCCCCTTGAAAGTGGAGTCTATCGTAATTACTATATAGGTTGTCTTTCCAATTCCCACTTTAAAGCATGGGTTAAGATTTAGCCACATGGTTAAATCTTTACCCCTTATTTGAAAGTGGGACTTGGAAGATTCCCAAACTCTTTAATATGGTGTTGAGAGTATAACTTGGATTACTGAGTTAGCTTTGCAAGCAAACAACTCATTGACATGGAAATGAACTACTCCATAACAAAGAGGGAAGGGCTAGCTATGGTGTTTGCTATTACGAAATTTCAACATTACATTTCTAACTATACCCTTTGCTTTTTTTATTGATCATCAAGCATTGTTTTATCTTGTGAACAAACCTTGCGTAACAAGATTCATTACTCGGAAGATCAAGAATGGTTTTCAAGATTTGTTATTCTGCCATAATTCAAAAACATATTAAATTAACAAAGAGAAGGAAACTTGTCTTAGGCTGTATTTAAAAAAATATTTTTCTTAAGCTTACGTTGTATTATATACTAACATGCACTCTAATACAAACTATGAGGTGTCTGCTCTAGGCTCATTCCAAGGCGTACCTTTTTGTAGTCCATTAGTAGGTTTTTCAAATGACACCGCTCGTCGCTCCCTTGGAACATCACGAGGTTTGTTGATTAGAACCCACTAATAAGTATACATAATTTTTAACAAAAGTGTTTTGGCCGTGAAACCACTAGGATCACGACCTAAATTTTTGGGTTGCTAAAATCAAACGGGTCTCCTAACTGTCAGCTAGCGTCAGTAATTTAGAGTTCCCACTTCTACAAGATTACTCGATTTGAAGCAAAACTTGCCATTGCACTTGGTTCAAAGAGAATGGGAGACAGAGGGGAGTGCTGCGGTACGTCAACCCTCCCACACATAAGGCGAAATCCCATTTTGGCCCCCTAAAACAATGCAAGTCGATTCTACCTAACAACTAGTTGGTCAAATTATCATCTTCCTCTTTCTATTTGCTGATTTAGAAAATCTCAGGCCAACTAACTGGGACCACCCTACCTTTGGACGGACTCGTCGAGGGTTATCTCCACCCACTTTCCTTTGATAACAGAATCATCTTTAGTTTTTTTAATTACCTACAACACATTTATTGGAAAATATACAACTAGCTTCCTTAATTACTCTGTTAAATCACACGTTCTTTTCATGTAATATATCTCACAAACACTCAAATACAATTCAAACAATCCTTGAATAAAACAAACTTCTTTATTATATTTGAAGCTCATTACAATTTCTATCTTTTTGACCCTACAGAAGATACACAAAATTCCATGAAAACATAAGCAAAATTCCTTAAAGAAATATATTGTGCCAATCACTTAACGAGATGACTTACAGATCCTTTAAATAGAGTTTCATTTATTAAGCGTTAGTCAACACTTAATCTTATCGCATTTAACAATTATTATATGGAGTTATTTTACTAATCTCGAGTGCGCATAAACTAAAATGTGTAAGGACCTCTTGTAACTATTTCCATCATGATTTTACAATTTGGAGTCTCAATTAATCTAACTACAAATTGTAAAAATTACATGGCACAAGGAACAAAATGTGAGAAAGAGATAGAGACTACACAACAGATAAGAGGAGAATTTAAAGAAAAAAATATTTAGCTCTAAACAACTTATACAAAGATGGCTATGTCCACCCGTGCGCTTCCACTGTGAAGCTTAGATGGGGATCTTAACAGAATATATGTGAAGAGCTTACGGCTAGTTCTAACAACTCTACTTGGGTGAAAGATAGATAATAGATGGCTGTGAAGGGGTTTAGGTTATATAGCCTGTGAAGGAGGTTAGGTCGGCCTGACTAACCTACAATATGAACCTCCACTAGCCGGCCAAGTAATTTTCTAGGGAATGTTCCCTTTATCGTCAAGTAACTCCTCTTCCACGTGGTAACTCCTCTTTCACTAACTCCAGACCTCTTTCACTAGCTCATCATACTCCTCTATGTTGTGCAGTATACAAATGACATGGAAGTGATTGCTACCTTAAGGTGTGGCACCTTAGGACCTTGGTAGGATTCTGCATTGGTTGCTCTACTTCTAGTCTCTTGGCTCCTACCATTGGGGCCTCTTTTGATGCTGTTGGTGCTAGCTCATGCACTTTGCCTAGTAGGTACTGCACGCATGCCATCATGTTACTTTCATTGGCAACTACTTCTATGGCTCCTTGTGTTGGGGTAGTTCTGGTAGCCACCATGACTAATGGTATTGCATGTATGGGGGCCTTTCCCTTACCCTCTACCACTGGTCTTTCTTTAGCCTCCTCTGTGGTAGCACTTGTTCCAAGCACATTTTCATGTGTCAAGCTCATCATGGCTAGCTCCTGGGATTGAGAGCTTTGTTCTACTGATCTTCTGATGGCAATGGCTACATGCTCCTTCTCCACTTTTTTAACCTTTCTTCCTCCTCCACTTGTTTCTTTTTACATTCCTCTTCAAGTTTCCTTGACTCTTCTTCAACCCTCTACAAGTCTTTGCTTTCTTCATTAGTGGTTCTAGCCTTCCTGATGGAAATCCTTAGCATAATTCCTTGCCTCTCTCTTTGAGTGGATAGTGTTGAGCCTTGCTCCCCCTACTCATTGTTACTAACCATTCTCTCACTTGAGGTTTCTTATTGTTGAGTTTGGCAATCATCTTCCCTCTTCTTAGTCACTTGCTCTACTTCTTCTTGCTGAACTCTATTAGCTTCTTCTTCCCCAAGGTTCACCTGTTGAGAAAGAGATAGGAGGGCTCATTGTAATGGGTGGATGATTCTCATGGGTTGGTGATTATTCTGGTATTTTCTTTCCTTTCTCTTCTTTGTCCATCTTCTCCACAGCCTTTTATATTAGGATTGTTAGCACTTCAAAACCTATATTCAATGCCTTGGATACGAGTGTTTTCCTTTGTGACTCGGCCTTTGCTGTTAGGGATTCTTCACCTGTGGCTCTCAAAGATGATGCCAGTAACTTGGATCATGTTTGGATTGTCGTTTGAACATTAGAGTTTCGATTTACTTTGTCCAGTGCCTTGGCTGCAATATTCTTGAACATTGGTATCCTTATTATGTTCATGAGTGCATTGTACCTCCCGCTCAAGAATAGAGCATGTACCATCTTAGCTTGCAATCTAAAAATAGGCTTGGGGATGTTTGCTACATTGATTCCATCAATCATATATACACTTGTTTCTTATTTATCCCTAGCATGCTATACATGTCTCTCTTTGGGCTCTTTTTTGGCTTGTCTATAAGCCCTAGAGCTTTCTCAACCAACAACTTCCACACTCTTGGTTACATCCCATTTTTTTATCGTCACTGTACCATTATTCTTCTTTGATGTCAAAGGATCTGAGAAATTCTATGCATTTTCCATGATCTATTTGCTAGCTGACCTTCTCGAGGTACTTGGCTAGATTGCATTGCTTGACAATCTGCCTGGCTACGTCGTCAATTGCCAGAAGTTTTTCTAGCTTGTGTATGCTTCTATATTGTAGCTGGTTGAAAACCTATATCTCCATAGTTAAGTGATAATTGTTCTGTGCTTCTCATAAAATGGGAGCCCAACTATTTGGATTCCTATTATAACATAAAAACTCACAATGAGTTTTCTTTGAAGGACAATTTTTACTTAAAAATCGAAATGGTTAGAAGGAAACATTATCCATAGTGAAATGTATAAGCCAACGAATGAAAATTTTTCATATTAATCAATCCATATATTCCACACAAGAACTTCGTGAAGAAACTTTCACTAAATGAAAATTCAATTCATTCTTCTCTTTGGAGTTCAATCATATTTCGATTCATATTCACCATTCACCTTACTCCCTCCCCACTTGGAATGATGAGAATCCTTTCTAGGATTGGATAATGAAAGGGTAAGGGAGTTTGGTACACTCTTGATATGGTCTAGTGTTTTAAAAGCCAATTGTAGAAGTTTGGGTTATACTCCAATGTACCATGGTGGTCCATGTCTTGTGGGCGAATGCCCACATGTGTGGTATAGGTTAGTACATCAGTCAAGAAATCACATGAGTTCATTATGCTAGCAATATGAAGTTCGTCTTCTATTAGGATCCTATCTAAGTACTGATGAAACGTAACCTTGTCTTTTAGTGGTCTGTTGTGCCATGGCCAATACTCTAGATGAAGTTGGGGCCATGTAAGTGGGGTCATAATTGAAAGTCTTGATGGCATGTCTTTGCTCTACATTGGTCATGTTTTGACAATCCTCTTATTCCCATTGGATGTGGATAGTATATCATTTATGTAGGAAATTTTATTTGGATTGACCTAGCTTTTGTAGCTCATGCAATTTATCATCGTGTGACATTGGAACTCTAATTGTCTTGAAAGATGTGATTAACCATTGGTTTAAGGCTTATTCTTGGGAGATTTGTGTGGCAATCAACTATTTTGCAATCATGGGTGTATTTATGAATATGAATTCAAATTCCTTCCAAGGAGAAGGCAAAGAGCATACACCATTTTCTATTTGTTCGTCAAGCATGCCTATGTCCAAGCATTCATAGCTTCTAGAAAACATGGTAAAAGTTGAGTCCAATCATTTGATACATGTTACTAAGTCATCTTCCATGTTAATGGCCACATCAAATGCTAATTTGAGAATGGATCTATGTTGATGAGATGGTAGGCCTATGGGTGGTTGAGGTTTGACTCGACTATACTACTTAACTATGATTACCTCTACTATGAGGTGGTCATTAGAGTTTTTTCTATTTGTCACTTATTATTGAGCTTATGGTTTAGGGGATATGTGGTTCTTTTTTTATGTTACAGGTGGTGCATTGCAGGTATTAGGGATAGGCCTATCGGTATGGGTCTGACTTTGACTTTTGGCCGATAGACCCATTGAGTGTTCATGGCTTGAGCATCTTTTTGCTCGCTCTAGTTTTTACCTCCTAATAGCTTATGGGTACATAAATGTTGGTTGGCGGTTATGGTGGATGGGCATGTGTGCCATTCATAGATTTAGGCAACTACACCAGGGTATTGCTATCATAAAAACCTTGGACATGCAATAGGGCTTTTGGAACCCATTGCAATTAGTCCTTTTCCTATTCGGGGATTTTATTTTTGCGGGCTTTCATTTTCGTTCTTTTCTACTAAATCTCTTTTTTTCGAGCTTTTTCGTGCAATATATCCATTATGCATATAAATAGTCTTACTTAAGGAGCACGACATGTTGCATTTACATGAACACACATCAAGAAAACAAAACCAATGGAAAACTAGTAAAATATATTCGTGTCAAATAGTCGCAAGGTACACTCTTCCTAAAAACAAATAAAAGATCCCAATGCATGTAATCTCTTAGACAAAATCGGGCATAGTCACATGACAAAGTGTATAATAAACATATAAAAGTAGTAACAAAATGAAATGTCTAGAGTCTCTCGAAAAAAAAAACACACTCTCTCTCAGCATGGTACCGGTCCACACACTATGGTGGACAAACACTCCCCATAGAGCACATCATCTATTTCTAGACACATGCAATGTCTCATCTCCTCTGCACTGGCCCGCGCCAAACCACCACACCCCGCAAACACATCCAAAACATAGTCGTAGCATTTCGTAAATGTAGCTATTAACCACCTAACCATATCACCAATCACATATCACCAATCAAGATACAGAATCTTTGCGGCCATGCAAGTAGAAACAATGAAAATACCATACAAGGTAACCTGAGAGCAAAAACATGCAAGGCTACTTACCGATAGAAAAGATGAGACCTCTCTGCTCTGCCTCTGACAATGACACCATCAACGTCCATGGGAAAGACACAATCATCCATATGTAGCTACGATACGCTGGAAACAATCTCTCTGAAATATTCTCCCCAGCCTCTCTGTCGTAGCAAGGCACAACATGACCAGCACGATGCCAAAGACACATAGTAAGATCAAGTACCTATTCACGAGTGGAAATAGAATAAGTGATCCATGTTTTTATTTAAATCATGTAACACAAACTTTATTTAGAACATACAACCATACGTTCAACGTATCCAACTTTGTTATCTTACCGCCTCTCTAGTAGCAGGATTTCGATAAGCCTTGGAGTCACACATGAGTGTCCAAGTGCGGTGAAGCACAAGCCCCACTCTTGCCGCATCCGTAATAAACTCACCTATATGCTCTGCTAAGCACATAGTGACTAAGAATCCCTGGTCGGTCAAATACTCGCGAGCAAGGTCCATACAACCCATAACTAGACCCTTTGAGAATGTGTTCCACTTGGGAATAGTCATGCCCTCTACAAACAACATTGGCATTATGATATATGAGAAGTGAGTTTGATGTAAACCTTGTGTGATAGAAAGCATAACTTACCCAATGGGATGGGACCTAGAGCATCCACAAGCAATCTCGTAGGAAAATCCGCAAATATCAATCGAGCCACCTCTTGACATGGAACTCCATCTTTGCTATAAGATGCATCTTTTGTGTTGCAAAAAATTTGTTGATGCTATACACAAAACAACATAGTCATTAATGCAAAGTAAACGATGATGCAATGCTATATGCAACATGTATATTGATGTTCTTGCAATATGTAGTTGTCATGTCTACCTATCAAGGGCAAATCTATCAATTTGGGTCACATCCACTAATAGAGCATCATCATACACGACTATCTTCATGGCTGACCAATAAAGCACATGAATTTCAAGTTAATATAAGACTTCTCACCTACTAAACGGGTCATAGGTCGCCTCTCCCAATTCTCTCGACCGAGAGATGAATCTGCAACAAAGGAGGTGGTGGGTGCCATAGAGGACTCTGGCACATTTTTTCTCCCTGGATTACCTTGAGTACCTTGGGTGGCATGTGTAGCATCCTTGCTAGCTTCACTAGCCTGAGTACTTCCTTCTACACCTTTGGTATCCTTGGTTGCTTGCTCCTCTACAGTGGTGGGTGCGGTAAGCGGTTCATGAGTATCAACTTCCTCCTTGAATCCTACATACTATCATTCACCCTTAGATTCCCATGCATGAGCACAAAAAATATTGCTACAAAAGCGACGAGATGTTTACATAGATTGAAGTACTTACTCTCATGCAGATCTTTCTCTTGCTTAGGGATAACCCCCACAGGGTAATCCAGCCACCAAGGGCAAACACTTGCCTCCCATGCCGTCAATTTTCTCTCACATAATGATGGAGAATACATAGTGTTCTTGTCACGAACATCAATCCACTCTCTTGTGAATTGCGGAGCTGCATCCAGCCTCTTCTCTTCTACACATTGTAGTATTCACCTGCAACATTCTTGCCAATTACACAAGCAAATGCATGCAATCTAATATGAAAATCAGACACACAATCTCCTTTATATAAGACAATAGTTTTATAATAATAAACAAACCACCCAACCTCGAGCTTTCACGTGGAGCTTAGAATAGAAAAATCAATAACATAAATAGGCTTTCAAGTGCCATTATATCTACTACATTTAAGATGAAGAGTTTGCAAAAAAATAGTTTTGATGCTAACCTATAAATCACACGTTTGACTGAAAACGTGAGCTCTGGCATCTTCTCTGCAACATGTGAAGATTTCACTCCATCCAAGAGGTGTACAAAAGCCTACACAAGTTTAACAAGCGCTTAACATTAGCACATATACATTTTCAGAAAGAACTTAAGAAAGCAATATGAATGCACTGCATTGAGTCAACCTGCATGACATGATTCTTCATGTTAAGCTTAAAGAACTCCTCAAATGAATCTGGTAGCTGTGGACCTTCTACTTGTATCCTTTCAATCTGAAGTAGTGCCTCTGAATGCAAGTGAGCCCAATATGTCTCTTTCTTCATGTAAACCCGAAAGAGCTTATAAAAATGCGGGTATTGGGGGTCTTTGGCCTTTGTGAGACTCATAAGATGCAACAATATTTTTTTCCTGTGATGCACAACAATATACGCAAATAGAAAGCATTGAAGAAAAAAGCATCACATACACACACCTTGCGTTATATATACAAATTACCTTTCCGCAAGGATTTTTGAGCTTGTGAGACAATACAGCTTGTCCCTTGTGATCTTGAGCATGCTTGCATCATTCCACTTTAGCCCAAATAACAACTTAAAGGACTCATCACCATTTTGGGGATTAGCAATGGATAGCTACTTGTAACCCCTATCCTTAAGGCGCTCCTCTTCCACCCTTGTAGCCTTCTCCAAACGTTTCTTCCTCTCTACCTCATCTAGACCAAGAGCCTCAAGCTTCACAGTTTCTTTTGAGATGAAGACATGAAATTCATCCTATCATTCCAAAAAAAAAACTAAATTAGAGATAGAAAAGCACGTCTCATACAAGTGAGCCATAGATAGAAAATCACCTTCCATACAAGCTGAGATATTAAACCGCAAGGAGAGTTATACCATGGAGCAACACCATGATAATACCTTGCCTCTATACTCATCTCAACCTCATGGCCGAACTCAATCTATCTAGAATGGAGTCTTTGTTTGCAATACCAAACTTTTGAAACATATACACCTCATGCGTAATATTTGGAGTAACATGAGCTCTGGAAATACTATTGAAAACAAACAAAATCATAATATGAGAATGTAAGTGTAACATATTACAAAGAGGAGCACAGTTAAAGGAAGAAGACTTATGCATTGGTGGTGTCTAGTGCAAGTAGTAGCTCTGCTTCCTTCGCCTTTGGCACCTCAATGAATTGGCACCGTACACTAACATGGTAGTGAGCACAATCAGAGTACTCTGTAATTGAAAACCAACAAACATAAGAATGGGATACAAACATTCAATACTTGCATGTATAGTGGACAACTTACTTTCTTTGATGCATTTCCACCACGTTTTAAGCCTGTGGTTTCCATCCCAAACCAAGAACTTTTTACCCTTAAGGTCTTGCCACTCTCTTCCAAGAGCCCTCTCAAAATCCTCATTTCTTTGATGCCATATTGGACCCCATTCATCTAGATTGCTGGCTGTCACAGACATGGTCTCCCCTCTCGGACCTTCAACTGACACAAGGAAGTGTCCCACAGTCTCAAGATAACCAGTGGAATCAAAGGAAGGAATCAACCACTGGGCATCATCCGTAGCAAATCTGACTGCCTCATGAGCCACTAATCTGCAAAGAGGCACAAGAGGAGGCAGCGTCCTCTTTTTTATATAAAATTGACTCAGCACATCCTTCATCAGTCCTAGAGAGACTTGCTTGCCTAAGTTCCTTGAGTGCTTCTTTTCTTTTTCATCATCATTCTCCCCTTGATCACTATCACCACTCACCTCTTCTTTGTCATCTAGACTATCATGCTGCACATTAGTCTCTGTAGGAGCAGATATTAATAAGTAACAATAAAAAACAGTAGCATTAAACCAATCATATATAATATATAACACTGAACAAAGAGTCATATGTAAATGAAATGGACACATAAGTGACTACCTGTGTGCTCCGCAACCCCGTCAATTGTATTGGAGTCCCCATCCACTTGTGCTTCGTCATCAATGTAGACACATCTTTTTGGACCACATCCTTTCTTTGTTGAAGGAGTGTCCACTGATAAACGCGATGATGCTTCTTGCTCTAAGATCCGCCCAAGAACACATCCTGAACGTAGCTTCATACAGACTTCATGGCTACTATGAGGTGACACATATTTCTTTCTCTTTCTAAGCACTCTTTTAGGTGCCATAACTTTCTCTACACACTTGCAAATAGATACACAATCAACCTCTTTAAGATTAACAACACAATCAATCTCTTTAAGATTAGCAACACAATCAATCTATTTAAGGTTAATAACACAATAAACCTCTTTAATTTAGAAAATTCAATGAAAATAGGCTTGTGCATAAGCCCACCCATCATCTGCACGGATGCGCACGATTGGGGGGTTTGTGCATAAGCCCACCCATCGTCGTGCATAAGCCACACCGGAGAGCTGAGGTCACGGACGAAGCCACACGGGAGAGCTGAGGTCACGGATGACGCCACACAGGAGAGATGATGCCACGCTAACACGAGAGAGATGACGCCACACGGGAGAGACGACGCTTGTGCATAAGCCCACCCATCGTCCGCGCGGATGCAGATGATTGGGGGGCTTCAATCTCAATGTTTGGAGCCTGTTTGTCAACGGTTGCGCAGATGCGGAGCATAAGCCCACCCATCATCCGCGCGGACGCAGACGATTGGGGGGCTTCAATCTCAACGTTAGGAGTCTCTCTGTCAACGGTTACGCGGACGCGGAGCTGCACGAAGCCACTTGGAGCTGCACACACCACGCTAACAGACACAATGGAGCTTCAGAGAGGCGTAACTCAACGTTAGGAGTCTCTCTGTCAACGGGCAGGAGTTGTGGGGCAGGGGCTGCGGGGCGTTCAGGCTACAGGTCTGAGGAGAGGGGAGAGAGTTCTTGTGTGTGTGTCACGAGAGAGAGAGAGACGGAGAGAGGGAGAGAAGGGAGAAGGGAGAAAGAGAGAAGGGAGAAAGAGAAGGGAGAAAGAGAAGGGAGAAGGGAGAAGGGAGAAAGAGAGAAGGGAGAGAAGGGAGAGAGAGAGAGAGGGAGAGAAGAGAGAGAGCAAAGAGAGTGGAGAGAGTTGAGGAAGAGAGTTTTGCCATACTTAATAACCCTAATAAAGAAGAGAGGCACTTTGCTCGCACACTGAATTTGCCACGGTTTAAGCACCGAGCACATAGTTCGCGAATCTGACGCACCCAACGATATTCATCTGAATCTTCCAAAGCCTCGAACGTTGACAGTAGGTCAAGCTACATAGTCAATTGTCATGGTCCATATCATGAGCACAATCAGAGTGCTCAGGACAAAGCTAATGTTCTCGTCATCGCTCCTAGAATTATTATAATTAATAAGCTAGTTAGTCACTCTCTCGTAAGTTAGTTAGCCGTTAAATAATTAAATAATTAGGTAATTACATAATTAGGTAATTAGTTAGCTGTTAAATAATTAAATAATTAATACAACATTAATAAATTTTAAAAATATTAATTTAATCTAATTTACAACATTATTTTGACAAAATCATGGGGCGAGAGCTCTTAATTATGAGTGCATAGTTGGTTATTTAGTTAGATATATAGTCAGAATGATAGAGGGCAATAAAGGTGAAGGATGGTGGGTGATTGAGTCGTAAATTTTTCTTTTGATTTCTGATGATTATGCTTATTTATTATTACTCTTAAATGTTGATGAATGACTGTGGCTCTTAAATTTTGATGAGTGTGCATATACATTATTTAGTCATCTCTGCTTGTAGTGACGGTTGCTATAGCTTCAAGGTTATTCTAACCCTCTTGTAACTTCCTCCATGCCTCCCTTTTTTCTCTACACAGTCATCCGACAGTGAACTGTTGCCTTCTCTTCATCAAATACACACTGTGAGCTCTATTCAGAGTTTTCTTCTCTTCATCAAATACTAACCCACCAGAGGGCACAACATGTCGAGTTTTGCTATTTTGACATGGAGACTAGCCAGTGATTGCTTAGAGCACAGGGTTTCATTAAGAAATGGAGAGGTTCTTTTGAGTGAGTACTACCTACAGAATGTATTGCCTCCAACACAAAAATTCCAGGGGTTGCAAGCCGTCACAGAGAATAATGGTGGAGCAAACAAAGTCACTATGTCTCCAAGATGGGATCATCAAGGGCATGCACACTATCTGATTGATAGTACATTATCAGCCACCTACTCTATCATGCACTCAAATGACTATGTGTGCATCTCTGACAGTATTGAGTCAATAGAACATGACATTGACAACTACATTGATTGTACTCCTGGTTGTAGCAAATCAACTCCAGTGTGTCTTGACATACCCTCAGATAACAAGAAGGATGTTGATGAAGTAACAATTTCAATAGGTGCATGCAATGACAGAGGGATCCATAAGGATCTACATGACACAAATGTGAAGGAGGACCTATGTGTGGGCAGCCAAAGCGAGGACTTATCTTCCTATGATAACTCCATTGCAGCCTTCATTGAGGAGAAAGCTAGAATGGGTAGATTGAAAAAATTACTAGCGCTCTGTGGACCTCCACGAAGGGTGGATGAGCTCCCAATCGAGTATAATGGCACAATTGCTTTTGAGCTTCCAGCCACACATAGCAAGAAACGAATGATGGGTATGGAACAAAAATATGATGGTCACCTGTGGTCGCGGCCCTCACAAACAAATATGGCAATTGAGTGCACTGTGCGATTGAGCTATTGTCTTGGAAGTCTTCAATGTCTCAGGATCACTTGTCCTTACTACATAACAGAGGGAAAATACAACGATGTTTTTTTCCATGGTCACTTGGAGAGAACCGTGAGCATGGGTTATCCTGCAAGTGAGGGAAACTCCAAGATAACATGTCACTATTGTCAAAACGTTGCTACTTGTGCAGCCATTTGCAAATGCATGATCTATTATGTGTTGCCACTGGATCCTACAATGAAACGTTTGGTGATCCATGTTGGGGAGCATGCTCACAGTGTTCAACATGGCACAAGGAGGGGAACCCTTGACAAGGTGTGGAGGCTTGTGAGCACGGTCCTAAAGATCAAAAAGGGAGGCCCACGAAAAATACAGATGCTAGTCGCTCGCCAGATGTTGTTTGAATCTTTAACAAAAGAAGACGAGTCAGAGGCGACTGAGGTGGACCTTAATCATTTTCTAGAAGAAATGATGCCACTTGTGCAGAATAAAGGGTAAGCTTGTGCATTATTATTTTTTGCTTACAATGTATGTCCTGCATTTGAAATAACCCTCTAATAAACACATAGGTTCAAAGGCATTGTTTCACAAGAGAGAGCCAAACAAGGTCAGGTGGTTGGTGATGGGTATGACAACATACTTCTTTTGCAAAAACGTTGTGTCTTCCCATTTTTCCATGGAAGTAGATTTCTGGGGCAAGGTGATGCCAAGGAGAAGTGCTACTTGTTTAAAATGTCCACCAAGGGACCAACATCAGGGGTGGACTTAGTGAATCGTATGAGGCAAACTGGAGATTTACGACGTGCATGGGTGCACTTTGATCATACCCATAGGATTGATGGGTGGGCAACTATGTCTTGTTCAGTTTATGATCATGGGTATGTGGCAACATAATTAAAGCTTTTATTGAAATTAAATTGTTGTTAATGAACACTATAGTAATGTATCAATCATGAACTATCATGAGAGCATTACAGGTAATTGCAATATGTGAATTTAAAGAGGAGGACGAAGAGTCTCAAATCTTGTTTTGGAGAAATTTGAATTCTGTCATGGTTCAATGTGGCCATGATCCACCTGACTTTGCTGGATTTATGCCCAATGAGGCAAGTGCAAATTGGATGGCAATAAGGGCTATGTACAATGGAGGGCCTCATAACATAATGGAAGGGAGGGAGCGTTCTTGTCTTTTGCATTGGGAGCAAAGTTTGCAAAAGCATACCAAGAAATTAGTCACTGTGGATAAACAAATGCACCACATTGAATTGTGTGAAGCATGGAGGCTAGCAACGACAACTCAACTAGCCTCACTTCAGGCCTCTGCTATCGGAGATTGGTGGGCACGAAATGTAAACAAGGAACACATCAAGGCTAAATTGGATAGGTGGTTGAAATGGTGGGAGCAAAGAATTGCCCACTGGGGAGGAATTGAATCTCATGTAAGTGTGACATTTTTTCCGGCTCATTAAGATTTGTTGCACAATGTAGCAATGGGGAGAGCTACTGATTCTATTTTTGGATTTGACTCTGCAGGCTAACAAAAGTCCTTGGGAACATGCTCAAATTCCAAGCATAAACTTATCAGAAAGTGTCCATGCTAGTTGGTTAGCAGGTGAGGGTGGAAAACGAAAGATATCACTTTATGATGCATGTGTTAGTGATGTTTTGAATGCATATATTCAATGTGCAAAGAGGTTGGGCTATACCACAGGGAGGTTTATTGGATCTGGGCCTTCTATGGAGTCTTTGTTGGCTAGTGCCAGCAAAAGGGAATCCCCAAATCCCACCTTTGTTGCACGTGCATTGCAAGGTGTTGTAGCTGGAAGTCCTTTGTACGAGGAGCCTATAATGCAAGGTGATAGGGAGACTGTGCAAAGAAAAAAGAAGGGAGGTGGAGCAACTGTAAGTTCTCATAGACCGGGGTATGTGATGGAGTCAAGGCAAAGGAAAATCAGGGGCAGGCCGCGGAGTATACAGTTTGACGATGGAAAGATGGAAGAGATATGTATCCAAGAGGATGAGGAGATACCAATCAAGCCCTTTGCAAGAGGAATAAGTGCACCAAATGCGGAAACATCAACCCACATCGAAGAGGTAGAAGTGGCACAGGAGGAGTGGGCTTTACGAAGGACACCACCTAACTGTGTGAGAAAGTGTTTTGGTATGGAGGGTAGAAAGAATTGCAGCAGCAAATTACAGAGTCGGCAAGTGGGGTTAGTCACGCCATGCTTTTGGTCTGAGAGAGCCTATAAGAACAAGGCCATTGCACAATGGATATGGTTCTATAATCATGATGTCAAGCATACAAATGCTGTGTAGAAATAAGTGATAGCATCACCAATTGTTCCATCTTTGTGGCCAGTTGATATAGGAACAAATATATCGAAGGAAGAGTGTAGCAGCCTAAGACAGGCTGGTTTCAAGTTTGCCTGCTTTACAACACCACCAAGGAACGAGAAGAGCAAACCTCCTATTTCTACAGAATGTGGTTCAAGCGGGAGAAGACGCAAGTGGAGACATGGAATTTCCAAAGATGCACAAAAGAGAATAGAGGCAGCTGGTTGCATGGTTGTGACATTCTTGGAGGAGGTAGTGCAACTTGAGAGACAACATTCAGTATTTCGAGTCTTGACAGAGAGTTGTTATGATGTGCACATCAAAGAAGAGTCTAGGTGCACTTGTCCTGATTTTCAAAAAAGAGAATCTACCCAAAAGGCATTTCTTGCTTGCAAACATATGTATTATGTGTACATGCACATACTTGACCTTCAACCCAAGGAGCACATGGTCATACATTAGCCTGCACTAACCCCCACTAACCTTGCCTTTGTGTTAGGGCAAACACGTAAGATATGCCCTGTTATGTAGGAAGCCCAACGTAAGCATGGCTCATTCATTGTTCTGGAGGACTCATCATCATACACTTCATTAGGGTGTGACATGTCCTTTTTGTTACATGAAGATCGATCAAGGCGTAGCAATCTTGGAACCTTTCTAGATATTGTACTCTTTTTGGGTAATGCAAAACTTTGGAATGTTATTATTTGTTGTGATTATTCAACACCATTGCTCCCTTTATTGTGAATGGTTTAGTATTCTCCTTGGGAGCTCCCAAATGATGATGCATGCATGATGCGCAATATATGTTTATGTTAAAGAATAGCAGTAGTGCATGACATGTCGTTTGTAGAAAGCATCCAAGGTTGTTTCAAAAAGCTCTAAAAATCAATTTCAATTGCAAAAGCACGAAATCAAAAGCTCGCAAAAATAACACACTCTTCCTATTCATGTAACACTAGCTTTTTCTTTTAGGCCGCGAGTGTATAGGATATGAGAGCTATGAGATCTTGCAGATGTGCCCTTGGTAGGCTACAATTTACATTTGGGGACCCACTTGGTTAATTGGATTGTAGCTTTGGTTGGGGCTTCTACATGTTGCAAGTATTTCACACTAGGTGTCTATGCAAGTTCACTATCCCCTCCTTAGGGTTGAAATTGGGTTTAACTACCAATGGCACTATAGGCTTTGGCAAAGCCATGGTATCTTTGTTGTTGTTGAAAGTGGTGACTATCCTAACATTGCCTATGGCAAGGTGGATGCACTGAGAGTTCTCGCCAACATTGCTATGAGTTTTTTTTCTTGAAAGCCTAACCCAAAAGTGATTCCTCACCAATATCTTTTTTGTTAGGTAGTACATAAAAGATGATTAGGAGGCTCTCAGTCTCGCTAGAAACCATTATCTTGCACTTTTCTAGTAGTGGATAGGACTGCCTTCCAAATGGGTAGAGTTGGCATCTATTAGTTGCACTTGGGATTGACCAATGAGGGTCCAATGATCATATATGAGGATGTTTTTGTCAGCATCGTGAAATACTATAGGCTACTACAATTGAGACTTGAGCACCTTATGTGCTATAGTGTCCCATTAAAGTGTCCTCTAGCAATTCCCACCACAAGCTTCTAGAAGCACATCATGCATCTCATTCTCAGAGACACACCTCCTCAATAGTACATCCTATCCTACTTGATATATTTGGCTAGACATCAATTGATAGGGTTGAATCTTTAGAATGAGACATTTTAGTCTAGACTTCTCAATTGGACGTTCAGGTAATCTAAGTTCTAGGATGTGGACTATGTTGTCTATCCAATAAGGTGTAAGGTCTGCTCTAAACAAATATCTTTCACTAGACATTCTAAGTAGATGTGCATCGGGTAGGTCATCTACAATGACTTGTCTAGCTACTTCTCCTATCATTATGCGAGACATATGGTCTACCATGTAGTGCTCTTTGCCCTTATGTACTACCAAAGAGAAATCAAATTCTAATAGCAAAAGTAACCATTGAGTAATGAATCTTGTTGCATAGGGTTTTTTCACAAGATAAAACAATGCTTGATGATCAATTAAAAAAATTAAAGGGTAAATCTAAAAGGTAATGTCAAAATTTCGTAATAGCAAACACCATAGCTAGCCCTTCTCTCTTTGTTACGGAGTAGTTCATTTTCATGTCAATGAGTTTTTTGCTTGCAAAGCTCACTGGGTAATCCAAGTTATGCTTCCAACATCATATTAGAGAGTTTGGGAATCTTCCAAGTCCCACTTTCAAATAAAGAGTAAAGATTTAGCCATGTGGATAAATGTTAACCCATGCTTTAAAGTGGGACTTGGAAAGACAATCTATATAGTAATTAGGGTAGACTTCACTTTCAAGTAAGGGGACAAGATTTGATCATGTGGCCAAATATAAGCTATATTGGAAATTCCCAAACTATATGAGAATTTCTAAATTTCCTAATATATTGTTTCTCGAGATTGGCACAAAATTTCTCTAATGGCGAACATTGATGCATCAATGTGCACATGGAAAGTAATGGACCAATTTGGGGCTCGTAGAATAAGTGTGGTTGTCAGAGCCTTTTCCAATTCTTCATAAGCATGTTGGCACTCCTTAGTCCACTCAAATACAATCAACATCTTATAAAGTGGTCATGCAATTAGTACATAATTCAATGCAAATCATCGATAATATCATGTGTGGCCAAGGAAGCACTAAAATCCCGTGTAGTTGGTTTTAGTGGTGGTAAATCGCCAATCACCATACCTTTGAAAAAATAGATAGCAATGCCATTTTTCGAGACCATGTATCTTAGGATACATCCATGCTTTAGCCAAAACTATAGGACCATGCACTTGGCTATAGACGAAGAAGCCATCCAAGAAACTATAGGCTTCCTTTCTTACCACTCTCTCAAGCATGTGCTTAATGTATGATAATGGATAATTATCTCTCTTTGTTGCTGTGTTGAAATTTTTGTAATTCACACATACTTGAATCTTCCCATTCTTTTTAAAGACAATTACTATAGTGCATATGGTCTTTGTTTAACTGGTGTTGTATTGGGGATCATAGGAATGTTGTGAGTCATAATACTCACATTGATTTCTTTTAGCTCTTCTAAGGACCAAGTGAATATATCTACATACTTTCATAAGAGATTAATGAGATTGGCCTCCTCTTGTTCAATTAAGTCATCGACTATGTACATGGGTCGAGACGTGTCCTCTTCCCTTGCCAAGTTGACTTTCTTAAATTTAACGGGTCCTTCAATGGGTTCGCTAGCCTATCTTGCTCATTTGGCTCCTACTAATACCACTATGTGGTTGCCCTTCTTATAATTAGTGAAGTGCTTGGGTAAGTCATGTGATTTCTTTTTTTATTCAACTTTTGAGGACTTGGACCATTTCCTTATCACGCCATTATCTCAATCCTCTGTCACTTGAGTATTTCACATGTATATCCTACCTAATAGATTATGGTAGTCCACTCCCTTTATGACTATGGAGTTAATCAAGAATTTGATTCTTGCTATCTTTAGAGGCCAATATTTAAGCACTCCAAATGGTTTGACTTTCATTCCATTCATTAGTATAACATTAAATCATGCAATTTCCACTAGTGGGTTTCCCTAAGCTTACAAAACTGTGTGGCTAAGTACACTAACTCTTGCTCCTATGTCCATAATTCCTTTCCATGTGGCATCACCTAAGGCAATAACAGGTAAGATTGTGTGCATTTCCATACCCTCCCAAAAGGAATTTAGTTGTAGAGATTTAGGTAATTGGTTCAGGGTGGTTAAGCATGGTATATGTGTCTCTACATCATGGTCTAGCAAGTTAGTTGCTCCCACTGCTTCAATACTTGCCATAGCATGGGGCTTTCCTTAAGAAATTCTCCTAATGGAAAGGTTACATGAGTTTATATTAGTGTCATAAGAAAATCTCCAACCTTTTCCTTTTCCTCTAACTCAAGGCCTTTCTACCAATGCTCTTGAGTAATTTATTTGTCCATGGCATCTACATTCTACTTGTATGGTGCTACATGGGGTGCTGATATGCCTCTTGAGCTCAAGTGCGTAGGGGAGACTAGTGGACTCATGCTAGAGAGCTCATTAATCTCATCCTCCATGTAACAAGCTTTGCATCCTGTAGCTGTGCTTGAGCTTCTTTTGCCCACTCTTTGACTTTGTCCAAAATGTCTAATTGGTGTTTTGGGTTGGGGTATCCTCGAAACGTGGCACTTTTCTTTTCCACTATCTTATGAGCAGATTTTTCTGCCTCCACATCTGCAACCCATTTCTCTTTGGTTAATGTGAACCCCTATGTCTCTTATGAAGCATATGTGAACCCCTAGGCCAGATGTACCTATGTTTCTATGAAACATATTTGAATTTTGGGTCACTATAGGTCTAGGTGGCCAAGCGATTCCCATGGGATTGATGTCAATCCTAGGGGCAGCTGGCCTCAATTGATTGAGTTCTAATAGAGCTAATGGAGCTTCTCTTAAAAATTTGGGCTACCTCTTCCCTGGATAGTCGGCTTGTGGATATGGGAGCCTTCTTCGCAATCGGTAGTGCATTGCATCATGTCCAAATCTACCACATTTAGTACAAGGACATGGTCTAGGGCTAAGACATTCAGTTGGAAGATGGTTCCTATCACAATGCACACATTGCAAGTGGGGTTGCATTGGCCTTCTCAATATCTCTTGTATCTTGGCAAACTCTAACTTCAAGTCAGCTATCTCTTGGTTTTGGTTGATGTTTTTGCCCTTATATTACATGTTATGCCTTGATTGCTCACTAAGGGTTGTGGTTCTCTTGGTGTTCCTAGAAGTGGTATTCTCTTGCAGTGTGAATATTGAGCTTGTCTCTCTCCATATATTGTCCATGTATATTGCATCTTCAAAGATCTTTGCTAACATGTGCCTTTGTAGGTTGGACTTACTAGCTAAGGCCTTATAGAGTTCTTCATTTCAAATTCCATTGATAAACATAGTGGATACTACTCTCATTGGGCTGCTTTATTGATGGAATCCTCTTATAGAATCTCAAATTTTCTCATTGTATTTTTGGGTGACATTCATCAACTTGACAATGAGATTGTCTGAGTATCCAGCTTTTTGGACAATCTCTTAATGAAAATGTCTCCTTTAGGCTATTGAAGTTGTTGCACTCAGCATTGTTAGGCTACTAAACCAAGTTTGTCTGCTAGATAGAGTCCACAAGCTTTTGTACATTGAGTGAGGTCCATGAGGTTGTTTGCCTCACACACTTTCTCAAACTATTCAACGAAGCTGTAAGGATCATTACCTACTTGATACTTCTCAAGTTGTATCTTGATCTGACTTCTAGCATTTGGGGTGATTTCCAATCCAACTAGCAATGAAGTTGCTAGGGTTGCTCTACTTTGCTCTATGGCAGTTTTATTTATTAGTTGCTTTGTGAGAAGCTCACTCAATGTAAGATATTCTTCTAATACTCTCTCCCTATTGGCATTTCCTCTTGCTCTATTTTTTCCTTCAATGGCTAGGACTCGTTGGACGTCATTGAGCTCTATCTCCTCATATAGCCCTTGAGCACATTGCTCTTAGTGTTGTAGCTAGGTTCGCATTGCAGGGAAACTCTTTCTAGCCTACTCTCCTTCTCGAGATCATCCATAATTTCATCTACGAATCTCCTATGGGGTGTACTATTTTTATTTGATGGTTGTATTCATGATATGAGTTACTATATGACATCAACTAGAAAATCACCTAGGTCAAGGTCTTGGTTGTCCTTGTTCGTGCTAGCACATGCCATGTTGGCATCTCTTGAACCACCAAGGTGTCAATGAGGGTGATTAGGTTGGCCAAGAATGCATCTCTAATCGTGTTTCATTCCTTTCTTCACTTAGTTATCAGGTGATTTAAGGCTATTTACTTCTTAATGTTAGTTTTTTTGGTTTGTTTCCATGGTCCCAAGGGTTTTGCAAGTCCTACTAGTGGGTTTTTCTCTTAGGTTAATTCTCCTTTAGTGTGTTACTTGTTAATTAAATCACTTTGCAAGTTTAGGGTTACCCACACACTTGGATGGTGCAATGCAAGGTGACTTGTGTATAATCAGGCTTTCAACTTCTCTCATGCACATAAGTGCCTACAATGAAATGTGCATCCTTCAATGAAATCATTCACACACACACCTTGCTAGTCAATTTCGTATAGTTTGAGCTCTTTTACGCAATTTATGATCACAATTGGCAGTCAATTTTGATCCTCTATGAGGTCCTGATGTGTGGTCTGTCGAAGTAGTCAAATAGTGTCTCTATTGGGAAGTAAACTGCAAGTGTCGACTAGTGTGGTCAATTCTTGGGCTTGTTAGTATAAATTCTAGTATTGTTATCTCTATGGTCACATTTGTAGGATTAGGATCCAGCTAGGATCACCTCGTAATTAGCTCACAAACTTTGGTATATTTGGGGGGTCTGGATGGTCCCTAAAAATGTGTTTTGGTTTAGGTCGTCTACAAATTTGGACGTCTGAGTTATAGCAGGTTTTGTTTGTCAGAGTCCTACACTTGGCCATGCAAGTGGTGAATTTGGCCTATCCAAGTGATTGGGTTTGACTCAGATAGGGGGTGCCCTAATGAGGTTGACAACGTGCATCCAAGTGGATAATTTGGTCGTCCGAGCATCCAAGTGAGAGTTGTTCAAATGGACCGACTTAGTCATTTGAGTGGGACTTTTCGATTTTGAGGAGTGAGAGTTGTCGACCATTTGAGGCATGAGGCATCATCCAAGAGTTTCAAAAGAACACACCAACAAATGACAAAAATCAATGAGGAATGACTCACAAAATCATATGTCCACCTAGCTATGATCTTGTCCTTATTCCTCAATCAACAAAAGGAAGGTTTCAAGCATATCTAGCTAAATCATGGAGAGTGATGATACAATGGATTTCTATAGTCATTGCTCTCTTGACCTATTGCTCTATCTTGACTTGCTGCTCTCTCTCTCAATATTTCATATGCCAAAATGAGCTCTTCCCCTCTTTCCCTTGTTTTAATGCTCTTTCTCTTTTCTCCCTTGCTCTCTGTTTTCCTTCTAAGGTATTCAAAATCTCTTTTCTTTTCTTTCCTTGCTTCCCTGCTTCCTGTTGTTAATAAACTTTTCTTTTCTTTACTTTTCCTTATTTCCTCAACCTTACTGCATCCTACTAATAAAAATACCATACCACTAATCTAACTAATGTTCTTAAATCTTCTAAAACCTAAACTATCTAGCAAAAGAGATCAAATATCTTCTGACTTCCTTGCTTCCTACCCATACCAAGTATCATTTTGGAGACAAAATCCTACTCTATTGCTTGATTTGGAGTGTACAAGAACTTAAGATTAAATTCGTTGTTTGGTCCTATCAATGGAACTAAAATGTCATTGCTACCACTACTAATCATTGAGACCCTATGAACCACTTATGAAGTCAAGTGTTTCAAGTGAGTGGCAATGGCTATCTCTCACATAGTTGTGCATGCTCTCACATGAGGACGTAGGGAGCTTGCTGTTGAATCCAATCCTTATAGTCCTCTTTCTTAGATCCTTTGATGCTTCCACGATTCATGGCATTAATTCAAGAAAGCTCCGTCTCCATGCTCCAAGCTCCAAGCTCCATAGCCGTATGTGTGAGAAAAGAGAATAGAAGGAGGAGAAGATGAGATGAGGAGAAGAAGATCTTGTCCATAGTCCCTCACACTCACACACTCTCCCTCTCCCTCTCTCACACTCCCTTTCTCCCTCATAAGAAACTCATGGATCTATGCATCAAGGAGGGCACTTCTATGTCAACTCACTTAAGTGAGTTTCATTCCATTATCAATCATTTGTCTTCATAGGAGATTGAATTCAAGGGTGCTCTTCTTCCCTTGTTCCTCTTAGTTACACTACTTGAATCATGGGATAACTTTTGTACTAATATGTACACCAACATACCTACCGATGTGTTATAGTTGTAGGATGTAGAGGTGCACTTTTGATTGAAGAGATTAACAAAAACAATGATGGTGCTTCTCGCACCTCTCATGCTTTGAGAGTTAGAGGCAATAATGGTAGGAGCGGTAATGATCTCCATGGGAGAGACTCTCAACAGTCTCCCTCTTAGTCACATGGACAGTCTCACAGTAAGTCTTATGAGAGAGACTCTCAATACTTTCGCTCTTAGTCATGTGGAAAATCTCGCAATAAGTCTTGTGGCTGTAAGTTCTCATTGACTTCTTATTATTATGGGAAAGCAAGGCAAATTGGGCCACAGTTCCATAAGATGCATGAGGATAAGAGCATAAAAAGGGCAATGGGAAAGTGAGGATAAGAGCATAAAAAGGGCAATGGGAAAGTGTATGATAAAAATTATGATTGTGGCATTGTCCCTAGTAAGTCAAGCATTAAGATTGAAGAGATTAATGTTGTATAGACTAATTTTGATGATGATTTCATACTTGTCACTTCTTCTCTTGATACCTCATCGAGCTGATTGATGCTTTATTATAGTATACTTACTGTTAATGATAATAGATTTATGGGTTTCCTTTCATATGACTCCTCATAGAGAGTGGTTTCACTCTTATCATAGTTTGACTGGATCTGTTAGTTTGAGTAATGGCCAAGCACTCACGATAGTTAGTATTGGTGATGTCTAGTTGCAATTTGGTTTAAGTTGCATGTTTACTATGTACATCACGTACTAGCTTTCACAAAGAGCCTTATCTTTACTGGCACTTTGGATGATGTAGGCTATGCAAATTCTTTTGGTGATTCGTCATGTAAGATTAATCATGGGAATTTTATCATTGTATATGATACACTATTTATCCCTTGATTGTATTATGAGCTGTCCGCCAAGCGCATTCCAAGGTACACCTTTTTGTAGTCCATTAATATGTTTTTCAAATTACGCCGCTCAGCACTCCCTTGGAATGTCATAGGGTTTTTCACTTAGACCCCACTGATTCTACATTTGCAACGAAAGTGTTCTGGCCAAACCCATTAGGATCGACCTGAATTTTTGGGTCCCTAAAATTAGATGGGTATCCTAACAACCAACTAGCATCAGTAATTTCGAGTTCCCACTTCTACACAATTACTTGATCTAAAGTGGACTTGCCATTGCACTTGGTTAAAAAATAATGGGAGACGCAGAGGAGTGTGGTACGTCAACCCTGTTGCCCATAAGGAAAAATCCCATTCCGGTCCTCTAGAACAATTCAAGTCGGTTATACCTAATGACTAGTTGGTCAATTTATCTTCTTCCTATTTCTATTGCCGATTTAGAAAAGCTCCTAGCTAATTGGGACCACCCTACTATTGGACGTACCCATTGCGGGTTACGCCCACCCACTTTCCTTTGATGACGAAATCATTTTTAGTTTTTTTAACTATCTATAACACATTTATTGGAACATATACAACTAGCTTCCTTAATTAGTCCGTTAAATCACAAGTTCCTTCACATAATTTCTCTCATGGACACACATACAATTCAAATAATCCTTGAATAAAACAAACTTCTTTATTATATTGGAAGCTTATTACAATTTCTATCTTTTTGACCCTCCGGAAGATACACAGAATTCCACAAGGGTATTTTGCCCACCTAGATTCCACCCTTGTAACTAGTATTTAGGGTTCTAGGATCCCATCCTGGGTCACAAAGGGGCTCGTCAGGTTCTAGGAACAATGTAGGATTTATTGCTAGATCCCCCCCTAGCACCCACATTTCCTACTTCCCGAAACTATCCCTATGCACAGACCTTTCACCTATGGAGCTAGTCTAAGCCTCTTCCAACATTTAAAAAATTGCTTGAAGAAATATATTATGCCAATAACTAAATGAGATGACTTACAGATCCTTTAAATAGAGTTTCAATTTTTAAGTGTTAGTCAATACTTAACATTATCGCTTTTGATAATAATTATATCGAGTTATTTTACTAATCTTGAGTGTGCATGAAGTAAAGTGTACAATAATATCTTGCAACTATTTCCATCATGACTCTACGATTTAGATTCTCAACTAATCTAACTAAAATTTGTAAAATTTACACGGTGCACCGAACAGAATTTGAGAAAGTGATAGAGAGTACACAAGAGATAAGAGGAGAATTTTCTTTTACAAAAAATCTTTAGCTCCAAATAGCTGATACAAAGATGGCTCTATCCCACTGGTGTGCTTCCACTCTGATTCTTAGATGGCGATCTGGATAGAAGATAGGTAACGACCTTAAGGCTAGCTAGAACAACTTTGATTGGGTGAAAGATAGATGATAAATGGCTATGAAGGGGTTTAGGTTTTATAGCCCGTGAAGGCAGTTAGGTCAGCCTGATCGACCTACCATAAAGAGTCTCAATTAATCTAACTACAAATTGTAATAATTACACTACATAGCGAGAAGAAAATCTGAGAAAGAGATAGAGAGTACACAACAGATAAGAGGTTATTTTTTTAAAAAAAATCTTTAGCTCCAAAAAATTGATACAAAGATCGCTCTATCCACCCGTGTGCTTCCAGTGTGAAGCTTAGATGGCAATCTAAACAGAAGATAGGTGAAGAGCTTAAGGCTAGCTAGAACAACTCTCACTGGGTGAAAGATAGATGATAGATGGTTGTGGAGGTATTTAGCTTTTAGAGCTCGTGAAGTCAGTTCGGTCAGCCTGAACGACCTACCATATGAGCCTCCACTAATCGGCTAGGAAATATTCTAGGGAATATTCTCTTTAGCATTTGGCCGGGGCACTGTCCCCGGACCCCAAAATAGGGGCTGCTGATAACTCCCTTACCCTGCACCTCAATGCAATGTGCCTTGAGCTGCTAGCGGCTTAGCTACTCTGTCTAACCCAAAGATTAGACCCACAAAGGGTCACCTTTTAGCCATCCGATCACATAGAACTCATCTGACATACAAGTCCTGACTCAACCAATATCCGGGCTCACATATGGCTCCTCCTCATAATGGGGGCCTTACAACTTTGAGCACCATGTTTGATGCAAAGGCTAACATTTATTTTTTAATAGAAATTTGGCATAAATCTTATTATTTTATGTGGCGAAATAATACCCTAGTAGTGAATAACCTAGTTTGGCACAACCACATTGGGAATTTCGTCTTTGCTAACGCTCGCATTTGCCACACCCGATGTTTCGTTGGTGGCAACTGCGACAACCTCACGCACTCTCGTATCTTTGGCAATATCCATTCCTTGACCGGTTGCGATTGTTTCCATGATCATTGCACCTCGTTGCTTCTGAGCCATCATTCGCAAGTGGATTTCGAGGGATAAAGATGAATGAATGAATTCAAGATGGGAGAGCGTAAGAGAAGGTGGCTTAGTTGAAGACTGAGATAGGGGGATTGAGCTAACTATTTCCCTCTCGCAGCCTCTTGGGGTAACTCCTCTCTCTGTCACACACACACACACTCTCTCTCTCTTTATAGCTCCGTCTTACAGCCTCTTGGAGGGATATCCTTCTACCTCTCTCTCTCTACCTTTCCCTCGCAGCCTCTCCGGGTCTCCTTGTGCTTTTCGAAACTTCTCCCCATGCTTCTTATTTATAGTTGAGTTATACAAAAAGGATTGTGGTGGTTGAGAAGAAGAAGAGCTCTTTATGGAGGGGATCTTGGCAAAATCAACAATGTGATGCTCAAATCACAAATATGATGGTTCTGTTGGCTCCGAAAGGGGGTAAAACCTCAAGAAAATTGATTAGAAATCTTCCAGATCACACCTTATTTTCCCTATTCAAAATGCTATTTTGCTGCCTGTAAACTACGATCGTGACGTGTGTGATTTCGCCAATCCTTGTTTTTTTCATTAAATCTCCAAAACTAGCTGAAAAAATCACTTTCTTTTTTACACGACATCCCGTTCTAGAATTTTTCATAGCTTTTTAGGATATTTTTTTTTAAAATTTCCACACTATCAAAAATATAGTAGTTTTGTCCAAAAATCTAATATTTTTAGACCATCCATACTATACTAAGCATGACACTTTGATACATCCTTTATGAAGTAACTTGGATTCAGAGAGTAGATATCTAGGTAGAAGGAAACTTGTCTTAGGTTGTGTTTTTAAAAAATATTTTTCTTATGCTTACGTCGTATTCTATACTAATGTGCACTCTAATACCAACTCTGAGGTGTCCACCTTTTGTAGTCCATCAGTAGGTCTTCCAAATGATGTCGCCCAACACTCCCTTGGAACATCATGGGGTTTGTCACTTAGACCTCACCAAGTCTACATTTGCAACAAAAGTATTCCGGTCGAACCCACTAGGATTGACCTGAATTTTTGGGTCCCTAATATCAAATGGGTCTCCTAACAGCTAGTTAGCATCAATAATTTCGAGTTCCCACCTCTATAGGATTACTTGATCTGAAGTAGACTTGCCATTGCACTTGGTTCAAAGAGAATGGGAGACGGGAACATGCTAAGCAAGGCATGAATTTTCCATTAGGCTATCTTACCCAACATAAGTGAAATTTCTTAAAGAAATATATTGTGCTAATAACTTAATGAGATGACTTACAGATCCTTTAAATAGAGTTTCACTTTTTAAGCACTAGTCAACACTTAACCTTATCGCATTTGACAATAATTATATCGAGTTATTTTACTGATCTTGAGCATGCATAAAGTCAAATGTGCAATAACCTCTTGGAACTATTTCCATCATGATTCTATGATTTAGAGTCTCAATTAGTCTAACTATAAATCATAGCGATTAATGGTTTATGCATGTACTAGTATGCTTTCTAGATGAAACTATCAATTCGTGTAAGTGTAAAATATAGAAGCTAATATTTTAAGTAATGAATTCTTATACGAATGCTATCCACAATCTAACAAGTAGCTCTTGTATTGTTTGATGCAAAGGCTAAAATTTATTTTTTTGTTGAAATTTGATATAAACCTTATTATTTTATGTGGCAAAATAATAGCCTAGTAGTGAATAACTTGGTTTGGGACGACATCATTGGAAATTTCATCTTTGCTCATGCTCATCTTTGCCACGCCCGATGTTCCATTGGTAGTAGCAACTCTGACAACCTCGCGCACTCCCATATCTCTGGCAATATCCATTCCTTGACCAGTTGCGGTGGTTCCCATGGTCATTCCACCTCGTCACTTTGGAGTCATCCTTCACAAGTGGATTCAAGAGATAAAGAAGGAGGAATGAATTCGAGATGGGAGAGCATAAAAGAAGATGGGTTAGTCGAAGACTGAGGCAGGGGAGATTGAGCTAACTCTCTCTCTCGCAGCCTCTCAGGGTAACTTCTCTCTCTCTCTCTCTCTCTCTCTCTCTCTCTCTCTCTCTCTCTCTCTCTCTCTCTCTCTCTTGATAGCTCCATATCGTAGTCTCTTGGAGGCATATCCTTCTACCTCCCTCTCTCTACCTTTCTCACACACCCTGTCGGGGTCTCCTTGCGTTTTTCTAAATTGCTCCCTATGCCTCTTATTTATAATAATTGAATTAGAGAAGAAGGGTTGCGGTGGCTGAGAAGAAGAGATCTTTATGGAGGGTATCTTGGCAAAATTAACGATCTAATACTCAAATCACAATTTTGATGGTTCCATTGGCTTCGAAAGGGCGGTAAAACCTCATGACACTTGGTTAGAAATCTTCCAGATTACACCTTCTTCTTCTCCTTGTTCAAAGTGCTATTTTGCTGTCTGTAAACGCGATCCTGATGTGTGCAATTTCGCCAATCCTTCTTTTTTTCATTAAATCTCCAAAACTGGTTGAAAAAAATCACTTTTTTTTTACATGACATCCTGTTCTAGATTTTTTCATAGCTTTTTAGAATATTTACAAAAAAATAATACATAATATAAAACATATATTAGTTTTATTTAGAAATCTAATATTTTTGGACTATCCATACTGTTGACATTAACACGACTAATATGGCTCATAAATCTCGTTCACGTGGTAACTTCCATGATGGGTGGCCATACTCCCTATCAATCTGGGAAAAATATCGGGTTATGATCCTCGATTTTTTCATTAAATAAAAATTGTTAGTTATTAATGTTAGCTAGTTTTACTTTAGTTATCCTTTAGTTAGTAACCTTACTAACTTATTAATTGACTAACTAACTTTCAAACTAATCAACTAGCTTTTAATTGCATGGAAGTATTAGATGTATCTCAATCAATTGACCATATTTTGACAGTGGATGCAATTCCATAGGTATCTATTTGGTATTGTCACCTTGGATACATATCCTTGAAATGAATGAAAATGCTTACTTGTTTACAGTATCTTCTGCCCCTTGACTATAAGTGCTTTGAGTTTTTTGATCATTGTTTATATGGCAAACATACATGTAATTTGCATAAAATGTGTGCTATGACATGCTTGGGTGAGCCATTGGCTCTTGTTCATTTGGATGTATGTGGTCCCATGCCTTGCAAGTCATTAGGTGGCGCAAAGTATTTCATTACTTTCATTTATGAATATACGTATAAGGTTTGGGCATTTCCTAGAAAGCAAAAATCGGATGTCTTGGCTAATTTCAATGTCGGCTTGCTTTGGTTGAGGAGTAGTCTAGGTATAGGCTGAAATGCCTAAGGTTAGATAATGGGGTTGAGTATGTCTTTACAGCTTTTGAGTAGTTTTGTGAAGAGAGGGATGTTAAGTGCCAGTTGACTACCATATACACTGCACTCTAGAATGGTATAGTTGGTGCATGAATGTGATGATTCATGAGAGAGTTTATAGTATGCTTAATGAGGTAGGCTTACCACAATATATATGGACTGAGGAAGTTGTACTGCCATATACTTGATAAATCAGACCCCATTTGCTCTTGACTACCAAGTTTTAGATGAGGTATGATTTGGGAATATCCCTCATACGCTCATTTACGTATCCTTGATTGTGAGGCTTTCTACCATGTACCCAAGGACAAGTGCAATAAGTTGGATCCTAAGTGTAGGAAATGCATGTTTCTTGATTAAGAAGATGTAGGTGAGATGGGCTATTGCCTATGGGATCTATAGGCATGGAAGGTTATTTGTAGTCACCATGATATTGTTTTCCATGAGGAGATAATGCATAAGTAGTCTGAGCTTGTTGTTGAGGCATATAGGGTGCTCCACTGAGAGACTTTTAGTGAGTAGATCTACAGGATTCTGATCTGTTGAGATATTGACAAGCTCAATGGTCTTGTCCAAAATGACTTCTCGAATAAAGTGGTAATGCACCTCAATGTGCTTCATCTTTGCATTGAATACTAGATTTTTAGCCAATTAAATAGCACTCATAGAATTCGAATGCAGGGTAGAAACCACATCAATAATGCCAAGGTCTACCACCACAAAACCTAGCTAGAGAGCCTCCTTGCAAGCCTTGGTGGTTACAATATACATTGTCTCTGTGTAGTTATACAGATACAGATTGGGCAAGCTCTCACTTATCTAGGCATTCTACAAGTTGAAATTGTTTCTTTATGATTGGTTGTCTTGTTTCTTAGACTAGCAAGAAACAACGTTGTGTTATTGTTTCAACTACAATGACTGAATAGATTGCTACATCTTTAGCGACTTGAGAGCCACATAAAAGAGAATGTGACCATGTCAGCTCATCTAAGCCAGTTTCATGCTATTATTAAGAGCTTGGTTTTGTAGGGCATTGATTTCAAAGAGGATGTTACTCTGTTGTTCTTGCTTGGAACTCTTAATGAGTCTTGGGATGTATTGCACATTGTCGTATGTGCTTCTACCACTACTCTAAAGCTATCTGATGTTGAGAGCTCTCTTTTGCAAGAAAAGATAAATGTAAGAATTTGGATGTCTCATGTGTGTCTCATGCTTTGACCGACATTTTTGTGGAACTGTTCTGGGAGTTCGATGTTAACGTTACCAAGACTATGCTAGTTTTCACACGAATGGACAACGAATTACTAGCAAAGATATTGCAGAGCCAATGGTTCATGAAACATATGGGACATGTACACTGTTGCATTGTCCTTGATATAGTTGTGGCAAAGTACATGATCACAACCCAGACTTTTATACTATCATTTTGGTATTGTCGGGGGCACTATATCAATGGAGTGCTTGTGCCAATGGACCAGGATGCTACAATCTTGCAAGCCAACCGGGTTATAGACATTGAGGTGGTAGAAGAGGCCTCATCTCTATTGGCCATTATAAGCATAAGAGAGAAATATGCTTTGGTCAGCTTCGTAAAGACATCAATGATGAGGCACCTAATATGGTACCAGAAGACTGTTGCTTCATACACAAGACAAAGTGTGTACTGAAAAGAAGGGAATCACAGATGATGTGCAAGGATCTTCAAGGCAGAGTTTAGGCCAAAGCTTAGTACTACCAACGTGAACCGCTCTTGTAACACGCAACCTTGTAACCTGAGCTTCTGTTGTAAGATGTACCTTGTAACACACAACCCTTCTGTTAAGGGAGCTTTTGTAACACACCTTTTGTTATAGAATGGATCTTTTGTAACACACAAAGCCTTTGATAATTTATGGATCATTCTTGTTAATTTCTTCTCTACAATTAGTTGCATTATTGTTTTTGTGTATTTCGAGTGTAGACATGGTGTAATCGACATGATGTAATTGACACAACAAGCTATACCTTATAACACACAACCCTTCTTAAGGGATGGGTCTTTTATAACACACAAGACTTTTGTTAAGAATTAGTTCTTTGTGTCATTTTTCTTTTACTATTGGTAATGCTATTGTTTTGGTGTGTTTAACAGCGCTTGCCTATGAGGAATACAAAGATGAGGTAATCCAGACATTTTCTTAAATTCACAAGATATCAAAGAAGATACAACACAATACAATGTCCAAATATCTTTAACAACCAAAGAATAATATGTTTCTACATTATATCATTCGACCATACATATTCAATAGCACATATTGGAAACCAATATAAGTGCAAAAGATATGGCTTCAATCTCTCAAAAAAATCATCATCCTCATCGCCCTCGAAGCCAGGATCCTTAATGAGGTTTCCAATTGGATTGTACGTTGCTTTTTCTGGTGTTTTGTTAATAAACACTGTATTACTAGGGTCGATTTCAATGTCTATATGTGCAAAAGATTTTGTAAATAGTCTATGGCCTAGCTCATAGGGATGCTCAATTTCTAGGTCCTCATAGCACCTAGCCCTATCATAAAAGAACAGAAGACGCTACTCAAGATCAATTTGTATATTATGTGATAGTAGCTGAAGTATAGGAGTCAAATACCAATTTGGCATTGATGACCATATGCCTACCCAAAATCCCTTAAGCAAAAAGTCTGATATAAACTATTGAAGTCTTGGCCGCAACATAACATAGTGTCCCACAATAAACCACAACCGCCGCAGACGTGTATTTCAAAAAGGGCTTCGTCTTCTTCTCAAGAGCAACCTGTTGACATCTATTAATATCAATCTCTGTACCCAAAACAAGAAAGCATCCCACCATTTCAAACATCCGAGATACTTAATGGAGAAGGTTAGATGACCAAGACCACTCAAACACAAACAAAACATTAATAGTCAAAACCCAAATTTGAAATTCTACCAAATAGTTTGTTTACATGAATGGATAGTGAGAAACAAAGTCTGGTACATTCAAGTAAGCCTACTAGAGTTACATGAATGGTCATATAGAAGATTAGTTCATAGAGCACAACAAGAGACTACTCTAAAGAATTTTGCAATTACAAGAAAATTAAAAATGATATCCAAGGAAAGGAGCCAAAACGCCTAGAATCAATCTAGTGCGATGGAATGTCATGAGCTATGGCGTTAATCAAGAGTTAGAGTTGGGAGAAGGTGGACTTGATGACAGCTTCATCCTCTTTGGGAAGCATTCTCGGTCATTCGCATCTTCCTCCTCTGGCATTAGCATCACCATGGAGGGGCCTTCATTAGGTTGTGGCAGTGCACCCCTACATAGCCTTCTTTTCTTTTCCATCACAAACCTTCTCTTCCCATATGGATGCAGGTACTCAACTTGTGTCATCCCCGCTGCAGTAGCTTGACCCACATATGACAAATAATATGGCATTGGAAGCGCTTGGCATCCATATCCTATACCAAAAGCTCGCAAAGAATTTTTTTTTGCTACCAATATTACATTCTTAGCATTGGTTGCCACAGGGTGGCCACCCAAATACCTTGAAACTACCTTCAGTGCAAAAAGAGGTAGCACTGCATTGTCTGGAGAGAAATCCTTGTGAAATATTATGATCTGTCAAGAAATAAGAAAAGAAAAGATGCTTGTAAGGAAACATTGCCAAATAATATGTATATAGATATTTGTCTCTTAGTTGTGTGTATGTACATGTGTACATACGAATTGTTACCTTTTTATGATTGAAGTGTCCCACATAGTGGGCTAACCTCGAATCCTTTCAGGTTTCTTTTAAATTGGAGGAAGATGAGGATGCACTGCTTACTGACCTGCTTTCTTTGGCTCTTTTAATGAACTCGTCTTTGCAAACGAGAAGCTAGAAATCAAACATCTTCGCAAACGAGGTTGAGGATCATTTGATTTTTCCTCTAGAGCCTTTCCAAAAATGGGATATGGATTTTTGTGGGTCCTATTAAACTAGTAGCCCATCATACAAAAAATCAGTATATTTTGGTATGTATGGACTATTGCACTAAATGGGTTGAATCCAAAGCTTTGCAGGATAATAAGGCAGCCAAGTGTAACACAATTTCTGACTTGGTTTAGTTGCCCTATGGAGTTGGTAAGTGATCATGGTAAGCATTTTTTGAATGAAGTGATTAAGGAGCTGACTTCCAAACATATGATTTTGCATAATAAATCCATATTATACGACCCTTAAGAAAATGGGCAAGCTAAGAGTTCCAATAAGTTCTTGCTACAGATTCTTAAGGAGATAGTCATTGATAATATTGGGATACTAAATTAGATTCAACATTATGGTCTTTTCACACATCATATAAGGTGTCAACAGGTTTGACTCCGTTCAAATTAGTTTATGGCCTCAAAAGCAATGGCCCCAATGGAGATTTAGTTTCTAGCCTGAGAGTGGCAATAACTCATAGATTATGTTATGAGGATTCAGTGCATGATAGGTTACAATAGTTGATGCAACTTAAAGAGGATCCGATTATAGCTCATTACCTTTCAATGGTGGTGCAATCAAGAAGATATGCATGGGTCAACTGATATATTAAGAGGAAGATATTTAAAGAAGGAGATCTTGTCATGGTATATATTTTAAAGCTTGGCAAGCACCCAAGAAAGTTGAAGTTGTGGTATATAGGTCCGTATGAGGTCGTCAAAGATGTGGGCCAAGGAATTTTTATTTTGGCTACATTGCAGGGTGAGATAATTAAGCCTTCAATAAATGGATTTAGACTGAGGAGATTAGTACGATCAAATTATGATGACTCAACTCAAGTGGTTTACAAAAAGTTGACATTTGCAATTAATTTGTTTCAGCCTTCTGCAATGTTGCTTGATACAGTAGGCAATGGGTTTTTACATGATATGACAATCTATGATTTTTTGTTTCTTATGCTTGTTTGTAGGTTTGCATGGGCTGATTCTTTACATGGAGTACCACTCTATTACTGTGAAATAATGGTTGATGTTATTATATTTCAAATTATTTCTGGTTTTCATGAGGCCCACTACTCCAATCTCAACTTTGCTGTATGAGGTGCAAGATATTTTGGAATTGTTTGCAGTCTTGTTGCAAGCATTATGGAACTTCATGAAGTGGTGGTATTATCCAAAACTAAGACTTATTTATGGAAAATTTGCTTATGATGGATATATATTTAATGTTTTTTTACAATCTATCATGACATGGGAGAATATGGTTATAGTATTGGTGGAGTATTCTTTCAAAGGACTCTTGACCATTAATCATAAATTTCTGGATGATGGGACATTGAAGCAACTTATTTTAACTGAAGTTATTTTACAATTGGAATTTTGTGAAGTCATCAAATTTTAGTTGGGTGAAGCCCAACTGAGGGGTCAAAAGACACTTATCAAAGTCATCGAGAGTACTTTGTGTAATCAATATGTAATAGACCTCCTCTTTTTTGGGAGTTTCACTCAGTGTGAAGTTGGAAAAGAGGAAAATATGGCAAGAAGGGCATGATGCCTAGCATATGAATTTGGAGAGGCACATGATCAATAGCAACATAGCTTGATTAAACATCTTCATCTTTCTTCTCATTCTCCATCTCTCTTGCAACCTGATTGTGAGCAGACAGGTCATTCCTGGAGCCAACATGGTGAAGAATTGACAAAAGAAGGTGCAAAACTACTTGTCAAGAAGGGGAAATAGTAGCGGAGACAAGTTCATGATGAAGAAGAGGACTAGAGTGACAACCCTCCTGAAATTACTCCTTCCAAGGCAAAGGAGACCACACCAAAAACATTGTCTGTTCTCTCCAATGATGAAGATGGTGAGTTGGCAACACCTATGATAGCTTGTACTATTTTTTTTAGATACATTAGAGCCTAGTGCTAGAGGTTGGATGATGCAAATTGGCTTATTATCTTTTGTTGAATTACCTTGGGAATCATGGAGTAATAATGTGCATGCAAAGCAACAACTTGCTATCCTTAGGAAAAGTGGTAAAATTGGGGGGAAGTTGGAAATTACCCCTTCTCTTTTGCCTCACGTTTTTTCTCTTGATCTTAATGACCATCCTAAACATTGGAGATGCACACATGAGGTTATGTAATAGGAGTTTAGGAATGCCATAGGCACAAGGAATCAATATGTTTTAAGGCATGCCAATTCCAAGAGAAGGTTCTTCATTAAATGGTTTATGGAAAGATTTCTTCTCTTCATCAATACAAATATAGTCACCAAAGATACATTTGGAATCCTTTGGTATGCGAAAAATGTAGCTACCCCTAATTGGCGAGGTACTCTTCATGATAAGATTGTGCAACAAGTGCATGTACCCACACTATTAGAAAGCAATAACAAAAGAGTCAAATTGGATCAATGTTGGCAACTTTATATGCTCATTTATAGGTGGTATGTCCAACTATTCATTCATCTCTTTGGGGCTCACAAAAAAGGGGGATAAGCTTAATGCATTCAAAAAGCAAAAGATAGTAGATAGTAATTTTGTGGATCTTTATTGCAGGTATTTGACTCATTCTAATGATTTATTGCATGGTGAAAATAGTCAAGGAAAAGAATCTATTGCTCCAGTGAATATGGGTTATTCTTTACATGATGTATCTAATGTTGATATGGGTAGTGCTATGCCTTTGTATTTTCTTGAATGGTTGAATGATGATGTTAAGCATGATGTGGTTCATGAAGATGTGGTCATAACAGGTATGTAAAATAAAGTTCGATTTTCTAGAGTGAAAATGGAGAATATATCCAAACAATCCAACTGTATGCAACATGGAAATAGTAATCATAAGATTGCAAGCTCTAGCCTCAAGGTTGACTAGTCGTCATAAGCTCAAGGTTGTATAAGCCTCCAGCCTGGGATGGAACCTTGACCCTGGGGCATCATACACTCAAACTCTCTAAATGATGCAATGCTAGTTAAATATTGAGTCTAAGAGTACGGAAAAGCCTCAACATTTAACCCTGAACTCTTTAAAGGTTGCAATGTTGGTTAACTATACTGAGTCTAGGAGTAAGGTCTAGCCTCAAGGTTTAAACTTTGAAGAACCTTGAGCTAAGGATGCATTTCTAGACTCAATATTTGAACCTTGAGTCTAGGAGTATGCCTTAAACTTGAGTTTTGACTCTAAGATTTGATCCTATTCTCTTGATGCGAATCTAGAGCTGTCATAGCTAAATTAAAACAAACAAGCCATATAATAGGGGAAAGTCCTCATTCATATGTGGGGTAAAAGCTTGGGTTAAGAGCTATGTTCTAGTTCTGAGGTTAGAGTCTAAGAATAATTGTTATAGATCTAGGTTTTAGCCTTCAGCCTAGGATTAAAGTCTTAGACTTGAGATTCAATCTTTGAGTCTACGATTTGACATTGGACTCAATCTTGAGCTTTATAGCTAGAGGCGCTATGTCCTTCTTGTTAGGACGTTTGGCTAATGGGCATTTGTTTGGCATCATTTGCATTCTTTGTAAGACGTACCTCAAGGGTGGATTACTAGAGAAAAAACAAGTAAGAATGGACAAGGATGGGAGATGGTGGCATCATTTGCATTCTTCACAACAGAGTCATGTACCTTGAAGATAGATTACTAGAGAAAAACCAAGTAAGAAAGGACAACAATACGAAATAAAACTAATAAATAGGCTGAGAGATGGTGCATGAATTAGATGGTGTGGGAGCTGGTGTGCTCTCCCAAAAAGTGGCCCAAATTAATAACTAAACATTCACCAATTACACAAAGTATACACTTCAACTATGGAGCAAAAGCTAAATAGTATTCAAAGTTTGATGCTCTAATACCACTTGTAATAAATAAAGCTAGTAGGAGGGAGGAGAATGAGCTGAAGAGAGAGAAAGAGAGAAGGAAGAAGAGAAAGAAAGACTAAAAGAGGAGATAGAAAGACAAAAAAAGAGGGGAGAAAGGAGGAGAAAGACATGGAAGATGAAGATGAAGGTGAAGAGTATGTTCTCGATAATAATTGCTTGCTCTAAGTTGGAACTCTTATATCTTATATACCCCCATTAGTGTGATTGGGTGTCTAACCCCTAGTTTTTTGTATCTCGCTCGTTACAATCCATCCCCACCCTGAAGGTTTTTGCCCTAAAAACCTAAGAGAACTAGGGGGGGGGAGTGATGGGTGGGCTTAGGGAGTGGGGTGCAGAGTACTACTCTAAGCCACATTACAATAATGAAAATGGATGGGTAAAGACTAGGAATAGCATGTTGTCCATGACAAGCTTACTGAGGTAAAATTATCATAACTTGATTTGTTCAACATGTATGGGATGAGAGCCCCTTTTGATAGGCTACTCCGAATGGGGCATGCCACATGTTGAAACGGATCTTATAATGTGTACTTTCAGCCCATGTAGGAAGTACATTGTTGAGATTTGGGCAAGTACAAAACTATTCTAAAACAGTGTGCAGTCTCTGTAGGCACAGTATGGTCAAAAGGGGGTAGAACTTGCTAGTCTTCACCCTGTGTTGGGCATCTTGAAGGTGAGGAAATTCATTGATAATGGTGGCTAGGTACTAGGAGGCTTCTTCCAGGGGTAGGCCTTGCCATTGATGAGGTACTCCTTGATGGATCGAGATCTTAAGTGCTCATCTTATTGCCCAATGATTGCCTCATGGATATATTGAATGATACCTTCTTCATCTATGGGCGAAAGTTCTTCCACATAGTCCACTGAGGTGCTAATGAAGGGTTTCAGCTAGCTGACATGAAACACATTGTGGATTTTAGTGGTAGGGGAAAGCTCTAATTGGTAGGCCAAGTCACCAACTCTCTTCAGGGTCTAGTAGGGGCCATAGAAGCTGTGGGCTAGCTTGTTATTGCTGCCCTCTTTGAGAGTGGAGTAGTGGGACTTAGGCACTTTGAAGAGGACTAGTTCCCCTTCTTGGAATTCCAAATGCCTTCTTTTCTCATCAGCATAGAGTTTCATGGGAGTTTGTGCCTTGTGAAGATTCACTTTGCATTGCTAAAGTAGGGCCTGTATGCAATCCAACTCGGCTTGACTTTGAGGGTTCAACTTATCATTGAATAAGACTGTGGGGAGGGGGACCTTATACCCATATAATGCCTCAAATGGGGAAACCCCAATGCTAGAGTGGGTGGAGTTGTTATAGGAAAACTCAGCCAAGTGGAGCCATATATCCCGATTGTGTTGTATATCATGGAAAATGTGCCATAAGTATGTCTTAAGCCATTTATTTACTCTTTTAGTCTAGCCATCTATCTAGGGGTGGTATGTTGTGGATGAAGTAAGCTTGGTGCGTATATACGTGAAAAATATCTACCAAAACTTGCTCATAAACTTAGCATCGGGATCATGCACTATGACATGTGATAAGCCATACAACTTGAAGACATACTCCATAAACTAAGTGGCCATCTGAGAGGTAGTGTATTGTGACTTAGTAGGGATAAAGTGGGTAGCTTTGGTGAGGCGATCAACTATCACGTATATACTATTCCA